>NC_064626.1:919343542-920747917 GCF_023864275.1 Schistocerca cancellata
TACAACCAGCGAAATGCGGCGGAGTACGGCCGGTAAACGATTCACAAACCACGATCTAGTACCGTTAAGACGATTTCTTTAAACAGTGGCGTAGCTGGAGGAATTTAGTTTCTTCTTAAATCGTCTTATGCAACAACGTTCTCAGATATCTCAAATACGATAAGCTCTTTATCCAGGTACGAAGATTGTAAAACAAACTTCCCACAGTTTGTGACAGGTTGATCTTTTCGTCCGATAGCATTGCGTAAGTATTTTGTCTAAGAGGTATCACAAGTAGTGTTCCTGAAGCTGTGGGAATCATTGGTTGAAAACGAGTTTAACACCAGTGGGTACAGCACTACTAAATATGATTATCAACCTTTGTCTGAGTTCATACACAAACTGAGGCGTATTTATAATATTGTAGCTAGACTGTGTATCATTGTCTTCCTTGAGTGGGCAGCGGAAGGCATTTACACACACGTATACGAGGGTAATCCCAAAAGTAAGGACTCCTAAGGGACACGCATGTGCCATCGCAGGCACAAACGAGATATCCTTAATTTTAATGCTAAGCAAAAACCACAGTAGTACCTGCATAGTGGCAAAGTGATAAAGAGCAAGAGAACGGATACGAAGGTCTCAGGTTCAATCCGTCGTTAGGCCCATGATTTTTATGTGCCATTTTACACTTATTTCCCGACAGTCAGTGTTTGTTGATGTGAAAAATGCCGAGTTGCACTGTGGTCCGAAAGCCACGTTAAGCTGTAGGTTCCCCTATTAACTGGCTAGGTAGGTCAACTCAAAGGTCGGAGGGAAGCAACGGCATACTACCTCCAACAAGACCGTGCCTATTAAAGCACTGTAGTGTTCAAACCACTCTTTCGACTGATGACTGCTTTACTTTCTATGGGTTCTAAAGTTAATGATCTTCGGGTTGTTAACATTTTTGTGCTTTCATGCTGTAGCTTTGATACCAGTAAACGTAAGTAACCGGCCGAGCACTGTCACCGTTCGAGTTGTCAAGGTGGTAGACGACGATGCTGTCGACCCCAGTTACAGTCTTGGTCATCGCTATGTTTCAGTCGAATACCTCCATGTGACTTTCTGCGTATTTCAAGATGTACTTTTATACACTTGGTACGCATCCAAATTTGTATCTGATAGAGCTGTATTTATCAACATGAATCAGATATGTTTTCCGTGCAATATATCGGACAACATGTCAGTGCAGCGAGATTTCGTTTGTGTGATGCGCATGGTGCAAGAAATATTTGTCTTTTGCTTGCTTCTGTGATAGGTTTCACCCAACTGAATGCGAGAAGTTCACGAATAGACTGTCAATAACTGGAATTACGCACTAATACACTTAAAAGTTGTATTTTTGCATTACGTATCCCAGTGAAAATAACAATAAACAGGTTATATGCCTACTTGCTTATTATTCGCGCTTCTCGATGCTTTCCTCAAAAAATAAAAACGAAAATAAAAAAAAGAGAGACAAAGAGAGAAAACAGAAATGTATTTCAAATATCAGTTCGGTGACGCCATGTTCGTCTCGTGATGTAAAGCAAGGATAGTTGATAGGTAATATCTCGTTGTACTAGCGATATGTATGGCTACAGGGTTCTTTCTTTTCTCTCTGCAAACAACCAGAACAGAATTCAGTAACAAAGTGGTAAGAACATCTATGCAGTGGGCCAATTAAACACTCAGATTTTCTTGGTTATTTTGTTAATCGTCTGCAATGCAGTAACATCCTTGATTACTGATTCGATATTACTACCATTTTTATTGTTATTCGTCAGCTCACAACAGCTTCCCTATCACTCATTGCTGCCGACGCATGCAACGAATGGATCAGGATGAATGGAATATGGGATGTTTCGTCACGGAGAATATACACATTTATCTCGGCGTCTTGTGTTCAGGGTAATATTAAAATCTCAATAAGAGAAGACGACAACTGGATGCCGCTGATGCAGGCAATAATACCCAACTATTTCTGTCGACTTAACACCGTTACGACAGACAAATTGGCGTCTCACTGTATTTTGATTATAATTCGTTAGCCTTATTGGGACCTCGTATTAATACCTCGTGGGAGCAGGCATAATATTTTGCTTTTTGAACACCGAACAATAACACATAAAGATAGTAGATGGAAGGATACAAAGAAACAATCAGATTCATGGGTGTGGATCCAGCCCATCACTAGAAGAAGGGGGAAACATTACGAAAGCAATGAATACCCTGGTTAGTATACATTATTTGTATAGATCTGAAGATGAAAAAGGGCAGATCTGCTCAGTGCCCGAATCTGCACTTTAGTTTCTGTCTTAATGGGCATAATTTTTAGTTTATTCTCTTCTGAATTTTCAAATGAATTGACTCTTACGTGGTACTAAATTATTAGTTAACTGTGTTTCTTACAGCTTCCGTTTGCACCAACATTTTTCTACATTCTCGTGCAATTCATGAAATTCTACTTGTATGATCACAAGACTGCACATAGATGCAATCGATTTCGAGATGCAAAGTGTCTGTTATCTTAATTTTCGTGAAAGATGGGCAAAGTTGATTTCCAAAGACTTTTTATTGTACTCAAGTAATCTTTTGTCACAAAGTAACAAGGTAAGTGTTTTATTCGTATATATTTCGTGGGAAACTGTAATAGTGATGGAAGATTGCACGCCTGAATGTTTGACACAACTGGTAGGAGAAAACGCTGCATATTAACCAAACCCTCGCCTCCTCTCTGTATCCTCCTATATTATGAGCACAGGATTCTCCTCCCATAACGCTACAGAGCTGTTCCTAGCACAGCTGAGAACTGGCAACATTGTCAGAAACATTTGGCAACACTGTGACAGTGCAATCACTTCCACGTATGGTACTGAATTGACTCACCTATCCGTTTGAATGACTCGCGCTATATAATCCTCATGTAATCTAAGACACCGAGTAAGAAAATTCAATTTTTTGGCTAAAGAAATGCTGTTCTTCACATAAGTGACAACTTTTATTATCTTTCACGATGCATTATGAGGCTGAGCGACCAACACCATGATTAGAGTGGCGTGTTGTTAGCAGTGTGTCCGTAGCCCCTTGGTACCGTCCATACTCGTGTCGCAACGGCTCAATAAGTCGTCAGGTCTAACTGTGGTTGGGGCCAGCGTGTGCAAGCTTTTTTTCTGATTTATTTTATGGTACTGCGAATTTCCAGAAAAATTCTGTAACGAAATCAGGAGAAAACCTTTACACATCAAATTCTCTTGGTAGCTCGACATGGTAAGTTGTATTACGGTGTATTGGTAATTTTTACTTATGGACCGTCTGACACCCACTGAATAAAACACAATTTTAGTGTCATACGCGTTTTGCCTTTATTTTCTGCAAGCCATCGTTATTTTGTGTACGTGTGTGTAAACGACTTCCGATTTGTTTGGTGTGCTCGACTATCGGCGAGGCACGAAAACGTCCGTGAATGAGTTTCTTAGGTTTGAGTACAGTTACGAAAGAAATATAAAAACGACTATGAGAGTCACTGATTAATGATGCTTAGTTTGCAGACAGTTCTGAGTATTATTAGTAACTGCGCTCCAGTCCCTAAACCTGGTTACAGAAATGCGAATCAGACGCGTCTTTCAAAGGCCAGCTGTGGTCACTTCCCAGCCCGCTGTAGGATCACATCGGTTCGTCTTCTTCCTGCTAGTACTGTAACTGAGATTTGGCAACAAGGCAAGGTATATTTGGCAACTCTGTGCTCGACGGGTTACTTCCTGGAGTGCGCGGAATTAAGCCTCAAAGTTCACTTGATTTTTCCTGTCATTTCCATTGAATAATCTGAGTTATCATCGCTTCAGGTGTAACAAAAGATTGTAACTTTACGGTTTTCAGCCCAGGAAAGTCGCTGCATGTGTAAATCACAACTAAACTCGTCCATTAAATAGCGGTTTACGAGTTCTAGTCTCTATTGGCCTCATAAGAGAAATGCGCAACACATACCTCTTTGCTAGCTCTGTGGTGATGTGCTGACCTCTGAAAAAGCGTCTGTTATGGTTCGCGGTTCCAGTCTCGCTGAATGTCACGTTTTTATCCCTTCTGTGAAAGACTTACAAGCACACAGATCAAACATCGATAAGGAAATCGCAAGAAAATACTTTCAGCACATAGTGAAATGGTGAAAAACTTGCAATGCTGCACAACAGGTAACGCCTCGTTCCGCTGCTGACAAGCAAATTTTGGGTCTCTAGCAATACATGAATTTATTTATGAAATGCCACATTTGCACACCTGTTGACACAGCATACCAATTAAGTGCAGACCCAATCGAAATCTAAGTGAGTAGTATTTTAGTAATTCGTGCCGATAGAGGCACGCTTGTGTACAGATACTCAGCTTTATCAAAACAGACTTTCGTCGTAAGGTTATCGTGGGTAGTATTATTTCATTTCTTTTAATACAGTGCACAATTTTCGTAAGGTTTCTTTTAGTGTGTTAAAACAATACTAAACATGAAAGAGAAATTAATCATCAATCATATATGCGAATTCTCTGATGTGATCTATAACAGTCTGACATTGCACATGCAGTTTATTGATTACATGCATGTAGAAAACTTGTTCTGAGTTAAAACTGTCAAACAAGGTTTGAAGAAGAATAAAATGCCACTACCAGACGACAGCTAATGTAGAAAATACTTTTCTGACTATTTTGGCACGATGCGCTCTCCCCATACATAATACAAAAGCTTCGAGATGCATCTGCTGCCCTGCAGTCTTTTGCACTGCACGACGTTTTCAACAAACAGATAGCGCAATAGAGTAGCTCAAATGGAAAGGAACACTTCCTCCTTAAATTTCTGCATCCTACACTGTTGGCAGTTCTGTGTAGTGGCAGTTACATGATTTTATTTCGATGATTACAAAATAGAGTCGAATGTATGCACTAGGTAACCGAGGCAGCTAGTTCATGGCGATTCGGTCAACCAACTAAATGAATGTACTGAACACGCTGCAAACCACTATAGGGAGCCTGTGTGTCAGAATTCTCATCGAGTGTGCCGCTATGGTGTTATGAAAGTAAAATGAGTGATACAGAAGATGATTTGGTGGTATGTTGGATTGATGATAGGTTGCTATGATGATGATCTGGGTTCGATTGCAACTTCTGCGCACGATTTTTTATAGGGAGAGACAGATTCTATTCTCTTCTGGCTACGCCAAGTGAAGAAGGTATAATGGCATTGTGGTCTGAAATTCACATCAAACATAATATTCCCTCTCTACCAAGTAGTCGTTAGGTTGCACCACAATAAAGTCAGGAGTGGCGAAATGTGGGAACTCTGTCACCAGTAACCTTTCTTATACTAGTTATTTATTTATAGTGACGAAACAAACGCTATGTAGGGTCACATGACCCTTATTCCATCTTATATTTGAGCTTCTGTATGTCGATAAAATTGCCGGCCGGAGTGGCCGAGAGGTTGTAGGCGCTACAGTTTGGAGCCGCGCGACCGCTACGGTCGCAGTTCGAATCCTGCCTCGGGAATGGATGTGTGTGATGTCCTTAGGTTAGTTAGGTTTAAGTAGTTCTAAGTTCTAGGGGACTGATGACCTGAGCCGTTAAGTCCCATGGTGCTCAGAGCCATTTTTGTCGTTAAAATTGGTTCTGAACTTGGAATGCAACTCAGACCGCCCTTAACGCGGAATTTGATCCCTTCTTGACAATACAGCTCGACTACAATTTGTTGTTTGTTCAAAGCTGCAGATTCCTCAACATCTCCACGTATTGCGCGTGAAAGGGTTCGAATACTGGCCCGGCACTACGGTTTTCATTCTGTATTATCAAGCTCTAGCATGAGAACACCTATCTGCGGATGGATAATAATTTTGATTTTTAATGTATTTTCATTCGTTGTCAACAGTAACGATATCTGACTTTTTGACTCCCAGTGAGACACAGAAATATATCAGAGATCACTCTAAGTAAAGGGATGTTATTCCGAGCTGCTGGTGGAGAAAAATTATGTAGCTTGCTATATGACTGCTGGTTGGCTGTATGCTCGTTCTTTATATATTTTTAGTTTATATTGAACCTGTATGACCATCTCCCCGCGTTACCTTAGAGAATTGTACCCGACTTTGCGTCCTGGCTGCTAATATACCAGGCCCATAAGAAATGGTATCTATATTTTGACCCTTATTTGGTTAATTTGGTAAACAAATTAATTATTTCAAAAATGCGCGCAACGCAAACTGGTGCGAGTTTTTCTAAGATAACTCGTTCTGGGGTGGTTGTTCTTAAAGCCGTCACTATAGCAGCTGGTAGCCTATCTAAATTCACATTGCAGAGTATTTCTTTCATTAATTTTAGAAAATCGAACTGAATAAGTTACATCCTACCCATTTCATGTGTCAGGTGTCTGGGGGAATATTTCTAAACTGAAATGCTCACTCTCATTTAATAGATTTATTTTCTACCTTGGTGAAAACCTTAGAAGCCGACACATTACTATTTTTCTTTAGTTAAAAAACTTCAGCGTTACCTCTCATCGGTAGGTCAATGACAAAACGAAAACGCTACACGAATAATTTCATATATGACACATAATTTCATAATAACACAAAAAATACATAAGTGGGCCACACCGTCTTCAGCGGGAAAATCGTCATTCATTCTTTAAGACTCACGTATCGTTATGCATGAATTACACCACTAGAAACTTAAGGTAGGCCACTGCTGAAGGTAGATAACCCCTATCAGAGGAAAGATTCTGGGCAAAAATGATGTACTATTGGCGCCAAAATGAAGTGCGAACTGAACTCACAAAGAAAGTACCAAAAATAATTAAATTTCGCGACAGAAATTTCTCGATCTACCATCCGATACGCAATCTGCACTCATTGAGCTAAAAGTGAAGCTTATATCTCAGGAAATAGCTACATGAACTGATGGTTCCTGTTGCATGCTCACTACCACAAAGCAAAATTTCACAAACACACTTCAGAGAAAACTATTGCAAATAAATTAAAACCGTTACATGTACCGATGAAGGTATGTTGAATGCGTGCTATGAGCATACCCGGTCCTGAATTTTTAGCCATATTACCTCATTTCTATCTCACCAAATCTGCGAGCTGCTGTGCTCCCGCGTCCGGTCCGTCTCCTGGCTAGCCCCACAGTGCTGTCCACGCGCCAAAATCCGACCAATGTTCCTACTCAAACGCGGTGGTGGGGAGACTCACCTCACCCCCCGCACCAACTTTGTAACCTACCCACGTGCCTCTTCTCATCTTTGCTTGCTGCTCTGGCCTACCTGCCGTTATTCTTGTAATGTTGGCAATGACTGCTATTCCCTTAAACTGTTCAAAAAAAAAATGGTTCAAATGGCTCTGAGCACTATGGGACTTAACATCTGAGATCATCAGTCCCCTAGAACTTAGAACTACTTAAACCTAACCAACCTAAGGACATCACACACTTCCATGGCCGAGGCAGGATTCGAAGCTGCGACCGTAGCGGTCGCGCAGTTCCAGACTGAACCGCCTAGAGCCGCTCGGCCACAACGGCCGGCCTTAAACTGTTCCCTTTGGTCCATGCTCCCGCTACATTTGACTTCCATTCATACCAAGGCACGCTCATACAGGGTGGAACAAGCAGTATACATATAAACCGCATGTGACTTCTTTGTGAAATGATGAAAAGAAATAAATAAATGCGTCAAATATTCCTTTCACCCAGCGAAGTATTGAAGCTGCTGGCAATCAAAGAAAAACTTATATCTCGATATATAAAAAATAATTACTTCCTACTGTACCCTGAGGCAAAACGAAAGTAACGCCTCAAGCTGACGTCTCTTTGTGTGTAGTCGGCAACGGTGGGGTTCGATTCCCAGTCAGCATTGACCTCTTCGTCATATTATTTCTAGTTCAAACATGCTCACATGTCGCTGCTGATGTAACAAATCCATATTTAACGTTCGTTTTCTCTAATATATAACAGCGATAGTTTCCGGGTTGGAGTCCTGGGAAGGAAAAAATTAATGTTTCGTCTCGTCATTCAGTTAAAACATCTAGCTCCTGCCGAGGAAATCCGATGTGTCACAGTTGATTGTGCTTCGATAACAATCCGATTAGATTCTGGGTTCGAATCCCTGTCCAACACAAAGCTTTACATCACGGCGTTTCAAGTAAGTTACTTGTGAAGAAGCAATATTTAACATCTCTTGTAGTTCGTTAACAGGGACAATAGATGCTGGGTAGGAATTCTCGTCCGTTAAAAATATTTACGTTATGTAATTTAAAGTTGATATTTGCTAACTGATACTGTCTAAAATCGAGGTATATCACTCTCTGTATGCCTAGTCAGGAATGACTGTTACTTTCCGTCAGCCACGAAATCTTAGTCTGCATGACCTGGGTTTGAATCCAAATGCAGAACGAGACGGTTCGTCGTGTCATTTGAAGTTCATACATATTCTCAACTAGCTGCTCGTGAATAACTTAAATTTTTAATATCATTTTGTGTTAAATAACAAGTACGGTATGTTACTTTGAAGAGGAAATCATGAATACGACGAACTTGCTACGTGTAAGTATCTGACGTAATAATGGGAGTGGTAACATTTTAGGTATGTCATTTATTGCAATAAATGTGAGCTTACAAGCCTTAAGGACAGTCTTATCTGTGATAAGGTGTTTCCTGATATTTGTAGTATCGTGGTATTACTTTACATCTTGAATTATTGCGATACAGAGCCGAGTTTTCTAGTGGTGACTTGTTGGAGCCATTTTCAATAGCCAAACGACTGTACCAAGGGGCGATTAGAGGACCTGCTAGACAGCTGCGTTATGTGGGTTGCATGCGAATCAGGCGAAATGCAATTCAGGTCGTTCGGATACTTTTGAGCACGACTGTACCTCACTATCGTCTGCTACATGACTGAAACTAAAGGACTTTCATAAAGCGTCAGTAAAGTGACATAAACGTGTTATCCCAATCGTGATTTCTCCAACGTACACTCTCCGACAAAGAAGTGAAGCATCCAGATACATGATCGGAAGTCAATGTAACTTCTTAGTCGTACTCACCATCGGTGCTAAGTAAATGATTATAGTCACAATTCTCTGTGACATGTATAACTGCCAACAGAATGCGTTAGTGTCGTTCGTGTTTAGTGTTGTTACCAGGCCTGGTAAGGTATAGAAGATGCATGGACAGTGTCCAACGTTGAGTGAGCTGTATGAAGGACGTCCGCCCCCGGTAGCTGAGTGGTCAGCGCGACAGAATGTCAGTCCTAAGAGCCTGGGTTCGATTCCCGGCTGGGTCGGAGATTTTCTCCGCCCAGGGACTGGGTGTCGTGTTGTCCTAGTCATCATCAACTCATCCCCACCGACGCGCAAGTCGCCGAAGTGGCGTCAAATCAAGTGGCGTCAAGTCGAAAGACTTACACCCGGCGAAAGGTCTACCCGACGGGAGGCCCTAGTCACACTACATTTACATTTTTATGAAGGACGCGGAGCTATCCCGTTCTCGTATGAGGCAGCGTTACTACCAGCTTACAGCTTGAAGGGGGTCTACTTGTGAGTTTCCATTTATCTGGCTGGCCGAAACGTGCAATAGCGAGATTTGCGAGGCATTCGGGTGTGACCGTGGCTCAGTGTTGAACTGCATGGAAACATTAGGGATGGTATACTCGTCGCCAAGGTTCCATTCGACCCTATCTGAACGCCGCAAGGTGGGGTGGCAGAGCACAACGTAACCTTTTCACGTTTGCGCCTGCCATACAATAACAAGTGATGAAATGCCTACACCATTGGTCGGATACTGGCACCAGCAGCGGCTAGGTAATTACGATCCCGTTCATATGCTGCTGTTAACACAACAGCACAAATGACTGCGTCTGGAATGTTGCCGAGACCGGAAAGCGTGGCAATGAATGGCACCGCAATGTGTTCAGCGATTGAGTCGCAGTTCTGCACTATCCCGAATGAACATCGTCATTCAGTATGGCGGCGACTTTGGAGTGGTCCCATACTTTCATCGCTTTCGTGGGGTGCAGTGGCGTTACTACTGGTGTCATGGTTTGGAGAGCTATTAGCCATGACCTCTGGTCCTAACTATTAATGACTGAGGGAACTCCTGCCTTTTTCTGCGCTAACACTCATGCGAAAGTTTCTTGGTGACATTTTTCAGCACGACAATGCTCGTCCACGCTTGGCATGTGCCTCTAAGAATTATCTGCGTGATGTTGAGGTACCTACGTGGCTAGCAAGATCCCCTGATCTATCCCCGATAGAACATGAGTGTAATCAGCTTGGACGTCAAGGACCAGCTACAGCGCTTGTGGACCATCTTGCCACCAGAGGGAATAAAACGTCTTTATGACACTCTTTCCAAGGAATCAGCGCGTTTATCCAGGAGGCAGAACGTCATACTGACAGTTGGGCTCAAACTACCAAGTTCTTCGCAAATTTCGCTCGATTTTGTAGTCACCAAAAGGACATCACGTGCCCTCTTAACCCGTGAACTTTCATTTCGTTTTCCCCATTTCTTCTGGTTACTTCGGATTTTTTTTTCGGGCAATGTATGTAGAAGCAGAAAATCACCGCCTGCTTGAAAAACTGTAAGAAATTCACGAAATCATTTTTACATTGATTTCAGTTTATTGCATGCAAGGGTTTCTGGAAACATCGTTGTAGTCGAAGGGTATCGGTCGCAAGCGCACCAACTTAGGTGTCTCGGCAATTGCCCAGTTAGTATGAACTCAGGTGGAGCAGATTGTCTGCAATCATCTAAAAAATACAGCTTTCGTATCCGCGATTAGCGATAGACGTAACTGGCAGCTACAATATACGGTACAGAACTAGTCTTTACAAATAAAATGGAACATTATGGGAGTAGCCAGATAAATAGCGCTTATTGACATCTAGAGACAATATGATTACACTTGAGTTGTTACCTAAACACATCATCTTGGTTTGGCCAGGTTAGCCTCTCTTTAACTCATCCTGTATCTTCTACATCAATTTCATCCAACATTGTTCTCTTCCGCTCCCTTCAGGAGGAAATCTTTTTCACACTTTGCACCTCTTCACTGCCTTGCCTGTCAATTGTCTCAAAGATAACATTTTTACTGAAGGCTTGTTAGGGCATTTTTTGAGCAATGAGATACCTCATGGAAAAACGTAACATATGGTGCTCATATCTAATCTAATCGACTCGAATGGTACTACAGCACCCTCATAGCTTAACGACTCAATCTCACGGATGAAGACTCTGTCTGTATACCTTCAGGTCGACCTCAAACTATCAGTCGTACTTTTCCGATCTCGTCTAAGTAGTGTAACATTTTATATAGACACCTACAATATTCCTTACTTACAGAACATCTGCAAAAGTCGACTTTTTGCATTAGATAACCATATATGAACAGATATACCTGGATATGTCCCCAGCTTTGTTACACCTGCTAACTCTAGACAGTTATGTTGCCAAGATTTGTTCCAAACTCTGTACAAAATACGAATCTCTCCTTAGTATGTTGTGACTTGGCGACTATATGGATACGTTCCAGACGTAGGCCGAGGGTTCGTTACTCAGTCGGCTATAGATGTTTTTCTCTATTACTTATTGTTCCCTGCACCTGACAATGATTTCTTAAAATGAAAACTGACTAGTTGTACAATGTTTCTGAGTCCACATTAAACTATAGATCCTCTTATAACTGGCCTGATGAATCAATTCAAAGACAGACAGGGATGACCAACTCCAATGGGTCATTCCTAGTACAGCACTGTGGTATTCAAATCGATCGTCAGTTTGACGGCAGTTTTAGCTTAATACTAACGACTGTAAAACTCTCTAGAACAAGAAAGATACAGGCGTCTGAAGTGATCTTAACGCCACTTATTAGGTACAAGATAACACATGAACGATTAATATCGTAGTATGTATTTGATATACAGGAGATCAAACTTTGTAAAACATCGATGTGTTGAAATCAATGCCTCTAAACGTAATATAATAGAATAAACGAAGACGACCTGGATATGTGCCTAGGCAACTGACGTCTGTATGGTTCGTATGTGGATCCTGATAATGTGGTGGCTGGAGTACTGTGACAAGCAGGTAGTTGACCAATTATATCCACGACATCCCTAACACGTTTGATGTGTGACACTGCAAGAGGAAAGTGCGGGACACGAGAGCAGTGGTACCTGTCGTTCTTCAAAAGGCCTTCCACTGACCTTACAACATTGCGTCCAGCACTGTCATCTTGAAATACTGAACAGTACGATTAGTTGTTTGAAAATGGAAAGTACTTCTAGTTCTAAAATCTTCCTGATGTAGATGTTGCTGTTCATCCTCCTTCATTATTCAGGGGCCGATATCGCATGTTGTATTGAATACCGTCCAACATCAATCTTGAAGTAACATCTGTTTGGTGATCAGTATTATAGACTACGGAATTGTGATTATCATGATAGCGTCCCAATACGTATGTGGGGATCACTGTAAGACAAACTGGAATGGAGTCATCCAACAATTCTACATTTTACTACCCAGCTGTACAGGATGGACGTATGTGCAGGCGGTGGGCATTATGGAATGAATAGGATAATTTTTAGACAAAGGCCATCTATTGTCGAAAGCATGTCACATGCGCCTCGGGAGGTGAGGGTGAGCCAGAGCGTAGAGTTTGGCGAAACATAGTTCGCGAAGCTAACGAAAGTTGTTGTCTGCCTAAACTAAGTCCCACAGTGCCGCAGCACCGGGAGAAGTGGGAGGGTCTACACTGCTACAGGGTGCGTGTCCTAGAGAGCGAGAAGACAAGAGAGAGCGGGCCCGGCGAAGGGCGGCCGGGTATATTCGACGCACCACGCGGATTCCTCCGCCGTGATTGGTCGGAACCGAGAAACCCACGGGGGCGGCAATTGAAGTTTCCAGAGCATTGCCTGCTAAGCGACGCCTGGAACGGCGTTACCTCGTAAGCACATGAGGGAGGCGCGTGATCAAGGTGCCCTTCCTCGGTGCTGACTTCCTGTTACTAGACCGTGGGACGAAAGAATTTACAGGCAGCTAACACTGCCGGCCGTGGCTTGGCTGTAACAAGAAAAATGAAGTTACCGTTTGAAAGCTCGTATAATAAAGTAAAATCCCCTACTGTCTGGCTCATCCTTTACACAACATCTCAATGACACCACTTAAATATCAGTTCCAGTTTTTTGACAACTGCAGTTGTCGCAGTACTAGTGTCATGCTGAAAGTTGAGAGCAACCCTTTGTTACAACTGCGATTCGACTAATGTAATAAAGCGACTATACAGGGTGATTCAAAAAGAATACCACAACTTTAAAAATGTGTATTTAATGAAAGAAACATAATATAACATTCTGTTATACATCATTACAAAGAGTATTTAAAAAGGTTTTTTTTCACTCAAAAACAAGTTCAGAGATGTTCAATATGGCCCCCTCCAGACACTCGAGCAATATCAACCCGATACTCCAACTCGTTTCACACTTTCTGTAGCATATCAGGCGTAACAGTTTGGATAGCTGCTGTTATTTCTCGTTTCAAATCATCAATGGTGGCTGGGAGAGGTGGCCGAAACACCATATCCTTAACATACCCCCATAAGAAAAAATCGCAAGGGGTAAGATGAGGGCTTCTTGGAGGCCAGTGATGAAGTGCTCTGTCACGGGCTGCCTGGCGGCCGATCCATCGCCTCGGGTAGTTGACGTTCAGGTAGTTACGGACAGATAAGTGCCAATGTGGTGGCGCTCCATCCTGCTGAAATATGAATTGTTGTGCTTCTTGTTCGAGCTGAGGGAACAGCCAATTTTCATCACTCGTTCTCAGCCGTCCAGAACTCTTCCCTTTGCACAAACACCCGTTCTCTGTAAACTGTTTATACCAACGTTTAATACACCACCTATCAGGAGGTTTAACACCATACTTCGTTTGAAATACACGCTGAACAACTGTCGTCGATTCACTTCTGCCGTAATCAATAACACAAAAAGCTTTCTGTTGAGCGGTCGCCATCTTAGCATCAACTGACGCTGACGCCTAGTCAACAGCGCCTCAAGCGAACAAATGTACAACTAAATGAAACTTTATAGCTCCCTTAATTCTGCCTTTTGTCGTTGCAGAGTTTTAAATTCCTAAAGTTCTGGTATTCTTTTTGAATCACCCTGTATTAGCATAATCTACAGACTATATACTGTGTATTGACACGTTTGGAAGACATTAAAAATTGAAACGTGACCACAGGCTGCAGTTGCAAAATGGTCGACATCGATGTTGCGCCTATACAGCGGACTCTCATTGAATTCCTTTTTTAAAGGAGCAAATATGTTGCTGGAATTCATCTCTGCCTTCAATGAACCTGTGGAGATGTGGGCATTCAAGTGTTAGATGACAGGTGAAACGCTTCAAAGACGAATAAGATTATATCAAATAGATTGTACTGTAAGTTTAAATTATTATTATTATTGTATAGCACTCCATCTTCAGGCCACGAGTGGCCTACCGGGACCATCCAGCCGCCGTGTCATCCTCGGTGGAGGATGCGGATAGGAGGGGCGTGGGGTCAGCACACCGCTCTTCCGGTCGTAAGATGGTATTCTTGACTGAAGCCGCTACTATTCCTTGGATTATCTCCTCAATTGGCATCACGAGGCTGAGTGCACCCTGGAAAATGTCAACAGCGCATGGTGGCCTGGATGGTCACCCATCCAAGCGCCACTTCGGTGATCTCACGGGAACCGGCGTATCCACTACGGCAACGCCGTTTCCGGAAGATTAAATTAGATCAGAAAAACATTTTTGCGATGGACCTATTGTGTGGAGATCCTAAAGGATTAGGAATATTATGGCCTGATAGGAATACGAGTATCCAAGGCGAGCCTGGTAGCAATTGCCTCAGAACTGTCTCCATTGTAGGAAACACGAAAGGACAGAAAGGAATTAAAGACATTAGCTGCCAGCGGGCATTGATTTAATTGCGTCGGAAAAGGTGAAAAGGAATTAAAGACATTGGATGCCAGCCGACATTGATTTAATTGCGTGGGAAAGGTAAAAATTCATACCGCACTAGGTTTCGAACCGCAGTTTCCTGGTTACTACGCAGATGCGCTGACCGTTACACGATATTTACACAGTGGCCAACGCTTCTGCACAGAAGACTCTACCACGCCTACCGTCGGAATCCGATTCTCAACTTATCCACACGCTACTCTTTAGTGTCCCTTGCCCATTATGCTTACTACTTTCGGCATTTCACCGATTCCCGCAAGAGTTCGAACTTGGTGTGCATCTGCACTAAAGGGATGATGGCCATCCTCGACTTAATTGCATAGTTACGTGGTGTCTGTTCTTTCAGACCACTTATATAATTAAGGCCCTCACAGCCAATGATCCCTTTAGTGCACACGCACGCCATGCTCGAACAATTGCGGGAATCGGTGAAATGCCGAAAGTAGTAAACATAATGGGCAAGGGACACTACATCAGTAGTGTGTGGTAAGTTAAGAATTTGTGTGCGACAGTAGGCGCGAAAGGGTAGTCTGTGAAGTTAGATGTCCACTGTGTCCACATGGCGTAGTCGTCAATGCATCTGCCTACTACGCAGGATATCCCAGTTCGAATCCTACTCTGGTGCAAATTTTCCCATTTCCCACACAATTAAATCAATCCCCCCTAGCAGCTGATTCCTTTAATTCTGATGTGTCAGACATGTCCGAAAGAACAAACATCAGATATCCGCTGATCGAAAAAATCATTTAAGCGATTAACATTGCAAGATCACAAGTTAATGTCAATGCGAGATAAGCCATTGCAAATGTGAAACAGTGGTATAATAATAATCGGCGTACATGCCAGAGTATTGAATGCAAGATGCACATGGGCATGCAATGTGTAGCACACGTGCCGGTTGTTCGTGTTTGGGGAGGAGTTCATGCCTGTGGCACTTGGTCGTACAATAGGGACGGTTAACACTGGTTGTGGATGACACAGAAGTTGTCGTCCGATGATGTCCCAGATATGTCTGTTTGGAGACAGATTTGGTGATCGAGCAGGCAAAGCTGTGTAGAGCATGTTGAGTTACAACAGCGGTATGTGGGCTAGCGGGATACAGTTCAAAAACGCCCCGTGGAATGCTGTTCATTATGGTAGCACAACAGGTCTAATCATCAGACTGAAGTACATATTTGCAGTCAGAGTGCATGGGATAACCAAGAGAGTGCTCCTGCAGTCAGAAGTAGGGTGCCTGGATCGGAGCTGTGCTTGAAGTAATCGATTGGTAACAGTTCGTTGTGTCACTGTGGTGCCAGCTGCTGCTCGAATTGCTGCTGCCGGTGCAGTACGATGCCTCGGAGCCATACACGAAACACGATGGTCTTCTGTCTCGGTAATGCCACATAGCCGACCAGAGCCTGATCTTCTTACCGTACATTCTTGTGACCTCCGCTGCTAGCAATAAAGTACAGTAGCTACATTTCTGCCTAGTCTTGCTGCAGTATCGCTGAAGGAATACGCAGCTTTTCGTTACCCTACCGCACGATCTCGTTCAAAGCCAGTGAGGTGTTGATAATGACGTCTTTGTCGCCTCAAAGGCATTCTTGACCAACATCAGTTCACCACGTCGAGTTTCAAAGGTAACTAACGCTCACTATCATTACAGCGTGTTCGTAAAGCAAACTTGATTTGCATCTTCACAGTGGCGCTAATAGCGCCACTCTTATGCGACTGGCGACAAATTGGAATATACGTCATCTTTCAGATGCAGAAAAAGGCCTAACAACTGTCGTTTATGTCGCACGACTCCTTCTTGGTGTCGTGATTTTTTTTCGTCAGTGTATGACAAGAAGGAACTAACAAGATAATCACCAAAGGCAGTGCGTCCCTGTGAGTAAAAACAATACAAATCTTGCAATGTGACATAGTACGTTGCGTAGTTCATAGCCAGGATTATAGAAATGTTTCTGCCAATAAGACCACCTTTATTGACCGAAGACGAAAAAATTCTGACAAGAACCATCAGTTAAAGTGTTCGTCAGAGATTTAGATATGAACAAGACAATTTCTTGATGAGTATTGTGACAGGCAATTAAAGTTGACTCTATCGTTATGAACCTAAAACAAAACGTTATAGTATGGAATAGTACGATTTACATTCACTTCAGAGCAAAGAAAGGGAACGGACGGTGCGATCCACTTGGGAAGTTATAGGCAACGTATAATGTAAACATGACAAACGACCTGGAAAGAAGAGTACCTGGCAACATGATGCCTCATGATACCTTAAGGCCTCACCCTGCACACTGTCACTGTGGATAAAATAAGGAAAACCTTTGCCATACTCCCTTGGACTTGGAATCCACATTGTACAATTTTTTTCAGTTCTGTGAAATCCTTGCAAAGAGGTCACTCTATGAGACGCTGGAGGACATTTCTAGAACAATGCGTATCTTCTGTTTGCTGGATCGACTCCTACCTCAGAAGGACTTTAATATTTACTGAAAAATAAAGGATTTGACACTAGTGTCGTTGGAATAAGATAATTCTCCTTACCTAAAAATAGAAATTAATATTCGTAACTAAGGGAAGCCCAAGTCTTTCGGAATAACCATCGAAGAATGCGTTTTAGTCAGTTCAGTCCTCTGCAGTCGAGATCAACTGTCGATGGAAACGTTGTGAGCATAAGAGTAGATTCAATCCTTCAAGTAGAGGATCGATATCTTTATCGTTAAAATTTTCACACAAATTATAACGTTCAATTGTCACGACTGAAGTTAATGTTCTAGCAAAAGCCGCAGGGTCAGTTGCAGCCATGCTCGACTATATGGTGAGCAAGCGGTGTGTTTTTGCATGACGTAGTTTAGTGCACACCAGTTCCAGCGTACGACGCTCGTCAACCGAAACAAACGTAGTTTGCGTGTGAATAGCTATTGCACATCTACTTCGCTGTGGCCGAGCGCTTCTAGGCGCTTCAGTCCGGAACCGCCCTGCTGCTGCAGTCGCAGGATCGAGTCCTTCCTCGGGTATGGATGTGTGTGATGACCTTAGGTTAGTTAGGTTTAAGTAGTTGTAAACCTAGGGCACTGATGACCTCAGATGTTAAGTCCCATAGTGCTTAGATCTGTTTGAACCATTGTTTTGCACATCTACTTGTGTCTAGACTGACCCCTGTACTCAACAACGAACATACAGAAGTTGGACAAAAATGCGGAAAAGTGGCGCGAAATGCATGCCTGAACATAAATGTAGATGCTAGCCAAGCCTCCAGGTTGTGCTGTTATATTTGTCCACGAACTGTACGTGTACAAAGCACTCCATACGTTGCAAGTGTCTTCTTGGTTAGAACACTGTTCTGTGTAGTTATCAGTGCATTACGTCGGAGCTAAGTGATTTCCAACGTGGAAAAATTTTTGCCGGAGCTCTAGGCCGGATGATACAATCTCTCTCTTCTGAGCAACGAATCTGATCCTGTGTGGGCCATGCTGTGTGTGGTTTTGTGTTGTCGTCCCACTGACACCGGAAAAAGCACGCAATTCCGTTGGCGACCACTTTGTCAGTCCATGGTCGTTTGCCATTGTGAGTAACTCGAATAACCTTTGACACGCCGATCTGCTACTTCTTTCTCTTCTTCGGCGCTCTGCGCATGCGTTATTCCTCCTCCACTGACGCCCCTTCCGTCGTTAAACCAGGAAGGAGGAAGATCGGGTTTAACGTCTCGTCGACATCGAGGTCATTACAGACGGAGAACAAGATCAGATTGTGTCAAGGATGGAGAAAAAAAATCTGCCGTATCCTTTCAAAGGAACCGACCAGTCATCTGCCTGGAGCGACTTTGGGAAAACACGGAAAATCTAAATCAGGATGCTCGGACGCGGGTTTGAAACGTCGCCCTCCCGAATGCGAATTCAGTGTGGTAATCACTACACCACATTGCTCGCTTTTGAACCAGCAAGGAGAGTTGATCCATATGGCGTTTGTTTATGTCAGCTGATGTATCCTCTTCGCTTTCAAAAACAATGAGGAAACTTACTTTCGGGACTTCCCTCTTAGCACCGTATTAAGAAAACCACGGCCACTTCTTCCGCATTCTTCTACGAATTCCTCTCTCTCGGTACTAACGTCGGTTTTAACTTTCGCCTTTTTCCCTCGCTTCTAGCGTAGGAAATATCTTTTATGCCTTCAGCCTGTGGAGTTTTCATCATAAAACGTTCGGCTAATTACCGCCGGTGCTTTAAGTAATGTTGCCATAGAACAACGGCTGTATTACTTAATAACGAGCTGTTTTAGTAAATGTACTGCTGTAAATGGATACCGAGCCTTAGCTATGTCATAGCTATTGCTGCAGTACATAAGCGGATATGACAACTTCTGTCGTAACAGTTACGATAATCGCTTCAGCGCCTTTGTGACTGACTTTGAGCTCCCATCCACCCTCGCGTAGGCACCTAGTGGAGAGCTCTCTGCAGAGGACGCGCTTCCTGTTAATTTCCTTAACGGCGCTGCGCAGGTCCACTTCCGCGGCCGTTCGCCTCACGCATTATCACTGGCGCCAGCCGCGGGTCGCGGCCAGGTGACGGAGCGACGCTGCCGGCGGCGTTTCACGCGCGTTTTGAGATAGCTAGCGCGGCGCGCGCCGGCGCGTTTTAAAGCGGGCCCATTTCCTTAAGAGCTCCATTTGTAAAATGTCGGCGCGAGCCCGCTTATCGCCCGCCGAGGCGACAACTGTCCCGCGGCCCGCGCACGCACGTGTCTGCTCGCGTGCTGCGAGCCGGGGCCCAGGGCCTTAGTCACGGCGCCAGAGTAATCGACGCCAGGCGTGAACATTAGGGGCGCGCGCTTGTTCCAACGGAATAACGGGAGCTGCGGCCGCAGAGGCGAAAGGGTGTGGCAGCCGAACACAGTGGTGTCATTTCGCCTACTGTGATAATGAATTTCCACGAAGAAAACAATCTTGCTGAAACATAACAGACACTATTCCGAAGAGATCGCTCTCGTGAAATACATTTGAGTCTTTATTCACGTGAAGTAGTGGTTTCTATCGACGAGGGATCTCAAGCTGATTTCATATTTCTAGATTTCCAGAAGTTTGACACGGATACTCACGAGCAGAAGCTAATTGAGCTGCGTGCCTGTGGCAGAAATAACATTATCAGTGAAACTTCCTGGCAGATTAAAACTGTGTGCCGGACCGAGACTCAAACTCGGAACCTGGTAGAAGTAAAGCTGTGAGGACGTGGCGTGAGTCGTGCTTGGTTAGCTCAGACTGTGTCGGGACGGTAGCTCTGTGTGTTCGGTCAGAGAGCTGGTTGGCCTCTGTAATAAAAAAAAAAAAAAAACTGAGTGAAAGGATCATCAGCGAACTTGAACGGATGTCATGTGACGTCCGAAACGACCAATCACAACGAGCAACAAAAAACAAAACAAAAAAAGACGGTAGAGCACTTGCCCGCGAAAGGTAAAGGTTCCGAGTTCGAGTCTCGGTCTGGTACACAGTTTTAATCTGCCGGAAGTTTCATATCAGCGCACACTCTGCTGCAGAGTGAAAATCTCATTCTGGAAACATTATCAGTTTTTTTCAAAAGTATTGAATTAATTATATTACAGCTGAGGAAGAAATTTGTGGGTTCTTACTTTCTTTGGTTTTCTTTCTTTACAAAAATTTTATTTCAGTTTCCTTGCCTATCTACAGAAGGAATCAACTGGTCCCGAATTCTTCGAAAATACAGACTAGTGCTTACCAGAAATAAAATCACTATCTAAAACCTCAGCTTTTGCTGTCATTCAAAATGTTATGCATTAATTTTATAACGATCGAGGAGAAAGGTCTGAGTTCTTGCAACAAGAATTGTATCTTGGGTTCCCTGCCTTGTTACAGGAGTAAGCTGTTGGGTCCAAATCCATCTAAAATATAGACTTGTGCTTTCCACATCATTAGCAGACATATACTCAACCTGAGATGAAAGCTGTACTGGCTCTAAAATTCCCGACTGTGATTTTAGACTGCGCGTTGTGTTATAAGTAACACTTCTGTGGAGTACACCAACAAGTGTGTGCTAGAAACAAGATCGTGTGAAATAAGAATGGTACGATTTGCGAGTCACTGCTACACAGAGCGCTGACTGTGTCCTTGCTCCTCGTTACTCCAAGCCAAACAACACCCCTTCTGGAAGGACTACATCCCTCTACACTAAAAAAGTGGATATGATTTACGATACAGCAAGAATAACACATAGACATTTGGAGCGCTTCGTTTGTTTGTAGAGCTTCGATAACTCCAACATTTTAGATCAGGAACTGTTTCCTAAGAGCATAAGATACATAAGTAAAAAATTCGAACCAACCCAGAGTACCGGAACTCTTCAACAATGACTGGTACAACCCTGGGGAACCCCACTTGCATACACGTGTATTCGGAGATTCTCAAAGAATGGCGCTACAGTGCCACGCGAGTTACAGTCGACCTGGAAAGTAGTACATCGCTGTGTGAAACGGCTCTTAGCACTATGGGACTTAACATCTTAGGTCATCAGTCCCCTAGAACTTAGAACTACTTAAACCTAACTAACCTAAGGACATCACACACATCCATGCCCGAGGCAGGATTCGAACCTGCGACCGTAGCAGACGCGCGGTTCCTGACTGTAGTGCGTAGAACCGCTCGGCCAATGTGGCCGGCCATCGCTGTGTGAATTTGGAGAACCACAGAGCAGTATAATTAACTAGCACCAGACACACAATTGAGGGCGACTTTAAAACAACCGGCTCGTTTCGTGATTATCTGTCAGAAAGGTCACAGTTCTTGGTAATTAACCGGAAGATCTAGTGGGACCTAAATTATATCTGGGGTTGCCCAAGAAAGTGTTACAGGCCCTCTGCTGTTCTTAACATACGCAAAACGCTTTAAGAACAAGCTGTAACCCCACCTCCCATTGTCGGACGGAGTGGCCGAGCGGTTCTAGGTGCTACATTCTAGAACAGCGCGACCGCTACGGTCGCAGGTTCGAATCCTGCCTCCTGCCTCGGACATGGATATGTGTGATGTTCTTAGGTTAGTTAGGTTTAAGTAGTTCTAAGTCTAGGGGACTGATGACCTCAGAAGTTACGTCCCATAGTGCTCAGAGCCAGCCCACCCATTCATTAAAGAATCGAACTCCGATATGTAAAACTGCTTCCAATATTTCAAGAAAACCTTTTTTCTCTACCACCTCGATGCTTGTCACTCGTTTTATGTTATCACGAAATAGAGAAGAGAGTCTCACCGATACAATAAGCAAATTGAGGTGGCAATCACTAAAAAAAAGTAGGCATTTCACGTTGCAGCAAAATATTTTCACGAAATTAAAACACCAGCTTTTCCTCCCAATGCTGAAATATTTTGTTGACTCCAGTCTATACAGGCAGAAGTCTGAGTTTGCACGGAAACATTTATATGTTATTTCTTCCCGCTTACTACTCGCGAGGGAAACGGTAGGGAAATTGTCCTGCCAAATCCTTTCGTAGGCATTTTGCAGGTCCATGAAAACCGCTGCCGTCGACATGGTACAGTTAAGGCCTTGATGATGTGTTCTGTGATCCTAAGAACTTGCAGTTCGGCTGGCATATGGGAAGTGAAATCAAACTGTTCTGGACGGATTTTCCCAGCCGCCGCCAGAGGCTGAGGAATGCAGTGGAAGATCAGAGTCCAGGATCTTCGGCATGTTTTTATGTTTTTCAAAAGGCTAATGGCCCTGTTGTTGGTAGGGACCGTAGGATCCTCCGATACCTTGGTGATTGCAGTCAGTTTGGCTTCCTTGCACTGTGAAGGAAACAGGCCAGGCGTGAGACACCGGTTCAGAATTCTGGCGAATAAGACCAGCGGCTTCTGTGTGGGAGCTGACGGAGGTGTGCGTTTAAGATGCCGTCCAATCCCGGAGTCGACTGACTACGTTTCCGCCGGAGGTTCCGTTGGACTTCTGCCGGGGACGTAAGGTAAAGGGCAGTAAGATGTGGTCTCTTTCTGAAAGCAGCGACGGCAGTTACAATTTCGCTTTCATCCTGAAGTTCAACAGGAGTGAGGTCCTGGACGTGTAGAGCTGCAGACGTGTAGGCCACAGTTTCTACCATACGGACGGCTTGATAAGTTAAACAATGGGGTAGTTGTTCCTCAACATGGAGTACCTCAGGCTCTGACAGCAGCCCATTACAATTTATGTTGGCGGAGAAAAGTGGACATCATGTCCTCCTACCATTCCGTCTTCCAAGCCTTCTGGCTGTGAGCAGTCCCTGTTAAAAGGGTAGACTTAGATGGCGCTCTGATAGCTGTGCAACTACGCTATCTCTTGGTAGACGACGTTGAAATCGTTATCAGTACATCTACTAATCGCTATGTGGTATACGCCGTCATCGAATCACAAACGACGTCTATTTTATTTTTTTATTTTTCTGGCAGTATATTATTCGGGCACCATTGGCTATTACAATGCGAGTTTAACAGTACATGAGCTTACTACATGTTTCCTATTTCCACCAAATCACAACAGGCTGTCTTTTTTCTGAGGACTCGTCTTTCGTCACGAACCTTCATGGGCAAGTGCCCTGCTTTGAGCTCTAACTGTAGTGACGGGATCACTGTAACACAGCTTCGTATACTCAAAAAACGAAAGCGTCGTATTTGCGACAACTGCATACTGGCCTCCATTCAATCATCAGCGCAATTCGCAGCGGCCATATGAAGCCAGACAACAGCTGTCCATGCAGCTTCCGACTGTTCATTGGCAGCAGCCAAATCTTCTATTAAGATCCCGCAACGACTGTATTCATTAGCCTTGACTAACAATGCACCTCTCTCTTTCGAAGACGGAGAAGAGTAAAAAGAAAAAAAGTGACTTAGAATTCTGACAAACATAGCTACATTGTAAGTACCACCCCTCTATCTTTGCCAATTTTGTGTCGGTATAACCAGGTGTTACCGAATGACTGGTAAGAAGAATGAGACTGAAAAGCAATGTAGATAGGACTTACCATTGACTGAGGAGTTTGCTGATAACAAAGTAAGTATTTAATTTCCAACCCCCGTATTGCAGCTTCTGAACAAATCGAGGAAGCTCGAATGAGTGAAACGTATTTCGATGAATACGTGGGAGTAATACATTCCATAACACATCTGTTCTGTTAGTATTATCAAAGACCTTCGTCATGTCTACGTAGTGGTTATCACCCTGAACATTATATTCATTAAATACATTTGCCTCAGAACAGCTACATGATCTGTTGTTGTCCTATTAGGCGGAAAACCACAGTGATATTCTCTCAAAATCTTTCCCACATTTGAAGCTAGGTAAAAATATGCTGAATATAGATGATTCTATATGATTTTTCGTAACACAGAACCCGAAAATGAAACTTACGTTTATCGACTGGTTCTCAGTTTTGAGAAAACGCTTGCCGCGCCTGTCACGCCGCTGCGTTGCTTGCAGCCGCCTTCGCGGCACGAGGGCGCTGCCACGAACGCTTAAACCCGCCGCGCGGTGTAGCCGCGTGGTCTCAGGCGTCTTGTCACGGTCCGTGCGGCTCCCCCCGTTGGAGGTACGAGTCCTCCCTCGGACATGGGTGTGGGTGTTGTCCTTAGTCAGGTTAAGTTAGACGATGCCACTATGGCTGCAGTACATTAGGACACTGTTTTTATAAAACACAGATCTGAAGATGGTCATTATAGACCGAAACCGGTAATCTGCGAAGAAAAAGTTTGTGACCATAGAAGTACATCAAAGGAAATTTATTATATATACGGGTCACTGCTATATTTGCGACATTGTCGCAGATTATGTAAGTTAGATAAATTGGTGTGTAAACCTAGGAACCGATGACCTCAGCAATTTGCTCCTATAGTCCTTACCACAAATTTCCAATTTTGCTTACGCCACTGCCAGTGATATGCAAGCATCCCCTCTTCGGAGGTCTGCTGAAGTTCAGACATTGATGCACAGAGCACATTTTGCGTGTTTGCCATTCCATAACATTTACAGACTACCATAGCAGTCTGATTTCGTCATGTGCGGAATAATCATTGTATTGAAGACAGACTCAATTGAAAACGTTTGTATCTTTATATATTTCTACGTTCATATCTAATCTTAGCAATCAACGCTGCAACCAAAGCAAACAGAGTTATGTATTTCTTTTATTATTTGATATTAAATGTAGAACAAATTAATATCTGAATTTTCTCTCCACGAACATCTGTTCTTCGCTCCTGCATCCACTAAAGAACCACAAAGCATGCAAAGGAAGTTACCACGTATTGGCGACGAGGATGGGATTAGTGAAATACGGAGCTTTGGACATTTCCATTGATTTCTCTTCTGTGTATGCACATAAGCTGAGTTCACATATATAAGTTGAAATATTTAATGTGAGATATGTAAGGAATCATGGCCAAACAGGGAGAGCAACATCTAAATGCCGAGCAGCGTCTGACCTCCGTGTTCAGTTTTTAAGGCAACAAATAACAGTACTACTACTAACAGTATTTTGCCTCATGCGGGCACAAGCGCCCAGCAGGAAAAAGCTAAAGACGGAGTTCAGGCCGGCCAGAGTGGCCGAGCGGTTCTAAGCGCTACAGTCTGGAACCGAGCGACCGCTCCGGTCGCAGGTTCGAATCCTGCCTCGGGCATGGATGTGTGTGATGTCCTTAGGTTAGTTAGGTTTAAGTAGTTTTAAGTTCTAGGGGACTGATGATCTCAGAAGTTACGTCGCATAGTGCTCAGAGTCATTTGAACCATTTTGAACGTTGTTCAGCTGCGGCCTCCCCTCTTCCGACAGCTCGATGAGGAAAAAGAAACGTTGAAAGATTACATAACACAGCTGCATCAATATTTCGCCGCCTACGAAGTGACAGGCGAATCATGTACCCGCTATTAGTGAAATTATTTCTCCTTAGTGAGCCCAAAACCCAGGCCTACGATATCATAATTGATGGATTAGACGAATTTTTTGAGAATCAAACGTACGTTGCTGCTGCACAGTATAAATTCTTCAGCACACAACGTCATAGTTATCAGTCGTATGAAGAATGAATTGCAGAGTTGCGGGGCATGATTGTAGACTGTAAATTCAATTGTGTCTGGGGGGCAACTTACCAGGATGAAATGCTTTGCGACTGTATTTGTCACAAAGTCGCGGATCAGAAAGCATCGCAACCTGGCGTCAGTGAAGTGCTTAAGAGCTATAATTGCACCTGAAGTTCAAGATTTAGCCGAGTAAGATTTCTGTCTACCAGTTATTACTTAGCTTGAGACAAATGACCTGTTCCTCAACAGTAGCCACGGCCCCGGCACTCACTAGACAGCAACGCGTACAGCGTTGCCGCGCCGGCGCGACGCTAATTCCTCTGCTTCAGCTCCGCGCAAAGCGAAGTCACATGTAAAATGCTATGTCACCGATGATGGGAAGAACTGCTTCTTCAGATAAACCGAATGCAATTTTTTTCACCGTGTAAGTTGGCTATCATTTCGCACCTTGTAAGCACTCATCTACATACTTTGCTGTGATTTACAACCGCAATTAGGTGCATTTGATAGGTTGTATATCGTATATATTGTAAGTAGGCTGTTTAGGATTTTTTATTGGTAACGCCACGTAGCGCTCTGTATGAAAATCACTGGCTGTGCTGTGTGCAGTCTGTGTCTGGTTTGCATTGTTGTTGGCTATTGTAGTGTTGGGCAGCTGGATGTTAACAGCGCGTAGCGTTGCGCAGTTGGAGGTGAGCCACCAGCAGTGGTGGATGTGGGGAAGTGAAATGGCGGATCTTTGAGAGTAGATAATCTGGACGTTGTGTCCATCAGAAACAGTACATTTGTAAGAATGGATGTCATGAACTGCTATATATATTATGACTATTAAGGGAAATACATTGTTTGTTCTCTATTAAAATCTTTCATTTGCTAACTATGCCTATCAGTAGTTAGTGCCTTCCGTAGTTTGAATCTTTTATTTATCTGGTAGTAGCGTCGCTCGCTATATTGCTGTAGTTCGAGTAATGAAGATTTTTATGAGGTAAGTGGTTTGCGAAAGGTGTAGGTTAATGTTAGTCAGGGCCCTTCTTTTGTAGGGATTATTGAAAGTCAGATTGCGTTGTGCTAAAATATATTGTGCGTCAGTTTAAGCACAGTCATGTATAATTGTACAGAGGGGACGTTTCATAATATGAATACTTAAAGAAGACTGACATTGTCACGTACTTCTTGCGAGTAGTTGTTAACGCTTATTGGACGAAGGGTGACGGAGTATCCTTATTATCAAAATGGCGTAATGAATGATTGCCTATACTAGTAGATATTGGAACACCAGTGGAAATGAAATGGCAGGCGTAACTCAAGCCCTTGGTGGAAAACCCCGCACAGGTGTGTTTGTCCTTCTTCACACAGGAAGTGCCAAGACGTACGGTCTGGGGACCTGAGCGAGGAAGCACAATACAGCGGCGGCCGGCTGGCTTGTAGTGGGGCTCGAAGGATAACCGGAGAATACTTCAGAAACTCCGAAAATCTTGGACTCAGCAGAGAGGAACAAGGAAGCGTTATCTCGGAAATCGCAGGCTGGGTTATTTCCGAGGATATTTACTCTGAAAAGCGTACCATTATATGAGTACAGATATTTACTCGCAAACTTTACGCACTAGACGACAAAAGACTAAAATATGGTTGGTCGGCGGTCGGTAGAATTTGTAGAGAGAATACGATTGGCCTTCTGCAGTTACGAGGGAGGGGAACCGAGTTTTGCTGGGAAGCCAGCGGTGGACAGAAGAGGTCTTCCGTTTTGAGCGCCCGGGTTTGACGGTCGCTCAGTATCATCTTTTGTTGGTACAGACAGACTTACTGTCTTTGCTCTCAGGAGATTTTATAGTTAGAACCGGTAGGCACTGTACTGTTGCGAACTTATACAATTCTGGAATTCGCCTCCGAGTAGGGAGTCGTCGTTGAATACGCAGCGCTCAGTGCTTGAGACCACTTCCTCTGTCTATACTCACGTATATACATTATCTGAATTCCGTCCTAGTGGCTGGCAGCTCGCGTTTCTTGTCTATAGAACACAGAGAGGAGAAGACAGTATTAGATCATACTAGTCAGAGGACCTCCTTCTGCCGTCCTAGTACTTGAAAGAATTTTATTTTGTGGTTGGAGCTCTTCCATCGTCGCAGACGTGTACGAGAACCATCGCTTCGACACACCAGACGCAGAACATACGGTGATAGTGATATTGCTAATTGTTCGGTTTATTAGGGCTATAAGGTAAACAGCTGCGATCACGTAAATTTTATTTCCACTGAGGTTGCACACCACTGTAGATCATCTTTGAAAGGAGAGTCTTCTAGTGTTTGGTACGCAGGTGATGTCAGTCATTTCGCGTTACTTATATTAGATCGCGTAGCCATAAAAAGGAGCATATTTGCGCAATTAATCAATCGTATTTGTTAGGAAATTCATTTTTATCTCTTTATGTCCATTGGACATTGATATATAAACAGTTGTAATATAAAGGGGTTTTAATCTACAAGAAATTATAAGCAGAAACAGCAATTATCATTTAAAGTTACTAGCTCCGTTAATCATCCATTTGTGTTTATGTTGTAATTTATATATTAAGGAGCAAGAGGGAGGCGATATCATCATTAAGATATCCTAAGATCTGCTTCAGGGGGTAGTCAGACAGGGCCAAATCTTGATTTAGCGTTCACTATTTTCTTTTGCGCACATTCATCTTACACCCGCCAGGAGTAGCATCTTCGAATCGCACTGGGTATATCAAACCGGACTGCCTGCAAAAGACTAAAAAGCGTCCTCTGTTTCACGAGGAAATAATGCAAAGCAGGAACAGATGAAAATAAATGTCATTTCATGTTCAGTTTTTGTGCGTCATCGTGCTCAAAACTCAGGCAAACGAAGACGCAGAAAACACACGAACACACGTTCAAAGGGTACGCCACACGCTTCTAGCAGGCTCTCCCAGTCTCTAAATTCACGAACGCTCTCTAGTGAGCACGTGGAAACAGAGAACAGATTTTCACAACATGGAATGGACAACTTTATTCAGCGAACACACTACAAACTGTGGATTACATTGCAGATTTGTACAGAGTCAGTGTCTCTTCAACTAAATTCCAGAGCTTCTGTCACGTTGCTTAACCTACATACATGTGGAATAATTCGCAACCACCTTTGCAAACATCAAGTCTGCATTTCAGCGCCTACAGCGGCGACATCATTCCCGTGCTTGTAACGTGCCACTTAACTGAAAAATACACAAACACGACTAAGAAAGTACTTTTCACTGTAGTTTACTGATGCCCGAATCCAAATATTTTTGACATGGATGCGTTCAATCCCTTCAGATTAGACATAAAGGACAATGTGCATGTCATTGCCATTCAGCAACTCTGTGACTAGAATTAACATCTGTTCGACTGTACTCCAAGATGTGCAACCGATTTTCATTCTCACATTACTCTAAAAGCTAATAAGCAACCCAAATTTTGTAGCCCACATCCTCCGCTACAGAAATTCAGAAACTAAAATCAGTTGGTACTTTAAAAACTATTTCGGCAATTCAATAGGCATCACCCTTAGTCGTCATTCATAAGCCAAACGGAAGGATACATCTTTGTGCAGATTTCAATTACATGGTAAATTCACGGACTTTCATTGATTCTCACCCGCTCCTACGTATTGAGTATATTTTGGACTGCCTAACAGCAGGACAGCTATTCTTAAAAACTGATCTTGCAGACACTTATCTTCAGTTACCATCGGACGATGAGATAAAGAAAATTTTTGTTGTGAATACTCATGTCGGCTTGTTTGAATATTAACACCTACCTTTCGGAAGTGTTTTCACACCTGTGTTGTTTCAAAATTTCTCGAACAAGTAACGCCCAACGAGCCTTCTTGTTTTAATTACCTTGACGACATAATCGTCGCACGGCAAACACTGGAACAACCCCTCAAAAACTTGGACGGTCTTCTTCAAGTTCTCACTGAGGTGAGCCTCAAATGTAATTTGAAGAAATGTTCTTTTTTCAACAAAATCACTGAATATTTAGAACATTTTATCAACGCCAGGGGCATTCGTCCTTCGATAAAACGTTTGCAAGCAATTCAGAACTTTCGTCTCATAAGAATTTACGTGAATTGCAAGCTCTTCTCGGAAAATTGGCGCTCTAGTACTACATATAGTTAATTTCTAATGCGGTGCATATTGTCGAGACTAAACCGCCTCAGACGTTAAAATGTTACGTTCCATTGGACAAAAGACTGAGAAATGCATTGCTTCGTCAACCGTCCCTTACGCTCTACGATCCGCTGAAACCACTTTTACTTGCTGTAGAGGCCTCGTTCCATGGCACCGATGCTGCCTTATTCCACAAAATTGGCAATGAAGCATCGCATTTCGTTCCAAAACTTTGAACAGCGCTCAGATTAATTATAGTCAGCTTGACAAGGAGGCCCTGGCTATAGTATATGGGGTCATAAAATTGGTGTCAGAAAATTGGAGTCAGAAAATTTTTCCTGGTTACGAACTATTAGCCACTAACAGCACGGTTTCTCCCGGAAAAACAATTTCCCGACTGCACGGCGCAAACGCTTCGACGTTAGTCGCTATTGTCGTGAAATTACCAGTATGAAGTTAGGTATCGCCCGATGGCGCAACAAGCAAACGCCGACACAATGTCTCGTTTACCTGACGGCATAGATGCAGCAATCGACACATCGGAAGCTTCTTGTTTACATATTGATTCTTCTCATTCGCAGGCACTGAATTCTTTTCCTATTGACTCATGGCGGTTTGCACAAGCGTCGGAACATGACCATTCGGTAAGATTCCAGAGGTAGACCGCGCTCTCAGGAATATATTTCTGTCCCGTCAGTGTGAAAATATTTTGTGCAACGCAACAATTTATCTCCTCTGAATAATGTGATTTTGCTTCAGATGCCTAACGAATACACATGAGTGTTATCCCCGCGTTGTGGTAAGAGCAGCTGTTAAGTCTTCTACATAGAGGTCACCGGAGAACAGTTTGCAGTAAGCAGCTGGCGTGCCAACATTGAACGTAGCTTGGTTTAGCCAAGCAAATAGAACGTGTGACGACACGCTGTTGCGCATGCGCAGGATATCAGGTGGCTGCAAGCAAAAACTTTTCTCCTCACCATACTCTGATACTCCATGGGAATGCCTCCATATGGAATTTGCTGGCCCCTTTCGGCGAACACGTTGATTAATTATCATCGATGCCTACAGCAAAGACCCTTTAGTTATTCCAATACTTTCGACGAATACCGACATCACTACCAAGACCCTCGTTTCCGTATCTTTTCTCGAAAGTTTGCCGCAAACAGTTGTTACTGAAAACCGACCTTCTTTCTCTTGAAAGGAATTTGCACACTTCGGAAAACAAAATGGGATACAGCACATCAGGAAAGCATCATTCTCTCTACGGTCCAACGGCAAGACCGAACGTTTCGTTCAAACATTCACATGTCACATATTCACGTGGAAATGCCTCACAGATGTTCTTGAGTTCATATGGTATTCTGCCTGCTCCTGACATTTCGCCGGCAGAACGTATGTATGGGCATCAGACCGTGCAGAATTTGCTTCGTATTTACCGCTCTGATCCAGCTTCAGACTTCACCAAGAAGTTTCACCCGAACGTCAGAGTTCAATATCGAGAGCGAAAAGAAACATGTATGGTATTTCGGTGTTATTCTCAGATCAGCTGACAGAGCGCAGGCACGCGTTAGCGCCACCAAAATCAGCTATGGCTCCGCGGGTTAGACGTCCTGCCGTAGATCAAACTGTTTCAGATTACTTCACTGCAAAACGTTCGGTCGGCTGGACGCAGCCACGTGCGGCCACGTAGCTAACCGAGCGGGTGCCTCCACCTGCAGCCGTCTCACCGATTGGAATCGATGTCTGCCCACCTGCGACACGGTTGCTATCAAACGCCGCTGGACGCCTCTAGCATGGACACTGACGCCGGCAACATCAGCGGCAACCTTAATCCTCCTACCCGTGCCCTCGGATGCGCCTTGCACCTGGTTTTCCGTGGTACTTTCCCTGGTACTTGCAAGACGCAACGTCGGGACGCGGGTTGGTCTGCTCTGCCCCCCCCCCCCCCCCAGGTCAAGCAACCAAGCTCCCCCTTCCCGCCCACCCCCCACCCCCAGTCAAGCAACCAATCACATAACTTTCCACGGCGGACGCTTTCCCATGTACCATCAAAGTTGTGCGGGGAGGGGCGCGGAATAGGCCGCCAGGCGGTCGGCCGCACTTAAAAACACGCGCGCCGCCAATCACGCCACCGCGGTTGCTATAGCCGCCACCGCGGCGTGAGGGAGCTGCCACGAACGCTTACGTCGCTGCCAATGACATGGAAGCACCTTTTCTCCGGAGCTCCAGCGGCGGGTCTATTTAAATTTAAACATCTATGCGCAGAGCACATTTTGCGTGTTTGCCATTTAATAGCATTTACAGACCTCCAAAGCTGTCAGGGCTCATCATCTTCGGAATAGTCATTGTACTGGAGACTGCCTTAATTGTGAGATTTTGTATCAGTATATATTTCAACATTCGAAGTTACTGTTAACAACTGACACTGCAACTGCAGCAAACAAAGTTATGTATTACTTTTCCTAATCGATATTAAACGTAGAATAAACCAAAATCGGCATTCTCTGTCCCCGAACGGCATCTGTTGCTCGCTCCTGTATCTGCTAAAGAACCACAAAGCGTGCAAAGGAAGTTACAACTATATCTCACAACGTAAAACGTAAACATATCAAATATTTTAAGAACGTGCCTTTGTGGCCTAACTCTGTTACTGTGTTTCAGAGGTTGTTCAGTTCTACTGCCAAATATAGACAGTGTCTTCGACCTGTATGGCTACTTATGGTATTTAAACGTGATGCCAGAAACTCCGCTTTTATTACTGTTATTAGATCGTTGATTAAGTTTCTTTTTGTGCCGTCTTTTGAACCGTGGATAATTTGCTCTGAGAGTACTCTTTGTCTCCGAACGTCAACTATTCTTTAATTTTCAGGTGAGTATTAAGTAGAACTCCCAAAAATCTTTTCTAAAAATTCGGGAATAGGGATTCTTTTATCATTATGTAGAGGGCCAATTGCAGAGTGTATCTTACGGCATACAGCACTTATTTTTCCTTAGTGGAGACTGTTTTATCTACAGAGGGAACTTTACAGAAATAACAGTCGTTATTAAGGTTCATGGTGCCTTGAGATCATTCTCAGACCTTCGTACATGGGGTATGGTTAGGCGAATTCTTGGTACAGCGTATGTTGGGACCTGATTTTTCTCCTGATCCCTTATTTAGCAAACGCTTCCACGAAGAAAGTTGGGCGTGTTCGAAGATGCTGCAGAATTTTGGTTTTATCCAATGTGCGTGCCTGCAGAATGAGGCTTCAGGAAGATTCACGGGCCATGTACGCAAATAGCTATTAATGTGACCCGGTATCTTACACTGAAATTAATTTTGTCTATTTTATCAGTTGAAGGTGATGTGGCTGTCCATCTTAAGAGGACGTGGCTGCATGGGGAGTAGTCACGTTGTTTTATTTACTATTTTCATTGTCATGATTTATTTTTATATCGGTCACTTTTTGGGATTCATGTACAACTCTGAGTATGAAGCCTTGGCCTTCGAAATTCGTAAATTATAGCGTTTTTATACTGTGAATAGATGATCCATCCGACATTTTAATAATGAGTTGCAAAACTTATTTGCAGCATAAACACATTTACGAGACACTGCTGTACTTGTCAGTTCAAAGTTCATCACTGTACATTGCTCATATTTCACTTAGACAAGCGTCGAAATTATGCTTTAGAAATGAAGTCAGTTTTCTGACCTCAATGTCACTGATGGCTTGATTAAGACGTGCTGAAGATGTTCATGATGCTGCGAGAATCACAAAACGTTAAGGCAGTCCTTCTAGTTGCTTCTGTGTGCGTCCTGAAGAGCGTACCCGAAAACCACCTTTTCCAGGTAATCGCTGGTTTCGAATTCAGTGAAACCAGTTTAACGAAGCTTACCTCATATTTGTCGTATGGAATATTGTGTGGTGAAAAGTGAAAAATAGCACCCATTTTTGTTCGGTACATTCCGCAGCATAATTCTGCGGTAATCAGAGCAGCAGTTCGTATCACTTTTCTTATGTAAAGCTCCAATGGCGCCTCCGGTCAGTCCATCAGGGATTCGGTCTTGATTCCATACCTACTCATGTATTTTAACTTCATGTATTGGACGCTATAAATAGCATGTTGTGAAACAGTTCCTGTTTCACAGATACAGCGCCACCGCTGTAGCAACAGCCTGTTGGCCGTCGGCTGCGTGCCGTGACGCCTTCATTACTGCGGGCGGCCTGTGGTATCTGCAGAGGGTGGGCGTGGCCCGTTCGTCACGTCGCCCGTAGACACACACTCGTCGGCTGCGGGCACGCACGGCGCGACACCAGCGTGTAGTGCTTTGCATGTTCCCTTGCTGCCGCCTACAACGTGAATCGTCTCTCATTAGGCGCTCAAACTGTCAAACCGCAACACCACTCGCACATATTGCTTTTCGCTCCGAGAAATTAGTGACTTGCCGCTGTGCTGCCAATATTTTATGAGCGGCAGTACTCAGTAATGCAACAGAATTTTTCTCTGAAAGCAGGTGGGCTTTACTCAGGATTCCAATACACCATATTATTATTACCTTTTAGTTATAGATCTCTTCGGACTGCAAAACCCGATTTTTTAACATAACCTCCATTCAAAGAGACGGCTTTACGCCACATTACTGGGTGAGCCTGTATGTCCGCATGGTACTTCTCGACGTCGGACCCAACTTCAAATGCATCAGTAACCTATCCATCATCCACATACTGCTTCCCCAAGAATGTATCCTTCTTTCGGCCATACGTATGGAAGTCGGTAGGTGCGAGATCTAGGCTGCAGCGTGGATGAGGAAGAAATGTCCAATCAAGTTTTATGAGCTCCCCTCAGGCGTGTAGACTATTGTGAAGTCTTGCGTTGTCATGAAGAAGGAGAAGTTCGTTACCCATTTCTGTGGCGACGAACACGCTGAAGTCCAGCCTTGCTGGAGTCACAGTTGTCTGCAGTCATCCGGTACGAGGGATATCGAACACATTGGCGCCACCTTGTTGCCATGATGACAGATGACTCACCCAATAACTCACTGCCCTAACTCCGTAGACGTTCTGCGAGTTCCTACAAATATCTGCAATACTCTGGTTTTTCCGCCAAACGAAGCTCAATGAGAGCTCTCTGCTTGCCACGCACTTCAGTTACAGATGGCATTCTGAAGGCTCCGTATGACGCCGCCACCTAACGAAATTTCGTGAAACTATGTAGCGAAAACCATGTAGCGGAAATGTTCCACAATGTCCCATAACAAATTTCGCGTTTTTCAGCGGAAGCTGACTGACAAAAAAAGTGTGTCACACTACCTACTGAACGCCCCTCGTGAAACTGAATATGTCTTAGTGGTCCGTCATCGTTCATTTCAGCAGGATACGTCGAGATCAATGGCTCAGCCCGTAGTTCAATTAATATGCACAGTTTCCGATTTAATTAGCTAGTAAGCTAGCCAGTCAGATTGTTGTGCGTGCAAATTCAAGCAGCCTACAAGAGATGGTGTTGCCAAACGTGTTCTTTGTTTGCTTTCCTCAAACTGAACAAGAGAGCGGACCGCGGTACAATAATTGGGCACTGGGCGGTAGCAAGGACCGAACTCGCTACTGTCAAATGGTTTTCTCTTTTTTTCAGCTATCGAAATGAGGAACATCTTTGGCAACACCGCCCTTGTGTCTGCAATGACTTAACTGGCTAACTTAAATCGGTATTAAATCGGAAACAGCACAAGGTATCGATTTTCTTAATGATTATTTCTCAGCATGACCTAATCTGCAACAACCCTACGAGTTTTCCAGACTGTTTCTAACCATATGCAGCGTGTGCCAGAAATGTAGAGATAAACTTCGACATGTTTGTCTTGAGGAACAAATTGAGGATAAGAGGTGTGCCAGAAATGTAGAGATAAACTTCGACTTGTTTGTCTTGAGAAACAAATTGAGGATAGGAACACGTGTCTGGAAACATTATTCAACGATGTTACAAAGTGTTGAAATTATAGCCGCAGGCGCCTGACGCTAGCTCAACCCTTCACCTGCAAAAGTAAATTTGTACTTCGACGCAGTTTATTTTTCTCCTGTATATCGAAAGCATTGGAGATTTTAGAGAATTCCAGGACAAAAATAAACTGTGGATGCAAATCTGTGTCCGAAACATTGATCCACCAAGGCTAGAGCCACCGCATTCATAGAAGATAAGGTCTGTCTACGCAGCAGAGTGCTCCACCGTCTCCACCGGCGACCGTGACAATCGGTCGTGATCGCTGAATAACAAACGTGTCACGACGTTCCGCCTACGGTTCGTCAGTATACAAAGTCACGTTTACTGCAACGGGGGCGATATAGTGGCAGCCTGCGGTGCCTATTTTTTCGACGCTCTGTAGTGTCGTTAGATGATGTTTCCGAACACGTATTCCTATTCTTAAAACGTTCCTCAAGACACCCTCTACAATCCCTCGAAGTTTGTCACAGTACTTCTATGGGATCCTATACAGGGTGTCCCAGCTATCTTGTCCACCCAAAATATCTCTGGAACAATAACAGCTATTGGAAAACGACTTTCACCGGTATCAATGTAGGGCTGAGGCCCATGAATGTACATATTTGGAAACATTCTAAAACGAAAGCATATGTGTTTTTTAACACAAACTTACGTCTTTTTAAATTGGCCTCCTATATTTTTTCTTCAGCAATCCATACCATGACAAAGCACATACACAATGGCGTTGATTGCATCGCAATATTCCCATTACATCCCGATAGATTAAGACGCGAAGTTGACGCTTGAAACACCCGACATGCGCTGCTAGCGCACGTCCTGAGGCTCAGGCGTGAACCCCATGCTGCCCGTAATCGCGATGTGATTGACATGCGTAATCACACTTCCATACTTATCAAGAGGTCCGAAACGAATAATACGTTCTGCAGCCATCCTGCATTAACGTCGTACATTCCAGCAGGTATTTATCCCATAGGCTAGGGGTGATGCGGTTCTGTAACATATCTGTGTACCGCAACGTTAGTCACAAAGTTAACTTCGCTTATCGTTAATCCGTTACTAAAAAGGTAATGCCGTTCAACGTTAAAACTTTACTTCACTGTAGACCTAGCGCAAGTGACAGTTAATCATTCACTCATAATAGTGAAATTCATGTTGATGGTTTTAGTGAAACGAGCAAGTGGACTAAAAGTTTTACCGTTGTTTAGGTAAAAATGTTTTGATTAGGGTAGTTCAGGTAGGACATAGAAGATGAATGTAAACATGTTTAACCAATTAGTTTTATTATCACATAATTATCAATGTTATGTTTATCTAATGCGTTAAATGACAAATTATTGCAAACAAATGTTTCTTAACATCACTGTGTAAAATGGCCCCTTGTAGAAACTTCCACTGTCATACCAGCACTACATACTAAACATAGCGTTGACATCTCATGCTCAAAGTGATGCCCATTGGCTTGCATACATAGGGTCACTCTGCGGATGAAGGATGCCTTACTTCGTGCTACTGTTTCCTCTTTGATGGCTGTACGAGCATCAATAATGCGTTGCTTCATGTCCTCTGGTGTTGTTGGTTCATGTTGGTAAACAGCATCCTTCACTGCTCCCCAAAGAAAATAATCCAGCGGTGTAAGGTCCGGAGATCGGGGAAGGCCGCCTAACTGGGTCACCTCGTCCAATCCACCTACCAGAGAACTTACGGTTCAGAAGTCGTCGTGCTCGTGGGGCATAATGTGCAGGGCATCCGTCATGCTGATACCACATGACCATTCTCCGGTTCAGAGGTACGGTGTCCAAGAGAACAGGAAGATTGTGTCGTATAAATCTGGAGAATTTTCTACCATTTTGGATGCCATTTATAAAGAAAGGTCCGATAATGGTATCTCGAATAATCCCACACCAAATATTAACTTTCCACGGACGTTGATGCTCTGTCTGACGGAGCCATTTTGGATTGTCTGCGGACCAATAATGCATATTCCTCATATTGACAATTCCTTTGTTGGAGAATGATGCCTCGTCGGTAAAGAGAACATCTGCAAAGAAATTTGGATTAGTCAGAAGTTTTTGCTGAGCCTACTGACAAAATGTTACCCTATTGCGGAAGTCATTTCCATGAAGATCCTGGTGTAAATGAACATGGTAAGGATGAAATTTATGACGTTTAAGAATAAGCTGTGCACTTGATTTCGACACACCAACTTCACGTTCAATTTGACGTGTGCTGATTTGAGGATTCACAGCTATGAAAGCGAGCACAGCAACTTCAGCACGTTCATCTGTGCGTGTTCTAGGACGATGTCGAGGTCTTGGATTTAAGCTTCCCGTTTCACGTAGACGAGATGTGAGACGACCAAACATCCGGCGCGAAGGCGATGGCTTGTCAGGGAATCGTCTTCTGTACAGTCGTTCTACATGAACAGCATTTCGTCCACCTACAACAGGGTACAGTACAGGTATGTAGAGTAGGGTAGAAAACAGACATATTAACTTAATAATCATAATGTTCGCTAACAGTACTATCAACAAACAAGCAATCTCATAACGTATTCCCGTCAACGTACATTCTCCATAGATCAGCAGCATTTCTACCATATCTTCATGTGTGTACATTATACTGTACAGTATAAGTTCCACAACACAACGTTTATTCACAATGTGTACTACCTCCGTGCCGTCACTAGATTACTCTGATGCACGGCTACACTGGCAAGCGGTGTACTGCACGCCAAAGCAACAACAAATGGGATGCTCGGAGGGTGGTGGAGTACAGGAGTTTGCATGGGTCGCAAATCATAAACAAGGCGAAGTGGTAACTGTGGCAGTAGTGGGAACTACGTTGGACACCTGACTAGGTAGAGCCAGGCCCTGCGCGACAGGCACAATGGGTCATATAACGCATTAGATAAACCTTATTTTGGGTGTGCAGGATAAATAAGACAACCTGACGGGTGTACACCGATCGGTGCTGGTTCATATTGTGTACGTAGATACGTAAAACGTGCAAGAGGGAAACCATTATGTGCTTATGAGAGTTGATGGCAGCAGACCGTATTATTCGTTTCGGACGTCTTGATAAGCATGGAGGTGTGATTACACATGTCAATCACATCGCGATTACGGGCAGCATGGGGTTCACGCCTGAGCCTCAGGACGTGCGCTAGCAGCGCATGTCGGGTGTTTCAAGCGTCAACTTCGCGTCTTAATCTATCGGGATGTAATGGGAATATTGCGATGCAATCAACGCCATTGTGTATGTGCTTTGTCATGGTATGGATTGCTGAAGAAAAAATATAGGAGGCCAATTTAAAAAGACGTAAGTTTGTGTTAAAAAACACATATGCTTTCGTTTTAGAATGTTTCCAAATATGTACATTCATGGGCCTCAGCCCTACATTGATACCGGTGAAAGTCGTTTCCAATAGCTGTTATTGTTCCAGAGATATTTTGGGTGGACAAGATAGCTGGGACACCCTGTATACTGCGTGTTAATGGTATAAGTGGAGATATTTTTATTGGTGACTGATGACCGTGTACTGATGAACATTACGTCAGCATTTAGTTAATTTGCAGACTAATAATTATAGGTAGTAGCAGTGATATGTTTTTACGTTGGTTAGTGACTCCAGATAAATGTAGCAGGAGTTACCCGCTAATGGTTATTTTCCCCTGGGCAGTATGTCAGGTGTTCAACTATGGACGCATGGACTCCAAGTGATTAGACTATACTGACAGGTGTTGCCCACTGATTTGTTAGTGGTGCAGTTACGACTGTGTATAAAATATCGGTTAGTAAATTGCGTGGCGTGTTGTATACACAGGATGTTACAAAGCAATAGGGGTTGTAGAGGGTGTTGTGAGTAACAAATTGAGGATAGAAACCCCTGTCCAGAAACGTCATCCAACCTCGCTACAGATCGTTGAATTTGCAGGCGCCAGCGCCTGACACTAGGCCATCCCTTCGGTAGCAAACGTGATTTTGCAAGCTGACGGACTGTAGGCGGAACATCTCACAATGCTGCTTGAAATTCAGTGATCGCGACTGATCGTATATATATATATATATATATATATATATATATATAAGATTATATATAAGATATATATAACGGTGGTGAATGTGCAGCTAGCTGCGAGACATTTCACCTACAATCGGTCAGTGTAGAATGTTACATTTGCTGCTGAATGGTTGGCCTATAGGCAGTTGCTAGGGCCTTTACCTTTGACGCTCTGTAAAGTTTCTGGACGCGGTTTCTATCCTCAATTTGTTCCTCATGACACCCTCCACAACCCCTTGAAGTGTATCGTAACTTCCTCATTCTTTAAGTTTGTCCATGTCTTCTTACGTGCATTCATGAGTTTTAAGTTTCAAATTTTTCCCTGTTGGATTCTTGGGAATGAAGTTATGTGCACAGATTTTCTGCCTGTATGTAGTCCGCGTAACCGCCCGTCGGTCAATACCGATTTCTGTGAAGTCGCTTTTGGTACCTACCAGCCAATGTATAAAGGATTTACGGGTTCCTTTGAAGATTTTCTTAGTCGAGTAATAGTCGTCCATTCGTGCTATATCACTATAGAATTTCATACGGTTTGTGTTTGTGTGTGTGTGTGTGTGTGTGTGTGTGTGTGTGTGTGTGTGTGTGTGTGCAAGTGAAGTGAACGTCTCAGTTAGCGAGTACAACGTTTCTGAGCTCTTTCCCATCTAGGTACGATGTTGAATGATGTGTTCAAGTATTTTTCTCAGTATTTGTCTTTCAGTGTTCTCAACATTTGTGACGTTGGTAGCTAACGATGACGTCTCCGTTGCGTTGAGTGCTTTTCTAAAAACGACTGTGAGATAGTGACAAAGACTGGCTTTGGTCGACAGCGATTTCTTGTTGTACATATACCATGTAATTGTGTAGGCTGTACGCAGTTCTTCTGCACGCGTTTTGTTAGCTTCTTTGCCGTTGCTAGTCATTCCCATAATTTCACCTAATACCTGAAGTGTTTAACTTGTGTGATGTTGTCATACTAGGTTCCTAGTGATCCCAGGCTTGGGTTCTTGGGCTCTGCGTATTGTGTCTTTTCATGAGAGATTTGGAGTCCGATTTTGATGGCGGTCTCCTGAAGATTCTCGATGATGCGGCTGGCTTCCTTGGGAGTCTGGGTATTAATTGCTGGATTATAAACTAGCTTACAACAAGGACAGAGGGAAAACGATAAAACAGTATGTCTAGCCGTAAATCCACGATTGCACCAGAATGTATTAAACAGTGGACGGAAAATGACGTAGGGATGCAATAGTAAACACAATTTACAATATAAAAGTTCATATATTTTTCAAAGAATGTAAAAGTTCTTACACTGGACAAACCATTATAAATCTATTCCATTATACGAAGAATAAAAACCAGTACAAGTTCATGAGGTGTTTTCTCTCGCCCTAAAAGAAAATAGCACTCACTAATATCCGAAATGCGATTGTGGTACCATGAGGTGTATATAGCACAGAACGGAATGTAAACGACAATGTTCACAGTACCATACGTTGACATGTCTAATCATATCCTGAACCGATATAATTGTCTGAAATCACAGTGCAGCACACATTTGAAAATTGAAGTTTCTCCTGTGTAGTTCGTACCACAGAATTATTCGAAAACCCCACTCGGTGCAGCTCTCTAGAAACACAATCAGAAGCTCGTCGCAAAATTTTCAAACTTCTGTTACAGCACGTCACAGCCTGGCGCAAAACATTGTAAGCCCGTAACTTTGTAACCTTCCGCGGACCCGAGAATCTGACTTTGTGTACTCGAAAAAGCTTTACTGGCGACAGACCCCTAGATCGAGTCTTATAAATAAAACGGGAACAGACAACATGTAAAATGCTTTTAGATTTTTACACTCTTGCATAGTTTCCTTAACTGTCAAGTGTGAAGAATTCAATTACTTCCCGCTACCCAACTCAGTAACCTATCAACTCCCTGTAATTTTCCCTTAGCAAGAGAACACTTGCTTTGTCTTCGTCGTGAAATGTACCGTCCTACATATACAACTGTGCCTGTATGAATTTTGTAACCGACAATATTTTGGTTTATGACACAATCCTTATCCTACTTAAATTTACACACTCTGCATTTTCAGTCTGAAAGATCTCAAACTTCACACAATTTCCTCGTCTGAACTGCGTTATTCAGTTAGATGAATAAATTTTCTCTCTATCACAATTCATACTATAAATCCTACAACGATACAATCAAAACATGAGTAATACCAAAATTACTACTTCCATCACAAGATGGTACTGATCCCATGATTTATGGTTTTAATGTTCTAATTAGCACTTTATTCCAAATTTTTTGTTAGAGCTTTAATCCACAGCCGATCTCTGTTTCAATCAAATTTCGATAGTATACTGATAACTGCCAAATTATGAAATGCCAGTTCAAGGAGTGTTTACGTATCCGGAACACAACCCCATAGTGAAAATGGTAGGTCATCTTAGGATGTCATTTCAACAGTCTGAGAGTATTATGATGGTGGCCTCTGGAGTAATGGCTCGCTTCTTGACTGCAGCGGCGGTCAATCCGTACTAATGGCCAACTAGACCTCATTCCCCACAAAACGTTGTGATGGAAGAATAAAGGAACAAAAACAATCAAATATAATTCTGTACAGCAATTTGCGGTACCTGAAATGTCTATGTTGCAGAGCGATACTACAAGGTACTGTACAACACGGGTGTGCAAACAGAACGTGGAACGTTCAACAGGGACGACACTGCATTTCAGGTAACAGCCAAACATTTATGTTTTCCTAGCCTTACAGCTAGAAAAAAAGTTTTCCTAAACTTAAAGCTAGGAAAACAAACTTAAAGCAAGACAGAGATTTAGGAACCAGTTTTTAAATTGTAAGACATTTGCAAGGGCAGACGTGGACTCTGATCACAATCTATTGGTTATGAACTATAGATTAAAACTGAAGAAACTGCAAAATTATGGGAATTTAAGGAGATGGGACCTGGATAAATTGACGGAACCAAACGTTGTAGAGAGCTTCAGGGAGAGCGTTAGGGAACGTGTGACAAGAATGGGGGAACGAAATACAGTAGAAGAGGAATGGGTAGTTTTAAGAGATGAAATAGTGAAGGCAGCAGAGGATCAAGTAGGTAAAAAGACGACGGCTAATAGAAATCCTTGGATAACAGAAGGGATATTGAATTTAATTGATGAAAGGAGAAAATATAAAAATACAGTAAATGAAGCAGCCAAAAAGGAATACAAACGTCTCAAAAATGCGAAATGGCTAAGCAGGGATGGATAGAGTACAAATGTAAGAATGTAAAGGCATATGTCACTAGGGGTGAGATAGATACTGTCTACAGGAAAATTAAAGAGACTTTTGGAGAAAAGAGAACCACTTGTATGAATATCAACAGCTCAGATGAAATCTAGTTCTAAGCAAAGAAGGGAAAGAAGAAAGCGGATGGAGTATATGGAGGGTTTATACATGGGCGATGTACTTGAGGACAATATTATGGAAATGGAAGAGGATGTAGATGAAGATGAAATGGGTGATACGATACTGCGTGAAGAGTTTGACAGAGCACTGAAAGACCTGAGTCGACAACATTACATTAGAACTACTGATAGCCTTGGGAGAACAAGTCCTGACGAAACTCTACCATCTGGTGAGCAAGATGTACGAGACAGGCGAAATACCCTCAGATGGCTAGAAGAAAATAATAATTCCAATCCCAACAAAAGCAGGTGTAGCCTTGGGAGAACAAGTCCTGACGAAACTTTACCATCTGGTGAACAAGATGTATGAGACAGGCGAAATACCCTCAGATGTCACGAAGAAAATAATAATTCCAATTCCAACGAAAGCAGGTGTTGACAGATGTGAAAATTGCCGAACTATCAGTTTAATAAGTCACGGCTGCAAAATTCTAACACGAATTCGTTACAGACGAATGGAAAAACTGGCAGAAGCCGACCTCGGAGAAGATCAGTTTGGATTCCATAGAAATGTTGAAACACGTGAGGCAATACTGATCCTACGACTTATCTTAGAAAATAGATTAGGGAAAGGCAAACCTACGGTTCTAGCATTTGTAGACTTAGAAAAGCTTTTGACAATGTTGACTGGAATACTCCCATTCAAATTCTGAAAGTGGCAGGGGTAAAATACAGGGAGCGAAAGGCTATTTACAAGTTGTACAGAAACCAGATGCCAGTTATAAGAGTCGAGGGGCATGAAAGGGAAGCAGCGGTTGGGAAGGGAGTGAGACAGGGTTGTAGCCTGTCCCCGATCTTATTCAATCTGTATATTGAACAAGCAGTAAAGGAAACAAAAGAAAAATTTGGAGTATGAATTAAAGTCCATGGAGAAGAAATAAAAACTTTGAGGTTCGCCGATGACACTGTAATTCTATCAGAGACAGCAAAGGACCTGGATGAGCAATTGAACGGAATGGACAGTGTCTTGAAAGGATGATATAAGATAAACATCAACAAAAGCAAAACGAAGATAATGGAATGTAGTCGAATTAAATAGGGTGATGCTGAGGGAATTAGATTAGGAAATGAGACACTTAAAGTAGTAAATGAGTTTTTCTATTTGTGGAGCAAAATAAATGATGATGGTCGAAGTAGAGAGGATATAAAATATAGACTGGCAATGGCAATAAAAGCGTTTCTTAAGAAGAGAAAGTATAGATTCAAATCTCACGAAGTCGTTTCTGAAAGTATTCGTATGGAGTGTAGCCATGCATGGAAGTGAAATGTGGACGTTAAATAGTTTGGACAAGAAGAGAATAGAAGCTTTCGAAATGTGGTGCTACAGAATAATGCTGATGATTAGATGGGTAGATCAGATAACTAATGCTAAAGTACAGAATAGAATTGGGGAGAAGAGAAATTTATGGCACAACTTGACTAGAAGAAGGGATGTAGGACATGTTCTGAGTCATCAAAGGTTGGGGGCAGCGTCGAGGGCAATGTGGAGGGTAAAAATCGTAGAGGGAGACCAAGAGATGAATACACTAAGCAGATTCAGTAGGATGTAGGTTGCAGTAGGTACTGGGAGATGAAGAAGCTTGCACAGGGTAGAGTAGGATGGAGAGCTGCGTCACACCGGTCTCTGGACTGAAGACCACAACAATACAACAACAACAACCTTAAAGCGAAAATTGAGGACTTTGTTCCTTTTCAGCAGCGGAGAACTAACAGGTAAGTCCGATTCAATATTTTGGAGAGAGGGAAGGAGCAGGTGAGTGCTTAACATCCCGTCGACAACTGGGTTATTAAAGACGGGACCAAAGTTCTGATTCTGGGCAGGATGAGATAGGTAATAGGCCATTTCTCATTCAAAGGAAGCGTTCCTACATTTGCCTTATGTTAATTAGGGAAAAAAACTACAAACTTAAATATGGATTCAAGTACACTGTGCTTACCATTGCACCACTTACCTCATTGTGAGTAGTGTGGAGTACCCATTATATTGTTGCTAGTAGTGAGCCTGGCACTTTTAAATGCCGTGTACTATCTCTAACGGAATATACCAACTAGTGGACCTCAACAATCACGCTGCATTGGAACTCAGTTATCCGTCAAGACAAGTAACTGAGTTCCAATGGGGCGCGATTGTCGGGATCCTCAAGTTGGTGTATTCCTCTAGAGATAGTACACGACGGTTACATGTCCCAGATTCACTACTAGTGAAATTACAGTGGCTATGAACGATCAAAGAAACAACAAACCTTATTGGTCCTCAGCTAATTGCAGCTTTCTATGTGAGGTTATCGTCAGATAACGTTGTCATCCGCTACAGAGGACTGCCAGTGCAGTTCAAGTACAGAAAACAATGGGAGAACGATTTTTAATGAGGCTACGAGGCTTGGTTTTCCTGGTAGCTCTGTTGACAAAAAGCAGCTGTTAACAGAAACAAAGGTTTCCTTTCATTGTTAACTTCCTTTTATCTCTTACAAAATCTCATTTTATGACTCAGTGCCCCACCGGATAGCCGCGTGGTCTGAGGCGCCTTGCCACGGCTCTCGCGGCTGCCCCTGTAGGAGGTTCGAGTCATCCCTCGGGCATGGGTGTGTGTGTTGTCCTTAGCGTAATTTGGATTAAGTAGTGTGGAAGCCTAGGGACCGATGTCCTCAAGAGTTTGGTCCCACAGGAACTTACCCCAAATTTCCAAATTTCCATGACTCAGTCATTACCGGTATCGGTTTGCATTTACCATTTTCAGATAGCATTAGTGATTGGAAGTTGGTGACCAAATCTTTCATTTCATGTGATGTTGCACAGTTTTCACAACTTTTCGAGTCTTTGACTGCCTCAGGGTAATGAGTTTACTAAGGCAGTAGCTCTAGTGTATGATATTTACTGTTTATCGTAGGAAACTCCACAGTGTTCAACTTGAAAAACGGGAACAGTGATTTCTTTTATAGTTAATAACAACACCTTCCTCTAGAACTGTACATTAATTAGCGTTTTATTCTCGGTGGGTATTCCATCACATTATGTTCAAAATTCAGTGTTTTAAGGATGGTAACGATTCACCAGATTTGAATTTTCAATAAACTGTGCCACCGACTATGCACCGAAAACGTTAAATTAATAGTTTTCTTGCAACAGTCTCCTTAATCATGTGTTACATCGAAGGTATTTCACTCACATATTAACATGTATCTTTGCACCTCAGGTTTGGCACGTTGGTAACGCAAAAATCTGCTAGATAGTCGGACATTATAAGTAATACCCAGAAAGATTTGCATGATGCTTTAACGAGCGATATGATTTTCTTCTCCCTTCAGTTTATTACCTGTTTATCTATGGTTATAGATTAACTATGTAACTGTCTTCAATCGACTGGATCAACGTGGAACGAGGAAATAACCATCATCTCACAGTCAAATGGAACAGTAGCCGTATTATTGTATACCCCTGTCTGCAGCCATTCGCTACAGTTCCCAGTATGACAACTATTAAAGAGGGTAGACGTATCCTAACTGCTGATCATTTGAATATATTTTGTATTTTGTTAGTTTTAAGAAAGATGAGGACCGAGTAAGTTTACAGAATATGCTACATGGTAAGTTTCAAAGGATGGCTTTTTCTTGCCATTTGCAACTACCTAAATAGCAAATTGGCCTAAATTTAAAATTACCGAACATTTTATCCTTCAGACTTACTCATGATACTATACATAAAACTATATCATTTTGCAGGCTACCAGTTTTAAAATTAAAATTCATCTACTGAAGAAGTTGTCAAGAAGAACTGATTTTAGACTATACTTAAAAGTTGTTGTATTTTATGTTAGAAATTATATCTTACTGGGTAAATTTCCTTGTTGATGCATTTTGAACTCATTTCTGAATCACATCAGTTTTAATAATGAAACGTAAAGGCCGCTTTTTCATCTAGTGTTGCTAGTATGGACATTGCTAGTCTTCGCAAACTGTAATGGACTGTTTATGTCGTATTTTATTAGCGAAATATGCGTATATACTATAATGGTGCAGTTACAAATGTCAGTCTCTATGAAGAGATACCGACAAGGTGACTGGTTGAACACTAGTATTATTCATAGTGCTTCCTTATGTGCAATCAATACTTTCCTTCTAAGTGATGACTCACACAAGAAACTTGTTGCGTAAGACATTACTGACTGGAAATATGCAAGATTGTTTATGAGGCTGATTCTTTCGTCCCAAGACTAGCAAATAATCGAAGAATAAAGGCTGAATTTAATCGATTGAACAGCTCAGTAATACTCTCCTTCCAGTTTAAGGTTCATCAACACTCTGCCTACTTGCTAACCCCTGTTCGTGGGCTATCTCAGCTGTTGGTATAATTCTGTTTTTTGATCAGTGCTACACCACCGCCTAAGCTGTACCCTATGTAGATGCCCAATGAAGACCGTAAACTATCATTTGTTAGACAAGGATTTCTTATTAACGTTAAATTATGGGCCTACAAACTTCAGAAGCGTGGTGGAATAGCAACACTGAAAATTAATTTTGTGACCTGGTGAGATACGAAAGTAATAAAAGTCAAAGTTACCACAACTTCAATTGTTTATTATAAATCCTCACACAAAACGAGTGCAGTAGTTGCACTGAATTGTGACACAAACAAATATTCACTGACAAATTATCACAAAAACTTCAAACACTTACTAGTAAATAAGGCTGGAGGAGATTCAAGACAAGGTACCGATAGGTAGGTTGCTACATGATTAGCACACTCGTCAGTTTCCACGATCAGACGACAGTTATTGCCAAAATTTGAGTTCGTAAAATTATATGTGCCAGAAGGGCGTCTTCCTCCGTTTACTGAATACATAGCGACCTATACACGCCGAAGGGGATCGCAGATCTTACTTGGGAGAGTTGTAAAATAAGTTTCCCCTGTCGACTGTGGTCAGAGTTGTGTGTGAAAGGAAAATAAAAGAGAATGAGACATTGAAGATAAGACATACCTTTATTTTTCTACATAATTTCCAAGTACATTGAGACATTTTTCGTACCTCTTTATAAGTTTCAAAAAGCCTTCCGGGAAAAAAATCAGGGCGTTGCATACGGAAGAAGCGCTGAACGGCTTGTTTATTGAAATCAGCATTGCTGCCAAAGCGCCTTCCGCCGAGAGTCTTCTTCAAAGCAGGAAACAGATGGAAGTCACTTGGTGTGATATCCGGACTGTAAGGCGGATTGTGTGGGCGCTCCCAACCAAGAGCCGCAATATGGTTTTGCGTTGCCGTCGCCGTGTGTGGTCTCGCATTGTCATCCAACAGCAGAACGCCAGATCTGAGAAGGCCAGGCCGCTTTTTCCGAATCACCTCTGCCAATTTCGACAGAATGGCACAGCACCGCGCAGCATTGAGGGTTGCATCCTCCAGAAAGTCCAGCAGCAAAACTCCTCTGGCGTCCCAGAAACGGTGATTAGCACTTTACCTACAGACGGAGTGCTTTTGAACTTCTTTCGGACATGTGATGACGGATATTTCCACTCCATGGATGCGGTCTTCGATTCGGGCGTGTAATGGTGGACCCTCGTTTTATCCCCCGTCACAATCCGAAACAGAAGATCATCACCAGATTCATGGTAAAGCACGAGCTGTTCCAGGCTGAAAGCCATATGTTGTTCCATGTGTGTCGGGGTCGGTTGGCGGGGCACCCATCGTGCTGACATCTTCCTTTATCGAAGAATGTCGTGGATGATCTTGTGAGCTCGCTCATGTCCGATTCCAAGTTCTGCCGCTAGTCCATCGATGGTGATACGCCGGTTCGCTTTAATCATGTCATCCACCTTCCTAACATGTGCATCTGTAGTGGCCGAGCGCGTCCGTCCAGGTCTCGGTATGTCCTGCACTTCTTGACGTCCATCCCTGAATTGCTGGCACCATTTCCTCACCATTTGCCTCGACATCACACCTGGCCCATACACCTCAACAAGGCGGTTATGCATTTCTGTGCCTGACTCTCCATGTGCCCATTCACAGCGGATAACAGCTCTGACTTCCGCCTTTGACCACTACTCAAAACGCACCTTCCCTCCATAGCTCCGGGAAAAGACTGACTAGGCGCTCAGTCCGGAACCGCGCGGCTGCTACGGTCGCAGGTTCGAACCCTGCCTCGGGTATGGATGTGTGTGATGTCCTTAGGTTAGTTAGGTTTAAGTAGTTCTAAGTTCTAGGGGACTGATGACCACAGATGTTAAGTCCCATAGTGCTCAGAGCCATTTGAACCATTTATTTGAAAAGACTGAGCGGCTGGCTTCCGCTTTGCACAGGTATTGCGACAGCACCATCTGCTTGATCGCAGTCGACTACCCAATGGTGTATTGGTGTCTTGCACGTGCACGTTCACCTGCAGTGTCGTTTTTCGCCCATACCACAGAAATTTGCCCATAGTCGACAGGGGAAACTTATTTTCCAACTCCCGCTCGTACAATTTTTTTTTAAACAGTGTCTTTGTGTTGGCCGCCAATGCAGCTGTCGGCGGCCTCTGTGTCGGTCGATGGCCGTGAATCCCGAAAAGCTACCTAATGCAAACTTCACACCATACTCCACTTAGGGCTGCAAAGTGAAATGACTACTTATCACATAGAGTTCTGCGAGCAGAATTCGAAGTGATTCGCTCACTAGCAATGGAAGAAGTGCTCCTAAGTTCATCCTGTCTTCCCTCGTAACATTCGCCCCTTCTTCGAGAGCCAATCTTAGCCTCTCACGAACAGTCATCCAATCACAGGCCTCAAACCTCGTGGACCGTCCTCCAACTTCTTCATAATTTTCAAAACTACTACTTCAGACAAGACTGACCAATGAAATTCAGCCTTTTCACAAAAAGAATGTTCAGATGTGTGTGAAACCTTATGGGACTTAACTGCTAAGGTCATCAGTCCCTAAGCTTACACACTACTTAACCTAAATTATCCTAAGGACAACCACACACACCCATGCGCGAGGGAGGACTCGAACCTCCGCCAGGACCAGCATTTTCACCCCCAGAGGCTTGCAGCTAGAGAACGGAACATGTTTTTGCTCTGTCCTGTCGGTGCCTCAAACGAGCGCGTCAACATGTTGCTTCCAACGACCCTCCAAAGACCTGTCTACTTTAAACATATGAGGGCCTAGCTACAAGTATTTTTGGAACTAAGAAAGTTGCAGTGAGGCAATTATAGAATCCTCACACCTTGCCTACCCCGTTCTGCCGAGAGCATAAAGCCATAAATACTTGTAGCTTTCACGGAGCCTGCGTACTATCCATCGGTATATAGCTCTCCCGTGAGCAGAATGGCTCCGTCTTCTTTGAATTCTCCACCCAAGACTCATTGCTCCCCGCCTTCCGGGACCTTTATTGCACTTTACAACGCCCTCACCTCACAACAACACTTTAGAAATGTGAGAGCGGCGGCCATGTCGCGCAGAATTCTGACGATGGCGTTACCTGCTATCAGCATTGTGTCAGCTCGCGACGGGCGTCTCCTCATCCTGTCCAGTGCATACAAGAGCCTTCGCCGAATACTGTACTACCTGGCATCGGCGCCACCTCTACAGCCTGCGTGAAGTTAGTTATGGCCATTGGCCCGCTCTGATCTGCTGTGAAACTGCCAGCCCATCCAAACGTAATTCTCAAGAAATTATACGCCTACAAGTACTACACGTATTGGTAATTACTATCGGGTAATCTTTAATAAAAATCAATGAATACACCATTTTCAAATGAAATTATTTCGATTTACATATCTCTCTATATAGTTTGCATCTCAAATAATGATAATGTGAAAGTCGACGAAACCGTCAGTTTCGCCTTCTTTCAGTACATAACCGAATATAGTGCGTTTTCTCATAAAGGAAAGTTCACTGTCAGAAAACCACTTAATAAATGTTTGAAAATTGTCTTTAAGAATTTCATCTGTTGCTTCCTCTGTAATGATGTTTATTACAAGTGTCGTCCGCAAAAAGTATCAGTTCTACAACGAGCGCGGGCCAGTCTTTACCGTGGCTACTGCAGTACAGGTTATTTTTCGTGCTTTATTATCCTCAGTTATACATGTAATTAACACGAATATCACAGTAGGCTAATTTGGGACCGCTCTGTCGAACAGGTATGTAAAATTACGCTTAAAAAATCATTTTGTTTGTTACGGGAAACAAACCGTTCCTTTCCTTCCACACTGGGTGTCGCTTAAAAGACGTCATGAGCAATATTTGTTTGGGCTGACTCCCGCTACACGAAAACGATATTGCAGCTATCTGCCGGAACACCAGAGAAAATGCGTCTGACTATTCATAGGAGAGACAAAAATCAAATGTGTGTGAAATCTTATGGGACTTAACTGCTAAGGTCATCAGTTCCTAAACTTACACACTACTTAACCTAAATTATCCTAAGGACAAACACACCCATCCATGCCCGAGGGAGGACTTGAACCTCCTCCGGGACCAGCCGCACAGTCCATGACTGCAGCTCCTTAGACCGTAGGAGAGACACTCTGTATATTGAATTGAGGTGAATCCAAATATGAACCCTGCCGAACTTCGCCGGCCGCGATGGACGAGCGGTTCTAGGCGCGTCAGTCCGGAAACGCGTGACTGCTACGGTTGCAGGTTCGAATCCTGCCTCGGGCATGGATGTGTGTGATGTCCTTAGGCTATTTAGGTTTAAGTAGTTCTAAGTTCTAGGGGACTGATGACCTCAGACGTCATGTCCAATAGTGCTCCGAGCCACAGCCTAACTTCCATCGTAATATCTCTCCAGTCACATTTTCTCACCTATCCACGTTGTTTGAATTGTACAGCACAGTTTGCTAAGTATGATTCAAACCATTTGTTTGTAAATCTGTCACTTCCATAAATTAGGTTTTTCTTGGGGAGCAACAAAATACACATAGTCAAACTGCTTGGATAGATCACAAAAAACAGCAACTGGCGATATTTCATTATCTGAAAGCTCTGACCGTATACCACTTACGGGTGTCCTGTAGGCACATAAGCTTAGTAAAACGATATCTCACGTGTAGGACACGAAGACATTCAGCAGTGTAGGAGACGAGAGTATAACGAGGATATGGCGATATTTGACATGGAAAGGCAGCAGCGCCTGTTTAGGTCTCGTTTCGAGTAGAAGGAAGCAACTGCCATTGCAGTGTGTGGCACAGCTACTGGGAAGCGTCATCGCGTGGCGATTCAATCAGAGGGCAGCGCGGCGTGGTGCTCTCAGATTACTTGCTTTGTTCATCCGTCCCCTTACCGTCAGCGATCGGCTACCCGCGTTGCACAAACATCTCCCTCGCGTCTCCTGATCTCTCCTCTTCAGTGGCACCCGCGAACGCCAAAACTCCCCATTTGCCAGGATAGCTATGGTCCTCTTTGTAATTCTCACTCTCTTATTTCTTATTATATTTTTCTGGAAGTCTCCAGCTTTTCATACATCTGATCAGAAATATGTCACTCCTAAACTCCCATGTTTCCTATTGGCTCAAATGTGAAGCAAACAGGAAACCACTAGTTTAAAAAACTTATATTGATTAATTTGTGTAGCTAATACGAATTACGGTTTCTGTCATTCGGATGAACGGCTGTTTTGCTAAATATATACCTAGCTGAAGTGCAGAAAATGATTTTCATTTAGACTTTGAACTTTGTGCGAGGTTTCCTTCCCTCTCCTACTATGTTTGCTACATAATTAACTTTTCCTAACGCCTCCTGTCCCAAGCTGTCATCAGGCCGCCAGAAAACCAGCAACGCTGCGTTCTGTTGTTGGTGGTGTGCCTTATTGGAACACACCGTGGCGTTTCCACAGCCGAGTACGTGACGATGACTTGCTTCCCACAACAATACATCTGGCTAAAATACTAATAATTATTTCGGGTTCAGGCAGCAAAATTATTCAGTATCCTGCATACCGATGGTGTTGTCTCCTGGTCACTCATTGGCTGAATATGTTGCCAGTCCACACCGGTTCCCACCGATCAACAGCAAAGAAAAAAAAAAAGGTTCAAATGGCTCTGAGCACTATGGGACTTAACATCTGTGGTCATCAGTCCCCTAGAACTTAGAGCTACTTAAACCTAACTAACCTAAGGACATCACACACATCCATGCCCAAGGTAGGATTCGAACCTCCGACCGTAGCGGTCACGCGGTTCCAGACTGTAGCGCCTAGAACCGCACGGCCACACCGGCCGGCGATCAACAGCATGTAGTAGTCAAAGCCGCTAGTCAGTAGGCTAACAGCTACTGCTGATGGTTACAGCTTCAAACGGAATCCACTCCTCAGTGACCGCCGTAGTCTGACACACCATCCTATCTCCGAGGGCCCTCAGTTCAACTCGGAGATTCTGTGGGCTTTCTTCTAGCTGCCATGGTCCGTGGTGACGCGGATTACAAACTCTGTAACCACCATCATACAAGAAAACCCATGCCACACTCTGCAGAGGTGGCCATCCCGCAACACTATTACAATGCCATCATCCACTGCCGCCTACCACTTCATATCTCGATTTCTTTTACGCATTTGTGTGTTACTGAATCATCTCTTTACATGTACAAAATATTAAGGAAATCTATGAATATTAAAGTTCCTGTGTTGTCTGTCATCTTAAGTGATGAAATGTTCTGTCTATCCAACTGTCGTTTTTTTTTTTTTTTTTTTTTTTGTATTTGTCAACATCATTCTCTTATTGATTCCAGTTGATTCTCTTATATCTTTTTATTGTATATCCTCGTATAAAGATACTTCTGAGCAGCTTTGTTCGAGTCAGCAAAGTCGATCATGTTCCCATTATCGTTTCTTTCGTCTTCTATTTACTATTACACTTGTTCCACTTCTAAGTTTTCTTTTTTCATTTTCTCGCTTTGTAACTACGAGATTTTTTGCTGTTTCTGTAAGTAATTTTGTCAAGCAATAGTCATTTTTCTGTATGTTTGTGTTCTTCATTTTATAAGATGCTTTAATTAATGTAGTATGTGTTCCTCTTCTTCCATACATTCTGGTTATCAACATTTCCGACTACCTGCTTCCTGGGATTGTTTCCATCCAGCTCTTCAAAGATTTTTAACCTGCATCGTACTAGTCTACGATCTGTTGTCGTTACAAAGTGTTTAAAAGAGTCACATCCTCTAGAATTTCTTCATTGTATGAGAAGATATAGTCAATTTCATTTTGACCTGTTTAGTCTCTGTCAAGCACATCTTCCACTGATTTGTACTGAAGAATGTGTTAAGGGCAAACGGGCTATTGTTGTGACATCATATAAAAAGTTACTCACTGAAGATGTGTTCTTTAGTTCTTCTTTGTTCTCTTTTTCATTTTTGTTGTCTCGTTTCAGTATTATTGCCTTATACTATAATTTTCTCTCATCCTTCTCAGTGTCGTAAAGATCTGCCACCTCCTCGTCAGAATGAAAACACTTTATAATATATCTATATATTTTGCAGATTTCCAAGAAATATCTTTTATTTGTTTTTTAAACAATTATTGCTGGTATTTCTGAAATTTCTTCAGTGTTTACAAGGTTTCTTTTTTATTTTCTTGTTTTCAATATACATTATACTTTATTTTCGTCTCTGCTCTGTTTCTCTGTAGCATAACACATAATCTGATTATAAATATATTTGGTCTTCGTTTGTTTCTTACTTTCTTAATAACATTACTACAACCTGTGTGATATTATTTAATTTCTCTTCCAATACGAGAAATCTCAGCCCACTCCTGAATGAGTCTGAATCTCAGACTACGAATTGAATCAGACCATTCAGCACGTTCAGTACCGTCACTTTCCAGTGTGTCCGACACTTCGGTATTCATGTGAGGGCGGACATGGTCGTCCATAAAGAGAAGTCGGACATACCAGTCCAGAATAATCTTCTTCCAGTTCCGCTGTGCCCCAACGGTACCGCAAAGAAAGGAACCCAGCGATGTTCGGCTGTTGTGTGTAATGCAAGCCCACATAATAATGCTTTGGTTATACCGATGACTTTCATGAAGATTCTTTCTTGTGTAATGTTTTCCCCTCTCTCTCTCCACAGTAACTGATGGCCAGAATCGCTTGCCACAGTGAAGCAAGATTCGTCGGAGAACCACATTCTGGACCACTGTTGCTGATCCCAACCAACATGTTCCATACACAACCGAGATCTTTTTCGACTATGATATGGTTGAAGTGGGATACATGTAATAGGACTCCGAGCGTACAAGCTAGCCTGATTTAATAGGCACGAAATGGTTCTCGCAAGGTCTCCATCGATCTGCCTAGGAGTGAGACTCTGTTCCTTTTCGCCACTAGGGCTAAATATCGATCCTATTGCGGTGTGGTGGTCCGTCTACGACCAAAGCCATGCTTCTGAATAGCATTTATACTGCCAGCGACCTTTTAATATGACAATTTTGAACACATCCATTACTGTGGCCACAGTAGTGACTCTTTGATTTACTTCAAGACGCCCAGCTGCTCGTCCATTATCGTAAGAACTCAATTGATGTCTTGAAGACATGTATTGGTGAAACCTCAATTGCAGAACTGTTTAACAACATGCCAACAAAAGTCGTCATAGCACTTCATAAGGATCTCCACTGTTTCAGAATACAAAAAAGGAAAAGTATCAGTGGATAGTGCATCTCTCCAAATTTCGTTTCGTAATACATGCCTTGGCGTAGCTTCATTAGGAGACAGGCATCTCTGAACATGCACAACAATCGTCAGCTTAGTTACTATCCCATCGTACAGACATCCCAATGTACAGAGTTTCAAAACGTGTGCCTCGCTCCTTCCCATTAAATTCGTATCAGTCATTGCAATGAATTACAGGAACGTGCTAATGTTTGCCGCATTACAAATGGTGCCCATATTGAGATAAAATCTTGGGCAGATGCTCTATTCACTTATATGCTTCGTTTTTCTATATGTTGTGTAGTGTTTGCACAGTTGTCCTCAGAAACCCCAGAGTAACTTATAAAAAACACTGTATGTAGTATTTAAAAGGAAAATACGTCCTAATGTTCAGCAAAATTATATTTGTTTGGTCACGAACTGGCTTTCGGCTTCCCAGGTACCTAGTGGCAACTGAATCTCACAAACACACGGATAAATGTGATAATTAGATACACGGCAAAAAAAAACAGATTAACGTAAAAACCGGAAGCCGGTTCGTGACAAAATACATATGATTTTGCAAAACCTTCGGAAGTATGTTCCTTTTTAATAGTATTTTCGTGTTCTGCCAAACATCGATCGAAATTTCAGTTGATGTTTTGTAAACCAAGTATTAATATATTAATTAGCACACTAAATGAAACTTCCTGGCAGATTAAAACTGTGTGCCCGAAAGAGACTCGAACTCGGGACCTTTGCCTTTCGCGGGCAAGTGCTCTACCAACTGAGCTACCGAAGCACGACTCACGCCCGGTACTCACAGCTTTACTTCTGCCAGTACCTCGTCTCCTACCTTCCAAACTTTACAGAAGCTCTCCTGCGAAACTTGCAGAGCTAGCACTCCTGAAAGAAAGGATATTGCGGAGACATGGCTTAGCCACAGCCTGGGGGATGTTTCCAGAATGAGATTTTCACTCTGCAGCGGAGTGTGCGCTGATATGAAACTTCCTGGCAGATTAAAACTGTGTGCCCGAAAGAGACTCGAACTCGGGACCTTTGCCTTTCGCGGGCAAGTTCTGCAAGTTTCGCAGGAGAGCTTCTGTAAAGTTTGGAAGGTAGGAGACGAGGTACTGGCAGAAGTAAAGCTGTGAGTACCGGGCGTGAGTCGTGCTTCGGTAGCTCAGTTGGTAGAGCACTTGCCCGCGAAAGGCAAAGGTCCCGAGTTCGAGTCTCTTTCGGGCACACAGTTTTAATCTGCCAGGAAGTTTCATATCAGCGCACACTCCGCTGCAGAGTGAAAATCTCATTCTGGAGCACACTAAATGTTTCTCCAAAAACAGCCTTCTTAGTAATAATTCTGCTGAATATCTTCTACATAACGGAGTGGAGGTGATAGGTTTGTACTTGTACATTTCCATGTTTGCCATCTTCCTGATGAAGTAGTATATACCACTTTTTTGGTTTTCGAGAAATGATTTTCTGTCAAAGGTTTTGCAGATCCATTTTCAGTTGCTTTGTTTCTGTCTTGATCTATTTCTTGTGGAGTACTTGTCATCTGGCACCTTTCGTTTCTCTGTCCCTTGGAGATCTTCATTCCGCAGATTATTATTTCGGATTTTCAACTACCTGTGCCTCGTGACATGATATTTACATATTTCTGAGCGATATTTCATTATTTCATTGTTGTTTTCGAGGAGAGTACAAGGCTTGCTAAATCGGGAACGAGGCTTCATACTTTCATGTTAGAAACGAGCGGTTTCGTCGTTTGGTCTGAATTGACTGCAGGATGTCTGTCACAGAGACTCTAGAAAAGGGATGTGAGTCTCCAGGCAATGCCCTTTATGGAAGTCAATTACGGTAAACCCCTGCTCTGTGCTTTTCCCGCAAAGCGGTTTTCTGCGTTGAAGGTAGTCTGCTGCTAGGCACTGCATATCCCTAGTTAATGACTGAGCGTGACGAATCCACCTCCCTGCACGCAGATCGAACAATGGGCCACCGAGGCTTTGCTTGGCCACCGTGAGAAAATTCGTAGACTTAAACTCCAGATATTGTTACTCAGTCCAATGTTTGAACTTCCTCATTATAACAATATTGAAGGGCGGTCTGTTTTAATTGTTAAAAAACAACAAAAGCCAAGATCGTACAAAATATGTTTTATTCAAAACCGTTGTCAACGGTCTCAGCTGTCATCTTCAGATAATAAATATTTCCTTTAGTAACACATGCTCACGTAAAGCTGAACCTCATTCACAAGATGTCAGGCGGTTAAAACTCACCACATTATAAACGTTTTTCATCGAAAAAAAATTTAAAAACACGCAGCACCTTACCCAAAAGGCCACGTCCATGTACAGTCTCTTCACAGATGATTGTTTCATAATACAGATACGGTATACAACAGCACATCTATTTACATATGCTGGACACTTGCTTAACAGCCTGAAGAGTCAGTGCGAATCCACTTTAAATGGTGTATAAGGTACAACGTTGTGAATCATTTAAAGTGGATTCGCACTGTTTAGCAGGTGCGCAGCATATATAAACAGATGTGCTATGTGTACCGTATTTGTATCATATAACAAACACCTGTGAACAGTATGTATGTGGACATGGGATTTTGGACAAGATGCTGTGTGTTTTTAAATATTTTTGCGATGACAGTATTTTACAATGTGCTACGTTTTATCCACTTGACATTTCTTGCGTGAGGTTCAGCTTAAAATAAGCATGTGTGTACCACAAAAAATGTTTAAGATCTGAAGATGACAGCTAATGCTATTGAAACTGGTTGTCTTGAATAAAAAATATTTCTGTGAAGTTGGGAAAGTAGGAGACGAGGTACTGGCGGAAGTAGAGCTGTGAGAACGGGGTGTGAGTCGTGCTTGGGTATCTCAGATGGTAGAGCACTTGCCCGCGAAAGGCAAAGGTCCCGAGTTCGAGTCTCGGTCCGGCACACAGTTTTAATCTGCAACGAAGTTTCATATCAGCGCACAGTCCGCTGCAGAGTGGATATCTCATTCTGGTGGTGAGGACTGTTTGAACACCGTTGGTAATTGTAATGATATCTAGATTTCGCATAAAAGTCCAGAAACGAAGTGCCAGTCGTTGGAATGACATGAAAACCCGATCCAAACGTAACCAAAACCAATTCTAAGCACCAAAACGTTATGGCCACTGTGTTTTGGAATCAAAATGTCATCTTATTCGTCAGTTTTATTCGCAGAGGAGAGACCATAAATGAAGCGGCTTGTTGTTGGACCCTTCACTGACTACGCCTAGCTGTTCAGAATGGCATGGATTGTTGCGCAGCAGCATTGTACTTCGTCACGATAACGGTTCCGCGCATTCTGCTGGATTAACATAAGATTTGCTTCGGCATTTTAAGTGGGGTGATTTTAAACATCCACCTTACATCGTGGACTTCCTCCTGGGTGATTATTATCCCTTTTTTTCCAAGCTGAAGTAGATTTCTGGCGTGAAGGGAGACACGACGAACTGATAGAGACCATAGTGACTGTTTCAGCAACTTCGTGGCAACTGAGTGTGCAAAAGTCCTCGGAAAGCTTGCTGTGCATTAATCCAGGTGTTTACATTTGAACGGGGACAACGATATCAAAATATTTTGTAAAATATCTTTTCTTTCACTGTTGTTGTTGTGGTTTTCAGTCCGAAAACAGGTTTGATGCACCTCTCCATCCGACTCTGTCCTGTTCAACGTTCTTCACCTCTGACAATTACCACAAAATATATCGATTTGAAACTTTTTACTGTAGTCAAGCATTGGTCTTCCGCCTTATCCGCAACCTCGCCCCCCCCCCTCCGCCCACACACACCCACACACCCACACACTTCATACCATTACCAAATTCAAAAACATTTTATGCCACAGGAATTTTCCTATCAACTGATCTCTTATTTTAGTCTAACTGTGCCATGAATGCTATAAATGTAGATTCCAGCTGAAAAGATTCAAAATGTAGGAAATTAAGGAGAAAGCAATCTGATAAGTTGAAAGAACCAGAGGGAGCAACGAATGAATAGAACAAAGGAATGCAATGGAAGATGAATGGGTAGCTATGACAGATGCATTAGTGAAAGCAACAGAGCATCAAATAGGTAAAAATACCAGGTATAAGAGAAATTCTGGAATAACACAGGAGACTAAACTTAATTGATGAAAGAAAAAATTTAAAAATACAGAAAATGAAGCAGGTGAAAGAGAATACAAATATTTCAAAATGAGTTTTACAGGAATTGCGAAATGGCTGAGTAGTAATGGATAGAGGACAAATGTAGGAATTTAAAAGCATATTTCAGTAGGGGAAGATAGATACCACCTATAGGTAAGTTACAGACGCCTTTGGTGTAAAGAGAAGCAACTGTATGAACATCAAGAGCGCAGGTGCAAAACCAGTTCTGACCGAACAAGGGAAAGCTGAAAGGTGAAAGAAGTATTCAGCGGGTCTATATAAGGGTGATGAACTTTAAAAACAATTTTATAGAAAGGAAAGAGGTCGTAGACGAGGATGAGATGGTTAATTTGACGCTGTGCGACAGAAGTCTGACAGACGTAAGTCGAAACAAGGTCCCTGGATTAGACGGCGTTCCGTCAGAACTACTGATAACCTTGAGAGAGCCAGCCATGACAAAATTATTCCAAGACTTGTGAGACAGGCGAAATACCCTCAGACTTCAAGAAGAATGTAATAATAGAAATTCCAAACAAAACAGGCGCTAACCTGTGTGAAAATTACCAAACTATCAGTTTAGTAAGTCATGGTTGTAAAATGCTAAGACTAATTATTTACAGATGAATGAAAAAACTGATAGCAGCCGACGTCGAGAAAGATCAGTTTGCATTCCGGAGAAATGTAGTAACACGCGTTGCAATACTGACCTTACGATTTATCTTGGAGCATAGGTTAAGGAAAGGCAAACCTACGATTATAGGAGTTTTAGATTTAGATAAAGCTTTTTACAATGTTGATTGGAACACTGTCTTTGAAATTCTGAAGGTAGCAGGGGTGAAATACAGGGAGCGAAAGACAGAAACAAGACGGCAGATATAAGAGTCGAGTGGCATGAAGGGAATCAGTGTTTGAGAAGGGAGAGAGACAAAGCTGTAGTCTATCTCCGATGTTATTCAATCTGTATATTGAGCAATCAGTAAAGGAAACCAAAGAAATAAAATAAAAATTTTGAGGTTTGCCGATGACATTGTAATTTCGTCAGAGGTAGTAAACGATTTATAATATTACTTGAAAATACAGCTCTTCGGTTGCACAGGTAAAAAATTTTCAACTTTACCTAGGTTTCAACTGCTCTAAGGCAGCCTTCATCAGAAGTAAAAAAATTTTACATTACCTATAACAGGGTTTTGGAATAATATAAAAAATTATTAAATTAAACATATGTAATAAACTTACATCACAGCTAACTGCTACGGTACAGTAGACAAAGAAAGCATACTTACTGTATGATAAAATAATGCAGCTTTTTCGACAAGCAGTGTGGCTCTGTGGTAGTGTCCTTCCTCTCTATGTGTGCAGAGTGGCTTCGATTTCAGGTGGAGTCAGTTTTTTAAACAAAGATTGATTTTCCATGAGAATTTATGTGAACCGTTAAAAATACAAAAGCTAGGAAAAAAATTATTTTTTAAAATTATCTAATCTCTTCATTAACTATCATTTATAAAAGTTCTGCATTTAAGACTGTCTACAAAACTTATGTATATAGGCCACCATGTTTCAATTGATAGTATAAACAACTGGAAATAACAAAGATTATAAGGAAGACGAAATGCAAGGATTATTCAAAAGTAAAGGAAGTTTTTTATTCAAGGTAATGAAATAAACTATTCAAATGAAGAATGGACTACCCTCTTTGATGTACCGAAGGTAGCAGATGTAAAATACAGGCAGCGAATGGTTATTTACTGTTCCTACAGAAACCAGAATGCAGCTATGACTCGAAGGAGTTGAAACGGAAAGATCTGGCTGAGAAGAGGGGGAGACAGGTTTGCAGCCTATCGCAGATATTATTCCGTCTGTATACTGATCAAACTGTGGAAGAAACTAAGCTGAAATATGGAAAGCGAATTACAATTCAGCGACAGAAATAAAAACTTTGAGGTTTGCTGATAGCGTAGTAATTCTGTCAAAACAGACTAAGGATTTGGAACAGCAACTGAATAGAATCGATAGTCTTTTGACAAGAGATTATCAGATAAATACAATAAAAGTGAAATAAGGGTAATGGAATGTAGTCGAATTCAATCAAGGTATGCTCAGGGAATGAATTTACTTAATGAAACACTAAAAAAAGTAGTAGATGAGTATTGCTATTTTGGCAACAAAACAACCGCTGGTGTCCGAAGTAGGAAAATTGTAAAATGCAGACGGTTAACTGAAAAAAATTCTGAAAAAGAAGAATTTTTTAACATCTACAAATAAATTTAAATGGTAATAAGCCTTTTCTGAAGTTATTTGGTTGGAGTGTTGCCTTGTATTTGGATAGTAGCCTTGTATGGGAGTAAAATTTTACAATAGCAGTTTGGAAAAGAAGGAAACAGCATTTGAAACCTGGTGCTACAGAAGGATGCTGAAGATTAAGAGGATATACGGAATAATTGAAATGGGGAAAGTAAATATTTATGGCACACTGTTGTTGTTGTGATCTCCAGTCCGGAGATTGGTTCAATGCAACTCTTCTTGTTGCTCTGTTTTGTGCATGCCTCGTCATCTCTAAATAATTGCTGCAACCGCAATCCTTCTGAATCTACTTACTATATTTATCTCTTGGACTCCCTCTACGATTTTTACCCCCCACACTTCCACCCATCTTTAAATTCGTAATCCCTTGATGACTCAAAATGTATCCTATCAACCGACCCCTTCTCCTAACCAGGCTGTATCACAAATTTCTTTTCTCATCAGTTCTGTTCATCTAATCTTCAGCATTCTTCCATAGCCCCACATTTCAACAGCTTCTATTCTCTTCTTGTCTAAACTGTAAATCGTCCACGTTTCACTTCCATACATGGCTACACTCTGGACAAATACCACAAGAAAAAGGCAATTCGACTGCATTCCATTATCCTTGTTTTGATTTCGTTGAAATTCGTCTTATATCCTTCTTTCAAGGCGGTGTCTTGCCGGCCGAAGTGGCCGAGCGGTTAAAGGCGCTACAGTCTGGAACTGCACGACCGCTACGGTCGCAGGTTCGAATCCTGCCTCGGGCATGGATGTGTGTGATGTCCTTAGGTTAGTTAGGTTTAACTAGTTCTAAGTTCTAGGGGACTTATGACCACAGCAGTTGAGTCCCATAGTGCTCAGAGCCATTTTAACCAAGGCGGTATCCATTCCATTTAATTGCTCTTCCAAGTCGTTTACTATCTTAACATTTTGAACATGGCCGATAATGCAGAAACCGTAGACGAAATTTATAATATTACTTGAAAATACAGCTCTTCGGTTGCACAGGTAAAAATTTTTCAACTTTACCTAGGTTTCAATTGCTCTAAGGCAGCCTTCATCAGAAGTAAAAAAAATTTTACATTACCTATAACAGAGTTTTGGAATAATATAAAAATTATTAAATTAAACATATCTAATAAAATTACAGCATAGCTAACTGCTACGGTACAGTAAACAAAGAAAGCATACTTACATAGAGTAAATAGTTATGAAATGGTTTAGAGCAACAGTGCTCACGTCAAAGATAAAAATAAAGTGGTACATTATAAAATTGCCTAGGGAGGCACAACTTGATTAAGACGCGCCGCTAAGGGTCGCGTGTGCGGCCGGCACTGTAAGCAGCATCAGACTGACAGGAGCGCGCGCCGTCGATGTTGGCAAGTCGGCACCTTGTAAAGCGCCATCTGGTATTGAATGCTTGTAATTTACAGTGACAACAGCTGTCAGAAGCATTGGAACAGGAGTGCACGTAATGTGCTGATTACATTATGTCAGATAGTATGTAACAGATCGAAAGTTGAACAAAATATTATACTGTAAAACAGGGAAACAGAGAACAATATTTAAGGCTACAGTACGGACTGCGTGTCCGGAGAAAGTATGGTGGGTCTGACACACCGGTGTCAATGTGTTCTTTTTTCCATTTCCAGGAGTGTATTAAACGTGGTTGGAAACCTTAGAAGTCGATTTTCTGGAATATAGACGAGAGTTGCATCCAACTGCTTTGCGAGAGGTACATTTTTGAGTTTTGAAGTTCACGTACTGCAAATATAAAAAATTACGTAAATTCCGAGCGTCGTGTGGTCCCCTTGTTAGAGAAAATGGGCAGTGTGGTCACATGTGGAAACAGAATTTGATTCTACCCCTGGAATACTTTTTCACTAATTAATAACCTTTCTGGGTTAATCTCAAGTTTAGGGTACGATATACAATAGCCTTGGGTCTGTCTCAGTACATCGAAACGGGCGGCCGTCTTAATACCGTACGCTTATACAGCCACAATGATCTCGAGAAAACTGTGTGTCTACATCTGCATCTACATGATTACTCTGTAATTCACATTTAAGGGCTTGGCAGAGGGTTCATCGAACCACAATCATACTATCTCCCTACCATTACACTCCCGAACAGCGCGCGGGAAAAACGAACACCTAAACCTTTCTGTTCGAGCTCTGATTTCTCTTATTTTATTTTGGTGATCATTCCTACCTATGTAGGTTGGGCTCAACAAAATATTTTCGCATTCAGAAGAGAAAGTTGATGACTGAAATTTCGTAAATAGATCTCGCCACGACGAAAAACGTCTTTGCTTTAATGACTTCCATCCCAATTCGCGTATCATATCTGCCCCACTCTCTCCCCTATTACGTGATAATACAAACCGAGCTGCCCTTTTTTGCACCCTTTCGATGTCCTCCGTCAATCCCACATGGTAAGGATCCCACACCGCGCAGCAACATTCTAACAGAGGAAGAACGAGTGTAGTGTAATCTGTCTCTTTAGTGGACTTGTTGCATCTTCTAAGTGTCCCGCCAATGAAACGCAACCTTTGGCTCGCCTTCCCCACAATATTATCTATGTGGTCTTTACAACTGAAGTTGTTCGTAATTTTAACACCCAGGTACCTAGTTGAATTGACAGCCTTGAGAATTGTACTATTTATCGAGTAATCGAATTCCAATGGATTTCTTTTGGAACTCATGTGGATCACCTCACACTTTTCGTTATTTAGCGTCAACTGCCACCTGCCACACCATACAGCAATCTTTTCTAAATCGCTTTGCAACTGATACTGGTCTTCGGATGACCTTACTAAACGGTAAATTACAGCATCATCTGCGAACTACCTAAGAGAACTGCTCAGATTGTCACCCAGGTCATTTATATAGATCAGGAACAGCAGAGGTCCCAGGACGCTTCCCTGGGGAACACCTGATATCACTTCAGTTTTACTCGATGATTTCCCGTCTATTACTACAGGAAGGAACGTGGTGAGCTCCTTCGTTTAATAGAGGTCAGTGCACTAGAATTGTTCGTTGAAAAGGATTACGTGCTGACTCTAAGGCGGTAAACCTTTAATCGTAACTGGTGCACTAAGTTGTACATGTTACAAACGCCGTAAACGGGATATCTGTTACTAAAGATAAAGTGTACATTCCGGGCCATTTTATGTTTAAATGATACAACAGTAATGTCAGTGGTGTACAGTGTTTTACTGCAATGTAACCATTAAAACTCACTGAAGCAACAACTACAGGAGTACGTTCCCTCGCACGAGAGGGCTTGCAGAAGTCGGTTTGTCGCCTCCTTGACGCGATGTGCTGCAACTGCTGTAATACGAAACTAGGACGGTAACCGTCCCCGGACTATTGGAGCTGGCACGAATTACACGCAGCGATGTTTACATTCCAGAGCACAGTAATGCCGGCTCCAGCACGCCGCGGTCCGCGCTGCCCGGACAGCGCCCAGACGCGCGCGCTGCTAATGAGACGGCACAGCGCCTATTGCTGCCAATTACGCTGGCAGCCCCGGATAATCCGCTGCCACTCCCCCCTCCAGCCCATCCCACAACCCACTGCCCTCCCCCTCCTCCTCCCCCTCCCTCGGTCCGGCGAGATGCAGCCTCGCCGGCTAAGTGCACGGCGGCAGCTCAGCGCCACGGCTTCTAAAGCTGCTGTCAAGGTCGGCCAGGCGTGAACTACACGCGTATCCGGGTAGCGCTCCGACCGTAAGTGAATCACCTGCCGATGACAGCTGCTGTGGTCAATGTCGTATTACGACTATATGCTGGTGTCTGCTGGCCGCCGTTTGATTCTGAAATTCCGACGCCGTTGTGTAGCGGTTCTCAAAGGCTGTGCTGCACTGCAGTCTCGTGGTCGTGTAACATGATGCTACAGCTTATGCCAGATGAACAAGGATCAGAAGACGTATCGTGTTACGAGTTCTGCTATCTTTGATGCTATGACGTAGTGACATTTTACTCCTTACGTATAGAGAGGTGACACGGGGTATAAAAGGGCACTCCATTGGCGGAGCTGTCACCCTCAGTTGATTCATGTGAAAATGTTTCCGACGTGATTAGGCTGCACGACGGTAGTTAATCAACTTTGAAGGCCAAATGCTAGGCCTTTGAGCTAGACACACGGAACATTCCACTTCGCAAATCGTTATGAAATGCAACATTCCGAGATCGACAGTGTCAAGAGCGTGGAGGCATCACCTCTCACCATGGACAATGCTCTGGCCGACGGGGTTCACTTAACGACCGAGAGCAGCGACGTTTGCGTAGAGTTTTCAGAGCTAACAGACTAGCAACACTTGCGTGAAATAACCACACAAATCAATATGGGACGTATGACGACCGTATCCGTTAGGACACTGTGATGAAATTTGGCTTAATTGGCTATGGCAGCGGATGAAAAAAAAAAAAAAAGGCTGCAGAAAAGCGTCTTGCTGCTGAGGCCCATGCTATGGCTAAGCCATGTCTCCACAATATCCTTTCTTTCAGGAGTGCTAGTTCTGCTAAGTTCGCAGGAGAGCTTCTGTTAAGTTTGGAAGGTAGGAGACGAAGTACTGGCAGAAGTAAAGCTGTGAGGACGGGGCGTGAGTCGTGCTTAGGTAGCTCAGTTGGTAGAGCACTTGCCCACAAAGAGCCAAGGTCCCGAATTCGAGTCTCGGTCGGGTACTCAGTTTTAATCTGCCAGGAAGTTTCATATAGTCGCGAGTACCATTGCTAACAGAGCAACAACGCCTGTAGCTGCTCTAAGGGGCTCGTGACCAAATCGGTTGGACCCTAGACGGAGAACCGTGACCTGGTCAGATGAGTCTCCATTTCAATTCATAAGAGGTAACGGCGGGGTTCGAGTGTGGTGCAGATCGCCACGAACTCATGGGCCCAAGTAGGCACAGTAGGAGCTGGTAGTGGCGCCATAATGGCGTGGGCTGTACTACGTGGAATGGACTAGGTCCTCTGATTCAACTGAACCGATCGTTGACTAGAAATGGTTATGTAAGTCTATTTGGAAACCGTTCGTAGCCATCCATGGACGTCATGTTCCCAAACAACGATGGAATTTGTATGGATGAAAGTCCGTCACGTCACCGGGTCACAGTTATTTATGATAGGTTTGAAGAACATTTTGGACATTTTGAGTGAATGGTTTGGCCACCCAGATCGGCCGACATGAACCCCATGGAACATTTATGGGGAACGTAATCGAGAGGTCAGTTCGTGCACAAAATCCTCCACCAGCAACACTTTCGCAATTATGGATGGCTATAGCGGCAGCATGGCTCAATATATCTGCAGGGGACTTCCAAAGACTTATTGAGTCCATGCCACGTCGAGTTGCTGCACTACACTGGGCAAAAGCAGGTCCGACACGACATTAAGACGTATTCCATGACTTTTGTCACCTCATTATGTAGCTGGCTTCTAGAATTTTCGAAAATGAGTCCATTTTTTCTCTACAGGAACCAGTGTCTTGCTGTATAACCTCAGCAATTCCTCACAGCACTACTGCCCACGTACCGACTTCGTGTGTGTGGAGAGTCGTAATTGAGCTTCAACTCTGACTGGTCGTCATCATTAACGTCATGGATAAATAGCATGAAGAATTTTCTAGAAAATATAATTAGGAACCGAAAATGTTACGTCGTTTCGCAGGGGAAAAAAGTGTATGAGTAATTATTTCGTGGAAAGGCACGCGGTATTAATTATGAGAGTTGTGGCTGTAGCAGTCTCGTGTTTGTTAATCACTGAGCTTCGTGGAGAAACGTTTCGATAGTACAACATAAATGACAAGGCTTGTAGGATCCTTCCTTACCTCTTAGTTAAAATGGAAACGTAACATATGATTGGTTACTTCAGTATGAATACGAAACGATCTCAACTATTAAGACAATAATGGATGAGTTTAGGCATTATTAGTAAAGTGTGTTACGTGCTAGAGGGGCAATAAAACAAAGTTATCTGACTTGTACTGTTATTATTTCAAAGCGAAACTTTTCATTTTTCAACTGAAAGACTTTAACCTTTGAAAAGTATAAGAGATGCTTGTTCGTATTAGATATATAGATTTATTTCGTAACGAAATGTGTTATCACAGTATAGGCACCACAATCAAGTCCAATAGCCACACACACATACGTTAACAAACTAAAAAAGAAAGGGACAGACATATTATAGTTGTTCTACGACAGGACAAAGTTTATATTTTATCATAGTAGGTACACAGCAATATTACACTTGCTTTCCGTGAAAGGACAGCTAGTCTTGGGTGAAGAATAATAAAACAGTACAGAGCCATCTGAGGCATAGGTTTTAACAAGAGCTCCAATAATCCGTATCCCTTTGGCTTATCGCCATAGCTAGCAGGAGGAAATTTTCAACTGAGGCATCATCTTTGAGCACACAGGCAGGATTGTAAGTAACGGAAAGTGGAGTATAGAGCATACGTAAGCATAAACCGGTATTTTCACGAATGCATGATGAATAATCGAAAAAAAAGTATATGTAAGATGGCTGTAGTTTCTGAATTTTTACTATAATAATGACTTTCATGTCAAAACAGTATAATGGAGCTTAACCGTAAAAGTCACAAGGGTGTGATGCCGTAATATTCCCTATCCCAAGAAGAAATTATCTACACTAGAAAATTCTGCACTTGAGAAAGAAAGCCTGTGTTAACTCTTCAGTAACAGTTTCCTTATAGACGATACCGACGTAATAAAGGCTTTACAAAATTAAATTATTTTACACCCATCATTTACAACTGCGTATCGATCTTCTTCCAACTTTTCTACTTTGTTGGACTTTTTCTGTGATTCGTGTATGGTATTAGGCACTTAGAGGAGACAAAACGCTCTCTTAATATCGGACTATTAGCCTATCGTGAGAAACTTAGGGATCTGTTCCACTATTATTTAGTCTGCAATATATATCAAATAAGTTTCTCTTTCGTTGCTTGATCCAATTTTATAAATGAAACTACTGTTATATTCCTATAGTGAAGAATTTTGCAGGATAATACCTATTTACGTAGCCTACTACAAAATGTGGGAAATAGTGCACACGTGTTCACTTGAAGCACTCTGTTACTCCACTCTGCCACTGCATAAAAAAGCTATCAAATATTTTATGTTAAACTGCTTCATTTACAAAGTGATTCCATGTAAGGATTCAATAAAGTACAAGGCTCAGTGAAATAATCAGTTATAGACAATTCAGTGATAACTATAAGCCTACCTTCTCTTTTTCTGTCTGCTGAAAATAGCAAGAAACCGGCCCGTTGTGATTGCCTCACATTCACGCACTCCCAAGCTCAAATGACTCATCTCTTACTGTTAGTCTCTGTTGATAATAGGGATCAGAAGAGAGTAACAGTAGTCGGAAGTCGTTATGTTTATTGTGGGCTTCAAATTCGAACGAGTGCTATTATCTGATAAGCAAAGTTACCCAACCCTACCATACAGATCAGAAACCTCAAGCACATGACAATCATCTCACAAAGTAACTCATAATAGCGGTAGTTAAGTTTAAAGAGTCAGTTCCGAGACATCATAAAGAAGAGAAGAAGAACTGTGACACGTGAAATAATTTCATGAATATACTTATGTCATCGTCGCGAACATTTTATATCAGATGCTGCTGTTTAGTCGTTACTCCGCTCCTAATCTTATCGAAGGAGATACTCTTGACATAAACCGCACAATCCGATAATTATGGAAGTAACAAATGAAACTGGACTTTTCGATTTAATGTTAATCTATTATTCGGTAACTGAATACACATCATAACTGAAATTAGTAGAGATACTGAAAATAGTGTTGTTTTTTATTACACAGTGGCGATGCTCGTCCATGTGTTTCTTTCTGAAAAGGTAAATTTATGACTATTACTTTTATGGATAGTAACAATTCGGAGTGAAATAGAAGACGAACATGCATTTACCGGTCCTTGTACCGGGTTTGCTTGTTAGTGGCACGAGTACTAGTAAGCGAAGCAAGGTCGTATCACAACCACGTCCAGTTTGGTAATTAGCGTCTCATGATCAGGCACGGCTTCAGTTTATGAATTACTCAACTCTTCTGCAAAGGAATACGGTGGGAACAAGAAATTCCCATCACCGTTTGCAAACGTTTCGCACAAATTTACGAAATTTCCAGCTAACTGCGTGTTTAAACTGACTGCAGTCCCGTAGTACCAATGAGCGCTTACCCATAGAAATATTTGAGTTTTATTTTAATTCTGTTTGTACACAGCTACACGGCGAATTGTGTTGAAGATTTTTCAGACTGAGAGCAATCTATTTTCTGACTGTTTACTTAATTTCTCGTTATGTAACTGACAACAGTGAAAGCGAAGTCAGCTGATTTATGCACGTAACTACTGAAAGCAGGTAGACAAACTTTCGTTTCTGTTGCTAAGCACTACGTAACATTCATGACCTAACTCAGATTACTTTCAAGTTCTTTTCTTTCGTCAACCATGTCTCTGCAGGATTTCCAAAAGTAAAAATGAAGCCTCGATTCACGGTTCATCTCTCTGTTAAGATTTTATCAAGAACACTTGACGCATCAAAAGCGACCAGCAGAAAAAGTGAAAAGAAGTTCCAGGCTCCTCTGAAATAAGATCCTTTTGATGAAAGAGAAGCTAGAATAAATACTCTCTCGAAATGCTTTTTCAGCTTCATTCAGATGTCCTTATTACGACTAGTACCATCGTCACTAAAAAAAAACATTAGCAAGTATCGTGATTTATTCACAACAATTCCTGACCTTTCAAACGAAATAAGCTTTCCCTATTGTTGTTTTTGTTGTTGAGGTCTTCAGTCTCATCACTTATCTGATACAGGTTTCTGAGTTACTCTGTCCTGTGCATACCCCCTCTTCTGTAAATAATTACTGCAACCTACATTAATTTGAGTCCGCTTACTGTATTCGTCTCTTAGTCTTTCTCAACAACTTTTACACCCCACGCTTCCCTCCATTATCAAACTGACGATTCCTTCACACAAGAGAATGTGTCCTATCAACCGATCCCATCATTTAGTTTAGCTGTGTCACAAATTTCTGTTTTCCCAATTTCGATTCGTTATCTCCTCATTAGTTACTTGATAAACCCACCTGATCTTCTCCATTCGTCTGTAACGCCAGAGTTCAAAAGCTTCTATTCTTTTCTAGAATGAACTGCTTTTCATCCACGTTTCACTGCAGTACAAGGCTACACCTTCGGAAAAGGCTTCCTACCTCTTTAGGGGTCGTCATCCACAGGGCTGGAATCCCCTACTATTTTGTCAGGCTGCAGACCGAGGACGTGTGATACCGCTAGACGCACTAAAACAGTATTCAGGATTATACCACTTATTTCTCAGAATACAAGTCGTTGCCATGTCTTCTGCGATGGCTAGTGGCAACGTAATCTGCTGAATCCAGCGACGGACTCAACGCAGCAGAAAACGCTGCATCAGCTCGGAGTGGAAGTCGAACGTACTCTGGTGCGGCGGTTTCCCTCTCACTGATGGGGCAGTCATGCACCATAGATAGCCCTGCTTGGGGATGGCATTGACCGAGACATACTGACAAACATGCCATTTCGGGGAGTACTCGATCCCTCCTAGATCACTGCCCACGTTGTCCCATAATGTGGAGTTCGATTTCGGATGCGGTGATGTCGTGATGTGCTGAATGCCGAACCTTGCCCTCTGGTATGGTAGGCCGTCAGACTTGTGCGACGTTGGAGATTTAGGGCAGCTTCTGCCCTAAATCGGAGTCGTGTTGGTAGACCCCTGGACTGTCCATCAATCCTGGCAGCTGTACTGACTTCACTACTGAGTGCTGGACTGCATTATTCGTGGCTACGGATTGCTGATCTTCTCGGAAGGCAGCAAGTATAAAACCAACGCTATGATCCTACTGGTCGAGCACTCTAGGCTTGTGGGAATGGAGTATTTATGTCGATGAGGGAGACTAAAATCCACGATAGCATTCGTAATGACCGAATTGGTTCCATTTTTCTCGATTTGTCATCTGTCTTCACTTCCGCTCCATTTGATTAACGAATTTTTTAGTGTCTTTACTGCTTAGTCAAACACAGCGTTATAAAGACAGTTCGGTCTCCACTATTCTACTGATTTTCTGTTGAGATCGCTCACAGTCTCGCTCAAGAGTGTCGAGGTTGCTGTCTGCCTGACTGGGCAACGGTGTTGAAAAGTTAATGCTTCCTGGTTCGTGGCTGTTGATAATTCCGCATGATTGAGCAACGCTGGCTGTTCGAAATTAGAAAATTTTGCTCTCCCATTTCCTTACTGATTTGTCACATAACATTGCCCTCCACTTTAATAAAATTCATCATGAGTTTAACTCTTATCTATTTATTTGGTTAACTGTCTTACATATTTATATCTGCTTTCAACATTTTGTTCCTTTAAACAAAAAGAAAACCTCACCCTTGCCCAATATTATTTTTGTAGCTTGTTTGTTTTTACATTTTACTCTAAAATCTGCTGCTTACTTGTATGAATCCCTGCCAGCCGGCCGGAGTGGCCGTGTGGTTCTAGGCGCTGCAGTCTGGAACCGCGTGACCGCTACGGTCGCAGGTTCGAATCCTGCCTCGGGCATGGATGTGTGTGATGTCCTTAGGTTAGTTAGGTTTAACTAGTTCTAATTTCTAGGGGACTAATGGCTTCAGAAGTTGAGTCCCATAGTGCTCAGAGCCATTTGAACCATTTGAATCCCTGCCAAAGGAATTTCCCCATCAGTCGCTCCCTTTGAATGGTTTATTCTCTTTCTGAGACAAAAGTAGACTGTGCTAATAAAAGCTCCTATCACCATAACATTAGTTTGTGACACACTTATTGTAATGTGTCGTGTTTATGCTTCTCTTGATATTTTTCACATGCTGTAACATTTAATCTACCGACATTTGTCCTTTTTCTGCAATGATTAATTATGTACTGCCCTTGGTAAAGTGAGACCAAAAGTATTGTTCTAGAAAGTTATGTTTTACACTGGTAACACTTTCAAAGATTTCTCCAGACAATACAACGCTATCTGAGTTCCCACACTTTTCATCGTACCTGTAATCCTTTGCTCCAACAACGTCATACTTCCTTTCATTTACTAACAACCTACTCCCTTTTGTCTAATTTTGTCATGACCGTAAATGCCTTATTACTGTAGCTATTCACTATTATTCTCTCTGGCGAAAACACAGAATATAACCAATACCAGCCAATCCACTGAAAATGTGGTGGCGGCATCAATACTACTTGTTTAGTCTCTAGCTCTTTCATATTACCAAGGAAAAACTGAATTTCACATGAACACTTGTCAGTAAGAACCACCTGTGCTGTACAAATCGTGACTAACTACTTGACACTATTACGAAGGTCGCGTACTGACAGAACAACACATGTATCTCTTTGTTCTGACACAAGTAACAGTTCTTTAGCTTACACTTGTACCAATTTATCGCTAACATATTTCAACGTCATCTGTGACACCACCTAGGAGAAAGGAATTACTATGCATCCCCCTCCCTATTCATAAAGTAGCGTATCTCACATAAAACTATTTATTAAACTAAATAATAATGTTAATCTAGGTAAACCAACACAAAATTAAACACAATACACTGCTATTTGATCACTGATCCCTACACCAGATTTCATGAGGTACATTCTGTGTTACTCTCGTTCTGCCTTGTAATTTTTTTATCTGTGGTAATTGTGCACGTATTTGCGGTAGTTCATTAACTGTACCCTTAAAAGGTATAATTTGACAAACATGTACAACTGATGTTTCGTCAGTAATTGAAACTCGATACTGACCAGTGAAGTCAACTCCACTACTTTGTATGAGCCTTGAAACTTTATCAATACTTTCTTAGTTTTACTCTTTGTGCAACATAGATTTGCTAGCAGGACCCTTCGTCCTACTGTGTACTGAGGTAATTTATCGTACACTTCCTATGTCGCTCTTGACACCCCAATGCTTTTATATTTGCATGTTTCATTCGTTGCCAAACTTCTTTTGATGTTTTTGTGAATTGCTTCACATGTTCACCCTGCTTTCCAAAAGGTGATGGCATTTTTCTCCCACACACTACTTTGTTTGGTAAAAGAACTGTCCCTGTGTGCGTTTTTGAACTGTACACTCTCACCACATACCGTAAACAGGCATCCCAGTCTAAATGTTGACTATTCACATAGTGAAATAACTTGGTACAGTAAACTTGTTCTTTACAACCATTAGATAGTAGGTGCAGTGGACTAGTGTGCAATTTCTTTACTTTCATTAAATGACATAATAATTTCAGTAGATCAGACATAAAATTAGTTCCTTTGTTTTTGACTGTAGTTTCTGGTACACCAAACTTAAATAACCAATTGTTACCTATGACTTGATGTACATTGCTTACTCTTTGATTTGGTAATGCTATCACTGCAATATATATTGAAAAATGGTCGATCATCATCAGTTCACACTTATTACCCACTAATTTCTACTAAACGGTCCCAGTATGTCACATCCTATCATGTGAATTTGTTTCTCCAATTCTGGTAATCTCTCAAGTTGTATCTTTTGATGACTCAAATCATTTCATTGGACACATGGCATACAATTTTCGACATATTGTTCCACATCACCATGTAGTGTTCTCCAGTAACATTTTTCTGGGACTTGTGTGTCAGTAGCTCTCCTGCACACATGTCCCGATAGCGCGTGTTTAAGGGCTTGTTGAAATACTTTAGTTTGTAGTGCTGCAGTAACACCAACTTCAAGAAACCCAAGAGCATGTATTTATCCTCTGTATTTAAGAATACAATGAATTCAGCACAAATGGTCTTCGTTGACCATCAAACAAAAAAGTAACCAACTATGTAACTTTTCCTTAACAGGGCAACTAAAGACAGTTACTTGGAACAACAGAAGGAAGGCTTTCACTGTCAGAAGTCATTCACTACTAGCTGACTTTGAAATGTTTAAGTCCTTGCTCTCCTTAAGTGGAGTGCATTGCAAAAGATTAATGCTTAAGTTACAATCTGTAAGAGTTCACAGTTTGTACAGTCTTGTCAAGTGAGTCTAAAATCAACAGGCCTGCGAGCCGGTTCTGAGGTCCCTTGGCGGCGATAGTAGCTTGCAGTCGGCGATGAGGAATCTGGAGCAGTCCTAATCTCCTGTCTGGCTGCGTTGTAACTGCTATGATAGTCATGGATGCACTGCTAAATACCCGCGCGGTGGAAGTACATTTCTTTCCGATTGGCTGCCCGTGACTTTGGCGGATGCGGCAAAGGTTTCGTGTTATGAATGACTTCACCTGCTCGTGTAGACACCTTCTGTACTGTTGTCAGGTGTACGTGAATGCCATCTGCAGGTCACGCTGCCAATAACAGAGTCGGAACGTAGTGTAGTCACAGGGGCTAACCTGGTAACCAACCCTACATGGGTGCGTTGCCGGATGGAGTCGGCGCTTGACGGCTTTTCTAACACGCCATATCTCTTCCCTTTAAAGAATGACAGAGGCGAGACAAAGACAGGTGTCGGAGTCCTCGACAAGATCACCGTTGTCCCCTTGGCTCGGTTGGAGAGGTGAAGGTGAAGTAGAATCGACTTCCATTGTGGTGTTGCATTGGACGCCTCCCATGCCATTGAAGAGAAGCGTCGAGGTCAGCGTGTCCAGTGTGCCCGTCTCCTTGCTGCGAATCTGGAACAGAACACTGAGGTGAGTTTGGAAGGGACTTACGCCAAGGTTCGACTTGACTGATGTCTTTGCGATCGTAGGAGACATCTTGGAATGTAACTTCCAACACTGCATGGCAAAGAATGCTGGAAACTGTAGCAGGGGCCTGCAGGGTTGACTGTAGGCGTCGTGCATGGCCCACATGGGGCGAAATGGTGCCATTTGCTGTTCTTGGGAGTGAAGGATGTAAACAGGAACTATGTGATCGACCATGTAAGCATTCCACTGGGGAGGTCCCCTCCTGCATTGCGGGCCTGCATGATGCCAAAACATGAACGAGTGCATCATCCATGGAGACACAGTTTTGCCATTTGGATCTAAAATGCGCAGACAAACCACTCCGTGACGCCATTGGATGCTGTATGCAATGGAGCTGTATGAATGAGAGAGATGCCATTCATGACACAAGAGGAAGAGAATTCGGTGTAGGTGAACTGAGGTTCATTTCGGGGAGACCTTCTAAGACAAAAATGTGTGTGGCAGAGGTAGAGGTCATCTGAATTACAAATGGAAACTGCAGTCCAACGTCGGTGACAATGAGCTAGGAGGTGCCAAAGAGGGACCTGCAAAATCGAGACAGATGTGGGACCAGGATGTAGTCATAGTAGGTCAGGGGAAGTATCATCGCGTTGGGGCAGCTTGCTTGCCCTGGCACATGGAGCAGGCAGCGACCATGTACGTTATTTCAGTATCCTTGCCCCCCCCCCCGCCCCCCAGTAGACATGTTGCCTCGCCAGACTCTTTGTGAGGACCATCTCCCAGTGGCCCTGTCGAAGAAGGTCGAGGACGCGCTTGTGGAGGACACACGTAACAACCACGTGTGTCTGGCCATTGTTTTTCTGGATAAGAATGACGCATTCCAAAGCAGACAGTTCCTGTTGGCGCCCCCAGAACGTCTGGAGGTCGGGATGTGGCAAAATCTTACGTTTCGAAGGCCAGCCCTGGTAGATGTAGTGGAGAATTTTTCAGAGGACTGGATCGCTGGCTGTGTGTTGTGTGACAAGCCCTACATCCACTGGAAGCTGGACGACTCCTCCTCGTCTACCACATCCATGTGGTGACACACCTCCAGATCTGCATCGAAATTTGGGTCATGCCCAATATGCAGCCTGAACTTGATCTTGTTTGTGTAGCTCGATAGAAAGAGCGCCCAGCCTTGTAAGCATTGTGCTGTTTTGCTGGGGATGGGGGCGGTGTACCGGAGCAGTGGGATCAACGACTTTCGGTCAGTGAGAAGGGTGAACTATCAACCAAAGATGTAGTCGTGAAACTTCTTAATTCTGAAGGTAATCGCTGAAGTCTCCTTCTCGATCTGACTGCAGTTGCACCATGCAGCGTTCAAGCTGTTCGAAACGAAAGCTACAGTTCATTTTCGTGCCATCCATGATGTATGAGAGGACTGCCCCCACACTGTAATGTGGTGCATCAGTCGCCAAAATGAGAGGCTTGTCCCGGCCATACGGGAACTCGCAGGTGGGCTGCAGGAGAGCATGATGAGAGGTGTGAAGTGTTCTGTTACGTTCGGCGACCAGTTCCTTTGAACATTTTTGCGGAGCACCTGGTGTAAAGGTTCGGCGAGTGTTGTGGCATGTGGAATAAATAGCCTGTAACAACTGAGTTGTCCAAGCACTGAGTTCAATTGAGATTTATCTGTGGGCACCTGCCTTCTTTTAATAGCCTCTACGTATTGAGGTGTAGGGTGAACTCCAGAAGCACAAAGAACATGTCCCAAGTATATCAAAAGGGAAAAAGAGCATCCAAGTTGCATGCCAGGTCTTCAAGGGACATCCCAGAAACGAGGATATCATCCACGTAATTAGCTATACTAATGACATCACGGATTAGCTGTTCAAGATATCTTTGAAAATGGTAGATGTGCTCACCATACCAGTTGGCAGATGATTCTATTGAATCAACCCAAAAGGCGTGGTGGTTACGAGTACAAGAAGCCTGTAATGAAACTGGTTATTGTGAGATAAATGTACTAACCGATCTTGGATCATTTGAAGTGAACAATGCTGCACCGCAGACATAAAAGCCAAAAATCCTCTACTACATAGCTATGCAAAAGCGTTTAACTGTCAGTGGTATAAATACTTAAAGCAATTGCAACAATGACTATGGACTTCTCAAAAGAGATAGACAATTAATTGTTTTTTTTACGATATGGCTGTTCCAAAGATTGTTATGCATAAATTGATCGATTTATGACAGTAATTTCTTTGCTAAATGATGTTAGACGTAAAACTTTGTTCTTTTGTGCAGTTGGTTGCATGAGTTTGAAGCGCGAGGATGGAGAAGGAGTTATGTGTTTCTTATTGATTTCTATTGTGAAGTGAAATGACTGAATATATGTGCGTAATTCTGCAGAAAGTACACAAGATTTCACATTATTATTGAAACAGAAACCTGATCATCCTCTGGAAGACTACAGATAGACAAACCACAGAAAGTAATGTGTAATGTATATGAAGGTAGTATCTGTCCCAGAAAGGACCGTTACCGTTGATGACCATGCAGCTTCGCTAGAATGAAATGATAATTAAATGGACACCCTAGCTTCAAACAGGCGTTGATTTACTTCATTGAGGAGGTGATGAAACTATGTGCCCCGACCGGGACTCGAACCTAGGATCTCCTGCTTACATTGCAGACGCTCTATCCATCTGAGCCACCTTTTTTTTTACGATTAACACTTTTTTATCTTTTTTGTATTTTTTTTATTTTTTTCGCCTTAACCACTTTTTTTACCTTTTTTCTCAAAGCCAAACTCAAATTTATTTTTCCTTTAAGAACAGATTGTGAGGAATAAATAAGGAAAAGTTTTTTTTTTTTCAAAAGAAAGTAAAAGACTCCACTTATCCACTTATACTGGTTTCTCCTTCCAGTAAACAAAAATTAGTCTCCGTCTTGTTAGCGAAGAAACAATCTTTTGGAACAAAAAAATGTTTCTCAAAGCCAAAATCAATTTTTCTTCCTTTAAAAACAAATTATGAGGAATAAATAAGGAAAAGTTTTTTTTTTTTAATTAAAGTCGTCGTGCGACTTGTAGTTAAAGACCAGTTCTTACAGGAGCTCCTGAAGTGTATCCGCCTACAGCATGCCAGCTCGTCCAAACGCGTCTTCTCATGGCGTAGGCGTGGGTTCTGGTTACCAGATCTATTCAGTTAGGTTCGGTTTATACAGTTTCCAGCTTCTCAGGGCTTGGACGTTCCAGCTACTAGGTGGGACATCGAAAGTGCTCCGTAAGAAATTGGAAAAATATTGTTTATAGCGTGGGTTGCGTGTCAGGACGCAGTGTCGTTCGTTGAGACAAGTCCAATATCCTAGCGTAGACTTGTCGCCAGAAGTAAAAAGATAGCGGATCGTGTGGCCACAGATCCAATTCACAGAGTGAGTTTTGGCGGAGGGGTAGAAAGTCTTATCGGGGTACAAAAGCATGTGGACGTCGATCTGAGCCGGTGTGTGGCGAGTAAGAAACGCCGAAATTCGTCGCGCAAGTGTCCAGACGTCGAACGCTGTGCCACAGTGGAACCGGTGGACATCCGTGTCATCCACTCCACAGTGGGTGCAGAGGGATGAATCGGCGAGATGGATGTGGTGCAGACGATCTCGGTTAACTTGTTTGCCATTCACGGTGATGTACCACGCTGATTGAACGTCTGATTCAAGAAAACGCGCACGTATCGCCTTCCATATGTGTCGCCACACGTACTGTGGATACTTACGTTCGATGGGGTTGGACGGGCGGCACTGTTGTAACAATTCGGAGACTGTTTTAGTGAGGTACAAAAGTGTAAGTGGTAAGGACTGGTAGATACACACTCCTGGAAATTGAAATAAGAACACCGTGAATTCATTGTCCCAGGAAGGGAAAACTTTATTGACACATTCCTGGGGTCAGATACATCACATGATCACACTGACAGAACCACAGGCACATAGACACAGGCAACAAAGCATGCACAATGTCGGCACTAGTACAGTGTATATCCACCTTTCGCAGCAATGCAGGCTGCTATTCTCCCATGGAGACGATCTTAGAGATGCTGGATGTAGGCCTGTGGAACGGCTTGCCATGCCATTTCCACCTGGTGCCTCAGTTGGACCAGCGTTCGTGCTGGACGTGCAGACCGCGTGAGACGACGCTTCATCCAGTCCCAAACATGCTCAATGGGGGACAGATCCGGAGATCTTGCTGGCCAGGGTAATTGACTTACACCTTCTAGAGCACGTTGGGTGGCACGGGATACATGCGGACGTGCATTGTCCTGTTGGAACAGCAAGTTCCCTTGCCGGTCTAGGAATGGTAGAACGATGGGTTCGATGACGGTTTGGATGTACCGTGCACTATTCAGTGTCCCCTCGACGATCACCAGTGGTGTACGGCCAGTGTAGGAGATCGCTCCCCACACCATGATGCCGGGTGTTGGCCCTGTGTGCCTCGGTCGTATGCAGTCCTGATTGTGGCGCTCACCTGCACGGCGCCAAACACGCATACGACCATCATTGTCACCAAGGCAGAAGCGACTCTCATCGCTGAAGACGACACGTCTCCATTCGTCCCTCCATTCACGCCTGTCGCGACACCACTGGAGGCGGGCTGCACGATGTTGGGGCGTGAGCGGAAGACGGCCTAACGGTGTGCAGGACCGTAGCCCAGCTTCATGGAGACGATTGCGAATGGTCCTCGCCGATACCCCAGGAGCAACAGTGTCCCTAATTTGCTGGGAAGTGGCGGTGCGGTCCCCTACGGCACTGCGTAGGATCCTACGGTCTTGGCGTGCATCCGTGCGTCACTGCGGTCCGGTCCCAGGTCGACGGGCACGTGCACCTTCCGCCGACCACTGGCGACAACATCGATGTACTGTGGAGACCTCACGCCCCACGTGTTGAGCAATTCGGCGGTACGTCCACCAGGCCTCCCGCATGCCCACTATACGCCCTCGCTCAAAGTCCATCAACTGCACATACGGTTCACGTCCACGCTGTCGCGGCATGCTACCAGTGTTAAAGACTGCGATGGAGCTCCGTATGCCACGGCAAACTGGCTGACACTGACGGCGGCGGTGCACAAATGCTGCGCAGCTAGCGCCATTCGACGGCCAACACCGCGGTTCCTGGTGTGTCCGCTGTGCCGTGCGTGTGATCATTGCTTGTACAGCCCTCTCGCAGTGTCCGGAGCAAGTATGGTGGGTCTGACACACCGGTGTCAATGTGTTCTTTTTTCCATTTCCAGGAGTGTAACTGAACTCCAGGAAAAATCGTTGGATGTAATAAAAGGGGGTTGGAATGGTCGTTACCAGTACTGGGGCGGACAAGGAGGCCGGTGAAAAATTGTGAAGCAGGAGGCTAGTAAGGCTCTGCGGGCAACGATGCCAAAGTTTTAGTTGGGAGCTGACGTATAGTGCCTTGACACGAGTCGGCACGTGGATGAGTCCCACCCCGCCACGATCTCGTGGCAGTGCAAGGGATTCATACTGCACCTTGAATAACATCCCCGAGCTGACGAAGGAGCCGAAAGCCATCAACAGTCGTCACGCCAGGAGATTTGGGACTGGTAGTACTTGAGCCACGTGTGGTATACGGGAAGCATGATACATGTTCACGTATTGCGCGCGTTGGATAACGTCGAGAGCTCGTAGCCGGTGATCTGCGAGATTTGCTCTGATTGTCTGTAGCAAGCGTCTACCATTGATAGTCGCTGAGCGGCGCAGGTCTGCTGTGAAATCAAGTCCAAGATACCGTATGGTGGCGGCGACACTAAGGGGGGCAGCGCATCTCTCCGGCAAGCCCTCACCAATGAGCAGGACCTTGGATTTTGACACGTTGAGTCAGCTCCCCGACGCTTCGCCGTAAGTCGCCACCCATGTCACTGCTGCTCGGTCTTCATCTTCACTGCGCAGATATAGTACTATGTCGTCTGCGTAGGCTGTACAACAAAAACGGAGGCCTTGCACAGCCATGCCTTCCAAACGTTGGCGCATGCCCTAGAGCAGGGGTTCCAAGGCGAAAGCATACAAAATCGTGGAAAGAGGGCAGCCTTGTCGTACAGATCGTGCGATGACCAGGGACGGTGTAAGGCGACCATTGTACATGATTTTAAAGGTTGCACTACTCAACAGGCGCATAACCACTGTGACATTACCGCCAGGAGAACCCATATGCTGAAGAACTGTCCGTAAATAGAAGTGGTCAACACGGTCGAAAGTCTGGCTAAAGTGCAGTGAAGCCAAGGCGCCAGGGAGACGCTGATAATGCGCTAAAGCTATCATTTCTCTGTAACGGCAAAGGGCCGTACGGGTGTTGTTGTTGCCTCCTAGCGAAGTCTGGTCGCAGGATGGGACGTAACGTGCGACCTTCTTGAGTCGCGATGCCAGTAGCCGTGTGAATTTTTTCATGTCGCTGTTGAGCAAAGTAATTGGTCGATAGTCTCGGACCCTCGATAACCCGCGCGGTTTATGTACGGGGATAATAATGCCTTCTAGAAAGGCGCTCGGGACCACTGTCATCGGTGACATCAGCTCTTGTGCGATTGCCGTCCACGTGGAAGCCAACAATAGTGAAAACTTTTATAAAATTCGATGGGTATACCGTCAGGTCCAAGAGATCTGTTATCGGAACCCGCCTTGATAGCATCTACCACTTCATCTGTGGTTACGTCGTCTTGGAGGTCATGCACTGCATCCTCCGGAAGAGTGTTCGTAGTAAGCTGAGCGACATCTGTGTTCAGTCCTGCAGAATGCGGTACGGCTGCGTATAGCCCGGCAAAATGAGCATGGAGAGTACGACCGATGCTTTGTAGGGTGTCGTGCCAGCGCCCTTCCACATCAGTGAGGACTTGGATCAGAGCTCGTCGTCGTCGTTGTCTTTCCTGAAGGAGGTGGTACATCGACGGACGTTCTTGAGGGATTCGATTAGAAGCTCGAGAACGGACTACAGTGCCTTCCAAGTTACGTCGCATGATCAAGGATATCTGCGCCTTCGTGCGATGGACCATCCGACTGCCGGGCTGGCGAGGAAGGCATCGTCGTACAGTCACGTAGTATGGTGTAGTAGAAGTGCAGGGTATTAGTTTGCCACGCCTTGAATTCCTTCCCGCAACTTATCAGAGTCTTCCTGAGGGTCGGCTTTGCACAGGAGAGCCACCATGATAAGGTGGAGTCATAGGATTCTCGACGATGGTGGCAGCGTGCCCACGCTTCTTCGACCATACGGCGACAGTCTGAGGAGGTCAGGTGAGCGACATTGAGTTTCCACAGACGACGACTATGCTACACTTGCTGTCGGGCGAGAGTGACGTCACAAAGGTACGCATCATGGTCTGAAAAGGCCAAGGGTAAGACTTCCGCATGACGTGTGCCATCAGCAAGGGAGCGGGTATCGTAGATGCGATCTATGCGGCTTGACGAGTGAGAGGTGTAGAATATATAGCCCGGTTGAATTCCGTGGAGCTTCTTCCATGTGTCAACAAGTCGTAGACGGTCGATGACCACTGAGAGAGATGCACAAGGGGAATGTCGCGGGAGTTGGTCCGCGGGCTCTTGTGTCGAGTTAAAATCCCCACCGAGTACCAAATCGTCCTGCGGACCGGTGAAGAGGGGTATGACGCTTTCGGCAAAAAAAGTTTGTCGGTCATGACGGAGGCCAGTTCCGGACGGAGCGTAGACATTAATAATACGCACGCCGAACAGTGTGAGGGCCATACCTCGCGCAGTGGGGAGGTAGATACGTCCTCTGCAGGGAGTCCGTCGCGTAGCAGGATGGCGACGCCGCTACCGGTATCGGATGCGGGAGAAAAATGGGCGTTGTATCTGGTGGGAACTAGGAAGTCAGCCATAAACACCTCTTGTAATAGTGCTATATCCACAACCGCAGAGTAAATAGTGTCTCTGAACATGGCCAGTTTATGGGGGGCACGAATGGTGGCAAGATTCATCGTGGCGATACGATATTGCTGTGTACGGCCATCCTCAGTATTTGCAGAACGTGCGGTAGAAGTAGCCGGTAGGTGGAGACCCGCCGGTGGTTCCGCAGTGGTGATAATTACTGGCGGGGCGCCAACCCCAGTGTCGCCGAGGTGGACTCCTGTGCAGACACGCTGGCAGTCTGTTCCACTTCTTCTTCAACGTCATCGGCCCAGGAAGCTGACGACATGGACATGTGACTGTCACGTACTTCCGGAACGGGTGTTGTGGATTCCGCAACATGAGTGGCAGGGGGACCGCCGTCATCATTCGTTGACAACGGCGAGGACACGTCCCAGGCTGGGAGAGGAGGCGTCACAGGAGGGGCGCCTGTTGCTGCTGCATCGCGTGACTGGACGCAATGTGGGAGATCACCGTCAGACAACAGGTCGACGTCTCGCGGGGCCGTCTGAGAAAGGGCGTCATCGGAAGGCGTTCGTCGTCGTTTCCTGTGATTGCGAAGCGGCCGCTGTTTTCTGATGTGGCATTCTGAATCAGAATGTGGTCGCCCGTCGTCTGACGCCGAACCCATCTGGACAAAGGCAGACGTCGGGACGACACCGAGGTCGACGTCCATGGTTCCAACACGAACATCGGTTTCGGTCTGCAACCCGGACAGTCCTGAAGCGAGCACTGGAGGCGACGCCGTGCTTGTGCCGTCGGCGCGTTGTGCTGCGGCGGGTGGCGTTGACGATGCTGCTGGCGCAATCGAGATTGGTACGACGGCGTCCTGTGCAACCTTGGCGTAGGTGATGGGTAAGGACGTGACCGTCGAAGCCTGGGTCTCTTCACGTAACGGCGTCTGTATTAAACGGCGTTGTAAGCATTCGGAACGTACATGTCCCTCCTGGCCACAACCTGCGCACGTTCGCGGCTGTCCATCGTACATGACGATGGCCCTCACACCGCCAAACAGCAGGTACGATGGGACATGTTTCGTCAGTTCAGTTTTTATTTTCCGGACGCCATTTAATACAGGGTAGGTCGTAAATGTTTGCCACTTCTCCGCGACGTGACCCAAGACGGTGCCACATGGTTGGAAAGCGGCAATGACCGCATCTTGAGGCACCTCGAACGGGAGCTCAAAGACCCGCAATGTCCGGAGTCCGAATCCAGCATGGGCGACTGTCACAGCACCCATATGTCCATCAGAGTGTTTAAATTTCAGTCCGGTGGCATGACGGTGAATTATGTCATTGCAAATTTCCTCCGTCGACATCTTGATGTAGACAACACTTCCAGTGATGGAAAAATGTATGCCGATTACGTCCTGGGGGTTCAAACATAGATCCTCACGTATGAACTGTTCGACTTCGAAAGCTCTGGGTCGTGGATGTTCGGCGTGAAACGTTACTTTGATCGTTGCACGGCGGTACGAGTGCGCCATGGTGTACGTTAATCTGGACTCGATAGACACAAACACCGCGACGCGGAAGTAAACACCGCCGAGAGCGGAGCGTCGGACGGCGCGCGGAGCAGCTCCGCACGCTAGCACCGCTGCGAGCCTACTGAGCCACGTACGGCACAGAGGACAGTGCGCCTGCAGGGACTTATCCGTTGCACGCTCCCCATGAGACCCACATTCCCAACTACTACATTCGTAGTGCGCCTAATAGATGTTTGCCCATCATACTCATTACTCGTGGGAGATTAATCTACCAAGTCCTGTACGAATTCGGGCATAGCGTATGTGTTGTGAACATGTTGGGAATGTGGGTCTTACAGGAAGCGTGCAAGGGAGAAGTCCCTGCAGGCTCTCTATGCTCTGTGCCGTCTGTGGCTCAGATGGATTTGTTTGAACCAATGAACATTTCTGAACGATTGAACAGAACACATCAATTTCGAGAAGACGTGACTCAAAATATTACCAGCGGGGCGCAGAAGGCCTCTGATCAATCACACAACAAAAATAAACAAAAAAATACAAATAAAAATAAAATTCAGAAAAAGGAAGATTTTGTTTTGTTTGTACAGATAGCCCTAACCTTGAATTTACATATTTCCCCTGGTATATAGGCAGCTCTCTGTGGTAGGTTTAGTCAGGAGCCAACGCCTGAAGTGGACCAGATTTTTTTGTTACAGGATAAAAAGTGGTGGTGGCACTTAGTTTCTTTTTTTTAGTTCCATTTTCCTAAGGGGCTTTAAAATGCGAGAAAGAAAACATAGTGGTTATGAGTCTAAACTGTTACATGGCAGGTCGGCAGTTCAAAACTCACCTGAACTAAATAAAAAATAAATAAAAAAAGAAAAAAAAGAAAAAAAAGAAAAAAGAAGATGGATAGATAGAGCGTCTGCCATGTAAGCAGGAAAACCTGGGTTCGAATCTCAGTCTGGGCACACATTTTCAACATGTCCCCAATGAAGTATATCAAGGCCGGTTTGCAGCTAGGGTGTCCATTTAATTATCATTTAATGTGTAATAGGTAGAGATCTCTCCAGTCCATCACACAGAAATTCCAAACTGTATCAGCAAACTGCATGACAATTAGGCGGAAGATGAGAGAACTTGGATTTCATGGTCAAGTGGCTGCTCATAAGCCACACGTCACGCCGGTAAATGCCAAACGACGCCTCGCTTGGTGTAAGGAGCGTAAACATTCGGTGATTGAACAGTGGAGAAACGTTGTGTGGAGTGACGAATCACGGTACACAATGTGGCGATCCGATGGCAAGGTGTGGGTATGGCGAATGCCCGGTGAACGTCATCTGCCAGCGTGTATAGTGCCAACAGTAAAATTCGGAGGCCGTGGTGTTATGGTGTGTTCGTGTTTTTCATGGAGAGGGCTTTCACACATTGTTGTGAATGGCACTATCACAGCACAGGCGTACATGGATGTTTTAAGCACCTTCTTGCTTCCCACTGTTGAAGAGCCATTCGGGTACGGGGATTCCATCTTTCAACACGATCGAGCACCTGTTTATAATGCACTACACGACAATAACATCCCTGAAATAGATTGTCCTGCAGAGAGTACTGACTTGAATGCTATAGAACACCTTTGGGATGTTTTTGAACGCCGAGTTCGTGCCATCCTCACGGACCGACATCGATACCTCTCCATAGTGCAGCACTCCGTGAAGAATGGGCTGCCATTCCCCTAGAAACCATCCAGCTCCTAATTGAACGTATGCCTGCGAGAGTGGAAGCTGTCATCAAGACTAAGTATGGGCCAACAACATATTGAATTCCACCATTACCACTGGAGTGCGTGACGTACTTGTAAGTCATTTCAGCCAGGTGTCCGGATACTTTTGATCACATGGTCTATCTGTGCTGAGTTAAAAATGACTCCATGAATGATCGATCATTACCCTTTAAGTGACTAACCTCGTTACGTAACGCAGACATGTTGATGGTTTGCTTGATATTGTTCTCTATCTCTGATCCATTAATATCTTGTTTGTCGAGTACCTGTAGTGTAGCTACTATGTTTCACTTCGGATTTCTGTATCTGTGATGCAAACCCTCCACTAAGTCACTGAATTTGAATTTCTGATCCATTAATATCTTGTTTGTCGAGTACCTGTAGTGTAGCTACTATGTTTCACTTCGGATTTCTGTATCTGTGATGCAAACCCTCCACTAAGTCACTGAATTTGAATTTCTTATTAAACCGATATTACCCAGCCTTAATGGCACTGTAACTTGGTCATTATCATCATCTATTGGATCCCAAATTAACTGTCCTCTACCTGCTGTCATGCAAAACAGCTTTTAATGTAGTTATACACAGTTCAGCTAGTACTACCTTAGAAATGAGTGTACCTTGTTACACAGAAACAACTGCAGCTGTCGTAGCCATCAAAAACAAATCCCCATTGAGTTGAACTGCTGTGGCCAAAGGTCAATTTTTGCATTACACCTCGCTGGAAAGTCTAATCTGAGTACAGCAGATAATCTCTGTCTTACAGTTGGCAACACTTCCAATTGCTCACGAAAACAAGTGTTTCCTACTGTATACTACTGCTATGCTGTTCCCAGTGTATCTATTCTGTTATCCGCAATTGCACACAATCTCTATCTCGGTGTTTCCGGTCGCCTCTTGTCCACGAGGTCGAGACTCGTGATATACGTGCCCTAGAATCTACTAAGAATTTGGCTTCCTTTTACTAATCGAAGCTATCAAGCAACACTCTGTCTCTGCGTACATTTTTACGTACTGAGATCTACTGGGAGCCCTTCCCGATGTATGGAGTTTTACTGTTTGCGCTTAACCGTTTCTATTTCGGATTGTACTTGTCCTGCTTTCCACGTTAAGGACCCCTAGACTTACGACTGGACTGTTGAAAATTATAGCATTGTAGTTAGGAACAATGCACCTTTAAACGCCCCTGCTGGCCACAACAGTAAACATTCCTTATTAGCTCTGAATTTCTTCCACTCAGTGCGCAACCTAGCTGTACTGTCCACTTCTTGTAAATGACTAGCAAAGCAAAGTGCTGTGGCTAAACACTCTGGGTTTTCCATGCTCACCTATTGCGAAAACTCTGTGTGGACTCCTCTGAGAAACACGGCCAGCGCTCTGTTTTCCACTTTCTTAGAGCAAGACTCTGTCCACGTCTGGCTTGTGCGTCAGCTCAGAAGTCTGTACACTGATTTTGCGTATTCTGTCAGAAAATGATTCCACTGTTTGATTCGCATTCTGTGTTAAACTATTGAGTTTCTGCTTAAAAAACCGTCTACTGTTTTCTATATCTCTGACACAAACCCTCCGCTTCCTCACTGACTGTCAATACCTTATTAAGCACTTCCTGGTACGAGATATATGTTACGGACTCGCCCGTGATACTAACTTGACTATCTAGTTTATCTTCATTCAAATCTGATTGTGGTTGCTGTTCTACCAATAAAGATTTTACCTGCTGACTTGCTTGTTCATTGGGTGCGTTGTACTGTTCATTGTCATCTAACAATTCGGAAACAGTTCCGTAAGAGAGTGTATCGGCTCGTTAGCACCAGCTGACAATCTCTGTGCCGTTTCTGAACAATTTTTCTTTCTATCTTTAAACGACTCAGGTAAGTATTACTTCCGACAATAACTCAATAATCACAGCTGCAAAAATAAAAGAATTACATCTAATTCTTATGCCTAATTATTAACCAACGACACTCTGAACAATCGTCTGCATGTGACCGTATTTTCTACACTAGCACATGTTGTTGTAAAAATCTATCACATGGTATACTATGTCCCGATTTACTAAATATCGGAACAAGAAATCCTTGCCGACTATTATCCTTCAACTGTATCAGTCTGCTGGTTTTCTCGGTTTATATAAGGTAACATCAAAGTTTTTAAGTCCTAATGGCAAGGAATACAATTTTTTCTATTGAGAACAAATAACAGTGTCTTCTCTTTGACTCACCCTCTGTGACTGTTGCTGACGATGGTATGCTGGTTTGTTGCCCTGCAACTCTTTCGGGCGCTGGGATGGAACACTTCCGACAACCAATTTGTAGGGGTGGCCCACTGCTGGGTTAGAAATTCCTACTGTTTTCACACAATGTAGACCGAGGACCTGTGTGAAGGGGTTAGACGCAATAAAACAGTATTAAGTTTATTCCATTTATCACTCAGAATACAAGTCGTTGATGTGTCTTTTGAGCGGCTAGTGGCTACGTAATCCCGAGAGGAATCCGCTGAGTCCAACAGCGGACTCAGGGCTGCAAAGAAGCTGCATCAGCTCGAAGTGGAAGTTGCTGACACGCTATTGCGGTGGTTCGCTACCCGATGGCGAGGTGGGCTGCCCCATCTGTAGCCCTGCATGGAAAGGTGGTCAACAAGACATGTCTTTTTGATTCGCACACCGCTTTGGAGAATATTCGATCCTTCCCAGATACCTGCTTGTTTTGTCTCATCAGTTGTACAGCGATGTTAGATGCTGTGATATCGCGCTGAATGCTGAACCTGCTCCACAGATACGGTAGGCTCTCAGACCTGTGCGACTGTCTTCAGTTCTGCCACACTTGCTTAATGAATATGTTACAGTGCCTTTACTGCTTCGTCAAACCGCTACTAGACTGCGACCCGTTGTACCTAGTGTCCCCTATATAACATTACCTAGGCATTTCGGTTTGGTCTTTTCTAAGGGATTTCCAATGAGCTCGCTCGCACAAGAGTATGGAGGTTGCTGTCTTGCTGACCGAGTAACAGTTCTGAAATGCGTACTCTTGACGGCAAGGGGATGCGGATGCGGTTGCGGATTGAGCAACACCGGCTATTCGAACTTCGAAAGATTTCTCTCCCGTTTACTTATAAATTTGTCGTGTAACATATTTCAGTTTGACCATTTCTTAGGAAATTCCTAGTTTTCAAAAATGTTTTTCATGTGTCAGCCAATCTGCATTTTATATCCTATCTACTTTGGCGACCATTAGTTATTTTTCTGCCCAAACAGAAAAAAAATCACTACCTTTAGTACCAAATTTTCTAATCTGATTTGATCAATATAACCTTAATTAATTCGACTACATTCCAACACCCATGTTTCACTTTTCTTGGTATTCGTTTTATAACGTCTTTTCAAGAGAATCCATGTAACAGTTCCTGCAAGTGCCTTGCTCTCTCCGACAGCATTACAATGTCGTCGGAGAACCTCATTTTTTATCTTCTTTATTTTAATTCTTTCTCCTAATTAATTCTTGGTTTTCTTTACTGTTTGCTCAATGTACAGTTTGAATAAACCTGGAGGTAGGCTACAGCGCTGTCTCACTTCATTTTCAAGCACTGCTTCCCTAAGTTGTGAGACTACAGTTGAACGTTAACCATACCCCTGCGACCTATACAGCGGACAAACCACTCCCTATTAGGTCATGTAGTATATCACGACAAAGCAATGCTACGGATATTACTAAACATCTGAACATGAGCAAAGGTGACTAATGAAGCCATTCTTATACGCTTATAAGCCGTGATTTTAAATCATTTCGGTACTAGTTATTGTTTGATTGGTATTTACTTAAGAACAACCATTTCAAAAGAATAAGCGGTGTACTAAGAACTTCTACCAGTAAGACGTTATAGTTGTGTCAACTTTTGTTTTGTATAAATCTGTAAATAGTCGAGACAATAGTGCCTCGACCTCACTTTGTTTCATCTTATCTTTTTTCACGTTGTGTTAGCTCGTGACTTTTAATTGTGGAAATATATAGCTTGTAAGTATTCAAAACTTTAATTTCGGAAGTACCTTCCACCTTCTCTACAAGTAACTATCCTTGAGAAAGGGAAAAGATTTGTTATTAAAAGGAACTGTTGATTAATATTTTTAGTGAATTCAGGGAAGTGAAATGGGGAGTTTAAGTGGGCAAAAATTAATTCAAAGCTTAAACTGTGAGAACTTTAATTATTTTCGATGCCTATATTTTACGCAGCGCAGCGCTCGTTAATTTTTTTAATACAAGTGCTATTCGGAAAGTAAGGAACGATAGATCGCGAAATGGAAACCACAGTGAAAATCAAAACTTTCTTATTTGTAACGGTTAGCTACACCTTCCAGCTACTTCTCTACACAGTCGCCGCTCTTCCGTAGCGTTGCACCAACTTTTCAATTCCCTCTTTATAAAAGACAGCCGCCAGTGCTTTTCGACAATTTTCTACTCTGGAGCCGGCCGCGGTGGCCGAGCGATTCTGGGCGCTTCAGTCTGTAAACGTGGGACTGCTATGGTCGCAGTTTCGAATCCTGCCTCGGGCATGGATGCGTGTGATGTCCTTAGGTTAGTTAGGTTTAAGTAGTTGTAAGTTCTAGGGGACTGACGAACTCAGAGGTTAAGTCTCATAGTGCTCAGAGCCATTTGAACCATATATTCTGGACTGCAGCTCGTTGTCTGTGTCAAAATATTGTCTTCATCGCCAGCGGTTCATTTGAGCAGAGATGAACCTCAGGAGTAGCCAATTATGGGCTGTATTGTGAGTGATCAAACACTTCCCATCGAAAAAGCTGCAGAAGCCTCTTCAATGCCCCTGCAGATTGCTGCCTTGAATTATCGTGTAGAACGAACCACATGACAGTTATGTCATGGGGATTGCATAGCTTTAGGCGAAATCTTTCGCTAGGCCCTCATGCTTGGCGGGAAACGTTAATTTCTAGACATCTTTACGTTCTCACTGTGAGCTCAGAACTGAAAAGAGCGACATGGTGCGATCGACAGGCGTACTAGACACAGTGCCCAATGCATCTGTGAGCTTCATTAGATTTTCACGGTATTTTCCATTTCGTGACCGATCGTTCTTAACTTCCGAGTAACCCTCGTATAATCGGACGAAAAATTAACATAGCCAAAGCATCTTTGACTGCCAGCATTAATGAAAATTTACTTCAAAATAACTCACAAAAATAACTTTTCACGAAAATTTAACTTACACGTAAGTGTATAAAATTAATTTGGGTGGGACTTGCTTAAAGTTTATCGTCTTTATTCACTGATTAATCCACCAAATTTAAAGAGAGGAAGGTACTAGAAATACTCAGTTCCACTACGAACCCTGCTTCACAACAAATTTTAAAGACAGTAGTTTGTGGCGTCTTCTCTCAAAGGAAATTAACTATTGCCACACCCTGAGATCAGAAAGAATACAGCATTGATGAATGGCTACTACCAACTAGTCAAGGAATGATAAGATTACGAGAGCCGTCAAACCCAACTAACTATGAAATGTGAATACACCATAGCTCACACAGAAACAATGGGAAAGGGAAGTACTTCTATGGAATTTAACTAATGGTCAGAATAACGTCCTGTTTTTAAAATGCATAGGTTTGACTCCAAACATTGAATGCATAATGTAAATAATTGTTAAGAACAAAACGGTTTAAACAGATTGGCAAACATACAGAAAAATACTTTGGCAGAGGAGGACAGGTAGATTTGGAAAGGAAATGCTAGTAATATCATACAAGCTACTAAGTCCGTATAATCTGCCAATGATCGCTGAATTAGTTAACAGAGTAAAGGGAAGACCCGGAAAACTATGTATCAGAATCAGTCCCCTTGCTTAAGCACATGTTGAGATCAGCTAGCTGAGTGTGTGAATTAATTCAGAAAAGAATGATCCCACGTCGAAAGAAATAACTTTGCGTCCGCTTTGGCATGTTGTTTGAAAATGCTGCATATGCTTACTATCTTTGTAAAACCCACCATAGTGGATGGCTGCAGTATCAATTTATAATTACAAGTTCAGACTCAGGATCTGTGATTAAATCGGCGACAAAATCTCAAAACAGCCATTAGCCAAAGCGTCATCTGCTGGAAGTCAGGATGGAGACGAGCGGTTCATCTCTGGAACTCTAAGACGATGTGTTCATATCCTCTCCTTCTACAAATGTAACAGGTTCTCCCAACACTGGATTCTCGTTAGCCACTTTCAAAGTTCTGTCCAATGAAAAATTCATACAAATATAGAAGTCTCCCTCTACTTAAAGATTTAGCTGTGCTTTACCTGTAATATACATTTCAGCTTCGAGTGGGGGCAGAAAGTAGAAAATCTCTCCAACTATGAGCTGTCTCAGTCATAACCTCACACCTGGAAACGAACAAAAACCTATCCAGCAGTCGTGATATAACATTATATGACCAAAAACAGCTCATTACTTCCCGTTCTTTAAACTTCACTCAATTCACACTGTTTCTCATTTCTTCCCTCACTGTTCCAGCCCAGTCCTTCTTATTTCATATATTTATTTATGTTATTATAATTCTTTAGGGGGGGCACATAACCCGTTGTTAATACGTCATGATCATTTTTTACTTTGTTCTGTATCTGTTTCTATGCATAATACCTCTTCAAGCTACTCTTCAGTTCTCCTGTCAAGTTCTAATTTTATTTTATTGCGAGTGTTAATTCAATTTAAACTCATACAGAGGTTCTGTTTCTTTCGAGTTTAGTGTTAACATGCTTTGCGATTTCCTTCCTTTATATTTATCTACTGTTTAAGATTTAACATTTTAATTCAATTACTACTGCACCGTCAAACGTGATATTTACTCGTTTTTCGTGCCTCACTCTTGATCAGTAACATTTTCTCAATGTTCTTCACGAATATTGGACGTTCTTTGACGACCTTGGTCAGTTAAAGTGAGATATTGGCTTTGTAAGCCGAAAACCTGTTAACAAGATAAATTAACTGTATTGAACATACACAATATCAAGTTGTTCATTTATAGTTATATTTTTCTACCAAGAAGGGACAATAGACCCAGTTCACATGAGACGATTTTTAATCAACAGTCGGGATGCTCGTCAACAGTAAGAATCAGGATGCTCAGTGAAACTCAATAATTATAGTCAAAAGCAGAAGGGTACACAGCCTAACAAAGGAAACATACTGTATATACCAATGACAATCAAACCCGTCACCAGCTGCCATAGGTCTTTCCAAACACTAACAGGGTAACAGCACTGAGAACCACTTACCTACCATCAGAACAACAGTGCCACATCCTTCTGGTACACATCTTGTGCATTGTTAAGTCCTCTCGTACAATGTTGTCACAGGAAATATATATTGCATTCTAAAAGAAAAGTTTGTATCATAATTTGTCAACTATTAACGTATAAACATTGTCAATAACATGCGTATATCAGAAAATCAACCACTCAACCACATTGTCCAATATTTACTCTAGTTCTCATTATTCTTCCGGTGGCCTCAAATGAATATATATATATATATATATATATATATATATATATATATATATATATATATATATATATATATATGTGTGTGTGTGTGTGTGTGTGTGTGTGTGTGTGTGTGTGTGCGTTTGTGTGTATACTGATGGTAACCGTCTGTATGACGAAAAAACAAAGGGAAAGTGCAAATCGAGCACTAAGAAGCAAAATTCAAAACAAGCTACCGAGGCTGATAAATGTGAAGGTAATGAAAATGCAGACGTATCCAGAGGAGGATGTAGAATAGAGCATATTTACTCTCGGAAGTGACTATATAGCATTATAGGAATAATTATTTACTTTCTTCATCAGATGTTATTATTAACGTAGAGGAACAGCATATGTCATTTGTAATTAAATAAATATATTTGGCGTCATTTTACAATGAGGCATCCTTGCATCTATTATAATGGAGCTCTAATTAAAGGCTGGAACCAAAGCTAGGTCAGGAATTGTCTAAGGTTTCACGGTAGCTTCCATGCAAAGAGACTACATAAAAATTTAATTTCCCTATAACAGCGCTACTTTTATTCATGAACTGTTTAGATACCAATGGAAGTTTAATATTTCACGACACGAATAGCTGGAACGTTGCAGGATTTTATAGAGAGGTTACACAAAGAAAACGAACTTAAAGGCAGTAAGACAGAAAAAAAAAGCGCCAGGAGTAGATCAAAGCCAGCCGGAATGGCCGTGCGGTTCTAGGCGCTGCAGTCTGGAACCGAGCGACCGCTACGGTTGCAGGTTCGAATCCTCCCTCGGGCATGGGTGTGTGAGATGTCCTTAGGTTAGTTAGGTTTAATTAGTTCTAGGTTATAGGCGACTGAAGACCTCAGAAGTTAAGTCGCATAGTGCTCAGAGCCATTTGAGCCAGTAGATTAAATTTCTTCAGAATTATTGAGGATGTTGGCAGCTATAACCATGACGAAATTATCCAGCCTTGTGTAAAATATATAAGGCAAATGAAATATCTTCAGACCTCTAGAAAAAATTTAATTCCGATTACAAAGACTGCAAATTCTGTTCGAACTGCCAATTAAATAAATCATGTTTGGAAATTGTTGATTTCCATAATTTATAGAAGAATGGGAAAACTGGTAGAAGCTGATCTCTGAGGAGATCCGTTTGTGTTCTGTAGGAATGGGGAACATGCAAGACAGTACTTTATTCTCAGCAGATACATTAAGCATAGGTAAATCTGCATTTATAGCATTCGAAAATTTTAACTGGGATAAACTCCATGGAATTCTAAAGGAAGTAGGGATAAAATACACTGACTGAGAATTTATTTACAGACTACAATTACAAATGTCGAATGACATTATGGTCAGTTTTTCCAAAACTGAGCTGTAACGTAACTGATAACCCACTGTTCATATGAGACTTTCAAATAAATTCAAACTACAAGCAATGCATGAAGGCACACAAATAACTGAAACATTCACCAATCACTGTGAGTTTAATAAGAGGTTCTTCATTTCATTTCTATGCCATTGTGAAAGACGCTTGTAACTGTTTTGTGAGCTGAGTCCATTGGCTGACTGTGAGAACAAGGGCTGTGGGATAAGAACAGCAAATGGGTCGTAAAACTGCTCTTTCGCTAAAAGGCAGAGCCACTGGCAGCCATGCTCTGGGCGACAGCCACTCTCTGAGACGGCCTTGGCACCCCATGTCGGACACTGGAGAGGCTGCACGTGGATGTCAGTAAGATTTGTACTGGGTGACCTTACTGATAGGATCACGTAATTTTTATGATAAGTGCTGTACAATTAGTAACTTAATGAATTTTATTTGTTTAAGTTGTATGGCCCTAGCGTACGAGCAACATGTGTGGTGTAACTCACAAGAGGATAAAATTAGGAAGTTCATCAAACTACTAAATAAAACAATGGCCACCATAAAACCCTACTTAACACAATTCCTAGTGGATTTCCAGGTAAACAAGAGAGCACAAAGGCAGGAAACTGTTACGTTCATTAAGCTTTAATACAAGTTACAGCGGATTTAAAATTTCAGTACCTTGCCAAAGATCGTGTTATGACGTTGAAGTGAATATGTTAAAGTCAACATTACTTTTTGGGAAGCAACTAAATTCGTGGATGGCGCATAGTGATTTCTGAAAGTTAATCAGGGAGGAAAGAAAGACCTATAGAAAGAACCATGCTTGCAACCACTATCCTAATTGAGGACATGTTGAGTTTGGAAATCCTAAGAAAAGCACTTGAATAAAAAATGTGAAAACTCTAATGTCAATCTGAAATATTCGTGTGTGGGACACCCTACAGCTCGTTTAGCGAACGCTGCAGTTACTTACATTACTCAGGTTTATCAGTGTCTGACAGTGATGAAGGTGATGGCTGAAAATTCTGTCATCTGGAAGTCCGTCTCTCGGCTGATGTGTCCCCTGAAGAGTCTTGGAGGGAAGGAAGTTCCACAGCGCACTCTAGGGAAAATCAGAATTTTTGCTCTTTTTTTGAGTCCGAGCCTTGTGCATGACTTTAACCACCAATGAAAGTGAATCTTCTCAGTGCCAACCAATCAGGTCCATTCTAAGAATACAGTAAGATCCCATTCATACTCGCTATTAATGTAATTAACCAGTCATGGAGGTTTATAGTGCTGGCTCTCAAAAGCAGGCAATGACTGACTCACACCATCTGTCACATTTCGCGTTTCAGCCAACTATTCCTTCTTCACGTATTAACAATTGAGTTTGCTTCTCCCACTCGAGAATTTATATCCAGTGGTAGCTGCTCTTACTGTCGTTTAACAGAGTCAGCATAAATTTAGTTAATTTGGCACCAAAGTGACAGCTGTGGATGCCATCGTCTTAAGCATAAAAGAGCCAGATGGCCTCTTCTCCCACTCTATTTCAGAGAGCTTACCGTCGCACCATCCTGGGCCTGTAGTATCTCATAATACGAGCTTCCCGCAGGGCACAGAACATTGCCATACTGTGCTCCCTATCAATGTTAACTTCTGATGCATCTCTGTGTTGCCAGCAGATTCCATCGTTGGAAACAGCACACAACAGATTTTCAGTTGGTACACAAAAACGGACAGCACCTATTTGGCTTCTTCTTCGCCTGCTGTAGTGGCTGTGTCTGTCCTTTGAGTAGATATGTATTGCCGATTCTGCCCCAATTGCCCCAGAACACAGATACTGTTCAAATCCATGAGACCAGCACCACTTAGCTAAAGGAACAAGGGCATGATAATGAATCCAAAATAAAATGAAGAACACGAACGAGTACAAACATTCTAACATACTTAGAAGGTAATCCAATAAGATTACATGTTGACAAAGACGATAAATTTATGAACAAGAGGACGATAATGAAATGAAGTTGAGTAAATATAACTACTACGAACAAGCAATAATATTACATGATGACATATTACATGAATCGCCCATAAGAACATCAAACTACATAATTACAACTTACATCTAAAACTTTTCAGTTACTTTTTCATTCTCCAAGTCATAAATCAATGTTTAGTCGCTGAGTAGGTTAATGTATCAAAAGGTATATTACTCGACAGTGTTCTGCAAAGTTTGATATTGTTTCCAAACTTTCTCGTTTTCTTTTACTTGCTTTGATCACAAAAATAGGACTTTTGTCAGTAAATGTTTCAGGATCCAACATCATCTTCGTCCTTTGTCGCAAAACTCTCTGAAAAGTTGTATGGGCTTCATATGCAGTTATATACATTTTCTTACTAATATCTAGATTCCAAAATTCAAGAAGAAAAACCTTGTTCCTACTGTTTTTCAAACACAAGCTTTCCAGGTTACATTGATCGAATAGACTACAATCAGAGTTTTGATTTTCCTTTTGATTGGTTTGAAATACAACAAAAACAAAGTCAGGCATGTCGAATTCTTTGGAGTTGAATTGTGTGGTTAAATCCAGTTCAAATTGGTTACCGCTTAATCCTGTAAATTCAATACTTTGATTTATTCCAAATGTAATCGATGTTTTACGTTTATTTAATGAAGTTCCTCTTATTTCATCAGCATAATTCTGTTGGTAAACAACAATTGGTAGTCTAACTGAAATGATTTTAATTACAATTTATCCTTCTTTAGGCGTTGTTGTGTTATCACCCCACCTGTAAAACAATTATCATCATTTGCGTTTTGTCTAAAGGAAATCTGTAAACCTCCTTTCCACATTATTTCTTGGTAGTCCTGAAAGAAACAAAATAACAATTTAAGTGGAAAGATAATTTCATTTTCCTTTCTTTGAACTTTCTCACTAGTAAAGAAACTCATTTTAGCTCTTTTTCGTCCTCTATTGAATAATAGGATCTAACCATAACATTGGAAACAATTCCAGGGTGATCAATTCTTTCAATAACTGTACTGTGCTTCCTAATCGTTATATCTGAAAACTTGTGAGGAAAAAAGTTTTCAACAAGTTTAATGTTTGATGGATAAGTATCAAAATCTGTTCCCTCGTCTTTGTGTACCACTTCCAAGCGCACATAGCAATAACTGTGATGTGGATAACAAAAACCATCTCCAATATTTATGTCGAAATCAATATTCTGGTTGTAAGAGTTAATATTTCCTTTTGTTCCGTCATTTGGTGGGAATAAGTGGTATTCATAACTTTCTACTTTCTCCATTTATTATATGACTTTTTTTTATTTTTTCATCATTCACTCTTCAGAATTAACATTACAGTAGCACGAGCAATTAACTTGTATCCCGCTTTATAGCCTTTACCTTCCTTCACAGCAATATTCAACTGATCATTTTTCTGGACATGAAATTTAGAAGGTGATAAATGATAAATATGTCTTTTCAGTGTCTCACGAGGTCTTTTTACATAAATGTAGAAATTGTTTCTAGGAATATTTGCCAATATGCTTGTAATCCAACCATTATACATTATTTCAAAAAATGGTAAACCAAATATTTCAAATTTTCCATTAGCTTATCTACCATCTCTTTCAATTTATTTATTTCTCCATCTAGTTGCATCTTAATAACCACATCATCACTTAATTCACCTGCTCCTACTTTCCTTAACAATTTACCATGAAAGTTATAATTTCCTGCTGATCCAACTTTAGGTAATAATGCTATCAAACTTTCTATGTCTTTTTTGTGTGCATTCTTTACATTTTCCATTTGTCTTTTAGTAACAGCATCATATGTATCAGTACCATCACTTAAGTTAGTTAATCTGCATGCTTTTACATTAATTTTTGTGGGTTGAAAATTTAAATATGCGTTGAATGTCCCACTCATTTTCGAAATAATATCGCACTTTTTAGTTAAATCACTTTATAGTTTTTCAAAATTTTTCTTCAACCTATGAACTAAAGAATCTACATTTGATAAGTGAATTTTCTTAGAGCATCCTTCTTCAGAATCATTTCCAGAAACACTTATATTCATTTATTTACTAAATTTTTATGGTATATGACCATAAAAGATTCCATTCAGATCAACATATTTAACACTTCTTCAAAACTCTTATCATCTGAAAGCTCCTTCAAATCGAATAAACACAAATGACTGCAAATAAAAGTATTAAAACTTTGAATCCTCTTGTCATTGTAATATATTCTTGTATTCTTCAAATATGTAGCTATCTCTTTCGAAGGTCTTCTGCCATAAAAATCAAATATATATGAAACGTTTCCTTCTTTCCAATAACATACCCAGTGTGTCCCTTCATTTCGCGATTCGTCCAAATTAACAACAGCACACTCCTTTGTTAGTGGATTATTAGGAAGTTCATCATACATAAATACAGCTCTAAAATTCTTTATCTTAATTTTCTTAGCATTTTCTACAATATCAAAATTTGACAATGGAGTTGGTTTCTTGCTTTCAAGTTTTTTGACTTCTTAACCCCTGTCCCTTTTTTCTCCATAACCAAGTTGTGTCTTTTCATTTCTTCGAGTTCGTCTTATTTTTGTGAACGTCTGAAACTGTTTTGGCAATTGCAGCAGCTCCTCCAGCAAGACTTCCTATAGCACCAATAACAGCAAGTATTGCAGGAACCGTAAAAATAAAACTGTCAACATGTTTCTTTTCTTTCACTAATTTTTTCATTTGTGCAACAGTTAAAGTCATACCTTGACCCCTTGCTAAGCACTTATCTCTATCTCTTATTTGTTTCTTGGTTAAAATGTGATCAATATTCACCCCTCTCAACTCTTGCTCACTCAGCTTAAATGTAGCACAATTAACAGACATTTATTTAAAGAAAAAACTTTTATGAACCATTATTTATAAAAGCGTTAACTAAATTTAACAACCAACTATTTACAATTCCAACCCATTTTCCTTTTTGTGTACACAACACCAGCAACACCAGCCAATGCTTATTTTTCCTTCCAGTCAGAATCTTTGCTAAAAACATTAGCCAATGCTTTACTTGTAGAACTTATCTGCTTCGTGTCTTTTACTTAATTCTTTGTTCTCGTGATAAGCTATATCATGTTCTTTACAAACTTCATCCAATTTATTAATTCCTTTATCTCCTCTTTCTAATCGTTCTTCGATCTTTGTAAATGGCCCACAATAGTTATAACCAGGAATGTGAATCTCAGGCATTGTAAGATTACTTAAAGCCCAATTAACTAGTTCTTTACCATATTTCTTATTTTCCCAGAACAATGGTGGTAACATGTTTATGAATTTTATTACGTACAAAGTGCCTTTAGGATTATTAATAACAAAATCATTAAACTCCGACGCTAACATTTTCATTATCGAAACTTTCTCATTCTGAAAATTATTGTTCCCTGCTTTCTCTTCACCATTGATAACAGGCAGACGATCAATTAACTCTCTAACATTGTTCATCCAAATGTATTCGATTGGTAACTCATTATATTCTTTTACAAAACCTTCACCACTTTTTGATCTTGGTGTTTTCTTTTTTGTTTGGTGTACAAGTTTCGAAACTTGATTCTTCTTCGATTGTTGAGCTGCTAATGTTTCTACAGTGCTTTCCTAGGATGTGTTTAATTATTGATTTATATTTTGCTACTCTACTCGATCTTGGTTTTCCATTGCAAAAAATTGCGTTTGATTCAAGTAAGATATCTGCGTAATTTTGTAAATCACCTTCATCAAATTTATCGTCAAGGTCATCCAGATTAATATCCTTTTGAATAAGAAGATTCATTAATCCGTCAGTGGCTTCATAGTCTTTCCCTTGTATGCCTCACTGATAGTAGTGTCTTCCACCAATGACTAATGTGTTAAATTTTACAGGTTCGTCACCAATATGTTTTTCAGCACCAATTGATTTTAGACCAAACGTTTTGTCATTGCAGTTGTTCAGGTATCTCAGTAAATGTAGTCCAATAAATGCTGGTTTTCGTTTTGGAGTTGCTAGTCCTTGTGATTCGTCATCTTGTAGATAATCATAAGTCATTTGACTTGCTATATATTTCATTTCTCTTTTCTTAGTTTCTTCGTCATAATCACGAAGCACACCTTCTATTTCCAGTTCATTTAATGTTCTGTTACCTCCCAAATCTTCACTTGTATTAAATCGAAATGGAATAAGGTCTTTATTTTATGTTCAAGAGCTTTATCTAATTTGTTTTCAAGTCGTTCACCAAGGTTACCAATTGCATCAATCATCGGTTGTTCTTGTTTTTTGTATTTCTCATATTCATCAACTCTTTTGTTTGCAAAACCTCTAAACCTGTCCCTTAAATATTCTCTCATTTTAATTGCTTCTCATGCTTTATTCACACCATAAGGATTCTTTATTTTACTCGCCATTTATTGTATACAAAATAATAAAAAACGTAAACACAACGTAAACATAATGTCAAATACGTATACATAACGTAAACGCAACATAAACACAACGTAAACATAATGTAAACGTGACATAAATGCAACATAAACTCATCTAAGTGAAAGGAAAGTGTTTAATTTTGTTATGATATTTCCCATCCTTTAATTTTCTCGTCATACCAGTCGTCATAAATCCATAATCTTCATCCCAACACTTACTACACATACTTCTAAATTCATCAAAAGTAAAATCGCCACAAACAAAGTCATCATAAATGTGTTTTAAATTCGTATTGTCTTGGCGGAATACACAAAGGAAATTCACATTATCTCTCACACACTGTTTTCGTATTTTGGTGTATGTTTGAGCTAAATAAAGACAATCAATGTTCTTATGCCTTCCACGTGTAAAGAAATTGAGAACATTATTTTGATTCACTAACATATAATCATCGAAAACTACTACAGAATTATTTTTACAGTCGTCAAGGGGAATGTCTTCTCTTGAAAACATTGCAATTGGTTCTCCTATTTCTTTTTCGATTGAATTGTAATAGTTTTGTAATTGAGAGTACTTTGGTTGTTTTAAACTTGTTGAGAATACATATAAATATTTACCTGTCCAATCTAACCACCCAGGAGAAACAATAAAATTGTCAATCATTAAAGTGGATTTACCACAATTGGAGGGATCAACAATTAAACAACAATGAGATTCTGGTATTAGTTCAACATTACGTTTTGTTGTATGTTTTTCAGGCAACTGAACATTAATATTCCAATCAACTTTCTTTCTTCTACACTTTTATTATATACGAACTTTTATGGCAAACCAACCATAAAAGGATTTTCATCAGTCACGTCTTTTTATTATGAGCTCATGCAGAAACTCACATATCAAGTGTATAAAAGAAAAGAAACAATATTTACAATCACTGTTTCTTTCTCCCTCTTTTCTATCCATTTATTTTAAAACCGAACATTCAAAATAAGGGACATTTGCTCCATCAAAATCAATAGGTTGGTTATTTTCATCAGTGAACCAAACATGCATTCTTTCTATTCTTTGGTTGAGAGGAAAGTATAAAAGAAGCTTTGCTTTAAACGATATTAAGCGATCCAATGAAATGTTTGAAATGTTGAAAGTTGAAATTATGTTGGATGTTGAATGTCTATACCCATCGTATTTACATATCATACCATCTGCCAAATCACAGTGAACATTCATTGGGTTGAAAGGTAATATCTTTGGACCTCGTTTTCCGATGCTTTTTGTTTTTGGCTTTCTAACGTCTATAAAACCTAAAATCTTTCCAATTGAGTTAGGTTGATCAAATCGTAATTTAAAATCAGATGTTACTTCCACTCTATTCTTAATCATGTTGGCTTTTATCTTAATGTTTGTTGAGTTAAAAGGCCCCTTTGACTGAATGTGCTTCTCTACATCTTCTAAGTTCTTGTATTGTCCGGTTTCAATTTCAATGTGTTATCATCATCATAATGTAAGATGTTGTTTTGTTTTGTAACATTTGGGGTTAAGTAAGTCGAATAAAAGCCGACTGATGAAATTGAAGCATCAATATGTCTAATAGGGTAGCTCAATCGGTTTTCGAGAATGTAGTTATCCTTTGTTAATATATCATTAATTATGTAGATTTTTTATTTAATAAAATGTATTGTGTAAAGTGTAAGAAAGAATTTAATTTGGTGAAAGGTTCTCTAAGAAAGGAGTTAACAACCAATGGCAGACTTATTCAGAAAAGCACTTCTAACGACTGTGGTTCAACAAAATGTCAGTTTGGTATAGGAATTAACACTAAAGAAGAAATTGTTAAAGGATTGCATAAACCAACAAGATGCAACTTCAAATGCAGAAACAATATTACAAATGGAATCGATGATCTATGACAAGCAGATTTAGTTGAAATGGACAGTGATAAACTTAAAGGTGTTTCGAAAATCCACAAAGGTTTTAAATACTTGTTATCCATAATTGATGTATTCACTAAGTTTGGTTGGGCTGTATGTGTAAAGGATAAATCTAGTTTGAACATAGTGGTTGCTTTTGAAACTGTGATTAAACAACGAGTACAAAAAATTTACATACAGATGAAGGAAGAAAATTCTATAACAAGGATTTCAAACAGCTGATACAGTTAAACAATATAAATCATTATTCAACACATAGCGGCGTTAAGGCTGCAGTAATTGAGAGGTTTAACAGAACAATGAAAGAAAAAATGTTCTAACAGTTCTCTATGAAATGGGTTGACACATTACCAAAACTTGTAAGTGAATACAATTACACAGTTCATTCGACAATTGGTATGAAACCTAAGGATGTAAATAAGAAACATTAACAAATGCTGTTGGAGAGTGTGTATAATCATGATTATCATGAAGTTAAGTTGAAGTACATAGTTGGTGATAAGGTTAGAATAAGTAAGTCGAAAGGTTTGCTCGAGAAAGGTTACACTCCTAACAGGTCATCAGAAGTTTTTGAGATTTACGAAAGCATACCATAGAACCCACCAGCTTACAGGATAATGGATTTAAGTGGAGAACATGTAGAAGGTTTGTTTTATGAACCTGAATTGCTTAAGACAAAGTATCCAGATGTTTATTTGGTTGAAAAGGTGTTCAGAAAGAAAGGTAACAAAGTGTTTGTTAAGTGGTTAGGTTTCAATAGTTCTCATAACTCTTGGATTGATAAAACAAATGTTGCTGTTTAAACAGCTTTGATGGTTAATACCATAAAGCACAAACAAATTTTTTAATTCATTATATAATAAATGGATAGTATAATTGATTTAGACAATGGTTTATTTTCTTTTCAAAAACACAATGTAAACTTTATTACTGTTGTTAAGAATAACTATTCAGATATGGTTTAAAGGTAAAGATGTTGCAACAATACTTCGATATGAAAAGGCGAGAAACACAATAGACAGACACATTGAAGGAGAGGACAAAATTAATTATGAAGATCTTACAAAACAGACCGTTCCAAAACAGGATGCATCTTCTAAGTAAGATAAACAAGAGGCCCTGAAACGGGGCTCCCTTTCAAACATACAACGACATACTATATTTACTAATGAATTAGGTCTATATTCGCTTGCTTTCAAATCTAAACTACCATCAGCTAAACAGTTCAAGCGTTGGGTAACATCAGAAGTTTTACCATCAATAAGAAAGACAGGTCAATATCAACTAACAAATAGAATTAAACAATTAAAAAGAGAGAACATACAACTAAGATCAAAAGAAACTACCCCGACGCATATTACAGCTGCTTCAAAGACAGCAACTAGTCCTATTTCTTGTGTTTATTTGTTTTTATTAGGTACTGTTAAAGAACTTTGTAAAGAATTTGGCATTAATGACGTTATTGATGATAACTGCATTGTGTGTAAATATGGCAAAACTAAAGACTTATAAGAAAGAACAAAAAACCACATTAAAACATATGGTGGTATCGAGAATGTACTGTTAACTTTTAAAAGTTTTTCTTATATCGATCTGCAGTACAAATCTAATGCTGAAAGGACAATCTCAAGACATTTCACACACTAGGTTTAAAAACTACTTACCAAAGATTTAAAGAGCTGGTTTTACTTGATAAGACAAAATTACAACAAACAATAGACTACTTTCAAAATTTAAATAATGGATATGTTTTTGATATTCAGAGGTTGATCAATGAAAGAGACAAACTTGAAGCACAACATAAACAGAAGAACACAATTATAACCAAACTTAAAACAGATGTAAAAATAGAAAGCTTAAATGTGAAAAACAGATGTTGAAGATGTAAATAGAGGATGAAGATTGTTAAATAACTTTTATGGTTAAAAATACCATATATGCATATACAAATTTAAAACGAAAAAAACGGTTACTCACTATCGCTAGTTTTATGATTGTTTTTCATTTGATTTTACTGTAAATTCAATCTTGTGAAAACTTCTACTGTCACTCAACTTGATTTTACCAACATAGACAAGATATAAGTGGTCTTTACCATCGTTAATTACTTTTCTGGTTTTTTTTTATCAAATGCTTCAATGTAACGATCAGGTAAAATTCCCTTGTAGTCATCTATGTAAACAACCACCTTAGTACCAACTTTAGTTTTGAGTAGTTCAGTCTTTTTGATTACTAGTGTTTTCTTTAGTGGTAGTTCATTAAGGTTCTTGAATGGGATATTTCGTTTACCTATTTCATTGAGTTTAGTGATAATGGAATCCATGATCCTATTTATTATATAAAAATTTTATTTTTTGATGTTCAAGGTAAAACTGGTTCTTCTTCATGACTATCGTATTCATCATCAGAAATATTTCGATTATCAAAATCAAATTCATCATCAGTAGTTGTGTCATTGTTGTTATCGTTGGATTGTCTTATGGTAGTTCTACATAAAGGACAAGTGTTGTTATCTCTTAACCTAGCAAGCATACACTCAGTACAAAACACATGATTGCATGGGGTTTTACACATTTGAGTTTTTGTTTCTTTACATACTGGACATTCGTCTGAATTATCTGTCCTGGTTAAACTAGTTGAAAGTTACAACAATTTTTTCTTGAGGGATGGGGTGACATGTACGTTATGTCTTAGGAAATGAACTATATCGATTTTGTTTCTGATCTTCATTAGGATTTCTTCAGATAACTGTCTATCATCGCAGTACCATATAAGATCATCTAAGTCTAAATCCCTGTTTTCTAATTCAAGAATAAAACTTTCACTCTTATCATATAAAAGTACTTGTGGCCAATGGACTCTATCTTGACATTTTCATACTAATGATTCGTTCAAAAAACGTGAGGCGTTTGCCCAATTAATAAGATCTTCAAATCCATTTACAAAAGGTTCTGTTAGTAAATCCTTTTTAGAAGAGAGAACATTCCCATCTAAGTATTCTCTGAACTTTTGACAGAATTCAATAGCACTTTTTGTAGAATGCTTTTTCGAATTGTATGCATCACTATAGACTGTCCAATCCATATTTTCTTTAAATTCATTAAAAAAGTTTTAGACATCTTCCCTGCATGTTCCTGTGTGAAAGTTGACCAGCTGATATATTGTCTTACACATTCTTTATATTTTAAAACGAAATCTTGATTGAGGTAAAGATATTGTCTGCTAAAATATTCTCTTTCTCTACACATTATGTTCCAGTGTAGGTTATCAGAATACTTGTCAACAATATATTCATGATTGGGTAAAGTTTGTGTGCTTGATAAGAAGATCCAGACAATGTATTTCTTGAAATGGCTGATGAATGAAAGTGATAGTGCATAATTAGATGTAACGTAATTCCAACATAATTGTTTCCTAAACAAATAAATAAAATCTTCAGACAGGTTCTTTAATTGTGATATCTGTTCCCACTTTTTTCTTGATAGGTTGTTGAGAACATCTATTACTGTATCTCTAAGTATAGTGTTTTGAAACTAATGTACAAGATGTTCAGGTTTCAGTTGGCAGATCAGTTCTTTTATATGGTTGACTTTAATTGAAATCGTTTCTTCTTGATTGTCCTCCATTGTTTCGTCTTAGCTGGTTGTTTCTTCTTGGTGGTTCTCTGTTGTTTCGTTTTGGTTGGTTGTTGTTTCATCATGATTGTTTCTTTGTTGATAAGAATTAATCAAGGTTATAAGATCAGCTTTCCTTAGCTTTGAATAACCACTAATACCTTTCTCCCTACAATTTTGTTTTAGTTGGTTTATCGTTTTGTTTTCTGTTACAAGCTCTTCCCTTTGATTAGTTGCAGCAAGTCTTGTTTCATGTGTGTTTAAGAAACTTAATAGGTCTATTTTCTTTAACTTAGAGGAACCACGAATACCATTATCTCTACAGTAATGTTTAAGTTCAGTTATAGTTTTATTTTCCATCATATATCGTTTATTATATAAGAAAACTTATTTTTAGTCTTTCACATTTTATATTCACCAAAAATAAATTAATAATTTTCGACCGTTTTTGAGGGTCAAAGGAAATACCACATTGTCTCTTTTATAAGCACCGCCTATAAAAGCACTAATACTAAAGCACACACATACACACATTTAATAACTAATAAACATAAATGGAAGACTTGGCTCTGGACATTAATTATTTATTTAACTGTTGTTCAATTTTATAGTGTCCCCAAGGTAATGTGTTTATTCCATTTGGTAGTATATATCGTTTGTCATCTTTGTAACTTAGAGCAAGAGTTTAATTCAATTGTATACACATCATGATGTTTGCTTCGTATTAGTTTCACAGACTTGCAAATCTCGCATTGTTGTGTTAAGCAGTCCTTATAGTCATCAAAGTTTAGCTCTTTCTTTACAGTGTTTGTTTTAATTCATTTAGCTTTCTTAGTTTCTTTGTCAACATATTTAATTGCATACATTTTTTTTATCTTAATCCAACAAACTGTCATGATTTTGTCTGATAGTTCATCTTTCATTTTATCTAAGACTTTCTTATTAACTGGAGGCACATTGTATATGTTATTCTGGGGATAATCGCTTGTATCAAAGTGTTCAAACATTTGTTTCATATCTTGGTAAAAGTCTTGTGTTCTGATCTGATAGACTACATTGTCAGTATCCTTGTAGCAAATGTTTATGTTTTCTCCATATTTAGGTTTCATTATGTTGTAGTGAAAATAGTACATGAGCTCTTTGGACAATTGAAGAATACTCATTCCCACATAAATCGGTTTGTTGGATAGCACTTTAGTCTTGTTCATGTGTACTATGTCTACATACTCTGTAAGAATAGTTCGGTGGTTAAGGTTAGGTTTTGATATGAGTTTAAGACACTTCTTAGCATCAGCCATAATTCGTATGTCAAATCGGTTTCTAATATTTTCCATAGTTTTTCCAAATACACTATTATTCATCAGTTTATAAAAGTCCTTTTCCAAATCGTTGGTTGCCTGGGTTCTCATTTGTGTGTATAAATCTATATATTTCTTTAGCCAAGCAGACTGTTTGAACTGAATTACTCTGTGAATTTTCTTTAGGTTTAATCCTAGTTTTGAGCACTGCTGAAGCTTTCTATAGTGAATGACATACTTTTCTTTATTGTGTAGAGTTCCTAGTAGTTGGAATTGATTGTAATCTGGTGGGCACATGTTTTCTAAAGCTAATGGAAAGTCTGTGTTAATCATGTAGTTCTTTAGGTTATTCTAAATCAACATCTAGCATATAGCCAGTTTTGCTGTTCTTTGGTATGTTTTCAATATCAATATCTTTTGTCTGTTGTTTAGTTAGCCATGTAAAGTCTTTGCAAGGTAAATATTGACTCATAGCCCATCCATATATGTTGTCTGCATCATGATAGGCAAGGTAACTACTTTCTACATTTGGATTATATTTTTTCATATATTTATTGTTTGCTTTAGCATATCTTTGACGGCACTGGGAAATTCCTCCTCTTATGCTTTTCTCAATCATCAGAATCATATCATAAACAGTTATCATGTCTAAGTTTATTTGAGTCATTTTCAGCATAGCATCCGAAGCCAGCCCAGGAATTGTGTAATACCATGCAGGATCTAAGTCGCAAGTGTTCATGCAGCTAGTTCTAAGGCATCCAAACACACCGGCTAGTAGTAATACATCTGTTTTTAAATACAAATCATGATAATCGCCCATGTTATTCATATTAAAGTGTTTCCATATCTTTTTATCATGTTCACAGTCTTCCATTGTTACATCTGTTTGTTCAAGGCTGTTGTCCCATGAATCTATAAAATCGTAGGGGTATACTCCCTTTCGACTTACGAGTTTTAATGACTCTTCGTTAAAGTACTTTCATGTGTGAGGCGTTTGCTCTCGTTTAAGATTATTAGCTAAAGAGGCAAGAGATTTGGACATAGATCTAAATGAGTCAACAAACCTTAACGCCTTCTTTAACATGCTTATTAAATGATATGTACTTTTCTTTGTTGTTCAGAATAACACCTATTTCTTCATTTGTGCTGCCTAATTCTTTGATAAACAAATGAGAACCATAGCCACTAAGATTATGCATTAACACTGGAACAAATGTAGGTATTTTAAGGTTACAATTATTACATGCTTGTGCTATAAACTGGCCAGTAAGATGATCATTGTGTCTAGTCTTATAATTTTCAGTTGTATGTTCTCGTTTACAGTAGAAACATGATTCTGAACTATGAAATAAGGCTTCGTCTTCTTCAGTCATTTCTAGAGGTACAACATTTTTATATACTTGGTGAATCTTCTTGGCTTCTTTTGTTAGGTCTTCAATGAATTTCTTTGATGCTTCTGGACCTCTGTACTGTTTGAATTCGGTTAATGTTTCATTTTTAATAACACAGTAAGCGAAACTGCATGGTTCATGTTTTTGACATTTTCTTGTTTGTTTGTTAAGATTGTGATTGTTAGGGTCAATTTTGCAGTTTAGACAGTCAAAGTCGCCATAAACTGCATGTGGTAGTCACATTATATTTTGAATGTTTTTAAAGAAAATTTTGGAACCCTCTTCTGGCATTAGTATCTTTGCAGCATCATTACCACAACAGTCTTGCATATGATTGTTATATTTTGTTTCATTGTTGAAGTGAAGCATACAATCTCTGCAAATGTATTCTTTATGTCCATGTTTGTTTATTTGAGAAGAGGTTTCGAATCAAACAATAGTGCTTCTTTGGTCCTTTAGTTGCTAGTAAAAGGTCGTCATAGCTATCATACGTTTTTCTTGCTATATTTGGATACAGGTGATAAATCATTTCTTTCAAATCATAGCCAAACACATTTATTTGCAATCCTATTCTTCTTTCAATTTTGGGTATATCTTTATGTGCAACTGAGAATGTTATATCTTTAAAAGCATCATCAATATCATCTTTCTAATTAATATACTTAGAAACTCTATCAGGATTACGATCATCACGAGGTGGAGGATGTAAATAAGCTTTTAAACAATATAAGAAGCACTTTGTTGTCATTATTTTTTATGTTAAGTACAGCTTTTTTCGATTTAATAAATTTTGGAAGATCAAAGTAAGAATTTCCTGCATAAGGTGTATATTTGTTAAGTCTTAATTAAAAAATGGTTCAAATGGCTCTGAGCATTATGCGACTTAACTTCTGAGGTCATCAGTCGCCTAGAATGTAGAACTAATTAAACCTAACTAACCTAAGGACATCACACACATCCATGCCCAAGGCAGGATCCGAACCTGTGACCATAGCAGTCGCTCAGTTCCAGAAAGTAGCGCCTAGAACTGCATGGCTACTCCAGCCAGCAAGTCTTAATTCAAGTGTTTTTATTTTGTGGAGAGACCAGCCGGAACGTCTTCCTTGAAACTCGCTCATCTCCCTCAGTAAACGTTTTCGAACTTTTGCCAGACATCTGGTTAGGTTGATTGATTTTAAAATTCTTTCGTTTTTAGTCTTAAACTCTTGTATTACTCTTCCTTTCTTATAATCACACGTTAGTAGAACATTAACTTTAAGTGCATTTTGTTTATGAAGAGCGCTCTCCATTTGCTTAATCATAGCTTTGGATGTCTGCTTTAAAAATGCTGTAACAGGATCATCAGAAGGTTTCATTTCTTGTTGTTCAAATGCCCAAATTTTGAGCATACTTTTGACAGCTTGTCTCGTAGTAAAGGTTTGCTTAAAGTATTTTCATCGTCTGCATTATAAAAAGGCAGTTGAGTAAGTGAGTATGGTTTCACACCAGACATGATCATAAGTTCAATAAGAGCATCTCTGTTAAATTTTCAATTACCTCAGATTTTGTTGGTTTTGCAGAACAATTTGAGTTGTGCAACTGTCAAACCATATAGATTTCTTGACTCATGTGGTATGTTATAGTAATCAGTCAGTCTTGAGATTAATTTGTTCTTGTCTTGAGAACTATAACCATGTATGTTGTTAGCTTTGCAGATTTGTTGCAACCAGTGAACTCACATGTTGTTCAAGTTAGGTTACATGTTGATTTGACTATTACTAAGTTCACTCTCATTTATACTTTCATTCACACTCTGATTCATATTTTCATTACTTTCTTCATTAACGGTATTTGACATTGTATTTATTATATAAGAAAAATATTTTAACATCCCTTTTGGGTTAGCCAATTTTTATCTTCGCCAAAAATAAATTAATCATTTTTCGCCATTTTTGAGGGTCAAAGGGAGTACCCCACGGTTTTTTTTTACAATTTTTTCAAAATTTTTGTATTTTCGACTCAAAATTTAATCAATAATTTTTCCATTGTTTTAATACTGCTGTTATAATGGGTCTTAATTTTTAACCCCACTGTCTTATAGGTCTTAATTGTCATGTAATATTATTGCTTGTTCATAGTAGTTATATTTACTCAACTTAATTACATTATCGTGTTCTTGTTCATAAATTTATCGTCTTTGTCAACATGTAACCTTATTGAATTACTTTCTACATATGTTACAATATCTACTCCTTTAAAGATGTCTGCGCCACTCGCCCATCCGCCCCTCCTCGAATGGCCAGACACTGATTCATTCTGCCCTCTTCAGCTGGCCTCTGTTCAACATGCAGTGAATATGATCCCAAACTATACATTCAAGCAATGTAGTACTTTTAGAATAAGAAATTAATATGGAAATTTGGTAAATAAAGCACTCACTAACACTATTTTTAACTATACCTGTACTCATATTTCTAACTAGATTTAATTAAGATTGATCCTTTATATAATTTAAATTATTATATAGATATTGTTAATTATTATTTCCTGTTTGCTACTTTTACATTTACTGATTAACTTTTTATGTGTATTGTGGCCATGTCGTTTCGTCTTTGTACTGGATTCTATTCTGCAGCTGTTCTTCAGCTATGTGAACATGCTTCAAATTGGCGTCAAAGATTTTCTTAATTTCCACCTGAAATTTTGTCCAAGTTCAAGACCTTTTCCTCATTGCTCCAAACCCACTACTGGGCTATGCCATTCAATTAAAAATAGGCTTTGGGAAGAAGGGCTGTACTGTCCAAACTGTTCTATTTACTGACACAGCTGCATCACTAAATATATTGACAAAGCCAGTTCGTCGGTTCAAGGACGCCATAGGTGCATTGGACTCACTGAGACATTTATATCAAATAGTGCCTTGCTAATAGGGACTGTAAAAAAGTACTCTTTTACTTTGTTTCTTGACCTTGTCAAAGTGTGTGATACCTGACATCTCCACCAAACTTGATTCAACTAGGATATTTCTCTGCTTTATATAACTGTGTGCGAAAATTCAGAAACTGATTTAATGCCATGAAGGGATATTACATGCAGTGTGTCCGCATCGAGATGTTGTGGTCAGTGCTACTGGTTAATTCACGGTTTTCCCGATAGGGAGCGACGGAAAGCAACTATTCTCACATGTTTTCCCGCTTGATGTTGTATTTTACAGGTTCCTGGTGGGAAAAGCCCTTGATCATGTGATCTAACATCACAGAGGATATGTAAAACCTATCCCCTCCCCTATCGACATCTTTAAGATCACTCGGCGCCAGCAACTAGTTGCATGTCTCAGACTACTTTCGTTTGTTTTCTCTGTTGCTGTTCGGTTTTGTGTGCTCATGTTCGATTTTGGGCTACAATGAAGCAAGCAACATCATCTTCGTCAGCAGATGATAGCAGCAGTGCTAAATGCGCTCGTCCAGACATTCAACCAACAAAATTAATTCTTTTTTTTCATACAATTTTCCTATGTAGTACCCTCCCTCGGCAAATGTTTAGGCCATTGGTGGCATAAGCATTCCTCTGTAGTACCAAACTTTGAACGGTTATTGAGGTAATTTTTTAGTACCTCATCCCTCCCAGTAATCGTTAAGGCTGAAGGCAGAAGAGGTGCTCCTCTGTACTATCAAGCTTTGAACGGTTAGCTGCTGCAGTTTTAGTGAGTGACGAATTTTTATTTAGTAACAGGTATTACAGTCCTTTTTGTTTCTTGTCGTTGCAGCCTTCATCTCCAAGATGCTGACGATCTAGATAGGCAGCTGGATACTGAGAGGCTATTGCAGCAACAGCCTCTAGCAACAACACAATTGGTGCAGCAAGAACTTAAATGCATTTATTTATTTATTTTGTAACATGTAGCTGTTAGAGAAAATATTCTTTTTGTATAACGTATTGTGATTCTAATAATTAGGGGAATGTATAAACAATTATTTATCGTTACATTCAGTTGTCTGAGACGAATTATTTGCTTTTCTAGGTGTTTCTATGGATGAAGAAGGTGTATGTATTGAGGCCGCGTGCGTGCTTCATATATAAGTAATTTCGGTGAACTAAATGATTCAGATTTCTATTTATATTTCAGTGAGCTAAAGAATACGATTTTCAGTACAATTTTCTGTATGTATGTCTCAACATTATCAAGAAACAAAAACTAAGTTCACTATCTTGTTGATTTTATGATACCATTAATTACTGACCTTCCATTATATGATCTATTTGATACCTTTTAGTATCTCCAGGGTTCATCCATGTATATATGAAAGAAGGTTGTATACATGGAAGAACCCTGGAGATACTAAAAGGTATCAGATAGATTATATGATGGTAAGACAGAGACTTTAAATTGTAAGACATTTCCAGAGGCAGATGTTGGCTCTGCCCACTATCTATTGGTTATGAACTGTATATTAAAACTGAAGAAACTGCAAAAAGGTGGAAATTTAAGGAGATAAGACCTTGATAAACTGACTAAACCAGAGGTTGTAGACAGTTACAGGAGAGCATAAGGGAACAATTGACATGAATGGAGGAAAGAAATACAGTAGAAGAAGAATGAGTAGCTCTGAGGGATGAGGTATTGAAGGCAGCAGACGATCAAGTAGGTAAAAAGACGAGGGCTGATAGAAATCCTTGGGTAACAGAAGAAATATTGAATTTAATTGATGAAAGGAGAAAATATAAAAATTCAGTAAATGAAGCAGGCAAAAAGGAATACAAACGTCTCAAAAATGAGATCGACAGGAAGTGAAAAATGGCTAAGCAGGGATGGCTAGAGGACAAATGTAAGGATGTAGAGGCTTATCTCTCTAGGGGTAAGATAGATACTGCCTGCAGGAAAATTAAAGAGACCTTTGGATAAAAGAGAACCACTTGTATGAATATCAAGAGCTCAGATGGAAACCCAGTTCTAGGCAAAGAAGGGAAAGCAGAAAGGTGGAACAAATATATAGAGGGTCTATACATGGGTGATGCACGTGAGGACAATATTATGGAAATGGAAGAGGATGTAGATGAAGATGAAATGGGAGATACGATACTGCGTGAAGAGTTTGACAGAGCGCTGAAAGACCTGAGTCGAAACAAGGCCCCGGGAGTAGACAACATTCCATTAGAACTACTGACGGCCTTGGGTGAGCCAGTCATGACAAAAATCTATCATCTGGTGAGCAAGATGTATCAGACAGGCGAAATACCTTCAGACTTCAAGAACAATATAATAATTCCAATCCCAAAAAGCGGGTGTTCACAGATGTGAAAATTACCAAACTATCAGTTTAATAAGTCACAGTTGCAAAATACTAACGCCAATTCTTTATAGACGAATGGAAAAACTGGTAGAAGTCGACCTCAGGGAAGATCAGTTTGGATTCTGTAGAAAAATTGGAACACATGCGGCAATACTGACCTTAAGCCTTATCTTAGAAGAAAAATTGAGGAAAGGCAAACCTACGTTTCTAGCACTTGTAGACTTAGAGAAAGCTTTTGACAATGGTGACTGGAATACTCTCTTTCAAATTCTGAAGGTGGCAGGGGTAAAATACAGGGAGCGAAAGGCTATTTACAATTTGTACAGAAACTAGATGCCAGTTATAAGAGTCGAGGGGCATGAAAGGGAAGCAGTGATTGGGAAGGGAGTGAGACAGGGTTGTAGCCTATCCCCGATGTTATTCAATCTGTATATTGATCAAGCATTAAAGGAAACAAAAGAAAAATTCGGAGTAGGTATTAAAATCCATGGAGAAGAAATAAAAACTTTGAGGTTCGCTGATGACATTGTAATTCTGCCAGACACAGCAAAGGACTTGGAAGAGCAGTTGTACACAATGGACAGTATCTTGAAAGGAGGATATAAGATGAATATCAACAGAAGCAAAACGGGGATCATGGAATGTAGTCGAATTAAGTCAGGTGATGCTGAGGGAATTAGATTAGGAAATGAGACGCTTAAAGTAGTAAAGGAGTTTTGCTATTTGGGGAGCAAAATAACTGATGATGGTCGAAGTAGAGAGGATATAAAATATAGACTGGCAATGGCAAGGAAAGCATTTCTGAAAAAGAGAAATTTGTTAAAATGGAGTATAGATTTAAGTGTCAGGAAGTCGTTTCTGAAACTATTTGTATGAAGAGTAGCCATGTATGGAAGTGAAGCATGGACGACAAGTAGATTAGACAGGAAGAGAATAGAAGGTTTCGAAATGTGGTGCTACAGAAGAATGCTGAAGATTAGATGGGTAGATCACGTAACTAATGAGGAGGTATTGAACAGAAAAGGTGAGAAGAGGAGTTTGTGGCACAACTTGACAAGAAGAAGGGACGGGTTGGTAGGGCATATTCTGAGGCATCAAGGGATCACAAATTTAGCATTGGAGGGCAGCGTGGATGGTAAAAATCGTAGAGGGAGTCCAAGAGATGAATGCATTAAGCAGATTCAGAAGAATGTAGGTTGCAGTAAGTACTGGAGATGAAGAAGCTTGCACAGGATAGAGTAGCATGGAGAGCTGCATCAAACCAGTCTCAGTACAATTTCACTGCTGATTTTTTTCACAAAGTGATGTTCTGTAGAAATTGGCCCATCTGGATAATATATTAATCTGATCACTGTTTGTGTTACATAAATTTTGCTCAATTGATAATACTATATATACATACACATTTTTCAAGGCTTAAACAATAACATGGCAACAATCTATTTTTCGTAATCTGTCCACAACATTTTGACTGCACGAATCACATTTCTCTAAACTGAGATATTCTGTTATACTTAACAGATATCCTATGTCTTACTCAAGGAAATGAATACATAAGGTTGTCCTTCATGCTTCATCAACTGTGGCCATGGAATATTTTTCCTTTTCAAGGTAAATTATTAATGGATTAGATTTCCACAAACAATATATGGGAGACAAATTAGAAGTTGAGATGTATCAACATTTTGTGCAGACTTGCGTTGACACTATTTCTACATTGTAGATTCATGTTAAAATACTTTGTTTATGCTACAACTACATAGATCGTTGTACAATTTTGTTAAAACCCACAATAAATTGCAAAATACTTTACGTTACTAATGACAATATAATATTGCTTTTTGTTGTTACATGCAGAAACAATATATAACTCTAATACAACCAAGTCTTTAAATAGGGTGTAGAATGATTGTTACTTGCACAAGTTATTTATTTCTCACTCCCATTTGGCCTGCAAGTTTCTCCATGGATAGTTTATGAAAAATCTGTTTTGTATAGCCTAAATTTTGCACAAGAGTGTATGTCATTCATGAGTTCGATATTTTTCACATACTTTTTATAAAAATCAACATACAAAGTAACCTAAAAATGAGTCTTAGTTCTAATTAGTGCCTTAACAGCTTTCCCACTAAACCTATTCTTTTGTCAGTCCATAAAGCATTTGTGATAGAGAACATTCTTTCTGCAGCAGCATTAGTGCCAGATAGAGCTAGCACAAAAAGTAGTCCCAAACCGCATTGCTGCTGCGGTTACATGTTCGAATCCTGCTTTGGGCATGGATGTGTGTGATGTCCTTAGGTTGGTTTGGTTTAAGTAGTTCTAAGACTAAGGGACTGATGACCTCAGATGTTAAGTCCCATAGTGCTTAGAGCCATTTGAACCATTTTGAACAAAATGCAGAAATGTGCTGCAAATTTTTGCAGCACATATCTGAGATGCAATTAAGTTAAAATGTCAGAACACTCTTCACCAATAGAACTAACAGGTGGCCAGAGAACAGAGTTCCAGGGTACGAAGAAACACAGCAGAGGATAGGAAATAAGGTACCAACCTCCCTATGGCAGATGTTGAAAGTGACCACCCTTTATCTCTAGGAACTTTTTGATCCTGGTCAGCAGGTTGCTGAAGGTGGATCAAGGATGTACTGCTGGAATTGCTGCAGTCTCAGCCAAAATGTTCTGCTGCAGTTCTCGTAGCGATATACCTTATGCCTGAGTTCTCCCCATATAAAGTAATCGATCTCTGATGGATCAGGTAACTCAGGTGGCCAGCTAGAGCCGCGGTCACACTGACCTCTGCTAACTATTCTGTCGGGTATGAAGAGTGTGTAAATGTGGTCCAAGATTCGGCCTGCTGTATGGGTGCTTGCTCCGTCCTGTTCGAAGATGCTCACTTTCAGCAGTTGCTGTAATCATGTTAGTACTGTATTTCCTTTTCTTTGCTGTGTTTCTTGGTACCTTAGAACTCTATCCACCGAGCCACTTTATTTGCCCCATCCTGCATAATGTGGGATGAAATGAAATGTTTTTCTTTCTTTAGGCAGCGCAGTATCGAAAACAGAGAGATGGAAACTCACTGTCTTTCTTCAAAGCCAATTACAATAGTTTGTTCTAACATTTTACACATCAGCAAGTAATTCCAGACATGTAATATGTAATAAAAGCCGGCCGAAGTGGCCGTGCGGTTAAAGGCGCTGAAGTCTGGAATGGCAAGACCGCTACGGTCGCAGGTTCGAATCCTGCCTCGGGCATGGATGTTTGTGATGTCCTTAGGTTAGTTAGGTTTAACTAGTTCTAAGTTTTGTAATAAAAGACAGATAAAAATCCTAGGTTTGACCTGGGACCGAAGCCAATATTTTTGGGTTTGTAGTCAGACACTTTTCCTAACCAACCATTTCAAAACATTTTTGTAGAGTCAGAGGAGCCCTTAAACCACATAAGGGGCGATCACGTAAAAATTCGTGACGTTTAGTCATCCTAAGTTACGCAATGTTAAATATTGGATTGTTTGTTGTTTCTCACATATGTTGATGACCATAAATTTTATGCATATCAAGTGAAACTAGTTCCTTTTGCAGATGACACAAGTGCTGTATCAATCACAATAGACATACACAAGCGAAAAGTTGTGAAAAATACGGCAACCAAAATCTTTAATAATTTATTCAACGATATTAAATCCCATTGACTGGAATACTCTCTTTCATATTCTAAAGCTGCAGAGGTAAAATACTGGGAGCGAAAGGCTATTTTCAATTAGTACAGAAACCAGATGGCAGTTATAAGTGTCGAGGGGCATGAAAGGGAAGCAGTGGTTGGGAAGGGAGTGAGACAGGGTTGTAGCCTCTGCCTGATGTTATTCAATCTGTATATTGAGCAAGCAGTAAAGGAAACAAAAGAAAAATTCGGAGTAGGTATTAAAATCCACGGAGAAGAAATAAAACTTTGAGGTTCGCCGATGACATTGTAATTCTGTCAGAGACAGCAAAGGACTTGGAAGAACTGTTGAACGAAATGGACAGGCAGGAAAGGAGGATATAAGATGAACATCAACAAAACCAAAACGAGGATAATGGAATGTAGTCGCAATTAAGTCTGGTGATGCTGAGGGAATTAGAGTAGGCAATGAGATATTTAAAGTACTAAAGGAGTTTTGCTATTTGGGGAGCAAAATAACTGATGATGGTCGAAGTAGAGAGGATATAAAATGTAGACTGTCAACGGCAAGGAAAGCGTTTCTGAAGAAGAGAAATTTGTTAACATCGAGTATAGATTTAAGTGTCAGGAAGTCGTTTCTGAAAGTAATTGTATGGAGTGTAGCCATGTATGGAAGTGAAACATGGACGATAAATAGTTTGCACAAGAAGAGAATAGAAGCTTTCGAAATGTGGTGGTACAGAAGAATGATGAAAATTAGATGGGTAGATCACATAACTAATGAGGAGGTATTGAATAGGATTGGTGAGAAGAGGCGTTTGTGGCACAACTTGACTAGAAGAAGGCATCGGTAGGGAGGACATGTTATGAGGCATCAAGGGATCACCAATTTAGTATTGGAGGGCAGCGTGGAGGGTAAAAATCGTAGAGGGAGGCCAAGAGATGAATACATTAAGCAGATTCAGATGGATGTAGGTTGTAGTAGGTACTGGGAGATGAAGAAGCTTGCACAGGATAGAGTAGAATGGAGAGCTGCATCAAACCAGTCTCAGGACTCAAGACCACAACAACAAAATTAAATCCCAGACAGATATCAAGTACCCTAACAAACCACCTTCTGGGCAACTACTACTGCAAAGGATAATTTGTATTTAGATACATATACCTCATTTAGTGCAAAAATGTTAGCCTTAAATGTGTTGGTAAACTAAATATTTTTTCTAATGAATCAAATTCATAAGTAAATGGTAAGCATTTTGCCGTTATTAAATGCCTATTGAGTTAACACTCTTTAAGCTGACTTGTTCCACGACATTTCGATACATTATGCAAAGTTGCCCATTGAACACGTAACTAACTAGCCAAACAAAAACAGCATTTACATTTGTGTCTGTGACATGGAAATTCCCATTCATCCAAACTATGCGGTCCACTTCTGCCAGAATTAGCCGATGTTGTGATATTGCTTCCAGGTAGTATGAGAAAAATATTTGGACCCATAAGAGATAGGATCAGTGATGAATGGAGATTGCTAAATAACAATGAAATTTACAAATTATATAAAGACTCCGATATAGTGGCCAAAATTAAAGCCAAAAGACTGAAATGGATAGGGCATGTCATCAGAGCACCACCAAACAGGACCATCAAGAAAGTGATTGAAGAGATTCCCACCGGAAGACGACCTCTTGGACGCCCACGCATGAGATACTTGGACAATATTCAAGACGATCTCAGAAAACTAGGACATGACAGACAGTGGCAAATTACTTGTAAAGACAGAGCAAAGTGGTTCAACATTGTCCATTCTGCAGCAAAAAGCCTTCATGGATTGTAATGCTTAATAATAATAATAATAATAGTATGAGAAAGACAAATGGCTCACATACACTGAAAAGCTAAAGAAACTGGTACACTGGCCTAATATCGCGCAGGAGCCACGCGAGCACGCAGAAGTGCCGCAACACGACATGCCATGGAGTCTGAAGTAGTGCCGGAGGGAGCTGGCACCATGAATCCTGCAGCGCTGTCCATAAATCCGTAAGAGTACAAGGGGGTGGAGATCTCTTCCAAACAGCATACGATAAATAATGTTCATGTCTGGGGAGTTTAGTGTCTAGCAGAAGTGTTTAAGCTCAGAATAGTGTTCCTGGAGTCACTCTGTAGCAATTCAGGGGGTGTGGGGTGTTACATTGTCTTGCTGGCAATGCCCAAGTCCGTCGGAATGCACAATGGACATGAATGGATGTGGTTGATTCTTACGTACATGTCACCTGTCAGAGTCGTATGTAAACGTATTAGGGATCCCATGTTACTCCAGCTGCACACTCTCCACACCATTACAGAGCCTCCACCAGCTTGAACAGTCCGCTGATGACATGCAGGTTCAATGGACTGATGAGGTTGTCTCCATACCCTTACACATCCTCCCGCTCTATACAATTTTAAACGATACTTGTCCGGCCATGAACCACGTTTCCAGTTATCAACTGTCCAATGTCGGTGTTGACGGGCCCAGGTGAGGAGTAAAGCTTTTCGTCGTGCGGTAATTAAGGGTACACGACTGGTCCTTCGGCTCCGAAAGCCCATATCGATGATGTTTCGTTGAATGATTCGCACACTGTCACTTATAGATGACCCAGCACTGAAATCTGCAGCAATTTGCGGTAGGTTTACACTTTGTCACCTTGAACGATTCTCTTCAGCCGTCGGTAGTCCCGTTCTTCCAGGATCTTTTTCCGGCCACAGTGGTATCAGAGATTTGAGGTTTCTGATATTCACGGTACACTCGTGAAATGGTCGTACGGGACGATCCTCACTGCATCGCTACCTTGGACATGCTGTGTCCTATCGCTCGTGCGCCGACTATAACGCCACTTCCAAATATACTTAAATCTTGCTGCCGGCCGCTGTGGGCGAGCGGTTCTAGGCGCTTCAGTCCGGAACCGCGCTGCTGCTACGGTCGCAGGTTCGAATCCTGCCTCGGGCATGGATGTGTGTGATGTCCTTAGGTTAGTTAGGTTTAAGTAGTACTAAGTCTAGGAGACTGATGACCTCAGATGTGGTGCTTAGAGCCATATGAAGCATTTTAAATCTTGCTAACTTACCACTGCAGCAGCTGTAACCGATCTAACAACTGCGCCAGACACTTGTTGTTCGTATAGGCGTTGCCGACCGCAGCGTCGTATTCTACATCTACATCATACTCTGCAAGCCACCTAATGGTGTGTGGAGGAGGGTACTTTCGGCACGACTATCTGATCCCTCCAACCCTGTTGCACTCGTGAAAAGTGCGTCGGAAGAATGAGTGTTGGTAAGCCTCTGCATTGGCTCTAATTTCTCGTATTTTCTCCTCGTGGTCAATACGCAAGATGTATGTGTGTGAGGGTGTGGGTGTGTGGGGCAGGGGCGGGGGGAGGTGGGGGGGAAGTAATATGTGTTTCGACTCCTCCTGAAAAGTGCTATCCCGAAAATTTAATAGTAACTCTCTCCGTGATGCACAACGCCTCTCTTGTAACGTCTGCCAGTGGAGTTTTTATTGCATCTCCGTAACGCCATTTTGACAGCTAAACGATCCCGTGACGAAACGCGCCGCTCTTCGTTGGATCTTCTCTATCTTCTCTATGTCCTGCCTCATAGGGATCCAAGATAAATGAACAATACTAAAGAATCGGGCGAACAAGCGCCTTACAAGCCAATTCCGATGAATCTGAGTCTGGTGTCAGCTTTCCCCACCATCTGTTTCATATGGTCATTCCCTTTAAGGTCGTTCTGTATAGTTACGCCTAGATATTTTACGGCATACCCTGTCTCCAAGCGTTTGTCATCAATAGTGTAGCTGTACAGTAGTGCATTTCTGATTCTCTGTATGCACAATATGTTACATTTATTTACGTTCAGGATCGACTGACAGAGCCTGCACCAATCGTCGATTCTCCGTAGGTCGTTTCTGCCTGTTTAGATATCTCTGTATTTGAGTACGCACGGCTATACCAGTTTCTTTGCGCTTCAGTGTACTTCGACGTTGATGTTGTTCGAAACACAATACCATGAGATTCTTCGTAAACATGTGCGGGTGTCCTTGGAAAACACGCGAAACGCAGACTCGCCAATACAAGTTCCCTGGCGAAACGACTTTTCTGAAGAGGTTCACGTATCATAGAGTGCGGTAATGCAGGCTCGTCCGCCGCTACAGCAGCATACGTTACGGCCAAGCGCGCGGTTACTTGCACACGACATGCTACACGGGCGCCTGCGACTTCTCAAATTGCCAGGTTGCGTGAGGCAATGGCTTTTAGCGAATGTTCCACCCACAAGCCCACCAGCATAATCTGCTCGTTTTACGCCGTGCAGGTGAACAAGTTTCTACGAGTTGTATTACAAACAATTTTTACATCAGATAACTTTCCTTGATATTTCATACGAAATGGTCGTCGTACAGTTTCAGGTATTTCATATTTAGCAAGATGAAAGTAAAAACTGCCTCTGTCAGTCAGTCACGTAGTTGCTCAGGAGCTAGACTCCCATGTAGAAGTTGCTTCACGGACCGTACATACACTCCGGCCCATTGGATAGTGTGGCCGTTGATGTATAGGTTGTAACCGAGAACTGATCGATACGACTTAGGAATGACCTTGAAAGAAAATCTTTGCACCACTTAGCACTTGACACTATTATCTCGGCAGCATCTTCTCACAGATCTCTGCACGAACTGCAGAATAACAGTAGTGCATGGAGTGAGCAATTTAGATACTTACTAAACCGCATTATTGCCAGTGGCTCTTGCAGACTGTACATGATCGAGAGGTTGAACATGAGATCGACTTTTTTCTGGTGATGTATACGTGAAGGGGGTACGTGAAGTGAAATAATAGACATTGGAGTTCTGCAGATCCTCATTAATCTTATTAGAAACCTCTTTATTGTGTGTACAGTTTTCTGTACAACTCAGGACAGTACGCAAGCCGTACAAGAAATTTCCGGTATATCACAGCGACTATTATAAAGAAAGTAAACATGACATTATCTCCTGGAGTAAAAATTTATTCGGCATCTGCCATAACTAATGGAACATCAACTTCTGAAATAAAATCATGAGCCTGCATCCAATTCTCGATCATGAAATCAGCGTTACAGCCTTCAGTTATTGTTGTGACTTACTTCCTAACTTTCTTCCAGTTCTTATCCTATATAAAGTGTTACCACTTTTATCCCAAAATTAATACATGTTTACGTATTTAAGGTAATATTTGTAACGTAGATTATTGACGATTCATCTCTACAGCTATAGGACAGCTCCTCTAAACGTCAATCTAGATTCGATACCCAAGAAATATCGTGACCGTCAAAGCATGGTAAGGGCTACTTGAGGGCGAAATAGTGTTTGTGGTTTCGATAGCTGACATCAAGACTCTAAGACCGGTGTAATGACCACAGCTCGCTACTGTATCCCAACTGTAGTCCAAGTATGCCTTGGCCAATGTGTAAAGTAAACTGTCGATTCTTCACACTATATGGTAAAGAACAGGGTTCTGTTTTATTTTCAGTTCTATTATTCAGAAGTTATAAAGACCGTCAATGAGATCATCATAATTGGTTGAGCTTACTAAATGTTCACACCCAATAAAGTGTGTAATCACAAAAGGTACATCTGTATGTAGTGGCACCGAACTGGAACTGAATTTTTAAAAAAAGGACAAGGAAAAACGTGAAAATGACTTTTCAGAATGAAAATTAGACCGTTTCTGTGAGTAAATATTCCGTAAAAAGGCTTCCATGCAGATGCGGAGTAAATTTATAAATTCACCCGGCAGAGGATAAATAGAAAGAGTGGAGGGTAATAATAGGAGCAAAAGAGTACAACGGAGTAGGTAAATCACGGCAACAGAAAATCTGGGACAACGTGAATAGTCGGAACAGAATGTGCACGTTCCTACTTGACGTTAAAGTACCCTGCAGCATACGGAATTTCGTAATTACTAGAGGCGTGGCGCATTTTATAACAAGTCACGACCGACCCACTTAAATACAGTAAGGGGAATTATTGTGTGAGTTTGTGTGTGTGTGTGTGTGTGTGTGTGTGTGTGTGTGTGTGTGAGAGAGAGAGAGAGAGAGGTACGAAGTACTGCTGAACGTGGAATCCACAAAGAGATGCAAGCACAGATCCCTACAAGACAACTAACGTTATTTGTATTGCAGAGTGTCACTTATTAGAAAACAGGAAAGATTAAAGTCTGCTAAAGCTGAGATATTTTTAAGCCGGATGTTCCAGAAAGAAATTTCTGTTTTTCATCTGTTGCAATTGTGGCGTAGCTTACATACAGTGATTCTCTATCATAGGAATTATTTTTTCTGCGAAAAATTTTGCATAACGATTCCGGACCAAAGTGTCCATATGTTAAGACTTACATTATCTGTACAAATAAACAAGGAAGTGGCGTTCAGCTGTTTCGAGAGCAGACAGGAAATGCCTGGCTTTTCGCTCTTGTCTTTTGCATGTTGCAATTATCATGTAATCATCATATTATGAAGTCCGAGGATTATAACTAAATACAGAGCGTAGAAAGATTACCGAATTGTCGGTTGCAATTTACGATTTAAAAATTCTACCCGCACATCTCTATTTGCACTGCTCCTAACGCCAATCTCCGACAGTTACAACGTGCAGTGTTAAAGAGATCCAGCATATATTTTATGAGCAGAGGGGTGGTATCGCTGGTAGAACGTTGTATGCGTTCTTGAGTTTAGTATTCAATGAAACCTGTAACCTACGTGCAGCTCGATAGGCACTGAAGCTTCCTGGCTGTTTTAAACTGTGTGGCGGACCGAGACTCGAACTCGGGACGTTTGCATCTCGCGGACAAGTGCTCTACCATCATAACTACCCAAGCGCGACTGAGGACCCGTACTCACAGCTTCAATTCTGCCAGTACCTCGTCTCCTAACTTCCAAACTTCACAGAAGCTCTTCTCAGCGTATTCGACACTGGAGGGAAGATCACTTATTACTCGTCCTTAGGCGCTAAGGCGAGGAAAGCAGGACTGGGAACTCGCACGGCGCTAAACGCTCCGCTGACCCGTAAAGGACGCGGAGGGCTACTCTGATTGATTGCGTGTGTACAGCAGCTGACACGAGGCACGGGGGTGTGGCAGGGGCGTGGGAGTTCCCAATGGGGAGCCCCCAGGCAGGGTGTTATCCGCATGGCTACTTGTGCGCCAGTGTCGCCAACGTAATTAACACGACGAGACGTGCCGCTTAATTATGCTCAAATAACGTGTCAAACAAGCGCACGTGCTTTCTTCGTTGCTGGCATCCCCACATAAAAGGTTAACATTGTTATTGAATATTCGAGCTGTCCATTAAATACCGACGGTCCGCGCGTGAAGTAATTGATTGTGCTGTTAATTAAGCAGAATAATTATTTACAGGCAGCGCGTGGAATTAGGACCGGCGCTTTTCAATATTCACTCGTCGACGTCGGCGAGGATTATATGAAGTGGATCACAAACCACCCACTTGTGTCGATCACACGTGTAAGTAAACTCCACGAATAATACATGAATGTGGTCAGTACTGCAACACCGCTATTACTGGCTATTGTAGCATCACGTCCCAATACTGAAACCCTAAGCGTAAGACCGACAGTGGAAGAACTGTAAAACATTAGGCTGAACACATTTGTCGCCATTTCCTACGTCTCGAGGCTCCATCGTCAAACTGTACGCAACCGTCAGGCAGACAGACACTGAAGTAACTTTTTATTTGATTGTTTTCGTACTTCCCCTACTGTGCGCCACAGACGTTCTAAAACTCATCTGTCTCTCAACTCTTTGAAGCCATTTCAGTAGGAACTGTGTGAAATAGAGGGAAAGGAAGGAAGGCGGAAGGGCGAGAGAAGATGCAGGGATGTCCTTTCATGTATATATAGAAAGCGATTTCCAATTCCAGCATTCCGGTATTTTTACTCGGAGCCGGGGAACTAGGTTTATTTTAGATGCTTTCCTGGTCACAAGTATCCTGACATTCTTTCCAATGAGCCCAATTTTGTATATAATAACGTGGATTCTTCTTTTTGTTCCTTTCAGTTTAACTTTATAGTTAATATTGAACATATTCCTAGGGAATCGAGCCCCTACTTTGAGAAAGCCAGTCCACCAAATTTTCTTCAAACTATTGCTTCAATAGTCACCCCTCCGTGGACAAGAACATTATAGTGCTGATTGAGACGGTAACTAGTTCAAATTTTAGCCCATTTGGAAGGCACGCTGCAGATTAAAAAATTTTCATGAATGGTTACTCTCATGCAGCCCTCGACTAAAAGAAACACACTGCTTGAGGCGTAGCGCCGTATACCTATCCTGCCTTGGAGGCCGTTAAGTGGGAGATGTGTCTCAGAGCTGGATAGTGACAGATGGTGGCGTGAGACTGGACGCGCACGTAGTTTATGTATCAGCCGATAGAGGACAATATTGGATAGGGGACTGATTTAGTTTCGATTGTGCCCACTAGAGTGCACTAAAGTAATAAAATGTTTTTCATAAACTGTTCTAGTATTTTCATTAAGTGTTATTATGTCTCTTTGTATACGTAAAATGTTATAAATGTGTTTTAGCAGTATGTATGATGCGTGAGTGTGGTTTAAGGTTAATATGAAGATAATTGTTTAACGAGTTATGTAGTGGGATTTAGAGTGGGAACATTTAGAAGAAGTATGGATGTGGACAAAGGGGATTTTTGTAGAATAGATTTGTAAAGTAAGTTTATGGTAAAGGGAAAGTTAATTCAGGTATAAATAACAATGGTAAATAACTTTATGCATCGACAAAACTTCAGCATATTACACAATTATGTCGGTGAAAAGTGCAGTCCTTAGTCTACTATTTTGCGATTGGTTATTTATGAAAAGCGCGGACTGAGGCGGGAGTGTGTTGTTTTGCTATTGGCTGTTGAGTAAACTGACCAACGGGAAAGCAATATTCTTCGCGCGCCTTTCTCTGCTGGTAGAGAAGACTTAAGAGTATTCTAGAGAGGAGTCGGAGCCTAACCATGAAACAGTTCGGACGTGTGTAGTAGTAGTTCTGACGGAAATGATAAGTTGTCGGATCTAGCAGTGTTTCATACATCAAAAGTGTGGTAAAGTGATGGCATAATTATTCCGATGGGTGTGTAGAAATTTCAGAATTTTTATGTAAATTTTGTGACGAGAAAAGACATATATTCCGCGTGGCGTATTGAGCAGGTCGGTGGCTAAAAACAGTGACAGCATTAGGTACCGACAGACTTAATATTTGGCGAGCATTATCAATTAAAAACAATCCATATTTTTGTAGCTATTACGTTTTCGGGAAATGCAACACCATAAACTTGCTAACGTGAGTGAAAGGGATTGTGAGTGACTGTGTTAAGACCAGCACGGGCTTGGCAGTGATACTTGTTCACCTAAGTTTCAGAATATATTAATTAAGGACAAAATTTCCAACCTTTCATTTCGTGTGAAAACTTTCTCCCGAAACGCAGATTAGAGACTTTAATTGCAGCCTGGTTCACGTCCAAGTACAGTAGGTTTCGCTCGGCTTCCCTACTGATGATCTGCTGAGACTATGTTCACAGGTAGGTACAGGTTCGTCGTAAAGGGACGGAAGAAACCGCGCCGCCGCATGCTTCCAAACCAGGTTATTTTCTCCCACTTCTGTACCTTCGCTGGAGGAAGAGTAGGAGTTAAAGTCCACTTGAAATTAAAGAAGAATGGAGGGGATGTCGGTCGTGACCTTGCATCTACATCTACTTCTACACTCCGCAAGCGACCTTACAGTGTATGGGTGACGATTACTTTGTGTACCATTCTCACTACCCCCTCCCCTCCTCTCCCCCCTCTCGTTTGACGGTCACGAATGGTTCGTAGGAAGAACGATACTAGGTAAGCCTCTGTGTAACCACCTACCTGTGTAATTTTATCTTCGTGGTCTTTACGCGAGAAATACGTTACAGGAAGCATTATATTGTTTGACTCCTCTATGTACGTCACGCTCTCCGAATTTCAACCGTAAACTGCAGCGAATTTCTTGCAGTGTCCGCCACTGTAGTTTGCTGAGTATAACAATAACGTTTTCACAACTACTAAATGAGCCTGTAACGAAACACACTGCTCTTCTTTGGAAAATCTCTGTTTCCTCTATCAGTCCCATCTCGAAGACAATAGCAAAAAGATGTCCGCAGGTATTGATGTGTGGTCCAGGGCCGTGCTGCATAAATAACATGACAGCTGTAACGCAAGCGGAATTATTACATTTGCAGATAACTTCTTGTTCGTCTTAGAATATAACTCCAGAGTAATTATAGAAGACAAATGTAATTCAGCTCTCCATGACCTTGAATTTTGGTCTTGAGCACCCCACGAAAAACTGCCTCCCTCCTCTAAATGTCGTGAATAATCAGGGCATTCGTCCAAGAATACACCTGTAGCCAGAGAGGGTACAAAGGTGAGCACAAAACTGTAACCATCCGAAGTAAGCAATTTCTCCTTCCCTTGAAAACAATCACAGCATACTGTATTCTGTATCTGTATTAGCATCAGCTGCAGGAAAGGCACACGTGCTAGGACTCATAGAGTGCAGCATGTGAAGCCCAACTTTGATAGTCAGACAAGTTCATAGGGAATCTTACTAGGATTCTCGACCGCCTACCGCACCACTGCGAAGTACCCATTGTTCGTAATTCTAGGAATATTCCCGCTGGACCTGGAAATCCGGAAAAGCGGAATCCTTTATTGATTAAACAGGGATAAGAGAATTGAAGTACGGAGGATACTTGTACTGAGGCCAATACGAAAAAGTTAATGCAAGTTCGCATATTACAACTGTAGCAGAATGAATGGCACATTCAGGCATAGGTCGGAGAATACATTAATTTCTCCCTAACACCATGGAGAGACTAAAAACGAGATTTCTTCACCAGTCGAGCGGACTGATACGTTACGTGAGTGGTCATGTCCTGTATGCTACGTATCTGTACAAAATCGAAAGACGGACGAATGATAGATGCCCCTGCGACACTGTGGACACTCCAGAGCACACGTTGTGGGACTGTGCGCTCTACGAGGATTCAGCGGATAATGGTCGTCAGGCATTAAGGACGCTGGACCCAAAACAGCACAAAATAACGAGTCAACTTGGCGCAGACGCAGTATTCAGGAAAGGCAAGGACAGCTTCACGAGGCATTCAACCACTCTTTAACATGCTGTCAGTCCGGTTGCACAGTATTGTCTACAGATGGAGAGAAGGCTCCTGATGTCGGAGACCACTGAATGAGACAGTTTTCAAGACTATCGAGTTGGTGCAGGTGACCAATGAAGTGCGAAGTCTAAGACGTTAGAGCGAATCGTGGAATCTGTTGTTATAGTGCTGTTGTTGTAGGGGTGCCCTATGCCCAAGGAATCCTGCAGATAATGGTTGTCTGCCAGGGTAGTGTGAAGGTCGGTCCAGTAGCTGAACCAACCATGTAGTTGCACTATAACAAATGAAGATAACCAAAACAGAGTCTGTAGTACTAACAGAAGTTACTAGATTAATTGGTTAAGAGGTTTAATGCAGTTTCTTGGTGGTAGAAATTCCCTTGAATGGTTCTAAGTATCAGAAAGGACCCTTCAAGATCACGCGTGGACTGTTTCGCAAGTCTTCTTTCTTCCCAATACCTCTTCATTCTCTCGCTTCTTCTGGTGACTTTTTTCCATTGTGTACAACCTCCAGGGATTAAACGATCACCCTGTAAACAAAAAAGGTCTAATGAACTTATGTCCGTAAATGTATGGTTTCCATGCTAGAGACCATTTATTTAATCATTAAATCATACGTTGTTTCAAATACTGCGGTCTAATACGCTCTGTACCGTGGAGCTACAGTTACAGTATATGTTGAAAATGGTTTCCAGGTGCCTCGACACACGGGATGTACGTGTCCCAGCATGTTCTGTCTCACAATCTCACATCGACCAGACTGCATCCAGTGTCGAAGGCAGTATCAATACCCTGCTCTATTGTCTCTACATCTGGAGTGGGCTCTGCATACACGACACTTTTGAGATGGTCCCATAACCAGATGTCGCACGGATTGAGATCCGGTGAACGCGCAGGCCATGCAACTGAAAACCCTCATCCGATTCGTCTACCAGGGAAGACACGATTGAGATGCGTCCAGATGTTAATGGCGAAGTGGGGTGGAACACCATCATGCAGCAGCCACATAATTCTTGGAATCATCGGTGAAATTTCTTCCAGCAGGCGACGCAAAGTCACCCTCAAGAAATGCCGAGAGTTCCGGCTTTTTAGGTGACGTGGAAGGAAGACTGTTCCCAAAATACGGTCGCCAATTATCTCGGCCCACACGGTCTGGCTGCATTGATGCTGATGATTCGCTGTCACCATAGCATGGGGATTCTGCATACTATCCCACAGATGAATGTTATGGAAGTTGATACCTCTCCGCATAAAGGTGGCATTACTTGCGAATAGGATGGAGGACGCAAACCCCGGAATCGTGGTTTCCTGGTGAAGAAATCAGTGACAAAACTGTTCCTGGCATGGAAAGTCTATCGCTAGTGAGCCCTGCACACGCTGTAAGTGATCAGGATGTATCAATTGTCATAAGGAATGTTCCACACGTTCTTCTGGCTTACCTCGTACTGGAGGGCCAACTGCCAGCTAATGACAAGGCGGTAGCCTGCTACAGTGTTAATCACATTTTCCTCGAAGTCTAGTATGTGAACATTTCAGGTATGTTCTTCATGATTTTCTGCTTCCTGAAACGACAAACGGCGAGATAATGTTGCAAACATTGAATGCTGTGGTTGTTGTCCGCGGGGATAGGTCTCCTTATACAAACTTGCTGTCGCCGCCCTTTGCCATTTGCCTTTCCGTAAGTAAACACCATTTCGGGAAGCTCTCGATTATAATACAGAAGAGAATCAGCAAGAGAAATGAATCGGACTCAACATTCCAATTACTATGGCAGGAAAGAGCGCTAGGGCATGACGTACGAGGAACAGTACCACACTCTAGGAGTAAACCATGCATGTTGTAACTGTGGCAGCAGGGCACAGCGCATATTAGATCGCAGTCTCTATAACAAAGTATGATTACATAAATGGTGTGTAGCATGGAAACCATGCATTTCCAGACATAAGCTCGTTAGACCTTTTTTGTCCCGTATCCTCTCATCCTAGAGTTTGTACACTGTGGAAAAAATCACCCTGTATATCGTATCTGGTATAGATCCCAGACTGGCGAGCGGTTTTCAGTTGTTATTCTAACATGGGTTTGCTAAAGTCCCTTCTTTGTCTGTGGAATATACCCCCTGAGAATTCTTACAATGAAACAGTGTTGCAACACCTTACCAGCAATTAGGTTTGTGTGTTAGTTCCACTGCAAACTGCTCCGTAGGGACACTCCTAGATATTTTATGGATGTGATTGTTCTGCTATCGTGTCTTTCTGCCTCTTTACGCCCAAAATGTTACATTTGTTTATGTTGAGGGTCAACTGCCAATCCCCGCGCCAAGCGTCGATGCGCAGCGTGTCATCTTGCCTTTCGCTACAATTTTCCATTGTTACGATTTTGATGTATATGAGAACATCATCCGCGAAAAATCTCATGGAACCTCTGACGCTATCCATTAATGAATATTGTGAAAACTCGAACCACTCCCGTGTCGAGCGCCCAAAGCTACTTGTACGTCCGAAGATTTTTCTCCGTTGACAGTGACACATTGTGTGTCCAGTTTGCTAGAATCACACAGTTAAGCTGATATTCCGTAAGGCTCATTAGTAGTGGGGGCCTGTACTGAACTCCTTCCGTAGGTAAAAAATCACAGCATCAACCTCGGCGCTGATATCTACGGATTTCCGTGTCTAGTGGTCGAACGGAGAGACCTGGATTTCACACGATCGTTTCAAAGGAGTGATCCCGGCATTATCCTTAAGCCATCTGAAATGGAGCCAAATTTGGGTGGCCTGACCGGGATTTGAAGCATCGTCCTCTGAATATGAGTACAATGTCCCAGCAGCTTGTCATGTTGCTCTGTAAAATCTCCAACGAATATTACTATCATTCCAGTAACTACTGTTCATCAGGCATCCAACAAACGTGTAAAGTCACTCAGGAAAAATGTGTATCGTAAGTTAAAGGAACAGTTTTTATTCGCAAACTGCGCATGACGTAACTTACGGCGGGGTCTTTGCAGGAGAACCGCCGCAAAATCAGATGTCACACATCAAGCTACGTTCAGTACACGAAGCTAACCTGTGTAGCATCATATAGTGAACCATAGCAAAAATCTATGTTAATATTAACTGTTTTACAGTAGCTGCTTGTCGGTGGAAGTTCATTTTAGATGGCTAGTTTCGGGAGTATCCCACCATCAGTGGTATCTGTATTAAACAAAACACACATGTTTCTTACAATACGTTATTTACAGTGTATAGTATACACTATTTGTGATTTCTCAGATTATAGTCATGTGACTTGCCTTATATGATATATTTTCGAGCGTATGTCAGTGACAATTTCTTAATATTTGTGAAATAATACGGTTACACTATGTATACATACATACATGCGGTTAGCATAGATAATTTTTTACGAAAGTTCTAATGACGGAGCTTACCGAAAGAAAAATAGAAATAAGATTCAGTTATATGAAAGTTGTACACAGAAATTCATTGTAATCCTCATTTACTTCTCCACAGAAATAAGTGGACAATATTACTACAAATAGTTTTTTCTGTTTATTCCCAGCTGGCATTTCAAAGGCATTACTTTGATCTATTTCTTACTCACTTATCAGATAGTATTTTAATAAATATTCTGTTGTGTTTTTGTAAAATGTTAACTTTCACGGCCGTAATTCTCACAATTAATAAAATATTCCGGGTTATTATGCAGTAATCTAAGAGATTTCACTTCAAAACCCAACGTTTCGTCCCCATCTGCGGAGGACATTTACAAGGGGAATCGGAGCTTTGTTGAATTTTCGATTCACACCCTGGCTCGCAGTGGCGTGTCGTCACTGTTTTGAATACGCGAGCGCAACTGGCCGCTGTCGACTGCCGTCGTCCGCTGTTAATATCATCCGATGGTGGATGACTGGTACACCTCTCCTTCAGCACCGGAATCCAAATTTCATTCAATTTCACCCCATCCTCCTTCCTATTAAAATTGCTAGTGTGCTTCGAAATCTCCACTGCCTCTCTCTACAGCCTTTCGTGGTATCCGCTTGTGGCTGCCAGTGCTTGGGTCCGGCCAAAATGAATGTGGTGGTATTCTGGCTGTAAAGCATGTCCCGCAACGGCTGATCTGTCACTCTCCCCTCTTGTGCTCTTCTCCTGCCTTGGCAGGGAGGAACTGAATCGTTTTCACAGACATCTGAACGGGACCAGTCCGTAGATTCAGTTTACGAAGGAGGATGAGGCTGCCGGAAAATTAAATTTTCTTGCTGTACTATTTTTCAAGAAAGAGTAAGGTAGCTTGGGCCACATAGCTTACCGAAAACGCACGCACACAGACCGTTACCTACACCGGAATTCAAACCACCCCCCACAAGAAAAGGGAGGTATGATAAAAAAGTTGGCAGATAGAGCAAGAAAAATCTACCAGAGCTGCTTGACGCAGCATAAAACATCTCACCACTGCATTGCTCAAGAATGGTTATTCGTTTGCTGAAGTGAAAAGAGCGCTAAGACCACCGCGTAGAAATCATAGCGATACTCAAGCGCCGGTGAAATCGAAAAATTTTCTGTCATTCATTAAGGACGTGACTGACCGCATACGAAAAATCTTGAGAAAGCGGAACATCGGCGTAATTTACACACCCACACTGAAGATACAATATCATCTAAAATCGGCCAAGGATGCTCGCCAAACGTTAGAAAAAAACTGGAATATATAGGATTCCGTATAGTTGTGGGGAGGTGTACGTGGGTACTACAAAAATAAAAGTCAAAAAACAACTCGAAGAGCACAGGTGCAATCACAGAAGAGGGGAGATTGACAGATCAGCTGTTGCGGAACATGCTTTGTAGTCAGGAGACAATCACATTCCATTTTGATAGGACTTATATACTGTCAGCCACAAGCGGATACAAGGAAAAACTGTACAAACAGGCCGTAGAGATTGTGAAACACCCGAGGAATTTTAATAGGAAGGAGGGGGCCGTGAAATTGAATGAAATTTGTATTCCTGTGCTGAAGGAGATGTGTACCAGTCTTCCACCATTGGATGATAGTAGCAGTGGACCACGGCAGTCGACAACTGCCAGTTGCGCTGGCGTATTAAAAACATGTGACGTCACGTCAATACGCGGAAGCGGAATTTTGTTGTAGTCAGTAGCGAGCCAGGGTGTGAATTGGACATTCAACAAAGCTCCGATCCACCCTGAAAATGTCCTCCGCAGATGGGGACGAAGCGTCGGGTCTCCAAGTGAAATCCCTTAGACCACGGCATAATAGCCAGGAATATTTTATTAACTGTGACAATTCCGGCCGTGAAAGTGTATCCTATTCACATATCTTATTCCAACAACTGTTCTAGACTGTGCGGCTGATGTATTTGTCCTTAGGATAATTTAGGTTAAGTAGTGTGTAAGCTTAGGGACTGATGACCTTAGCAGTTAAGTCCCATAATATTTCACACACGTTTTTGAACAACTGTTCTACGTCCTGTATCCCGACATTTTTGAACAACTGTTCTACGTCCTGTATCCCGACTGGCTGCCACTGACGTAATTCGGTGTGGAGTGGGCGGAACATTGCGTGTTTAATCAACGACTACGTTGCTCTACTTAGCAGTTGGCGTTCGTAGATTTGCAACACCAGCTGCATTCACCGCCACCGCCAATCATCATGGGTATAATTTCTCCTTTTAATATTTGTTATACATGACGTATTTTGCATATTATTATTATTATCAGACATCCCTCTGAAACAATTCGATGTTCATATTTCAGTACGTGGGTCTGAGGATGATCAAAAACTAACTGAAAACGGTTACCATGTAAATAAATGTTTTTGCGGTCGAGACTGCTTGTGTCCGCTTTTAAAATTCTTTTAGCGAGACAGCTGTTTCTCCACTGGAAGCGTTTTCAAAAATTATGGAGTGTTAAAATATGACGTCGCCTCCAGAACGACACACGTGCGATTGGCGGTATACTGATCCTCTGTAAGTCAGGTTGTCACTAGCTTAAGTGTGGGACATCATGTGAGCATTTCTGTGGCGAATGTACGGATAGACCTGGACCCCAACGAACACCTTGGCTCACACTGCCTTCCCATGACTTTTCGCCGCTCCAGTACTGTACCGAATTGATAACGTCCGAGAAGTGCGACTCAGATAACGTTGACAACACTAGTCTCTATTTATTTACATTACGAGGCTGTTGTAAACAATAGATAATACACGATTTTAGAAGCTGCTAATACAAATCGGAGAAACAATGGAACAAATGTGGACGACATCCGTGACAAGAACTGGGCGCAATCACACCGAGACTCGAAGAAAGAACGAAGACAGAGAATGGACATGATTAGAGCGCCATTGTGTGCTGGGAGGCGTCGTGGTATTTGTTGAGGCCACAATGGGGCGGAGACGGCCACACTTGATCACCGCCAGCGCCAGGCGCCGCCGTCCCCGCCGCTGTCCGATCCGTCATACCGCGGCGTCCTCACCTCTTTCTCTTCTTCTCGGCGCTCGCCTCGGGATGCGCCCATTGTAGCTGCAGACCTGTCTTTCGGTGATCCCACTGTCGCATTTCTCGACTTCCCTTTCAGAATATTTATCACATTACAAAGCAAGCAGTGGAAATGATGCAAAACAAAGAGAGGCAGAACGGCGAGGACACGTGTGAATGAAATCTCCGCTGAGATAGTGTTCAGAATCCATGAGGAGGACTGTACATTTCTAGGCAGATGCACAGTGCAGACTCAGAACACTTCATATCACAATTATAAAATACAAATCAAAAGTAGAAAATTTTGGATCTGCGACGGTAGCAATTTATTTCGTTGACTTCACATCACCTCCAGTTGTGTACGCAGCAGGACTTCCTCACAGTTCTTCGTTTTACACGTCTGGAACTAGACTACCTGATCTAAAGTGCCCAGCTACGCCTATGTAATGCGGAAATGACCACTAGTCGTCACGAAAGGCAGACCTGCCAGTGCGAAAGGAAGCAGGGAGTAATATGTTGTCAGCAGCGCTCAGTGACTTCGAACGTAAACTTCTCATTGGATGTAACGTAAGTAACAAACCCACCAGGGACCTTTCTAACCTTCTTAAGCTGCCCAATTCAACTGTTGGTGATGTAACTGCGAAGTGGAAAGGTGAAGAACCAACCACAGCTAAACCAAGTCAACCTCACCTACTGATGGACAGGGAGCGACGAGCACTGCAGGGGTGGTTGTGTAGAACAGCGTGAAATCAGAGGGCGGAGTCACTTGTGAGTTCCAAAGCGCGACAAGCAACCCAAATAGCACAATGACTGTGTGTAAGAGTTTAAAAATAATGGGGTGCAATGCTAGAGCAGCTCCAGATAAGCCACCCATTTCTGCAGTGAAGCTACGCAATGGATGAAGTGGTCTAAAGTGCAACGTCACTGGATAATGAGTGTCTGAAAACGATGGATTTGGAGCGATGAATCACTTTATGTGTTGTGTCATTCCGATGAATCGATTTTGGATTGGTGAATACCTGGAGAAAGTGTAATATCAGCAGCAAAGCGCAGACGAGGTGATATTACTATATAGTGGTGTTTTTGGTGTGTGGTCCCCTTTTTGCACTTTAGAAAACGCTAACTTCGGAAGAATCTGAACACGTTTTACTGTATTGTGCACTGCGTACAGTAGACAAAAATTTTGCGGTATTGTTTTTATCAGCAAGACAGTACACCCATTCATACAGCGACATCTGCCGTAAAGAAATGGTTTGTGGACAACAACATTCCTGAAATGGACTGGCCTGCCCACAGCTCCAATCTGAACCCAGTGGAGTACTTGGTTGGTTGTTCGGTTGGTTGATTTGGGGAAGGGTATCAAACAGCAAGGTCACCACCCCATCGGATTAGGGAGGGATGGGGAAGGAAATCGGCCGAGCTCTTTCAAAGGAACCACCCCTTATTTTCTGAAGCGATTTGAGGAAATCGCGAAAAACCTAAATCAGGTGGCCGGACGTGGCTTACAGTCCCTATACTCCCGAATGCGAGTCCAATGTGCTAAACGCTGCACCGCTTCGCTCGGGGACTTGGGATGAGTTAGAAGACCTCAGCGTTCGACTTCACTACCTTCTCTTATTCCAACCCTTGAGGAATAATTGGCTATCATTCGTCCACAGACATTCAGACACCTCACTGATAGTGTCCACAGGGAAGTTAAGCAGTCAGAATGACAAAGCGTGGACACACCATGTCCACTGACCTGTTCAATATCAGTTAAGTATTCCTTGATTCCTAGTGTACTGTGCTACCCTATTCATTATCATGAGCGCCTTTACAGAGTTTTCGGATCTATCAAATTCCCTTTACAAAATTCTATGGCTTGTACAGGGGAGTTAGTAGATAATATTTTGAACTGTAACTCATGTCTGGAAACGTAACCTTTCAGTGCTACAACAGCTTCAAAACATGTTGGTAAATCGATCAATTTTACAAGTAACTGATTAGTCGTGATCCACTATATCACTTATTTTACAATTTCACTTATTAACAGCCAAGAAATTGCTCGTGTATTCGTAGTCGGGTTCTCTTCAACGTAATGCAGTACAGCCTCCTCTTGTTCAGGTGTGAGGCGTCTCCTTGGAACACCATTGTCACGCCTGCTGACGGTGAAGGTAATCTTTCTCGAAGCCATTGCGAAATTGTGGCGAAAATGGTATGAGATGCAGTCGGACGTTGCGGAGAACGATCTTGATAAAGGCGAAGAGCAGCTCGCCCATTGCCATGAGATCCGCCATTCGGAAGAGTCCTGTTGGTGTATTCTGCAAACGTGTAGTCAACCAACAACCATCACTCACAGAAACGTAAATGACGCTGGAGCCAGGTCAGAGAGGTAGGACAGACGTCAAATGATATCCACCGATCCATTGTAACCATCCCCTACCATGACTACCCTGTTGCATACCTCTTTAAAAAACATGTGTTTAAACGGCTGTAGCACGTAAATATACTCACGCCCTCCCCCAACCCTCCCCCCTGTCAATACTAGAATTTTGTAACGGGAATTTCCAAACACCCTGTATAGATAGACCACAGTGATCCACAAACATCTCAATTTTAATAGGAGAGATGAGATAGTTACATTAAATATGGATGCCACTTTATGCCAACAGAATGATCGATTACTTTTAATCGAGAAAAATGACGCCAGCCGGAGTTCACCATGGATTCTGTATCATGGGACGAATGGTTGTGCCTTCTGTGAACTTTACGTATTCGGGGTTACCTTGAGCCTTTGACGAAGTTGCCATTTAACCTCTGAAATTGTCTTCCGCAGCTGGCAGCCGCCGACGAAACGTCGAGGAATAGTTTTATATCTCCAGCAACGCCTATCAGCCCGAAAGTTTTAACTGTAATGAGCACTGGCCACAAAAGTCTACACTGCGTAACTAGGTGAATATTTCACTCTTGAGACAGTGGCGGATGGTGGCCTCACATTCCCAATAATTTTTCAGTCATCTCGTTCGTTAACCATGTTTACTGGAACGTTTTTGCCTGTAATATCGTACATCTTCACTGTTACTGTTATGAAAAATATTTCACGACTCCCTGTATGTAGATGGATAGTGTAGCAAGTCTTAGAAAAATGTCGCTAAAAGAACGAAAAAGAGATGAGGTGGCCGGATACAGCATGTTCTGCAGATCTAGCAGCCTCTCCGTGTTGACGGGCGACGCGAAGTGTCTGTGGTCTTTTGTGCTGCCGGCGTCGCTACAATTACGGCGAGTAGCCGACGCACCGGGTGGACAGCGTCAAGCCCGTAAATCTGTGCTTCCCGTCACACCACGGCGCGGCGCTGCAGTCTGCGAGTCGGCGACCGTCATTTGTCTTAAAAGTTAGTAAACAACCAACCGCCGCAGGCATCCGCGGGGAGCCTCCCCCTCCTCGACAGACAGAATCTGCCGTCCTTCCTCTTCACCTCGGTTTAAAGCCGAACGTTCCTCCACTGGAGCCACGATTCACTGTTTGCCTATGGTATGGTGTTTCAATCGTTCCATTTAGATCGTACAGCTGTCCCACTGTGCATAGAATTACCATGTCCTTTTCATGCCTTTTTGGATAATCATAAACTCATTAGCTTCTGCTGCACTATTCATAGTGGTTTCAGATCTGGAGTGGAAAGGAAAGGATAAAAAAGATGTCATTATACATTTTTATTTATTTCCTGTTTCAATGTCATAACTGATACAATGACATAAAAGTAGTTAAACATTCATTTCAGTTTTCCACATATCATTGAAAGCCACATTTTTCCGACACTACAAAGACTGTAATAGTGAATTTTCATTTAACAATCACATTTCTTTGATTTCTTTTCGCGTTTGAACCAGATCCTAGACTACAAATTTGTTAGTGTCAAAAAACCTCTAAGGATCCAACTAAAAATGAATTAGATTATGTTTTTACAGATCTTTATCAGATTACCTGTGCGGTATTTGTGTGAAATTTTATACGACATTGTACCAGTTCCTAACATGATTCTACAGATCTATGCCCAACACAAAATTTTATCAAATTTTATCATACTGCCTTATAAGTCCAAGAAATTTTATTATATGATAACCCATTGCGTGCAAAGGAGTAGTTACTTTACAAGAAAATGCAGTATGTCCCAGAGAACACCGTGACTAGTTTCTGTGAAAGAAACCATTAATATCACTTTTTTATTGGTAAGTATTTTCCGTACGACAGAACAGTTTTCTGGGCGTAGCGAAAACAGCACCTGGATTTACTTACACGGTCTGGTTATATTTCGGGTGACCTCTCTGAGCTTTCTCAGATGTTTGAGAGAAATTTCCACGTTTCTCCGTATACGGAGTAAAAATACAGGAAAGCGCAAATGGTAGGACGTACCCATTGCCGTGGAACGTAGAGCGGCTTGCGAAATATGTACACTGAGGTGACAAAAGTCATGGAATAGCGATATGCATTCATACAGATGGTGATAGTATTGTGTACACAAGGTATAAGAGGGAAGTGCGTTGGCGAAGCTATCATCTGTATCCAGGTGATTCATGTTAAACGGTTTCCGACGTGATCATGTGCCGCACGAAGTGAATAAACAGACTTTTAACGCTGACTAGTCCTTGGAGCTAGGCGCATGGGACATTCAGTTTCTAAATCGTTTGGGAATTCAATATTTCAAGACCCACAGTGGCAAGAGTGTGCCCAGAATACCAAATTTCAGGCATTACCACCCACCAAGTGCAACACAGCGGCCAACGGCCTTCGCGTAACGACCGAGAGCAGCGACGTTTGCGTAGAGTTCTCAGCGTTAACAGACAAGCAACACTGCGAGAATTTGGCGTTAATGGACTATGTCTGCGTTTACAAACACCATGACATCGCCTGCAGCGTCTCTCCTAGACACGTAATAATATTTGTTGGACCCAGAAGACTGGAAAACCGTGGCCTGGTCAGATAAGTCCCAATTTTAACTGGTAAGAACTGATGGTAATGTCAGAGTGTAGCGCATACCCTAGGAAGCCATGACTGAAGTTGTCAACAAGGCACTGGTGTGGGCTCCATAATGGTGTGGGCTGTATTTACACGGAATTGACTGGGTTTTCCGGTCTAACTGAACCGATCATTCACCGGAAATGGTTGTGTTCGGCTACATGGAGATCTTTTGCACGCAGTCGTTGACTTCATGTTCCCAAAAAAACGCTGGAATCTTTATGAATGACAATGCGCCATGTCGTCGGGTCACAGTTGATCGCAACTAGTTTGAAGAACACTCTGGTCAATTCGAGAGAAAGATTTGGCTACCTAGATCGCCGGACGTGAATCCATCGAACATTTATGAAGCATAATCGAGAGGTCAGTTCGTGCACAGAATCCTGCAATGGCAACACTTTCGCTGTTATGGATGGCTATAGAGGCATTTCTGCAAGGGGCGGCTATGGAGGCATTTCGGCAAGGGACTTCCAACGACTTCTTGAGTCCATGTCACATCAAGTTGCTGCACTACGCTGGACAGAAGCAGATAGGACACGACGTTGGGAGGTAACCCATGACTTTTGTCACTTCATTGTATGTATAGGGAACAGCATTCAAACTATTACTGTCAAAAAATCGTATAATTTAAGGAATCTGCACATGACAAATCTAGCAGTCTTTTTTTTATTTTCCACTTTTTCGTTTGAGAATTTATGCAATTTTTTAATTATTCAAATTATTTTTTAATGTTTGCATCTCCTCCACCCTTTACAGCCCTTCTTTTACACCCTCCGGACCTTCTCTTCTTGCATTATAAACTTTTTAGTTTTTCCTGCGTAGTGTACATAGAACCTAATTCGTATTTGCAACGATTTGTGATCGAAAATAAAAAACAATGAGCACTACCCACTTGTCACCAAAATAAAGGGCCTTGCATGTTATACAACATTCGATAAACAATTTTGGTCAGTGTGCCCCATGGAAAGACTAACACACTGAAAACATACCTTAGTGTATCCCTGATAATTTTTGTAATGTAGGGCTGACCAAAGTATGGAAGAAATTGTAGAAAACAGGATCATAAATTGATATCGATAGAACAACAGTTATCTCGTATTCAAACTCAAAACCTATGTCGAATCTTATTGCATTACTATATTGTCACTCTTGAAAAACGAACACAGAAAGCTCACCTAAAATACTGAAGCCAATGATTGACATCGTTAGGAAGGCTGGAAGATGAACAACTGCGCAACTCACATTTCCACACAAACAAGAGAAATAACCCAATTAACTCCGCAGCTAAGATGCACAATGTATCAGCGGCATTTATATCTTCAGACCTCAATGTTCAAAATGGTTCAAATGGCTTTGAGCACTATGGGACTTAACATCTGTGCTCATCAGTCCCCTAGAACTTAGAACTACTTAAACCTAACTAACCTAAGGGCATCACACACATCGATGCCCGAGGCAGGATTCGAACCTGCGACCGTAGCAGTCGCGCGGTTCCGGACGGAGCGCCTAGAACCGCTAGACCACCGCGGCCGGCCCTCAAAATTAGCACTTAACAAGCACGAGCAGGCATATCATAGTCGGACAGGACAACTCCATGGAAATGTATGGCAACAATTCCAAGTTGTCTACAGTCGGCCTAAATTCGGTTGGAGGGGCAGCAGAAACGCTTGTGGCCAATGTAATAAACGTAAATGTGCCACGACGGATGAGAATAGAGGGGAACGCAGCAAAGGTTTCCCTGATATGGTGTAGGTTAGTACCGAGGTTTAATGGTATTTTACTAATGATTGACAAAGCCTGGAGTCAAGAACTAGAGGTTATAGACGCGATTGGCCGAACAGAAATTCTGCTGAGATGGAGTTAAATTTCTCACGTTTCGTGGGAATGGAAAGGGGATTTTAGTTAACATCCATGCTGAACAGGTGTTTGCTACATTTCAAGGGGACACTTGGGAGACCAGGCAGAATTCTGACTATCCGTCAGGGTTTAATCCCCAAGAAATCGCAAGTTCAGGACGCGCCGAGCAGGCCTTCGTGACTTCAACGAGGATGCCGCCATACTCTGAAGCAAAGCTTTAAGCTGCAGTTCCACAGAAAGCCCGGAATCCGCAACTTCGAGTGAGAACCCTTTAAACATCACCCAACAGTCAGTACTGTCGCCTTTTTGTATGAAATAAATGTAACTGTACTGATACAAGATTGAGAAACGATCTCAACGAGTCATGCTACAACAGAATGAGCAACATAAATTTTTGTTTTATGATGCAAAACGTAAATTTCATTTTTCCTCTAAGACAGTTAATAAGTGTTAGGAAAGCAGTTTATTTTTTCTCGGTCGTGCTTTTTCTCAACGTTACCCAGTGAGTACGTACTTCCTGACGTGCTCAAACATTTGTTTCTCGAATTTTTCATCATATAATAGTCAAAGATTCTCCATGCTGTGCCCATCAGGTTCTTCTTGTTTTCCTTCCTTGGTAGCGTTTACTTAAGTCCAAAATGTATTCGCTTGCCAGAAATGCGTGCCATGGAAGTCTTTTTTGATGTGGTCACAAATGTCCTATCACCCTATCATTTCTTATCAGAGTTTTTCCATATGTTTCTTTCCTCCTGAATATTTATTGTGTCACTCCACCTAATTTTCAATATTGAAAAGGATAGTTGCTACTCATCATATTTTGAAGATCCTGAATCGCAGAAAGACACAACAAAAAGACTGCCTGAACATAAGCTTTCGGCCAACAAGGCCTCTGCCAAATACAGATAATACACACACACACACACACACACACACACACACAAAAACACACACACACATACACACACATGTGCGCAAACGTAACTAACACACACATCGTCACAGTCTCTGGCAGCTGGAGCCAGTCTGCGAGTAGCAGCAAATTGTGGGACAGACAACTGGATGGCAATGGCTTTAGGCACCTGCATAGCACCATCCTATGCCAGCCTCGTCATGGGCCATCTAGAGGAATGCTTCCTAAACATGCAGAATCCCAAGCCCCTCATCTGGTTCAGACCCACTGACAACATCTTTCTGATCTGGATCGAGGATGAGGACACCCTATCCACATTCCTCCACAACCTCAGCAGCTTCTCCCCCATTCACATCACCTGGTCCTACTCCACCTATCAAGCCACCTTCCTTGATGTTGACCCTCACCTCAATGACGATATCAGTACCCCTAACCGTATCAAACCTACCAACCACCTGCAATACCTCCAATACGGCAGCTGCCACCCATCAAGATGTCCCTTCCATACAGCCTAGCCACCCATGGCCATCACATGTGTAGTGATGAGCGCTCCTTCTCGAAATATACTGAGGGTCTCACTGAGGGCTTTACAGATCATACTTACCCTCCCAACCCTGTATAGAAGCAGATGTCCCATGCCTTATCTTTACAGCCATGCATCACCTCTCAAAGTCTCACCATCTGGCCACAGTGGATCATTCCCCTTGTAACTCAGTACTACCCAGGACTGGAGAAACTGAATTAAATTCTCTGCCAGGGTTTCGACTACCTCTCGTCATACCCTGAAATGAGAAATGTTTTACCCACTATCCTTCTCACCCCTCCAAGAGCGGTATTCTGCCGCCCAACAAACCTACACAATTGCCTCGTTCGTCCCTACACAACCTCTGCTCCTAACCCTTTGCTCATGTCCCTGCAATAGACCTGTCCGTACAGCCTCTCACCACCACCTACTCCAATCTGGTTACAAACATCACCTATCTCCTCAAAGGGCTGTCTGTGAAACCAGTCATGCAATCTACAAATCTACAAATTGCAACCAGTTTTCTGCATTCTACATGGACATGACAACCAACAAGCTGTCTGTCCACATGAGTGGCCATCGTCACAGCCTGTGCCATCTGGATCCTTCCCCCCAGCACAAGCTTTTATGATTTACACAGGTTGGAACTCTACCTCCTACGTCCCCTTAAACCCCTGGCCTCAAGCTTCATTAAGGATTGTCCTTACCCATCTAGTCTCTTCCCTGTTTCCATTCCAGCACTACACACCCTTTTATTCAACCAACGCACCCTGTCTTTTTACTTCCCTTCTTTTCTGCTACCCCCACTCTCTTCCCCACCCTTTGTCCAACCACCGAGCGAGGTGGCGCAGTGGTTAGACACTGGACTCGCATTCGGGAGGACGACGGTTCAATCCCGCGTCCGGCCATCCTGATTTAGGTTTTCCGTGATTTCCCTAAATCACTCCAGGCAAATGCCGGGATGGTTCCTCTGAAAGGGCACGGCCGACTTCCTTCCCCATCCTTCCCTAATTCGATGAGACCGATGACCACGCTGTCTGGTCTCCTTCCCCAAACAACCAACCAACCTTTGTCTAACCTCTCAACTGTGCCTAGCTGCCCTACTCATCACTTGTCGCTGCATGCTGCCAGCGCCACTTACCATCCCTCACCCCTACGTTGCTATTCCTCCCCCTCCCTGGCCCAGCCTCAACCTTACCACTACCTGGTTACCTTTCCCATAATGAGCTGCTACTCGCAGTCTGGCTCCAGCTCCCAGACACATCGTATGTATGTGTGTGTGTGTGTGTGTGTGTGTGTGTGTGTGTGTGTGTGCGTCTGCATGTTGTCTGTTTTTGCCTCGCGGGATTAGCCGAGCGGTCTCAGGCGCTGCGGTCATGGGCTGTGCGGCTGGTCCCGGCGGAGGTTCGTGTCCTCCCTCGGGCATGGGTGTGTGTGTTTGTCCTTAGGATAATTCAAGTAGTGTGTAAGCTTAGGGACTGATCACCTTAGCAGTTAAGTCCCATAAAATTTCACACACATTTGAACATTTTGTCTGTTTTTGAAAAAGGCATTTTTGGCCAAAAGCTTACGTTCCTGACAGTCTTTTTGTAGCACATATCTTCGACTCAGACTCTCCACCATACAGTGAGTAGCAACTATCCTTTTCATTGCATTGTTACATATCATCTTGGATTTTTCATTGTTTAATTTTCAGTATTCTTCAGGGCCATATCTCAAACATTCGGTTCCCTTCTTTTCTGGTTTCCCCTCAGTTCATGACTCACAATACTGTGCTCCAGACATAAATAACCCACAATTTCTTCCTCAAGCAAAGGTCTCTGTTTGACACAAGTAGGCTTATTTTGGCCAGGAACTCCCTCTTTGCCTGAGCAATTCTACTGTTATGTCCTTCGTGTTTTGTCCATCATACATCATATTGCTCCAATGGTAACAGAATTGCTTCACTGCATGACTTCCCTATTTTGATGTTGCTCATCTCATTTCTGCTACTCCTCACTCCTTTCGTTCTTCTGTGGTTTACCCTCAGTACATACTCTATGGCCAGTAGACTGTCTATTCGATTAAACAGATCCTGCAATTCTTCTTCGCTCTCACTAAGGGTAACAATGTGATCACCGTATCTTATCGTTGATATCCTTTCATTCTGAATTTTAGTCCAACTCTTGAACCTATTTTTTTATTTCCATCTTTGCTTCTTCGAACACAAATTGAACAGTGTGGTAGAAGGGGTATAATTTTTTGTTACGCCATTTTTAATTCCGGCATTTCGGTCTTCGTCTTCCATTATTATCGTCCTTTCTTGACTTTATTTGTGTTGTATATTACACGTCGCCCGCCATAGCTTACATCTATTCTTCTCAAACACTCCGTCACTTTGCACCATTTTACATTGTTGAACCTTTTTTCTACATAAAAAAACTCTGTCAAACATGTGTTCGTGTTAAGTCTTGATTCCATTATAAAGCTCAACGTCAGACCTGCCTCTCGGGTGTCTTTATCCTTTCTAAAGCCAAAGTGATCGTCACCTAAGAGAACCCCAATTTTTGTTTGGATTCCTCTGTACATTATTCTTACCACTAATTTCAAATACAGGAACTTCTAAGGTGGTTGTGGAATAGTTCCGATAAGAGGGCACTTCAAAAAGTGAATTCTATATTCTCGCTCTAAATTCATAGCTCAACAACAGTGGAGCATTGTCAAAAAGATCAAATGTTTTGGGTTTCCTGCAGACACGGTTCTGCTGCGGTATAGATAACAGGTGCATCATAGTGTGGGAGTGAAGTGGCGGGGCAAATGGGAACTTAATCCAAAGCGTCTAAACTGTACACAGATTCAACGTGAAATTCTGTAGGGATATGAATCAAACCCCCTGTCGCGTTCAGTCATAGTGAGCTGGTGCCAACCAAGGCCACACGGACGCGGGTGATGCTGATCGGGTAGGAACGTCATCGACATCGACCACAGACAACAGTGTCCAGGTAATCGTCGAGATTTCTACAGTTAACGAATTTAGCGACTGGTAGAACGTTCCGAACGTTGCTTTGAGATTCTTGGTGACTATGGTGAAATACAGTGTGACGTATCGTTGTTTCTTTGAAGTGTGTAGCACCGAGTTTCTTAGCCTGTCAAATAATGTATAACTTACGTTTCAAAGCCCATATCTGCTCTTGCGATCTTGGGAATTGTGTGGACTTGACCCTAAGCGTTTCATAGAACTATCTACGTCTACATTTACATCTACAGTACTTCGCAAGCCACCGTACGGAACATGGCGGCAGGTACCACGCACCACATCTTGTCGTTTCCTTTCCTGTTCCGCTCGCAAATATAGTGAGGGAAAAAGGATCGTCTATAAGCTGTAGTACGTGCCCTCATTTTCTTCATCTTAGCTGCATGGTTCTTACGCTAGATGTATGTTGGCGATAGTAGAACCATTCTGAAGTCGCCCTAAGATATCTGTTCTCTAAGTTTCATTAGTATTGTCTTACGAAAAGGGCAAAGTATTCTCTCCAAGGATTCCCATGCGAGTTCACGAAGCATCTCCAGAGTACTTGAGGGGTCATAGAAATTCCCGGTAACAAATCTAGCAGCATGCCACTGAATTAGTTCCTTTTGCTCTACTGGTCGGACCTAGTGTGGATCCTAAATACTCGAGCACTACTCAAGAATGGATCGCCCTTGCGTTCTATACATCGTCTCGCTGAAAGATGAGCTACATTTTCCTGAAATTCTCTGAATAAATGTAGGTCGCCTTCCCTGCTATTATCCTTACGTACTTCGCAGTGGGCCGGCCGATGTGACCGTACGGTTCTAGGCGCTTCAGTCTGGAACCGCGTGACCGCTACGGTCGCAGGTTCGAATCCTGCCTCGGGCATGGATTGTGTGATGTCCTTAGGTTAGTTAGGTTTAAGTAGTTCTACGTTCTAGGGGACTGATGACCACAGATGTTAAGTCCCATAGTGCTCAGAGCCATTTGAACCAGTTTTGAACTTCGCAGTGTTACGCCTAGGTGCTGTATTTAATCAATAACACTGATTCAGGCAGACGCTACTAATGCTGTATTCGAACGTTCCAGGATTGTTTTTCCTACTCATCAGCATTACCTCATATTTGTCTACATTTAGAGCAAGGTTCGATTCACCATACCAATTAAAATCTCTATCTAAGTTATCCTCCAACAGTGACTCAACGTCGGTACCTTCCCATACATTAGCAAAGACCGTAAATTTCTGCTCACCTTGTCCGATCTATACAGAGTGATTCAGCTGTCCCTACCGATAGATTTTATGCAATCCTCAACGCCTTCAAAAACAACACGTGAGATTTTCATATTCTTTTTCCCGCTACGTGCTATTAGTGCTACAGAGAAAATGAACAGGAACTTATCGTAGGATAAATAATGTACTTTTCGCTGGAAACCACGGTTTTCAAGTTATTTCAATAAGAGCACGTTTGATGGTCACTTTCATATGTTACTTGAATCTTTAGAGAATTACGACCTCCTGTGAAAATGTATTCCATTACAAAATTTAGCTGCATTAAAATTCCTACAAAATGTTCCTGTTATTTTTTCTGTAGTACTAATTCGAGGGTGAGTCAAATGAAAACCTTAAATATTTTTTTTAAATATTATTTATTGTGCAGAAGTGGTAGAAAGCTGTATCACTTTTCAACATAATCTCCCCCATGCAAGTCCTCTAGCGCTTACAAAGTGCATAAATCCCTTTAGAAAATCATTCTTTTGGTAGTCCGCGCAACCACTCATGTACCGCGTGGCGTACCTCTTCATCAGAACGGAACTTGTTTCTTCTCATTGCGTCTTTGAGTGGTCCAAACATAAGGTCTGGTGAGTATGGTGGATAAGAAAGACACTCAAAATGCAGGTCTGTGATTGTTGCAACTATTGTACGGGCAGTGTGGGGTCTCATTGTCATGTTGCAAGAGGATATCTGCTGACAGCAATCCACGTCGCTTTGATTTGACTGCAGGCCGCAGATGATTTTTTAGGAGATCTGTGTATGATGCACTGGTGACAGTGGTCCCTCTATACTCCATTCGTAGACTTGCTGCTGTGACAAACATGCATCGCCGTACTGAACCTTCACTCGTCGATGTATTTCAATAGGTTTCACACCTTCACTACGCAAAAACCGAATAACAGAGTGCTGTTCTTCCCTGGTGCAAGTCGCAAGTGGGGCGGTCATCTTTATACTGACACTGCGACGGTATGTGTGCATCTGGGCTTGAGCGGTCTAAGGCGCTGCAGTCATGGGCTGTGCGGCTAGTGCGGCTAGTCCCGGCAGAGGTTCGAGTCCTCCCTTGGACATGGGTGTGTGTGTAAGATTTCACGCACATTTCTGTTTTTTTTTTGTTTTTTTTTTTTTTTTTGCACTATGCTGGCACCTACAGGCCATTCTGCACGCTCTTTGTAGCACCCTTACCAACTTACAGGATAACGGCGCGAAATTTCGATTTGTTATTACAAATTTAACGTTTTCATTTGACTCACCCTCGTAGTTTGCGTCTAGCGAGCGAGATAATATGAACCTCTTGCATATGGTATTTGAAGGCGGTTCGGGTTGCATAATCCCCATCGGCTGGGGCAATTGAATCACCCTGTTTGGAGAATAAGAGGGTCCTGGCACACTTCCCAGAGGCGCTCCTGACGATACCTTGGTCTCTGATGAATGCTCGCTTCGACGACAGTCTGCTGGGTTTATTAAGATGTCTTCCAGCCAGTCACTTTTCTTCGCACGTATCCCCTCCGTGTGTAAACATCCGTCGCCACTATCGGTAGTTCATAAGTAGTTTACGAGACGAGTTTAAAACGGCATTAAAATGAATCTATGTCGCAATTTGTTTTCCTTTTGACCCGTGAAAGGACTGAAATGCCGCTACGATTCCTCTGTGGCCCGTGGCACTGCGTGTGTTTCCCTGTTCTCGACTCCTCGCGTACGCCCGTAATTATTAAAAAGAAAAACGCAGCGGTGCCTTTGAGAGAGAAGCCGCGCCCCCCAGCCGCCCTCGCCGCCAGACGGTATTCACCCGCCGCCCTTGCGGAAAGCTCGCATTCTGATGGCGGCGGCATCATCCCCCTCTTCCCTTCCCTCATCGGGTCGTCCCCTCGTACGTATCCCCTCAACCGGTAACAACGTTTACACATTCTTCTAGATTACGGTGCTGCAGTTTTTAGTGATTTCACCCCCGCGCCTCGTGAGCCAGCAGCAGAGAGACGGCCGTCGCTTCCCTGTTTCCTTAGCGCGGCCCCCACGCCGCGCTGCCGCAACGTCGCCCAATCTAAACATTTTCTTCCAATTGACTTGCCGACTCCTCGCAGGGGGCCGACATTCCTGCAGCCACGCCGCCCGCCTTCGGACAGACAGTCTGCATGCTCGACGGCGCACGCGCTCGCAGAATACACAGCGCGGAGCCGCCCTCCTTTTGTGGGGGAGGCCCGATAGCAAATACAAGAGACGAACAGCCACAGCAGGGGACAATCACGACCGCTCGCTGCCCCAGCGTTGCTTTGTACCAAAGAGCGGGGACGTCTACACTCGTTTCAGGAAACTTTTGGCATAGTTAACAACTATGTGTGTGTGAATTCCTAAGGCACCAAACTGCTGAGGTCATCGGTATCTAGACTCACACACTACATAAACTAACTTATGCTAAGAACAACACACACACCTCTGCCCGAGGGAGGACTCGAACCTCCGGTGGGAGGCGCCACGAAATTCGTGACATGGCGCCTCACATCGCGCGGACACTCCTCGCGGCTAACAACTACACTACTGGCCATTAAAATTGCTACACAAAGAAGAAATTCGTATAATAAACAGGTATTCATTGGACAAATATATTATACGAGAACTGACATGTGATTTTCAGGCAATCTGGGTGCATAAATCCTGAGAAATGAGTACCCAGAACAACCACCTCTGGCCGTAATAACGGCCTTGATACGCCTGGGCATTGAGTCAAACAGAGCTTGGATGGCGTGTACAGGCACAGCTGCCCATGCAGCTTCAACACGATACCACAGTTCATCAAGAGTAGTGACTGGCGTATTGTGACGTGCCAGTTGCTCGGCCACCATTGACCAGACGTTTCCAGTTGGTGAGAGATCTGGAGAATGTGCTGGCTAGGGAAGCTGTCGAACATTTTATGAACCCAGAAAGGTCCGTACAGGACCTGCAACATGAGGTCGTGCATTATCCTGCTGAAATGTAGGGTTTCGGAGGGCTCGAATGAGGGGTAGACCCACGGGTCGTAACTCATCTGAAATGTAACGTCCACTGTTCAAAGTGCCGTCAATGCGAACAAGAGGTGACCGAGGCGTGTAACGAATGGCTCCCCATAGCATCACGCCGGTTGATACTCCAGTATGGTGATGACGAACACACGCTTCCAATGTGCGTTCACCGCGATGTCGCCAAACAGGGATGCGATCATCATGATGCTGTAAAAAGAACCTAGATTCATCCGAAAAAATGACGTTTTGCCATTCGTGCACCCAGATTTGTCGTTGAGTACACCATCGCAGGCGCTCCTGTCTCTGATGCAGCGTCAAGGGTAACCGCAGCCGTGGTCTCCGAGCAGATAGTCCATGCTGCTGCGCCGGCCGGAGTGGCCGTGCGGTTCTAGGCGCTACAGTCTGGAGCCGAGCGACCGCTACGGTCGCAGGTTCGAATTATGCTTCGGGCATGGATGTGTGTGATGTCGTTAGGTTAGTTAGGTTTAATTAGTTCTAAGTTCTCGGCGAGTGATGACCTCAGAAGTTTAGTCGCATAGTGCTCAGAGCCATTTGAACCATTTTGAACCATGCTGCTGCAAACGTGTCGAACTGTTCGTGCAGATGGTTGTTGTCTTGCAAACGTCCCCATCTGTTGACTCAGGGATCGAGACGTGGCTGCACGATCCGTTACAGCCATGCGGATAAGATGCCTGTCATCTCGACTGCTAGTGATACGAAGCCGTTGGGATCCAGCACGGCGTTCCATATTACCCTCCTGAAGCCACCGATTCCATATTCTGCTAACAGTCATTGGATCTCGACCAACGCGAGCAGCAATGTCGCGATACGATAAATCGCAATCGCGATAGGCTACAGTCCGACCTTTATCAAAGTCGGAAACGTGATGGTAAGCATTTCTCCTCCTTACACAGGGCATCACAACAACGTTTCACCAGGCAACGCCGGTCAACTTTTGTTTTTGTATGAGAAATCGGTTGGAAACTTTCCTCATGTCAGCACGTTGTAGGTGTCGCCATCGGCGCCAACCTTGTGTGAATGCTCTGAAAAGCTAATCATTTGCATATCGCAGCATCTTCTTCCTGTCGGTTAAATTTCGCGTCTGTAGCACGTCATCTTCGTGGTGTAGCAATTTTAATGGCCAGTAGTTTATGTCTGAGGGAAAAACACAGAGAATAAAGCCGTCTACGTCGTGTAATACATTTCTGTTTGCTACGACGTTTCGTTCAATGTCATCTTGAAATCTAAGCACAGAAACTCTAAAACAAAAATAAGTCTCACAGTCAGTTGCATTAAAAACAATTTCTAAGTGGGCGCATTAACTCTTGACACCACACATAGTCATAGATTTTGACCAGCGGATAAATGATTCTTTCGGAGAACAAAAATTGCGAATATGTTCCTCCTTATTTAAAAGTCTCTGACTGGAAAATGGGTTACCAGTTGCCTCATTCTGCCTCGAGCAGCACCCTAAAAAATTTTAGCATACGAACAAATTCGTGCTTATTTTAACATGCAACTCACCTCAGACTCCCAGTTCCCCTAACTATAGCTCACTCGCACCAACTAGTCCATCGCTGTAACTCGCTCATACCCAATCACTTCCAGTTACATTTTTTCACTCACTCATTCAGCCCAACTCATTGTCATTATCTCTTTGCGTCTCTCTGTCACTGTGTCCTGTGACACAGCCACTGTCCCCTTCCTTCTGTCCTACTACTACTGTCTGCTCTCACAGTCACAGTCTCCCTCTTCCTCTCTCTTACTGATAATATTTCATTCCTTCCTTCCTGCTGCTGCTCTCTCTTCTCACTGTCACTATCTCTCTCTTTCTCGTTGTCACTCTCATATACTCCATCTCTGTTGCTGCCTCTCACCCACTTCCACTTTCTCTTCGTATTTATTCCTCCCCCCTGGCAATGTGTTCTTCACTCGTTTTCCTATCACTGTTCTGTCACTGTCAACTATGTTCGACTGACATTGGGTCCCTCTGTTTCTCTCACACTGCCATCGTCTCCTTCGCTCTTCCTATAACATAAGCAATGTCTACTACCTTCAAACATTTATTACTGTTCCTTCTCTTTGCCATTGCCACTGCCTTCTTCTCTTTCAGCATAAAAAAATGTGGGAATATGTTCGCATGCTAAAATTTTGGGAAAATTTTAAAGGTGCTGAGGAAGGCAGGATGAGGTAATTACTACCCCATTTGTCAGTCATGGTCTTTTACATAAACAGGAACATATTTGCGTTTTTTGTACTCCGATAGGAGCATTTTGCCGCTAGTTCCCTTCTTTTTCCTGTTGCAGCAGGGCAAGCATCTCATATGAAAAGAAATATATTGGTCACTAAAATTTAGATAGTTAAGTGAAACTGAAATAACGCAAAAGTAATTTTAGACCGCAGACCGTATTTTACGTCTAATTCCGCAAGTGCTCCATTACTACAAACTGGGGTTCCCGGTTAGTAACGGGAGACACTTTACAGCATATTTCTCCGTGCCTCGTAGCTTTGTAGACTACGTTTCGACCTAACGCCGCATTTTTCGTGTACAAGTAGTAAAACTTTGAACCTCTGCATCTTCCACAAAGATATGAAAAGAATTTTTAGGCTTGTTATAGATGGAATCTTAGTAAAACATCTTAACAATTAGAGCTGTTTGTTGTGCATAGCCGTCTAGGAATCCTCTGTTGGGTTTTGGTCCCCAAAAAACAAGTTTCTTGGATGTATCTTGATATAGGGTAAAGATTTTTGGACATTGTGAGGTAGAACTTCCAAATAAATGACTACGGAATATATCGTTAACATCTGTGCAATTTTCTGCGGTTATTCATTGTTTAGATCTCGATTCATACTGGATGTTACGTGTAGAAGCAGTGTTTCTTTGAAGTTCTGTATCTTGGAAACGGGCAAAGATATCAAGAAGACTGTGAACGTTGTTCGAGAACTTAGGAATATACCGTTAAAATTTCAGCCATTCGCTGTGCATAGCCGTCTTGGAATCTTCGGCTGGGTTTTTGTCCGCTGGTGACGGTGAAAATATAATAAGAGCATTTGTTTGGGAGGCTTTTGCGATGAACAGCCCATGGACTAAGGGTACCTCCATAAGTTCAATCAAGGCCACCTTAGACCACATCAAATGCAAAAAGAACCAACCGATTTGCTCCATTTGACTAAGCAGGAGAAAGTGTGCAATATTCACACTTCGACCCCGTACTGTAGAATAGTGACACAAAGGCAAGCTTTCTGTTGGATATAAAAATGGTCCTTAGCCCAAGGGTTATCCAAAACACTTGATTCTACCTTTTTACTGCCAACAGAACCCAATTTATCAGCACCGGCAAATCCCAATTTTATTAGCGGCGTTTTGGAACATATTGCTGAGCATGCTGTCGAATCCTTTCCCATAAGCTGACAGTAAACTTTGTTTTATGAGCTCTAGGTTTTTATTTTTTACCAAAGATATAGAAATTACAGATTTGTGGTTTTTGACCAATGAAATATTAAATCACAAAATTTTTGTTGCGATGTCAATAAACTTCAATATTTGATTTCATCACATACGTTTTACAACATTCCTTGTGTAACACCAGCAAGAGAACTTGTCACCCTTCTTCTAAATCTATCTACATGAAGTACTCGTGCAGCGTAAACATTGGCCTTTACGTAGCTCCACAAAAAGAGATCTGAAGGCGTTCTGTCGGTGATCTTGCAGACCAGGCAGTAGGACCATCAAGCCCGATCCATATGTGAGTAAATGTTTCGTTAAGAAAATCACATCAGGCTGAAATTTTCTCAGTTACGGTTTAACATATCCAGACAAACGTTAGCTGTTGCTAATTTTTCGACAAAAGAACGTTGTGCATTCAACCACACGACACGTTGACTCTAGGGGAATTCTTAACGTGATCCAATGCAACCTATAGACTACACGGACCCCATATCCTCACATTGTGCTTCTTAACTTTACATGCTATGTGGATAACAGCCTCATCTGAAAAACAAATTCAGTGAAGATTCTTATTACTGGTGTCGATTCGGTTCAATATGTCAGTCATAAAAGCTGTTCGAGAAGTTCGATCATCTGGTTGTAATGCGTGTCTCATCTGGACCTAACATGCATGCAGGTGAAATCTGTTGTGTAGAATTCATCGCACTGTGGTCATAGGAATCCATAATTCACGAGATGCACGTCGAATAGATTTGGAAGGGCTTTGAAAGATAGCATGTTGCACAGCTCCGACTTTTGTCCACAGATCGCAGGCCACCCTGTTCGCGGAATATCCAACACACTGTCGATCTGTTTAAACTTCATGTACCACGCAACAAACCCCTTCTGTCAGATGTTCCTCTTCCAATTTTTCTTTGAAAATTTCGCTCTTCAGAAATGGGAAATTTTGTCTGATGATACCTCAGAATACATTACGCCTTCCCCTCGCGTGACGCCATTTTACAGTAACAGCGACTGTCCTTCGATTTTGATGATGTATTCTTTCGTTCGTCACAAACCAAAAATTTGTAAGTTCTACAGCTTTTCTAAATTAAATAGTGATAACTATACAAAGACTTTAGGCCCTCCTGTATAATGGGCGATCTAGACGGCTTTATTCACTTAATGTCTAGATGAGCGTAAACTAGCTTATTATTTTCTTTACTACTAAGTGGGAACGTCCCCACATCGCCTCAAACACAAATATTATAGCTGACACAATACTACTGACAGTTATAAGTATCAAGTGCTTAACCTGTTCTTTGCATATTAACTCTCAGAACGACAACTAAGAGAGGATAACGCTTCTGTTCAAGAGACCTTACACAAAAAGCTTGTGTGACATACTTTATTGAACTACTCCAGTGTTTTGTGTCATTACTTCGGTATGACGGGAGATCTCGAAGAAATTCAGAGGTATGCTTGTTTGATCGTCAATTACCATTACTGTGACAAAAGTTCTAATGTAATTAACTCACTGGACACAAAAATGTCGCTAGAATCCTGGAAGAGCGTATTATTAAACCAGAAACTAAAAACAAGTCAGTTCAACAACTTGTAAAAAGGATCACTTTCTATATAAAACTAAACGTGTAATTTCTTCACTTACGTTGTTGCAAAGCCACCCAAAACTCATTTCACGCGCTATCGATCGCCCATAATAATTACATTACTTCACTGAAAAAATATATACTTCCTCATACATCGCTGTGGATTTAAAATTACTCTCCTCTTTTTGTGCTAGCATTTGACAAAAAGTCGTTTCGATATCTCAAAGCCTTTATGAGATATAACGGATGTTATCAATATTTCACTGAAGCTGTATCTTTTGCGTGAGCGTCAAAAAGTGAGTGCGCTACATACTCGAACAACCCATTTTCTCGAGACTGTAGGTGGATACAGATCTCCTCCAAGTTTAAAAAAACGTTTGATGTGTGAGCTGTATTCCACATATGGCCGTGTGTTACTTAACATGCGCTAAGTGTAAACTCAGGATGATTCCAATTTTCCATTGGAATCTATTGGAATTTTATTCAGCAGGTAGCTCAATTTCGACATTTCACGATCATTGACGAAATAATGTGTGTTTCACAGTGAAGGTGACAAATGTGACTACAGGGTGCGAAAGATTTTCTTTTTCAGAATAGTTTCTTTAATACGTTGTGAGAAAGATTTCAGAACAACTAGAGTGCATGCGGTGCTCCACTTTTATTGTCACTGTTGCACCCAGACTAGTCGGCTGGCCAGCGTTCTGTGTGTGCAGCACCGAGCGCATATAACCGCGTGAAGGAGGAATCGGCATTCTGTCTATGGCTTGCTTTGCGTTTTCATACGACACAACGAGCAGCCTCGTCCACGTACGGTACCCAAGGGATAACGATCGTCCGCTGTGTCAGCCTCTGCCATCGGGCACCATGCATATGCGGATTGCAGGGGCACGCGTTCAATTAACCTCTTTCCCGGCAGTGTGCTGATGACTAACCGGACCTTGGAGACACCTCATCTCATTCACGTAGCTCCTCAGCGGGTGTCGCAAGGCCGAGTGCAGTCAGTACCATTCCTCTTCTCCCAATAAGTAGAAATCCTCGGTATACCGGGAACTGAACATGGTTTTAGGCTAACCAGTCAACTACGGAAACAAACGTTCTCGTACCTAAACTAAGCGCAAATTCGGACGCAGGTGACATGGTGAAGGACATAGCAGGAAACTCCACGCGACGCAATATAAATGTAGGGTTTCGCGAGCGGATGACATTATTGTTGGTAAATCTTTCGAGGTATAAAGTCGTGGACCGCACGGGATTAGCCGAGCGTTCTGGGGCGCTGCAGTCATGGAATGTGCGGCTGGTCGCGGCGGAGGTTCGAGTCCTCCCTCGGGCATGGGTGCGTGTGTTTGTCCTTAGGATAATTTAGGTTAAGTAGTGTGTAAGCTTAGGGACTGACGACCTTCGCAGTTAAGTCCCATAAGATTTCACACACATTTGAACATTTTTTAATAAAGTCGTGGTCCACGAAACACTTCTGTTCCTAACATTTCGTCCAGAACTGCGCTGGTCATCTTCAGAGGAGTTGCTGCTTCGATGAGTCTTGGCGACAAGACTCAACGGAGGAGCAACGCCGCTGAAGATGTTCAGAAGAGAAGAGCTTCGTGGACCTTGACCATATACCCCGAAAGATTTGCCAGCAAACTGTCTCTTAGCCAGTATAGTGCAGTAATTCCTAGAAAATCAATGGATAAACACGTGCATCTTAGTTTAGAATCAGGTTCTGATGAGTAAATTGTCTTACTGGTGTTATTGTTTGACTCCTTGAAACGCCGGCCGTGGTGGCCAAGCGGTTAAAGGCGCTACAGTCTGGAACCGCGCGGCCGCTACGGTCGCAGGTTCGAATCCTGCCTCCGGCATGGATGTGTGTGATGTCCTTAGGTTAGTTATGTTTAAGTAGTTCTAAGTTCTGGGGGACTGATGACCTTAGAAGCTGAGTCGCATAGTGCTCCGAGCCATTTTTTTGAACTCCTTGAAACGAAAAAAAGCAAAATGGAAAAGCGGAAGCGTCACTGTGACGACTATGTTTTCTGATGAACGATTCACAAAATACTTCAATGTGGACTAGGCACTTCAATTTGAACTGGATTCAGTTACAAGTCATCGAAAAGTATAGTGCCCAAACATCAGCTGGAAGTGAAGGAAAATTGGCTGCGTTTTTGGGGCAGGTTTTCTTTGAATTGCTTTGAAAAATATCTGTTATAATTTAGCTGTCCTCAAGTTTCAGCAGTTGCTGTAGGAAACTGATTAGGAAAACTGTGTAACATGTTGCGGGATATTCAGCCAAGTAGCGTCGTCCAAATGGTGCGACATTTGAAAAGTTGACTTGTTACCATCTTCAGGCTCCAGCCTGCCAAAATACTGAAGCATTTGGACGATGTCAGCCGGCTGAATACCCGAAAACATTTAATAATTAGGACACTCATGATAATGCTTATGAATTCAGATCGAGATCCATCAGAAGTATTTGAAATTACATCCACAGAACTATGAAGAAGTTTAGGATGAGCCGCTGTCCTCTGTAGAGTAGTAGAGTAATAAGAAGTTGTAGCGCTGTAAGACAATCTACTACGACGAGTACTCGGAAAGTAAGGTCCGATTTGGCGCAAAATGGAAACTACAGTGAAAATTCAATTCAGCTTTGCACAAATATGGTGGCCTGTGCCTCTGTAATGCCCGTCGACCGCATCACGTTACTCTTCTCAGGTCTGAGGGTACAGTGAGCACATAGAGATGCATAGAACAATACCTTCTCCCGCCAAGTATGTGGATCCGGTGAGAGATTTCGCCTGAAGCTATGCTGCCCACATAACATAAGTGCCACGCGTTTCCTTGTTCGAGACAATTCTCAGCTGCATTCTGCAGGGGCAATGAAGACACTCCTGCAGCGTTTATGAAGGGAAGTGTTTGATCACCAACAATACAGCCCTTAATTTGCTCCCTCCGATGTTCATCTCTGCTCACATGAACCGCTGAATACGAAGAAAACATTTTGGCGCAAACAACGAAAGGCAGACCAGCTTAGAGAATAGAAGGAAAGTGGAGGTGGCTGCTTTCTGTGACGAGGGTACTGGAGTGTTGGTACAAAGCCACGGCAGATGTCTAAGTAGGAGCGGCGATTATTTAGAGAGGTAACTGGAAGGTTTGGCTAACTGTTGCGAATAAAAAACTTTAATTATCACTGCGGTTTCCATTTCGCGACCGATCGGACCTTGCTTTCCGAACAGCCCTCGTACAGTTCATTGAGTTGGTGTACTCTGAACGACCAAAAGAGCTGTTTCGCTTTGAGAGACTGTGCGACGTGCGCACAGTAAACTGTGTCGAACGCCGCATGGCGCAGCCTAAAGCAGGCATGGTACTGTTCTGTCGCCTCCTGCATCTAGAGTCGCGTTACTGTATAGCAATCTGCATGTCACACAAAGACGTGCAGCGTCTGCACCACCGCCGGTGTACTGCTGGCGTTAAGCTTCCCTCAGAACAACCGATAGCAGCTCAAGCAAAAGATGAAAGTGCTCGACAAAGTATTTTCGTCTCAGCTATGTGTCGGAGCGATGTGTCTGAAGAGTCAACTGTGCACCCGTGTGGTAGACGTTCCGTGTCCAGCTGGACTCTGCCCTCGCACCCGCCAGTCGGGCCAGAGTACGGTAGAGGGACAGTTAGCGTGTCCCCGGCACGCAGTCCCGACCCTGGCCAGCTGGGCCCGGACCGCGCGATGCGTGGCCGCAGCCAATACGTTACGCGCTAAAGATATGCTTGTTAGTGTAATAGCGGGCCGTATGCGCTCACTAAGTGCGTCCGGGCACGCGACGGCTCCCCCGCCGCGCAGGCGACGTGAATAAATTGTGAACGAGGGCGCGTCGGCCGGATAAACGCAGCGGCAGCCGCTGCAGAGCCTTCCGTGAACGCGGCTTAATCACCGCGCAGACGCGAAATAAAGGCGCGGCGCGCATTTCTCTCCGCTATTAATTGCGTCTCGTGACGAGCCAGCGGGCGACAAGAGCCGTAAATCATTGAGAGCGCTGTCTCGATGTATCCAGAGATACATGACTCCCACATAATGAGGCTGTTTCTCTCTGATGTTTTCACAGATTTCGGAAACGCTACGACGATGTAATTTGTGGATATTGTCTGAAGCGCGACCTTGTACGGAAGTGGAAAGCTCATGTTGAAACGATTCTCTTTGATTTTTTCCCTGTTTTTATCGAAATCTGCGTTACATAACGTACACTCACGTTCAGAAGAAAAAACCGAACACCTCGAGCAACTAGAGATAGGACTTTCATATTCATAGGACATGTACATTAGTATGTTCTGCACAAATGATTAGCATTTGCTGTCGGCCCGATGGTTCAAGGTCAACATTGATATCGCCGCCCAATACCACCTACCGTTAAAATGTGCCTGCGGCTCTCGTTGTCGCTATAAACCGAACATTATGGATCAGTGTGACTTGAGCAGACGTGCACGATGCCTCGCAGAAGTATGCGCCAACCGTACCTTCAAACTAGTCGGTTTGAAAGAGGATAAATTACTGGCACAGAAGTATGTGGTGCATCCATGCGGGAAATTGCTTCTCCTGTGGGACGAAGTGTTTCGGCAGTGCAACGGGTAAGCGCAGGATGGTTCACGGAAGGCCGTAGATTACAACAGTACGGGTTAGGTTGAACCACCCAGACCATCCCTCGAGAAGATCGATACCTCTGCCAAATGGCATATGAGGACAGAACTGCGCCCTCCTCGACTCTGGCGCAACATTAGAACAGTGGAACACACTGTACACTGTCATGGATGGTAGACCGTCAGCTTTTATTACGGCACGGGTTACGCGCGCGTTGTCCACTTCTCCGTCTATCTCTGACGAGTGTGCAGAAACTAGACGGCAATGGTGTATGGAACGACGTCACAGGGGACAGGAATGCATCAGCACGGCTTTAGAAAGCATCGCTCCTGCGAAACGTAACTCGCCCTTATTTCACATGATATCTTGCTAACCATGAATGAAGGGTATCAGACGGATGCCATATTCCTTGACTTCCGGAAAGCGGTTGACTCGGTGCCCCACTGCAGACTCCTAAACAAGATACGAGCATATGAGATTGGTTCCCAAATATGTGAGTGGCTCGAAGACTTCTTAGGTAACAGAACCCAGTACGTTGTCCTCGATGGTGAGTATTCATCGGAGGTGACGGTATCATCTGGAGTGCCACAGGGAAGTGTGGTAGGTCCGCTGTTGTTTTCTATCAACATAAATCATCTTTTGGATAGGGTAAATAGCAATGTGCGGCTGTTTGCTGATGATGCTGTGGTGCACGGGAAGGTGTCGTCATTGAGTAACTGTAGGAGGATACAAGATGACTTGGACTGGATTTGTGATTGGTGTAAAGAATGGCAGCTAACTCTAAATATAGATAAATGTAGATTAATACAGATGAATAGGAAAAAGAATCCTGTAATGTTTGAATACTCCATTAGTAGTGTAGCACTTGACACAGTCACGTCGATTAAATATTTGGGCGTAACATTGCAGAGCGATATGAAGTGGGACAAGCATGTAATGGCAGTTGCGGGGAAGGCGGATAGTCGTCTTCGGTTCATTGGTAGAATTTAGGGAAGGTGTGGTTCATCTGTAAGGAAGACCGCTTATAAAACACTAATACGACCTATTCTTGACTACTGCTCTCGTGTTTGGTATCCCTATCAGGTCGGATTGAGGGAGGACCTAGAAGAAATTCAGAGGCGGGCTGCTAGATTTGTTACTGCTAGGATTGATCATCACGCGAGTGTCAGGGAAATGCTTCATGAACTTGGGTGGGAGTCTCTGGAGGAAAGGAGGCGTTCTTTTCGTGAATCGCTACTGAGTAAATTTAGAGAACCAGCATTTGAGGCTGACTGCAGTACAATTTTACTGATGCCAACTTATATTTCGTTGAAAGACCACAAAGATAAGATAATAGAGATTAGGGCTCGTACAGAGGCATATAGGCAGTCATTTTTCCCTCGTTCTGTTTGGGAGTGGAACAGGGAGAGAAGATGCTAGTTGTGGTACGAGGTACCCTCCGCCACACACCGTATGGTGGATTGCGGAGTATGTATCTAGATGTAGATGTAGAATGGCATGAGACAGTATTTACGGACTAATCTAGGTTCTGTTTGTTCGAAAATGGTAACCGCACTCTGGTTCGCCGCGGACACAGGGAGCGGCATCACAGTGACTACATTCGCACAACACATGCATAGCCAGTTGAAGGCCTTATGGAGTGGTTGCTATTGAGTAGAACCACTAACCACAGTTGGCGCGCGCGCAGCGCACTGTGACCACTATGACCTACGTGAATGACATCCTGCGATTCGTACACATACCCTTTTCGCACAACTCCCCAGACGCCATTTTTCACCAAGACAATGCACGATTACATGTTGCTGCACGAACACGCCTTCTTGATGTCACAGGACGTCAGCCTTTTTCCTTGGTTCGCCAGATCACCGGACTTGTCACCAATCGAAAATGTGTGGGATATGTGAAATGACAGGCGCAGCGTGTGACCCAGTGCCAACCACCGCAGATGAGCTTTGGAACCAGGTGAATGCAGCATGGATGGCTATACCATAGGGCGCCATTCGCGCCTTATATGTGTCGATGACCCCTCGCATGGAACAAGTTATCAGAGACTATGGTGGACCCTTTGCCTACTAAGCAATAGGACACATATTGAACCGAGGTGACGGAAATGCTAATTATTTCTGGATAATATATTAATGTACATATCCCGTGAATATGATTGTCCTATCTCTAGTCGGTCAAGGTGTTCTGTTTTTTTTTCTGAACATGAGTGTATTTAAAAACAAGTATAAGATAATATCAAATAATGTCAATGATGATAAAAACCAGGACAGCTGTATTTCAGGTACGGTAGTTACCCAATAACTGATTTCGTTCTCAGTGAACACCTTCAAGTGAGATTGAAAATTCACCAACAGTCTTCGTTACTAATTCCCACAAAGTAGCAGAAATGTGCCGGTGTCTTGACTCAAAAATATCTAATCGCTATACATGACGTTAATGGTCATCTTCAGGACCTTGGTGAGTACGTTGGCGCTTTTTTTCAAGCATTCGTGCATGAGAGGGAGGTTCAGGGCACTATTTTGCCCTTGGTGTGGGTAATCGCTCCAAAAAGGTGAAGAATCCGCTATGATCAACGGCGTGAGGATGCAGAAGGAAATGAAAACCACAACATTAATGACACACAGTGCATATACACAGCAAAAAGCCTGTAATTTAAAAAACTTCATGATGATTTTTCCTCGGCACTAGATACCGGGTTCTTCATTATTTTCTCATTCGAATCTCCGGTAGGACACTGACAAGAGGGAGGTAGCCACGAGGAAATTATGAAATAGCCAACTATGGGATAACATGCTTCGAGTGGTGGTATGGAATGTCAGAAGTTTGAAGTTTGTAGGAAAGCTAAAATATCTGAAAATAAAAATGCAAAGCCTCAATGTAGATGTAGCAGGAGTCAGTCAAGTGAAACAGAAATAAGATACCGATTTCTGGTCAGAACAGTGTAGGGTAATATCAACAGTAGCAGAAAAATTTATAATGAGAATAGTATTCGTTATGAATAGGTAATTAGGGCAGACATTGAATTACTGTGAACATTTCTCGTTACACCTACAAAAGTGGAGAGTCAGCTATGATCAACGGTGTGAGCATACGGAAGGCAATAAAAACCACGGCATTAATAACATATAATGTGCATACGCAGCACATTAGACGGTAATTTAAAAAGTTTTCTCATTAGAATGTACAGCAGACCAACACCAACAACAATAGTCCAGGTATACCCGGCTACATCACAAGCAGATCGAGAAATAATATAAGGAGATTGAACGGCTAGTTCAATATGTTAAGTGAGATGATAATGTATTTGTCATGTGGCCTTCGACGCTCTAGTGCCAGAAGAAGTAAAGGATGGAGATACGGAAAAATATGTGATTGACGTAGGAATGAGAGATGAAAGGGCCCGACTAACTTCTGCAATGAATTTCAGCTACCAATGTGTTCGAAAGAACAGACACCACACGGAATCTACAGCTGTTATGTAACTGAAGGTGTAAGAGGGAGAAAGGAAAGGGGCGGACCTACTGATGTCTTTCCAACATGTCCGAAAGAACAGACACCCCTCATTCATATCACTGTTTCGCTTCGATGGGCAGTGAATCCACCTCCTTCAGTGGGGAAGGGACTGTCGATAGGTGGCGCTATGTCGGATTGTGCGTCGACCGAGAGGCGTGGCGAGATAGTCCCCGCAATTGCGACAAACACTGTTTCTTGGTGGTACAGTGGTTAACGCTTTTTCCAAGTAAACAGGAGATCCCGGTTTTTCTTTCCCGATCTGGCACACTATTTCACTCGCCGCCGGTACCGCATGAAGCTCCGATGCAACTGAAATCAATGTTCCCTTCCATTTCCTTTTCTTTCTCCCCTCTCCACCTTCAGTGTACATAACACTAAATATGCTGTTCAAAGATATAAGGTGGAGAAGATATACCAGGAAAAGAGCAGGAGTATGATTCCAGCTGGATTAATCTTGGTCAGACAGAGTTTCCGAAATCAGATATTGGATTGGAAGGTGTACCCAGGTTCATATACAGTCACAGACCACAATTCAGTAGTGACGATGAGTAGAGAGAAGTGTAAAACATGCGTCCAAAAGAATCAGTGTGGATGTAGATAGTACTAAGGAGTAAAGAACAGTGTTTGAAGTTCTCTGAGACCGTAGATGCTGCGATAATAAGTACCACAGAAGGCATTTCATTTAAAGAGGAATGGAATAGTGCAATCATAGATGTTGAACAGTCAGACATAGGTACAAGGAAGGTAACAGAAAAAGTACTTAAATGTATCGACGTAAGAAATATGTACAGCAATGTTCAGGGAAATTCAGGAATGCAGAAATGAAAGTTATTTAGAAAGTGAGCAAATAGAGCGTGCAGGGCAGCCAAGGACGAATGGCTACAGGATAGATGTGGAGAATCCGAAAAGGACATGATCGTCAGAAGGACTGATTCAGCATATAGATAAGTCAAATGAATGTTCGGTGAAATTAAAAGCAATGGTGGTAACATTACGAGTGGAATGGGAATTCCACTGTTAAACGCAGAAGAAAGAGCATATAGGTAGAAAGAATACATTGAAGCCATCTATCACGGTAAGGACTTGCTGATGAGAAAAGGAGAAACTGAACACGATAACATAGAGACAGGAGATCAGTATTAGGATCATAATTCCAGAGAGTGCTGGATTACTTGACTTCAAATGTAGCAGCAGAAAAAGATAACACTCCACCAGAATTTCTAAAATCGATGGGAGAAACGGAAACCAAGCTGCTATTCAAGTTGGTGTTCAGAATCTATGAGACTGGCAACGTACCATCAGACTTTCGGAAAATGATCATCCATCCAATTTTGGAGATATCACGAACAGAAAAGTGAGAAATCTATCTCACAATCAGCTTAAGTTCTAATGCATCCAAGCTGCTGACAAGAATAGTATGAAGAATAAAGGAAAAGAAGGTAAGTATCTGTTAAATGACGATTAATTTGGTTTTATGAAAGGTAAAGGGACCAGAGAGGCACTTCTGACATTGCACTTTATAATGGAAGAACACGGAATGTGAAGGGAGGATATGAGATGTATATCAACAAAATCAAAACAAGGATAGAGGAATATAATCGAATTAAATCATGTGATGTCGAGGGAATTAGATTAGGAAACGAGACACTTAAAATAGTATTTGAAGTTTGCTATTTGGGCAGCAAAATAACTAACGATGGTCGAAGTACGGAGGATAAAAATGTAGACTGGCAACGGCAAGAAAAGCGTTTCTGAGGGAGAGAAATTTGTTAACATCGAACATAGATTTAAGTGTCTGAGTCTTTTCTGAAAGTATTTGCGTGGAGTGTAGCTATTTACGGAAGTGAAACACGGACGATACATAGTTTAGATAAAAAGAGCTTAGAAGCTTTTGAAATGTGGTTCAACAGAAGAGTGCAGAAGATTAGATGGGTAGATCACGTAACTAAGCAGGAGGTACTGAACAGAATTTGGAGAAAAGGAATTTGTGGCGTAACCTGACTGAAATAAGGTAGAGATTGATAGAACTGCTTCTGAGCGGAGGGAAGTTTGGGGGGTTAGGGTAAAAGTCTTAGAGGGAGGACAAGAGATGAATACAGCAAGCAGATTCAGAAGGATTTACGTTGCAGCAATTACTCGGAGATGACAAGGCTTGCACAGGATAGAGTAGTATGGAGAGGTACATCAAACCAGTCTTTGGACTGAAGACCACAACAGCAACAACAACATCAATGTAAGAAAGTGTGAGGAAAAAACAAGATATGCTCACAGGGTTTTTCGATCTAGAAAAATCGATCGATAATGTGTATTGTGGAAGATGTTAGAAAAACGGGAGTCAGGTACATAGGAGGACGGGTGATATTCAACATGTGCGAGAAACAAGAGGGATCAGTAAGACTGAAAGATCAAGAATGAAGGACTCGGATTAAAAAGAGCGTAAGACAAGGATGCAGCCTTTCACCCCAACTGTTCAATCTATACATGGAAGGAGCAGGAATGCAAATAAAATAAAGTTTCAAGTGTAAGATTCAAATTCAGCTTGAAAGGATTTCAGTGATAAGATTCGCTGATGACACTGCTATACTCAGTCAAAGTGAAGAAGACGTATAGGATCTGCTGAATGGAATGAAAAGTCTAATGTGGGCTGAATATAGATTTAGAATAAAACGGAGAAAGATAAAAATAATGAGTAGGAGCAGAAATGAGAATAGCGAGAAACAAAACTGGAGATGACGAAGTAGACGATGTTAAGGAATTCTGCTACCTTGGAAACAAAATAACCCATGACGGACGAAGCAAGGACATAAGAAGCAGACTAGCACAGGCAAGGAGGACATCCCTGGCCAAGAGAAGTCTACCGATTTGATAGGCCTTAAGTTGAGGAAGAACTTTCTGAAAAATTACGTTTGGAATACAACATTATATGGTAGTGAAACAAGGACAGTGGGGAAACCGGAACAGAAGAGAATCGAAGCGTTTGAGAAGTGCTGCTACAGAAGAATGTTGAAAAGTTAGATGGATCGATTAGATAAGGAATGAGGAGGTTCTCCGCAGAATCAGAGAAGAAAGAAATGTATGGGAAACACTGACAATAAGAAGTGACGTGATGATAGGACCTCTATTTGTCAGAGAATAATCTCCCTGGCCCTAGAAGGAACTGCACAGTGTAAAAGCTGTAGGGGAAGACAGAGCTTGCAATATATAATGGAGAACTTAGTGTCCAAGTGTTACTCCGAAATGAACAGGGTGGCGCATGAAAGGAATTCGGGGCAGGCTGCACCAAACCAGTCCGAAGACTGACTAATGACCCCAAAAAATGCATTAGTGAAGTGGCATGTCTCAAAATGGAGAGGACAAATTCTAATTTTCTTGTACAGATACTGCGTACCCTTCTTCGTAAGCTCGGCCTTTCTCGCATTCATAAGCCATATCTTTCTGCTGGGGAGTAAAAATAAAAAATTACTCAAGAAGAAAACGGAATGCCTGCTATTCTGTCACAAAACATCTGTACATTAGCTGTAAAATACGGTAAGTAGCTCTTCGTTTATACCCCAGTAATTCAATACAGTCTGGAAAGTTTCCTTGCTTTCATCAGCTTTCCTATGGTTTGTTAATTCTAAAAGGTGCAACTTATTTCCTTTCTCAAACTAACAGGTAGCCACAAACCACAAGAACATTCTCGTATGTATGTATCCACTAAGTACTAAAAAAACTGTTGACTGATATTCTTATCTGTAACTGTGAAATGGCCGGCCGCGGTGCCCGAGCGGTTCTAGGCGCTTCAGTCCGGAACCTCGTAACTGCTACGGTCGCAGGTTCAAATCCTGCCTCGGGCATGGATATGTGTGATGTCCTAAGGTTATTTAGGTTTAAGTAGATCTAAGTTCTAGGGAGCTGCTGACCTCAGATGTTAAGTCCCATAGTTCTGAGCCATTTGAACCATTTTTGAACTGGGAAATGTTCAGACATAAACACAGTAGTAACATAATGAAAACTTAGCTAAAATTGTACCAGTCTCATTCACAGCCCAAGTTCGGAAGACACGACGATTGAATGGAAATGCTGAATTATTTCTCGCATGCCTGAAAGTGTAATTAAACTTCATCAAATGAGCATTGGTTGTTCATAACTTTACTGAATTACCTCTCAGCACCCCTTGGAAACTGAAATTTCCGGATTACAATTTTGATTCCTGCTGCAATTTACACCGCTACAATAATCACCGAAGTAGGCCTTATTTGTATTTTGATGGCCCTTCTCATTCCGTACACACAACATGCAACCGTTTATCGGTGAGTTTATACAAGTAAGTCGCTTGGTAGTGTTGTAGTACTGAAGCTGCAGTAAACTGTGCAAGCTTCATGACTCTAAGCCGTGGACACAGTTTTAAATTTCGACTGGACAGTTGAGGACATTGAAATACTTCTAAGGTTTTCTGGAGAGTGCTCTTAATTATCACATTAATAGTCAACTGGGAGTCCCCTCTAAAATATTCCCATTTAGGATTCCCTTTGCTCCCCTCCCAGACTACTGGGACTGAAAAGGACTGCAAACTCTTTAATAGGACGACTCCCAAACAGCCTGCTTTGCAACCTTGGAATGAAAAATAAGTACAACAAATTGGTGCAAAACAGCAAACATCTTGACTCTGTAAATTATTAAACATTATAGCTGGTTTGCTGGTTGACAGCTAAAGATAAATTATCTGTAACTGCCAACCTCGTTAACGAGAGGTCATATAAACAGCAACATATGGAACTGATAATTTTATTCACAGAGCAATTTATGAATGTCCACTCTACAAGCCTTACTGCTGTGTAACCCAGCAATAAACAGCACCACAACATACAACAGGCTGGTGCTGCCCGCCGGGTTGTAGGAGTAAGGTCAGTCTGTCACCACGATTTATGCTTGTGCAGAATAGACACAGTTGCAAATAAACGGCGGAATGGAGGAATGCCTCGTTAGACATCGATGACGCACGTGAGGATGACTGGTGGATATATACTCGAAGCAACGTCGTAAACGACGACCAGCTGTTGCTATATTTGTTACTGGTTGGTTATATCAACAAGTGAGTCTTACGTAAATGCTCCGCGAACTTAAAGGGGCAAACCCGGATGGAAGGTGTCTTTCTTTTGACGAAATACTTTCGTGAAAATCTGGGGCGTTCGCGAGTGACTGAACAACGAATCTGCTATCAACTTTCATTCTGTGTAACGACCGTGAAGATAAAAGAAATTGAGTCACACATGGAGACATAGGGCCTATGGAGAGTCGGTTTTCGCTTGCTACATTGGCCTTTTTCCCGTTCCAATCTCTCCTGTGCGTTTAACATTTAAATTCGCTTTGCACTTATAATGTCACCACGCTTGCTTTTAGTTTCACCGAAGACTGTTTTGACTTTTATGTATACTGCGTCAGTCTTCCCGACACTAATTTCTTTTTCCATTTCTTCACACATTTCCTGCCGCCATTAGGCCTTGGCTGCCCTACATTTGCTAATTATTTCATTCCTGTCTTTCCCTGAATATTTTTGTAATTCCTTCTTTCGTCGATCAGTTGAAGTATGTCATCTGTTACTCAAAGGTTCTTAGCAGTTAGCTTCCTTATGTCAATTTTTGCCCTTCTTAGATATGTCCACTTCTCTTCAACTGACCTGCCCACTCTGTTGTTTCCTATCGCCGTATAGCGAACTTCCTGCGCGTCTTGTCATTGATCAGGAACGTCTGCACGCCACCCACTTCATTCCCCGCTCATTTTTTCGGACAAACCGAGCGGAGTAGCGCAGTGGTTAGCGCATTAGACCCGTATTCTGGAGGACGACGGTTCAAACCCATGTCCGGCCATTCTGATTTAGGTTTGTCACGATTTCCCTAAATCGCTTAAGGAAAATGCCGGGATGGTTCCTTCAAAGGGGCTGCTATTTCTGTTCCTCCTTCCCTTGTCTGAGTTTGTGCTCCGTCTCTAAATACCTCGTTGTCGACGGGACGTTAAACACTAATCTCCTTTCGCTCTTTCGGTCGATTGCCTTAAACTTCAATCTGCCCTCCGTCATTACTAAATTGTGATATGAGTCTGTATCTACACTTGCGTGCGGGTTACAATCCAATATCTGATTGCGGAATCTCTGTCTCATAATGATGTAAACCGTCTGGAAACTTCCCTTGTTTCCGGATCTTCTCCAAGTATCCCTCTACAACGTGATATTTTTGAAAAGGGTATACGCTTATAACATACAACATTTGTTACAGTACTCAATTAGCCTCTCTCCTCTCTGATCCCTACTGGCAAGCTAATATTCACCAGTAACCTTTCTTCTATTCTTTCCCCTACAACCACATTCCCATCCCCCATGACAATTACATTTTCCTCTCCCTTTACGTACTGAATTACCCGTTCAATACTCGCAAATACTTTCGCTACATTTCATGTGCTTCTGCAACGTTGGCATGTACATCTGAACTATCGTTGTCTTTGTTGGTTTGCTGCCAAATTTTATGAGAACAACCCTGTCACTTAACTTAAAGTAGATCGCTCTCTGCTCTACTTTCCTGTTCGTAACAAATCGTACTCCCGTTACATCATTTTTTGCTGCTGTTGATATTACCTTATACTCGTTCGATGAGAACTCCTTATCTCGTATCCATTTTACTTCACCGACCCCTTCTACATCTACACTGAGCCTTAGCATCTCCCATTTCAGATCGTCTACCTTTCCTGTTGTTTCCAAACCTCTGACATTCCACGCCCCGACTCGTGGAACGTCATCCCTTTGTTGGTTGTTCAATATTATTCTCATCGTCACCTATCCCTTGGCAACCCCCTTCTGGAGATACGAATGGGGGACTAATCCTCAATCTTTTGCCATATAAAGATCACCATGACACTTTTTCGATTGCAGGCCACATGTCCTGTGAATACACGTTCAATCTCTTTAATGTAGTGATTTCCATTGTTTTCTGCACGCTCAAGCCGTTGATCACTGTTGATTCTTCCGCCTTTTAGGGGCAGTTTCCCACTCGAAGCAAGAGGGTTCCATGAACTCCTGACCTGTCTTCCGCCCCTATAACCACGCCGTTGGTAGACCGGGGTGACTTTTTATGCTGGAATTCTTCGGTCGTCATTGCTACAGACTTTTTTCACAGGACCGGTACTGTTCAAAAATTCATGTAAATAATCTAGTGAATAACGCCAGAAGCTCCATGAAGCTTATCGTGGATGGTGCTACTGTATACAGTGAAGTTATATCTCTAGAAAGGTCTAGCAAAATGTAGGAAGACCTTCAGAGCATTAACATTTGTTGAAGGGACTGGCAGTTTATCGTCGACGTAAACTAATACAAAGAAGTGCACATAAATAGATGGACAGATCCGTTATTGTGTGATTTACGACTGCCGGACAATCATTGGATTAGTCACACCCATTATAAGCCTAAATTTGCATGAAAATGCTATCAGAAGAAACAGTCATTTGGATGCAGTTTAATAATTATTCTTATGTCTTGACCACAGTTTTTCTTGTTTCCAAAATCACTTTGCACGTTTCGGCATTCCATCACTTTCAAAGCTGTAAAGTACAAAGCTGGTATCAGAAGATATGTTACATTTCACAGTTGATTAGAGACATAATGTAATAAGTAGAATATGGGTTTTCTAGCTTACCAGTCATATAAAACCGTACAAAAAATGGAAATCCAGAATGGAATAATGACAATATTATGAAAAGGATAGACTGCTACTCACCATATAGCGGAGACGTTGAGTCGCAAGGAGGCTCAAAGAAAGACTACTAAACACGTAAGTTTTCGGTGAGGGGGCTTTCTTCTGAAATAAACAACATATCCACACACATTCACGCAAATAAGTCTCACACACACATGACCACTGTCTATGGCTGCCGGGTCCAGAGTCTGCTATGCAGCGTCGAGCGCAGAGTAACGGCTGATGGATACTTTAGCGGCATTTGCCCATGACCAGTACGAGCGAATGATACTACTTTATATGTATATCGAATAATTATACTCTTAATCATCTTGTACACGAAACTAAGCACACTTGGGAGCCACACAAAGATGCACAGATTGCGACGCACTACAGTTCGCCCGTACACAGTATTCTTATTGTGATAAATGACGTATTTCATCCCCAAGTCTGTGCATCTTTGTATGGCTTCCACCTGAGTTTAGTTTCGTACACAAGATGAGTGATGAGTGACACTTATAGTGTCATTCGCACGTAGTGGTCATAGACCGATCGAGTATTCATGAACTGCTACTCAGCACTTGACATTGCATGGCACAAGTGTTCTTCAACGGTTTAGCGTTGATTTATGTAAAGTTGTCATTTTATAAAGCATTTGTAGTCACAGAACTACAGACAGTTTTAAAGGATTTTTAAATATGTCAAGATTAATTTTGTTTACCCCTTCACCCCTTAATTGCGTCATGCCATTTTACAATGCTCGTTATTCACAGAAAAGTTTTAGGGTCATAGAATCACAGAAGAGCTTACGCGCGCTGTTTTAAGTATGTCAGTTCTAAACCTATTTCCTTTCTACCCTGTAGTTGTCTCTATAATTTCTGATTTTTATTAATTTTATAATTTTCAAACGTACAATTCCAGCTTACGGTTTTTTATATTGTTGTATCCATTTCTATAAGGAGAAAAAAATATAGCGACTTGTAACATAAGTAAAGGGAACAAGTTATGTCAAGTAGCACAATTGCGTTTGTACTGTTAGCATTAATACTGCGCTTATTTTCACATGAATGTATTTTGGATGATGTTTTATTGAAACTCATGCTTCAGGGTTAAGGAGTTTCAATTAGGTTAGGCAATCTGGCATGGTTTCCGTATACTATTGATGAAATTGATGCATGGGATTCCAAGAATGTGCTTTCTGAACTTGTTCCAATTTCCTGTATAGACTACAAGCATTTGCTCCCATTGGTGGAAACAGCAATAAATAGGCGCCACCTGTTCCTCATAAGTGAATACTGCAGGCCTCAGATTATATTTCTAGACTTCGTAAATTCTTACAAAACTGGTATGTATGGACTTTACTGACGTTAGTAATTCATACGCTGTTAAATAAACAAAAATTGTTAGCTAACGTACAGCTGGTCTCATGTACCCTAGCGCCACTGAGCGTGCTCTTCCAATGTATTATTTATGACCACTCAAAAAATTGTGTTACACGTTGTTTTGTGAAGAAATACCCTACTGTAAAACACTGCTAAGTGATTTCCGTGAATTATTTACTGATGAAACTGTTTTATACGATGTAACGATGAAAACCTATTTGCAAACAAACACGTACAGCACGTACCAGATGTCCAGCGGCGCCTAGCGCTTTAGTCCACTTGGCTTCCAGTTTGTTCCTTGGTAGCAGTTTGCACTTATCTCGTGATTGAGAAAGTTGACGAGATAAAATGTACCTAATGAAAAATTTTGTATGACTGACATAACACTGGTAAGCTATAAAGCTATATTCTAATCATACTATGTCTCTAATAAACATATCTTCTCATACGAATTTCGTATTATATTTTATAGCCTTTAAAAACGACTGGATGTCGAAAAGCGTAAGCTGGTTTTGGAAATAATAAGAAGTGTGGTCAAGACATAAGAATAATTATTAAAGTACATCTGTTATATAGATTTGCATACGCGCACTGAGATGCTTAAAGAAGAACCACCAACAGAAACAAACAAAGCGATTTAGGGAGGAACCACCACGAGAAACAAACCATAGGAAAGTTTAGTGTTTAAGGGAATTAACATACCAAGCCTTTTTTCTACAGGTGCTTGAACGTTGTGCATAATCTGAAGGCTCGAACAAGATAAATTTGGTACGAGGACGGGGCAGCTTTAAAAGCGAGCAGCGTATTTGGTCAGGGTATATCATTCCATTCATTATGATTGTAGATTACACTTTCTTGTAAATTACTTATTTCCGAACGAACTTTACTGAAATAGCTGCCTGACTTGCTGCGTTGCTCGGTCAACGGAAAATTACCACCTATTTTAATGCAACATTAACTCACATTTGTCTGAGAGTTCATTCGAGAAGCTACATGTTTCATGACTGGTCTCTTTAGGTGATTATTGATTTTTCGGCTTATACAATGTTAGCAAATGTTGTTGCCAATGTTACTTCATATAGACAAAGTCACCTTCGATCTACCAGCAGCCTTCTCAAAGAGAGCGGAGAAGTGAACAGAGGTTCAGTGCCCTCTCTTCCCTTGGAGTGGGAAACTGCCCCTAAAAGGCGGAAGAATCAGCAATTATCAACATCATGAGTATGCAGAAGATAGAGATATCACTGCATTAAGGACACATAGCGTGTATCCATAGGACATGTGGTTGCAATTGAAAACGTGTCATGATGTACTCTATATTAGCAAAAGATTCCGAAAATACCCCCCCCCCCCTCCCCAATTTGTATTTCCGTGAGAGGACTGCAAATGGGGAGGTGACCATGACACATGAGAAAAAGATAGAATAACCAACGAAAGGATAACGTTCCGTGAGTAGGGGTGCGGAATGCCAGAAGTTTGAACGTGATGGGGAGGCTTGAAAAACTGGAAAGGGAAATGCTAAGGCTCAATCTAGATATAATGGGGATCAGTGAAGTAAAATGGAAAGAAGACAATGGTTTCTGCTCAGAGGAGTAATAACAGCACAAGCAGATAGTTGTATAATTAGAGTAGGATTCGTTGTGAATAGGGAGGTAGGGCAAGGAGTGAACTACTGCGAACAATTCAGTGATAGGGTTATTCTCACCAGAATCGACAGCAAACCAATACCTGCAACAATAGTTCAGGTTTACATGCTGTCGCCGATAGCAGAAGATGAAGAGATACAAATAGTATATGAAAATATTAGACGAGTAATTCAGCACGCAAAGGCAGATAAATATCTATTTGTGATGGGGGATGGGAATGCCGTTGTTGAGGAAGGTGTAGAAGAAGGGTTACGGGATTGGTGGTAGGAATGAGAGAGGAGGGAAACTAGTTGAGTTACGTAATACATTTCAGCTAGAAATTCTGAGAGAAATAGGCGTAAATTGTAATGATAGGTTTACAATAAATACAAGAAAGAAGAGCCAACAATAAGATTGGAAGACCAAGAACGAAGCACTCGGTTTAAAAAGGGCGTAAAACATGGGCGCAGTCTTCCGCACCTACTTTTTAGACTGAACACCGAAGGAAAAATGACGAACATAAAAGAACGGTTCAAGTATAAGGTTAAAATTAAGGGTAGAAGGATACAGTGATAAGATTCAATGATGACGTTATTAAACTAGGTGAAAGCGAAGAAGAATTACAGGATTTGTTGAATGGAATGAACAGTCTAATGCAGGCTGTTCCAGCTCGTGGGCTCCGTTGTGAGCCGCGGAGCGCTCCCTGCTCCAGGGAGCCGTGTCGCTCGCTGTGACCACTCGAGTGGGCCGGCACGTAGCACAGTTGGCTGAGGCAGGCGGCAAGGCAAGCGTTTTCATGTGCCAGCTGCATCTTACAAGATCGACAACCTCATACTCTTAGCTGCTAAGACGTGGTGACATGTTACACCAGGAAATACGATGCTCAGGAAATAAATAAGAAACAACTGTTTCACAAATTTATTGGGCCTCTGTAGCTTGACATTTTCTTTTCATTACAAGATCGGAAATATCAGGCGTCAAAGTGTTCGCATCGTAAATGCGGAGGATGGCCTTCGTTGTTGCATCCTGGTGAAACGATCGTTCCTAACTTTTACTCTTTTCTTTGCTGAGAAAAGCTGCTCACAACAATACGTAGATCCAAACATGTACATGACCTGAGCGGCATTGTTGTGAAGCTTGGGAAATATTTTTTTGCTGTAATGAACGATACCATCAAGACAAATCCAATGTGTTGTAGTACCCCTCTTTCAACAAAGTTGAATTTTGCAAATCAGTAATCTCCAATTGAAGTGACGATGACAAGTCATCGGGGGAAACTGAAAAAGGAGTGCTGAGCACCTTAAGTTCCATTTCGAAACTAGTGAGGTCTCGGAATCGTGTTTCAAACGACGTGATGAGCTGCTTTAACTTTGCTTGGTAATCGCCGAAAGTCGTACCTTCAGGTAGTTTTAAAGAAGCAAGACGATTGAAGAACGTTTAATGTCCATTACTCATCTGCCTCTCAAATAAACGTAACTTTTCCATGAACGCTTTGATCTGGTCGTGCATGTCAACAATTAGCTGCCCTTTGCCCAGTAATGACAGATTTAAATTATTCAGATGCATAGTTATGTCAGCTAGGAACGCCAGGTCTGACATCCATTTTATATCTTTCAGACAACACATTTCTTCGCCTTTCAAGTTCGAGAAAAAGGGATATTTCTTCACGAATGGCAAAGAAAACATAAAGAATTTTTCCCCGACTCACCCAACGAACTGTACTGTGGTAAGGTATACCCCCCTACTCCGCTTCCATATCTTTCAGGAATCCTTTGAATTGGCGATGATTCATACTGTGACGCCGCACAAAATTCACACACTTCACGACATCTTTCATTACGCCACCTGATGCCACTTGATGAATAAAACAATGAAAAGTCAGAATGACTTTCCCGAATTCGCTCCTGAGTTTATTTTTCAAAGGAGAAGCAAAACCTTGGTGACGCCCGATAATTTGTGGTGCACCGTCTGTCGCTACAGAATGGAGCGTATCTCACGACAAATTCATATTGTCCACTGATTCGCAAACAGCTTCCTGTTGCGGTGTAATCAAGTGGTACCACATCCAAGAGTTTCTCGGTTACTTGCAGCTCCATGTCGACACCACGCACAAAGACTACAAGTTGAGCACAGTCCGATATGTCGGTGCTTTCGTCAAGCGCTAGCGAAAATGGAACAAAGCTCTCCGCCTTTTTTCCTGAGCTGTGTCTCTAAATCCGCTGCCATGTCCAGGATTCGACGAGACATTGTTTGCTTCGACAGGCAAACCCCTTCAATTGCCTGCACCTCCCTTGGAAACAAACATTCTGGCCGGCCGCGGTGGCCGTGCGGTTCTGGCGCTGCAGTCCGGAACCGCGGGACTGCTACGGTCGCAGGTTCGAATCCTGCCTCGGGCATGGGTGTGTGTGATGTCCTTAGGTTAGTTAGGTTTAAGTAGTTCTAAGTTCTAGGGGACTTATGACCTAAGATGTTGAGTCCCATAGTGCTCAGAGCCATTTGAACCAAACATTCTGCAACTGCTACCATGCACGATTTTACGAGTGGTCCCACCGAAAACGGCTTGCCACCCGTCGCAATGATGTGAGCGACCCTGTAGCTTGCTCGAATTTCAGATTCGGTAGTGTTTTCTCCGCTCTCATTCACCTGAAAATTATAAATGCATTACAGAACACGAACTATGTTGCATGTTTTGATACCCTTCGCATTATGAGACCGGTTTTGAACTTACGTCTCCTGGTATGTCGTTCTTAAGCCTGGCTGCCAGTTCTCTGCGTGCAACGCCTTCTACCTGATCGTAGTGCGCTGCGTGAAGAAGTGCATAATGTCATTGTATATTGTACCTCTTTTGCAGAATTAAATACTTTTTGAGATACAAGACACTGCGGACGACCATCCCTCTCAGTGAACAGAAAGGTATACTCCAATAGAGGTACAGGGCTCCCGCGGCTAGTCATAGCTGTCATCGAACACGGATTATTGCGTCAGTTGCGGCTGCATACGGCCAGGGGGCAGTGAGTTCGCTTTCCCCTTCCACGCGGGCTCCGAGCTGCCACAGTGAGCGCTCCAGAGCGCTCCGGCTCCGTGGAGCTCGGTTGGAACAGCCTGGTCTAATGGGTACAGACTATGAATTCAGAGTAAACCGAAAAAAGAAAAGTAATGTGAAGGTGTAAAAATGAGAACAGCGAGAAACTTAAGATCTGAATTATTGATCAGCAGGTAGATGAAGTTAAGGGATTCTGATACCTAGGCAGCAAAATAACCCATTACGCACGGAGCAGGGACAACATGAAAAGTAGACTAGCACAGACAAAACACGACAATCCCGGCCAAGAGAAATCTACTAGTATCAATTATTGCCCATAATTGAAAAAATTTCTGAGAATGTTGGACCACAACACGGTATGGTAGTCAAACATGGGCTGTAGAAAACTGGAATAGAAGAGAATAAAAGCATTTTAGATTCAATGCTACTTACACGAACTGATAAGGTAAAGAATTAGAAGGTTCTCTGTGGAATCGGCGAGGAAAGGGATATGTGGAAAACAGTGACAAGAAGAAAGTACAGGATGATATATCATGTGTTAAGATATCCGGATATAACATCCATGGTACTAGAGGAAGCTGTAGAGAGTGCAAACTGTAGAGGAACACAGAGGTTGAAATACAACCAGCAAATAATTGAGGACGAAAGTTGCAAGTGCTACTCTAACATGAAAAGCTTGACGCAGGAGAGAAACTCGTGGCAGGCCGCATCAAAAGAGTCAAAAGACTGATGAGTCAAACAGAAAGTCAAGTAATCTCTTCTTTATAAAATAAAGAGTGGTCCATTATCGTGACCGGGCCAAATATCTCACGAAATAAGCATTAAACGAAAAAAAACATAAAAAACGAAACTTGTATAGCTTGAAGGGGGAAACAAGATGGCGCTATGGTTGGCCCGCTAGATGGTGCTGCCATAGGTCAAACGGATATCGACTGCGTTTTTTTAAAATAGGAACCCCCATTTTTATTATATATTTGTGTAGTACGTAAAGAAATATGAATGTTTTAGTTGGAGCACTTTTTTCGCTTTGTGGTAGATGACGCTGTAATAGTCACAAACATATGGCTCACAATTTTAGACGAACAGTTGGTAACAGGTAGGTTTTTAAAATTAAAATACAGAACGTAGGTACGTTTGAACATTTTAATTCGGTTGTTCCAATGTGATACATGTACCTTTATGAATTTCTGAGAACGCATGCTGTTACAGCGTTATTACCTGTAAATACCACATTAATGCAATAAATGCTCAAAATGAAGTCCGTCAACCTCAATGCATTTGGCAATACGTGTAACGGCATTGCTCTCAACAGCGAGTAGTTCGCCTTCCGTAATGTTCGCGCATGCATTCACAATGCGCTGAAGCATGTTGTCATGCGTTTTCGGTGGATCACGACAGCGAATATCCTTCAACTTTCCCCACAGAAAGAAATCCGGGGACGTCAGATCCGGTGAAGGTGCGGGCCATGGTATGGTGCTTCGACGACCAATCCACCTGTCATGAAATATGCTGTTCAATACCGCTTCAACCGCACGCGAGCTATGTGCCGGACATCCATCATGTTGGAAGTACATCGCCATTCTGTGATGCAGTGAAACATATTGTAGTAACAGTGGTAGAACGTTACGTAGGAAATCAGCATACATTGCAACATTCAGATTGCCATCGATAAAATGGGGCCAATAATCCTTCCTCCCGTAATGCTGCACCATACATTAACCCGCCAAGGTCGCTGATGTTCCACTTGTCGCAGCCATCGTGGATTTTCCGTTGCCCAGTAGTGTATATGATGCCGGTTTACGTTACCGCTGTTGGTGAATGACGCTTCGTCGCTAAATAGAACGCGTGCAAAAAATCTGTCATAGTCCCGTAATTTCTCTTTTGCCCAGTGGCAGAACTGTACACGGCATTAAAATTCGTCGCCATGAAATTCCTGGTGCATAGAAATACGACACGGGTGCAATCGATATTGATGGAGCATTCTCAACACCGACGTTTTTGAGATTCCCGATTATGGCCCAGTTTGTCTGCTACTGATGTGCGGATTAGCCGCGACAGCAGCTAAAACACCTACTTGGGCACCATCATTTGTTACAGGTCGTGGTTGACGTATCACACGTGGCCAAACGCTTCCTGTTTCCTTAAATAACGTAACTATACGGCGAACGTTGCGGACACTTGGATGATGTCGTCCAGGATACCGAGCAGCATACATAGCACACGCCCGTTGGGTATTTTGATCACAATAGCCTTACATCAACACGATATCGACCTTTTCTGCAATTGGTAAACGGTCCATTTCAACACGGGTAATGTATCATGAAGCAATACCGTCCGCATTGGCAGAATGTTGGGTGATACCAAGTACTTATAAGTTTGTGACTATTTCAGCGCCATCTATCACAAAGCAAAAAAAGTGACCCAACTAAAACATTCATATTTCTTTACGTACTACACGAATATATAATAAAAATGGGGGTTAGTATTTTAAAAAACGCAGTTGATATCTGTTTGACCTATGGCAGCGCCATTTAGCGGGCCAACCATAGCGCCATCTGGTTTCCCCCTTCAAGCTAGACGAGTTTCGTTCTTTGTAGTTCTTTCGTTTGATGCTTATTTCGTGAGATATTTGGCCCTGTCACTATCAATGGACTTTATTAGTGTTTGAAATGTACGTTACTGGTTTATTTGACAAAACTATAGATTTGTATTTACGACTGCAACTTCGGAACAGAGATCATCCGAATCGATGGTTTATGGATGTGTAGTGAGGAACGGCACTCACAATCATCATTTACTTTGGGGAATAATAGCAACTATTCTGTGTTGTATCTGTTATGCAATCGAACAGATATCATTCGCTTTTAAATCAAACATTTTTTACCCGAATATATGCGGATTCTCTTCCATATATGGTGATCGAATAATATTCCTTTCTGGCTTCCAGCCACAAAGTTCACTTTTAGCATCATCGTTGTGCAAATTACAAGATTCTACGGAGAGCAACACAGCGAATTCCAGCAAACTTACCGTGCCATGAGTGGAATTTAGTTAACTTCGTTAACTTATCATACCTGTGTGCTTTAAATGATATATAAATAACAATATCCAGTAATATAAAACTCAAAATCTAGCCGAACTTTAGTTAAATAAATAAATTCAAAACAAAGAGAATAACTAATTAATAAACGAAATGCCTTTTATTTATATATTGTAAGCGTCTTCTAATGTGTCAAGACAAATTACTTCCGATAGGCAAGAGGAGTGAAGTAGTTCAGTGCTATCCGCACACGTGATTCAAACTTGCCACTCGACCTATACAATTATTATGCCGATATGACTTGTGTTAAGAGGCGAAATTAAAAATGAAACTGTACGTACTTCATATTTTAGAGGAATTGAAACAGGAGGACCACATGAAACACGCGAATTATGCTACGGCACTTTGGGAGGCACAGTTTGTTATGGATTCCGTGTATTACGGCTTCCAAAAGATGAAGTACACTAATACTGAGGTATCAAGGTTCACACATTTCCAAATCAAAATTTTTCAAACCTTGGGAACAGTCGTACTGACACGAATGGGTTTCTTTTTATGGCTTTATGTGCAAGATTTTAGAAGCTATCATTATGTTACCAGGTTAAGAGAAATACACACATCAAAAGAAGTTTGGTATCACCCCGGTTCCGAGATCTCCTGAAGATAGAGGTTGACTGTGGATATTGTATCATAGACACAGTCCCTTTTATTGTTCAGAGATGTCATTAAGCCCGCCCAAAGATGTGAACAACCATGCATGAGCAGCGCCTATTAGATGGAGGGGGTCCGACACCCGATCAGTTCCAGTCATTCCACCAGGAAGGAGGTACACGGCACGTGTTGTCTGTAGTTCAACCACGCCTAGACGGTCAGTACCGCGGTTCTATTGCGTCCGCATTGTTACTTTGTGCCATGAAGGGCTCTCAACAAAGAAAGTGTCCAGGCGTCTAGGAGTGAACCAAAGCAATGTTGTTCGGACATGGAGGACATACAGAGAGACAGGAACTGTCGATGACATGCTTCGCTCAGGCCGCCCAAGGGCTACTACTGCAATGGATAAACGCTACCAACGGATCATAGCTCGGAGGAGCCCTGACAGCAACACCACCACGTTGAATAATGCTATTCGTACAGCCACAGGACGTTGTTTTACGACTCAAACTGTGCGCAATAGGCTGCATGATGCGCAACTTCATTCTCGACGTCCATGGTGAGGTCCATCTTTGCATCCACGACACCCTGCCGCGCGGTACGGATGGGCCCAACAACATGCCGAATGGACTGCTCAGGACTGCAATCACGTTCTCTTCACCAATAAATGACGCATATGCCTTCAACCAGACAATCGTCGGAGACGTGTTTGGAGGCAACTCAGTCAAGCTGAACGCCTTAGACGCCTTAGGTGAAGGTTCCCAGCTGTTTTGGGGTGCCATTATGTGGGGCCGACGTAAGCCGCTGGTGGTCATGGAAGGCACCGTAACGGCTGTAGGATACGTGAATGCCACCCACCGACTGATAGTTCAACCATATCGACAGCATATTGGCGAGACATTCGTCTTCACAGACAATATGCGGTTTGTGCGCCTTTCCAGCAAACCAGAATGAAATCGCGCCCACCTTGAGATTATGGTGTGTTTTATCTTTCGTGCCACTTTTAAACTATACATGAAATTTGACAGTGAATGACTTCACTATGTGTTGCACATGTGTTGTCTACATTGTAATATGCTATTGAAGGAATATACATGATGGGCTGATTGAAGAGACTGATGTGAGGAGCCGGCCGGGGTGGCCGAGCGGTTCTAGGCGCTACAGTCTGGAACCGCGCGACCGTTACGGTCGCAGGTTGGAATCCTGCCTCGGGCATGGATGTGTGTGATGTCCTTAGGTTAGTTAGGTTTAAGTAGTTCTAAGTTCTAGGGGACTTATGACCTCAGCAGTTTAGTCCCATAGTGCTCAGAGCCATTTGAACCATTTTTGAACGGATGTGAGGAGGGTAAGTATTACTGTCACTGGTACCTTCATGGCATTGTTAACACACTTGCATCGGGGACTCCACATGCGCTTCAAAACGTGTGGCGTGAAATGAATTATTTCTTCGGTGTTATCTGTGTGACAAAGAGCAGGTATCCGGGATACCTAGGTAGTCTGTCGAAAAGTTTCTTGTACATTCTCTGTAATTCTTAGCGATTTAACGCTTTTCATTACATGTTATGGGCGTTTGTAATCGCTGTATTCATTGTGATTCGGCCTGCGGTAGTTGGTGATTCTAATTAAACTGACGGTCTTTCGAGTTCTGCAGTGAGGGCAGTGCACATCGCAGGGCGCTGAAATATCGTAGATACGTACGTTAACCAGGGCATTCGCAGGGTATGAGTATGCTGAAAAAAATGATAGCTACACATACGGCGTTGTAAGCATCCAGAACGTGAAATGTTTCCTATTTTGACTTCAGTATGCTGTTTGTCGCTTGTCGACGCGTGTCAGTTTCTTTTGTGAAGTGAGCATTGGTGTAAAGGAGTAAGAAGGTAAAAGTTTCCGAACGAAATGCAATGACTACTGAGAAAAATGATCGTGCAATGGTTGTAAAGTTTTTTATATCAGATCGGCAGCAAGAGCATTGCTGCGTTGCGGGAATATCCCCGACAAAAAAAAAATCGCGAACCCATGTCAATAAAAGGGCTAGAGAATATGATCAAGAAATTAGCAGAAATAGGTGAGTTATTTGGTGCAGCAGGGAGAGGGAAGGGGCCCATTGCCATTGCAATCGCTGATGAAGTTGCTGTAGCTATTGCTGACGTGCAGTACATGCCTGTAATTCTGCAGGTAGGACTCGAGGTGCGTCACGGGAATTGTCTCTCAGCTGGTCCAGAGTTCAAAGGATTTTGCGGCGCAATTTACCACTGGTATCCCTACAAAATTGGGAATGTGCATCAAATGAAGCGCCAAGATGGGCTACAACGTTGTGACTTTGCCCTTCGTTTTTTGGTGAGCATAGGAATGGATGGCATGTGGTAGGGGAAAATCTTTGAGCAGACGAGGCACGTTTTACTCTGTACGGTGCGCGGAACTGTTGAATATGGGGTTCGCATCCGCCACATGCTGTGCAGGAACATCCATTCCACTCAGTTTATGTGACTGTGTGGCGTGGTTCCACAAGTTCGTTCATTCTTGGTCCGTTTTTCTGCAAGGAGATGATACTTTGAGGACATGTTAGATTTACAATGACATCTGCAATTTAAAAGGACCTCCTTGTGCAACATGTGATTCCAACTTTGTAAGAATGCAACTCTGTCCACATAGCTAAATTCGTGCAGGGTGGGTCGACATCAAGCGTCGTTCGCCAGGTGAAAGATTTGCTTTGGGAAATCTTCGGTAATGACGACATCATCTATAGACAATTTGAAGATGTTTGGCGTTCAAAATCCCCCGACCTAAATTCCTGTAACTTCTGATTGTGGGGATATCGGAAGGATCGAGTCTATCAGGTACGTATCTGGACTCTTATTGATTTGAAGGTCAGCATCCGACGACATGTCGCTCAGGTTATACACGATATGTTGCGAGCAACTGTCAACCATGCCGTGTTACAGGTGCAGTATGTTGCTGGGTCGGGAAACCATATCAACACATATTGTAGCTTGTACTATATTCTAATAAATGTGCTAGAACCACCATAATAATGTGATTGGCCGTTTCTTCCGTTTCCCTACATCCATACCACATTCGGACTGCCCAAAGAGCCACATTTTTACCTGCTGGCAGAAAGTGGAACTATTATTTTTTAAGCATATCTGCGAGCGCAGCGATTAATTAATATGCCTACGATCTTTCAGCGTCCTGCGATGTACACAGCCCGCATTACAGTGTTCGGAACACAGTGTGTTTAATTATAACCACTGTATCAGTATCGTGAGCTCGCGCTTAAGCTATGGTTGGGAACTCTGCAGTGGTGTAAACTGTGGCTAACGCCTGGTTACAAATCGCCTTCTCCAGCTCCGGCCCTCGCGAGCTGCGATTTAGCTACCTTGTCCGCAGAGTCAGGTACTTACGAAGCACTTGGCTGAGTTTGTGGCTGAGCTCAGATTGGAGGTTTGGTAATGGACACCTGACGTTCTGCTTTGTTTACAAGACACTCGCCGTGTCGGCGCACGAAGCGCGTGGAGCAGGCTTAACGACGGCGGGTCGGCCTACGCTGTCTCCGCCGCCGCCGCCGTCGCGCAGCGGGCGTCTTCAGCACGTTCCTCAGGAGCAAGGCTCGGCTCGAGGCGCATGCGCCGCCGCGGGCGCACGTGTCGCTGCGTGCCCGCCGTCCCACTTGAGGCGAGAACGAGAGCTCCACGTGGCAGACACCCGCCCCAGCCGCTGGTCGCCCGCCCCCCGCCCCTCGCCACCCGCCCCTACTCGTCTCGTCCGCCGCCTCCAGCCCCCGTCCTGAGGGGCGGCGGCTGGCGAGCGGCTCTTTCACCTCTCTTGCAGACAACACGGCAGCCAGCGCTGCAGACGCGCGTCCGGGGAGTGTCTTGGAATTCCGAACACCGCCTCTGAAGTTACGCGCCTCTGGGAAAAAAGGAAAGAAATAAAAATCAAAGCCTCGGTCTTTCTCTGCCAGAAAACGTTTCCACGTGGTGGCGTCAGCGATTTGGCCCGCTGTGGCTTCAAGGGCGACTTCCATTCTTCCACGGTGACAAATCTGTAATATGTTGGATTGCTGGCGACGAGTCGTGAAAACCGTTGACAGATACAGCATTCAAAATTACTCGCATCAAAAACGATATTTAGATAAATGTGTTTTCAAGTAAAATCAAAACTTCTGTTTCACCATTGCGTACAAGCGTCTACGAGGATCTCAGTCAGTGCAGGTGTTACCCAGCAGGAGTGATAGGTCGAAAGTTTCTCAGATATAAAGTTTTGAATCCTTGTTTCTGAATAGGAAATATTTTGTCCAACGATTAGCTACAAAAGTTTCAGTTTCTTCTTGATGGACATCCAAGACAGTTTCGTAGAGGATCTGTAACTGCAGATCTGGAGCCCCTGCAATACTCTTCGCTCAGTCGAGAAACAGCAAAAAGCAGTCCATTTGGAGAATGTTATGTTCATCCGGATCCTACATGGTCTGCGATTGGGAGCGGCACAAGTTATCTTTCACCAATCACAAGAGTACTTTGAGTACCACTGTAACTTCCTTCATTTCCTGTTCGAGCCGCGGGTAGAGTGCAACAAGATTGATTGTTGATAAACCTCTGTCTAAGTTAGAATTTCTAAATTTACCCCTATGGTCACCTAGCAAGATGTACATAGGAGGAAGTGATTCTTCTAGGGAAGTACGTTCACTAAATTTAAACGGTGAATCACATCGTGATACACAATACGTCTCTTTGAGATTTGGATGGTTACTTCCATGAGGCTTCCGTGCTTCCTAAACGTATCTGCGACGAAACACGCAATTCGTCTTTGGATTTCCTCAATTTCCTCCATCAACCATATCTGCTGACACTCCCAGACTAACAAGCAATGTTCAAGTACTGATGGAACGATGTATTTGTAAGATACCTCTCTCGTGGGTTGACTAAATTTTCTGAAGATTTTTTCAGTGGTTCTCAGTCTGGTGCCTATCTTTTCCGCAATCAATTTGATGTGGATGTTCCACTTTAAGTCGTTCTCTAAACTTACTGCCTGACATTTTATGGGTGTGAATGTCTATTGATGGTTTGACTATGGTATAATCTTACAACATTGAGTCATATCGTCTAATTATGCGCAATATGTTACATAATATGTTTACTTCGAGAGCTAACTACCAACCAAATAATTGGTCTTTCCTTCTTCATCAGTGTGCTGCATAAGTTTTTCAACGAACTGTAAGCTTACTACCTTCATACCAAATTCAGTACCAAAGGTAGAAACCTTGCCATAGCCACACTGCGAAATAAAATTCATTCTTAGTACGCTACACTGGATCAAAGTTATTGAATGGCTTCCTCTGGCTATTGGCAAAGCTTTCGCTTTTGCTGTTGCAACAACCTAAAATCATAAATGCGCAACTGGAATTTTTAGGGTACAGCTATTTGCTCGGCGTTGGCCAGCTACCTACACTCACACTCCCGAGGTGAAACATTGTCTGAATTGATGGTTTCCTATTATTTTTTGTGTTACTTTCTTCTTAATCCCTCTTTTAAGACATTAAGTAAATATGTGTATTACACATAGTTGAAATCATGTTCCAGACCATCCATGATTATTCATACACGAATCTCCTTCTGTATCACCTCCAGCCCCCCCTCCCTAGAAGTGTCAGAGATTTGGCAGCACCACAGTGATTTTTCTTATCAGATATTCAATCATGTATGTACCAACACTTTTACAATTTTCAACGCGTTCCATAGTTGTGCTTTAGTCCTAATCATTTTGTGGGAAACAAACACTCGATAACACAGTAAGGCCCCCTACATTGCGTCCACGCAGCTGAGTGCTTTTGATTCCCAGGGCAAGACACACTCTTGCTGTCAGCGCCAGGCACTCCTGAATGGTCATCAAGGGCACAGTCATCCTAAGGTAATAATAGTTGTTCAAATTATAACCTCAATCTAGCTATTATGCTATTTATGTGACAGTTAACAGGGTAAACTCTAATAAATGCTAATCTTTTAGCAGTTACCATCTGTTTTTCAGTGCTTTTCCTTATGAACAGAGGAAAAGAAAAACAGAAAGTCCAAAATTGAATGAAAGTTGTTGTGTTACGTACAGTATGCCTTCATATGGTTGATTTTTCTTTGTTTAGAATACTGATTGAGTAGATTTTTTGTTTTCACATACAGCTGCTTAATTTTAATGTGTTCTGGAATGTAGAATTTTATTATATTGTGTGGATTTTACTATTATAAGATATTTTTTAGTTTTTATTGTATTGAACCGGGGACATAGAAATGACGAAGAGGCTTCGTCCCCGCCCTAGCCCTCAGTGGTTCACAACACCTCAACACGCTACAGCTGTCCACTCACCTCACCACCGCCCCACACCGAAACCAGGGTTATTGTGCGGTTCGGGCCCCAGTACGTTGTTTGCAGCTGGCGCTGTCTTTTATCGACTAATCAAGTCATCAGAAGATCAAAATAAATTTCAAAACGATGTAGAAAAATATCAGAACTGTTCGAAAATTGGCAAAAGACCCCAAATAGCGAAACGTGTGAGGTCATCCACATGAGTGCTAAAAGGAATTCGTTAAACTTCGCTTGCACGATAAATCAGTCAAATCTAAAGGCTTTAAATTCAACTAAATACCTAGGAATTACGATTATGAACAACTTAAATTGAAAGGAACATATCGAAAATGTTATTGAGAAGGCTTACCAAAGACTGCGTTTTATTGGCAGGACACTTAGAAAATGTAACAGATCTACTAAGGAGACTGCCTACACTACGCATGTTCGTCCTCTTCTAGAATACTGCTCCACGGTGTGGGATCGTTATAAGATAGGACTGACGGAGTACATCGAAAAAGTTCGAAGAATGGTAGCACATTTGGTATTATCGCGAAAAATGGGAGAGAGTGTCACTGAAATGATACAGAATTTGGGCTGGACATCTTTAAAAGAAAGGCGTTTTTCTTTACTACGGAAACTTCTAACGAAATTCCAATTATCAACTTTCTCCTCCGAATGCGAAAATATTTTTATGGCATTGACTTACATAGGAAGAAACGATCACCACGATAAAATAAGAGAAATCAGAGCTCCTACGGAAAGATATAGGTGTTCGTTCTTTCCGCGCGCTATACGAGATAGGAGCAATAGAGAACGTGAAGGTGGTTCGATGAACCCTCTGCCAGGCACTTAAATGTGATTTTTAGAGTATCCATTATATGTAGCTGTATACAAATTAGCCGCAAAAAATCAGTTCATCAGTTTCAACGGATAGGAGGAAGATGAACAAAGCCACACCTGTAACGTATTTTAGAACAAATTGCCTGCAGGCACAAGCAGAGGATTAACAGGGGTGCGTAGTCAAGTGTAATAGAACTTCCTGGTTCTGTGTACATGTAGTCCATCCACACGCCATCTACCTGTTAAACCGTAAGTGCCTTTTACATGTCATCTAAAGGTTCTTATGCTGCGTTCCATCCGGGATGCCTCATCAGTCTTTGGAATAACACGACTCAGGAACAGTTTCATACACCATGAAATAAATAACACGCTACTCTGGTAAAAATGTACTATGTTGCTGAGACATTATGCCCTCCGTTTAGTTTAGTGTTCATTAGTAACAAGAAACTCGCAAATATCCCATCTCCCACGCAAACACCAGAATTCACGGGGTTCCGATAGCGGACGCTAAGACTGATTCAGAAGAAACACTTTCAAATCAAACGCACTAGAGACTCCCATTTAAGGCTGAAATTCAAGTTGCTGGCAGTGGTAAAGTGTAAGGTCCCCCCCCCCCCCAGAAAGAATTCATAAGAACCGGAAAATACAAGTTATTTATAAAAATGATGCTGCAAATATTTATGTATTTCCTTAGCAACTCTTTAGTTCTTCTGGAAAACTTCAACAAATGCAAACAAACGAACAGTGCAATTTTGGAATTAAAAAATGAACAATTTAACTGAAGACAGAAAACTATTAAGGAATGATCAAATGCAAACAAATGAACAGTAGAATTTTAGAATAAGAAACTGGACAATTTAATTAAAGATAGGCAACTATTAAGTTTCACGTCCTTCAGGTGGTTCTGTTTCAACAAAGGTTAACAACCACAATGTTAATTAAGAGAGAAAAATATTTCCACTAGCAAGATGTTGCATACAACAAACTAACAGGAATGGACAGCGCGGAGCAGTCACTGAGCCACTATTAATGAACACTGGAAAAAAAATGGTCAACGATAAAAGACGTGCAAGTGATCTTAAGAAACAACTCCCAGCTGGCTTCACTGCCAGTAATACATTTAACCCTGCACACTCAAGCCAACCCAATTAATCCTCCTAAATTACAATTCGGGCTCAATCCCAATAGACAGGAATATTTGTAACATAAACGGATAGAAAAGCAACGGCCTTGCCGCAGTGGATATACCAGTTTTCGTCAGATCACCGAAGTACCGCGCTGTCCAGCGTGGCCTGCACTTGGATGGGTGACCCTCCGAGCCGTCATGCGCTGTTGCCATTTTTCGGGGTGCACTCAGCCTCGTGATGCCAGTTGAAGATCTACTCGACCGAATAGTAGCGGCTCCGGTCAAGAAAAACCCTCATAACAACCGGGAGAGCGGTGTGCTGACCACACGCCCCTCCTATCCGCATCCTCAGCTGAGGATGACACGACGGTCGGATGGTCTCGATGGGCCATTTGTGGCCTGAAGACGGAGTGCTAAACGGACAGAAACCATTGCAATGTACACTGCTTATCTTCTTAATTCCCATGAGTGTAAATATAATTTGAACCAGATCGCCCACATGGCTTCACTTACAGCAAGAAAATGAACTTGCCTTTATGCTGAGTACACGTTACAGGTAAAACTCATGATATTCATACGTTACCCACAGAGCACGAAGGAAACAGACGTAAGAGTGAGGCAAACCAAAATTTTCAAATGTAGCTACCGGTAAATGCCTCGTAGAAACACTGGGGTCAGCTGAGGCACTGAACAGACAGTATAACCACCCCACAGCACAGCGGATAACTCAAACTAGCTTGTTGTACACATTACGATGGTCACCAAACAAGTACATGTGCCTCTGCCGTTCCACTTCGCCTGCTATTTCAGTAGACGGCCGATACCAGACGTATTACCAAGGCCGTCTTGCACGAGATTCGAGCGTCATGTTTCTCAGGCATGTCAACTGACATATTGGCAATGGTGACTTCTACTCGAAGCGTTAATCGATTCTGGCAGTTGATTACAGCGTCCACGTCCCACGCAACCGCTACCCGCTGCCAGTACCTCGTCTCCTACCTTCTAAACTTTACTGAAGCTCTCCTGCGAACCTTGCAGAAATAGCACTCCTGAAAGAAAGGATTTTGCGGAGAAGTGGCTTAGCCACGGCCTGCACAGGATTACGTGGCCAGTGCGCACAAACGCATTCTCTTTCTCAGTTCTAGGCGAGTCCCTCCCTGCATTCCGGAGGGACGGGCGCCATAGTTGCCTATCGTTTACACAGCTGTGAAATTAGTCCGTTACGTACGAAACATTGTCTGCACGCCCCTGCTACACTGCGAGAACGGAGGCGTGCGCACGCAGGTTGGAATGCAACTTTTCTCGAACGATTTTAAAGAAGCTATTCAATAAAAAAAATTGTTTCTGTCACATCTCACAGCCTCATATGCAGCTTCATGATGAACTACCTAGCATTTCGTTACCGGACGCAGTTATTGTGATATTTCTATATTTAGTAACGTACTGTGGTAAATTCGAGTACATTGCAATGTACTAGATATTCAAGTGATTTTCTTCACCTCCGTGACGAAGTAGTTTAGAGTGACAAAGCTTGGTAGTGGACAATATGAAGCTCAAACCGGTACTCTGCAACTATATCACATCCATATCTCAAGAAAACAGCACGATGTACATCATTATTATCCTACTTTATTATCAAATGTTATTTAGATATAGTTCGTTGCTATAAAATTTCATGTCATTCAAAAGTGATCATGTTATTTACATTTTGATGCCACATCCTCTAGAGTATTAAAAGCAGCACCACATACGTGCGTTATATTTGTAGGTAGTGTAATTTTAAAACCCATTTTCAGTTTTTTTAAATCGTTTCGTCCGCATTTCTGAAGCTTAGGTTTTTACTGTTCCAGCGAGAGCTAATAGTTCTGTAATGCCAGAATGAGATTTTCACTCTGCAGCGGAGTGTGCGCTGACATGAAACTTCCTGGCAGATTAAAACTGTGTGCCGGACCGAGACTCGAACTGGGAACCCTTGCCTTTCGCGGGCAGGTGCTCTACCAACTGAGCTACACAAGCACGACTCACGCCCCGTCCTCACAGCTTCACTTCTGCCAGTACCTCGTCTCCTACCTTCCAAACTTTACAGGAGTGCTAGTTCTGCAAGGTTCGCAGGAGAGCTTCTGTAAAGTTTGGAAGGCAGGAGACGAGGTACTGGCAGAAGTGAAGCTGTGAGGACGGGCTGTGAGTCGTGCTTGGGTAGCTCAGTTGGTAGTCCGCGAAAGGCAAAGGTCCCGAGTTCGAATCTCGGTCCGGCACACTGTTTTAATTTGCCAGGAAGTTTCATATCAGTGCACACTCCGCTGCAGAGTGAAAATCTCATTCTGGAAACATCCCCTAGGCTGTGAATAAGCCACTTGTCCGCAAAATCCTTTCTTTCAGGAGTGCTATTTCTGCAAGGTTCGCAGGAGAGATTCTGTAAAGTTTAGAAGGTAGGAGACGAGGTCCTGGCAGAAGTGAAGCTGTGAGGACGGGGCGTGAGTCATGCTAGGGTAGCTCAGTTGGTAGAGCACTTGCCCGCGAAAGGCAAAGGTCCATAGTTCGAGTCTCGGTCCGGCTCACAGTTTTAATCTGCCAGGAAGTTTCAGGTCTGTAATGATCAGTAAGGGCTCCAAATGACCATAATGAAACAAGGCATCCATGTATAACTTGTAATACCAAAATTTCCCAAATCTGAGCGCATGGCCATTTTGCATTTTGGAATGCCACAGCTGCCAATTGACTGGAAGAGTGGAGATCGATGGAACCGCAGGATATTTTTGTTGTAGACTAGTACCTATTTCATCAACAAACCAAAACTAACAAATCACCGTTATTAATACCACAATCTCAACTATATCTTTAATATGCCTCAGGAGTATCAGCTTTTATTAAAAGGAAAATAAAAACAAAAAATTCTGCTGTCCTGGACCTAGAACGAACGTAAAAATTAGCTCATCTCATATGATTCCCGTTTCCGTTTCCAGACTGACTTCCACCAACTACACTCCTGGAAATGGAAAAAAGAACACATTGACACCGGTCTGTCAGACCCACCATACTTGCTCCGGACACTGCGAGAGGGCTGTACAAGCAATGATCACACGCACGGCACAGCGGACACACCAGGAACCGCGGTGTTGGCCGTCGAATGGCGCTAGCTGCGCAGCATTTGTGCACCGCCGCCGTCAGTGTCAGCCAGTTTGCCGTGGCATACGGAGCTCCATCGCAGCCTTTAACACTGGTAGCATGCCGCGACAGCGTGGACGTGAACCGTATGTGCAGTTGACCGACTTTCAGCGAGGGCGTATAGTGGGCATGCGGGAGGCCAGGTGGACGTACCGCCGAATTGCTCAACACGTGGGGCGTGAGGTCTCCACAGTACATCGATGTTGTCGCCAGTGGTCGGCGGAAGGTGCACGTGCCCGTCGACCTGGGACTGGACCGCAGCGACGCACGGATGCACGCCAAGACCGTAGGATCCTACGCAGTGCCGTAGGGGACCGCACCGCCACTTCCCAGCAAATTAGGGACACTGTTGCTCCTGGGGTATCGGCGAGGACCATTCGCAACCGTCTCCATGAAGCTGGGCTACGGTCCCGCACACCGTTAGGCCGTCTTCCGCTCACGCCCCAACATCGTGCAGCCCGCCTCCAGTGGTGTCGCGACAGGCGTGAATGGAGGGACGAATGGAGACGTGTCGTCTTCAGCGATGAGAGTCGCTTCTGCCTTGGTGCCAATGATGGTCGTATGCGTGTTTGGCGCCGTGCAGGTGAGCGCCACAATCAGGACTGCATACGACCGAGGCACACAGGGCCAACACCCGGCATCATGGTGTGGGGAGCGATCTCCTACACTGGCCGTACACCACTGGTGATCGTCGAGGGGACACTGAATAGTGCACGGTACATCCAAACCGTCATCGAACCCATCGTTCTATCATTCCTAGACCGGCAAGGGAACTTGCTGTTCCAACAGGACAATGCACGTCCGCATGTATCCCGTGCCACCCAACGTGCTCTAGAAGGTGTAAGTCAACTACCCTGGCCAGCAAGATCTCCGGATCTGTCCCCCATTGAGCATGTTTGGGACTGGATGAAGCGTCGTCTCACGCGGTCTGCACGTCCAGCACGAACGCTGGTCCAACTGAGGCGCCAGGTGGAAATGGCATGGCAAGCCGTTCCACAGGACTACATCCAGCATCTCTACGATCGTCTCCATGGGAGAATAGCAGCCTGCATTGCTGCGAAAGGTGGATATACACTGTACTAGTGCCGACATTGTGCATGCTCTGTTGCCTGTGTCTATGTGCCTGTGGTTCTGTCAGTGTGATAATGTGATGTATCTGACCCCAGGAATGTGTCAATAAAGTTTCCCCTTCCTGGGACAATGTATTCACGGTGTTCTTATTTCAATTTCCAGGAGTGTATATGCCCGTAGAGGATGGCAGTTAGGTGGTAGAAATAACATGCAAAGCTGCCAGAATGGTAAACTGATGGAGCGAAGCATTATGCAGGGTGCGCAAAGTGAGTTTCACAACTTTTTTATGTTCGAAAAAATACTGTTGACATCAGGAGGCACCAAGAAAAAGAACTAGACGGATTATATGGTCGCATTTGCGGCGGATAGAAAAGGAAACTAGCCAAATGGTTTCAGTGGAGCTACTCAGGAATTCGCCTTAGGTGAATAATAAGGAAAATACCTACGGAAACCAATGTCTGCCTAGGGCTAGGCGGTTGGGACCTGAAATGCCGAATATGAGTCGAGTTAGTGTCTTAAAACTGTGCCAACGTGCTTGGTAGAGACACTGCGACACACCTACTTCATTGCAGATGGAGATAGTGCATGGAACACACGAAGTGATCACGTTGTTCTGCGGACTAGCAATAGATAAAGAATAATTGCGACATCATTCCTTTTATCGTCTTTTGTCCGCAGACTCTTCTGATGCAACTCTCGATGTTAGTCTATTCATTAAATCCTTTTTCTCTCATAACTATTGCAAACCTTCATCCATTTGAAGGTGCTCACATAGCGAAACCTTAGTCTCCCTCTACGGTTCTTACCACCGAAGCTCCCCTGCTTTTCCATATTCAAACATAATTTGTCCGATCAAACGATCCATTCTTTTAATCAAATTCTTCCATGAGTCACATTTTTCTCTGATTCGAATCATAGCCATTTCATTTGTCATTCCAACAACCCATTTAATCTGCAGCATTCTTCTATAGCAGAAAAATTCAAAATCTTAGGTTTTCCTTCTTTTATCTACTATTTATCGTCGTCTTTCACTTTCATACAAGGATTTATTCATACAAACACCTTTGGAACGACTTCCTAATACTTACATTCATATTAGACTTTTTAACGTATAGTCAATGTAAACCGAACACCCCCACTATGAGACCATGGAATGATTCCATTCAAATGTAATCACCACCCAGGTTACAATATTTATTCTCCTGCTAGACAAGAACATTCTTATTTCGTATAACGCGATCTGTCGCTGACGGGTCCACAACCGCACCCTCTTCCACTTTCATATCCGACTGAAATTGACGTCCAAGCATGTCATTCGTCAGGTCGCTAAAGATGTGAAAATCAGAGTTTCTCAAGCAAACCTCTGTGGCATAGCCTTCGTACGATTGGCAGTTTGATTCCGGATGTTATCGTGCGACGCAATGACTCCATCTGACAGCATTCCGACAGCCTGAGGGCAAATGACAAAAGCCAACAGTGAAAACATCTCACATATTCCTCTACAAAGAATTGGAAAGCTGTTCGCAAAAGTTCCGTTAGGGCCATGATGACCTTCCGCTCGTCGAGTTCCTCGAGCGCGGAATCACAGTCAAAGCGCAGCTCTGTGAGGACACTCTGCAGAAATTAAGACACACCACAAAGTCAAAACGTCCAGCAACGGTGTTAGATTGAATTTATCCAGCTGCACGAAAACGCCCTCCCCTACACTACAGGTCAGATGATGGATACGCTTCAGCAATGTGCTTGGTAAGTACTGCAGCATCCTTCTTACAGCCCGTATCCTTCACCGTGTCATTTTCACATCCTTTGCGACCTTAAGACAGACGTGTGTGGACGCAGGTTTCAGTCGAATGAGGAAATTCAATAGTGGCTTCGGTTACGGATCCGTCAGTGCCCGACCGAGTTCTACACAGCAGAGATCGACTCGCCTCCCAGCGGAATAAATGTCTTAACGTGGATGGTGGTTACTTTTGAATTGAACCATTCCACGGTCGCGTTGTGGCAGGTGTTGAGTTTTCGCTTGAGAGCTCTTCACATTTTTTTCGGTAAGTCTTATGACGTATTGTCAACATTAGAGTGTCATCGGCAAGTCATGCAATTTATTTCTCCTGCTCTTCCGATTTCTTTTCGGTTTCCTTTAGTGCTTGATTAATGTACAGACTGACAACAGGCACAAAGGCTGCAAAACTATCTCACAACGCTCTCTGTAACTGCCTCCGTTTTATGCCCTTCAACTCCTACAACTGATGTCTGGTCCCTGTACAAGTTGAGAACATCCTTTCTTTTCCTGTATCTTATCCTTCCTATGTTCAGAATTTCAGACACGGTTTTGAAGCCAATTTTGCTAAAAGCTGCTACAAATATAGTTTTACCTTTCGTATACGTACCAAGATAAATCGTAGGATCAGTATTCCCTGAGGTATTGCTACACTTCTCCACAGCCCAAATGGACATTAAGAGTGTTACGCATAAGTAGACGGAAAGAACCTTTATTTTTAGATTACACGAATCCCTCGTAACAGATATAACCATAATTAGAGAAAGTTGGTGCATAATCTGGTAGCTAAGGGAAAAGCTTGTGGCCCTTACGTTGGGGTAAAAGAAGGTAGTCTGTGGAGCACAAAATGACAATGTTAGATTTTCTGTCTGAGGCATGGCACATACCGATACTCATGCAAGTCACTTAAATTCAACCTGTATAGTCCTCATGGGCCCACGTCTGACTCCTTGAATACTTTATCCAATCATCTGATGGTCGGATGTCTTGTAGACGAGTCGGTCTCTTTGACCCGTGGTCTAGTGATAGCGTATTTGATTCATAATCAAAACGTATTCGTTGCTGGGCTTAAGTTTTGCTTAATAATCAGCATTGGCGGCCGAAAACTTCCGGCACAAGAAGTCGCCCTCATTCTGCCAACGGCCTTGTCAAAGAGGGCGGAGGAGTGGACAGAGGTTCAGGGCATTCTCTTGTCCTAGGGGCGGGAAACTGCCCCTAAAGGCGGAAGAATGAGCAATGATCAACGGAATGAGGATGCAGAAGGCAATGGAAACAACTACATTAAAGACACGTAACATGTATACTGAGGACATGTGGCCCGTAATTGAAGAAGTGTCATGATGATCTCTTCTTTGGGAAAAGATTCCTGAATAGTCCCCCGTTCGTGTATCCGGGAGGGGACTGCCAATGGGGAGGTTACCATGAGAAAAAGAGTGAATAATCAATGAAAGGATAACGTTCTACGTGTCGGGGCGTTGAATGTCAAAACCTCCAACGTGGTGGGGAAACTAGAAAATATGAAAAGGCAAATGCAAAGGCTCAATCTAGATATATTAGGAGTCAGTGAAGTGAAGTATAAATGGAGTAGGATCCGTTACGAATAGAAAGGTAGGACAGAAGTGTGTTACTGTGAACAGTTCAAGGGTTGTTCTTATCAGAATTGACAGCAAACCAACAACGGCAACGATAGTTCAGGTTTACATGCCAACGTCGCAAGCTGAGGATGGAAAGATAGAGAAAAGCATGAGGATATTGAAAGGGTAATACAGTATGTAAAGGAGGATGAAAATCTAATAGTCTTGGGGGACTGGAATGTAGTTGCAGGGGAAGGAGTAGAAGGAAAGGTTACAGGAGAATATGGGCTTGGGACAAGGAATGAAAGAGGAGAAAGACTAATTCACTTCTATAACAAGTTTCACCAAGTAATAGCGAATACTCTGTTCAAAAATCACATGAGGAGGAGGTATACTTGCAAAAATGGTTCAAATGGCTCTAACCATTACGGGACTTAACATTTGAGGTCATCAGTCCCCTAGACTGAGAACTAATTAAACCTAACTAACGTAAGGACATCAGACACATCCATGCCCGAGGCAGGATTTCAACCTGCGACCGTAGCAGCAGCGCGGTTCCAGACTGAAGCGCCTAGAACCATTGGGCCACAGAGGCCGGCATACTTCGAAAAGGCCGGGTGATACGGGAAGATTTCAGTTAGATTATATCATGGTCAGACAGGAATTCCGGAATCAGATACTGGATGGTATGGCGTACCCAGGAGCAGACATAGCCTCAGATCACAATATAGTGGTGTAAGTAGGCTGTTTAAGTTTTTATGTTGGTGACGCCATGTAGCGCTCTGTATGCAGTCTGTGACTGGTTGGCATTGTTGGAAAGTTCGCCATTGTAGTGTTGGGCAATTGGATGTTAACAGCGCGTAGCATTGCACAGTTGGAAGTGAGCCGACAGCAGTGGTGGATGTGGGGAGAGAGATGGCGGAATTTTGAGAGCGGATGATCTGGACGCGTGTCCATCAGAGACAGTACATTTGTAAGACTGGATGTCATGAACTGCTATATATATTATGACTTTTGAACACTATTAGGGTAAATACATTGTTTGTTTTGTACTAAATCTTTCATTTGCTAACTATGCCTATAAGTAGTTAGTGCCTTTAGTAGTTTGAATCTTTTATTTAGCTGGCAGTTGTGGCGCTCGCTGTATTGCAGTAGTTCGAGTAACGAAGATTTTTGTGAGGTAAGTGATTTGTGAAAGGTACAGGTTAATTTAGTCAGGGCCATTCTCTTGTAGGGATTAGTGAAAGTCAAATTGCGTTGCGCAAAAAACTTTGTGTGTCAGTTTAAGCACACTCATGTCTAATTTTTCAAAGGGGACGTTTCGGTAGTGATGAAGACTAGGCTGAAGTTTAAGACATTAGTCAAGAAGAGTCAATACGCAAAGAAGTGGGATACGGAAGTACTATGGAATGACGAGATCGGTAGAAGTTCTTTAAGGCTACAGATACAGCAATAAGGAATAGGTCGGTAGGCAGTACAGTTGAAGACGAATGGATATCTCTAAAAAGCGCCAGTCTTTACATTGTGTGCCAGCCTAGTCCGCTGTAACTAGCTCTGACGTCATAAATATTGCGCAATACTTTAATATGAAGTAAATAACTAGAAACGTTTCTAGCATGTCAGGAGTAATACAAAATCAATATGTGTTGGATATCAGTTCAATAACTTTAACCATTTTCGAAATTCGGAGGTTTTCCTGTAAAAATCATTGGCGCAACAGAAAAGAGCTAGAAACTTAAAAATTTATATTTAGATTCCTTTTGCATAATAATTTAGTAGAAACAGTATTCTGGATCTCACAAATTAAAATTTTAGTTGAAATTCATGATTTTCAGGTTTTTGTCTTAGAAATTAAGGAAGCAAGATATATTAAGTAGGCGAATAAATAAAGCTAGGATGTTTAAATTTAAGTAGAAGGGAGATCCGCTAAAATCATAAAAATGTGAGAAGTTTCAACAGAATAACTATAAAACTGTAGCTAAAGCGAATCACCAAAGAGCAAGTTCAGAGCTCGTCTACTGCGTGTAGTGTAATTAAATTAATTATCTCGCCCAAAATATTTGACTTAGCCACGTCAGACTTTTATTATGATTACTTACCTGTTTCCTGATTGCACATTTAAATTGAGAGCTTCATCGGCCATCAGCAAAGGAAGCAATGATTTATTCGATAACTTAAAGTGGTGCATTACTAGCCCAGCAGCTAGTCGGGAGAGCAGATTTCATCCGGCGTTCCCTTAGCCGTCCGTACCACGGCTTTATATGTAAGAAAGCTGCGTGAAAGAGGAAGGAAGGCCACAGTTATCTCCAGACGTTGATTAGCTCACCACCTGTGCCGTGAGTCGCGTCGCGTCCGTTTCTTTGATATAAACAGCCTCGGATGCAGTAATAAGTTACTCGGGATACGTATAACCATGAAATCGTTTTCGAGTGAAGTGTTAATTTTGGGATGACGTTAATGATCTATCTTTAGTTTGCGTATGTCGTATTTTCACGTGCCGCCACAGGACAGACATTCTACCATTATTAGTGTGGCGTTTGATGAACATTATCATCAAATTATGGCGAGCATTCACTTAAACATTTAATTTGAACAGTTATAGCTGCATCAGCATTTGACTCTGAACTGCTCTGGTAGTTTGATTGTGTGGATTCATTTTCGTCTTTGACTTTCAGAATATAGTGAACATTTTAGTGAGAATGGTTTTTGATTATGAATCCCAGACAATCTCCTAATTCCTCAGGGCTATAAGCTGTAGCTGTAAAAGTATTCTCAGATGAAGTGGGCTCTAGGAATTGTAATTACAGGCCTCACGTTTCGGTAATCTCTTTCTGGTTGCCAATACTGTAGTTAGAGAGGCAGTGTTGAGAGCGACGAACAACAGCATTAAATAAATAATAGGAACATTAACAATTAGTCCACCTGCCATCCCACATATGGTGCATCGGCCTGGAAAGAAACTGAGTAAAAGTGAAAGTGATTTTTAAATATTCGGATTCGGGAGTGAAATGCGACACGCAACTGAGTAATAGAACCGTGATAGTGTTACGTGTGCATGTGGACGACGCAATTGGATAACAACGCATCTGGATTGACGTGGCTGGCACTGAGTCTAGCGGCGCTGCCGGCATCGCGAGAAGCCAGTTTCGCCTCACTGCAGTCGTCCGCCGGAGCAACCGGAGCCGTGTCTGCAGTTGCGGGCCACGCAAACACGCAGCTGCCGTCGAGTGCTGTCTGCAGTTCAACGCGCCGCGTCGCATCAGTAATCCTGGTACGCCGCGCCGGCAACGCTATACGTCGTGCAGAAGGAACTAAGTTAAGTGAAAAGTTGTTAAAATTTTTACTAACCTGCACTAAAAGATTGTCGGCGATGGAACCGCTAGAAGAAACTGAGTTAAACTTAAATCAGGACCTATGTCTGTTGAGGGAACAGTAAATCCAGACAACGGTTCAAGTGTAAATATGCATGAAAATAGTAATGTTAAAGTGAAATATGAAGTATTGTCTCCTGACAGTAGTAAGAAAAGGGGCAATGATTCGATAATAGAGACCCCTGTAGTAAAGCAGAAATCAGAAATTGTTAATTTATTGGATGATAGTTTATCTGATGAGTTAAAAACGAAACAGTCATCAGAGGTGGTAGAGTTTAAGAAGTATAAGTTAGATATGACTGATCAATCAGATGTTTCATTTCGTTTTGATGATTCTGGTATTGGAGATAGTTTTTCGTCACCTGAGTGTGATAAAAAACCAGATAGTGAGCAACCCAAAGATACTGGGGCTATTGATTTAAATGTTATATTACAAGCAATAGCTATCAGTAATGCTAAAATGACAGCTGAATTAAAGTATGAGATTGTGGCCAGCCAAACTAATTTTAATAAACGATTGGTGGTAATGGACAATACCTTCAAGGATGGTTGCAATAAGTTGAAAGAGGATTTGGACAGTTTGAATTATAAAATTGATGACAATCATGAGGATATTAAGAAAAAGGTTGCTCGAAAATTTTCTGAAATGTATAAATCAGTTAAATCCGAAGTTGCTGAGGTTTGCAAAGACTTCCAAATGGAACATGCGAAGTTGGAGCACAAGTTAACAGAAAAGATCGATGGGGAATCTGAACTGTGCTCAGATAGGTTTAACGATGTTAATATAGAAGCAAACATATCTCAAGCAGAAGTAGATGCAATCAAAACTGATACTACTCATATTGTGCAAAGAGTAGATAATGTTGAAATGAGAGTAGAAAATATTAGTACTAACATCGCTAACATTGAGAGTAAAGTAGCTTCAGTAACTTCTGGTAATGGTAGTATACAACAAGTTGTAGCTGCAAACGCCGCATTTATCGGATGTCGGCAGTTCTTACGGTTCGATCCGGATAAAAATATCCACCCGCTAGATTTCTGGAACGATTTTGAAGATGTGATTCCACCAACTTGGTCTGAACGAGAGAAAATCTCATTTATTAGAAGCCATTTAGCGGGTGACGCCATGCGTTGGTCAGCTGATATTATGTTGAAGTGTAAAACATTAGCGGAATTTAAAACAGCTTTCATTAATGAGTGTTGGTCTAGTAATAAGCAAAATGAAGTGTTGAGAAAATTTTGGAGTGGAAAACGCTTCAACGCAAGCAAGGAATCTATTAAAGAGTTGGCCAGGTTATGGATCTCACGTTATCACATTTGGCCCAAAAGCTAAAACCTGAAACGATAATACTAGGTCTTGAAGCCAAACTGCCATGGTATTGGAAAACTAGAGTTATATCTGCCCCTAGAGACAATCTAGATCGTTTCATTGAGTATTTGGAACGTGTAGAGCGTGTTGCTGCCAATGAGGAGCAAGCACGTAGTAACAGAAATGGTAATAACACTAGTAGTAATTTTAAGAACGAGCAGAATGGCAATGCAAACATCAGAACAGTAGGTGTTCGCCATCCTAAGAGGTAGGAATTGGAGAAATAATTATCAGAACCAACACTGGCATCCAAATGATAGTAATTTTGTTGCGAACAAAATTATGCAAGTAAACAACAGTGCGGAAAGCAATGCTGTGCCAGTTAAATATAATGGAAATAAAGGAAACAGTAGTAGACCGAGGCAGGAAAACTAGTTCCCGTCTATGAGGACACTGGCGCTCACCAGGCGGTTACTTTTCCTAATCCAGTAATTACAGTAATTGGTAAGACAGATCAGAATACTCAGACTGAACATGTTGATGAGGGGTCGGTAGCATCTAAGGATACAGTAGAAATATTAGATCACTCACAGTATTCAATAGATACCATGTTAAAGACGCTTTCTAAGTGGGAAGAGAAAGAGAAGACGCAGCAGTGTAACGGTAGGGAAGAGCTACAAAATACTGAATTGTCAGGTGAAGAAGCAGAAGAAATTCATGCTTATATTTACGATGAGGATGATGTGCTCTTATCTAAAGTGCCTGTGCAGGATGTTGATACTGTACTAATCGATTTAGGACAGGAGGTAAGTGAGAATGTAGAGGATAGCCTGTTGGGGGTCGATGAACCCAGTAGCTGTGACCAGTTGTCACTGGAGAAGGAACCCGACGATAATAGTGAAAGTGGTTTAGCTGTAACTAGTGTTATGCCCGGTCTGGAGGCGAAGAATCGCTCAGACTACAGTAATTTGGGTCATGTTCAGCAAACTAAATGTAATGAAGTCGTGCGGTGTTTCGAATTGAAATTAATAGACCGACTGGAAAAGGCAGCTGAAAATGAAGTTCATGAAACCCCTACACACTTTGACCTAAATGTAAGGAAGACAGATGTCGATCACTTTAGTTGGAGACAAATCCAAAAGGAACTATTGGATGAGTTTGAAGAACCATCTGTACAACCTAGAATAAGCCACCCTATAATAATAGTGAATATGTTGGGTATCAATGTACGTTGTCTCTTAGACAGTGTAAATGAGGTGAGTGCGATATCTCAGTCCTTCTTTGATGCATTACCTGGTAAAGACAAGCTTACAGTAATGAGAGTATCAGGACTAAGGAAAATTGTCAGGAATGTACCGAGTATTGGTTCAGTGTTCTGGCCCAGAAATAATAAATTGAGATTAAATAGGATTTATGATTGTATGCCTTGAGCATAAATTTTCTCTAGTACGTGACTAACGGCGTTTTGCGCCATTGGTTTACGGATTTTATGACAGTTAAATAACCGCGAGAGTAAAAATGAAAAAGTTCTGTTAACTTTGTTCCAGTAACATATTGAAAAATAATATGTATACATCCCCATTTCATTGTGACCCACCCTTAGATATTAAGTGAACAGGGTCTGAGGCACTCTTTTTGTTTGTTCTACTGGACAAACCAGATAATGGCAGCCTGGTAGCTGCGTGAAGGCGTGGAGTGACTTGGACACAACTCACAGTGACCCCTCCCTTTTCCCCATGTAATTTAGAGTGAACGTGAAGGACGCACACCATAGCAACTTCCACTCCTCTACCCTTGTGAATGGAAGTGTAGAACGCCAGCCAAAGCAGCTACAACAACGTGTGTAAAAATGAAATGGTCATGATTTGTGAAATTTTCTTTCAGGTTTAGAAAAGACTGCTAAGATTTAATTGTCTGTTTATGTATCATGAATAACTGTGATATTTTCTTTGAATTTGTATATGTAAAAATATTTACAGACAATTTAATGGATTTCAGATTTTCATAATTTTACATATTTTTATGTGTTTGTCTGTCTAAGGCAATATGTATGCCAAAGTGTTTCATTGATTTTTGCTTATATTTTGAGTGATAATTTTGCTTAAGAGGCAGTGAACATGGCAGCAATTTAAATAATTGAAGTAGATAACAAGATTTCTTTTAATATTTCTATATGTTTACATTTCAATTTTAATTTTCATAGGGAGTTAAGCTGTACTCTTGCTTCCATTTTTGTAATTAATTTTTTTCATTTGCATTCAAAAAAATTAAGTAGAGGGTGATGTAGGGAAGCAGCATACTCACGCCTTATAAAATTCACATCAGTCTTTCCATTGTGTGCCAGCCTAGTCCGCTGTAACTAGCTCTGACGTCATAAATATTGCGCAATACTTTAATATGAAGTAAATAACTAGAAACGTTTCTAGCATGTCAGGAGTAATACAAAATCAATATGTGTTGGATATCAGTTCAATAACTTTAACCATTTTCGAAATTCGGAGGTTTTCCTGTAAAAATCATTGACGCAACAGAAAAGAGCTAGATACTTAAAAATTTATATTTAGATTCCTTTTGCATAATAATTTAGTAGAAACAGTATTCTGGATCTCACAAATTAAAATTTTAGTTGAAATTCATGATTTTCAGGTTTTTGTCTTAGAAATTAAGGAAGCAAGATATATTAAGTAGGCGAATAAATAAAGCTAGGATGTTTAAATTTAAGTAGAATGGAGATCCGCTAAAATCATAAAAATGTGAGAAGTTTCAACAGAATAACTATAAAACTGTAGCTAAAGCGAATCACCAAAGAGCAAGTTCAGAGCTCGTCTACTGCGTGTAGTGTAATTAAATTAATTATCTCGCCCAAAATATTTGACTTAGCCACGTCAGACTTTTATTATGATTACTTACCTGTTTCCTGATTGCACATTTAAATTGAGAGCTTCATCGGCCATCAGCAAAGGAAGCAATGATTTATTCGATAACTTAAAGTGGTGCATTACTAGCCCAGCAGTTAGTCGGGAGAGCAGATTTGATCAGGCGTTCCCATAGCCGTCCGTACCGCGGCTTTATATGTAAGAAAGCTGCGTGAAAGAGGAAGGAAGGCCACAGTTATCTCCAGACGTTGATTAGCGCACCACCTGTGCCGTGAGTCGCGTCGCGTCCGTTTCTTTGATATAAACAGCCTCGGATGCAGTAATAAGTTACTCGGGATACGTATAACCATGAAATCGTTTTCGAGTGAAGTGTTAATTTTGGGATGACGTTAATGATCTATCTTTAGTTTGCGTATGTCGTATTTTCACGTGCCGCCACAGGACAGACATTCTACCATTATTAGTGTGGCGTTTGATGAACATTATCATCAAATTATGGCGAGCATTCACCTAAACATTTAATTTGAACAGTTATAGTTGCATCAGCGCATTTGACTCTGAACTGCTCTGGTAGTTGGATTGTGTGGATTCTTTTTGGTCTGTGACTTTCAGAATATATTGAACATTTTAGTGAGAATGGTTTTTGATTATGAATCTCAGACAATCTCCTAATTCCTCAGAGCTATAAGCTGTATCTGTAAATGTATTCTCAGATGAAGTGGGCACTAGGTATTCTAATTACAGGCTTCACGTTTTGGTAATCACTTTCTGGTTGCCAATATTGTAGTTAGAGAGCCAGTGTTGAGAACGGCAAACAACAGCATTAAATAAATAATAGGAACATTAACAATTATTCCATCCGCGGTCCCACAAACTGATCGATGAAAGGAGGAAGTACAAAAATGTTCTGGGAAACTCAGGAATACAGAAACAATTCGCTGAGGAATGAAACAAATAGAAACTGCAGGGAAGGTAAGACGAAATGGCTGCATGAATAATGTGAAGACATTGAAAAAGAAATGATGCCGGTAGGACAGACTCAGCATACAGAAAAGTCAAAACAACCCTCAGTGACATTAAAAGCAAGGGTGATAACACTAAGAGTGCAACGGGAATTCCACTGTTAAACTCAGAGGAGAGAGCTGATAGGTGGAAAGAATACATTGAAACCCTCAATGAAATGGAAGATTTGTCTGATGTGATAGAAGAAGAAACTGGAGGAGATTTAGAAGAGATAGGGTATCCAGTATTAGAATCAGAATTTAAAAAAGCGTTGGAGGTTTTAAGATCAAATAAGGCACAAGGGATAGATAACATTCCATCGGAATTTCTGAAATCATTTGGCGAAGTGGCAACAAAACGACTATTCACTTTGGTGTGCCGAATGTGTAAATCTGGCGACATACCATCAGACTTTCGGAAAAGCATCATCCACACAGTTGCGAAGACAGCAAGTGCTGACAATGGCGAGCATTATCGCACAATCAGCTTAACAGCTCATGCATCTAAGTTGCTTACAAGAATAACATACAGAAGAATGAAAAAGAAAATTGTGGATGCGCTAAAGAAAAATCATGACACGTTCATGGCGTTTGTCGACCTGGAAAAAGCGTTCGACAATGTAAAAGGGTGCAAGGTTTTCGGAATTCAGAAAAAGTAGGGGTAAGCTATAGGGAGAGGACGTAACCTTTGCGTCCCTACTGTTCAATCTGTACATCGAGAATGAATGATGGAAACGAAAGAAAGGTTCAGGAGTGGAATTAGAATTCAATGTGATTCGATTCGCTGATGACATTGTATACTGAGTGAAAGTGTAGAAGAATTACATGATCTGCTGAACGGAGTGAACAGTCAAATGAATACAGAGGATGGACTGAGATTAAATCGAAGAAAGACGAAGGTAATGAGAAGTAGCAGAAAGGAGAAAAGCAATAAACTTAACATCAGGATTGATGGTCACGAAGTAGATGAAGTTGAGGAACTCTGATACCTAGGCAGTAAAATAATAACGAGCGACGGACGGAGCAAGGAGGACAACAAAAGCAGTATAGCATTTGAAAAAGGGCATTCCTGGCAAAGAGAAGTCTACTAATATCAAATACCGGCTTTAATTTGAGGAATAAATTTGTGAGAGTGTACGTCTGGAGTACAGCATTGTCTGGTAGTGAAATATGGATTGTGGGAAAACCGGAATACAAGAGAATCGAAGAATTAGAGATGTGGTGCTACAGACGAATGTTGGAAATTAGGTGGGCTGATAAGGAATGAGCAGGTTCTGCGCAGAATTGGAGAGGAAAGGAATACGTGGAAGACACTGATAAGGGGAAGGAACAGGATGATGGGACATATGTTAACACATCAAGAAATGACTTCCATGGTACTAGAGGGAGCTGTAGAGGGCAGAAACTGTAGCGGAAGACAAAGAGTGGAATACATCCAGCAAATAGTTGAGGATGTAGGTTGCAAGTGCTACTCTGAGATGAAGATGTTAGCACACGAGAGGAATTCGTAGTGGGCCGCATCAAACCAGTCAGAAGACTTATGAATAAAAAAAACAAAAATGTTCTCTTTGCAAAGAAGTCAAGGCGTTTCATACTGACCTTCAGGAGATGTGTTTGCCTCATATGTATTCAGGCTCTTCCGACTTCTTCATGATATAGACCCGGAGTCCTTCAACAATTATTTTAACCTTTCAGCAAGATGATTTTGTTGCACTGAGTTCATCTTTGCATGGAGACTCCATGGTCACGGCGTTATAGTTCTTCACCTGATTGATGATGGACTCTCGTAATGAGGAACAGACTTTACACCCTACTGTGATACGCTGGATGAAGACTATTTTTGCACAACCATCAAAGGACCAGGATGTGGAAAAGAAGGAGTAACTGACTCTCTTATGTTCAGGGAGTCTGCCATTATTCTTCTGTTGTATCTGATAGTACAAATTCCTCTTCGTCAAATGCGTTTTCATTAAGCGGGAAAACACCCGTCTTTTTAGACCCATATGTGTCATTTTGAACTGTTGCTTTCCTAGCATAATCAGGTGCTAACAACTGACCTACTTGGTACTGGGTTAACACTCTTCCCGGATGGCTGTTAAGCCATGTCTTAATTTCCTGACCGTATAAAGTGCTTAATGGTGCCAAATCAAATTAAATGAAAAATGAAATGAAATGTCGTGTGGCTAGGGCCTCCCGTCGGGTAGACCGTTCGCCTGGTGCAAGTCTTTCGATTTGACGCCACTTCGGCGACTTGCGCGTCGAAGGGGATGAAATGATGATGATTGGGACAACACGACACCCAGTCCCTGAGCGGAGAAAATCTCCGACCCAACCGGGAATCGAACCCGGGCCCTTAGGATTGACAGTCCGTCGCACTGACCACTCAGCTACCGGGGGCGGACAATCAAATGAAAATATACCTCTTCAATAAGGGATAATTAATCAAATTATTATCGACAGAAGTAATCTAAAATTGTAGCAGAATAATTGTAAATACTATATGTAATTATGAAATTGTAGTTATTTAAACGTGCACACAAGTAGCGTACCGTTAAAAGCATTACCTCTTACGTCACACCTTAAGTTATATAAAACGAAGTAATGTGGTAACATAAAGTAGCTCCCCATTGCTTCTACCCAGTCTTACCTCAGCTACACCTTATCTGTAAAATTCCTTCTGCCTAAGAAAGAACGTGGAATAGCGTTTAACACGGCATATGTCCATAACGCTAGCTAAAAGTTTTATTCATTGTATTACTAGTTTGAACTTGTAATACAACGACATACGTTCCTTACTGAAAACAAAATATCACAAAGGAAGATGCACAACCACAAAAATCTAGCAAATTTTTTGCTCAATAACAATGTATCTGACACCATTACGCATCATGTCGATACTATAGTTGCCGTTTGTCTTCATAGTCTAAAGGCCCAAAAACAATGTTACCAACTCGTAAAGAGAAATATGATGGTTCTCGGTTTCACTCCGATACCCAATTATGCCCCAGCTTTCCCTAAGTGAGAGTACGCATACATAGCTACGGACATATAAAACTAATCAAGCGCAGAAGCAAGACTGAGCTTGATTAGAGGAATCCCCAGAAAGTGGAGTCCATCCACGAAGGCGGTACCTTACAATATCCTCGTTCTACCAATCTTGGGCTTTGCTTCGCAATCTGGGATCCTCGCCGGCAGAGTTAATAGAATAAATGTAGAAGAGCAAGAAAACCGCGAGTTTTGTCGCGAGTTCGATTATTAAGCACGAACAAGAATGTTAAATCAAATGGCAGACACTACAACTTGGGCTCTGAGCGTCACTGCATGATTTACTGTTAACATAGTGATTACTGTTAACATAGTGATTCCTCATATGCATACGAATTGAAAAACAAGAAGGGTAAAAGAGATTTATTCATACAGGAATGTACCAAAACTCATTCTTCCCCCACGTGAATCTCCAATGGAACATTAATAGTACTCGAGATACCTTCCACCACAAAGCGTAAAATATTTCGTGTAGTGTAGATGTAGTAGGGGCACTGATGACCCTGCATTTCAGCACCCTAAAATCAGAATCACATCTCTGTTAAGTACTAACTCTCTTTCTGTCACATTTCCCGAACGACTTTACTAATTTTCACTAAAGCCTTAGTTCAGATCGTACTGTGTTGGGTGTCACTGGTCCAGATCGCTTGTCATGTTCTGCAGTTCACTTCATACAGAAAAATCGCTGAGATGCAGCGATATATGTGTTAATATTTTTGTATCCCAAGTAAATCGGGGTATTTTTTAAATTCGAAAATTACATAGTCAGGAAGATGATGATAACAACGTTTGTGAGTAACGTATACCAAAGCCAAAATACAGCGTACAGGTGTCCGTCAAATGAAGTCTCTAGTAGATCCCATTACAATTTTTTAATCACTCTACGATGAGAATGTATTCTGCTCATCACCTGAAGTATTTCCAGGTAAGAGGAATAATTTGTGCCATTGGCCGAATTGTCGTTGTGGTCTTCAGAGTGCAAGTCCATATCCATTTGAAGTTGTGACTTGGTCTACCTGTACAATTTTTGCTCCTAACACTTCCCGGCACTGTGAAATTAAGTATTCATTTATGCCTCACGCTGTCCCCTGTTAAATGATCCCTTCTCTTAGTCAAGTTTCTCCATACACTTTTTTCACCCCAACTGGACTCAGTACCCTTTCATTTATTATCCGACATATTAATATAATATTTTGCTTCTTTCCGTAACACAACATTCCAACAGCTTCTATTCATTTCTTTTCTGAAATGATTATCATCTACGTTTCATTTCCTTACAAGGCGAGAAGAATACTTACAGCAAAGAGACCCTAACATTTAAATTTGTATTATATGTGACAAAATCCTCATTTTTCAGAAACGCTTTTCTTGCTATTGCCGGTCTGCATTTTATATCCTTTCTACTTCGGTCATCGTCACTTATGTTGCTGTCGAAATGATAAAAAACTTTTCTAATACGTCGCCTCAGTTCCCAGTCTCATTTCCTCAGATTCCTCCGAAATGCTTCGACTACATTCCATTACCCATGTTTTACTTCTGTTCATGTTCATCTTGTAACCTCCTTTCAAGCAGTATCCATTCTGTTCAATAGCTCTTCTAAGTTTAAAGTTCACTTTTGTTTTCATAAACTGCACAATTATTCATGTGCACATGTTCTCGCGTTTTTCTATAAACCGCTTACCTTAATTAATTATTTAAGCCACTATAAATCTCTTTGCATTGTATTGTGACGCAGGAGCCTATGACCTAGTTGACACCAGTGAGTCGTTATGAAATGTGAACGGTCTTCCGATGATCTCTATTCCCTTTATACCATGCACACAATGAAATAAATACAACACTAAATCGCAGAAGCACTTGCAACTTCTCTATAGAAACGCAGATCCACCCGGCAATCTACGAACCTGAATGCAAGCCAAGTCACCCGACGATTTTTCAGATATCTCGAATTTCTGTGGTTATGAGTCGAAACATCCGAGCGTCAACTAATTTCAACATCTGTTCACTGTCTATCACATTGTTCCTTGAATCATAATTAAATTATACATGTCATTCATTATTGTTCTCCATTATCACATTGTTTATAAAATTGTATATAGCTGTGGTGAGCGTAATCTCGGAGTTAATGACATTTTATTTATTCAGTTACTGTATACTCAACTTGTGTAGTTGGCTGTTTTGTAAATTAGTAATCATCATCAGAACCTATATCAAAATAACGAATTACGCAGCAGAACCGCTATGACGTATAGCAGGTGGGGTCTTGTTTGTAATTACACACCTCCTCACCGAAAACGAACTGATGGGCGGTAGTCGGGGGCGAGTTCAAGAGTGTTCAGTTTTCTGGACTTTTAGGTGCGAATGCAGATAATGCTAAACAATACGAAAAAGTAATGCAGACACGGAAATAACTTTTAAAAATAACTGGTAGGCAAAGTAATATCTATCATAATTTGAATGTTCATACCGTTACACATAAAAATAGGGAAGTGTCTTGAAAATAACGTTGGACGTCGACCATCGGACGTATTGTTTCAAAATTTAACTCGGAAAAATATTTTGTCGGAGAGAATTCCAGTCCTGGAAGAAGTTATTAATGTGCTGGGTTCTAGAAGAAAACCGCAAATAAGCGGGTATTATTAACTGAAAGAGGAAATATTCATTAAATGCGGATAAAATATTTTAATAAGGCCTCAGTATTACCAGAGGAGGGAGGAGATTGTAGATGGATGATGTATTACTGTTTACGTCACATGCAGGGAGCTGCAGATTAAAAATCAATCCACCAATTCATCTACTTTTTTTTGTAGCGGCAAATCAGACATTGGTGCTCGAATGTCTCAGCGGCAGTTTCGCACAAAATGATCTGTCCATGATCGAAAAACCTTAAATTTTAAACGTTGTAAGCTGTGAATTACGGAAAACAATAAGCGACAGGGAGCCGTTTTACACGTGGTGTCTGAGGTTCACAGTATGTACATTTATCCGTAGTAGGAGACTGTAACAGAAAAAATAAATATTTCACTGATATTAGAAAATGAATACCACGATAAGAAATGTAGAATGTTTAGTGAAATGGTAAATATCTTACAAGACAAATCAACACGTAAGGAAGTCACAATACTAACAAAAACAACACATTTCTTATGTCACAAAATAATTTCTAACAGACGCAAGTTTTAATGTTTTCCGCTTCAACACGATTGTAAACTCAAAAGAGGACGCTATCTTTGTCACTATGTACCTTCAAAACGTAATATTCTTTTAAACTTATTCATCTGTTTCCAAAAATCCTTTAACGATGAAAGTCATTTATTGTCTAATTATTTCCTTGTTAGGTAAAAATTCATTCAGAGGTTAATGAATGTGTCACATCATTCACGCTTTATTGCTTTTATTGACAGGCATGAAATAATGTTATCATGCAGGAACGGAAGTACCTATAGATATTACGCTTTGAATAAGAGTGGTAAGTTTATTTTACCTGTCGAATGCAGATTTTTAAATTCTCCATATTCCTCATACGTAATGCGCAAAGCCGTCAACTTAGATACTTGAAACCAAGACTAATAAAAAGAAATATGGAAGAAGAATGTAACTGACTAGTAAACACTACAAGTGACTAAAAATTATCTGTATGTGGAAGACAAAAAAGTTACACAAAATTAAGAATATCCTTCGTTATTTACGAATATTTAATGTAAACAACGCGTATCATTCATTATTGATATGAGCTGACAGTATCCTCAAGTTAGAAGTATTTTTTGCTTGCTTGTTGCCTGTCAGTTCACATGAATTTGTACATTGAAAATACAAAAAGCGTTGAACGTATTACGTAACAATATCGTACGTGACTGTTGCTTTTGCTTCCTGGAAAATATGAACAATATCTGTAGCATAATCACTAATAAGGAGCCAGACGAACGCCTACACTGTCGTATATTCGTTGACATCGTAACGTGTCATCAAAGAGAAGCTAACGTAATATCTCTGAATGAGCTCGTTAGAGACCAATATAACAAAATCTAGCGAAACTAAAGGCAGAACTTCGTTCTCCGTATTCAACATTCATTTGCACTGACAAACGTAACGCTACCACCGCCAGATATCTCGCATAGACATTCAACTGCTGATAGAATATAAATAAATACAGAAGACAAATGTACAATGGAATACCAGCTACTGACAACTGAAACTGTTATTTCTGCCATCAATCATTAGATTGATTCGATGCATTTGCCAATTCTTGTCGCTTTTTAGCCACTCTCTTCATTTGTTTATTTGCTGCCTAATACTAGCACTCAGTCTTAAGGCCACAAGTGGCACATCAGTGGTCGTTATATGGTTTTCTTTGACCGGAGCCGCTACTATTTGGTCGAGTAGCTCCTCAATTGGCATCACGAGGCTGAGTGCACCCCGCAAAGTGGCAACAGTGCATGGCGGTGGGGATGGTCACCCATCCAAGTGCCGGCCACGCCCGACTGCGCTTAACTTCTGTGATCTGACGGGAACTGGTGTATCCACTGCGGTCATTGCTGCCTTGTACTAGGGCGCGCTGAAAAGTAATACCTCCGAATTATCCATGTGAAAATTCCTAGAGCTTTCTAAATAAAACAAACGTTACTAGCATTCCGCATCTTTACTCTTCACGTCTGCATGTTTACAGCCCTCTACCGCTAGAGTAACATGGCTGTGTGCGAGGTACCTATTTCAGGGTGTGAGAAACACCTTTCTGTAATCTAGTTACGAATTCGAAGAGTTCGTCTTCACATGGAGCACCCTCTCCTTAAGTGTTACATCTGCGATATGATGAAACAATCCGACGTCTTGGGTTACTGTCATCTGTCGTCCTCCAGGCAGTCCTGACTTGGCTCCATCTGATTTTCACCTGTTCCTAAAACTTACAGCACACCTTCGAGGGTTTCGTTTTGATAGTGGTGAAGCGGTGCAAGCAGAGGCGGGGCTATACCTCCGTCAATAAAGTAAAACATTCTACGCTGACGATATCAGCGAACTGGTCTCTCGTTGCAAGAAATGTGTTCGTCGCCAGAGTGACTATGTTGAGAAATAAGTATGTAGACATAAAGAATGAAGACGACGAATATTAATAACGTTTCTTTAATTTAAAGACCTCTAAGAGTTCTCACATAAAAAATCGGAAGCATTACTTCTTAGCGCGTCCTCATATATTCGTAATCTTCCGTTCGTTTCTTCTGCCACGTCATCAGCTATACTTTTCAACAACGAGTGTACATCTACAGCTATTCATTTCATAATACATGCTCACATACAAAAAAGTTTTGCATTGCCTCGGTTCCCAGAGTTCCGGAAACTGTACAGGAAACTGGAATAGAGATGAACATAAACATCATTTCCGCTCTTTTTATTACTCATGAAAACCACACATTTCATGTTGTACCACCATACAGCAAGACCTTCAGTGGTGGTGAGTCAGACTGTTGTACACACCGGTACGTCTAATAACCAGATGCAGGTCCTTTTCCACCGATGCATGCCTGTATTCGTCGTGACATACTATCCACAAGTTCATCAAGGCACAGTTGGTCCAAATTGTCCCACACTTCAACGGCGATCGGCCTAGATCCCTCAGAGTGGTTGGTGGGTCACGTCGTCCATAAACGGCCCTTTTCAGGCTATCACATGCTTGTTCGTTAGGGTTCGTGTCAGGAGAACATGCTGGCCACTCTAGTCGAGTGATATCGTTATCTTGAAGGATGTCATTCACAAGATGTGCACGATGGAGGGGCGAATTGTCCTCCATGAAGACGAATGCCTCACCAATATGCTGCCGATATGGTTGCACTATCGATTGGAGGATGGCATTCACGTATCGCACAGCCGTTACGGCGCCTTTCATGACCACCAGCGGCGTACGTCGGCCACATAATGCCACCCAAAAACAGCAGGGAACCTCTATCTTGCTGCAGTCGCTAGACAGTGTGTCTAAGGCATTCTGGCTGACCTGGTTGCCTCCAAACACTTCTCCGACGATTGTCCGGTTGAAGGCGTATGCGACACTTATCGGTGAAGAGAACGTGATGCCAATCCTGAGCGGTCCATTCGGTATGTTGTTGGGTCCATCTGTACCGCTCTGTATGGTGTCATGGTTGCAAACACCGACCTCAACATGGACATCGGGAGTGAAGTTGCGCATCATACAGCCTATTGCGCATAGTTGCAGTCGTAACACGACTTCCTGTGGCTGCACGAAAAGCAATATTCAACATGGTGGCGTTGCTATCAGAGTTTCTCCGAGCCCTAATCCCTGCGTAGCGGTTACCCACTGCAGTAGTAGCCCTTGGGTGGCCTGAGTGTGGCATGTCATCGACAGTTCCTATCGTTCTGTATCTCCTCCGTTTCCGAACAACATAGTTTTGGTTCATTCCGAGACGCCTGGACACTTCTCTTGTTGAGTGCCCTCCCTGGCACATAGTAAAAATGCGGACGCGATCGAACCGCAGTATTGACGGTGTAGGCATGGTCGAACTACATACAACACAAGCAGTGTACCTCCTTCCTGGTGCAATTACTGGAAATGAACGGCTGTCAGACCCCGTCCTTCTAATAAGCGCTGCTCATGCATGGTTGTGTACATATTTGGGCGGCTTTACTGACATCTCTGAACAGTCGAAGGGACTGTGTCTGTGATACAATATCCACAGTCAACGTCTATCTTCAGGAGTTCCGGGAACCGGGGTGATGCAAAACTATTTTTTTACAACTTGACGTTATGTATTCTTGTAAGAAGTACCTTTGTTTTATCACGCTGTTTGTCGTGATTTACGATACCACAGCTATGGGAACAATTTAATGACCTACTTAATTTGTTTTGAGGAGTGTATTTGGCCTGTGCTAACGGATAACTATATAGGAGCACTGGCTTGTCATTCTTCATTCTATTCGAATGAGGGAAACCATTATTTACTTACACATGAGAGGGTCAGGAAGTGGAGGGAAGATAAGGAGACACTCTGGGATGATGATGGAATTGAAACAGAGGATGATACGCGTAAAGCTGAAATACTAAACACCTTCTTCCAAAGCTGTTTCACAGAGGAAGACCGCACTGCAATTCCTTCTCTAAATCCTCGCACAAACGAAAAAATGGCCGACATCGAAATAAGTGTCCAAGGAATAGAAAAGCAACTGGAATCACTCAACAGAGGAAAGTCCACTGGACCTGACGGGATACCAATTCGATTCTACACAGAGTACGCGAAAGAACTTGCCTCCTTCTAACAGCCGTGTATCGCACGTCTCTAGAGGAACGGAAGGTTCAAAATGATTGGAAAAGAGCACAGGAAGTACCAGTCTTCAAGATGGGTCGTCGAGCAGATGCGCAAAACTATAGACCTATATCGCTGACGTCGATCTGTTGTAGAATTTTAGAATATGTTTTTTGCTCGAGTATCATGTCGTGTTTGGAAACCCAGAATCTACTCTGTAGGAATCAACATGGATTCCGGAAACAGCGATCATGTGAGACCCAACTCGCTTTATTTGTTCATGAGACCCAGAAAATATTAGATACAGGCTCCCAGGTAGATGCTATTTTTCTTGACTTCCGGAAGGCGTTCGATACAGTTCCGTACTGTCGCCTGATAAACAAAGTAAGAGCCTACGGAATATCAGGCCAGCTGTGTGGCTGGATTGAAGAGTCTTTAGCAAACAGAACACAGCATGTTGTTATCAATGGAGAGACGTCTACAGACGTTAAAGTAACCTCTGGCGTGCCACAGGGGAGTGTTATGGAACCATTGCTTTTCACAAAATATATAAATGACCTAGTAGATAGTGTCGGAAGTTCCATGCGGCTTTTCGCGGATGATGCTGTAGTATACAGAGACGTTGCAGCATTAGAAAATTGTAGCGAAATGTAGGAAGATCTTCGCGGATGATGCTGTAGTATACAGAGACGTTGCAGCATTAGAAAATTGTAGCGAAATGTAGGAAGATCTGCAGCGGATAGGCACTTGGTGCAGGGAGTGGCAACTGACCCTTAACATAGACAAATGTTCTTGTGACTTGGCAAGACAGCCAAGCCACTATGATTGGTAGCCGAAAAGCACACGTTAAGCTCACGCAGGCTGGCGTGAGGTCTGGAACAGGACAATGTAATTAATATAGCCAATAAGGTGCGTTGCTGCTGGAATACTTAACTTTAATTCATAATTGGTGAACATCGGTCTGACGGTACATGCATCACAAGATAAATAGCAAATGATAATGGCGCCTTGCTAGGTCGTAGCAAATGACGTAGCTGAAGGCTATGCTAACTATCGTCTCGGCAAATGAGAGCGTAATTTGTCAGAGAATCATTTCTAGCAAAGTCGGCTGTACAACTGGGGCGAGTGCTAGGACGTCTCTCTAGGCCTGCCGTGTGGCGGCGCTCGGTCTGCAATCACTGACAGTGGCGACAGGCGGGTCCGACGTATACTACCGGACCGCGACCGATTTAAGGGCTACCACCTAGCAAGTGTGGTGTCTGGCGGTGACACCACAAATGTAATGTATTGCGAGTACATAGAAAGAAGGATCCTTTATTGTATGATTATATGATAGCGGAACAAACACTGGTAGCAGTTACTTCTGTAAAATATCTGGTAGTATGCATGCGGAATGATTTGAAGTGGAATGATCATATAAAATTAATTGTTGGTAAGGCGGGTCCAGGTTGAGATTCATTTGGAGAGTCCTTAGAAAATGTAGTCCATCAACAAAGGAGGTGGCTTACAAAACACTCGTTCGACCTATACTTGAGTATTGCTCATCAGTGTGGGATCCGTACCAGATCGGGTTGACGGAGGAGATAGAGAAGATCCAAAGAAGAGCGGCGCGTTTCGTCACAGGGTTATTTGGTAACCGTGATAGCGTTACGGAGATGTTTAGCAAACTCAAGTGGCAGACTCTGCAAGACAGGCGCTCTGCATCGCGGTGTAGCTTGCTGTCCAGGTTCTGAGAGGGTGCGTTTCTGGATGAGGTATCGAATATATTGCTTCCCCCTACTTATACATCTCGAGGAGATCACGAATGTAAAATTAGAGAGATTCGAGCGCGCACAGAGGCTTTCAGACAGTCGTTCTTCCCACGAACCATACGCGACTGAAACAGGGAATGGAGGTAATGACAGTGGCACGTAAAGTGCCCTCCGCCTCACACCGTTGGGTGGCTTGCGGAGTATAAATGTAGATGTAGATGTAGAAATGGCTAAATGAAAAATGTGAAGAAATCGAAATGTTCAAATGTGTGTTAATTGCTAAGGAACCAAACTGCTGAGGTCATCGGCCCCTAAACTTACACACTACTTAAACTAACTTATGCTAAGAACAACCACACACCCATGCCCGAGGGAGGACTCGAACCGCCCTCGGGAGTGGCCGCGCAATTCGTGACAAGGCGCCACAAACGACGCAGCCACTCCGCATGGCCGAAGAAATCGAAAAAGAAATAATAGTCAGAAGGACGGTCTCAGCATGTAGAAAAGTCAAAACAACATTCGGCGAAATTTAAAGCAAGTTCGGTAACGTTAAGAATATGAAGGGAATTCCACTGTTAGATGCAGAGAAAAGAGCGGATAGGAGTAAAAACTACGTTGAGGGCCTCTATGAGAGGTGCACTTATCTGACGACGTGATAGAAGAACAAACGGGAATCGACAGGGAAGAGATTGGGGATCCAGTATTAGAATCAGAATTTAGAAGGGCTTTGGAAGACTTAAAATCAAACAAGGCAGAGGGGAATAGATAACATTGCATTGGATGTCCTGAAATCAGTGAGGGAAGTGGCAACAAAACAATTATTGACGTTGGTGTGTAGAATGTATGAGGCTAGCGATATACCATCACACTTTCGGAAAAACCATATCCACAGAATTCCCAAGACTGCAAGAACCGACAAGTGCAAGAGTTATTGCACTGTCAACATAACAGCTCATGCTGACAAGTAGAGTATACAGACAAATGGAAAAGGAAATTGAGGATCTCTCGGATGACGATCATTTCGGCTTTAGAAAAGATAAGGGCACCACAGAGGCAGTTCTAACGTAGCAGCTGGTAATGGAAGCAAGAGTGGAGAAAAATCAAGACACGTTCATAGGATTTATCGACCTGGAGAAAGCGTTCGACAAAGTAAAGTGGTAACAGATGTTTGAAATCCTGAGTAAAATAGGGTAGCTATAGGGAAAGATGTGTAATATACAATATGTACATAAACAAAGGAGGAACAATAAGAGTGGAAGTCCTAGAACGAAATCCACGGATTAAAAAGGAAATATGACAGGGATGTAATCTTTCGACCATGCTGTTCAATCTACCTGCTCGTGAAACACTGACAGATATCAGAGAAAGGGTTAAGAGTGGGATTAAAACACAAGGGGATGGAAGTTAATGTTGAGATTTGCTGATGACACTGGTGCCCTCAGTGCAAGTGAAGAAGAATTACAGGATTTGTTGAATGGAATTAACAGACTAATGAGTACAGAATATGGATTGAGACAGGCATGAAATTGAAAAACTATCCGAACTTTGTCAGACTGTTTTCAGGCCGGCCGCGGTGGTCTAGCGGTTCTGGCCCTGCAGTCCGGAACCGCGGGACTGCTACGGTCGCAGCTTCGAATCCTGCCTCGGGCATGGGTGTGTGTGATGTCCTTAGGTTAGTTAGGTTTAAGTAGTTCTAAGTTTTAGGGGACTTATGACCTAAGATGTTGAGTCCCATAGTGCTCAGAGCCATTTGAACTGTTTAGACTAAAGCAAATTAGTGTGCTAAACACAACACGTACATATAAGATATAAAGGAAAGAAGAAACGCTAGAAAGTACGAACTGTACTAATGAAAATGAATTTCAACTTTTCGAGATAACATAAATGTTTTAGTAAGACAAAGTACCCCGGATCGTTACGAATTAGTAAAATATTATGCGCATTCGGCCGCGAAAGGGTCTGTGTCAACGTTCAGACCAGTCATATTGGATTACCGTTGTTGACCTACCATGAAAGTTTGCAAATTTAGCAATGCGTGAAGATTAATAACGAAATTCAGTTAAAAATCATTCAGTGCCTCACTTAATGCAATAAAATTATTAACAGTGGCGGAAAAATTGGGCCATAACAAGTATGAAATTCTAGAAGAGTTTCATATTGACATCCACAGGGCGCCGGTACAGAATAAAGGTCGCAATAAAACGTATTGGGGGCGCAATAAAACGTATTGCTTTACTGATGGTCTATCTGCCTCCATCGAGATTAGAACCGAAAAGAAACCAGACCTCCCTTGCAGTAGGAAAAACCTTTTCCTACGCTAGCAGACAACCCAGGCAAACAGCCGCCTATTATTATCCCAGACATGAAGAAGCCGGCAATTTCGCAATGAAAATGGCAAAATGATCCGCAGTTTTTGCTGCATAGAGCTTTCTGGACTCAAAAACATGAATTTTCTACCTTCATGTCACCGCGTATGTGACATTCATTCGGGATGTTTATCGAAACAACAGAATAGTGTTGTGTGTGTGTTGGGGTTTATGGGCGCTCAACAGAATAGTGTTATTAGGGAGTAAATTTCGTAGAATAATTCTACACCACCCCAGGAAATAAACGGCTACATAGCTGCCAAACGTATTATACAATGTTTCGAATTCTCCATTTGACTCGCCACATCTAGAAAACGTTGATTAGAAGAAGTGCTCGTACTTCTAAAACGCTGTGGCATTAACACTGGAATCTGAATTAGCACGTGTGTAGGCAAATTGATTTTATTTGCATTCCTGTAAACGTGATTTGGATCGAAAGCGTAGGTATGGTTAATATGCTGATGTATCGACTGAAACTAGAGCATTTCGAAGAAAGAGTACGGCGAATTATTTATGCGGCCCTCATCTTCAGTAAGTGTCGTAGCTATTTTCGTTGTTAGGATTACGTCACCTAAATCTGTAAAAGTGGAACCCTACTAGTCTCACTTCGTGACCGTCTATCTGTCTACCTAACCCTTAAAACCCGTTTACCTAGAGTACGGGTAGACATAATAAGCGGGAATCTATCGCACTTCCTGCATTATATGGCCCCTTGTTGGTGTAAAATGTGAGCTTCTATGCCAGCAGAATCTGAGATACGGCCGTTTATGTAAAGAAAATTTACGCGAATGGTCAAAAAATGGCTCTAAGATCTATGCGACCAAACTGCTTAGGTCATCATGCCGATAGACCTAAACTACTTAAACCTACCTAACCTTAGGACATCACACACATCCACGCCCGAGGGAGGATTCCAACCTGCGACTGAAGCAGCCGCGCGGTTCGTGACTGAAGCGGCTAGAACCGCTCGGCCACCGCATGTATAATGATAATATATACCGTCTAGTGAGGATAAACTGTATTCGCCAGCAACTCAGATCGTTTGATCACTGAACTTTTACGAAGCTACATTCAAATTTTGTTCGAAGTCGTCTGCAATATCCACTTATAAACACCCTAGGAACGACGTATGCGATATCCACTTCTGAAGACGCTGGCAGATACTGCAGTACCATAACAAGTAGTTAAGAATTTATTGTTATTGGTCCATGCATGACACTTTATTTCAGTATCAATTTAACGCACCTAGGTGTTTGTCTATGTCTGAAAATCATGAAAAAATAAATAAATAAGAAAACAGCAAACAAGTTAGATGTTGAAATCAAATGTAACTCCCATGTCGCAATTACAACATAATTTCGTTGTTACATCTACAGGACTACATCTACAGGATTTCTTTGCAGCCGAGACTTACGTGCCTGGCAGATGGTTCATCGAACCACCTTCGGACTACTTCTCTACCGTCCCACTCTTTAACAGCGTGCGGGAAAAAGGACCACTTAAATCTTTTCTTACGAGCCCTGAATCACATTATTACTATGGTCATTTCTTCCTGTGTGAGTTCCCGAGGAAATAATGTTTTGGCATTCAGAACAGTTGTCGGTGATTGAAATTTCGTGAAAAGATCTCGCGGCAACGAAAAACTCTTTTGTTTTCATGAATGTCACCCCAACTCGCTTATCAAATCTGGGACTCTCTCTCCCCTATTTCGTGACATTACAAATCGTGGTACCGTTCCTTGGACGTTTTTGGCGTGCACCGTCCATCACGTTTGTCAAGGATCCCATACCGTGCAGTAATACTATAGCAGTGGAAGGACAAACGTGCTGTAGGCAGTTTTTTCAGTAGACCTTTTGCGTATTTTTAGTGTGCGGCCAATAAAACGCAGACTTTCGTTTGCCTTCCCCACAAAAGTATCTTTGCGATCGTTCCAGTCTAAGTTTTACTGGGTACTGAAATGAACTGACAGTACTTCGACTTGTGTTTGTTCATGTAACCGAAAGTTAATTTTTGTTACTGGATGCAGCTCTTCTGTTTAACGTATTCCTCATTCAACAGAGTTCACTCCTCGTACGCCACACGTAACTATATCAAAGTATTAAATTGTTACCGACGTTACCAAGTTGCAGTGGTCATCTAAAGTGGCGTTTTGAAATAAAGGAAAATATTATAGCGAAATATGGCAACTAAGAAGCGGACTATCCAAATAAACAAACATATCCAGTTTAAGTCGTTGCAGTAGGTCTACTACACAGTAACGTAAATTAGGAGCACGTTATCAGGAAAACCAGCTCTCATAATGCAAACTGCCACGACGAGAATGAAAGATTCCAAATATGTCAATGAGTAGTTGAGGAAAGTGGACGCATTCTGTCTACTGAATCGCAACGCAAGCTACTTACGAGGGGACCCGCCAAGTGTCACACCCCGATCTTGCTGAAACTTCGCTCAGTGAAAGAGAAATAAGCCAACACGTGTCTCGGCTTATCTGCATACACTCGACCGCTTCTCAGAAAACGTCGGTCAAACGTATAAATGCGCTGTTTGAAAAAGATGCCTTTTAGCGTGTAAGGATTTAATTGAAGCGGTGGCTCAGCAGCTACCGTCGCGACTTCAGAACTTCGCGCTGCGAGTTCGAAATCCGCTTGCTCCTTTTCTTCCCCCTCACTCTCTGAATTATCTACAAATGTTTATTCCAATTTATGTTGAAATAATGTTGTCGTTTTTCGTCAATTAATTTACTGTGCAATGAAAGAAGTTAAACAAATAAATGAATGAGAAAAGGATGTGAAATATTTGTGTATGTCCTTGCAACCTTACAGGTTGTAAGGAGGTCTTAAAATGTTTCACATTGTTTTCTCATTAGTTTATTATTTTTTAAATTAATTAATCACATAGAAAGTTAACTGACATATAACAACATTATTTCAACATAAATTGGAAAAAACATTCGTAGCTAATTCTGATAGAGAGGGAGGAAAAAATAATAATAAAAAAAACCAATATAGTCTCGAATTTGGGAATCAAAGTTCAGAAGGAACAACTGTGGCCACTGAGCCACCGCTTCAATTACATTCAAGGGCGCTAAAGATATCTGAACTATAGCAACAGCACGTTGATAACTTTGACCGTCGTTTTCTCGGAAACTGTCGAGTGTCTGCAGATAAGCCGAAAAACATGTTCACTTATTTTGTCCTCTCCTTCACTGAGCAAAGTTTCAGAACAATCAGCCTATGACACCTGGCGAGTTCCCCTAGTTAGTCGAGCGGCTTCTTATGCCCGGCGAGAACTACACTCCTGGAAATGGAAAAAAGAACACATTGACACCGGTGTGTCAGACCCACCATACTTGCTCCGGACACTGCGAGAGGGCTGTACAAGCAATGATCACACGCACGGCACAGCGGACACACCAGGAACTGCGATGTTGGCCGTCGAATGGCGCTAGCTGCGCAGCATTTGTGCACCGCCGCCGTCAGTGTCAGCCAGTTTGCCGTGGCATACGTAGCTCCATCGCAGTCTTTAACACTGGTAGCATGCCGCGACAGCGTGGACGTGAACCGTATGTGCAGTTGACGGACTTTGAGCGAGGGCGTATAGTGGGCATGCGGGAGGCCGGGTGGACGTACCGCCGAATTGCTCAACACGTGGGGCGTGAGGTCTCCACAGTACATCGATGTTGTCGCCAGTGGTCGGCGGAAGGTGCACGTGCCCGTCGACCTGGGACCGGACCGCAGCGACGCACGGATGCACGCCAAGACCGTAGGATCCTACGCAGTGCCTAGGCGACCGCACCGCCACTTCCCAGCAAATTAGGGACACTGTTGCTCCTGGGGTATCGGCGAGGACCATTCGCAACCGTCTCCATGAAGCTGGGCTACGGTCCCGCACACCGTTAGGCCGTCTTCCGCTCACGCCCCAACATCGTGCAGCCCGCCTCCAGTGGTGTCGCAACAGGCGTGAATGGAGGGACGACTGGGGACGTGTCGTCTTCAGCGATGAGAGTCGCTTCTGCCTTGGTGCCAATGATGGTCGTATGCGTGTTTGGCGCCGTGCAGGTGAGCGCCACAATCAGGACTGCATACGACCGAGGCACACAGGGCCAACACCCGGCATCATGGTGTGGGGAGCGATCTCCTACACTGGCCGTACACCACTGGTGATCGTCGAGGGGACACTGAATAGTGCACGGTACATCCAAACCGTCATCGAACCCATCGTTCTACCACTCCTAGACCGGCAAGGGAACTTGCTGTTCCAACAGGACAATGCACGTCTGCATGTATCCCGTGCCACCCAACGTGCTCTAGAAGGTGTAAGTCAACTACCCTGGCCAGCAAGATCTCCGGATCTGTCCCCCATTGAGCATGTTTGGGACTGGATGAAGCGTCGTCTCACGCGGTCTGCACGTCCAGCACGAACGCTGGTCCAACTGAGGCGCCAGGTGGAAATGGCATGGCAAGCCGTTCCACAGGACTACATCCAGCATCTCTACGATCGTCTCCATGGGAGAATAGCAGCCTGCATTGCTGCGAAAGGTGGATATACACTGTACTAGTGCCGACATTGTGCATGCTCTGTTGCCTGTGTCTATGTGCCTGTGGTTCTGTCAGTGTGATCATGTGATGTATCTGACCCCAGGAATGTGTCAATAAAGTTTCCCCTTCCTGGGACAATGAGTTCACGGTATTCTTATTTCAATTTCCAGGAGTGTATGTATGCCTCAGAGTAAACAGCCACTTGGAAACACAGCGAGCGGGGGTAAACACGGTTTCCTTCTTATAAAGCAAACTTTTACAGCTAAAATTTACGAAGTGCTCTGCAGGTTGCCTCAGATATTTCAGAAACGTTTCTTACGTTAGGCTTGCCGTTTATGCAAAACGTAAATATTTCACTTCATGTAATATTTATCAGGATAAGACATGACAAGGTCCCTTCTGAGAAAAATTACAGATTCTAAGCTGCTCCACTATGTAATTACACGGGTACGGGCTTTCGATCTCTCGTTTATGCCACCGATTTCCGTGTTACACATACTTGGGCACTGCGTTGTGGTTTTAGTCGTAGAGGAGGTAGTCTCTTTCCTACTAGCGCAGTTTCCGCAGCAGATATTAATCGCGACGAATCATTCAGTCAACGCTAAATATCTGGCTGAGGCAGACAAGGGCGTTATATTAGTACTCCATGCAGAGGGATTTTCAAATGGCTATATAGCAAGAACTATGGGACTCGACAAGTCAGTAGTAGCCAGGTGGATTAGAGGAAAGGAAGAGGGTGGTAACCTGAATGGAAGGACTCATGACCGTCGCCGCAAAACAATAGCAGCTCAGGGTCCGCAGATACGCCGTTTCCGTGAGAACCACCCATTTGTCAACGCACGAAAAATTCAGCAGCCTTTGCGTCAAATGTCGACAAAGCTCTCCAGTTTTGGAGGCGAGTGATTTTCATGGACGAAAACGTTTTCTCTACGGCATCAAACGGAAAAGTACTTGTTTACCGGCGAAAAGGTTCTAGGGATAATCCAAAATATATTTACAGTTGTCGAAGGGGTGGCAGGGAGTCGGTAACGGTGTGGGCATGGATATCGACCGAAGCGTGTGGGCATCTGTGGGACGTGGAAAGAAGACTCGATGCACCCAATTACGTATCATTCTGCAGAACGTGATGTTACCTTCTGTAACAGCAAGAATTGGTGATGATCAGATGACGTGTCAACAAGATCGCTCGCCTATTCAAATGGCACGGGTGGTTAAGAGGTGGTTCGACGACCACAGTAATATTTCTGTAATGGAATGGCCTCTTAAAGGAGCTGACATGAATCCAATTGAGAATATTTAGGCAGAAATGATCAGAGTAATACGGGAAAAGGGACAGTCACCGTCGACTCGCCGACAGCTTTCTGATGTGATTCATGACGCTTGGAATGAGTTACTTGAACCTCCTAGCTATACGGCTAGAGTTGTGGGCTTAATGCCCAACAGACTTCGAGCCTTTGTGGAAGCCGAAGGAGGCTATATCCGATATTAAGCAGCATCACCAGAGGGTTGTTTTTTTTCAGACCTTAACCAATCAGCTGTAACAGTTGTTTGAAGGTTTTTTTTTTTTTACAGACGTATATTTTATATAATTTTAAGGAAACGCAGTAATTGGAATCTGGACAAACAGATTAATTCACAACAAGATATTTAATATTTAATTTGCTAAGAGAAGAAATGCTCACGTTGTATATTCATGGAGTCTCTAAAAAATTCATGACACACGTGTATATGCAAGAAGGTTAAAAATCAATTCAGCACAAATGAAAAATATTGAGAAGAAGCTCGCCGATGAAGCCGTAATTGGAGAGCGAAGATTGGGCTAGAAGGGGAGGAAAGAAGGCCCGAAAAGAAGAGAAAAATCAAATACCCAAGAGACCTCGAGTCGTTGTCGCAGCAGAAGGCGGTTAGTATATGCGAGTCGGAGCAACAGTAGAAGAATATTTTTATTTATTGATTTTTGAGGCTTTATTTTGTGACGGCTAAACAGTGTTGCTTCATGAGACTCACTATATCAGAGGTGTAAAAAATTTTGAGAGTTGCCGAAGTTCTCTGGGATAGTAACGTTTTTCAGACAGTAAGATGATTTTCAATCATTTCATTTTAATCATTCACAGTATGCTTTGAGCTTCTTATCTATGATTTCATTTTATTATTATGAATCTTTTTCTGCAGTGAAAGTGAAAGGTAGAAAGTTTCAAGATATAGAGAACACCTGCAAGTTTTTAATTTGTGGAATAGCACATTTAACAGTTAATATTTTCAACAAATCTGTAGTTATAGGACATAATAAGAAGCAACTCAAAAATGACATTTTGGAAAGATCAGGTTGGTCTCTAAAGGGTGACGACGGTCAATTAGCAAATACAAAACCATGGATAACATCTGTTCTTGATGGTGAAGAGCAATAATCCATATGCGATTATTCTTTAATTGTATTTCTGAAGTTTATCGTTGATCCTAGGACTGAAACCAATACTCTATTTTACATAAATAATATAACCTTTAGAATTTACGTAGCAGCGCAGAATATTAAAACACAATGTATAGGTCACGAACCTAATCCCACTGCCTTTAATTTTATTCTCACGGATGACATTGAGACAGCAAATAACAAGAGGAATAACAAAACTCTCAGAATCAATATAGAAAAATTCAAGTGTCCACTGGATTCAAAAGTTTGTTACAATAGAGAATAATTGCTTTCACTGACTCCTTCATGTCTACGTTTTCTCAGTCAGACAATGTTTGAAACTAGGACTAGCAGGGTAAAATATTTTTCCACGAATTGCCAAATTGGAAGTAGAAGAGCAAGTTACATAAATTACGATCACAACAAACGTTTTTCAAGTAGACTGATCACTGTAGGCATCCAACGCTTTTATTGGGTGTTTCATGCACAGTATGTAAACTGGCAACGCCACCAACACACAATACCACTAAGCTATGTAGCAACTGTAGCAAAACAGAACATCCTCGTTGTCCATGTTATGCATAAGACAACTAATTCGCAACATAAATGTCAATGTAAGCAGCAACTTCTGTTGTAACGTGCTTCCTGGACCAAATATAATACATTTCCTACGTCTTCAGTGCGAATCATGTAGCAAATGTAATTTATAGGTCATAAAAATATCGAGTGGACTTACTAACATAATTACGAACCACTCAAGAACGTAAATCGATGGTCACACAGTTGTCAAACGTATACTGCGGTGTTGCCATTGTCCATTAGACTAGCAGCAGGAAGAAAACATTCACTCAGCTGATGTGCTGAGATAGCACTAGCGAAGCTCGCGCTTCGAAGATGGCACAGCATCGCCTGCCACCACTTCGTGGGAAACGAAATACCTCAAGTATAAGTCAATGTGTTGTGTTCGCATATCAGTGACTATGACTTGGCGCTAAAGTGTGGTTATGGGTACTTGCTGTGTGCTCAGATTGCGAATCTAACATAATAAATAAAGACAAGGGGGAATGAATTAGGCGTCCTTCCACTTCCGTAACATCAAATATATTTTAGTTAATCTGTCTTACATGAACTGCGCAGAAAATCATTCACCAAAAGTGAATAACTTTTTAGCAACACCAGATGATATCAACAGCTGGCCGGCGCGGATTAGCCCTGCGTTCAACGGCGTCATATCGCGGACCGCGCGGCAGCTTACGCCGTAAGTTCGAATCCTTCCCCGGGCATGGACGTATTTTCAGTTATGTAGGTTTAAGAAGTCTAGGGGACTGATGACCTAAGCAGTTTGGTCACATGGTTATTAGAGCCATTTTTTGACCATTCGCGTAAATTTTCTTTACATAAGCGGCCGTATCCTTAGATTGCATTGACATAGAAGCTTACTTTTTATACCACCAAAGGGACCGTATAACGCAGGAAGTGCGATATATTTCCCCTTATTATGTGTACCCCTACTCTAGGTAAACGGGTTTTAAGCACTGGGTAGACAGGTAGACCGTCAAGAAAGTGAGACTAGTAGTCTTCCACTTTTACCGATTTAGGTGACGTAATCCTAATAACGAAAATAGCTACGACACTTACTGAAGATGAAGGCCGCATAAATAATTCGCCGTACTCTTTATTCGAAATGTTCTAGTTTCAGTCGATACATCAGCATATTAATCGTACCTACGCTTTCAATCCAAATCACGTTTACAGGAATGCAAATAAAATCCATTTTCCTACACACGTGCTAATTCAGATTGTAGTATTAATGCCACCGCGTTTTAGAAGTACGAGCATTTCCATTGTTAGCTAGCTTAAGAAGCACTTCTTCTAATGAACGTTTTCTAGATGTGGCGAGTCTAATGGAGAATTCGAAACATTATAGAATACGTTTGGCAGCTATATAGCCGTTTATTTCCTGGGGTGGCGTAGAATTATCCTACGAAATTTACTCGCTAATGACACTATTCTGTTATTTCGATAAACATCCCGAATTAATGTCACATAAGCGGTGACATGAAGGTAGAAAATTCATGTTTTTGAGTCCAGAAAGCTCTATGCAGCAAAAACTGCAGATCATTTTGCCATTTTCATTGCGAAATTGCCGGCTTCTTCATGTCTGGGATAATAATAGGCGGCTGTTGGCCTGGGTTGTCTGCTAGCGTGGGGAAAGGTGTTTCCTACTGCAAGGGAGGTCTGGTTTGTTTTCGGTTCTATTCTCGGTGGAGGCAGATAGACCATCAGTAAAGCAATTTTAAGAAATTCTCGCGCCCCCAATACGTTTTATTGCGACCTTTATTCTGTACCGGCGCCCTGTGGATGTCAATATGAAACTCTTCTAGAATTTCATACTTGTTATGGCCCAATTTTTCCGCCACTGTTAATAATTTTATTGCATTAAGTGAGGCACTGAATGATTTTTAACTGAATTTCGTTATTAACCTTCACGGATCGCTAAATTTGCAAACTTTCATGGTAGGTCAACAACGGTAATCCAATATGACTGGTCTGAACGTTGACACAGACATTTTCGCGGCCGAATGCGCATAATATTTTGCTAATTCCTAACGATCCGGGGTACTTTGTCTTACTAAAACATTTATGTTATCTCGACAAGATGAAATTCATTTTCATTAGTACAGTTCGTACTTATTAGCGTTTGTTCTTTGATTTATATCTTGTATGTACGTGTTGTGTTTAACACACTAATTTGCATTAATCTTACACATGATTGAAAACAGTTTGACAAAGTTCGGATAGTTTTTCAATTTCACGCCTGTGTATGGTATGCTGGTAGCACTTCGTCGCCTTGCCTGTTATGTTGTGTAGCAGACTTTAAAGCTATGCGGGTCAGCATAAGGAAAAGGCTGGGGATCTCGTTCGTTTTTTCCACGGCTGTACATTCAGAGAAATTTTTGCCTCACATCAAGACCCATGTTTGATATTAATAGACATCTCTTGGCCAGGAATGCCCTTTTCGCCATTGCTAGTCTCCTTTTGATCCCCTCCTTGCTCCATCCATCATGGGTTAATTAGCTGCCTAGGTAGCAGAATTGCTTACCTTCCTCTACTTCGTGATCACCAATTATGATATTAAGTTTCTGCTAGTTTTCATTTCTTTAGTCTTTATTCATTTTACTCTAAATCCATATTCTGTACTCATTAGTCTGTTCATTCCGTTCAACAAATCCTGAAATTCTTCTTCACTTGCACTGAGGGTACCTGTGTCATTAGCAAATCTCAACATTAACATCCATCCCCTTGTGTTTTAATCCCACTCTTAACCCTATCTCTGATATCTGTCAGTACCTCACTGGTAGGTAGATTGAACAGCAGGGTCGAAAGACTACATCCCTGTCTTATTCCCATTTTAATCCGTGGATTTCGTTCTAGGACTTCCACTCTTATTGTCCCTCCTTTGTTTATGTACATATTGTATATTACACATCTTTCCCTATAGCTACCCTATTTTACTCAGAATTTCAAACATCTGTTACTACTTTACATTGTCGAACGCTTTCTCCAGGTCGATAAATCCTATGAACGTGTCTTGATTTTTCTCCAGTCTTGCTTCCATTACCAGCCGCAACATTATAACTGCCTCTGTCGTGCCTTTACCTTTTCTAAAGTCGAACTGATCGCCATCTAAGAGATCCTCAGTTTCCTTTTCCACTGAGCATGGACTGTGGGATAACCGGAACAGAAGAGAATCAATGCATTTGAGATGTGTTGCTACAGAAGTATGTTGAAAATTATGTGGAGAGATAAGGTAAGGTATGAAGAGGTTCTCCGCAGAAATGGCCAAGAAAGGAGAGGTAAACACCAACAAGGAAAATGGACAGGATGATAGCACATCTGTTAAAACGTGAGGGAATAACTTCCACGGAACTTGATGGAGCTGGAGAGGGTAAAAGCAGTAGAGGAAAACAGGATTGGAATACATGCAGTAGATACTTGAGGAAGCAGGTTGAAAGTGTTACTCTGAGCTGAGAAGGTTGGCAAAGGAGAGGGATTCGTGGTGGGTCCCATTATACCACTCGAAGGACTGACGAATAAAGAAAATTATTGGTCTTGTTGTTAGTGCATTTAAGATGCGCTGACGAGAACACAATAGAAAATTCAAATGAATTTAATGTCAAATTAAATGAGTCACGAACTCATGTGTTAAAGTTTCATCAATTCAACATTTACTTCAACATGCAAAGCAACAAATTAAATTAGTTGTAATTTCCGTTGTGAGACGAGAGTTCTACAATATTTAAAAGTTTTCCAATGCGTTGCTTTAAGGGGGCATAAATTATGTTTGCAACCGCAGTGGCACACGTAACAACTACCTTTTCACATGCAAGACAGTTTCTTTCCATTTCTCAAAGGAATGTCTTACAGTTGAGCGGCAACTGCAGTCTCATAATTAAATTGAGCTGACCGTGACAAGATGTATGTGCTCGTCTTGTATCTCTGTCAGTCGTGACCCATGCACTCCGTATTTCCAGCAGCAAGGAAACTTTGGAAACCACCAACGGGACTTGTCTTCTGAAGAGGTGCTACCGTTTCTTCTCAAGCAGTCCTCCTTATTTCAAAATCAAATCCATACTCACCTAATCTTCTTACTTTACCATCTGTTTATCGATAAACGAACTCTTACAATTTCTTTTTTTGTTTTGCGCTAGACTGATTGTGCAGCATTTTACATCCATTTGCTCTTATTCTTAGGATATACAATAACTGCAGCCTATTTAAAATCTGACAGTACGCTCTGAAACGGTAGGAATCACCGGCTTAAGAAAGTGGAGTAGACTGGTTTTTTAACATCCACTTAACAAAAAAAATATTTACAATAACAAGTAGAAGTTGTTGGTCATCTTGATAGTAGACTGTAATTAAATAATTGCCTTTGACCCAAATAAAAAATTTATTAGTGCACAAGGTAACATTTAAAAACCTGCCAATTACAAGTTTCAAGAAACTAACTTCAGAAACTGTAATTTGTTTTAAGAAACGGGAATGTAAATTCGTTTCTTAGTGTATGGGTACACTGGCTTAGCCCAACCTCTAAATGATGAAATCCTTTTGAAAACCCCCTTGGGATGTCAGTTTTACTATGAAAAGTACCTTCATTGGACCATGCAGTATATATATTCACCATTATTCGCCACTTTCGACCTTTGACCGTTTTCAGATGTGTAACGCTGGTGATGTGTATGTCACGTTTACGACCTGTTTGTGCTGTGTGGTGAGTGACATTTGTTCCCACAAACACACATACAGACAGACAGACACACACACGCACACACACACACACACACACACACACACACGCGCGCGCGCACACAGGTCGAACGTTTGCGTGTATTGTCTTCGACATCACGATCTGCTTCCCCGCACGCTTCATACAGCACTTCATGTAAGTCAATAACAGCTAGCCTCCTGGCCCTTGCAAATTCATTTAATGGCACAAAACGTCCTTTGGCTTTCTCATAAATAAACATGAATTTAATATAACAACGTTCAAAAATAATTATTTCACGTTTATGAAAGTAAATTGTAAATTTTGTTGTGCAAATATTAATAATTTTTTGTAAGCCGTTTCTGTCTCGAGAGATGGAACGTTGCTTAACACTTTTTTTTGTCTACATTACTATAGAAGGATAATGGTTCATTACCCATTGTACTGGTTAATTTTGGTAGCAAATATAACTACGGACGAACACTGGAATTCCACCGCGTGTGAGCGAACTAAAGGAAATAGAACACACTAAAAAAATGGAATTTAAGTAGTATTTACCAGTTGTTGTGAGTAAAAGTAGCAAAATGGGAATTCGAAGTCATTGTCTTCATCTAAAACAAACGGGCATGATTTGATAAAAGAATAACGCGACCAAGCAGAGCCATTAATGTAACAATAAAAATCCTGGAATAACTAAAGATCACTTTCTGTGGCATGTGTGGTACATTAATTCGTTCAAAAAGGAATCAGTCATAATGGACTGGGTACCTCGGTTTTATCTTTCTGTGAGTTATGTGTAAAACAGTTCGCGACCTCTCTCTTTAGCCCTAGTCCAATAGAAAAATAATAAACTTTTATACCGTGTATCAAACTTAGATAGTTTACCTGCCACACACTAACCGAAGCTATTTTCAGCTTACCTACATACGTTAAATGGGACCGTAAACTAGCTCCTTTAATCTTTTCATTTTACCCCATCTATATGATTCACATATCAATTCTGAACACTGTAATGTCTGTCACCCTTCTTACATAAAATGTGTTCACGGCTTTGAGAATATTTTATTACTGGATTTTGCCGCGAGAGTATGCATTTTTACATAAAATTTTCTTGTTTCGAGTAATGGTTAAACTTATGTTTTTGTGAAATATGAGAAAATTTTAATTATCAAACCCAGATGACATTTATGGAAATTTCGGATTTTTTCGGTGCACCCACAAGTTTCTTTCGAAGGACAAAGTATTCGGCCTGGTTTCCTCTGCCTTCATAACCGATAATCCTTTACATCTGCACCAATGATCTACAATACATATCTGTGTGAGTATTCATACTGTAAAACACCATTTTTTTCAGAATCCGGTCGGAAGGAAAAAATTAGACTGGCTACTAAAGAAATTGTGCTGGAAGTGTAAGTGGATTAGAACAGGCTGCGTTCGGTTTCATGCTTTCATTTCTGAACTGTAGATTAGTATGGGCTTGTTTAGCTAACAACTTTATAACGGAAAGTGGAACTGCCCAATGTAATCATAAAGACGAAAAGGCGACAGGAATTGAAAGTGCATGCAAATAGATTAAAACCGTATTACTAAAGAAGCTAGATCGGTAACATCAAGATTTCTATTACACACCCATCAGGATGGCATCAATCCTAATGACATGGATTCTAAATATCATCAACGGATGGTTGATTTACAGTTGCCTCGGGCAAGGAGTAACGGATGGACTTGTGAAGATTAATCAGATAAGAGCATCACCAGGTATATGTTACCATCACAAAGGTGACGTTGAAATTACGAGTACAACATGGAAATTGGTAACATATGTAAATTTGAAAACGTTAGATGACAAATTTCACGCTGTAAAAAGAGTTATTGAAAATGATACAGCAGTACAAAGAGAGACTGGAACAGTTAAACATTAGTCAAGTAGAGTGTAATATGTTGACTAACTGTCTACGCACCATTTAGAGCAATTGAAGTAAATCACTTATCTACAATACATATCTGTGTGAGTATTCGTACTGTAAAACACCGTGTGTTTTTTGAGAATGAGGTCGGAGGGAAAAAATTAAACTGACTACTAAAGAAATTGTTCTGAAAGTGTAAGTGGATTAGAACAGACTGTGTTCGGTTTCATGCTTTCATTTCTGAACTGTACATTAATATGGACTTGTTTAGTTAACAACAGTATAACGGAAAGTGGAACTGCCCAATGTAATCGTAAAGACGGTGTAATATGTTGACTAGCGGTCTACACACCATATAGAGAAATTGAAGGAAACCAAGTCGCTCATAAATCAATTAACCAGGCCAATGAGAAAGCAAAAGAGAGGAATTCTAAACTTTGTGGGGGAAATAAGTAAAATTTTATTTGGAATCTTAGACGAGGCAGATGTTGCATATTAAAAACACACATCGATAGTATGGAATCGAGATCTGAACAATTGTTAAAATTATTGTAAAGAGCAAATAACAGTAGTCAGAGCCACATTGTCAGGCTTGAATGCCGCGCAGGATTAGCCGAGCGGTCTAGGTGCTGCAGTCATGGACTGTGCGGCTGGTCCCGGCGGAAGTTCGCGTCCTCCCTCGAGCATGGATGTGTGTGTTTGTCTTTAGGATAATTTAGGTTAAGTTGTTTGTAAGCTTAGGGACTGATGGCCTTAGCAGTTAAGTCCCAAAAGATTTCACACACATTTTAACTCTTTTTTTTCAGGCTTGAATAACACAGTAGATACAATCGCGACCAATGAGCAATTGCTCAAAAACGGAATGAATAATTTATAAAATTTTATTAAATACTCTCTGAGAACCACAGATTATGACCTCAAGAAAACGGCTGCATTCATGACACTCAATGAACAACTCTTGCAGTTACAAATAGTATGTACTGAAATAAGTAGGGAATATGAAGGATAAGTAAGTGCAACAATTTATGCATAAAAGGGCATTCTTGCACCTCATACTATTAATCCAGGAAAGATTGTCACGTAAGCGAGAGAAATCCAAAATGACTTAAGAGAAGTCAAATTCTCGATCCCCTTAATGGAAGAATATGTGTATATATTATTGATAATTATGGACCTCGATGTATTCGTAACTAATGAAATATTGGGATGTTGTTAATAGAGCACTTATTGAAAACAAAGATTTATACGTGTATAAAATGTTACCAGTACCAATCAAATTAACTTCAGGTGCAGACCAATATACGTATATGCAACCAGAAAAGGAATACTTACTAGTAGATAGCTCTAAGAAACTATATGCTAAGTGCTCAAGGGATGAACTAATTTGTGAAGATGTAGATGCACAAAGAAAGATATGTAAGCAAACGTTTGGATTAATTGCCATGTTCAATCAAGAAGATTGTAAGGTAAAATTGTTACAAGACAGTTATATACCAACTAATTTGGCCAAGAAAATAATTTCATTAGGAAAAGTTTAAGTACTAATGAGTGTTTATATGTAATCGTTAAGGAGGAAGGCATGACAGTTTCGTGTAGCTCATATCCGGCAAAAGATATTAAATTAACTGGAATAGGTATATTAACATTTAAGAAAAATTGTAAAGGTTGTGTATCACACGTGTATATTCAATCAGACAAAGTAATTCAGACAAACTATACTAGAAGGGACGATATCCCAAATGAGAATATGAATCTAGATTGTTGTATGGAAATGGAAACAAAAATTAATGAATCAAAAATACAATTTGACTTACCACTAAAACACATCACTTCTAATTTCGACGATTTAAGAGTAGCGGCAAGAACTTGGAAGATATTGATAAATTCATAGATAAAGTACAACTGGAACTAGAGCGAGAAAAGAAAGTACACGATTATTCCATTGTTACCTACTTAAGCATATGTTTAATCATAGGTATTATAACATTTGTATGCTGTGCAAAATGTAAATGTTGCAAGTATTTATACAAAAAGATTTTTGATGATCCAAAAGATGGAAATTGCTGTCGATCTCTTTGTATCAAGGCGACACTCGTTCAAACTCCGGAAGTAAATAGAACTCCTGTAAGATCAGCCGAGAGAGAAGAAGATGTGGTAATATATGAAAGAAATTCCAGAAACACAGATGACAGTAATAATTACCAACAGACGATAAGATGCTTTCATTCAGGTATAAAATAAGAACTATGTAAAAGGGAAATGTGAAACTCTTATGTTAAACTAAATGTAAAATTGTCTAATATGACGATTTCAAGTGTATAAAAATAACACGTTTGTAACTGTGCGACAATTTGTCTTGCAAATGGATAAATGTTTAAATGTATTAAAGGCACTCTGAATAGGGTACATTAATTTAATTTTGGGTGGAGGTGTCCATTTCCAAGAAAAATTTAATAAGCAATACCTTTCAGATCAAATGAAAGGAGAACCATTGTGACTTCATGAAATTAGAAGTAACATAGTTTAAGAATTGGGAAACCATAGTAGAGGATATTTGTAAATGGAAGAGAGATAAGACGCGTAAGATCAATACACGCGCATTAAGACACTATTTGAACATCAGTTGGACGTCAACAGAAGTTTACGGTATGTTACTCAAAGTAGGGACATCAAGTAGCAAGCCGGATCACGGATTTAAAACGTGACGGATCTATTTGAGACTGCGCCAAGAGGCACAAGCCCTGACGTTAAAGGTAGCTTTCCAGTATAGGTAAGTGGTGACATCGAGCGGAAACCTATAGGAGAAATAGAACACTAAAGTGTTTACGTGTCGAAGGAAATATTCCGAACGGCTATTATAGGTCAGCCTCGACTTATAACGGTATATAAGCAAGAGATTCTGAGAGACGAGTCAGAGAGAGCCGTAGTATGTCCGACTAGCGAGTGGCCGCTTTGAGGAGCCACCGTGTAGCTACGCCAGGCGGCAGCAGCAGCAGCAGAAGTATGCAGAAGTAATATTCTCAGCGAGAAGTCCGTGATCAGATCTGGTGACACCCGCATCAAGTGCGAGATAAGTAATCATTATCTGTTCTGGGGAATATCTTTGAACATAGGCGATGTGTCTTTGTCTCAAGGAATAGATAGCATTTGTACTTTCGTAATTAACAAGAACAATCTACGAAACAGTAATTGTCTCTTGTAAGCTTAGGCGAGTGGCCTGTAGATAAGAATAGAATGAGTCTGACTTTTATTAAAGAAAGGGTTAATAACTGGTACCTCTTTTATAAGTTATCAAAGAGATAATATATGAATTACTTAAATAAATATTGAACTCTTCAGCATACCCATCCTGCCATTAATCCTAAAAGATTACCACTGCAACCAATAACCACCCAGTTCCACCTCGGAGAGTTTTCTCCCTCTCATCTCCGACAACAAGGGTGGACACCGCAACAACCCTCAGATTGTCGTCAACGTCCCTATTGCACTACAAAACTGTGCTGGGACGCGATAAGAGAAATTCAAAGCAGCAGCTTTGGAGATGAGTATTTGAATGATCATGCACTACGGGTCACATTAAAGATGTACACTAATTAATATGCTATCACATACACTGACGGAAATGGAAAGCGTTTCACCACTTGTAGATCTTCATCACATCACGGATATTCGATGACTAAAATTTCGGTGTACTCCGAACTGATGCCCATCACCAACATCAGAATGCTGCGTCACTCTTAGAGGCAGCTAAATCCTCTTTAAGTCGTTGTGGGATGTCAGCGTACAGTCTCTCTGCTATGCCTGAAATATTAAATGTCAGTTCTTGAAGATTTCTGCCTGGAAGCTCTTATGAAAATACGAGTGCGTGCTGAAAAGTAATACCTCCGAACTTTTATGTCAAAACTATTATGGCTTTTTAAATAAAACTAACGTTATTAATATTCTACAACCTTATTCTTCTCGTATACATATTAATTCCCGACATAACGTCTCTGGTGACGAACACATTTCTCACAATGAGAGACAAGTTTTTTGTTACTGTCAATATAGAATGTTCGACTTTGTTGTCGGAGCCACAACCTCACCTGCACTGATTCATCACTACGAAAAGTACAGTCACGTCGAAGGTATTCTTTTAGTTTTGGGAATAGATGGAAATGAGACGGGGCTAGGTCGGGATTGTATGGAGGACGAGCGATGACAGAGAACCCATGCCGTCGGACCGTTGCAGATGCCGCTGATACTGCTCTTGTTCTACATCATAAATGTCTCTGTTGTTTCAGGTATGACGTCACTATTAATCAACGCATGGTAACTCGACATCTGAACCTGGCATTCAGCAGTTTCCTACAGAGCGTGCTGACAATCTTTCTTTAACCACTGACCAGATTTCAGCTGTAGTCATTTGTAATATTCATAGCCAGTCAAACAATCCTACGATTTTCTATTGGTGCAGTCCTTGTGGAAAGATCTGTGCCTAATATTCTTGCCACATTATTAACCTGAGTAAACACCTATTCTTCAGTTACTATACTATGGCCAATATTGTGTGGTAGATGTTGGTATGCCAGTGATTCCGCGCATCTCAAAGTCCAAAAGATGGCAATAACCTGCAAGTGCACATCCTCTTGGCACGCTGTGTTGCGATCTCCATCTCAAAATTTCAGTAACGTTACACAAACACAACAAGGACCACGTTCTCACAGAATCCTTCATTTGTAGTAATATTTCTTTCCCGTTCTGAAAATGCTGCAAACAAACTCACCTAAGGATCAACCTTCAATCAACGTATCTGAAGGCAATACGTTTCTGTTTTCTATCGCACAAATCGAATAACGATAGCGGCGACACTGTTTCGTATGTCTTTGGCCGTTGCCTAGAAACGAGACGACGCTGTCCCGCGAAGTGGTGGGCCAGGACACAGTAGCACTCCGAGTTAAGATTGTGTGCTGGCTGGTTTAGTGAGGCAGCTGGACTGACTGCTATTGGTGAGCCGCGCTGGTTATGGCGAGTTTTTCCTGGCTGTTCACACCTGAGTACGGAAGAAGTGGCTACTTGACCTGGTGTTCGTTGCTGTCAGTAGATCATCTGGATTCGATCGGTCTACCACCTCACTTCCTTACGACGCTAACCTCAGCATGGAATTATCTTCTCACAGCGGTCAATAGTGAATGTCGGCTTTGGAAATGGAAATATGGGGGGGACCGAAATTCTCAGATCATCGGTCCCTAGGCTTACACACTGCTTAATCCAACCTAAACTACCTTCAGAAAGAACAGCACACACAACCATGCCCGATGGAGGACTCGAACCTTCGACGTGGTGAGCCGCGCAAACGGCGGAAATGTTGTGCTTCAGACCGCGCGGCTACCCCGCACGGCGTCGTCTTTGGCATTACCTGAATGTTTCTGGCTGTCCCTAAACGTTTCTCCCTTTCCGGTTTCTTGGCTACGTGCAGCTTGTGCTGTCTGACAATAGTGTGTGGCCGCTTGAGATGTTACATGCTTTTCTGCTGAAGTTGTTGGATCCATGCTTTCTATATCTACATCCATACTCCGCAAGCCACCTGACAGTGTGTGGCGGAGGGTACTTTGAGTACCTCTAGCGGTTCTCCCTTCTATTCCAGTTTCGTATTGTTTGTGCAAAGAAAGATTGTCGGTATGCCTCTGTGTGGGCTCTAATCTCTCTGATTTTATCCTCATGGTCTCTTCGCGAGATATACGTAGGAGGGAGCAATATACTGCTTGACTCCTCGGTGAAGGTATGTTCTCGAAACTTCAAAAAAGCCCGTACCGAGCTCCTGAACGTCTCTCCTGCGGAGTCTTCCACTGGAGTTTATCTATCATCTCCGTAACGCTTTGGCGGTTACTAAATGATCCTGTCGAAGCGCGCTGCTCTCCGTTGGATCTTCTCTATCTCTTCTATCAACCCTATCTGGTACGGATTAGAGATGGGGGATCCGCTCTTGAACTGATTCATAGAGTTGAATCTTTCAAAGGAGTGAACAATCAGTGATTCAGAAAAAAAGAACAGTAGCTCCAAACGTTTCCCATGGCAGAGAGAGAGAGAGAGAGAGAGAGAGAGAGAGAGACGGAGCATATCACCAGCGCCTCTGCTGGTCACAGCACAGTGCACGCCACACAACACAGCCAGCGCCGGCCTCTGCCCTGCTTCTACCTTGGCTGCCTGCATTGTGCAGTGCCCCATTGGATTTTGTGTTTCACATATGCCGTGCCGTCTCTGTGCGTCGTCTTCCGCGTGCAGTGTCTGGCGCAGCTTAACTTCGCATCGCACTCTGTTGGCGATCGTTTCAGTCGCACGTCCTGCCCTCTGGGCAGTTGATGCGAGCAACAGGACAGAGAGCCACCTAGCGGATAACATAGGAACTACTTGCAACAACCTGCTCGCAAGGGAACGGACGATTTGTCTCGGAGCGGGTGAGTTCACCGCTCTCCCCACCCTCAGAACTCGCCCGCTCAACGCTCACCCCACCATTCTCGACTCTAGCCAGAGCGTTGAGCAAAGCAACTCAGATGTCACTCTGGTCTCTGCGGTCTTAGCTCACGCAGTAATACAGCTCGCGGCTCGACCTGCTCGATTCAGTGCTTCTGCATCGGAGTTCGTCTCTACTGGATATTGTTCTTCGTAGTAATACCACTATGTATATTACATTATTATGTTATGTATACATCATTTGTTTTTATTTTATTTTTATTTGTTTAAACTGATCAGATTAGGTTCCTGACGACTCCTCTTACTATAGGATTTTTATTATGGACACTCGAATTTACGCTATAATTACGAGTGAACCGATAAACGTATCGCAAAATGTGATGCACCAACATTTTCCTTGTTTTATTCTGCGTAAGGCTATATGCAGCACTTTCGTTTTATAGTCAAATTTATATTTTTTTTTTCTTATTCTGGTTCGGATTTTGCGATTTTAGGCGTATTCGGAAGGAAACGTTCACTTGAAAAATATATGGCTTGCGATGTATTTGTATGAGGTTAATGAAATTTTAATACATTATAGCCAAATATATTGTTAATGTATATCTCAAGTTACAACATTTTCCGATCACCCAAAAAACCACGATAGTGCAAAATAAATCAATAATCAAAAACTTTGTCATATCGTGTAAATTTCAATAAACAATACAAAATTCTTACTCATTATCTGTGTTACTTCAAAATAGGATCAAATAAGATCAAAATACAGGTATAGTACTGGAATAAACCAAGTTTAAAGGGCAATGTGCCTTCCATTTATTTTCTATTGTAAATGAGTGGTGAGTCATGAAAAAGAGCTAATTCATTTCAGGGAGTGAACAGTTCTGATCCGATCTCTGAAAAGAACAGTTTTGCCCATCTCTAGTACGGACCCCACACTGGTGAGCAATATTCAAGCAGTGGGCAAACAAGTGTACTGTAACCTACTTCCTTTGCTTTCTGATAGCATTTCCTTAGGATTCTTCCAATGAATCTCAGTCTGGCATCTTCTTTATCGACGATGAACTTTATATGATCATTCCATTTTAAATCACTCCTAATACCTACTCCCAGATAATTCACAGAATTAACTGCTTCCAGTTGCTGACCTGCTACATTGTAGAGTCTCTGAGTGGCTGTGCAAGAATTTGAATGTCAGGTTAATGCACCGAGTGATCAGCTATCATGATTTATGTGTCATCTGATGGTTCTTGATGCTTATTTGTCTGATAGGTCCATATGGAACCAACTTCCATTTAACTTATATGTTTAAATCTCCTGTAAAGTGCACCTTGCCTGCGATCGTTTACCCTGTGGTAGGTCGGTTGTTTGGTGTGTAGCACGTGTCTTTCTTTCCCGTAGTGTGTCGTTCTGTTGTTTTATGTTAGCTAGTAGTACCTAATGCGCGAATGTTATTCCCTAGCAGGCGCGTCACAAAGTTGGCACTCGCGTGTCTGCGTGTAGGACGTAGAGTTCCCCTGCCTACTTTGTGTTTATATTCTCATAAACCGTTTAATGCTCTTATAGAGCAGTTGTTACGACCTGTGTCGTGTATATCCATCGTTGATACTTATTTGTAAAAATGTTACAAGTAAAACCTCTTTCATTTGGTTTTCACTCTATTTTATAGGCGGTTTAAGTTACGTGATAGGCAAGCATATGTGTCCTGTCTGTACTCACTTAATTCTATTCATGTCCAACAACCATTCTGATGCGCTTGAAGCCACAGAATCAATAGGTAAGCTTGCTCAATGATTTGGTTAACTGGACAGCGGAGTAAAATAATATGTATTATCATAATGTGGTAAGTGCTTTTGATAAGTATGTGTGCTGATGAATGGCTACGTCTGTCTCTATGTTTGTTTAAGGTGCTTCTATTTGAAATATTCGGTGCTTGCTGGTTGTTTAAATTGTTGCTTCAGAGTTTTACTTGTTGATTGACTAGAGATTATTGTTAGTGAGTACTAAACTATGTGATCAGCAGTACCCGGACACCCCCCAAAACATACGTTTTTCATATTAGGTGCATTGTTCTGCCACCTACTGCCAGGTACTCCGTATCAGCGACCTCAGTAGCAATTAGACATCGTGAGAGAGCAGAATGGGGCGCTCCGCGAAACTCACGGACTTCGAACGAGGTCAGGTGATTCGGTGTCACTTGTGTCGTACGTCTGTACATTAGATTTCGACACTCCTAAACCTCCACTGGTCCACTGTTTCAGATGTGATAGTGAAGTGGAAACGTGAAGGGACACGTACAGCACAAAAGCGTACAGGCCGACCTCGTCTGTTGACTGCCAGAGACCGCCGACAGTTGAAGAGGGTCGTAATGTGTAATAGGCAGACGTATATCCAGACCATCGTAAGGGAATTCCATACTGCATCGGGATCCACTGCAATACTACGGCAGTTCGGCGGGGGGTGAGAAATCTTAGATTTCATGGTCGAGCGGCTGCTCATAAGCCACACATCACGCCGATAAATGCCAAACGACGCCTCGCTTGTTGTAAGGCGGGTAAACACTGGTAGAATTAACTGTAAAAAAAATTGTGGGGAGTGACGAATCACGGTATGGCGATCCGATGGGAGGGTGTGGGTATGGCGAATGGCCGCTAAACGTCATCTGCCAGCGTGTGAAGTACCAATAGTAAAATTCGGAGGAGGTGATGTTATGGTGTGGTCGTGTTTTTCATGGAGGGAGCTTGCACCCCTTGTTGTTTTGCGTGGCACTTTCACAGCACAGGCCTACAATGATGATTTAAACACCTTCTTGCTTCCCACTGTTGAAGACCAATTCAGGTATGACGATTTCCTCTTTCAACACGATCGATCACCTGTTCGTAATGCTCGGCCTGTGGCGGAGTGGTTACACGACAATAACATCCGTGTAGTAGACTGGCCTGCACAAGTCCTGACCTGAAACCTACAGAACATCTTTGGGATATTTTCTAACGCCGACTTCGTGCCAGGCCTCACCAACCGACATCGATACCTATCCTCAGTGCAGCACTCTGTAAAGAATGGTCTGCCATTCCCCAAGAAACCTTCCAGCACCTGACTGAACGTATTCCGGCGAGAGTGGAAGCTGTCATAAAGGCTAAGGTTGGTCCAACACTATATTGCATTCCAGCATTACCGATGGAGGGCGCCATGAAGTTGTAAGTCATTTTCAGCCAGGTGTCCGGATACTTTTGATCACATAGTGTATGTAATTCTTTTATTGATGTGTGACGAACTGTTTTTACTTCAGCGTGTCTAATTCTGTTATCGGTATTTCATGATTATTCATGGGCGCTTTTCTTAGAGAATTCTGCAGCATTTTATATTACCGCTATAATTTTGCATTGAAATTGGCCTTAATTGATGTAAACATTTTGGATTTAGTCATGGATATTTCTAATAACTTTAACAGATTATGTTGATAGTGATTAAACTGTAAGTTATGCAAATGGGTAATCTGAGGAACTATGGGTAACAAGTACATCCAACTAATTGAGAAGCTTTTCATTTTAATCACGTATTGAACGTTATTTATGGTGCCCTGTACTTAACAGTTTCTAATCGAATCTTCAAATCAGAAAAATTGTGATCACTTTAAAAACAGCATTCACTTCCGAACTTAAATATTGGGTATCACATGTCAGTTGTTTAATTTATGCATTTGAAATTTAATAAGTCTGTCGAACCATATTGTCATTTACTGCATTGCCACTTGAGGGGATATTCCAGGGTTAATGGTGTGCTTATACGTTTTCTTCTCAGTATTTGACTTTAAATAATTATTATTAGCGCAACGATCTGTGCTTGAAGGACTTACATGTTTCCAGCCCCCCGGCTTTTCAGTATCCCACAGACATGGAAGTACTGGCATATCAATTTGGCAGCCTTCATTCAAGGTGCTGATATTGTAACACTTCCGAAGTTTTACATTGTAGTGGGTGGATGCGGAGAGGTGCTGTATTGAAACTCAGCGAGAACTTTCCAAGTGATTTATTTGTTTCCACTATAGCGCCCAGTTCACCTCGTTCTGCGTCTGCGTCACAGGGTCCCGCAATGTTGAGGCCACTGCCCCAGTGACCCAGTGCAATGCACTGTTTGCCGGCCTTGTATGCCAGCAGAATGTGGCGTCCTCAGGATGCCAGGTGATGGCTCAGTGGCCTGCATCCCTGCCTACTCATTGCTGCTCGGTGTGAGCCGCGATCAGTCAGCTGCTGCTTCTTGTCCCCAGCATAGCTCAGATCGCGGCAGCAACAAGCCCTGGCGATCTGGCATCCGAATCTGCGGCCAGTGGGTCCCTTCTGACTGTAGCTTGTGGCATGCGAACCACTGCATTTACGCTTTTCAGTGGTTTGCCGGCCGTGTGGCCTCTGTTCTACTTAGCAACCGTTGCTATGCGTAACTCACTGCAATCTGGCCCACACCTGGCTGTAACTTGTGCTCAGAATCTCTCACAAAACTAACTTTCCCTATCCTAAGCGGTGGTGCCGCTACATTATTCCCCTCTTCAGAAAGACTCAGTCCCTTAACTAGCTCTTAACTTGTTTGTCTGGAACCTATGGCATATTCCCTTACTATTAGAAAAGTTAAATGTGGTATAGTGCCCTATTAACCTTAGGACGCCTAAGGGGGGGGGGGGGGAGGGGGTTCGTTGAACCCACAATTTTTTCATGTCCCTTGCTTTTGCCCAAGTAACTTTCATACTACATATTCCCTTTGAATTATTGTCTGTTGGCTATTTTATGAAACGTTAGTGTCAATACATCTTATAGAAAATTCCTGCTTTGAAAGAAAAAATAAATAAACTTATTATGGGTCCAACAAACTCCCCCCCTCCCCTCCCCCCCCTTAGGCTTCCATGCTATAGAAATTTTCCCTTAGTAGGATTTCATATTTCTCATCTCTACAACAGTGCAAGTTAGTTTCTTGTTGGTTGGTATTCTTGATATTCACAACAATCGGTTTACTTTCATAGGAAGTGATTGTTGATGTCAGTCAGCTGTTATTTATCTTGTAAACTTGCAGTGAGTTAGAGCAGTTCCGACCTGTTTGCACCCAGACTTAGAAATGACTAAAAGTATACGTGACTCGTCTTTAGAAAGAGTTCTGAATGAAATTTTAAATGAAGATTCTGACTCGGGGAGTGAAAGTGAATATGAGGATGGTGTTATGGAGTATGATTCATATCGGGAAAGTAATGTGGACGTTAGAGAAGATGAAGATAGTGCAGTGATCATCAGGATGTTATTGTGGCCAAGTCTGGAAGAAGGTACGTTACCACACAGCCTAGAATTCCTCGGAGGTCTGTTGCAAATATAGTAAGAGAGCAGGCAGGAGTAACTCCAGCTGGTGTTCCATTCACCTGGAGAATCCTTCAAGTTACTTCCTACGCCTGACATCATGGATGTTATAGTAAAACATTCAGTTAGGTGAAATGTTACTTTGACTAATGAGAAAGAATTGTATGCCTTTATAGGAATTCTGATACGTATGGGGGCAAATAAGGACAATTCTGTCAGTGTACACGATCTTTGGTCAGATCTAATGGGTCGACCAGTTAACAAGGATATTATGGCAAGAGAACGTTTCAAGGAAGTTATTGCAAAAATAGCAGGCTGAAGTGGCCGTGCGGTTAAAGGCGCTGCAGTCTGGAACCGCAAGACCGCTACGGTCGCAGGTTCGAATTCTGCCTTGGGCATGGATGTTTTTGATGTCCTTAGGTTAGTTAGGTTTAACTAGTTCTAAGTTCTATGGGACTAATGACCTCAGCAGTTGAGTCCCATAGTGCTCAGAGCCATTTGAACCATTTATTGCAAAAATAAGGTTTGATGGCAAAAGTACCTGCCAGCTAAGAAGGGAAGCAGACAATTTCACAGCAATCCCAGATGTTTTCAACAAAGTGCATGATAGGTTTCCACTACTGTATAAACCAGTGGTCCACCTCACCACTGATGAGATGCTCAGCTTGTTTAAAGGGCGCTGCCCCTTCTAAGAATTTATGAAGGATAAACTGGCAAGTATGGCATTCTTGTACGCATGATTTCCGATGCAGTTGACAGATACGTCTTGAATATGGAATCCTATGCAGGTAATGTTCAGGATTTGTAGAAAGAAGAACGGTGTTCAGTAGCTGTCGTCAAACGTCTGGTAGCACCTGTGAAAAATACTGGTCGAAATATTACTACAGACCGATAATACACACCGGTGGATTTGGCGGAAGACTTGTACTAAGACTAAAAAGTTACTGCAGTAGGAACTCTCCAGTCAAACAGGAAGCATATTCCAGACATAATGAAGAACACGTCAAATCGAGAGCTACATTCATCAATGTTCTTGTTCACAGACCCATCAACAGGTAGGCCTCCAGTAACTTTGGTGTCCTACATAGCAAAAACGAAACCAAGTAAAAACTTACTGATGTTGTCAATAAAGCACCAGATAAATGCATTGTTGGAGGATAGAAGAATAAAACCGAGATAAATGCATATCATAATTCCACAGAAGGTGGAACTGATACCATTGATCAAATGGCGCGTATGTACACCTGCAAGAGGGGAACAAAGAGATGGCCTTTATCTGTATTTTACTCTCTCATCGACATTTGTGTTATCCATGCCACCACCATATTCATCCAGCAACATCCAAGATGGAATGAAAAGAGCCGGCCGGTGTGGCCGAGCGGTTCTAGGCGCTTCAGTGTAGAACCGCGCGACCGCTACGGTCGCAGGTTCGAATCCTGCCTCGGGCATGGATGTGTGTGATGTCCTTAGTTTGATTAGGTTTAAGTAGTTCTAAGTTCTAGGGGACTGATGACCTCAGATGTTAAGTCACATAGTGCTAAGAGCCATTTGAACCATTTTTCTGAATGAAAAGAAACACAACAAACGGAAACTTTATCTTCTGCAAGCTGGGATGGAACTAGTGAAACTGCAGGTAGAAGAAGAAGGGACAATGCAAGAGGGTTATCTAACCAAGTTGTTCAATCAATGGAGACTTTTCTATAACAGAAAATCAAAGAAGTGACAACAGAAGCACGTCAGCCTCCTGCAGGGAAAGGTCGGTGCCATATTTATGCAAGAGAAGCTAAAACAAATAAGCAGAAGTACAACAATATAAGTAAAATAAAACAGTATTGTGGACAGTGTCATAAACATGTGTGTAACACACATTCAGAAAAAATTGTGAAGTGAGTCTCTTGCCTTGAAGTTGAGGACCCAGAGTAGTCTATTGTATATGAACACATCTGTATTTTGTATTGTAATATGTCAATTTTCTATTCACTCAGTCCAATATTTACAACAATTAACAACATTTATAAACCGATGCCTTAGTTAAAATACATAAACCATTTTGAAAGTTGTAATTTTTCGTCAGTAAACTTATTTAATATCTGTGGGCTCGCCGAACTCCCCTCCCCACTTAGGTATCCAATTAGAAAAAAAGGCTTGGGCGCCCTAGGGTTAAAACCATGACATGATACCAAACGCAAAACATCCTTACTGGACGACCACTGCTCGATCAACCCCGTATCTGTTCATCTCCCCCCTCTGTATCCAATCCACTGGGACGTTGACTACCCTTGGTTCCCTTTTGGAAATAGCTCTCAGTCAGATCAGAAAGAAAACAACGCATAACAAAGTTAAGGCTGCGATGACACTTGGTACATAGGTGCTCTAAATGATCTTTAATGGCTGTTGCCTTTCCCTATTCTGAGTTGCACAAGCTGCTCGCCTGATATACGCCTCTCTTGCTCTAAAAAGAACTGGTTTACGGATCTCGATAGACCTGGCTCCAGAGTTTGATTTAACAAGGTCATATTCTGCCTTGGCAAAAACTCTAAAGTGGTTTCTGGCCAGTACAGCTGTGGCTGCTTAACATTCAATTGCGTGACTCCTGAAATTAACGCTGGCAGGTGGAAGGTTGGTCCTATTATGTTACACTTAGTTCTACTGATTAAAATCAGAGCTCCTCTCGAGCTCTGCAAATACTCCCCGCTCAAAACAACTTGCTACTACTACCAAGTTCTCGTACATGGAGAAGATCCAATAGCGTCCCGATCCGTTGCAAGCTCAGTTTTGGCTCCATGATGTCCCTTGGACAGTCTATTCCTTTCCCCCTGGCTAAAAATAACTACACCGTGCAAGTGTCACATATTTGTAGCTTCACAGATTTTCCTACAACATTCACTATTTTTTATCCAAACCCAACACCGATTGTGTGACTACTTTCATCCTCAAATTTACCTTATATGAAGTAGTGCAATAAACACGACTTTTCTGACCCAGCATTGTCGATAACTAAAAATTTAAACAGGAAATCGTACAACTCTGACATCGTTCAACACATATTAGAGCTTTGCCGCAAAATTTTCTGCGACGCATTTTTTTCTCCAGAACTGCGGTTGATTTCTCTTCCAGCAACACTCCACACACGTCAGACGCTACACTTCCCTTTTCAGTGACCTGAGCACAGGGATCACCATCACCCTTCCTCCTTCTTCAAAAACACTGCTGCCCTAGCAGGAGCACAATACTCGAAAACACATATAAAAAATACAATGCCTAATTAATCTATGCAAACCCAATGATACATAAACAGAAAAACAACAAAACAACTAATACTCTACTACTTTCTGGATCGCAAAGCATACGGTACTTCATGCTGTATTCTGTCTACCTGTTTTTCTCTGTGCTTAACACCTCTCTTCACTCTCCCTTTCTTCTTCTTTCCTTCCTGTGACATGCCTGGAATCACTTCCGGGAAACACTTAAATGGCCGTAACCGCCCAGCGTGTACTATTGTTGTTCTAGTTGGCAGCTGAAGCTTAACATTAACGGCGGATGTGGTTTCAACACCTTGGTATGGCCCTTGATACCTCGTGGGGAACTACTTCGTTTTCGCGTTTTGCGTAAAGGGGCTGGACTGCATTAACCATTGTCCCACTCTATACTGCGGTAAACTTACTCTCCGCTTTACTGCGTCTTCCTGCCGTACCAAAGCCTTTGTATTCACCTTTTGCACCCGTTTCTAAACATCCCGAATTGTCCTTGCGAATTAACGTACAGATTCACCGGTCTTTCCTTTCTGCAGCTTCACCAAATCAAACGGTGACGGCATTTTTCACCCGTACGCTACCTCATATGGAGACAAACCGGTATTTGTATGGACTTTTGCACTGTACGCGCATACAATATGCCTCAAATACTCGTCCCACTGTTGGTGATGAGAATCCACATAAAAACTCGGCATCTTACCGATTGTTCTGTGTACTCGTTCTGTCCTTCCGTTGGCCTGTGGATGCAACGCGCTCGTCCTCAACTTCTTTACGTTCAACAATTTACACAGCTCCTTCATTAAATCCGACTGAAGTTGGTCCCTTGATCAGTAATTATTGTCTCCGGTACACCAAACTTCAAAATCCAGTTGTTTACTAACGCTTCCGTGACCATTGCTGCCTGTTGATTTGGCATAGCCATCATCTCCACGTACCTCGAAAAATGGTCTATTATTTTCAGAACGAATCGGTTCCTCGATGGTGTTCGCCTAAAAGGTCCTAAGTCATCAATCCCCAGAAAAGAAATGGACATGTCGCTTCCGTTAATTGTTGTAGCTGTATCTGTTTCCGACTCAAATCTGCTCTCTGCGCACATGGTATACAATTCTCGACATACTGATCCACATCTGCTTCCCTACATCTCTACCAATATCTTTCCGCTACTCTCCTATTCGTCGCTCTACACCCTCCATGATCGTGATCACGTGCTTCCTTTAATACCTCATCTCTCAACTTCGCTGGCACTACTACCCTCGATCCTAAGTTCGTTTCCCTGCGCAGAAGACCGTCGTACATATTAAATCGTGCCTGTGTCCGATACAACTTATAATTGTTGTCCACGTCCTGTAACTCTTGCCATACCGCTAGTTCATAACCTATGACTTCTACTTTTGCCACCTTCCTACTAAGTGCATCCGCATTACGGTGCTACTTTCCAGGCTTGTGCACCTCCTCACAGTCGAATTCACAAAGCCTCACAGCCCATATAGCGAGTCTAGTGGACGGATCCTTCAACCCCAACAACCACTTCAATGCAGCATGATGTCTCACTACCCGAAATCTCCCATATAAATAACATTTAAAATAAGAGATTCCATAGATTATGCTAAACATCTCCCTCTCAGTTGTTGAGTGATTCCTCTCTGCTGTATTCAACTGCCTAGACGCATAGGCAACAGGATGTTCATTCCCATTAATTTCCTGACTAAGAACATACCCTAATGCTTGATTCGATGCATCGCATGCTAGTATAAACGCCTTTTCAAAATCTGGAATCACAAGAACCGGACTTGATGTTAACACTTGTTTCAGTTTATCAAACGCTTTCTGACACTCTTCTGTCCACTCAAATTTCACATCTTTCCATAACAATCGTGTAAACGGCTATGCTAAATCAGCAGAAACCTCACGAATTTTCGATAGAGATTGCAAACTCCGATGAATGACTGCACTTCCTTAACGGTTTTAGGTTTCCGAAAATCCTTTACAGCCAGTACCAACCTCGGATTTGTTCGCACTCTGTCCTTGCTGATAATATGACGCAAATATTTTACTTCTTCTAATGCAAAATGACACTTCTCCAGGCTCAACGTCAAACGAGCTGCTCTTAACCTCATAAAGACTTCCTTTAACAGCTGTCTATGTTGCTCCATACTATTTCAAAACACTATAATTTCATCCAAATAGACCAGACACTGCCGCGGTTTCAAACCCCTAGGAGACTGTCTCGCAACCTCTGAAACGTTGCTGGAGCGTTTTTCAAACCGAATGGCATTCTAATGTACTGATAATGGCCTCCAGCTGTAGAGAAAGCAGTTTTTGGACGATCCTTTTGAGCCACCTCTAACTGATGATAACCACTTGTCAAATCCATCGTAGAAAAGTACTGGCACTGTCCTAAGTGATCCAAAGTCTCCGATATGTTTGCAATTGGGTATGCTTCCGTTACTGTCTTATTATTGAGGTATCAGTAGTCACAACAGAACCTGTATTTCTTAGTTCCATCCGTAGATTTTTTTAGGCGCAACGACAATGTCCGCTCCCCAGCAACTATTACTACGCTCAACAGTACCGTCCGCAAGCTGCTGATCAATGAAATCCCTTACAATCGTCTGAAAATACCTTAGTATTCTGTATGGTTTACGGTAAGCAGGTGCTTCATTCCCTGTTGTTATCCTATGTTGAACTAATGGAGTTGCTGGTAACGGCCCTTGTGGAAGAAACAAATCCTTTAATCCCCACAATAATTATTCCATCTGCTCTGCGTCTCCTCCTTTCAAATGCTTAATTTTGCCACGCAGTGCAGTTCTATCGGCAGTTAGTGGGTGATCGCTTCACCTACCTCTCGAACACCAGTCTTCGTCATCTGGCACATCCAAATTTGCTACTAAAACTCCTTTCCTCAAATTCGTGTTTACAGCGCTAAAATTATCCACGTTCACGGGAACTACTCACCCGTCGTTCCCTTCCTGTACGCGTACAACACTACGTTTCACTAAACAACCCAGTGAACCCAAAACTTCATTATCCTCCAATGGTTCAATAACACATACCGTACCCACAGGTAGATTCTACTCCACACTTACCCAAAGTGACTACCCGATGCCACTAGGCACACACTCAAGCGAATTAAGCCTTAATGCTAATGTACGCGGTTCAATTGTTTTGTTCATTACGTTGAACGCGCCTCGCGACAGCTCTGCATTGAACACAATTTTCCCTAGCGAAAATAACATTCCACCAAGTTCCACAGTTCGTTGGCCAAGGTCAATTTTGGCATGATGTTGATGCAAGAAATCTACTCCTAGGATCATGGCGTAGCCCTCCCTTACCCATAGTACTTCCTTCACGCATGCATAAAATCGGACTTTCTCTATTCAAAAGTCAACTATCACCGACCCCAAAGGTGTGACCTCCTTATCCCCCACTCCACGCAACCTATAACGTGGTGGGTCTAACTTCCTTCGTCCCATTATATTTTTAGTAGTCAGTGACTATTGCGCCCCTGTGTCCAACAAAATCTTAAGCTTTTTAGTTCCCATGGATCATACCACTGAACATTCCACTTCTGCATACGTATTCGTAGCAAAAATTCAAATGTGGGTCTTGGGCGACCTCTGCCATTTAACGATTATCTACCCCTACTAACTCCACTTCTCCACACTCCACGTTGCTGACTTCCACCCCTTCCTTTATTCCTCGGTGACTGAGTACATTGCCTCTGCACATATTCCGTACCACCAAACTTCAAACATTTCACACCCGCTGTAAACACTTTGCCTCTCGCGTACCCCTGTCGCCACGTCTGTTTCCTCACACTGAATTGCCAGCCGAATGGCCGAATACAAATCTTTCGGAGTCCCTTTACGCACTTTCCGTGACATATGAGCCGGTAACCCTCTCAAAAATACATCAAGTGCCCTTCGCTCGGCCTCCTGCAACAGAACACCATTCGCCTCATCGCTCTGACCCAATTCGTAAGTATACTCACTAATCTCCCTTACCCTGCCCGCAAATTTCTCTACCGTCTTCCCCTGTCTCTTCGTCATTGTACACAACCTCTCCATAAGTGCCGAATGCTATTCTGTTCCTTGTACCTTTGTAAAAGCCCTTCCTTTAACTGCTTAAACTGTCCTGCCTTCTTTAAGGCCTCAGAATACCTCACGTATGTCTTTGCTTCACCCGTTAATCTCTTGTTGGCTACATGTGACAACTGTTCGTCAGACCAACCATTTATCACCGCTGAAGTCTCTAAGTCCTCCACAAACGAACTCAGATCCTCAGATGCCTTGCCAGAAAACAGAATAATCAGACTCGCCCCAGCTGGATCAATCTCCTTCTGCAGCATCCTAGGCAACAACGACTGATCTGATGAGGTTTCTCGCTCACTTCTAGATATTAATTCATTTCTCAACTGCGTATTGTCCGCTGTCAATTGTGCTACCTTTTCCATCAAAATCCGCACCGCTTCTGGTTCCTACACACCTTGCATCCTTGACTCTGCCATTGTGTTGCTTTTTTTCTCAGTTAGTCCTGAAACAAAACATTTTAGTACAAAAACAACCTGACTTCCTACAGCTCCATGTCACCGCACTCAGTATTTCATCTTACGTTTTAGGAGGAGATAAACAAAAAATATTCAAACCAATACAAATGTAATTAAATGCCACGAAAACAAGGTTACTCCCTAAACTTACTAACACTTACTCTGACAACAAAATAGTATTCCCAAGCAAAACATCTACAATGTAGCTTGCCAGGAGGCATACTCGAAAAAACAAAAAAGAAAGAAAACGTCCAACACTCAAAAAGAACCATTTTGTCAGCACTCACCACATCTTGTAACAGTAATGCTGGTGGCGGGCTCGAACGTCGTACTGTAGAGATGACGTCCGCTATTCTGACACCAAATGTAGTGGGTGGTTGACAGGAGGTGCTGTATTAACACTCTGCAAGAACTTTCCAAGTGATTTATTTGTTTCCACTACTGCACCCCTTTCACCTCGGTCTCCATCACAGGGTCCCGCAGTGCTGAGGCCACCGCCTCAGTGACCCAGAGCAATGTGGTGTGTGTCGATGTTGTATGCCAGCAGAGTGCGGTCAGCATCCCTACCTACTCAGCTCTGCTCGGTGTGAGCCACGTGCGGCCAGTTGCTGCTTCTTCTCGCCGGCGTAGCTGAGATCGTGGCAGCAACAAGCGCCAGTGATCTGGCATCCGTATCTGCGGACCTCGCCTTGGGGATGTCTCCGGCGCGTGTTGGGAGCTGAGACGACTGCCCGCTGTAGTGAGCCGAAGAATGGCCCACTGCTGGCTGGCTGTGAACCCCGCATCGGCCTCAGAGGTTCGAACCAACGACCCACCATGGATTGGGACGTTGGCGCCCCATCTGGTGCTGAATGTAGCCCGGTGGTGTGATACGCCCCACCATCCAGGACAGCTGCCAAACTTGAATGAATCTTGTTAGAAACCCGCATCTATTTATATGTGGCTTTGCGCCTCTGTTTTGCAAACGAGCCACTCCTCGTCACGTACTCACCACCCAGCTGTGCCAGTGGGCCCCTTCTGCCTCTAGCTTGCACCATGCGAACTGCTGCGTTTACGCTTTTCAGTGTTTCGACAGGCTGGCCGAGGTGGCCAAGCGGTTCTAGCCGCTACAGTCTGGAACCGCGCGACCGCTACGGTCGCGGGTTCGAATCCTGCCTCGGGCATGGATGTGTGTGATGTCCTTAGGTTAGTTAGGTTTATGTAGTTCTAAGTTCTAGGGGACTGATGACCTCAGAAGTTAAGTCCCATAGTGCTGAGAGCCATTTGAACCATTTGTTTTGACAGCCCTGTGGCCTCCATTGTACTTCACAACCGCAACTGCAATCCGGCCCACACCTGCCCTTAACTTGTGCTCAGAATGTCGCACAAAACTAACTTTCCCTATCCTAAACTGTGGTGCGACTGCAATTTAAAATGTATTCACAATTGCTAATATGAACAACCGGTAGCTGCATAACCGAATGACTACAATGAAAATTTGTGCTTGACCAGGACTCAAACTCGGATTTCTCGCTTTGTAGACAAATGGTCGTTGGCATATGGAAATTTGGGTGTGGCAGTGAGTCGTGCTCGGATAGCCTAATGATATGGCGGCCTCTCGCGATAAGCGAGAAATACGGCTTCGGTCCGGCACAAATATTCACTGTCGTCATTCCATTATGCAGCTGATGGTTGTTCATATTACGAACTGCGAATACATTTCATGTGTTTTATAACGACGTTAGTCGCCGCAGTCCCTGTTCTTTCGTACAAGCGAGGTGGCGCAGTGGTTAGCACACTGGACTCGCATTCGGGAGGACGACGGTTCAGTCCCGCGTCAGACCAGTCAGACCATCCTGATTTAGGTTTTCTGTGATTTCCGTAAATCGCTCCAGGCAAATTCCAGGATTGTTCCTTTGAAAGGGCACAACCGACTTCCTTCCCCGTCCTTCCCTAATCCGACGAGGCTGATGACCTCGCTGTCTGGTCTCCTCCCCCAAAACAGCCCAGCCCAGCATATCCGTAGGGACACTGCATCGTGATTTCGAATAGCACAGGCAGTGCAATATCGATTCCCATTCCTTTCAGTGTATCTCACTCGGATGTCTGCAACAATTTGCAGACCCTGTGCGACATTACAGCTAATACGGCGCTGGCAGGAGCCACAGTGTGTTGCGTCGATCGGCACTCCCTTCTCTTGCAGGGCGTCCAGTGGCGACGGTCAGCAGCCACAGCACAACACACCACGGCTTATCAGAAGAGGCCGTTTCCGCGCGGCATAAAAGTGTAATCGTTTCCGCGCAACGCGGCGTGGGAAGGCTGTGTCCGCCGTCTGCGTGGCGAGCAGCCGGGTGCCGGAACGGCAGTGTCCAGGTCTCTCACTGGCCTCAGAGGCCGGCCTGCGCCGCTCCAAGCCGGCTTTACGGCAGCCGCCGTGCCGTGCTGTGCCGATAGCGGCTCACGCACCGCCCTGCACTGAGCGCTGCGCACCGCACCGCACCGCCCCGTACAGTAGCGCAGTGAGCGCCCAGCCGCCTGTCGATACGCGCCCACACTCCTGCCCTGCAGCCGGCCGGCTCGACGGCGAGAGAACACGACACGTCTGTTTGCGTTAAATTATAGCATATGAAAACTTCAAGCTGTAAAACAACAAAATAGCACCGGTTGGTGTTTTCCGTGACCTTTCTAGAGCCGCAAAATATTCATCTAGATAAACTGAGAGATTTGTGCAATTGATGCTATAGCCGTGAACCGTGATTTATCTTCAAAGAATATTCTCAAGAACTTATTTTATTTACTAGCGATTCATCAAGAACAGTAACACATTCAATCACACTACGTAAGCATGGAAGTAGTTGCCAGGAAATAATTGATAAAATCATAACCAAATTCCTTTTAAAAAATGGAACTTTTATTCACTTTAATAGTGCCTAAGGCATTTCTTAAAAGAAACAGATTTAAAATTATAATCAGAAAGCACCCTCTAAATACAAAAGTTACAATTTATTCAGAGGCAGAAAGGAACAAGTTTTGACTGAATGAGCTTTCGGCCAGAGAACCTTGCCGCTCCCTTCTGACACGGCCGTAGTTACGACTGCTCACAACAGCCTCTGAAAGACTACACTGGTGCAAATCTGCAACACACCAGATAACTTTAAACTAAGAGTTTTAACAGTTTACACACTCACACAAATTACGCACCCCCCGTAGGAGTGATGGAAATTGTACAAAACATTAACAATTAAAATATTAACCTTGCCACTGAAGCTGCAACTTGATTTTAACTTCTAAGAAAAGTCTTACGGTGAAAGGGTGGCAACTTTATATACTAAAATAGTCATTTAAATAAAAGCCAATCAAATGCAATCTTATATAAAATTCTACAAGGTTGGCCAAACAATAGTTAAGATTCTCTACAGTACACAGACACCGCCTCTCAAGATCATAGGCAATAATATGAAAGTACCAAAGATCAAAACATATTTCAGGTATTAGGGCGTTACACCCCAAGCAATAACTTCGTTAACACACCAAATCCGACAAACATGACAGAGGCAGCTACTAACGTACGGTAGATTGATAGGGAGATTACCCAACAGTCCGAACCGCAGGTTGCTCTAAACCGCCCCTACTCCACAAGGGAAAAACGGACCACCCAATTTATAAACGACCACCTTCTTGTGGGTAGGCAAACGGAGAAGAATGGTGGGACGACCCAAAAGCAAAACGGCTGGTGACCTCACCAAGAAAACAAGTAGAATTTAACAAGAGTAAATCAAACAACATATCACCAATCACTTAACTTGTAATAAACAGCGATTTCTCGAGAAGACCTGGCGCAGCAGCCCCAAATCACTCTCCCGAACCGTCCGCTGCCAGCCGCTGCAACGGACGCAGGAAAGCGCGCCAATCTCCCGTCTCACGGCGTCGCAGCTCGCACCGGCCAGACCGATGTCGTGAGTTGACTACTGTTGCTCTCGTATCGACCGCGAAGCCACTACCCCTCGCTATACGGCGCGGCCCACGGGACTCACGTGGCGACCTCACATGCGCCGACGCTCAAGACGGACAACTCATCTTGTGTCTCAGTGCGCGACCGACCAACCGATCGATCCAAACCGCGCGACCACTCGCTGAGTTCTCTTACTGGCGGAGTGGAAAGACTCATTTTGCCGGCTTTAAAGGTTGATCCGAACGACAGACAGACACAAATGCGGTCGAGAGACAGACTAGCAAGCTGGGGACGAGAGATTGACCCAAACTCCGAGCTCATAGCGCCCCTTAAATGCACGTAACAAGCAACCTTTCCCCTTTCCCACCAGAGGGAGACACCAAAACTGCGATTGCCACAACGGCGCCACCGCCAGAAAGGGAGGGCGACTGCTTTACACTACGCGCTCCGGCGCGCTCTTCAAAACAGCAATTTTTTACCACGGCTCAAGACGACCATTGGATACTGCCACAGCTAACCATAAGATTGCAGAAAGTTGTTTTTAATAATTCAGCCAATGTAAACATGGTAGATTCTTCCAGTTGGGAGGAATCAAGTTTAGATTTCCCACAACACTCAATCTTAGGACTGCTTTTGCTCATGCACACAAACTCTCTTCCAGCTTATACACAATAATCAAAATTATTTCTTTTTGCATATGACACTAGTATTGTAATCAGTCCAAGCATACACACAGCAGCAGAAAAAATGGTAAACGATGTTCTTAAAAGTATCATTGACTGATTTTCTGAGCAAGGTCTCACCCTCAGTTACAAGATGTCACAAGACATTCACTGCCAGATACAACAGAAAGTGATTTTATTTAATGCACGCCTGGTTTGGAATTGCGCCTATCTTCGGATAATTCTCATTCACTTATATGTTTCAACACTCAGTGTTGGAGATAACTGTTAAAATAAAAAATCGGATAATGTGGCGATAGTTAAATGAAGGGCTTATTTCAATAGTGGTACAAGTCCACTTTTGTTCATATTGAGATACAGAGTCCTGAAGTTAAATGAGTGCTGAAAAATGTGCAGATGAGATACCATAAATATGCAAGCATATGGCATCTTGCTAGAGATGAACCTTTCTTTCTGTTTGATTGGCTCATTAATTTCAGAAGCATTATAGACAAAGAAGTGAAGGTAATGGGCTTGTACCATTATTGAAATAAGCCCTTTAAATGGACGCAGCTGAAACGATTGGAAGTTGCTTATCGTCATGTGTTCTAAAGTGTTACAACAAATTTCGCATATCAACTTCCAAATATTTCAGTTTATGCTACTTATTAACTAGCACATTACCTGTTTTTTTATGTAAATCTGTTCCAGAACATGTCGCTTAACAACGTCTAGTTGTTTTAGTTGGGTATATTTAGTCATAATCACATTATCTGTTTTTTGTTTAAACAGTGAACTCCAGTACTGAACACTGGAACATGTAATTGAATGTAAATCACGTGAAGGCAGGCACAAGCCCGAAACCACTCGTTCATTAAATAAAACCACCTGTTGTTGTGTCTTGTAGCCGTTATTATTCTACACTCTATACACCGATAAGCCAAAACATTATGACCACTGCCCACCGCGATGTTCCTCACCGGCTGGCGGCGTTTTAAGTATGTCAGACGGTAAAAAAAAAAAGAATGTAAGCGGAGTAGACACAGACAGGTCACCACCCTAGCAGAGATACGAGCTGCAAATGGGAAAATCCACCGAGATAAGCGATTTTGACAAATGGCAGATCATTATGGCTCAGAGCCTGTGAGCAAGTATCTCGAAAGCGATGAAGCTGGTTGAAGGTTCACGAGCTACTGTTGCGAGAATCTACGGAAAGAGGTAGCTGGATTGTGAAACTGCCACTAGGCGCTAAATTGCTGGACGTCAGCAACTCTTCACCGAACGTGGGGTTCGGAGGCGTGCCTGCTCTGTAAATTAGGACAGTCGGTGATCTGTGGCGTCTCTGCCGAAAGTGCGCAATGCTGGTGCCCGACCAAGACGTGTTTCGGAGTACACCGTTCATCGTACTTTTTGGAATATGGAGCTTCGCATCAGACCATCCGTAAGTGTTCACATGTTGACCTAACGTCATCGTCAATTACGATTGTAGTGGGCACGAGACCATCGGAAGTCGACCATCGATCAACGGAATAGAGTCGGCTCTTCGGGTGAATCACATTTTTGCTACACTAGGCCGATGGTTGTCTACACAACGCCTTCTTCGAGGTGAACGGCGGCTCGAACGTGCAGCGCGCCACGGACGCAGGTTGGTGAGAGCAGTAATATGCTATGGGAGACATCCTCCTTCACTTGCTTGGGACCTGTGGTAGTAACCGAAGACACGATGACGGCTACGAACCACCTGTATCCCTTCATGCTTGACGCTATCCCCTACTGTGATGTCATGTTTCAGCAGTATAATTACCCGTCTCTCGGAGCCAGAAACGTGTTAAAGCAGTTTGAAGAGCATTATAGTGAACTCACGTTGATGTCACTGCTACCAGTTTCGCCTGGTGTAAATCCTACGGAACCCTTCTCGGTCGCTTTCGGGTGTCATCATAGAGTACACAAAAATCAGACCCATGGGTAGACATCTAATGCCACATGCCTCCACAAACCTACAAACAAACTGTCAGATACCTGTATGCAGAATCAGTGATATATTTCATGAAAACACGGAAAAAACAAGCTATTAATCGTGTGGTTATCTTTTCCTCATCACTGTAAGGGAACAGTCACGAAGTTCAACTGCATCCATCGTGGATAAAATTCACAAAACAATCGGTTCTAATAATCGAGAACTACCACACCAATTAGAAGTGTAAGAGACAGTGATGAAATAAATGGGACGGAAACTTCACAAATTTTCAGGGTCCATGTTGATGAGAATTTAAACCGAAAAAAAACTCATCTGTTAACTCCTAAAACAATCAAATCACACTTGTGCTTCGAATCATGGCAAAGCTCCGAGAGACAAAAAAGTGAGTTGACGTATTTTGCACATTTTCATTCTGCGCTGAAGAGCCAAAGAAACTGGATCTCGTGCCTAATATTGTGTAGGGCGCCCGCGAGTACGCAGAAATGCCGCATCACGATATGACAAGGTCATGACTAATCTCTTAAGTAGTGCTGGAGGCAACTGACACAATGACTCCTGCAGGGCTACCCATAAATCCGTAACAGTACTACGAGCTGGAGATCTCTTCTGAACAGTATGTAGCAAGGCATTTCAGATATGGTCAATAATGTTCATATCCGGAGAGTTGGTGGCCAGCGGAAGTGTTTAAACTCAGAAGAGTGTTCCTGGAGCCACTCTGTAGCACTTCTGGACGTGTGGGGTGTCGCATTGTCCTGCTGGAATTGCTCAAGTCCGTCTTGATGCGCAATCGACGTTGGTGGATGTTGACGATCAGACAGTATGCTTACGTACGTATCAGCAGCTAGAGTCGTGTGTAGACGTATCAGAGATCCCACGTCACGCCAACTGCACACGCCCCACACCATCACAGAGCCGTCACCAGCTTAAACATTTACCTGCTGACATGCAGGATCCATGGATTCATGAGGTTGTCTCCATAGTCATACACGTCCATCCGCGGGATATAATTTGAAACGAGGCTCGTCTGGCCAAGCAATATGTTTCCAGTCATCAACAGTCCAATGTCGGTGTTGACGGGTCCAGGCGAGGCTTAAAGCTTTGTATCGTGCAGTCATCATAGATACACAAGTGGGCTTTCGGCTCCGAAAGCCCATATCAGTAATGTTTCATTGGATGGTTCGCACGGTGACACTTGTTGAAATCTGCAGAAATTTGCGGAAGAGTTGCACTTCTGTCACGTTGAACGATTCTCTTCAGTCGTTGTTGGTCCCGTTCTTAAGGATCTTTTCCTGGCAGCAGCAATGTCGGAGATGTGATGTTTTACGGGATTCCTGATACTCGCAGTGCACTCGTGAAATGGTCGTACGGGAAAGCCCCCAGTTCATCACTACCATGGAAATGCTGTGACCCATCGCTTGAGCGCCGACTGTAACACCACGTTCAAACTCACTTAAATCTTACTGATCTGCCATTGTAGTAGCAGAAACAGATGTAACAACTGCGCCAGACAGTTGTCTTATATGGGCGTTGCCGACCGCAGCGCCGTATTCTGATTGTTTACGTATCTTTTTATTTGAATTTGCAAGTCTACACCAGTTTCGTTGGCGCTTCAGTGTATGTTGTTAATGGAATAATTTCTTTAAAAAAAAAAAAAAGTCGTCAGTGTTCAAAAACGTGTTGCAGTACTCACTATCGTCTTTTAGATATCTCTTGAAGGAGTTAGCGATTTCACTACTGCTTTTCGTTATATTTAATCCCTCTTGAAGGTAATTGTAAATAATTCACTGCAGTTCAGAAGGAGCAATGATATACGCGGTTTATTCGGAAAGTAAGGAACGATCGGTCGCGAAATGGAAACCACAGTGAAAATCCGATGAAGTTTTGCACAGGTGTGTTGGGCAGTGTCTATAGTATGCCCGCTGATCGCGTTACGTTGTTCTTTGTAGTTCTGAGTACACAGGGAGCACATAAAGATACCTAGATCAACAGTGTCTTTCGCCAAGTACGAGGCCCTGGTGAGAAATTTCTCCTGAAGCTACGCAGCCAAAATTACATAACTGGCATGCTCTTTCTTCTTCAAGAAAATGCTCAGCCGCATTCTGCAGGGGCAATGAAGATGCTCCTGCATCGTTTTCAGTTTGAAATATTCGATTACCCACAATTCAGCCCGTAATATTCTCCCTCTCAGTTTCATTTCTTCTCACATGAACCGCTCTAGCTATGAAGACAACATTTTGGCACAGACAACGATCTGTAGGCCAGCGTAGAGAATTGGCGGAAAGTACTGGCGGCTGCCTTCTATTACAAGGGTATTGGAAAGTTGGTACAGCGCTACGACAAACGCCCAAGTCGGATCGGCGACTATGGAGACAAGTAGCTGAAAGTTGTATATAACTGGTAGTATCAAAGAGTTTCCTGTCTGGCTCTGTTTACAAGCAAGTAAATTATTTACGTATCTATTTTTTCACACTAACACCATCAAAATACTCACCTTGGATAGAAAAACAACATTACGAGAGCTCCTGCTACTGCTGAAATGTGTTCTGGAAGTTTCCATTTTAAACAGGGTCAGTCGCCTTCTGCGATTCTCACTGGATCTCCGTAATAGTGCCAAAACGGCGACCACTAAGATGGATCTTGAGCATCAGGAAGAGGGCAAAGTCTGCAAGAGCCAAATATGACATATCGGGCAGATTAGAACGGCAGTAACCTTGTTTGTAGTGAGAAATTTACGTGTGAAGAGAATCAAGTGAGAATCATTCAGAATATACCATCAAAATGACAAAGAAAAATAAAGTGAATCTTCTTCTTTACAATTTTCTATTTTTTTTTCTAGGGGCTCGACGTTCTTCTATGGGCTGAGACAATCTTAATGACAGTTGGTGGCCGTATGCCAGACGCCACCACTCGTCCCACGACGAAATCTGTGTTCTCCTAAAGCCTGCATCTGGAGTAATTCACATGTTCACGGTTGAGAAACTTTTTCTAAATGTCTACGTAGCGTGTATCTGAGAAGAGACTTGGACACTAGCCTAGTATTGGCGTAACTGATTGTTTGAAACCACATGAAAACCATCTGCAGTTTGATCTGCTACCCATCCCTCGTCTTTAACCCGCGAGACTGATTCGACCCGTGGCAGGCTCGCCTGCCCGTAATGCCGTTTGGCTATCCACACGAGTAGCGAAAATTCAACTAAGATAATTCTAAGCCACTCAAGGAAGCAACTCGACCATTACACAGTTGCGTCACATATTCTGGGATGTTACCATGTCTTAAGCTATCACCAGGAAGCACACTTTTCCGCAAGTTAGATGTGGCTTCACCGTTTCAAACCTGCGTTTAAAAACACAGAATAAATAGGCGCCTAGATGATCCTGTGAATAAGCTTATGAATGTTATTCACATTTATGTAAGTAGGGGTTAGAGTGAAAAGTTAGTTACACATGATATTCAGATTCACACACTCCAATCTCAGCACCATATATAAAGAGCAGGTGGAATTTTTGGGGTGGCCCTCCTCTTATTCAGCTCATGTAATTTGATATTTCCTATTTTTCAGTATCACCAGTGGTTATGCTGCAGACATTATGAATAGATGACTTTTTTGTTCTTCTGAGTATTACAAACCTACATAAAATTTTTCTTAAGAATACTTGCATTTGTACTATTTCAGAAGGTGTGAAACACAAAGTAGGTAGAAATCATGAGAGTGAAATGATCTCAGAAACTCACAACCAAATGAACCAATCGAATGTGTGCAGTGCAAATTCGATTCTAGCTTCTGCTAACATGAAAGAATAAGCATTTGTCATCAGAAAATGTAAACAGAAATACGAAATGCTGACAGTATTGCCTGGTACACTTCATTAGCTAAAGCTATCTTTCATTCGTCAGTAATCAAAGGACTTCAAAGTATATATTTGTTGTTGTTGTTCTGGTTTTCTTGAAGTTAATGCTAAAGGCCTGTGCTGTATAACAAATTATATTGTGCTTCTGTTCAATTTAAGTGGCTCAGATAATTTTTAGTCTGTTCCAGCACGCATTTGTTCTCTCCGAACCGCAATGGGCTAATATATGTACGGATGAGCTTTGAATGTCATGCGAGTGTCCTTGTGGCTGCTTTAATGGTGTGCTAAACATTTTTCTGATATTACATTATTTTTAAAAATATTTATAGCTGGATTCTTAAGTCCTTTGGTCAAGTTATTAAAAAAGCAGTTAAATTGTCATGGTCTTTGGTAACAGCTCATATTAATTAATTCTATTAATTAATTCTACCCTAAGAGTTATTTATTTGATGCATGGCTGCGTGTTGGAATTCTGTCAAATTAAAATTATTTGTGATGCAGGAAACTGTCGCTAATAATCTTTTGTATCTCATTGCTGCTCGTGTTACCCAGGATCGAGCCCCACTTACTCTCGCCCCGTCGCGTCGGCTTGTTTAGCCGGCTGTTTACGTCGTTTGGAATGCATACGCTCCATGGCTTTTGCCGCTGTCTGTCTTTCGGCTCTTTCCTCCAACCGCAGCCGCACTACGTAATGTTCCTGTTCAAGTTAAATTTATACTTGGTATAATTCTGAATTTGTATCCGTTAGTTTGTGGCAATCATCTTAAGCAAATTTTGATGTGCATTGGAATCCCAATATATAACTTACTCGGTTGTAACTTAATTATTCTTAATTTAAATTTTCCCTGAAACGTTTAAGTCTCTAATTTATCTACGATAACGTTGGAAGCTGAACAAGTTCAAAAAATGGCTCTGAGCACTATGGGACTTAACTTCTTTGGTCATGTGTCCCCTAGAACTTAGAACTAATTAAACCGAACTAACCTAAGGACGTCACACACATCCATGCTCGAGGCAGGATTCGAACCTGCGACCGTAGCGGTCGCGTGGTTCTAGACTGTAGCGCCTATAACCCCTCGACCACTCCGGCCGGCAGCTGAACAAGTGAATAAAAATTGATACAGATGTACTGACCACTTTTTTTTTCGCGGGCAAGTGCTCTACCATTTTTTTTATTTCCTGCTTATCGCGGCGGTCGCCTGACCATTTTTTTTATTGTCTGAAAATAAAAAAATTAAACTTTTCAGTTTTTTTTACATATATCTTAAATGTCATACATCTATACAAATATATAAATAATATTTACATACAAGATAAATAAAAGTGAAAAGAAAAAAAGAAAAATATTTGATTCCGAGCGGTATTGAACCCGGGACCTGCGGTACGAAAGTGCAGAACTTTTTTTTTTTTTACAATAACAAACATAAATTGCTTCTAGCATTTTTTTTAATATATAAGACGAGGACTTTATAAAAGAAAATGTTTCTGGGAAACGTAAATAAGTGGATTTTTTTTAACTTAATAGTGAAAAAAATAAATAAAATATCCTGCTTCTGGCAGTACAAACAATAACGGTCTACGTTCCTCTTTTAGGCGCGTACCTCGCTAATCCCGTCACACCTCGCGTTGGTGTCGGGTACGTCTTCACGTGTGTTTGTGGATCCTCTCCACTGTCCTGGTCCTTTCTTGTTCTGATACTTATAGACAATAATTACATTCTCCTACCCGGGACACCCCAACTGGGTGGGGGATCAAGCAAGGCACTCCCTAAAAAATTTGCGTAATATGTTCGATATCTCGGATGTCTCATAAGCTGTGAGTGATGTTCCTGTAGTAAGGCCCAAAAGTCAAGCATATTCTTACTGCCGTCTCGGAAAAGATAACGCACAGTCAAACCCCGAATCCAAGTCACTGCGTTTGTCTTCGTTCGGGGATAATATGTCCTATCTGGGAGAAGTAGTGTGCGTGGTTCTATTGTTTGCGGCCCCACCCGAAGGAGGAAGGCGATCATTTTTTTGACCAAACACCAGACGTCCGCCGAAGGACCGCATATCAGGCGATGCTCCTCAGTGTCTATAACATTGCACTGCGGACACAGTGGCTCGTCCGCCATATGAATTGTATGCAACCTGGAACGAGTCACGTATTTCCCATTTACCACCTGATACCACAATGCGCGCATTCCCGTATCGAGGTGTGGGTGGTGCACTGTACGCCATACCACTGACCACGTAACTGTTGGTTGGCGGCGCTCTACGGCATTATTCGGCCGTCGTCGAGTGAAGATGTGATATATATCACGTGCCGTTGCCGTCCTGGTAGTCGGTAGTTCCATATGTACATAACTGTGTTCCACAAAGAAGGTTCGCATATGGGCAAGCGATGGTGAGATGTGAGCCACCGCTACATCACCACAGCATTATGGTTGACATAGCTGCTCGAACGTTGGAAGCTGAAGAAGTAAGCAAGAAGACCTGTGTTCGAGTCCCGCCCGCAACACAAATTTTAATTCACTTCTTCAGCTTCCAACGTTATCGTTAATTATTCTTGTTATTGGAAAATGTGTTAAATCCTCAATTGATGTGTTTCTTTGTGTTTAAAATTATCTTAGCTAGATATTGGTGTTAAATTGTTTTTCATTGTTTTAAGTATGGTTTTAGGTTTTATTTTTTAATCAGTTAAGTTTAAATCATGTTTTATTCTCACTAGTTGGTAACTAAGTCCGTTCTAATCTGTTCTGGTACTGCTGTCCACATTTGCGTCTGCCTTTATAACGGCTTCAGCCTTATTACGTTCTGAACTTGTATAGGGTATGTCTTGCCTTAAAGAATATTACGTCATCTTCGGCCAAAGTTAACTTTAAATTTTTTGTACATTATTTAAATTGGTGTTGAATTTTAAACGAGTTTCTTGTTACTTGCTCTTTTAATTAGCTTAAAAAAAGAAAAATAAAAGCTTAATTGGATGCTATGCGATTGAACCTGTGTAAAATAAGTTTGTGTCTTTCCGGTGAATGAACTGTGTGAAGTCCATACTGGTCCAGCTCTTCCCGATTTTTCTTTCTGGGTGAATTAAGAGGCCACAATTATCAGCATTTCATTGTACAAACAGGATCTACGTGTTTTTATTCATTCATTGGCTGCCGAAGGACAAACGTCGGTAGATATTCATCGGGGGATGAAGAATGTGTATGAGGCAGCATGTCTGTTGCCAACCGCTGTTGCGGAATGGAGCGCCAAGATCCGTGCTCGTGATTCGGCGCAAAACGCCAGGCGATCTCGGAGGCCAGCCTCATCCATTATGGACAGCAAGCGGGCGGTTGATGATGCGATTATGACGGACCAGCGCATAATAATTCGTGCACTAGCAAAGGATCTCAACATCATCGTCGCCAACATGCAGCATATTATCCAGCAAGAGTTGGGCCACAGAAAGGTCGGCAGGCAGTGGCTACATCAGGCGCTGAATGTACAAAAAGCAGACTGGGTGGCTGTTTGCCTGAAGCACCTGATTTGTTTCGATGTGTTTATTTGAGCACAGTGTTGCAGGCGATGAAAGCTGGTGCCAAAACAGGGAACTAGATTGAAAGCGTCGGCGATGCAGGGGTTTCATTCTATCGTCCCCGCCACCTGCTGGAAGGGTGATGCTCAACCTTTTGTTTTAATTAAAGGGGCTCATTATTCATTTCAAGGAACCTGGTTTCTCCATCACTAGGGAACAGTACTGCGCAACGCTGGAGACATTACGGCGTGCAGTAAAGGTGAAACGTCTGGGAAAACAGCTACAAGCTGTGCTGCTGTTTCTTGATTATGCGCGTCTCCATGTAGGAAAATTCGTCACGCAGAATTGCGCCACCTCAAATGGGAGACACTCGAGCAGCAGTCCTATACTCCTGATCACGCCCCACGCCATTACCAAGCCTTCGGTACAATAGAAAAGGTCTTGAAAGGTCGGCGATTCCTGTCGGTCGAAGATTTTCAGCAGGCAATTACAGACTTCTTCGAGCAGCAGGACACGATGTTTTATCAAACTGGTACCTTGAACCGTTTGTTTCCATGGGATGATCGCCTCAATGCTCACGGTGATTTTGCCTGATTAACATATCGATCCCGTGCTGTATGGCGTTAGAGCGGAAACTTTTTGATTCCCCCTTAAAGTATATTTCTAGATTCACCACTGAAAATTTGTTCTACACTACTGGCCACTATAATTGCTACACCAAGAAGAAATGCAGATGATAAACGGGTATTCATTGGACAAATATATTATACTAGAACTGACATGTGATTACATTTTCACGCAGTTTGGGTGCATAGATCCTGAGAAATCAGTACCCAGAACAACCACCTCTGGCCGTAATAACGGCCTTGATACGCCTGGGCACTGAGTCAAATAGAGCTTCGATGGCGTATACAGGTACAGCTGCCCATGCAGCTTCAACACGATACCGCAGTTCATCAAAAGTAGTGACTGGCGTATTGTGACGAGCCAGTTGCTCGGCCACTATTGACCATACGTTTTCAATTGGTGAGAGATCTGGAGATTGTGCTGGTCAGGGCAGCAGTCGAACATTTTCTGTATACAAAAAGGCCCGTACAGGACCTGCAACATGCGGTCGTGCATTATCCTGCTGAAATGTAGGGTTTCGCAGGAATCTAATGAAGGGTAGAGCCACGGGTCGTAACACTTCTGAAATGTAACGTCCACTATTCAAAGTGCCGTCAATACGAACAACAGGTGACCGAGTCGTGTAACCAATGGCACCTGATACCATCACGCCGTCTGATATGCCAGATGGCGATAACGAATAGGCGCTTCTAATGTGCGTTCTCCGCGATGTCGCCAAACACGGATGCGACCATCATGATGCTGTAAACAGAATCTGGATTCATCCGAAAAAATGACGTTTTGCCATTCGTGCACCCAGGTTCGTCGTTGGATCTCGTCCAACGCGAGCAGCAATGTCGCAATATGATAAACCGCAATCGCGATAGGCTACAATCCGACCTTTATCAACGTCGGAAACGTGATGGTACGCATTTCTCCTCCTTACACGAGGCATCACAACAACGTTTCACCAGGTAACGCCGGTCAACTGCTGTTTGTGTATAAGAAATCGGTTGGAGACTTTCCTCATGTCAGCACGTTGTAGGTGTCGCCACCGGCGCCAACCTTGTGTGAATGCTCTGAAAAGCTAATGATTTGCATATCACAGCATCTTCTTCCTGTCGGTTAAACTTCGCATCTGTAGAACGTCATCTTCGTGGTGTAGCAATTTTAATGGCCAGTAGTGTACAATCTTTCGAAGTTAGTTTTCGCAAGATAATTTGCGTTAGCCTTCAAGCGTTTGCCAGTTGATGTCTTCCAGAATCTTCATGATACTCTTACGTGGGTCAATAGGAACTGTGACCATTCGTGCTTCTCTTCTTTGTCTATGTTCGATAAGCGCTGTTAGTCCTATTTGATATGGGCCCCACACACTTGAGAAATATTCTAGGATTTTCACACTACTGTTTTTTATGCAGTCTCCTTTGTAGGCTAATTGCATTTCCTTGGCATTCTACCAGAGCACTGCAGTCTGCCACCTGCTTTACGACTGTCGCTATGTAATCGCTCCAATTCATATCAAATGGTTGAAATGGCTCTGAGCACTATGGGACTTAACTGCTGAGGTCATCAGTCCCCTAGAACTTAGAACTACTTAAACCTAACTAACCTAAGGACAACACACACATCCATGTCCGAGGCAGAATTCGAACCTGCGACCGTAGCGGTCGCTCGGTTCCAGACTGTAGCGCCTAGAACCGCTCGGCCACCCCGGCCGGCTCCAATTCATATCCCTGGGAATTATAACACCCAGGTATTTCTATGAGTTCACCGAGTCCAGCTGTACCTTATTTGTATTATTATATTACGAGTATGAGCATAGGAGACTTGTTCTTTCTCGTTTACTGAAGGCCACTGTTTTACATTTCTGTATATTTAAAACAAATTTCCATTTCCTGCGCGATTTTGAAATCTTATCGAGAACTGACTGAACATTTGTGCGGCTTGTGTTCAGGCATTACTTCTTTAGACATCACTGTACAACTACAAAATGTCTGAGGTTATTATTAATATTGTCCGCTAGATCATACAGCATGGACAGCATGGGTCTCAACACACTTCCTTGGCGGACTACATTTATCGATGGGTTTTCAATCAGAGATTGTTTTCTGTGACCTCCATACCAAAATAATCGTACGTTTGATAATATGCTCAGGTGTGGTACTGAAGCAAATGCTTTTCGGTAATTCGAGATATACTGGAGCTATCTGACTGCCTTGTTCAATCGCTTTGAGTTCATAATGCGAGAAGAGTGCGAATTGAGTTTCATATGATCGACATTTTTGGAATCCATGCTGTTTGCGATGAAGGAGGTCATTATATTCGAGATGTCTAATTCGAGATGTCTCATAATATGTCATAAGATTCTACAACAAAGGGTGTTAAGAATATTGGACCGTTGTTTCGTGGATAATTTCTGCTACCCTACTTGTAGTAGGGTCTGACCTGTGCTTTCTTCCAAATGCTCGGCGCGGTTTTTGTTCAACGATGTACAGTATATTATACTTAAAACACGGCATACTCAGTCGAACAGGCCCTGGATTTTTGTTCAGTTTTATCTATTTCAGCTGTTTTTCCATCCCACTGGTATTAATATTTATTTCACTCACCTTTGTAAACGGTATGGTGTAAAACAGAGTGAAGCATTTTTGCTTTTGTTTTTCTATCCTCAAATTCAGTGCCTCGTTGGTGACTGATTGGGCATTACCTTTGATGCCACTAACAGCCTTCACATTCGACCAGAATTACTTTGGGTTTTGCGAAAGACTTTTTGACAGTATTCTATTACGGTACTCATTGCAGGCTTAACTCTATCCTTTGTTTTAGATCTGTTATGCAATAGTCTGTGTTCTTTAGAAGTTTCTTTACAGTGACTGTGCCATGGAAGGTCACTTCCATCATTAACTGTTGTCGTGGGTGGATAACTACCCAGCATCTCTATCCAGCGCGTAGCCAAATATTCTTTTGATATTTAGCCATAGCTCCTATACATCCTCCTGTCCTGAGATAAAAGTTACAAGTTCTTCATTGAGATATGACACTACCCCTTTTTACCCAGTTTACGAAACATATACATCTTTCTACTTCCTACTCATCTTTAAAAGTTACGAAATTTACTTTTTGGTTGTTCCCAACAATTTAGTACACTTTATGAGACTTGTCACACCTATAGGTCACTGTGGAAGTGTAACGTCGACCTCACAAGTTAGCGACTCTTCGCAAAAGCTTAAAACAAATGACTAGAGGTGACATGATGGTAGATGTAGATACCTGGGGCTTTCGGAGCTGTGTAAATTTCTTCTCGAGGAATGTCTCTTACCTCAGCTTCATTGACTTCGTCTTCCCTTTGAGTAATACTCTCTTCAGGTTTATTTCATTTCTATAGATCTTCCATATATTCCTTTCGTGTTTAGTTGGGACACGAAACTGCATTCATATGAGAGATTGAAATGGTTCAGATTGCTCTAAGCACTATGGGACTTAACATCTGAGGTCATCAGTCCCACAGACTTAGAACTACTTAAACCTAACTAACCTAAGGACTTCACACACATCCACGCCCGAGGCAGGATTCGAACCTGCGACCGTAGGAGCAGTGCGGTTCCAGAGTGAAGCACCTAGAACCGCACAGCCACAGCGGCCGGCTTGAGATGAAATAACAATAGATACTCTAACGTAACCAACAACCAAGACCGGGCCTCTTTGTTCTGGGGTGTCGACACAATTTACATACAATTGAGGTAATTATCCACCTCAGAGACTGGTTGTAACCACGTAAACAACAGACGTTGTTGAATTTCATCTGGCGAATGAGCTTTTAAGTTGGTGAATGCTTAAGGCAGAGAAACCAATAATTATGGCAGCTACTGAAAAGGCCCACACTGCGTGACAAAAGTGTACTACCCCGAAGGGGAGAAGGAAAACGAAATGAGATTTCTCAGTTTGAGAGAGTATGTGATGTCATTTCAGTGGAGTAAAATTTACAGACAACTCAGCAGTATGAGTCCAATTATCGGTATAATGTTGCATTCCCTTTGGCTTTGATGTAGGCACTGATTCATTAGACAAGCTGACTCTCGGCTCTTGTAACTGGTTCTTGGTATACTGGATGTTGGCTCTGGGACAGAGTTGATGTCGAAGTCGCGCCCACGCATATTGTATCAGAGCCAGATCAGATGATTTTTGCGCCCACTACCTCACTTCAGCAGCGTGCAGACAGTTCATGTAGACAATTGCAGTATGTGGACGAGCGTTATCCTGTTGAAAAAGAACACCACCATACTGTCACATGAGAGGTAACATTTGAGTATGTAGGATATCTGTGACACACCATTGTGCCTTCAGAATCTCGTCAGTCGCTACTGTTCGTGACTGCCCATAGCATGACACCGGGAGTAATATCGCTGTGTCTATTCAGATTATTGGCAGAATGACACCACTCTCCAGTAACAGGCATGCTGGCACGCCATCAGCAGCCTAAAGTTGTTAAAATCATTTGAGTTTCAAGTGATGGCCTGGGTGAGAGTATGCGGCTGGGCTGAGGCCGACAGGCACCGGCCGCCGCGAGGCCGGTGCTCCCGCCATTATGTGCGACATGGGGGAGCAGAAGATGGATTTTAAAACTAAAAACTAAACTCCTCCCGAACAGGCTATGAGGGCCCAACAGTACCTACCGGCCGCCGTGTCATCCTCAGCCCACAGGCGTCACTAGATGCGGATATGGAGGGGCATGTGGTCAGCACACCGCTCTCGCAGCCGATGTCAGTTTCCGAGACCGGAGCCGCTACTTCTCAATCAGGTAACTCCTCAGTTTGCATCACAAGGGCTTAGTGCACCCCGCTTGCCTACAGCGCTCGGCATACCGGATGGTCACCCACCCAGGGGCTACACCAGTCCGACAGCGCTTAACTTAGGTGATCTCCCGGGAACCGGTGTTACCATGCGGCAAGGCCGTTGACGGAAGATGGATTTTACCGGGACAAGATGCAGTGAGATGAGGATGGGTGGCCTCGGCGCTAGCATGGTCTGAAGTGTATGTGATTGGTACAATGGCGGTTTCTTACATGATGGAAGACGGCGATATTAAAATACTTTTTAATTCTGTCGTACTTCGAAGTTTTATCGTAGCTCAGGTTTAATTATATCACTGAGATGCACTATGTTGCATATGGTGGAACAATAATATTATAAATACCACGAAAACTGCAGAAAGTAGGTGATCAAAGTGAATAAATATTCTTAAAATAATAATTGAACATGAGTACCTGCTGAACACTTAATTCGATATTAATAAACAAGGTGTAGGATGATAGCTTATAATTTTTGCTATCATCCCTGAAAGCCACTTTTTGTTATATGTTTTATTTATTGAGGTATTACGTTTCTTATAACTTTTCATTACGTAAATTCGAGGCCATCGGTTACTCCACAGTTACACAGCAAACAGTGTGGCAGTTCTCGGTTCTCGTCACACGTTACCATGTTACATTTATCTAAATTAACAACTGTTTCTGAGTTGTTTAATTAAAAATTAAGTTGGACAACATTAAAAGTGTATTTAGCTTCAACGCTTTAAATTATCCGTAAGAATTAATACATCACTACACTGCGCAAAGGTCACTTTTTCGAAACTCCGTTATTGTTTCGCTTTGCCACGCATAAGTTTGAAATTTGGCTCAAAGGTGCCTACTACCTTCCTCTGTGATGGCGAAAGAGTGCTGCGCCCTGCGACGTCACCTTCGCACTCGGCAACGCTTCAAGCTGCAAAGTGTCGACAGATGCGAAGGAGAAAAAAGCCGGAACTCAGAAGTTCATGTGAGATGTAAGGGGGTTAATAATATCACACTGGCACCAAATTCTACCACAATTAAGCCCAACGCCACCGTGGCACGCGATGGCAATGTTGTCACACCCGCTCTTACTCACGTTCCACTCCTTCCTTTGACGCCCCTGTGATGGACGCAAAACCGTGACGCTCAGCGTCGAGATCACGCGGTTTCCTTACAGCTGGCCGAGGACTACATTTCAGACACACAACGCCGGTCAGAATCTACACGAAGGAGTCACAGAGGATAGCATAATGGGAGTCAGTGAAACCATTCCTTTCCTTGAGGTGTTGGTTACCGTATATTCCGCAGTCGAAAGCGATAGTTCGCAGTGTGTTGAACAATAGGACGGCGTTCTTAACTACCTTTGACACTGGTGATTCTCTTCGAATGATTCGAACCTTTTAGTACTCCGTCGGGCAGCGACACTTCTGAACGCGCTCGCACCACTTTGGAGTGCACTACGACTGCAATTTTTGCACTAGAGTAAAGGATGGAGCCACTAGGGTCCGATCATGACCATTCGACTAAATCTGAAGGCGGTTCGAAGCAGCAAAGAGTGCTTATTCTGCCCTCCTTTTTCTATCTTTCCCGTCGTGTAATCACAGAGTGTGTAACATCGACATGCGTGAATAAAACAGCGAAGACTCCTGGGAACAACCAGTTCGGCTATACCCTTGGTGCGCTCTCCCGCCTTTGTTGCGCACTTTAAAAATATACCTGAACAGAGACAACCTGTGATAATGTCCTAGGCGTTCGCAGCCAGGCAACTCCTTCGACAACGCTCCGATTTCTGATGGCCTACTAGCTGGCGCAAAGACTGTAGCGTAGTCTGCCTGCAACGGCTTAGGACTCTCGCCACGTGTTCTGTCTGTACATTAAGGTGCACAACAAAGATGGGCCGTCTCGCGGAGTGGCCCCACGGTTTGAGGCGTCCTGTCACGAATTGCGCGGCCACACCCGCCGGAGGATCCAGCCCTCGAGCATGGGTGTGAGTGTTTTGCTTAGCAAAATTTAGTTCAAGTAGTGTGTAAGTCTAGGGACCAATAACCTCAGCAGTTTGGTCCATTATGAATTCACACATATTTGAGTCACCGAGGGTTTGGTCGACTTGGGTGGTGTTAGAGGGACCATTTGCCTTTTTAATCACAAATGTGTCAATGTCGCACCACTGTGTGATCACGATACAGGACGGAGCAAAACAGGAGGACTGAGAAAGCATAACCACCCTTTGGTGCTTCATATCACGTTCATGTTTGGTTTTGAACAGTCCCTAATGCTTCCACCCTGTACACCAGAGCGAAAATTGCGGTTGCAGTGCACTCTAAAGAGGAGCTGACTCACGATGTCTTTCAAGAAGGCCGACCGCGGTGGTCTAGCGGTTCTAGGCGCTCAGTCCGGAACCGCGCGACTGCTACGGTCGCAGGTTCGAATCCTGCCTCGGGCATGGATGTGTGTGATGTCCTTAGGTTAGTTAGGTTTAAGTAGTTCTAAGTTCTAGGGGACTGATGACCACAGATGTTAAGTCCCATAGTGCTCAGAGCCATTTGAACCATTTGAATCTTTCAAGAAGGACTGAATCGTTCGAGGTGAGTCAGCAGTGTCAAAGGTTGTTAAGAATGTCGTCCTTTGTTCATCGCACTGCTAACTGTCAATTTCGGTCGCGCAATGTATGGGAATCTGTCGTAGCGGCCCCTTATCAGTTAGAGGGCCTGCACAACAGACAAGCAAGGTGAGCTGACGGCCTCCCTTCAAGGGCTCAGATCAAAACATCGCCAGTGGATGTAAACATCAACAGACTTTTCGCATAAACGCTGCAGTACTTCACGAAAAGCCATGTGACAGAAATCCTTCAATTGGAACTAATGCGACTACGTGTAGCATTCTTTTTTTTTTCCTTTATTGTTATTTTAAAACCTGTACAAAAACAGGCAGGCTGTCAGCAGCATGGTACGCCGCTCTTCAGCCGTAGAGGAGATAAGAAAAAACAGAAAGAATACACAAATGCGACATAACGGTGGTTAATAAAAAGGAGACACATAAAGACAAACACGGAGCCGTTCACACTCGACGATAATGCACTACAAACTGTTGTCACGACGCACGAACACTGAAGGTGGCGATGGCACAGGTGAACGATGGAGTACGACGGCAACCCTGAACACTAAACACGACGGCACACACGATACACTGATGGCGACGACCTCCGGCGCGCGAATGTTCACTCAGCGTGTACGAGTCCGGGGACCTGCCAAGAGTGGAGGTGAAGGAGGAGGAAGGGGAGATGGGAGAGGGGAGAGCAGAGATGCCATGGGCAAAGGAGAGAGGGGGAGGGAGGAAGGGGGAGGGGAAGCCCGGGGGAGAGAGTAGGAGGGAGGGGGGAAAGGAAAGAGAAGGGAAGGGAATGGGGGGGAGGAAGGGTGCCTGAAGGAAAGGACACAGGAGGCGGGGGGGGGAGGATCAAAGTTGATAGGAGGGGTATATGCAGGGGAGGAGGACATCATCAGGGAGGGGGAGCTGGCGGAAGCCACCTTGGGAGAGGGTAAGGAGGGTGGAGAGATGGAGACCAGGTGGGATGTGGGAATACAGGCACGGCAGCGGGCGGGGGTGGGAGAGGATCGGGGACACGAGCGGGTGAGGAGGATCAAGTTTACGGGAGGTGTACAGGATCCGTATCCTTTCAAGGAAAAGGAGGAGGTGGGGGAAGGGGATGAGATCATACAGGATCCGCGTGGGGGAGCGTGTAGCATTCCGCGGAATCAGTGTTATAAGCACATCAGCAGAGTCAGACTGGCAGTGTGTACGTACAGTTAGGACAGCTCCAGCGAATACCTACACCGGCTCTAGCCTAGTAGCTTTCCGTAGAAAGCTCTATTCTGTTGGCCGTAACGCCACTTTGTAATTGTGTAGAGTAGTATATTGGTTATTATTTCATTTCATTGTCTTGTACTCTTATATGGCTTCTGCCACCACCAAAATTGTTGTGCGTCTTGTTGTTCTTGCGTTTGGAAATTAGTGCACGCCAAGAAGGCGTTTTAGTTAAACAAAGTGTGTTGAAAACTTGATCGTGAGTTCTTTCCTGCTGACCACAGGACACTACAATATCAGTGTCCCAAGGGAAGGATTATTTTCAATTACGCCCTTTATGCCACCCTCTGAGGCTTCTTCGTGTCAATTATTAACAGTTGTTGTTGTTGTTGCGGTCTTCAGTCCTGAGACTGGTTTGATGCAGCTCTCCATGCTACTCTATCCTGTGCAAGCTTCTTCATCTCCCAGTACCTACTGCAACCTACATCCTTCTGAATCTGCTTAGTGTATTCATTTCTTGGTCTCCCCCTACGATTTTTACCCTCCACGCTGCCCTCCAATACTAAATTGGTGATCCCTTGATGCCTCCGAACATGTCCTACCAACCGATCCCTTCTTCTGGTCAAGTTGTGCCACAAACTTCTCTTCTCCCCAATCCTATTCAATACTTCCTCATTAGTTGTGTGATCCACCCACCTAATCTTCAGCATTCTTCTGTAGCACCACATTTCGAAAGCTTCTATTCTCTTCTTGTCCAAACTATTTACCGTCCATGTTTCACTTCCATACATGGCTACACTCCATACAAATACTTTCAGAAATGACTTCCTGACACTTAAATCTATACTCGATGTTAACAAATTTCTCTTCTTCAGAAACGCTTTCCTTGCCGTTGTCAGTCTACATTTTATATCCTCTCTACTTCCACCATCATCAGTTATTTTGCTCCCCAAATAGCAAAACTCCTTTAATACTTTAATTGTCTCATTTCCAAATCTAATACCCTCAACATCACACGACTTAATTCGACTACATTCCATTATCCTCGTTTTGGTTTTGTTGATGTTCATCTTATATCCTCCCTTCAAGACACCATCCATTCCGTTCAACTGCTCTTCCAAGTCCTTTGCTGTCTCTGACAGAATTACAATGTCATCGGCGAATCTCAACGTTTTTATTTCTTCTCCATGGATTTTAATACCTACTCCGAATTTTTCTTTTGTTTCCTTTACTGCTTGCTCAATATACAGATTGAATAACATCGGGGAGAGGCTACAACCCTGTCTTACTCCCTTCCCAACCACTGCTTCCCTTTCATGTCCCTCGACTCTTATAACTGCCATCTGGTTTCTGTACAAATTGTAAATAGCCTTTCGCTCCCTGTATTTTACCCCTGCCACCTTTAGAATTTGAAAGAGAGTATTCCAGTCAACATTTTCAAAAGTTTTCTCTAAGTCTACAAATGCTAGAAACGTAGGTTTGCCTTTCCTTAATCTTTCTTCTAAGATAAGTCGTAAGGTCAAAAATGGTTCAAATGGCTCTGAGCCCTATGGGACTTAACATCTATGGTCATCAGTCCCCTAGAACTTAGAACTACTTAAACCTAACTAACCTAAGTACAGCACACAACACCCAGCCATCACGAGGCAGAGAAAATCCCTGACCCCGCCGGGAATCGAACCCGGGAACCCGGGCGTGGGAAGCGAGGACGCTACCGCACGACCACGAGATGCGGGCTCGTAAGGTCAGTATTGCCTCACGTGTTCCAGTATTTCTACGGAATCCAAACTGATCTTCCCCGAGGTCGGCTTCTACTAGTTTTTCCATTCGTCTGTAAAGAATTCGTGTTAGTATTTTGCAGCTGTGGCTTATTAAACTGATTGTTCGATAATTTTCACATCTGTCGACACCTGCTTTCTTTGGAATTGGAATTATTATATTCTTCTTGATGCCTGTGGGTATTTCACCTGTTTCATACATCTTGCTCACCAGATGGTAGAGTTTTGTCAGGATTAGCTCTTCCAAGGCCGTCAGTAGTTCCAATGGAATGTTGTCTACTCCGGGGGCCTTGTTTCGACTCAGGTCTTTCAGTGCTCTGTCAAAATCTTCACGCAGTATCGTATCTCCCATTTCATCTTCATCTACATCCTCTTCCATTTCCATAATATTGTCCTCAAGTGCACCTCCCTTGTATAGACCCTTTATATACTCCTTCCACCTTTCTGATTTCCCTTCTTTGCTTAGAACTGGGTTTCCATCTGAGCTCTTGATGTTCATACAAGTGGTTCTCTTATCTCCAAAGGTCTCTTTAATTTTCCTGTAGGCAGTATCTATCTTACCCCTAGTGAGATAAGCCTCTACATCCTTACATTTGTCCTCTAGCCATCCCTGCTTAGCCATTTTGCACTTCCTGTCGATCTCATTTTTGAGACGTTTGTACTCCATTTTGCCTGCTTCATTTACTGCGTTTTTATATTTTCTCCTTTCATCAATTAAATTCAATATTTCTTCTGTTACCCGAGGATTTCTACGAGCCCTCGTCTTTTTACCTACTTGATCCTCTGCTGCCTTCACTACTTCATCCCTCAAAGCTACCCATTCTTCATCTACTGTATTTCTTTCCCCCATTCCTGTCAATTGTTCCCTTATGCTCTCCCTGAAACTCTGTACAACCTCTGGTTCTTTCAGCTTATCCAGGTCCCATCTTCTTAAACTCCCACCTTTTGGCAGTTTCTTCAGTTTTAATCTACAGGTCATAACCAATAGATTGTGGTCAGAGTCCACATCTGCCCCTGGAAATATCTTACAATTTAAAACTTGGTTCCTAAATCTCTGTCTTACCACTATATAATCTATGTGATACCTTTTAGTATCTCCAGGGTTCTTCCATGTATACAACCTTCTATCATGATTCTTAAACCAAGTGTTAGCTATGATTAAGTTGTGCTCTGTGCAAAATTCTACCAGGCGGCTTCCTCTTTCATTTCTTAGCCCCAATCCATATTCACCTACTACGTTCCCTTCTCTCCCTTTTCCTACACTCGTATTCCAGTCACCCATGACTATTAAATTTTCGTCTCCCTTAACTATCTGAGTAATTTCTTTTATTTCATCATACATTTCTTCAATTTCTTCGTCATCTGCAGAGTTAGTTGGCATATAAACTTATACTACTGTACTTGGTGTGGGTTTCGTATCTATCTTGGCCACAATAATGCGTTCACTATGCTGTTTGTAGTAGCTTACCCGCATTCCTATTTTCCTATTCATTATCAAACCTACTCCTGCATTACCCCTATTTGACTTTGTGTTTATAACCCTGTAGTCACCTGACCAGAAGACTTGTTCCTCCTGCCACCGAACTTCACTAATTCCCACTATATCTAACTTTAACCTATCCATTTCCCTTTATAAATTTTCTAACCTACCTGCCCGATTAAGGGATCTGACATTCCACGCTCCGATCCGTAGAACGCCAGTTTTCTTTCTCCTGATAACGACATCCTCTTGAGTAGTCCCCGCCCGGAGATCCGAATGGGGGACTATTTTACCTCCGGAATATTTTACCCAAGAGGACGCCATCATCATTTAATCATACAGTAAAGCTGCATGCCCTCGGGAAAAATTACGGCCGTAGTTTCCCCTTGCTTTCAGCCGTTCGCAGTACCAGCACAGCAAGGCCGTTTTGGTTATTGTTACAAGGCCAGATCAGTCAATCATCCAGACTGTTGCCCTTGCAACTACTGAAAAGGCTGCTGCCCCTCTTCAGGAACCACACGTTTGTCTGGCCTCTCAACAGATACCCCTCCGTTGTGGTTGTACCTACGGTACGGCTATCTGTATCGCTGAGGCACGCAAGCCTCCCCACCAACGGCAAGGTCCATGGTTCATGGGGGGGGGTTATTAACAGTGGTGTGTCTGAAATGTTTTCCTCGATCACCGATAAGACAACCGCGTGATTTCAAGGTTCGGCGTCACGCTTATAACCTTGAGCACACAGTCATCTAGAGAAGGGTGAAACGTAGGTAAGAGGTAATCTGACGACATTTCCATCAAGTGACACGTCCACGGTGGTGGCGGGCATAATTGTGATGGAATCTGGTATCAGTGTGACATTATTAAGCCGTATTACACCTGACACGAAAGCTGAACACTGACACTTTCTTCGCATGTGTCGACCGGCACCTCACTGTTTGAAACGTCGTCGATCCCAGGGTGACATCGCAGGGCGCGACGCTTTTGCACCACTAGAAACTAGGCTGTAGGAACATTTGAGCTAAATTTCAAACTGTGCATCGTGATGGGAGACGATAATGGGGTTTCGAAAAAGTAGCCCTCTAATTGTGTTGTGCAGTGTAGACTGAGCGTAAAAAGAAGCATCAGCTGAGCTAGATGTTTTCATATGTTTTAATGTGTGTACTTAATTATTTGTGATATGGTGTATGCACTAGATCCGCGATCAATTATTTATGTCTAAACTTTTATAAGTAGGGTATTCTGTTCGGTCGCTATGGGACTAGAAGAAAATGATCTTTCAATTAAACCATATGTCTACTTTGTAACGTTACTTATATGATATCTTGCTCTGTCGATATCACGCCAAGCCATTCACGTCTACAAATTGACAGTAACATGTGGTCGCACCGCCAGTCTGCGGCCGGCTGCTAGACACAGCCTCTTCAGCACAAGCGGCCACCACCGCGACGTAGGTTCGCTTTCTTTAGTAATTGGTCATGGTTCATATTCTTCTTGTTTATGTTGTTTGTCAGCTTAAAAGAGGCCACACCGACCTCGAATCTAGTCGGCCTGTAAGTTCTTTTCTGCTGTGCAGTCTTAGTGTTGTTATTCAGCCTCTGTTGTTATTGTAGATTTCGAACCAGCCTATCTCAAGGACTGGCTTTTGAGTGTGCAGCTTCAGAAAAAAAAAACCTTACTAAACACTACGCGTGCAACTCATTGTTTTGCTCTCTGTGTTAGAACCCATCAATCCCTTGGCAACCACCTCTGGGACGACCAAACAACTAACATACAAATGATAGTCTTTTTAAATATTTTAGGTAAATTATGCTATTTTAGTAGGGGAGCAAACGTACTCATTGTTGCAAGCGAGGAGGCACTTAGGCATTCTGATTCATGTAGTGAATCTTGGGAGCAAGGAAGAATTTGGCAGGACACTGTGTTTGGAGACACTTGGTATCGAGCCAGCAGAGGTTTCGGTAGTCAAGCTTAGTGAAGAGCGTTCTTTAGGTAACGTACCCTGGACCTGATAGTGTGGTAAAGCCTTGGTTTCCAGAGGGTAAGCACCCCAAAAAATTCTTCGCCATTCGCTCGTACTTATAAAAAGTTGCGTCTCGTGTAGTACTGTGACTCTGAGAACTAGCTGGAAATTTAACATTCTATGAGTATGAGACGATGTTCCAGACTGAATTTTAACTCAGAGTTTCACTGTTGAAATTCGTAGTCGATAGAGTACGAGACCCTGCTGCTGAGTTCACGTGTGTTAATACGTTGATTACCATGGACTTTAAGTATCAGGTAGCGAACGACTAGTGTTTAGTTAACGGAATTGAATTCTGCTTTCGCGTACCAGTGATGTTGCGATAGTATTTGGGGTATCTGCCATCATTCTAGTTACGCATACACGCAAGCGTCAATGCATTTGCGATTTACTGTTATTTTATTTCATATTTTAATGATTTTGCATTTACACCGAAGAGCCAGAGAAACTGGTACACCTGCCTAATATCGTGTAGTGGCCCCGCGAGCACACAGAAGTACCGCAACACGACATGGCGTGGACATGACTAATGTCTTAAGTAGTGCTAGAGGGAACTGGCACCATGAATCCTGAAAGGCTGTCTCTAAATACGTAAGAGTACGGTGGGTTGGAGGTCTCCTCTGAAGATCACATGGTAAGGCATCCCAGATATGCTCAATAATGTTCATGTCTGGGAAGTTTGGTGCGGAGCGGAAATGTTCCTGGAACCAGTCTGTAGCAATTCTGCACGTGTGGGGTGCCGCACTGTCCTGCTGGAATTACCCAAGTCGGCTGGAGTGCACTATGGGCATAAATGGATGCTTACGTAAGTGTCACCTGTCCGAATCGTATCTGGACGTATAAGGGGTCAATATCACTCCAACGGCACACGCCCCACACCATTTTTTTGTTTGTTTGTTTATTTGGCCTTTGAGTGTGTACTCAATTTAGCCATCGGCAACACATAGTGACAATGTACACATAATTGAATAAACAAATACAGAAATGCATATTTACAAGAATAAAAAGCTTAACTGTTACAGTTTTGTACATACTATTTTAAAATTTGTATTGAATTGAACTGGAAAATAATTAAAAGTGTCTTGGCTTACAATTCACACCAATTCCGAAATATCTTCATCAGCAAGACATATTTATGATTGACGTACACCATTAAAACCTACAGATTGTGACCAGTACTCTTGATGAAGTTAACGATCACTTTATATAGACGAACGTCTTTAGTACACAAAAGAGAAGAAGCTGATTGAGGAAGATGGTAGCCCATACTCAGCAATGTCTTCAAAAAGACCAACCGTTCACGGTCAAATTTGGGGCACATAAATAAGGTGTGGTTGACATCAGCTTCCGACTCAGGATCACACTCACATGCTGGTGAACTGTAAACGTTGATCCGATGTAGATGTTGTGGGAAAGAGGCATGATTGAAGCGGAGTCTTATGATAGTAGAAATCGTGGATCGGTCCAGATGTGTCCTCATGAACCACGGCTCTGAAAGAATCCGAGGTTGTAGCACTGCGTAATAACCGCCTTTTGTCTGTTGAGAAACGTTCCACATTTCCTGCCATTGTTGTCTTGTGTGATCCTTGACTGCACGTAAGTAGTCTGTATAAGGAAGGTGCAGATCCAGGACGGTGCCTAACGTTGCCGCTTGTTTGGCTAATGCATCAGCTTCATCATTATAGAGGATACCAGAGTGGGAAGGTACCCACAACAAATGGATCGTCCGGCCCGTGCGTGTGCTGCTAATATATTCAGATATCACATCCAAGATATAACTATTGGTCGTTTTGTTCCATCGACTGTACTGAATGTTTTTAAGAACGCTTTGCGAGTCAGATACTATCAATATCTTGGGGAAGGAAGTGCTAGAGACAAACTTTAGTGCTTCCAAAACTGCCACTGTCTCCGCCGTAAAAATAGAAGTGCTCGTAGGCAGTTTGAAGGTTTTGCGGATCTGGATCTGAAGGCAGAAAAAAGCGCATCCTGTACACTCCCTTGCGGAATTTTGGAGCCATCAGTATATACACAGAGAAAACCTGGCCATTGTGCTTGAACGAGACGATTGAAGCCAACGTTGACATTAGTACTGTCCAGCCAGATCGTACTTAAATAATGGATTGGGATCTGGGAACACAGCGGTTGAAGATCATATTCAAAAACAGGTAGATGCGCTGAATGCCGTATAGAATGTATGACAGGTGATCAAGTGTCAAAGCTGGCACAAACGACTGGCACTGTATTCCTTCTGTGGGATGCAATCCACAGTCGATAAATGCAGTCTCTACTTTGATAGACGGAACTGTCCATAATGGCCATGCCTTGAATGTAGAATTTGTCCGATAACACTTGGTGCCTAATGCTCAAGGGCATCCCCCCTGCTTCTATTAAAAGGGCGTTGGTGGGCGTCGATCGCATGGCTCCAAGACAGGTACGAATGGCTCTATATCGAAGAGTATCTAATTTGGAGAGATGAATCTTTGAAGCAGTGTGGTAGAATTGACAGCCATAGTCTAATTGAGATCGAATTATCCCTCGGTACATGGTGAGTAAAACACTCTGGTGCGCTCCCCACCAGACACGAGTGAGTGATCTGATTACATTTAAACCTTCATCACACTTGGTAACGGCCCCACACCATTACAGAGCCTCAGCCAGCTTGAACAGTCCCCTGCCGACATGCAGGATCCATGGATTCATGAGGTTGTTTCCATAGACGTACACGTCCATCAGCTCGATACAGTTTAACTCATCCTACCAGGCAACAAGTTTCCTGTCATCAACAGTCCATTGTCGCTATTGACGGGCCCGGGCGAGGCGTACGGCTTTGTGTCGTGCAGTCGTAAAGGTACACGAGTGGGTCATCGGCTCCGAAAGCCGCTATCGATGATGTTCCGTTGAATGGTTCGCAGGTTGACACTTGTTGATGGCCCAGTATTGGAATCTGCAGCAGTTTACGGAAGGGTTGCACTTCTGAATCTTTGAACAATTCTATTCAGTCGTCATTGGTCCCGTTCTTGCAGGATCTTTCCCCGGTCGCAGAGATGGCGGAGGTTTTATGTTCTACCGTATTCCTGATATCCACGGTACACTTGCGACATGGTCGTACGGGAGAATCCCCACTTCATCGCGACCGCCGAGATGCTGTGTCCCACCGCTCGTCCGCCGACTATAACACTCACTTAAATCTTGATAATCTGCAATTGCAGCAGCAGTAACCGATCTAACACTTTTTGTCTCATATGGGCGTTGACGAGCGCAGCACCGTATTCTACCTATTTACATATCTCTGTATTTGAATACGCATTCCTATATCAGTTTCTTTGGCGCTTCTGTGTATATCATTGGTGTCTGTTCTATATATTGTACACTGCAGGCATTACTGCCTTGATAACTGCATTGCAGATGCACGACTGCGTCCGAGCCTCTTGCGGAAGTACGGGACTCGCTGCGAGCAAGTAAATGAATGAGCAACGGATGCTGTTGGCTTAGTCAATGTCCACGAGAAGGCTCGTACCATGTGTATTAATACATGCAGCAGGAATCATTCCATTATGGGCGCGATGATAAAACTATCACCGACATCGCGAAATTCCCCCGGTCAGTGTCGGAAACGTCATCCCCGTTAACCTACGTGCGGGCATTCATCGTTGAACACACTTACGTTCGGGAGCGTTTACCTCGAAGGACGTGTACAATCTGCTTCTTCGACAGACCGCCCAACAGAAGGTGGAACAGAAAATTCCTGCCATTTTTATTTATTATTTATTTTATTTTACTTTTTTTCTGTGGAGAGTGGCGTGGTGCATGGACCATTACATATACTGCGATACGGATACAAATGTACCTGACTTTTGGCAATACTTGCCAGACGGACATACGTAAACATTACGGATACGAAAATACAAGGACTGGTATGCAAATGTCTGAGGAACGATTTTTGTGGATCCGCCAGATAGTAAGGGGGTGTCGGGTGCGCAAAGGTGGGGAGCAGTAACGTCAATTTGTGAAGACGATCAAGTAAAGCGGTCAGCTAAGGAGAACTGAGCGAGTAAACAACCCGGAAATACACAACAGATTCGAGGCTAGCAGTGAAAGGATTTTTATTTCTATTTTTTATTTTTTTATTTTTTTATTTTTTAGTTGTGTTTGTGTATTGTTGAAGGGTGCCGGCGGTGGCCTCATCTTCACGAGTGTACGGTGAATATCGGAATCCGCTAAAACATCGAAACTCCGACATCGTTGCGACCGGAAAAATATCCTGCAAGTACGGGAGAATCGTTCATTGTGACATAATTGCAACCATTCCTCAAACTGCTGCATATTTCAATGCTGGGCCGTCAACAAGTGTCAGCGTGCAAACCATTCAACGAAACATCATCGATATGGGCTTTCGGAGCCGAAGAATCAGTCGTGTACCCTTTATGAGTGCACGACATAAAGCTTTACGCCCGTCAACACCTACATTGAACTGTTGATGAATGGAAACATGTTGCCTGGTCGGACGAGTCTCGTTTGAAATTGTATCGAGCGGGTGGACGTATACGGGTATGGAGGCAGCTTCGTTAATCCATGGACCGTGTATGTCAGCAGGGGGCTGTTAAAGCTGGTGGAGGGTCTGTGATGGCGTGGGGTGTGTGCAGTTGGAGTGATATGGGACCCCTGGTACGTCTAGATACGACACTGACAGGTGATACGTACGTAAGCATCCTGTCTGATCACCTGCATCCATTGTGCATTCCGACGGACTTGGGGAATTCCACCTGGACAGTGAGACACCTCACACGTCCAGAATTGCTGCAGAGTTGCTCCAGGCACACTCTTCTCAGTTTAGATACTTCCGCTGGCCACCAAACACCCCAGACATGAACATTATTGAGCATATGTCGGATGCCTTGCAACCTGCTGTTCTCCACATTCTCGTACTCTTCCGGATTTGTGGGCAGCCCTGCAGCATTCATGGTGTCAGTTCCCTCCAGCACTTCTTACACATCAGTCGAGTCCACGCCGTGTCGTGTTGCGGCACTTCTACGTGCTCGCTGGGCCCTACACGATAGTGGGCAGGTGTAACAGTTTCTTTGGCTCTTCAATGGATAATTTATTTTTATTACTAGATTTCATACTCTTCAGCGATTTTTTAGTTCATTGAAGAGTACAGAGGAACATAAGAAAGAAACTGATCATCAGCAACTTAATCTCCTACGTTATCTAAAACAGTCTGACAACGCTCTAATAGTTCAAAAAAAAGTTCAGATGTGTGTGAATTCCTAAGGGACCAAACTGCTGAGGTCATCGGTCCCTAGACTTACACACTAAGACAACTAACTTAAACTAACTTATGCTAAGAACAACACACGTATCCATGCCCGAGGGAGGACTCGAACCTCCGGCGGGAGGGGCCGCGCAATTTGTGGCATGGTGCCGCTAAACGCGCGGCCACACCGCGCGGCTCTAATAGTTCGATTTACCGCTGTATACAGCTATGTTTGGACTCAAAGCTGTCATCAACGCATTCTCTTAATGCTTTTTCGATAAGAAGCGCGAAAGATAAACATTTGAGGGTAACAGATAAAGGAGTAAGAGTCATGAGGGAATGCTTCTTACCAAACTAGTCGATAGGGCCGTCCAGCAGAGTGAAGTGCAGTGCAGCAGCAACACTTGATGCAGTCTTCTTGACGATTTCCTTATTTTTCAACCGCAAGGCACCTCAGTTGTCGGCAACAAATGGCAACTGCGATGGATATGCTTCAGAAAGCAGTTAGTAGCACACAACACCTTCTTTGTGCCACGAGATATAAAATATTGTTGTTGTTGACTTGCGTAGACCTTCGCTTAAGATGTATTTGGTAAGTCTCAAACAAAAATTGCTTTTAATGCGGATAATATAAAAGTATCTAGTCGCTAGTAAAGATGTTCGATAGGTGTGCTCGTTGAGGCAACTCTAGATGTATTACCAACAAAACTCATAAACATTGTTTCTTGGAATTCGATTGTTTATTTTTCTTTAGGTACTATTAGAACTTTTGTTTCAACATGTGCCTTTGACGCCAGGGAGATTACAGAATTAATAATATATTCTTTTCTCTTTAGCTGGCGTTTCCAGTTGTCAGCAGTTGCCTGTTCTCTGATGCCACAAACTTCTATTCTGCCAATCTTCCTCCCACCGATCTCTCCTTGCTATGGTTTTGGATACAGTTCCCTCCCCCGTTGCCCTTTGCCTTCTTCAACTCCAACTCCCTGCCAGAGACCAATTGAGCACTTGGTGCGGCCATAATTGTTCTTTAATCCGAAAGACGTGTGCATACCACCTCAGTGCTCAAGCATGAATCCTATCAGTAAATTGTTCCACTGCATCCATCTCCATTCTTATATATATAAATTTCTTCAGCATAATCCGTCTATTTCAACAACCACAGTTTCCTCTCTTCATCTCTCGTTCAGTGCCAAACACTCTGAGCTGAATGTCGGAATGGTTTCAACAACAGCACATAACAGTACTTCCTTTGTACGTGTGGTTATGTGTCGACTCCAAAAGACACCATTTAATGATCTAATAGCCACCCTAACTCGACTTGTCCTGTGGGAATTCTCAGCGTCACACCCTCCAGTCGTACCGATTAGTGAACCCAGGTACTTGAACAGTTCCACATTTCTTACCCAGCCAAACTCAAAATCCAATCCTCACCTTGGACACTTCCTACAACAGACCTTCTGTTTTATCCATATTGACTGTCAGTCTCCATTTCTTTTAAGTATTCATTAACTTTCTCATCTGATACATGGCATTATATACAGAACCATAAGTACTTGATCGATGGTAAGGAATAGTGAATGTAAACTTTGATTTTGTACTGTCAGACCCTAAATTCGCACTGTCTATTCCAGTAACCAAGAACAACTCTTACACAACACAGATATGGTTGGTGACATAGAACATCCTTGTTTTAATTCTATATTTGTTTTAAAACTTTCCGATATCTTACAACTGAAATGCACTGCTGTAACATCCTTTTCTCTATTAAAGCACCATGCACTCCAACCTTCTCCAGTACTCTACATAGTAAGCTCCTTAGCACAGAAACATAGGCCTTTTCTCAATCAACAAACACGGAATGGAGATCCTGACTTTTTGCGATCATTTTCTGAAACATCTGGCATACACAAAAGATGTTATCAACACAGCTTTCGCAATAGAAGAACCTGATTGTCCCTGCAATACAGCGACCTACACAACCTTTGCCAATCTGTTCTTTACTATGCTACTGAACAACCTACTGACTGAAGCCATTACACTTATTCCCCTGTAATTTGTCCGGTATCTCTTTCTTATACATGGCAGTTATGTATGATCTCCACCATTCGCGGGGTACTTCATCTCCTGGAATCACTTTGTTAAAAATAGTTACTACAGTAGATCTGTTACTACATTAGGGCCTCCATACTTCAATAATTCCATTACTATACCTCCAGGAGCGGCTGCCTTTCCATTTCTTCATTTTTGAAGGGCCTGATAAGAAATTCATTGTCAATCAGCTCTTCCACAGGATAAATATAAACTTCATTGTGGTATTCTCGAATCTCTTCCCTATTCTCTCTAAGAAGATCTTTAAAATATCTCTTCCATGCGGAAATGGCAAACACTTTAGCTCGTCTTTGAGGAGCTTTCACTTTAACTCCGATAACCATCCTTTATACTTCTCTTTTAATTGTATTGTAATGATCTCTATCTTCCTGCCTTCTAGACCTTAACCATTTCTGGTAAGTAGTCTTCAGTCCTTTCTCTTAAGGTCTGAGTCATCCACTCAGCAACCCTCCCTCCTCCTGCTGTTCCAAGACCCTCCAGAGCAGTTCCCGATTAACATGATCATAAATTCTCATGTAGTGATGTTGCATTTCCGTCGTTATTCAATCTGAGTATATGCTCAACACTTCTCTGGTGTAGATCTCATATACTCCTATCCTGCAGAAGCCGTAGCTTTAGCCGTGGCATTTTGATATTGAGTCCTTCTTCCCGTTTCCGCTCTACACTTTGAATATCTTAAGGTGGTTATGACACTTCCCAACATCATTTGCAGACGTCTTCTACTACCTAGCCCTCGAGAAACATCCTGAACTAAGCATCTTATATCCTGTGTGGAAGTGACCTAATCTAAAATAGACCTTAAGTTCCAAGTTGGCTGAATCCACGTATCCTTATGGATGTCCTTAAACTCGAAAAACACATTCGTGATTTCAAATTGCGTCTGATGACATACTTCTGTTAATTTACTCCCATTGTTGATCATTGTTTCTTCACGAAATTCCTAAACACATTACAATTTTATCGAGACCCAAACGTACCGTTTAAGTCCTCGGAAAACACAGTTGCTGATGTGGAGAAGTTACTTCAGTCACATCCCAAAAGCAGTGAAAATAACCCTCTTAATCAGCGATGTTAGCATCGTCACAGGCAGCATATATTGCTATTATAACCGGTTCACTATAAAAATTTCACTCAGCAACTTCAAGGAGCTATCATTTACCTTCTCACGGGTCTTTACTCTTCCTTTTCACCCGTCTTTTACAAAGATAAGCACCCCAGATTTATTCTAAGCGCCTTTGTCAACATCACTCCATATATGCCTGTATATGTTAATATTTTCACTTTCTTCTTCGTCTCTGTCAAAACTAAAATATCTGCTTGCTGTTTCCCAGCCTCTGATACTGCCTCTTGGAATTTGCAGCTCAAGCCTTGAATGTTTCACGTTCTAATTCGAGCAGTACTTTTAGGAAGCCAAATCCGTTTTCCATTAGATCCATTGGTTTCTTTGCTTCTGAGGTACGTAGCAATAGCTCTTTTACTCGTGTAGGGAGCCGGCCTATAGCAGAACCTCCAACCTGGACGGTCGGGGCACTTTTCGTTCGGGCATTCCTCAACCAAGAGGGACTGCCTTCACTGTGGCAGTGAGGTCTTTCCAGCCATCGCTTCTCTGCTACCCATAGAAGCAGGGCTGCTTCATTCGCTAGCTCCACACTGCGATGGTCCCCATCTCCGCCTTCGCGTTGAAGACTTTGCCCTACCCTGGTAAGGGACCCTTACTAGGTTCCATCACCTGGGCCAAGTGAACCAAGGCTTTTTAACAAGTTGTTACTCCTCCCCCTTCTCCTTTCTAAACCGGGCTTGTTACCGGCTATGGTACACCATGTGATCAAAAGTATCCGGACACCCACGAAAACAGACATTTTTCATATTAGGTGCATTGTGCTGCCACCTACTACCAGTTACTCCATATTAGCGACCTCAGTAGTCATTAGAAGTCGTGAGAGAGCAGTATGGGGCGCTCCGCGGAACCCACGGACTTCGAACGTGGTCAGGTGATCGGGCGTCATACTGGGTGTCATACGTCTGTACGCGAGATTTTCACACTCCTAAACATCCCTAAGTCCACTGTTTCCGATGTGATAGTGAAGTGGAGTCGTGAAGGGATACGTACAACACAAAATTGTACAGGCCGACCTCGTCTGTTGACTGACATGACCGCCGACGGTTGAAGAAGGTCGTAATGTGTAACAGGCAGACATCTATCCAGACCATCACAAAGGAATTCCAAACTGCATCAGGATCCAGTGCAAGTACTATGACAGTTATACAGGAGGTGATAAAATATTGATTTCATGACCGAGCGGCTACTCATAAGCCACACATCACGAGGGTAAATGTCCGCCCCCGGTAGCTGAGTGGTCAGCGCGACAGAACGTCAGTCCTAAGGGCCCGGGTTCGCTTCCCGGCTTGGTCGTAGGTTTTCTCCGCTCAGATACTGAGTGTTGTGTTGTCCTAATCATCACCATTTCCTCCCCATCGACACGCTAGTCGCCGAAGTGCCGGCAAATCAAAAGACTTGCAACCGGCGAACGGTCTACCCGACGGGAGGCCCTAGTAACACGACATTGACATTTTACGCCGGTAAATGCCAAACGAAGCTTCGCTTGGTGTAAGGAGCGCAAATATTGGACCACTAAACAGTGGAAAAACTGTGTGTGGACTGACTAATCGCGGTACACAATGTGGCGATCCGATGGTACGTTGTGAGTATGGCGAATGCCCGGTGAACGTCATCTGTTAGCGTGGTTAGGGCCAACAGTAAAATTCAGAGGCGGTGGTGTTATGATGTGGTCGTGTTTTTCTTGAAGGTGGATTGCACCCCTTGTTGTTTTGAGTGGCACTACTACCGTACAGGAGATGTTTGAAGCACCTTCTTGCTTCTCACTATTGAAAGCAATTCGGGGATGGCGATTGCATCTTTCAACACGATCGAGCACCTGTTCATAATGCACGGCCTGTGGCGGAATGGTTACACGACAATAACACCCCTGTAATGGACTGGCCTGCACAGACTCCTGACTTGAATCCTACAGAACACCTTTGGGATGTTTTGGAACGCCGACTTCGTGACAGGCCTCACCGACCGACATTGATACATCTCCTCAGTGTTGCTCTCCGTGAAGAATGGGCTGCCATTTCCCAAGAAACCTTCCAGCAACTGATTGAACGTATGCCGGCGAGAGTGGAAGCTGTAATCAACTCTAATGGTGGGCCAACACCATACTTAATTCCTGCATTACCGATGAAGGGCGCCACGAACTTGTAAGACAATTTCAGTCAGGTGTCCGGATACTTTTGATTACATAATGTATGTATAAAGGAAATTGTCAGAATCAAAACACAGCTGGTTCAAATTTGTCTTGTATTATATTAATATTTTATTTTATAAGTCTACAGTAAATGTTATAACTAGTGGAAATGACAACTGGAATGAAATTCTGACTTTAGAGAAAGCCACCAACGACAGTCCACACCTAACAGTTGCCGCCTTGCTTGCGCCAGACGCACCAGTGGGCGAAAACTGCCACATTTCCGCTCCGAAAATTGTGGGCCTCTGTGGTCTCTGGTAATTCAAAACAGAAAGTGTAAACCAGGAATTGTCTTGTCCCTACCGGCAACGAATAAGTGATGATAGTACGGGTCTTGCTGGTTATCGGCTTTCGTTATACCTGAGCCTCTGGCAATCAGGAACAACAGGAAACAATTATCTGGATCTAAGTGCAACTACGATGACTAGGTTAAGACTTAACATGAGTCACGCACAGAGATAATATGATGTTAATGGCGAGAAGGAAATGTAGTTATGAGTTTTGTCAGATCCTTCCCAGAAGTTGTTATCGTCTTATTAACGACCCACCGAACGACCATCTCTTCGAGCTGATGTGATAATAGAGACATAATCTAGTGGTACTAGCTACTCTCGGTAGTTTTTACGATCTTTTAATTCGCGCTGTTCCATGCACCGATTTACCCTAATGCGTCAGAAATGTCTGACTAATGTAGCCGAACCATGCCATCTCAAGTCTCATTGACATTTCCTGCCTCGAAAACTGCGATGACAAAGAGGTAGTAAAGCTCATCTTAGTCACGAAGAGTTCAAAACATGTGGGTTAAATATGAATTGCGGATCAGGTAGTAAATTCTTTTAGAAGCTCCACATCATATCGTACAAAAAAGGGGGCGCATAACGAAGATTGTTGCTATTATTGTTTGTGATGCTTGTTGATGGCTGTTGTCCTCCTACGTTGGATGGCAAAAGAAAATACACCTTTTTGTTAAACAGTTTTTGCTTAAAATTCTTACACTGATAACTCTGAACTAGGGTACATTTAGCATCTTATTCTTTGTTTCCTGTAAAATATGGTAGTGACACATGTGAGTTGGCAGTGTGTTAGCACCGTGCTCCTCACCTGTTCTGCTGTGTAACAGACAGTAGGAGTTTGCAGTTCAGCATAAGAGCAAGTCGATAGTATACCATCACGCACAGTACGGTAGGCCACAATGAGTTGATGAAATGCGGTACGTTTCTTGTTGCGTTTCCTAAGTGATCAATATCATAAGGAACAAAATAAAGGGGAAACATCCACCTTTTGTCAAAATCATGATAATTTTTGAAAAACGCGGCGCATTTGAGCCCCCACTTAACGTATTACTACCTCATTATTTGTACGTGCCAGTTTCCACTGGCCTTGTCACTCAAAGACAATTTAGTTTGACGATGAAAACAATTGTGACGAAAATCAGCACTTCAGTAGAATTCAGTGCTGGCATGTAATTTTGATTCAAATATTTCTTTTAGTCACACTTGTTTTGATCGACAAACTGAACTGTATTTGTGTAATACGACCAGCGGAAACCATTATGTTCAAATAATGGCGAAACAATGCTTAAAAAACTGCGGGCTGTCTTTCAATGTTCGATATGCATAGTGGTTTTTAATAAAAATCGCGACTGCAAGCGAAGATGAAGATTTTGTCTTTACATTTCACGCTTGCATATCAGTAACTCCTCTAGCACTGCTAACAACTATCAATATTGGTAAAATAGCAAAAAAAGGATACTGTATTATTTTTAACCGCGAATTCTAAGCAATCGGAAGTCGTAATCTACGGAATTTCAGTTTGATTCACTACTTACATGACAGAATAAGAACAGCAGAACAAAAGTGGCACGCAAAGGAGGAAGTTCTTTCAAGTTTCTGTCCTTTCTCAAACAGATGAAACGTTATTATTTACACATGCTAAACGCCTGTGCTTATCGCAGGTTCATTACAGAAACACGGGAACTCTCGAGTAAGTCCTCATAACTCAAATGACAACTGTCAAGGACTTGGAAATGTTCCCATTCAGTGCTAACGGCGAGCCGGCACGAATACGAGAGCGCGAGGGTATTATACGCAAATGGCCGAGAACCTCGCTTCGGAGTAAACTTATTTCAAGCCAGAACAATCGTATCTCCATACGGGAACTGTAGAGCGGGAACTACTCTGGGAGATGTCGTTAACTCCCAAGATTCCGGCACTAAATTTCGCCGTATGGATCGGTGGGCTATAGCTTTAACTTAACCACCGCCCTTTGTAGGGAATTAAAGTTAGCAGTGCTAAGCACTAATGAACGCAAACTGTAGGAGGAGGAGTGCTGGAGCAAAAGAAATGTTTCCAGTTTAACACTTACACTCTGTACTATGGTGGATGATGTTGGATACTATGCATCGTGCGACACCAAATTGTAGGGGGTAGATCGATAGAATTTGTACAGTTTTCAAACATTAATTGTATGGTTATCTATGGACACCTCGTCGTTTAATACATACTACGAATCTCAGCAGAACGTATAATTTGTAAGCAAATACTCGAAAGATGCATTATAAAAAATGTGTAAAGATTGATGTTTTCATTGCTCACGAACTATTTTGATAAAAATCTGTGCCGATGGTATCATCGCTACATGTCCGACGCCTCTGAATGCCGCGCTCAGCCTTCCCGCACCGGTGCTGCAGTGTGGCGCGACCAACGCCATACTGGTGTCGCCCTCTGCCGACTGCCACGAGGGGTGGCGGGAGCCAGCAGCGGAGAGAACGGTTGCAACCAGGGAGCGAGGCGGAAGAGCGGAGCTCCTGACAGCGTCAACCTACTACACGACGTGTTCCGGATAGAAGATGCCTTTGGTCGGTATCGGTAACATTGTGGATAGTACCCGATCATTAAACTTTTTGAGTTACAGTGAGCTGTGGTGATTGGAACCGTCGTCGCCCAGGGTTCTGAATACTGGGCGTGTATTCAGATGGTTATTTTCGTGTCCTGTCCAGAGACAAATTCTGAAGTTGTGGTTTCCTTGGGTAACAGTTTGCATTGAGCAAAGTTAGGTGAATGAGGAACTGCAGTAATTTTGAAAGGACGAGATCATGTGTTATATTCACTTCTGGTTGTAAAGTTTTTCTTGGTCAAGATAACACATTAAATTAAAGTAAAAGTTTCATTGTAAAGGTTTTTTGACATAGTGCTTAAATTAATTATTCCGTGTTATTTTTCAAAGTGTCAATAGTTATTACAGTAAAATTATGCTTAGAAATGTTGTATTACGCCTACCTCCTCATCCCCAGCCCTTCCACTTAATACTCTGTAAGAAAATCGGATACACTTTTTAGACTTACCTTATAACCGGAGTTCATGTTATTGATAAGAATGCCTTGTTCAGCATGAAGTAGAAGCAAATTTTACATATGAACATTTCGAATTAAATGGAAATTAAATCTATATACATACATCAAAAAAAGTTTTGCATCACCTCGGTTCCGAGAGTTCCGGAACCTGCGCAGAAAATTAGAATAAAGATCAACATTATTTCCGACCTTTTAATTGCTCATGAAAACCACACATTGCATGTTGTGCCACCATACAGCGAGACCTTCAGAGGTGGTGGTCCATATTTCTGTACATACCGATACCTCTAATACCCAGTAGCACGTCCTCTTGCATGGGTGCATGCCTATATTCGTCGTGGCATACTATCCATAAGCTCTTCAAGGCACTGTTGGTCCAGAGTGTCCCACTCCTCAACGGCGATTTGGCGTAGATCCCTCAGAGTGGTTGGTGGGTCACGTCGTCCATAAACAGCCCTTTTCAATCCATCCCAGGCATGTTAGATAGAGTTCATATCTGCAGAGCATGCTGGGCACGCTAGTCGAGCGATGTCGTTATCCTGAAGGAAGTCATTCACAAGATGTGCATGATGGGGGCGCGAATTGTCGTCCATGAAGACGAATGCCTCGCCAATATGCTGCCGATACGTCTACATCTACATCTACATAGTTACTATGCAATTCACACTTAATTGCCTGGCAGAGGGTTCATCTAACCGTTTTCATACTCCTTCTCTACTATTCCAATTTCGAATGGCACGTGGAAAAAAGGAACACATAAATCTTTCCGATCGAGCTCTGATTTCTCTTATTTTATTATGATGATCATTTCTCCCTACGTAGGTGTGTGACAACAAAATATTTTCGCATTCGGAAGAGAAAGTTAGTGATTGAAATTTCATGAGTAGATCTTGCCGCATAAAAGCCGCCTTTGTTTCAGTGACTGCCACCCCAACTCGCGTATCATATCAGTGACACTCTCGCCCCTATTGCTCGATAACACGAAACGAGTTGCCCTTCTTTGCACTTTTTCGGTGTCCTCCGTCGTTCCTACCTGGTAAGGATGCCATACCGCGGAGCAATATTCCAGCAGAGGATGGGCAAGTGTAATGTAGGCTGTCTCTTTAGTGAGTTTGTCGCATCTTCTAAGTGTTCTGCCAACAAAGCGCACTCTTTGTTTCGCCTTTCCCACAATATTATCTATGTGGTCTTTCCAATTTAAGTTGCTCGTAATGGTAATTCCTAGGTATTTAGTCGAATTGACAGCCTTTAGATTTGTGCGATTTATCGTATACCCAAAATTTATCGGATTTCTTTCAGTACCCATGTCTATGATCTCACACTTTTCTTTGTTTAGTGCCAATTGCCACGTTTCGCACCATACAGCAATTCTCTCTAGATCATTTTGTAATTGTAATTGACCATCTGATGATTTTACTAGACGGTAAATTACATCGTCATCTCTAAACAATCGAAGGGGGCTGCTCAGATTATCACCTAGATCATTTACATAAATCAAGAACAGCAGACGGCCTATGACACTACCTTGCGGAACGCCAGAAATCACTTCTGTTCTACTTGATGATTTACCGTCTATCACTACGAACTGTGACCCTGAGAGGAAATCACGAATCCAGTCACATAACTGAGACGATACTCCATACGCACGCAATTTGATTAATAGTCGCTTGTGAGGAACGATATCAAAAGCCTTCTGGAAATCTAGGAATATGGAATCGATCTGAGATCCCTTGTCGACAGCACTCATTACTCGATGGGAATAAATTGCTAGTTGTGTTGCACATTTTCTGAATCCGTGTTGGTTATGTATCAATGTCATTTTCTTCAAGGTGATTCATAATGTTCGAGTATAGTATATGTTCCAAAATCCTACTGCAAATTCAAGTCAGTGATATGGGTCTGTAGTTCAATGGGTTACTCCTACTTCCTTTCTTGAATATTGGTGTGACCTGTGCTACTTTCCAGTCTTTAGGAACAGACCATTCGTCAAGTTGCACTATCGGTCGGAGGATGGCATTCACGTATCGTACAGCCGTTACGGCGCCTTCCATGACCACCAGCGGCGTACGTCGGCCACACATAATGCCACTCCTAAACAGCAGGGAACTTCCACCTCGATGCACTCGCTGGATAATAAGGCGTTCAGCCTGACAGAGTTGCCTCCAAAAACGTTTCCGACGATTTTCTAGTTGGAGGCATATGCGACACTCATCGGTGAAGAGAATGTGATGCCAATCCTGAATAGTCCATTTGGCATGTTTTTGGGCCCATCTATACCGCGCTGCATGGTGCTGTGGTTGCAAAGATGGACCTCGCAATGGACGTCGATAGTGAAGTCGCACATCGTGCAGCCTACTGCTCACAGTTTGAGTAGTAACACGACGTCCTGTGGCTACACGGAAAGCATTATTAAATTGTGTCGTTGCTGTCGGGTTCCTCCGAGCCATAATCCGTAGGTAGCGGTCATCCATTGCAGTAGTAGGCCTTGGGCGGACTGAGCGAGGCATGTCATCGACAGTTCCTCTCTCTCTGTATGTTCCCCATGTCCGAACATGATGCAGAACTTTTTTTGGTGTGTGTATTTGGCTTAAGGGGGTAACATAATTATACTTTGGTTCACTCCGAGACGCCTGGACACTGCCCTTGTTGAGAGCCCTTCCTGTCACAAAGTAACAATGCGGACGCGATCGAACCGTAGTGTTGACCGTCTAGGTATGGTTGAACTGTAGACAACACGAGCAGTGTACCTCCTTCCTGATGGAAAGACTGGAACTGATAGGCTGTCTGACCCCCTCCGTCTAATAGGCCCTGCTCATACGTGGTTGTTTACATCTTTGGACGGGTTTAGTGACATCTCTGAACAGTCAAAGGGACTGTCTCAAAATTTTAAACATGGCAGAAGCAGCAACTGTTGAAAATCTTCACGGTAAATGATAACAGCCAAACAGTTGCCGGATAAAGATTTATTGAAATCCTTGACCACGGTTTCGGTATATCTAAACATACTTTCATCAGAAGCAAAAATACACTAAAATCACATCCTGTAGTAGAGATGCATAAAACAAAGGCGACGTCAGTAGTTAAAATTAAATTATCAGTACGATCATATGCCGTGTTCGCATCGTCTATCTCTTCATAATCTTGCTGTACAGATGGAGGGGATATTTTAATTTTAAATACTGACGACGCCTTTGGCACAATTGTTTTATGCATCTCCGCTGCAGGATGGTATTTTAGTGTATTTTTGCTTCTGATGAAAGTATACTTAGATATACCGAAACCGTGGTCAAGGATTTGAATAAGTCTTTATCCTGCAACTGTTTGGCCGTTATCTTTTAGCGTGAACAAAGGGACTGTGTTTGTGATCCAATATCCACAGTCGACGACTGTCTTCAGGAGTTCTGGGAGCCGGAGTGTTGCAAAACTTTTGTTATGTGTGTATAACATTACAGATGTGTTTATGACGAGATGACGAGCATGAGACTATGTAAATTATCTATTTGTAATTGGAAATTTGTTTATTTCCTAAAATTAAAAATGTAATGAAAAATGGGTACTATGATCATATATTTACGGGTGGGGGTGGACTGGTGTTTCAAGAAAGTGTTGAATATTTTTCAGGAGACAGTGAAGGTTAAAATAAAATAAGTCCCACAAACACATAAGCGAACTCCAACACTCTTTGAGGAACGGACCATTTTGCTTTATTCTGAGATCGGTCACTACTCTTCGTGTACCGTGGGCTGACTTGTTATTGACATTGTTCCTACAGTATTGGTTGTGTTCGTCTCTGTAACACACTGCTGGAGAAGGTGACACCTGCGAAAAGACAGCAGGTGCTGCTTATGCAATCGGGGCGCCACGTCATTTTCTGCGCCTTGTAAGACGGAGCCTAAATTAAACATTTAATGAGCAATTATTTGCTCAAGGAAATGTAACATGGATCCTCGGCCCTCCTCGTTTTATCCTTCTGATTTATAACTATGTGCGAATACGAAACTATTCTTTAAACAACCTGTTATATCTTAAAAACATCAGCTAATGATCATATACGATACCAGTAAGTTAAATTACCGTTTATGTCACTCCTTGTACCCACTAAAATTGATAGATACAGAAGTCTCAAGTAATAAAAATAAATGGCAATGAGAACGTAGCAAAATTATTTCGATAATTTATTCTGAATGTATGTATAAATCCTGCGGAATCGTATCGAAAGTATAAATGAGGCTTTTAGTAAATTAATTCAAAGTAGCCAAAGGGAACCTAACACAGCATGGCTGTGGAAGTTGAACTCTGTATAACATTTCAGTAAGTTCGCCCAAATGGAGATATACATACGCGTCAGAAACAAATTTTAGCTCGATTACTGAACTCACAAAACAAAGAGATTTCGAGGAAAGTGTTATGCAACTGAACTATGGGAATCTCACATTTTTAACTATGAAGTAACAAAGGTTTATAGAACTTGGTAAGAAAAACAATGAAATTGGGAAGAAGGTTAGGGCTTTTCTGACACATCCAAAGAATGAGCAGGCTGTCTAGAGTAAGTGCACAATTCGGAAAAGTAAACATTAAATTTAATTTCCTTAGGAAACTTTGTGAATATCTTAGGGAAATCAGCCTAGAAACACAAAGTTTCTGGATAATGGTATGAAGAATATTAAGAACTGGTGAAGACTATGACCGAGTCCTCGATTTTTATTTCCTCGCGCCCATTTGAATCGTTACACACTACCTACGGAATTGGATCCAATAGCTTGGAAAATTTTCCCTTTGTTTATGTTTTCAAATATGCTTCCAAGATTGTTCCACCAATTTTAGAGTAGAAGCGTTTAATATTCCAACGTTTACGCTGAAAGCAGCCACCAATTGATGGCATCCGCTGTCACGTATGCTGTAGGATAGCAGAGCGGACAGTTCTAGATGCGGCTCTTGTTTACCTCCTAGCTCACAGAAATCAACGAAGCTGATTAGGCTGGACTGCGTCTGCCTGTAATGAGGCGCGTCTGAACTGAACGAGGGGAAGAGGCGAATCAAATGACCGGAAATTGCCTCTTAATGTAGTATGAATAATGCATTTTATCATATTATTAAGACAGAGGGCCGTGGAGCCGAAGGGGCCAATCAGGGCCTAGCCGGTCGGTCGGCTGGCAGTGAAGCAGCTGCGAGCGCGCAGTGTGTTCCGGCGGGCTCGCTCCCAGTCTGTCCTCATACATTATGCTTGTAAATAGTACCCCGCGCCGGAAACAAATGACCAGCGAAACACTGCTTAGTCTTAGTGGCTGCGGCCACTTCCCTTGCGGGGTCTCTGCGAAGAGTAAAGTTGGCATCACTGTTGTGAACACAGGGTACAGTGTTTCTAAACGAGCCTGACAGCACAAGCCATCGACATTTCAAATATTTCATGGATATTTTCAGTGTAATGCAAATACATACACCAATGGGGGCCAGAAGTCAAACAACATGCAATAATATCCCATACAACCTTCGAAATGTCATCGGCGTTCTTCCGTTCACCATCCATAACAATGAACGCGGTTTAAATTATATTTATTGAATTCTCTGTTTGGCGTTATATAGCGTCAGATACTAGATCACGCATGCATCCACAGAGACACGTGATTTGAAATACTTTCTGTGCTTGATGATGATTGGTAATAATCGGAACTGGTAGCAACAACAAAGATTACCATGGACTGACCGTGGTTCGATATGATTTTCTCAAATACCTGCAAAATTCGAGCCACAAGCAATTGATTTTTTTTACTAGCAATATTATTTACGTACTACAATGTTAATGTTAAACAACGTAAGGGCCTATATCAATACGTAACCTCGGCAGTAGCCCACGCTGTGCTCGGCATGTAGAAACTGAAGCCCAGGTACACAAGGGAAAAAAGTATTCTGAAATAAACATAAAACATTGTTTCCTTCATAAGAGCGTAATTACACAATACAAGAAATACACTAATGGAAATGGAAAAAAGAACACATTGACACCGGTGTTTCAGACCCACCATACTTGCTCCGGACACTGCGAGAGGGCTGTACAAGCAATGATCACACGCACGGCACAGCGGACACACCAGCAGCCGCGGTGTTGGCCGTCGAATGGCGCTAGCTGCGCAGCATTTGTGCACCGCCGCCGTCAGTGTCAGCCAGTTTGCCGTGGCATACGGAGCTCCATCGCAGTCTTTAACACTGGTAGCATGCCGCGACAGCGTGGACGTGAACCGTATGTGCAGTTGACGGACTTTGAGCGAGGGCGTATAGTGGGCATGCGGGAGGCCGGGTGGACGTACCGCCGAATTGCTCAACACGTGGGGCGTGAGGTCTCCACAGTACATCGATGTTGTCGCCAGTGGTCGGCGGAAGGTGCACGTGCCCGTCGACCTGGGACCGGACCGCAGCGACGCACGGATGCACGCCAAGACCGTAGGATCCTACGCAGTGCCGTAGGGGACCGCACCGCCACTTCCGAGCAAATTAGGGACGCTGTTGCTCCTGGGGTATCGGCGAGGACCATTCGCAACCGTCTCCATGAAGCTGGGCTACGGTCCCGCACACCGTTAGGCCGTCTTCCGCTCACGCCCCAACATCGTGCAGCCCGCCTCCAGTGGTGTCGCGACAGGCGTGAATGGAGGGACGAATGGAGACGTGTCGTCTTCAGCGATGAGAGTCGCTTCTGCCTTGGTGCCAATGATGGTCGTATGCGTGTTTGGCGCCGTGCAGGTGAGCGCCACAATCACGACTGCATACGACCGAGGCACACAGGGCCAACACCCGGCATCATGGTGTGGGGAGCGATCTCCTACACTGGCCGTACACCACTGGTGATCGTCGAGGGGACACTGAATAGTGCACGGTACATCCAAACCGTCATCGAACCCATCGTTCTACCATTCCTAGACCGGCAAGGGAACTTGCTGTTCCAACAGGACAATGCACGTCCGCATGTATCCCGTGCCACCCAACGTGCTCTAGAAGGTGTAAGTCAACTACCCTGGCCAGCAAGATCTCCGGATCTGTCCCCCATTGAGCATGTTTGGGACTGGATGAAGCGTCGTCTCACGCGGTCTGCACGTCCAGCACGAACGCTGGTCCAACTGAGGCGCCAGGTGGAAATGGCATGGCAAGCCGTTCCACAGGACTACATCCAGCATCTCTACAATCGTCTCCATGGGAGAATAGCAGCCTGCATTGCTGCGAAAGGTGGATATACACTGTACTAGTGCCGACATTGTGCATGCTCTGTTGCCTGTGTCTATGTGCCTGTGGGTCTGTCAGTGTGATCATGTGATGTATCTGACCCCAGGAATGTGTCAATAAAGTTTCCCCTTCCTGGGACAATGAATTCACGGTGTTCTTATTTCAATTTCCAGGAGTGTAGTTCGCAGTGATTCCTCTGTCTTTGAAGTGGGTGAGATATACCGGGTGATCAAAAAGTCAGTATAAATTTGAAAACTGAATAAATCACGGAATAATGTAGATAGAGAGGTACAAATTGACACATGCTTAGAATGACATGGGCTTTTATTAGAACCGAAAAAACAGAAACATTCAAAAATGTCCGACAGTTTGCACTTCATCTGATCAGAATAGCAATAATTAGCATAACAAAGTAAGACAAAGCAAAGATGATGTTCTTTACAGGAAATGCTCAATATGTCCACCATCATTCCTCAACAACAGCTGTAGTCGAGGAATAATGTTGTGAACAACACTGTAAAGCATGTCCGGAGTTATGCTGAGGCTATTGGCATCGGATGTTTTCTTTCAGATCGCTAGAGATGTCGGTCGATCACGATACAATTGCGACTTCAGGTAACCCCAAAGCCAATAATCGCACGGACTGAGGTCTGGGGACCTGGGAGGCTAAGCATGACGAAAGAGGCGGCTGAGCACACGATCATCACCAAACGACGCGCGCAAGAGATCTTTCACGCGTCTAGCAATACTTTTTTTTTTGTTCTAATAAACCCCATGTCATTCCAAGCATGTGTGTCCATTTTTGCCTCTCTATCTACATTATTCCGTGGTTTATTAAGTTTTCAAATTTATATTGACTTTTTGATCACTCGGTATAAGCCCATCGGACTGTTAGCCACGTATAAGTAAATCACAGTTTTTACTAGCGTCAGAGTAATTACACAGATACTTCGTCGGGCGAAAATACGAAAGTCCTTACGGTCCTCACTGTCGAGGCCAAATTTCGATGTGCCTCGAAGACTGCTGACAGACGCACATAGAGGCAAAGGCGAGCTCTCAGGCAGGTAGACCGGCAACGAACGACAGGTCGCGGGGTATTCCAGCGGAGCTCCTGACTGAAGAACCGTGGCAGCAGTCGGCATAAAGCTCAGAGAGCTTGCCCATGGAGAAATTACAAGCAGTACCTGCACGACAGCTTAAATAGTAATGTGGCGCCATGTTACCATGAGATCTATTTTCGAGTACGTGATCCTGCTGAAGGGCGTAAGTCAGAACTGACACTCACGTCTGCAGCAACGTACTCCTGCCTGTCGGCGAGACGTGTGCTCGGAACTGCTGAGGCGGTGTTCGCCGCTGTAGCCCCTGTGACTTTTGGCATAGGCCACCCTCGCTGCAGTTCTGTTATGCTCAAGGGAGAACACAACTTGTTGACAAATTCGTCACTAAATATCACAGGCAAATGCAGTAAGGCACCAGTTGCAACATCTTCTCCCGGGTTCGATTCCCGGTGGGGTCAGGGATTTTCTCTGCCTCGTGATGAATGGGTGTTGTGTGATGTCCTTAGGTTAGTTAGGTTTAAGTAGTTCTAAGTGCTAGGGGACTGATGACCATAGATGTTAAGTCCCATAGCGCTCAGACCCATTTGAACCATTTTGCAACATCTTCATCGTGATATTTGCCTGTGGGGTCAGGCGCTGTTATTTGTTGAACTTACATTACGCCATATCCTCAGTAAACAATATGCAGGCACTCTCCGAGTGACAGCTGCTCCTCTTATAAAAGGTGCCCCATACACAACTACTCAGTGCACAATAACCTACAAATTTATTGATGAAATTAATTAATTTACATATTATTCAGTGTATGGTACCTGTGATTATACGTGAGATATGACATTACTTCAATCCCTTCTACGACTCTGCAGCCACCTCTCGTTCTTTCGATGATGTTTTCCATAACTTTTCGTCATATTTGTAACTCTAGCTTTGAAATGACTCTCTGAATCTCGGCCTTAAACATTGGACGAGATCATGTTTTACTGGCGTACAGACGAGATTTTAAATACTCCACAGAAAGGAAGCACATGGTGTGAAAACGAAAGGTCTGGGTGGTAAATTCATGTGACCATTTTGCATTTGACGCGTGACATCTTACAGCACCTTATTGGCACCAAACCTCTTCAACTTTCACACGACCCAGCTCAGACCACACAATCTCTCGTACCTCACAGTGGTAGCGCTGGCAGTTCACTGTTAATGTGTTCCCCGTGCCAACTGCGAAGAAGTACTGGTCAATTACGTCCCCAGCAGAAACGCCGCACAGTACAATCACTCGTTGTGGACGTAGCCGTTTGCTCATAATTATGAGAGGGTTTTCTGGGCTCCAAATCCTGGAATTTTGTTTGTTCGCATATTCATTCAACAGAAAGTCGTTTCACCACCCAACTTCATTTTCTTGACGAAATTGTTGTCCGATCATTGTTTTGTATGCACACAGTGGGCAAATGCTCGGCGCTTTTCTTGATCGTTTGAATTCAGTTCAAGTGTCATTTTGATGTTGTGGGGAAATGTTCTTTCATAATTCGTTCCATTCCAATTCTAGGAATTTCCAGTTGTTTTTAACGTCAGCGAATAGATTTCATCGGACGTACAGCAAAATTATCCCTCACGATGACCTTGTTTTCCGAAAAACTAGTAACAGGAAACTGCCCCGGGAGTATAAAGTTCACAACCGAGCCGGTTTTCTTAAATTTAGTAATCTGTCTGATCATAACGATTTGTTCGGTATAACGCGTTGACCAAACATTCCCCGCAGTTGACCATACGATCTCTAAAAATATTCACCACATTTCTAACATATTTCCGCTATGACAACAAGCTGTTTCATCATGAAGCGTTCCAATACTAACCACAAAGGAAACGGAAACTGTGCAATGTTCAGTAACGCCAAATTAGTAGAACAGTAGTGACGGACATTTATAGAGTTACGTTCTTTCTGGGAAACCGTTTACGACGAAATCAGGTATACTGCCAACCTGCTATAATTTTAAATCATTCATAACACCGCTCTATCTCAATGTTCGTTGTACCACTATAAACGCTGCTAAACTTAATCTCTTTTGAAGACGTAAAAAAGCAATAATGCAGCCTGTTTTCCTGTACTATGTTGACTTCTCCTTGTCACTGTCTTCATTGCCACATATTCCAGCATGGGATACGACAGAGTCAGACATTCCATTGTGTTAAGGAAAGTGTGCTCTCGCAAATAATGGTGAGGCTGGCACCACGTTTAGAGGATGTAGTCCACTCGTACATCTGAGACACGCTATGCTGCTGCGTCTGGATAAGTTCTTTTAAGCGGATATTCGTGTAGCAAGACTTAAGTCCAGAAGCCGATCGTATCGAATCAAAGACTTTTCAAAAACTTGGGGTTGATGAGATAATTCCGCGAAGCATGCTACTGCACTGCATCTATTACGTCCAATTTACTAAAACTGAGTATCGTAGGAAATTTAGCTTACAGTGTTTAATAACTTGTTTTACACAATTCTATCTCCGTTCTTGTGTTACTACTAACATACGTCATAAGCTACGAGCTAAACAATAAACGTCCATTCTGCGGCCTACTATCAAAATTGTTCCTATCAGTGCATTCTGAAGTAACGGCATTCGGTCTCCGTGACCTCCCTTTGTCACAGTCCCAGAAAATTACTAACTGCAGTCGTGGTATATTCACAAGGCACGACGCATGGCATATACGCTGAGGAAGTTCGAGATAATTAGATCATTAAATATTATGTTGAAAGCCTACACCCCTCTAATTAACTTTAACCCGGGAGTTCACAAGAGACCCTAGTTTTATGCCCTTATGTGTTACCCTTTATATCAAATCTCACGTACACGTAACTAAGCGCAAATCTGACTGAGATGATTAAAGTGGCAAATACTTTCGGAAAGTGCATCGGATTAAAAAACGGGAGAAGAGGGGGTTAATCAAAGGTTAACCAAGACAAAATGGAATTTAGAATCCGCACAGCAGATCCCGTGCATCTATTAATTATAGTTGTGAATAAATTGCATCTTATAGATACAATTTGTGCAGTGCAAATTTTGTTGCCATATGTGCCCCGCGCTACATAATAATCTGAAACACCCTGAGCTTGGGTGGTAGAAGAAAATATTTCGATGACTCCGTCTCCGCCGGCAGGTATCTCGAACTTCCACAGCGACACAGACTTGCTGCATAGATGAATGCTTATTTAGTATATTATCACTATCTGAGGCAGAGTTGAATAAAATTAAAGTGAATGGGGTACGCTTCGAATACGTTGTTCCTGAGTGACCACATGTGGAAGTACGTAAAACGTGGAAATATACATTGGGCTAAACAGAGACAAGGGAAGAGGATTGAATTCGTAAGACCTGAATTATAATGAACGTAATATTTGATCAACAATCATGTACACGATAACCTGCTGCATGTTTAAGTACAATTTAATGGACCATGTGGCTTTACATTCCCACCGAATAAAATAGACAAAATAATATCACAGCATGCATGGTGCCTTCTTTGTTTTTCGGTCTCTTTTCTTCGCATTTGCAGGTGTACAAGCTGCACAGGATAATTACCGTCTTTTGCCAATCTAATAAAAATCTTATTAAGACCAGACGCATTTCGGTTTTTTCTAAGGCATCTTCGGCGGTCACTATAACAATGTTTTCTCTCTCTCTCTCACTCTCTCTCTCAGAATTTTGTTTGCTAGGATTATGAACAGTTCCTTGCCTTACTTACAACTACAAACAGTTTTAATTCCTATCGTTCCTCACAGTTTTTTGTTGTTGTTTACTTCGTTCTTCTTATTCTTCCACGTGTTTGTGCTGAGTATTCGGCACACAGCACTTTAACTGCACTAAATATTCATGTTTCTGTATTGTGAAGAACTATTGTCATGTGCACATTTCGTGTGTTTTGTTTTGCTGTTGCGGGATGCGTTCGTCTTTTGTTTGTGTTAACAGTGGTGGGAGCGTCTGATACCGCTCTGTGAATGTTATTATTTTACGACTATTGCGTGTGTGTGTGTGTGGGTGGGTGGGTGTGGGTGTGTGTGTTTGTGTATGTGTTTTTGACCGAAGTTAACATGTTTTGACTAGTATGTGTAAATTATTGGTTTACTATAGTACAGTGGTGGATGATCTAGAGTGGGGATACTTCCTATTTGTGATATTATTTTGTGGTGTCTATGGGGGTTATCCTTTCCGTACGATATGTTTCATTAATTTAAATAACGTCTGGTTGCTGATGTTTGTCTGGTCATTCATTATGTGTTCTTTCTCTATTATTGCTTTTCGAATATGGAAGTTCACTTGTAGGTTAGGTGACGTTTCTTGTTGCTCAGTACTTTTCTGTTGTGGTAGGGTGGTGGTTTTCGTGCCTGAGGTGTTTTGCAAATGTTTAATACTTTGTGTTCTTTTTTGTTCCTTGTAATAAATGAAAAGCGCTAGTTTGCTTTGTTCTATAGTATTAATTCATTGTGTTAACCGGTTTTCGGCTCACAAGACCGTCATCAGACATTTACTAACTATTGTCGCTAAAGAAGTTACAATGTTTGTAAACGTCGTTCTGAAAGAAGTTACACATCTAGATTGAAGTACAAATGTATATTTAACGACGTCTTTGACAGTGTGGTGGGAATGCAACGTAAAAAGTATAAATTTGAACAATGAATAAATATAAAGGGAGTTAATAGGAATAAAACTTCAACACAAAACTGGATAAGCGTGCCAGCATAACATTTTATATTAATCAACAAAACCAATAAAATAAATAAAATTAGTACTTTACAAGGCTACTCCAAGAGGTATAGTTGTAACTACAGAAAGTATGAAGTATCAGTAAGATAAACAGAAATAAATGAATGTAGGATATGGAGGAATGTGAGGGAACATACAGTAAATGCCATCTTTGAAAGTGTGGTGTCACTGCACTTTAAAAAGTAAAAAGTTGAACAATACATAAATACAAAGGGAACTAACAGGGAAAACACTAACAATATGCTCGAAAACTATGCCTATATAACAGTTTGCATTAAGTAAATGAAGAAGTAAAATAAAAACATTAGTTGATAAGACAACTTCAAGAGATATTAAACAGGGACAGTAATACAAGTACCAATTAAAAGAAAGATATGACAGTTGTAATACACACTATATGGATTACACAGGAAATTTCAATAAAATAAAAGAACGAATACAGGAAAATGGGAGAATGTGAAGGAACGGCTTCCGTCAGATTAAGTTTTTGGCCTTTGTTTGCTAAGTGAAGAACATGGGATTTTGGCTGGTAGTTGTGGCCCACAGTCAGTACATGCTCAGCAAATGTGCAGTCAGAATTCCGCAACTTGCTGTTGCATTCATGTTCACTCTGCCTTGTTGCTATATCTCTCCCTGACTGACCAATGTAAAACATGTGACAATCAGAGCAGGTAATTTTGTATTCCCCACTGTTGGCTAATAACTATTGCATACTATGACTTCCCTTCATTATTGTTCATTTATTGTATTTAATTATTCGTGTGAATGATAGTGTGAGTGCAAAGTAATATGATAAATTAATATTATTATTCCTATCATCTGTGTTTGCTGTATCATGACTATTGAATCAGTATGGAGGGAATGAATCATACTCTCAGGGGAAATTCGTGAATTGCAAGTAGCCATATATGGTACTGGCAAAACTAGACACATTTTACGATAATTCGGTTACTTTGTGATCTGTGGATTTTGTATATTTATCCTTTTAATAAATAGCTGAAAAAAGCTATTATGTTGTAAGTGGTCAAACGTAAAAGAAGCGGGACTGCGCGTTTTAATACTGATACCCGTTTGGCTATGAAACATGTAAACCAAATCAGAGGCCAGTTCGTTCGCGCCTGTTTTGTGGGATATAGACTTGCTTGGGAAGTATAAAGTGAAATTTGCAGCTCAGTCTTCATCACGTTCAGACGCGTACATTAGGAGCTCTATACATGTGTTAATTTTGCGGAATTATGAATTAAACTTGATCGTGGAGTGCTGCAAGTTAATCGCCAACGAGTGACAAAGATAAACACGCGACTTCCCAATGTTTCTGTGTAAATTGTGACTTGAACTAACTGAAACATGTGGTGTCACCGCCAGACACCACACTTGCTAGGTGGTAGCTTTTAAATCGGCCGCGGTCCGCTAATATACGACGGACATGCGTGTCGCCACTGTCAGTAATTGCAGACCGTGCGCCACCACACGGCAGGTCTAGAGAGACGTACTAGCACTCGCCCGAGTTGTACAGCCGACGTTGCTAGCCGTGGTTCACTGAGAATTACGCTCTCATTTGCCGAGACGATAGTTAGCATAGCCTTCAGCTACAGTTGCTACGACCTAGCAAGGCGCCGTATTCAATTGCTATAATATTTATGTATCATCAAGAGCGATGTTCTACAAATGTTGATTAAAGTTAAATATTCCAGAAGCTACGTACTTTTCTTTATAGCATTCATTACGTATCCTGTTTCAGACCTCACGCCAGCCTGTGTGAGCTTATAGCGTGCATTTCGGCCTCTAAAAACAGTGTTGGCAATTCTGCCGACACTTCAAAACACACATAGCGTATTGTGCAGCTCGGGACCGAGAACTAACCGTTCAAAGAAATTGATTTAGAAAATATTAAAGCAAGCATTCTGTCACAGACAATCCGTTTCGTAATCTTTTTTGGTAACTGATTCGTTTGGATACAATAAGCTGACTACTACGAATGACTGTCATCGTGTGTGAGTGTGAAACTGTAACTTAACATCAGCACGGACTTAGTAGTGTTTTTATATCAAATAATTAACAACAAATTAAAGTTTTCAGTCACTAACTATCTTTTAATATCTACGTTAACTTGATACCAGAAAACATTTGATGCAACCTGTAGATGCGTGTAGTGTGGCTAGTTTCTGCTACAACTTCCTCCTGCCGAAGAACGTTACGCTTTTCCTAATAGGTCAGGCATGTAGACCAGGCTGCAGAAGAAGAAATCACCGCAAGGTGAATTGACATTTCTACAGATGGAACTTCATCCGCGCAGTTGAAGGGTGAAACCTTGAAGTTACCATTAGCCTGTGCATTCGATAGCTATTAACAATATCTCTGCCGTTTGGCTCCTAATGGCACAGTGTATCATTGTTAGCTTAGAAATGTGAAATGCATTAATCAGGTCTTGTCGTAATGTAATAGTTATGTCTGTTTCGCTCATTTGTCGTAGAGAGTTTTGCCTTATGCCAAGTCACCATCTACGTCTGCTCTTCCACGAAAATGGTTCAAATGGCTCTGAGCACTATGGGACTTAATATCTGAGGTCATCAGTCCCCTAGAACCTAGAACTACTTCAACCTAACTTACCTAAGGACATCACACACATCCATGCCCGAGGCAGGATTCGAACCTGCGACCGTAGCGGTCGCTCGGTTCCAGACTAAAGCGCCTAGAACCGCTTGGCCACAGTGGCCGGCTCTTTCATGTAGTTTTGTATACAGGGCGTAGGGGTTAGTAGCAAACACCGACAAGTGTAAAAGTGTACGAGGGCAAAGAAGCGGAGATGAGCACAAAACGATGTCACTTGTGTCGAAAAATATTCTCGAATCGGTCTTGCATAATACGAGTATTTGGTTTTTTCTAATCTTACTTATTTTTTCGAGCACGTCTATCCATCTCCATTGGGTGTTATTGCACAACTATTGTCAAAAATCTTCCTTTATTTTAGTGTTTGTGTAGCGAAAATAAACTATCTCGAAAATTTTCTGTACAAAAACTCCCTCCCGAAACTTTCGAACTGTTAGCCTTGCACATACTAGACCAGTAACAGAGCCGAACAGGTTGTAAATGTGCAATTTATATTTTACATATTCTACTGAATTGCCAGCATGTCACAAAGACATACAATAATGCCAAATCGTACCACAGCTAACTGAAAATTTCTACACCTTGGTGCGAGAAGGCTATGTGTTTCGGTTAGACCATAAACAACATTATAACCTGACGACTGTTAAAATTTCGACTCCAGGGAGGACAGCATTTAATGAATTTTTCTTATTGTGCGTATACCGTACAGCAGGAAAAGTGCATGATAAAATTAGTGGGCGATTTTGGGGCTGGGAAGAGAGTTGTACATGGGGACAGTTTTCAGATTTTCGCCTATAACCAGTCCTGTAAGTGAGATATAACGCATATTTTTATTCCATTTATAAATCATGGAAGGCAGTTTTTATATGCTGCAGATTTTTTCTGGGATTAAAAACATTACTCCGGAAAATTAAGATTTTTCCAGATGTGGAAACTTATTCCTAGGTACAATGTGGTCATGTACCTAGGAAAAAATATTCCATCGTAAACTGGAAGTTTTGCAGTCGAGAATATCTTGTCAGTAATGTATTTAACCATCTGTATGTTACATTATTACTGTACTACACACCAGTAATAAGTAATTGAAACCAGAATAAGCAGAAGTATTGCCAAATCCACTTCAGAGTGAAATACATTTTGGAACGGAAAGTAAGAAAAAGTTCCATTTCCAAGGAAGGTAAAATTGTTGCGACATTAAAGATTTTCAGCTCATTTGCAAGTATTACATGTTCTATGCGAGAAAAGTTTCTTCTGTTCCAAGATCCAAGGTGGCGCACTACCGACGAAGCATGACTCAAATGTCCACATGTTATAAAAATAGTTCCACACTTTACTAACCGTCATATTCTGTAACTGAAAGATTAACAACACATACCAAATAGCTATTATGTATTATACAGCACTTAAATATGTATAATGGGAAATGTTAGAAATGCTGCACTATACACAACCGCGAAAGCAACGAAACCTTTAGAAAATGCTCATTTCTTCGTGTGATTCTAACGTGAATCACTGGACTGAAGTACCTCTAGGTACAACACTCTCTCCTCTATCAGGTGCGCAGCTCAGTAACAACGCGTGTGACCCCATTGGGCATCGAGTTCGACTGAGCATGAACCACTGATACTGGTATGTCATCCCATACTGCTTCAGCTCCATCCCAGAGTTCATCAGTCGTAGTGATTGGTGATTGATGGCAATCCAGTTACTATATTTTTTCAATTGGTGAGAGATCTGTAGAATTTATTGGTCATTTCAACTGTTTCACGGCAAATCGGGAGAGCACGGATGAAAGACGGTCTTGCGTTATCTTGTCTCGGGGAATTAGAAGATAGCCACCGACCTTATCACGTCAGAAATGTGACACATGCTGTACAAATTATGGGCTGAGCGAACTAGAGGTGATCGTGTTCTGGACCTAAACGTATCCAAAATGCCACACCATCAAACTACGTTTGGTCCTGTACGGTGACAAAGAATTCAATGTGACGAGGTTCCGCCTCCTCAACGAGCCACGAAAAGCTATAATAATCATAGCCACGACAACTGTATGAGGTGCTCCACAAGTAATCCCACTGTGCGAATAGATACTTGTCTTGCTACGAAGAAACACATTTCCTAATTCGAAATACTTGACGTTGAGGTTCGATCCTGCAGAGTGAACAACTTATCTGTCCTCTCTCGTGCTAGTCGCATGGGTTCCTTGAGATCTTTCATTCCGTTGAGTATGCCTTCTCTGAACCCATCGTCCTCATAATCGCATGACAGCCATGGGATCCTGATCAATGTGAACAGCAGTCTCGAGGAACGATAAACCGTCTTTTCGACAGGCCGCTATCCTTGCACTGTAGATTTCTGACGCTTGCTAGTAGATGTTTCTCGGTATTACATGAGGCAGAAAACGATCTTATGCAGACAACCTGTTATTCAAATGCTACTTGTGACCGAGTAACCTACAGGATACTCTATCCTTATATAAGCACTACACTGTCCAGTCATATTAATACGAGCAACTGTCAAAAGCTGGAACAATCCGCAGTTGGTTGTCTAGTGGCTCGCGTTGCTACCTCTCGATCACGGGGTTCTGGGTTAGATTCCCAGCCGCGTCGGGGATTTTCTGCAGCCGGGAATTGAGTGTTTGTGTTGTCCGCATAATCTCATCATCATTCGCGATGCGGCGAGATTGGAACTGGAAAGACTGGGAACTTGTACGGGAGCTGGCGACTTCGATGTTGAGCGCCCCACAAACCCGAATAATGACCTTCTGCACCTCGACCACTGCGAGACATGCTAAAAGATATTCGATGAGGTTCTGGAAGAACGACAGGGATGTAGAGCCAAGCCGACACCCGTGCCGTGCCAGTTGCGCTAGGTTTCTCGCTTGTGGCTCCATGGCGCGAATATGGTCCAAATGGCTCTGAGCGCTATGGGACTTAACATCTGAGGTCATCAGTCCCCTAGAAGTTAGAACTGCTTAAACCTAACTAATCTAAGGACATCACACACATCCCGGCCCGAGGCAGGATTTGAACCTGCGACCGTAGCAGTCGCGCGGTACCAGACTGAAGCGCCTAGAACCGCTCGGCGATGGCGCGAATAGCTCGTTCGGGGTGGTCCCGCGGATTCTCAATTGCGTTGAAATCGGCGTCGCTTCGTGGCCAGGAAAGTACGGTAAACTCATCCTAGTGCTCTTCGAACCACGCACATGCACTGGGTTTTGTGTGAAAAGCAGGATTATCTTGCTGGCAGATACCATCGTGCCAAGGGAAAACAATTTGCGTATAGCGATGGACATGATCCCTAAGAATAGAGGCATACTTGTGTTGATCCGTTGGGTCGTCTAGAATAACGAGATGCCCCAAGGACCTCCCTCCAGCCCTGACCCTTCCAACAATTGTTGTAGGGTGTTTGCTTTCAGACGTTTCGCGCCGTATACGCCAACGGTCACTTGTCAGACTCAGTAGAAAACCTGACTCATCTGAAAGAGCCACCTGTCACTGGTCACTTGGCGTCCAGTTGCGATACTGGGGTGCGAATTCGTGCCTTAGTCGGCACTGAACATCGGTCAGCATGTCTTCACGAGGCGCCTGCTGCAAAAGCCCACACGCAGCAAAGTTTGCTGAACGGTCGTTGAGGAGACACTGTTCGTACCCCCTTGGATCACCTGGGCGGTCATGTGCTTAACAGTCTAATTGTCCGCACACATCTCGGCATCCGTCATTGACCCTTGTCATCTATGGCCTGCAGCGCACTACTCTTGACTCGGCGCCGGTTTTGGATAGCGCCATTTTGCCATGGACGGTATGTTTTAACCATGACGGCACACAAGCCGATTACACACTTAGCTGATTCGGAATTATTTCCACCGATGACCCAAAAGTCAACGATTATGCCCTTCTGGACGTCAGATAAATGGCTCTGTTTCCGCATTACAACGACTACACTGTTTTCTGCGTCACACCAACATGCTTTTTATTCTCTCCACTGCAAGTGATTCCTGTGACGTTATTGCACGTTGGCGTGGAGCATAGGCGGTGGTCACATTAACGTGATTGGAGCGTGTAGATTTGTCGTTACTCCTACATACTTTTTGCAGTTGCACTGAAATGTTAATGATTTTCAGATCCAAACATGTGGAAAACTCACGCCACTTTTACGCTTCACGTTGTAATATAGTATAGGTGTATATATGTTAAGAATATCTGGGTATGTAGATGGACAACGATAAGGTTCTGTTCCAATTTTTAGACATTTTTACACAGTTTGTTAGCGGCAAATGTACTGGAAACCACATTGATTAATCTATTTAAAGACAAATCTTGTGACGTTTAGCCGGCCGGGGTGGCCGTGCGCCTCTAGGCTCTACAGTCTGGAACCGCGTGACCGCTAAATCGCAGGTTCGAATCCTGCCTCGGGCATGGATATGTGTGATGTCCTTAGATTAGTTAGGTTAAAGTAGTTGTAATTTCTAGGGGACTTATGACCTTAGAAGTTAAGTCCCATAGTGCTCAGAGCCATTTGAACCATTTTGTGACGTCGTAAATCTAGTACATCAATTTATGTCTAAAAATCAAGTAAAGACTTGGCTGATGTAGATACGATATTTTCAGTAAAGATAACAGAATGAATAATTTTCCGTACTTCTACGTTAGGTTATCCGAGGAAGTTATTTAATAACTTAGATGTTTCATAGATGTTATGATAAGTGCTAAAATCGAAAATATGCCATCACAGTACAACTGCATGCTTGTGCTGAAAATTAAGCTACCGTTGACCTGTATGCAACTGAAAACTACTATGGTACGGAAGGACTTGTCAGGGAGCCAACCTGTTAAAGACATGTGAAGAAGATCACGCTTGTTCATAATTAATTTCTCTTGTATACTTGATCGGTGTGCTGACCACACGCCCCTCCTATCCGCATCCTCAACTGAGGATGACACGGCGGTCGGATGGTCTCGATTGGCCACTTGTGGTCTGTAGACGGTGTGCTTTTAGTATACTTGATACTTCTTGTATACGTGAGAAGTGACTCCAGAATATTAATGAATAGTCGTAAATGGCTACCAAATTACAAACCATCTGCAAAATATTTGTTAAGTACTGTCAAATGTGGCGACATCGATATCGCTCATTTTCTCTTTGAGGAAAATCATTTGTTGTGTGAGAATATACTTGGGCTATACCGATGGAAAGTACTTTTGGCATCACCAATCCACGTTCGTCGGTCGTAGCTCCGAACACCTAGGCTGTGTCGCTGCATCTCTGCTGATGCCCCTGGAGCAGTCCGAATAAGTAACGCATTCCAAATATGCATCTTCGAGTGCAAAGTGGATTATCGTTTGCCGTTCCTAAAAATAAAGTCCCGCGTTGCCAATTAAAGTCTACATTTTATTCAAGTCAGGAATGAACCTGAAATTTGTTCCCTGTAAAGCAGTCAACTAATATGGTTAGCTGGCAGCTGGCTTACAAAGGCGAGCACCTAGTCCCCTCGGCAAACAATAACAGAACTACAACTGGCGTCTAATCAGGCCACAGACTCCTGTCCCAGCAGGAGCGCCGTTCGCCTTTCTACTACGCTACTGCATTAGGGTACAAACAAACAAACAAAACGCAATCCTTGCTCTATCTACATAAATAATTTATGTTTGTATTTTAATTTGTATCCATCACACTTCTTCGATTTCTCCTTTGCTTAAAAGTTACTTTCGATTGCATTAGTCTTAATTCGGTAGTTTGTGTTTACTCTGCCTCTCGGTTTATGAGATTTAATGTCTCTGTCATGGGCAAGTCTCTCCCTTTTTTTTCCGTGGACTCTTACATACAACTAAAGAAGGACACAACCCACTTCTAAATACGCAGATATAGTAACAGCAGTTTCAGTACAATAGTCTCGTCAGTACATTTATTAGTCAGTTTAGGTGCGACAAGTAATTAGTCTTTCGCTAACGTCACATGTTTAAGAGTATATTACTGAACTGACGCATCATTCTTGAGTGTTCATCCAATACACTGTAAAATTCTAAGAGGTAATACTAGGCTGCACAAAGAAAAGTTGTTGTTCAGTGTTTTCATGTAGCTCTCCTTGGCTCAAAATACCTCCTTTGTTCCAAAGTCTTGAGTGCTGGCTCCTACCACCTCCCTCTCCCATCTGTACACTGTAAAAGCCTTATGAGAAACGCTCGCCTGTTTCAACCTAATTACGAGAAACGTACTTTTTTGAATGCTTGCCTGGTGTTGAGAGATAATTTCATCGAGAAGTTAACAATCATGATTAGAGACGAACAGTCGTTATCAGTATCTTGTCACATCATCGTTTCCACAATACTGACTGATGCTCTTATAGAACGACACGATGCAGTAACACGAACTCGTATTCAGGAAATTGGTTTCAACTCATAGCCTAGGCACACAAACTTAGATTTACAGTAGTTTCTGTAGGTGATAGCTGAAAGGGTCCTATTAAAGTCACATGGCCAATTTCATGCGTCATCCTTTATCCTACAGCAGCTTATGATTCATTTCAAATGGAACAGGTATCGATGGGTTGTTAAATACCTTTCCATCTTCGTAAGAGCTACTTATTGTTGTGTGTTATCGTCAGTTATTTTCTCTGAGTGCCAGGCTTGGCAATTTGTGAAGTGTATCAAATTCCTGCCAGCTACTAATGAGCACTGCGTAACATTTCTCCACTAAAAATGTTCGTTCACGATGATACAGTGTAAAAAGTCACTGTAGTTTAGTTGGTAATGTGAGCGTTTCCTTTGTCTCGTAGTTAGCGTCGTTGTCCACTTGCCACTAAATACCAGATTCCCAATGGCCACCTGCGTTTACCCGGCGGTTGTGGCCGAGCGGTTCTACGCGCTTCAGTTCGGAACCGCGCTGCCGCTAGGGTCGCAGGTTCGAATCCTGCCTCGAGCATGGATGTGTGTACTGCCTTAGGTTTGTTAGGTTTAAGTAGTTCTAAGTATAGGGGACTAATGACTTCAGATGTCAAGTCCCATAGTGTTCAGAGCCATTTGAACCTGCGTTTACCCTGAGATGAGAAAGCTGCAAAAGCGTCCATTACCCTCGTGAGGCTAAATGAGAAACTTCACAAATATGTTGAGCAGTGATATAGTCACTCAGGCTGCCGAAATCGTGTCTGAAGGAAAGGTGTACGAGTGGATGGGACACATCTCTTCTAGTTTCGCCATGTTTCAACGGCAACCAAATGAAAGGGATTGCTTATGTTTATTACTAATTCTATAAAAATGTCGTCAGTCTAATTTTCTAATGTCCACAAACAGCAAAAGCTATCACCACGAAAGAATGTACAATTCAGGATCTTGTTAACTGCTCTTCAAAGTCTCGTAGCCGACTGGGAATGTTTCCAGCTTATTTCACAATTTTAGCCGCACCTAGGTTGATATTTTTTAATCTTTGAAACGATAACGTTTGCGCGACGTGGGTAAAGTGTACCTCATGATAGTTTCAGTGCAATCCAAGTTAAAATAAAATCTGCTCTTCGTTGATTATGTCACCCCGCGCCAATAGTAAAGGAACTGATCAGGACCTTTTCCAGAGACTTCTTGTGGTATCAACGTTCGATACCATACTTGTTAGGGGTTGCAATTACCGACCGCGGTCCGTATTAGTATCGTTGGACCCGTGAGTCACAACCAGCGCCGCTAGCGCAGCTCCGCGGGTTGTGGCAAGTTTCTAGCGAGCTCTCGTCCACTCTCGCTCGGGACGTCAAGTAGTAAAGTAGCATAGCCTTCAGCTGATAGGAAGCAACCTCTAATAAGGCGCATAGTAACGTATGGCCTAAGTGAGGCCTTAATACTTGGGCTATATGTATGCAGCCAAGAAGAATCCTGTACAGCCAGTTAAGTACAATATACATTATTTTTTACCAAAGACTCCTAATTATTTTAGTAGTTGCAGATCCAGACCTTATCGACGTTACTGAAAACCTGCTTTAATTTATGTGATTCTATTTAGCATTGGCCACCAGTCAACATTGTCGACGACTTGTTCGTCGTCATCATGGCACTTCTAACTTGCATAATGCTACCTAGAAATAATGTTCGCGCTAACTTAACTTACTCTTAGTATTTATGACATAAGATCAGTATTTACAACTACCTTGTGTGACACATTGCTGTAATGTTTTGTGTGTCGTTCTACACTGTCATGGCATCATTGCTGTCTCTAACAAAGTCGATGACTGATAACTTCCGATAAGGCTTTTCATGAAAGATATAACATCAACGACTAGGAACTGTACAGAGGATTGCAGTCAATACCATTTCATTAATAATAACAATAAAAACCGTACTTCTACGTCCACACTACTCAAACCACTATGAAGAGTATGTACGCGAACAAAAAAGTTTTTGCGTCGTTCACTTTCAAGCCTTTCGTTGGTTCATAGAATCATCTTCAGTTGGAGGTTTATATAGCTACATTCCTAGTATTAGGGTGGAGCTAGGGTAGGCTACGTGAAAATCAAAACTACGTATGTTTCGCATTTTTCTGAATATACACAATTTTTTGGGTAGAAAGCTCTACAAAAATTAGAAACTTAAGTTATGCAAAAGTCATATGTGCCTGCAAATACAGCAGAACCAACCTGCCAAAGCATACTGCAGTTTTCGTATGTGCTCTTCACCCTACACCGATGGTTCTTCAGTACTTTTTATAAAGATTTCATGCATATCAGACAGGCGACTATATTTACATTACGTACAGACAGAACTCATATATGCAGCTGACTGCTTAAATTCGTATACATCAAAGTAAAGCTTATTACATTCTTTGCATTATTAAAATGTGGAACGACTGTTATAGGATATGCACAAGTTTGTAAGCAAGAGAGACAGCCGGCAATGACACGATGAAAATTACTTTGATATGTTGGAAGCGCTAAATATTAACGCACTACGAATTTGAAATAAGAGGTCTAATATTGTGTTACCGACATTTTAGTTATACAGGGTGATTCAAAAAGAATACCACAACTTTAGAAATTTAAAACTCTGCAACGACAAAAGGCAGAGCTAAGCACTATCTGTCGGCGAATTAAGGGAGCTATAAAGTTTCATTTAGTTGTACATTTGTTCGCTTGAGGCGCTGTTGACTAGGCGTCAGCGTCAGTTGATGCTAAGATGGCGACCGCTCAACAGAAATCTTTTTGTGTTATTGAGTACGGCAGAAGTGAATCGACGACAGTTGTTCAGCATGCATATCGAACGAAGTATGGTGTTAAACCTCCTGATAGGTGGTGTATTAAACGTTGGTATAAACAGTTTACAGAGAATGGGTGTTTGTGCAAAGGGAAAAGTTCTGGACGGCCGAGAGCGAGTGATGAAAATGTAGCACGCATCCAGCAAGCATTTGTTCGCAGCCCAGGAAAATCGACTCGCAGAGCTAGCAGAGAGCTGCAAATTCCACAATCAACTGTATGGAGAGTCCTACGAAAAAGGTTAGTTATGAAACCTTATCGTCTGAAATTGGTTCAAGCACTGTCTGCAGCTGATAAGATTAAAAGAATCGATTCCTGTGATTTTATCCTTGCTCAAATGGAAACAGATGAATCTTTCGTTTCAAAGATTGTGTTTAGTGATGAAGCAACTTTCCACACTAACGGGAAAGTCAACCGTCACAATGTCTGTATATGGGGCACTGAGAATCCGCGGGAAACAACTCAGTATGAACGTGACTCGCCTAAGGTGAACGTTTTCTGTGCTATTTCAGCCAATAAAGTTTTTGGTCCCTTTTTCTTCGAAGGTGCTACTGTATCTGGACTACAGTATCTGGAGATGTTAGAGAATTGGCTGTTCCCTCAGCTCGAACAAGAAGCACAACAATTCATATTTCAGCAGGATGGAGCGCCACCCCACCACATTGGCACTTATCTGTCCGTAACTACCTGAACGTCAACTACCCGAGGCGATGAATCGGCCACCAGGCAGCCCGTGACAGAGCACTTCATCACTGGCCTCCAAGAAGCCCTGATCTTACCCCCTGCGATTTTTTCTTATGGGGGTATGTCAAGGATATGGTGTTTCGGCCACCTCTCCCAGCCACCATTGATGATTTTAAAGGAGAAATAACAGCAGCTATCCAAACTGTTACGCCTGATATGCTACAGAGAGTGTGGAACGAGTTGGAGTATCGAGTTGATATTGCTCGAGTGTCTGGAGGGGGCCATATTGAACATCTCTGAACTTGTTTTTGAGTGAAAAAAAACCTTTTTAAATACTCTTTGTAATGATGTATAACAGAAGGTTATATTATGTTTCTTTCATTAAATACACATTTTTAAAGTTGTGGTATTCTTTTTGAATCACCCTGTATATCTCACGTGTCTCTACCTCTTAAACGATTTCTTGCTCTACAAAGATAAATGAGCTGCAAACAATATACTTGCACTCGAGGCTGAACTTAACTGAATAAATGCAGAAGAGATTAATTAAAAAATTGTGGTCAAATATCTATTGTAACGTATAAAATAATGTAACTGTTTTGTCAAAGTTTTTAAAGAGACTGATAGAGCATGTTTCACTATTGTCACTGACCACATTTTTTTCCACATTTCTCTCTGTGGACATGAATTCCTAATTGTTGATACAGAGTCATCCGTTGCCCTTTGTTCAATGTATGTAGTATTTTAAGGTTTCTTTGTACACTGTCAACTTGATTTCCTGTGTCTTTTATATGGATAGTTGTGTGGTGTGTAGTATCGAAAGGCACTGACAAGTTACGGCCTGTTTTACCAAGCTTTAATTTATACAGCGTATGCCAGAGTATGGAAAATTATCTCAACTGTTTCTTGAGCTATGGGGCAGTCTGTGGGAAAATTTGTTGTTGGTTTGGAATGCAATTGCCGGTCGCGGTGGCCGAGCGGTTCTAGGCCCTTCAGTCCGGAACCACGCGACTGCCACGGTCGCAGGTTCGAATCCTGCCTCGGGGTTGGATGTGTGTGATGTCCTTAGGTTAGTTAGGTTCAAGTAGTTCTAAGTTCTAGGGGACTGATGACCTCAGGTGTTAAGTCCCATATCGCTCAGAGCCATTTGAACAATTTTTTTGGAATGCAATTTTTGTTTTATATTGTTTGAAGATATTGGCATTTTTCGGGAAATATTACCGAAAAATGTAATGCATGTTCTTAACGTGTTTTCTTGCTTCTTGGAGATGGTTTTGTTAAGTTTCTTTTTTATCGGTTAAGTTAAGCGGTGCGGTAGTGTAAGCATACACCCATTAGGTGCAGGTTAACGCAAATCAATGGGATCTTCTGAGCTCTATATAACAATGAATGGTGTGCTCCTGCTTTGCTAATGCTGGGGTTTCAGGAAGAAATGTCAGTAAGGCAACTGGCGAATAAAGCGCTGCTGGACTGCATCACTGAAGCTAAAAGTGAACCTTTTATACATACAAATGCACAACAAGGTTCTGCAAATTAAGGAACAACAATCAGCTGCAACGTTCAAAACAAGACGAACAATATGCAGAATTCATGAAGATATAAAAGTATTATGCAAATAAAATCTGGGCCAAAACAGTCAAGCTGTAGGTATTTCATCTCTCACTTATTTTTACACTTAATCTCTAACATATATTACACTTTTCTTTAAACACAAGAACAGTGTAACACCAAGTGCAGAGTGCAAAGTATCAACAACAAATCGCTGTATGCAGCAACTCTTTGGCTCTACATTATCCTCAAGTACACATTACTCTTGTACACTTTATGTTCGCAGCTTTCGTTGGACTGGATCTAGAAGGAATTACAAAAGAAAACAAGAGAAAATTTTATCTCCAGAAAAAGGCCTAACGTGGTATCCATTTCATTTGGCTTGCTGCTTTGAAAAGTCGTCTCTGCTCCCTATTGATACCACGAATGTAACTACCCAATTCTTCTCCTGGGGATGATGGTACGAAAACACGAAGCACTAAGAGGTAAAATAATTTGTATATAATTTTGTCGCAGTCCTCATCGCACCCAAAAGTGTCACTATTTTGAAACATTGTCATTGTCTCCTGTTACGAAACGGATGTAAAATGTGGCTCAAAGACGCCTATAAACCCTCTCTGTCGTGATTCGAAACATCGAGCCCTAAGGGGTCACCCTCGGGCTCTGTGACTCTTCAAACCGCAAATTGTGGTCGCACTACAGTCCAAAGAGGAGAGATCTCATCCGATGGAGTTTTAGAGAACGTGTGAATCGTGCGAGGGTGTTATCAATGGCAAATGCTGTCAAGAACGTCGTTCTGTTGCATATCGTACTGAAAAATTTCGTTTCCGATCGCAGAATATGCGTAAATGAGAGCCCTAAGGGAGGAGGTGATTTCATTGACTCCCCCTATGCCACTTCCTGAGGCATCTTCCTGTCGACTTTGGTGACGGTGTGTGTGAAATATTCCGGCCTTCATCGCAGAGGTGTCAAGTAAAGACGTGAAATTTGGTTAAGGGGCTCCGGAAAGGCTCAAAATCATGAAAAGTTCAATTTTTACTTTTTTGCGTTTTCTGGATCTGCAGACTATTACCTTTTAATAGATATATAATTTATTCAATTCCGAAGACTACAACTATTTTTAAATTTTTTTTTGAAATGTGTTCTACATGGGCGTGACCCACAGTGGCGCTGTTAAACTGCTGTCAAATGGTGTTATTATTAACGTCCGTGTTCATCAGGTACATTTTAGTGATGTGAGATAAAGTATGTGTTGTGGCTAACCTGTGATGGTTCAATATATATCGCTGGTGTGATTGTCGATTGTTTCATGTTTATTTACTCTGTCGTTATCTCGAAAACATTCGTAATTAATTCTGTTTCTTGAGTCTCTGTTTTGTTGAAGTATAATAATGAGTAAAAGTAAAGTCATTAGAAATCGTCTGAAGGCTTTTAAGAAAAGGAGAAATGTTGGAAAGCCAAAGGTATGTGTTATTACTGTAAATAATAACATTCTAACATGGTACGAGCGATGCTTGCTTTAGACAAGGAACGTCTTCGGGCTGCAGACAGGGCTGTAAAGAGTCTAGAAATACAAGCAAGAGTAAACAGGAGGAGGAACAAGAGGAAGCTGGAGGAGGAGTTTCCAGAGAATGAAGATAATCCATCCTATGGACCTGGAATGCACTAAAAAGTTAATCCAATCTTTGTCGCTCGATTGCCAAAACTTTTATTTTCTCATACTAATTACATGTCTTCTAAGGATCTTCCAAACATATTTGTTTCAGACTTTCAGTAAATGTTACACAGTACCTTCTGCATAATTTAACACAGCCTTTTCCAAAAAACTGTATATTTTTGAATATATAAATAAAAAATTGCAAAAAAATGTTGTGAATTTTCATTACAATTGAAAAAAAAATCATCTTTAATAACTGAACTAAAATTTTGTAAAATCCCTGTGTTAAGTTGTAGCCCATATTCCAATAAATAATCTGTAAAAAGTTCAACTTCCTACCTCAAATACTTTGTGAGGAAAGATGTAATTTATAAGCGTTATTTTAACATTGCAAGTATAGGGCGTTCCGGAGCCCCTTAAGAGGGAAGTGGAGGGGGGAGGGGCGGCTGTGACGACCTTCCCGTCGTTTAATTCCTCCACGGCGGTGTTGGGCAGAATTGTGAAATTTAGTGCCAACGTGACATTGTTAACCCAGCTTACAACTCACATGAACGCCTGAGCTCTTGCCTTTTCCCGCGTGTGTGGATACCTTGCAGTTTGAAGCTTCACCGAGCCAGAGAGTGACGTCGCAGAGCGCCACGATAGAGGAAGGCTGCAGGCACCTCCGAGTCAAATTTCGAACTTCTGCGTCCCAGTTTGAGAAAATGACCGGCTTTCAAGAAAGTGACCCTTTAACTGTAGTGTGTAGTATATATCAAGATTCTGCAAACCGTTGTAAAGTACATGACTTTCTCTCACACATTATGGTTCCTTCTTCTTCAAAATGGCTCTGAACACTATGCGACTTAAATTCTGAGGTCATCAGTCGCCTAGAACTTAGAACTAATTAAACCTAACTAACCTAAGGACATCACACACATCCATGCCCCAGGCAGGATTCGAACCTGCGACCGTAGCGGTCGCTCGGTTCCAGACTGTAGCGCCTAGAACCGCACTGCCACTCCAGGCCGGCCCTTCTTCTTCCATTCGAGTACGGAGAGCGGGAAAAATGTCTCTTTTAAAGCTGAAATAAGTCTGATGTCTTTGTGATCCCTACAAGAGCGATACGTAGGGGCTAATACTGGTTCTTGAAACTTTCTAAGTAGCCTTTCGTGAGACGGTTGATATCCGTCATGTTCCTGACAGGTCAGGCTTCGTAGGATTTCCGTGCCATTCTGTCCTGAATCATACGTAGAGTATTCTAGGAAGGCCACACAAGTCTTTTATAAGCTAACTGCATGTTCTCAGTAACCTACCACTGAAACCGCAGTACGCAGACACCAGTGTTTGTTGTGAACTTATGAAATAATTTTAAGAGTGAGAACTACAAGTTACAATTTTAAACAAGCATTATTTCAGTCATTATTGGACGCTAAACTACGTGGAACTAGGGGCTTACTGATCATAGCAACCACTTCATAACGGATAATATTATACTTTCCAGGGTGTGCTGAAAAGTAATGCCGCTGAATTCTTTACATGAAAACTCTTTAAACATTTAAAATAAAACATGCTCTTAACATTCTGCCTCTTTATTTTCCATGTTTCCTGCTGCTACAGGGCTGCGAACTGTAGCGTGCGACATGACGGTTTGTAAAGTAAGTATGTCGGTGCATCAGAAACCAGGGACAGCATGGTGTAATCGAATTAGAATCGAATCGTTCGTTCACACACTGAGAACCCTCTCCTTTGCCAAGACGATGCCAGACCAATACACGAGCGCTGTGACGTCTGCAACAGTCCGACCCCTTGGGTTCACCGCCACCGATCATCCTCCATACCGTTCCGCCTTGGCCCAATCCGATTTTCGTCTGTTCCCAAAACTTGAAGAACATGTTCGAGGACTTCATACTGACAGTGACGACGTGGTGGAAGTAGAGGTGAGGTTTTGGCTCCGTCTAACAAAGTCATACATTCTACAGTGGCAGTATTAACAAACTGGTCCCTTGTTGGGCGAAACCTGTTCGTCGCAAAGGTGACTATGTTGAGAAACAAATACACTCCTGGAAATGGAAAAAAGAACACATTGACACCGGTGTGTCAGACCCACCATACTTGCTCCGGACACTGCGAGAGGGCTGTACAAGCAATGATCACACGCACGGCACAGCGGACACACCAGGAACCGCGGTGTTGGCCGTCGAATGGCGCTAGCTGCGCAGCATTTGTGCACCGCCGCCGTCAGTGTCAGCCAGTTTGCCGTGGCATACGGAGCTCCATCGCAGTCTTTAACACTGGTAGCATGCCGCGACAGCGTGGACGTGAACCGTATGTGCAGTTGACGGACTTTGAGCGAGGGCGTATAGTGGGCATGCGGGAGGCCGGGTGGACGTACCGCCGAATTGCTCAACACGTGAGGCGTGAGGTCTCCACAGTACATCGATGTTGTCGCCAGTGGTCGGCGGAAGGTGCACGTGCCCGTCGACCTGGGACCGGACCGCAGCGACGCACGGATGCACGCCAAGACCGTAGGATCCTACGCAGTGCCGTAGGGGACCGCACCGCCACTTCCCAGCAAATTAGGGACACTGTTGCTCCTGGGGTATCGGCGAGGACCATTCGCAACCGTCTCCACGAAGCTGGGCTACGGTCCCGCACACCGTTAGGCCGTCTTCCGCTCACGCCCCAACATCGTGCAGCCCGCCTCCAGTGGTGTCGCGACAGGCGTGAATGGAGGGACGAATGGAGACGTGTCGTCTTCAGCGATGAGAGTCGCTTCTGCCTTGGTGCCAATGATGGTCGTATGCGTGTTTGGCGCCGTGCAGGTGAGCGCCACAATCAGGACTGCATACGACCGAGGCACACAGGGCCAACACCCGGCATCATGGTGTGGGGAGCGATCTCCTACACTGGCCGTACACCACTGGTGATCGTCGAGGGGACACTGAATAGTGCACGGTACATCCAAACCGTCATCGAACCCATCGTTCTACCATCCCTAGACCGGCAAGGGAACTTGCTGTTCCAACAGGACAATGCACGTCCGCATGTATCCCGTGCCACCCAACGTGCTCTAGAAGGTGTAAGTCAACTACCCTGGCCAGCAAGATCTCCGGATCTGTCCCCCATTGAGCATGTTTGGGACTGGATGAAGCGTCATCTCACGCGGCCTGCACGTCCAGCACGAACGCTGGTCCAACTGAGGCGCCAGGTGGAAATGGCATGGCAAGCCGTTCCACAGGACTACATCCAGCATCTCTACGATCGTCTCCATGGGAGAATAGCAGCCTGCATTGCTGCGAAAGGTGGATATACACTGTACTAGTGCCGACATTGTGCATGCTCTGTTGCCTGTGTCTATGTGCCTGTGGTTCTGTCAGTGTGATCATGTGATGTATCTGACCCCAGGAATGTGTCAATAAAGTTTCCCCTTCCTGGGACAATGAATTCACGGTGTTCTTATTTCAATTTCCAGGAGTGTATGTTGACATAAAGAATAAAGATGTAAACTGTCTATAACGTACGTTCTATTTAAAAAGCTTACGAGTTTTCACATCAATAGTTCGGAGACGTTACTTTCTGGCACGCCCTCGTAAAAATTTATCGAATTGAGTTCCTTTGTTTTACTTAACTTACCTTTCTTATTTGGTAAAATATTAAGACATGTGGCAAGTGAAATACATCAAGCAAGGTGTGGTTAAAAAATGATGAAATACTACTTAGGAATGATCGGGCCCTCCCCTCCCTCATCCACAAGGTATTTCATTAATAAAGTTGCGCCAAATCTTCATATGATTAACGATTTCTAGTTCAATGATATTAAAAATGAAATAGAAAGGTTTTTGCAGATTTTGTAACTGCTTGAAAAAGTAGTCTGGAAAATTTTTAAGCTGCTGTTAGAAGTGACAAAAATATTTACATTGTGGACGTTCTGGATTCAAACTTTCATTCACGCCTCTTTTCCACTCTCCTTGCCAATAACCACATTTTTATCGTGAACGAACCACTGTTACAGTCGTTAGACGATATAAAGAACGTCGTTCTCGCTTTACACAACCACCAATAATCAACTCAAGTAGTGGCGTTAACAGCAGTTGCGTAAATGCTTCCGGCGTGCAGCGAGATGCCTACACAAGCAGCTATGTGCTAGCAATATAAACATTCCCTTAGGGACGCATGCAGCAAATATGTATATCCAAAGCCACAATTTCGAACAAGTGAGTCAATAATATGCATTTGAGTTCCGTAGCTGCATTACCGAATAGCAAGTATCGTTTTTCCTTGCGCGCATGTTTCATTATGCCATTTTTAATGCCACAGTGAATCTTAGAGCTTCTCTAAGGACACAATGAAAGCAACTGAATATGTACAGGATTATACTTCTGCGACCGTAACGCAGTGTATTCTTAAGATTTCCGGAAATATTAAGGTACAACCTGTCATAACGCTACAATGATAGCGCTTAACTTCTTGCCTACAGCATCCTAAGATACTCTGAAGATCTCAAAGGAATTACTTGCGCGTGTGACTTGTATCCACTGGAACTTATGGGGCTCTCAGCTCTCAGGTATTGTCAGTGTGATTGTATCCATGCTCCACATACTACGGAGAACTTCCCCTGTGACTAGAATGGAATAATTACATTTCATAATGTCATACGAAATTAACAATTTAAGGACATCTTAAAATGACAGAATGTCTGAAAATTGTGTATTTGTTGTATTTCGCAGAGAAGCTACTCGTGAACTGGGATTGTGAGACAACCTGCGCGGATGGGAGACCAGTCACGGGCTGCTCGTAATCTCTTCAGCAGTATTGGAATGCAAGCATCATACTAATAAAGTGAAGTATTTCTCTTAAGAGTGTTCTTTTTTATGAACTAGCTGCATTTTTTTAAGATAAGGGAAAGAGAACACGCTCTAAAGCGATAATTCGCATCAAACATTGCATCATTCCCTAGTCAACATGAAATCGTCTGGATTCAGTAACCTCTGATTTTTTTTTTTTCATCGCTAGCTACTGCCAGGTAGCTCTATGCTCTGTGGATGTTGGAGTATCAACAGTCGACAAAACTATCGAAGTTTGCTGCGTTAGGGTGTCAGTACTCAACCATTGTAAACGAAACCACTGGCTCTAGCATCATGGATAAATGCAGGTTATAGCTATAGAAAATTTACTATTGTGAAAGTGAGAAAGTCTAACTGACTAAAGTGACAAGAATATACGCTTCTCTCCAATATCAGCGAAAGACAAAGTGAGTCAGACTAATCCAAGACAGGGCAAGACGTATCTAATGCAAACGAGTCTCGGATTTATGTAACTGTTGATAGTTCGGATGTGCAGAGCACGTGTTCTTAGGTTGTAAGCTTAGCTTAAAGTCTCGAAAGTAAAACATTGTAATTTCCTTGCATCCATGGTGTACAGATAGCGTCTTTGACTAGTAGCATAAACGTCCTGATTCTCATGTTCGATCCCACTTATTGTTTAAATTTTCAATAACAATGGCAGCCGAAGATTTACGGTACAAGAAGTCACACTTGCTCTGTCAACAGCCTTGCTAAAGAGGACAGAAGAGCGGACGTGGTCCCACGGCAACCTCTTGCCCATTTCGATGCAGAAGGCAGCGAGTTAAAGACGCAGAACATACGGCCTGTAATTGAAATAAGCTTCATGATGACCTCACCATTGCCAAAGGATTCCATATTAGTCCCTCATCCGTTCCACCAGGAACTGACTGACAAGGAGGAGGTAACGACGAGAAAAATGTTGAGTAAACAACTTCAGGGTAATATTCTACGAGTCCGAGAGTGCAATGTCAGAAAATTGAATGAGCTGGGAAGCTAGGAAAGTTGAAAACGAAACTGGAAAGACCCAGTCTACATATGTTATATATTAGACACTGAGCGAACTGAAATTGAAAGAAGATAAGAATTTCTGGTCAAGCGAATACAAGATAACATCAAAAGTAGCAGGAAACAGTGTAATGGAAGAAAGATTCTTTATGAACAAGAATTTAGGGCAGAGAGTGAGTTAATGTGAACAGTTCAGAGACAGAGTTGTTCTCACAAGAAATGATATCAAACTAATGCCAACAACAATACTTCAGGTACAGGCCTACACGCTGACATCACAAGTGGAATATGAAGAGACAGTGAAAGTGTATTAGTATACTGAATATTTAACTCAACAAGTGATGGAGGTTGATAATCTATTAACTGGTGACTGCAATGTGGCAGTGGGGGAAGTAATAGAAGAGAGAGTAACCAGAATTATGGGCTACGTAGTAGGAAAGAGAGAGGAGAAAGACTAACTGGAATCTACAATTAATTTCAACTAGCAAAGCGAATGCACTGTTCAAATATAACAAGAGAAGGAATTCGCGACAATATAACACAATATAGGAGGGTTGGAACTTAAATAGTGGCAACTATTTATCCACAACCGATACAAAAGAGTTACATGTTTTCACCTGTTACTGTCCTTCAAAGTAGTCACCAGCGTTGTGTAGATACCGTTGCCAGCGATGTGGAAGGCGTATTATACCGTTAGCAGAGCCTGTTCTGTTGATGGTGCGAATGGACCGGTCTAAAGTTATGGTGATTCTCGTGTACGAATGTGATGGTGTTATCCTAACTCACTACGTTCCTCCGTGGCAGACCGTCAGTGTACAGTAATAATGTTCGTTTTTGGAGCTTCATCTGCGACCAGCTTTGCGAAAATAGCGGCGAAACTTTCTGCACAATCCATCCATCATTCTATCGTACAGAAATTCATATGAATTCCTTTAATGAAACAGCTGAGATAATTTTAACCTATGCAAGAATCAATTGTATACATGGTATCGGTTATCTCTATAAAAAAAGGTTATGTTAGGGAGGGTGATTCATTATAACACTTAAGGTAAGGTAAGGAATGAGAAGGTTTGGCGCAGAATCGGAGAGGAAAGGAGTATGTGGGAAACACTGACAAGGAGAAGGGACGGGATGATAGGACATCTGTCAAGACATGAGGGAATGACTTCCATGGTACTAGAGGGAGCTGTAGAGGGCAAAAACTGTAGAGGAAGACAGAGATTGGAATGCATCCAGCAAATAATTGAGGACGCAGGTTGCAAGTGCTACTCTGAGATGAAGAGGTTGGCACAGGAGAGGAATTCGTGGCGGGCCGCATCAAACCAGTCAGAATACTCATGACCATTGCCTGTGAAGTCATTTTGTGCTATCAGTCCCCACACTTCCCCATGGAGTAAAAGCACGCAGAGTGATTTGAACTGCAACTTAACTGTGTCTAGACATGTGAAAGTTAGTTTCTGCTACAGTCGTTTTGTCGAATAACATATACTCGCCTTAATTTTTGCTACATTTTGCTTATGCAAAGAAACGTATTCAGAGTACAGTTCTGCTCCACGTTAACTTGCTGATCCGCGTCAGGGAGCCCGTGAAAACAACGGTTATGACGGATCCTGGAGCAGTGCGTGCGGCGATAACGCAGCGCCGGGTAGGCCAGCCAGAGCCGGCCGCTGGCTGGCTCGTTAGCCAGCGCCAGCGCCAGGTTATCGCACGGTGCCGTGGCGTGTCGCGCCGCCGACGTCGATAGAGACATTACGGGCGTCGCATTGCGTGCGGCATGAAACGGCTAACACGCTTGTCGCTGACGTGTTGCCGCGCCGAGCCGGCCGCGCGACGCTTTCGTTGGTTTTCCCGCCCGTCCCCCACTGCAGGCGTTCCCACCGTGACGACGTCGTCGCCGTCCGCTTTATCGGTGACGCCGTGACGGCAGAGGCGTATCGTTTCGCGAGGAACCTAGCGTTCATGCGTCATACCTGCAGCTCCATTAAGAGAGAACTCTCACAATCTTCCCCCTCTCCTCTTCTCCTCATGTCACCACCCGGTGAGCATTCTAGCAAGTAATTATGGATTCCAAGTTTGCTACCACTGCTGGCTCTTAGAAAATAGCAATTACATATAAGACACAACACTGTCACAGAAACAAATGGGAACTCTAAAATTCACCGGCAAGTAGAATGTCCATTAAGAACGTACGAAAAGAATAACATAAAGAGCTCTGTAACTTATCTTCACGAAATTCGTTCTATTATGTGAAGAAGCCATCAGGCGTAAGTATGTAGAATTGTTTGTCAACGATGACATCTGTTTTATTACAACCATTCGATGACAGTGACAAGGCGTGTATGACAGTGAATATATCCAATAAAAAATGGTTCAAATGGCTCTGAGCACTATGGGATTTAACATCTGGGATCATCAGTCCCACAGACTTAGAACTACTTAAACCTAACTAAGCTACGAACATCACACACATCCATGCCCGAGGCATGATTCGAACCTGCGACCGTAGCAGCCGCGTGGTTCGGGACTGAAGCGCCTAGAACCGCTCGACCACATCGGCCGGCGAATATATCCATTAAAACGTCAACTATATGTTACACTGTTTTGTTTAGAACATGGTAAGTTATGCTCCAGACGCCATTACTTAACTATCGCTCACACTCAGCAACACTCTTCTTGCTCTAGGAACGACGCCTGTCACAAATTCGTTAATACACTCTAAGACAAAAGAAGTAAATAAACAAATGAAGAAATAAATGAAACACGTATGACGAAGGAGTTATCCGATGGAGACGGAAATCGGTAGCCGTGATCCACATGTTCAGCCAAACAAACGATTACAATTTCAGAAAAACTGGATGATTTATTCAAGAGAAAGACCTTCAAAAACCGAGGAACGTGTTTCCACCTGTGGTCCTTATGCAACCACTTATTCAGTTCAGCGTTGATTGATAGAGCTGTAGAATGTACTCCTGAAGGATATCGTGCCAAATTCTGTCAAACTGGCCCGTTATATCCTCAATATCCCGCGCTGGTTGAAGAGCCGTTCCAATATTGTTCCAAACGTTCTAAGCTGGGGAAACACCCGGCCAAGGTGGGGTTTGCCAAGCACGAAGAGAAGCAGTAGAACCTCTCGCCATATGAGGACGGACATTATCTTGCTGAAATGTAAGCCCAGCATCGATTGCCATGAAGGGCAACAAAAGGGAACGAAGAATATCGTAGACGTACCACTGTGCTGTAAGGGTAACGCCGATGACAACCAAATGGATTATGCTTAGAACTGAAATGACACCCTAGACCTTCACTTCTGGTTGTTGGGCCATATGGCGGGCTACAATCAGGTTGGTCTCTCACCATTCTCTGGGGTATCTTCAGACACTTCTACGCTGGTCGCCAGGGCTCAATTCGAAGCGTTACTCATCACTGAATACTATCTATTCCAGTCAATGGGATTTCAGGCTGAATGTGCCGGACACCTCCGCAGATGGGCTTGTTGGTGTGCAGGTGTCAATGGTAGTCGCCGTAAGGGGCGTCTTGATCTCAGTTCTCTATCTGCAAGCCGTTTATTAATGGTCCGTGAGATCACTAAAGCACTAGTTGCACGTCGGATCGACGATAATGATGAAACCGCGCCTGTGAGTGCCTTTCTGACCATTGCTCTGTCCTCGCGTTCTGTTGTCTCTCTAGGTCGACCGCTTCCTTCTTGACGTTGTGTTCGGCCATGGTTCACCCATTCCTGTCAACACCATCGAACAGTGCCGTCGCTCCTATTCAAATATCGAGCGATTCGCCAATTTCTCCAACCGGATTCTTTGAGCCAGGTGCACGATGAAATTGCTCTGCAGCGTCAAACATTCATCCATATACATCGGTTTAAAATTTTGTATTTTCCGTCGATACTGTATGAATATCAATTTGTGACTAATTGTCGTAGCTCCTACTTCGTGCGTGGTTTTTTATCTTAGAGTGTAGTTTGTGTATTCATATTTAATGACTTCGTCAATCGAATTTAGGCGGTACGTGCGCCAGTATAAGAAACTTCTTTTTATTGGTCTTTGTGAAAACACAATTAAAAACAAGCAAATAACGCACCGAATGAAATTTATGGTGTCAAGTAGAATATTTCGTGTGATTTCTGGATTACATAGTAATAATTTATTCTATATACCGTCTGACGATCCTTTTGAATAATGTGTCAAAGACTTTATATTCTGACCTCTTATAAAAGGGCAAATGGGTGCACAAAAGCGTACTAGTGTGAATAATTGAACGAACAGTGTTGTGCGAACATTTTATTTTTGGATACCATAGTTTTCCAATCTGCTACAAATGCCGAGTTACGAATGTGAATGACAATGTATCGGGCACGCCGCAAGGTGTACATACGAAACAATCTGACATCAGCACTTAGTTAAAGGATGATGAAAAATAGCATCCTAACAAAAATATGTACTTTTCTTTTAATGAAAGCATTGTTCTTGTAATGCCGCGCGGGATTAGCCGGGCGGTCTGAGGCGCTGCAGTCATGGACTGTGCGGCTGATCCCGGCGAAGGTTCGAGTCCTCCCTCGGGCATGAGTGTGTATGTTTGTCCTGAGGATAATTTAGGTTAAGTAGTGTGTAACCTTAGGGACTGTTGACCTTCGCAGTTAAGTCCCATAAGATTTCACACACATTTGAACATTTTTGTTCTTGTAATAGTCCTTCAGTATTTGCTAACCTCTGTACGCTACAAGTAATTTTACTGGCTGTGCTGTGTGACAACATCTTCATAAACAGCCTTCATAAAAATTAAATACCTATTGTAGCGCACCTCAAGTAACTGGAAATGATGTTATTTGTTTCCTCATGAACAGAAATTGCAATCTGACAATATTGGCAGCAAAAATTTATATGATAGAATTGAAATTTCAGACATGAAGCTGTTCTTCAGTCAGTATTAATGGCGATTTTTATGCTCAAATTTTCGGAGAGATAATGTATGATGAACTTTTTACTCAAATGTTCGAAGGGATATCGAGACCTGCAGATTTTTCTTCATGAAAATCTATGTCAGATGCTTCTTTTGCAAGTAGAATATATTATGGTTAAAAATAAGACTCATTCCATTAATCCCGATGTTCTGAGTGGAGACATTAATTATTCACCTACCATTTCTAGCAGTGTTATTGAAACGGAATCGCCGGCCGCAGTGGCCATGCGGTTCTAGGCGCTACAGTCTGGAACTGCACGGCCGCTACGGTCGCATTTCGAATCGTGCCTCGGGCATGGATGCGTGTGACGTCCTTAGGTTAGTTAGGCTTAAGTAGTTCTAAGTTCTAGGGGACTGATGACCAAAGAAGTTAAGTCCCATAGTGCTCAGAGCCATTTTTTGAAACGGAATAGTACTAACGGAAATTTAAAATATTTTGTTTCAGCGTAGTGAGTTGAAAGTATGTTTGACACTTCTGTTACGTTAACGTTTTGTCAGTGTTCTCTACAAAGACATTTCGACAGGATATTCGGCTATGTTCTTCTGCCATCTTTCCTGCACAAGCCCACACGCTAGTTGGTCAATTTTGTGGAATTTGTTGCTGAGTGCTCGATTCACGCAAACCATTATTTCCCAGGAATCAGACGCACATCATCATCTCTCCTCGAACTGATTTTATCAGAATAGCTTCTACGGTATACCAGTCGATTCGCTGTGAACATACGTGTTAATGTTTTGTTTGCAACGTTATTAGAGACAAAACACCCTGCCCGGCTATTTTCATAGGACACGCTCATCGCATTCCAGTGGCCGATGTTACAAAAGAGCCGTTCACACATCACTGAAACATTTCTTGTTCAATTTCTTCGAATGCATTGTCCCAGAGCAGTCAAGAACATGTTGCTGTCTCCTGCACGTATCTCACGACACGACTGGGACGGTAAAAACCAATAAATTCCAGCTTATGCAGAGACTTGGTGAAAATTAATTTCGCCGTGTTCCTTTTACGAAAATAAAAGAAGAGAAATACGGCTGTGAGAGGCATGATAGTGGGTCACAGCACATCTCCCCCTCCGCCAAACGTCGCAAAGTGCAGATGTAGGTGTCGTTTCCCACGATACACTATCAGTGTGTCAACTTCCATGAAAGTTACGGTGAGAACTGGCTGCAACATCATTCACATGAAAACGTGATGAGAGTTTTAAAGAAGTCAGAAGAAAACTGCATCAGAATATTCGTAATGCTAGTTGGAACACACACTTCACGAAATCACATTGATATACATTTTACAATAAAACAATGTACTACAGTTCACTCATTAAATCTGACAAAACGTTTTGTGATTTTCTCCGGATCTATTTGAATGAAACTGGAGAATAATATGAAAAACTTTGATCTAGTGTAGGTCCGCGGACGAGGAACAATAGATCAGAGGAGTCTGATCGAATTATGCCGGTCTGAGAGTGAAATAGCATTGGACACTGTGAGGAGAAAGCGAATTAACCGAAACTGACAGCAGCTTCCTAATGGAAGGCGCACAACACGGACTTCAGCAACATACTGCAGATATCCGTACTATTTCTCCGGGACAGATAGTGTGACGAATAGGACAGTCAGGCAGACAACGTAGAGGTGCCGTTTGAACATACGGGTCACGTTCCAAAAGAAACTACGGAGAAGAGGCTAGAAATATTTCAGGTATGAAATATATCATTCCATTTAATTCCAAAAAATTGCTTATGTATAATATCAGGTTCGTGCACAGCTTCGTGGCGTCTTTGTTTTGCATGTATTCGGGTTGCTATGGATTTATTGATTGATTGTCGTTTTTTATTTGTAGCTTAATGTTGCTATTCTAGTTTATATACTGTCATTTTGTCATTTGGAGATAGTGACTGGAACTGTGGACACTATAAAACGGAGTGCCAAGTGGAGAATTCAGAACATTTCCGATACATTCTTCTGTTTGTGTTCAATAGAGGGGTAACAGCCGCGGACGCAGCCAGAAACATTTGCGCCGTGTAGGGGGATAATGCCATTGGACAGAGCACGACAGCAAAATGGTTTCTCATTTTAAGGAGGATCGTTTCGACATTAGCGGCTCTTCACGTTCAGCAAGATCTTCGGGCTTTGATGAAGATGATTTAATCACGTTAATCCACAATGATTCGCGTCATTTCACTCGAGAACTGAAAAATGTGATGAATCCTGAACATTCCACCCTCGCGCGACATTTGCATGTAGTGGGGAAGGTTCAAAAATCGGGTTTGTGGGTATCGCATGCTCCAAGCCAAAGTCACAAACATCAGCAGGTGGCCATATGTGAATCTCTGCTTGCTCTTCATCATTTGGCTCATGAAGAACACCGACCATTTCTATCCTGTGTCGGTACTGTTGACGAGACATTGTGTCTTTATGCTAACATAAGGAAAAGAGAGGAACGTTTGAGTCCAAACAAAACAGCCACTTACCGGACAAAGACCAGCGCAAAATCCACAAAAGATAATGTAATGCATCTAGGGGAACAGCAACGGTGTGGTCTGCTACGAAGTGCTTCTTCAGGGTGTAACCATCACTGTTAACATTTATTGTCAACAACTGAGATGTCTTACATGCGCAGTCCAAGAACATTACCAGAAAGACTGCGCGAAGTGAAGCTACTCCACGGTAAAACCCGCCCACATTCTGCTAGACTTATTCACCTGATCTTGTGCCCTCAGATTCTGACCTTTCCCGCTCTGTATCGAACAACTTTCAAGGAACTTACTTTCCGGATGAAAATGCGCTCCGAACATGGGCCGACGACTTCTTCGTCTCAAAATCACATGATTTCTGCAGTCGCGGAACCGCAAGCTACCTCAGCGTTGACAGCCTGTTGTAAGTAGTAAAGGAGAGTATATTACTGATGGCTAAACTCTGTGTTGTCCGCCCCGATAGCTAAGTGGAGACGGTGGCGTGCTGTCACGCCAAGGGGCCTGGGTTCGACTCCCGGCTGAGTCGCAGTTTTTCTCCGCTCAGGGACTGGGTGATGTGTTGTCCTCATTATCATTGCATCATCATCAATGGAAGGAAATGGAAAACCACCACAGGAATCACTTCCCTAGACGCTCATGCGGTGGACCTCTCAGACGAGGCTTCCCCCATGACAAGACCTGCCGTAAGGCAGAACACATTTTAAAAAACTCTGTGTTACGTATATTTGTTGTGTTCATGACACTTATATAAAACTGCTACGAATTTATGCGCGTACCGAATATAAAAAAAATTTAATCTCTACCGTACCACATATTTTCTTAAGTAAGTGATGACTACTGTAATTCTCACAGTTCATTACACCACACTCTGGAGGACACATGTTTGAATCTAATTCAATTTCAGCGCACCGTATGCCATTGCTAAGTATAGGCTCAGGAGCAGAAAACAAAACCGTTGAGGATAAAAAGTAGTTTGGTTACCAACACTGGAGTATCAGTGACTGTGGTGACAGATTTCATTGCACTGAACGTATTATGCCTGATAACATGACGCGCTTTAGCCACACCAAAACACGTTTTCTCACAATACAAACGAAGTTTGAAACCCTTCATCTGTTTCATTTTACACTACTGGCCATTAAAATTGCTACACCACGGAGGTGACGTGCTACAGACGCGAAATTTAACCGATAGGAAGAAGATGCTGTGATATGTAAATGATTAGCTTTTCAGAGCATTCACACAAGGTTGGCGCCGGTGGTGACACCTACAACGTGCTGACATGAGGAAAGTTTCCAACCGATTTCTCTTACACAAATAGCAGTTGACCGGCGTTGCCTGGTGAAACGTTGTTGTGATGTCTCGTGCAAGGAGGAGAAATGCGTACCATCACGCTTCCGGCTTTGATAAAGGTCGGATTGTAGCCTATCGCGATCGCGGTTTATCGTATCGCGGCATTACTGCTCGCGTTGGTCGAGGTCCAATGACTGTTAGTCGAATATGGAATCGGTGGGTTCAGGAAGGTAATACGGAACGCCGTTCTGGATCCCAACGGCCTCGTATCACTAGCACCCGAGATGACAGGCATCTTATCCGCATGGCTGGAACGGAGCGTGCAGCCACGTCTCGATCCATGAGTCAACAGATGGGGACATTTGCAAGACAACAACCATATGCACGAACAGTTCAACGACGTTTGCAGCAACATGGACTATCAGCTCGGAGATCATGGCTACGGTTACCTTTGACGCTGCATTGCAGACAGGAGTGCCTGCGATGGTGTACTCAACGACGAACCTGGGTGCGCGCGTGGCAAAACGTCAATTTTTTCGGATGAATGCAGGTTCTGTTTACAGCATCATGATGGTCGCATCCGTGTTTGGCGACATCGCGGTGAATGCACATTGGAAGCGTGTGTTCGTCATCGCCATACTGGCGCATCACCCGGCGTGATGGTATGGGGTGCCTTTGGTTACACGTTTCGGTCACCTCTTGTTCACATTGGCGGCACTTTGAACAATGGACGTTACATTTCAGATGTGTTACGGCCCGTGGCTCTACCCTACATTCGATCCCTGCGAAACCCTACATTTCAGCAGGATAATGCATGACCGCATGTTGCAGGTCCTGTACGGGCCTTTTTGGATACAGAAAATGTTCGACTGCTGCCCTGGCCAGCACATTCTCCAGATCTCTCACGAATTGATAAGTCTGGTCAATGGTGGCCGAACACCTGGCTCGTCACAATACGCCAGTTACTACTCTTGATGAATTGTGGTAACGTGTTGAAGCTGCATGGGCAGCTGTACCTGTAGACGCCATCCAAGCTCTGTTTGACTCAATGCCCAGGCGTATCAAGGCTGTTATTACGGCCAGAGGTAGTTGTTCTGGGTACTGATTTCTCATGATCTGTGCACCCAAATTGCGTGAAAATATAATCACATGTCAGGTCTAGTATAATATATTTGTCCAATGAATACCCGTTTATCATCTGCAGTTCTTCTTGGTGTAGCATTTTAATGCCCAATAGTGTCTACGGTAGGAAGTGCAAGACAGGAAAAAGTGGTGTGATTTGGTTCATGGGGTCACGAAGAGTCGGAACTGACTAAACGAATAGAGAGAGAGAGAGTGTGTGTACATTATTACTAGCGTGGAGGACTCAACAAAGAGAGTGGCTGAAAAAACCGTTTCCTCCTTTGAGCTGCTACCGCTCTGATGTAATAACCCAGATTTTCAATTTAGTGTGTCACGTCTAAAATAAAAACAGCGGTTCCGATTGTGTCTACGTTCACTCGTAGCAGCTGGCGTAAATAATTGGGCCTTTGAACGGACGTGCAGTGAATTTCTTTGGTGGGCGTAATGGGGCCGCGCTGTAGCGAGTGTAGCGGCGCGAGGAGAAGTGTTGTGTCCTGTCCTGCCGTGTCGCGTCGTCTCCTACGCCAGCCTGCCGCGCTGTGTGGTGCGCGGCGCGCGGCGCGCTGGAACCGGCGGGCTGGATCACTGGAGCACGTCCCTGGCTGGCCGGCCCACGCGACCGGCTGCTTACGTGTACTCTACCGATGTGCACTCGTGCAGCTAGGCGGCGTAGCCCTGCACCAGTGGATTCTCTTCCGTCGTAAATCACATTCCTATGGTTAAATCCATAATGAAAGGTGCCTGTAAGTTTAGAAGCTTTCATCGTTTAAATAACTTACGGGTTTGCTGCCGGGTGACGTCGATGACCACTGCTGATATTTCGACGGGAGCACACCCTGCCATTCTCAAGGCACAAATGCAAGGAGTAAGCAATGTGCAAGGGAATTTAATACCTCGGTTCGCAGAGGAGAAACAAGGAAGATACCACACACAGAACAAGTAACCAAGATAACCAACATCAGAAATATCGATAGTGACTATTAATCAACAGGTGAGGTAGCACTAATTCTGTCCCTCTGTTTTTTGATGAGAGACAGAGCGGGATTCCAAGCAGCATTTAAACAAAATTCACTATCTCTGTTTACAAGGTTGCTTGATAGTTTGATTTCAACAGCTTCCTTAATAACACTATCCCAATAGCTGGAAGTGCAATCCAGAATATCCGTGTCGTTGTATCCCGTAGGACGACCGGTGTCAAGGCAGTGTTCTGAAATAGCGGATTTGCTCGGCTGTTGTAAGCGCGTGTGACGCTTATGTTCAATACACATGTCTTCCACAGACCTGATTGTCTGACCAATATATGACATGCCACAACTGCAAGCAATACGATAGACACCAGCCTTACGCAAACAAAGATCATCTTTCACGGACGCCAACAGGGCCTTAATCTTAGAAGGTGGTCGAAAAATACATTTCACATCTACTTCCGCAAAATACGGCCAAACCTGTTGGAAATGCTTCCTGCGTATGGCAAAAAGGCCGTAGACTTAGGTGCCACTTCGTTGCTATCGTCACTCACCCGTTACGCATCGCACGTTTTATCTGCCTCTCACTATAACCATTCTGACGACAGGTGACTTCGAGATGTGGTAGCTCAGCTGGCGAACTTTTTGGGTCTGAGATAACGTGGGCCCTGTGAACCAAGGCCGAGCAAATCTGCTATTGCAGAACATTGCCTTGACACCGGTCGTCCTATGGAATACAATTTGCATGGTGTGCATGGTAGTTGCCTACTACGTTATGCATATCAAACTGCGCGCGACGTAGATTACAGTGATTTCAAAGACAGCAGTGGATGGTTGCATTAACTTCAAACATTACTACAGAACTGGAAGACGTAAGACAACGAAATTTAAAAAACAAAGCGTCAATTTGACGATGCCCATCCAACTGCGGAATCGGCCCGAAAATGTGTAGATGATGGTTCAAATGGCTTTAAGCACTATGGGACTTAACATCTGAGGTCATCAGTCCCTTAGAATTAGAACTACTTAAACCTAACTAACCTAAGGACATCACACACATCCATGCCCGATGCAGGATTCGAACCTGTGACAGTAGCAGCAGCGCGGCTCCGGAGTGAAGCGCCTAGACCCGCTCGGCCACAGCGGCCGGCGGTGTAGATGAGGAAAACAAACTCATCCCACCGTCCGGTAACGAATTTGTTTTCAACGGCGACCGATCTGGATTTGAAGAGCAAATGCCAATGAAAGGAACTCCAGGTATGAGAGATACCAAGAGAGTTGAACCAAAACGAACTAACATCAATGTCTTAACTCATTCGCTTACGATTATGCCGATTGTCAACCTGGATGATAAATTGGCTGGAATGTTATTTATTGCGATGCGAACTAACGGATGTGATCTGGCCCCTCCGCATTCGGTTTCATGCCGTCACATTCAATCAGCTCTCATCATACCGTTACACAAGTATGGTATATGCATTCTTTAAGAATGGATACTTAGCTGAACATCCTGCACAGTTTGTAACTCACAGTGAGTTTGCTTTCGACCTCGATTGTATGAACCTTTGTGATCATTGTGGTGCACCATTTTTCATTCGGTGTTCATGGTTCAAGATAATGCTTTGTTTTGAACCTTTCTTGAATGTCGGCGTTGTCCGTTTTGTGAAGTGTAACACATACGTCGCTTAGAAGGTTGATCTCCGCAACTCCTGGAAACTCAATTTCTGTCGTCCCCCTGATGTACATTGTGAGTCATTAGCAGATAACATTTTTCCTGTCGTAATTGTTAACAAAACACTTTCACGTAAGCCTTACTAAAGACTGAACTTGTGACCTGGCCCTCAAGAAGTTCCTTGCCAGATCTGGCGACCGTGCTGACCATGGAACTGCCAATTCATCGACTAGGATATGCAACGCTGAGATGATTCCGCACATCGACATCAAAGTGTGCTGGAGGTCCTGCGTGATGCAGCTACATCTCCATCCGAACATTTAACGACACTTCATCTAATGGGGTAGGCGAAACATGTCTAATAAATGTGAGATAAATCGGTCCCATTAGTCTGTTTGGCAGTAGATATGGCCCAATGACATGGTCATCATTTATCCGGGTCCAGATGTTGAAACTGACGCTGTTTCGGTGATTTCTAATCATCTTATGACGCGGGTTTTCTGCCGCTCAAACATGCATTTTGTGTACGTTTCATATTCGGCCTCTAGTAAACGTACATTCATCTCTGAATAGCACCAAACTCGAAAATTGTGGCTGGAGTGTGTAATGTTGTAAATACTTCTGCTCAAACTGTACCCAACACGAATAATAGCCCTCCTCCCATAACACCTGAATTTTCTGCAGATGGTATGGATGAAGCCGGTGTTCGTTAACAACACGTCGCGCGGAACCTTTACCTGTGTGCAGCGCCAGTACCACTCTCCGAGAGCTAGTGGCTGGTTCCTCTTCCAACATTGACAGCACAAACTCCTCCAGCTGAAGAGTTCGAGCCGATCATGGGTGACCTGCATCACGTTTCGGCACCTATCAGAGCCAGAGGATTGAGGATAGTATTCACTAGCAACAAGTACAAAGTGCTACTACTTTACTGTACAATGGACACAGTTCAGGCAGAAAATAGCTACACGCAACTTTCCGGCTTCTCTGAGGTGTCTCTTGATGGCAGCAAACGTGGAATGATGTCTGTTTGGAATACTCTCCGAATTCAATCTTGAAGCAGCTCTCCTGCTGCAATCCGGTTTGCCATATGCAACCAGCATGTCGCTCATTTTCTCAGATGTGTACAGCTACATGTCTCACTGCTGTCAACAAGGTTGCTGCACTGGCAGGCCACACAAGGTCCGCAGTAGGATATGCCCATGGGCTGTGGAATGTAGCCCATACGCAGGAATGTTATTAACCTTAGGTCATCCATCCACAGTACAACAATGGCTACAGGTTTGCATACCTTCCATATTCAGGCACCAAAACAAAGCGGAACGAACCGCCACAACTGTTCGTTCTCAGACTTCGATGCTCTCCAACGCCCAATCCGTGCTTTTCCGAATATGAGTTTCTTCTTGAAAACGGTCACTTTGCCTACACTACATACTAAGCGTTGTCTGTGTATTTGGCACACCCTGCATACACACTGACGGAAAAGGAATCGCAACACCACGCAGGAGTTGTGCCACATAAATGAAAGTTGGTAGGCGTGTTTCTATATCTGAAAGGTTGTTTTTATTAAAAATTCGGGCCAGTCTCATGACAATGGCGTTAGTAGCGCCATTATAAGGATGCATATCAGGTTTGCTTTAAATACACGCTGTAACGTTCGTGAGTGTTAGATACCTTTGAGACTGGAAGTGGTCAGTTGACGTTAGTCAAGACTGCTTTAAGACGGCAGAGACTGAGTTGTCAGCTCCTCATTAAGTTTGAACGAGGTCGTGTAATAGGGCTACGAGAAGCTACCAGGAATGTAGCAACAGTGCACGATCGCTGGCAGCGCTGGTCACGAGAATGTATGGTCGCAGGAAATCCGGGCTGCGGACGGCCACGTAGCACTACCGAGAAGGAAGACCATAGTGTTGGGTATGTGGCTGTGGCGCATCGTACTATATCTGCAGCAGCAATCTGAGCAGCAGTTGGTACCGCAGTAGCACAACGAACTGTTATAAATCGGTTACTTCAAGGACAGCTCCTAGGCTGACACCCTGTAGCGTGCATCCCAAACCACTGCCATTTGTGCCTGCAGTGGTGTCGAGCGAGAGCTCATTGAGGGCAGGGTGCAGGTCTGTTCTGCTTTTGGATGAAAGCTGATTCCACCCCTGTGCCAGTGATGGCCGCGCATTGGTTAGAAGGAGGCCAGTTGAGGGTCTGAAAGCAATCTGTCTGCACGCAAGACACACAGGACCTAGATCTGGAGCTATGAACTGGGGTGTGATTTCGTATGACAGCAGTAGTAGCACACTCGTGGTTATCCCACACACCCTGACTGAAAATCTGTACGACAGCCTGGTGATTCGACCTGTTGCGCTGCCATTTATGAGCAGCATTCCTGAGAGGGTTTTCCAACAAGACATCACTCGCCCACATACTGCTGTTTTAACCCAACATGCTCTTTCGGAGTATCGACATGTTGCCTTGGCCTGCTCGATAGTCAGATCTGTCTCCAGTGGAGCACATATAGGACATCATTGAAAGACGACTTCTGCGTCATCCACAGATGGTATTAACCCTCCATGTACTGACCGACATAGTGCAACAGGCATGGAACAACATCCCACATACTGATATCTGGCACCTGCACAACACAATGTATGCTTGAACTCAACATTCTGACTCTATATCTGTTATTTATTTACCAGCATTTCACATTTGCTATGACTTATCTTGCGCATCGATTAATATGGGATCTTGAAATTGCATTTGCAATTCCTTTACAAATTCAAAGCCATTTCCTGTTTAATGAAAATGCAAATCCACATGTAAAAAAAATAGATGTATAAAATTATATTCCTCATCTTCAACTATTAACAAGAACAAATTTAAATTTATCAGTACCTTGCACTGGCAAATTTGCATCACACTGAAAAATACAATAATGTAAAACACTTCCATTACATCCTGGTAACACACTAAAAATACATCATCAGCTTTATTAATCATTATCACATCAACATTCACAAGAGAGACAGCACTGACAGTGAAAAATAATTTTCACAGATTGATAGGATAGTAGAAAAAATGCACCACAGGAAAATGAAACTAGGGAATAGCATTGCATTGTTTGGAGCTCTCAGCTCGCCAAGCACATGATTCACAAAGAGTATGAATCTCCCTTAGATCTTTTGCATTAGTCAACTCTCTGTTTGTATAGTTTTATATCCACAATATTTCTTACATCAAACTTCTTCAATTTAGGAAAAACAAGGTAGTAGGTCTTGTTATGTGGTATGTGTACAAGGCAAATGGTCCATGATATATATGAACGAACATAGAAATTTCAGAAATTATTTGTGTAGATTTTTCGTGGGCCTTAATCGATATTAAATCAGCTACCTTAATCTTATCATCTTTGATGTTGATGTCATGTGTCCTTTTCCCTAGCCATAACCTGTTTTTCCATATGTTGATTTACAATTTTTCGCTTTTCGTCAATGCCCATATCCCATTTAAGTGGAAATTTAATGACCTCTTCGAAAAAGTTCTTTCTTCTTACCCCTGTCATGATTTCCTCTGGAGTGAAGTTTAAATAGTTCATTATACTTTCAAAACCTTTAACATAAATTATGCTGGAACTATGATGTTACTTACAATATGTTCTACGGTACCTTCCTAATTCTCTCATATGGTGTTCTGCTGGATTACTGGCCAAATGATAAGCTGCTATTTACTTTAGTTCAGCTCACAATTCCATTATTGCATTTTTTTCAAATTTTGGGTACAAACTAAGATCCAATATCTGACAGAATGCTTTAGGTTTGCTACCTGAACAAAATAATCTTTAACCATTTTGTCTCTTATTGTTTTGCCAATGGTTCTTCTTAATGGATGTAACTTAATATATTTGGAAACTATATCTGCTGCAACTAAAATATAAACAAATACCCTTGAGAGTTTTGGTAATGGACCAAACAAATCAACAGTAACTAATTCTGACATTTCATTAGGTGAAATTGATAACATTGTGCCTTTATTTTTCAAATTTGGAACTTTTGCCTTTTGATGCTTGTCACACATGTTTACTCACTTATGCCCTATTGTAGTCATATTGTTGAAAATAACCAACTCCATTAATTTTCCCAAAAACTCAGCAATGTACATATGTTAACTGTATAATTCAGTAAGTACTTGCGCATGTTTTTCTGGCCAACACACCTTACAATCCTTTGAATCCTGTTCTCTTTGATTAAAAAGTATAACCTTAAACATGTAGTAGTGTTTAGGTAATTTATTGTTTCCTGGTTTCCCCAATTCTCTTTTCACACATTTCAAACATTTGTCATTATTTTGTTCCCTACACATGTTCTTACATATACTATTTATTTCTTTGTGTCCAGATATCCCCTTCATATTTAATTCCTTCAGATTTTCGTCCATAACTGTATTGCCCTCATTTTCCATCATTTCTGAAAGGACCCTCGATGAAGCATCTGGCACTATTTTTTTTTCCTTGATGCATACCTAATTTCAATGTTAAATTGCTATAAATAAAGTTCTCAACATTTTAGACTCCTATCCTAAAGTTTACATTTGGTAATAGAAGTCAAGGGTTTATGATCTGTAGAAACTATCACCTTGTGTCCCCAAATAAAATTACAAAGCTTGTAAACCGCCAGAATATAGAAGTGTACCTCCTCTTCTCATACACAATAATTTTTCTCACATTTACTTAGAATTCTACTGGCAAACGCTATGGCTCTGTGTTCTTCACTTGTGTCAGTTTCTACCTACTGTGAAATTTGATATCTAGAGCCATACTCACTGCTTCTGTGCTCATACAAAGTTCTTGGTTCAAATTAGGGTGACATAGAATCTTACCCTTACTCAAAGTGGCCTTCAGCTTTTCAAAACTCTCTTGGCGTTCTGGTGTCCAAACATAAGCCCTGTTTGTATCTGATAATTCATTCAACACAGGACTATTAAGTGAATGGTCTGAGATGAATTTCATATTGAAACAACACAGTCAAAGCAACTCTTTTAACTGTTTTTTATTCTTTGGCACAGGAAATTACTTAATAGCCTTTATCTTGTCAGGCTTCTTTTCAGTTATATCATTTGTCACAATATTTGTCAGAAATTTTAACCATGTTCTATAAAATTCTGAATTTTTATATTTCATAGTCTCCCTACCTATTTAATGTTTAAAGTAATTGCTCCAAAATTCTACAATCACTCCTCTAATCTTCAGTCACTACTACTAATATATCATCCAAACGCAACGTAATTTCTGTGTTCAGTTCATTCCCCAACACTGAATGCAATGTTCTAATGAAAACAGAAACAGAAATGCAGAAGACTTCTACATCTACGTGATTATTCTGCTATTCACAATAAAGTTCCTGTTAGATGGTTCAACGAACCACCTTCAAGCTGTCTCTCTACCGTTCCACTCTAGAACGGCACGCGGGAAAAAAGAGCACTTAAAGGTTTCTGTGCGAGCCATGATTGCTATTATTTTATCGTGATGTTCATTTCTCCCTATGTAGGTGGGTGCCAACAGCATGTTTTCGCAATCGGAGGAGAAAACTGGTGATTGAAATTTCGTGAGAAGACCACGTCACAACGAAAAACACCTTTGTTTTAATGATTTCCTCTCCAGTTCACGTATCATGCCTTTGTACTCAGGGTAACCACAACATGAATATATGACTTTGAAGATCAAATCGCTTAAACCATAAGTACTTTGTTTATAAGCATAATCTATTCCACAGCATTTTAGCTGCATCATCAGATCAAATAAAATCATTCCCGTTCTGATCATTTATGGCCAGTTTTTATCGCTTTTTTGGAATATGGGACCTGTTAGGTCATCAGGTACCGGTACTCCTGGCATCGAAAGAGTGTTCTATGTTGTTTTACGCCAATTTAGAATTGTCATCTGCTACATAGCGAACGCTATATCATCCCATTCTCTTTCCGGATCAGACCATGACTTGATTTTATTGCAGCTGATGCTGCAGCTAAAATGAGGCAAAGCTGGTCATGCTTATAAACAAAGTACTTAGAGCTGAAGAGATTTTGTCTCTAAAATGAAATGTAAATGTTTAGCCCAAAAGGAAAAGCACAGTAATTGTAACTTTTCCCTATGAACAAGTATGTGGCATGCCTACAGGACTGTTTAGCTAATTATATTTGCCAGTAATCTGTTGTTAGATTGAGGTTTGTCACAAATTTAACACCACTAAACCCTTGTATTATACCTTCTATACATTCTCGTTAATCACTTTCTCTCTGCAATACAGTGTTCACCTTGCTAGCGACTAGTTCTACTTGGACACCTCCATCTTTCTTATCCACAATCACTAACGAATTGTTATATTCACTATTGCTCCTTTATACAATACTCCACTCTTCCATATGAACCAACTCTTCTGCCACAGCTCTTCACTAGCCAATGGTATTCAATAAGATTTTGCAAAAAACTAAGTAGTGGTTTTATCTTCAGGTGACATTCATAATTTTTCACTCTTCCTGGTTCATCAGAAAATTCCTCTTAATTGTCAGCCAATATACTTATATATTTCTGCATTTATTTTACCTGGCAAGATTAGGGCCTTCAGGCCCTCTCTTACACCTAACCAGGCATACCCAGATTGAACGAATTTCAGTTTCTACAGGACATTAAGGACATATAACGTGTTATCCAGTATTAGTGTTAAAGAAAAAAAATAGAGATTATAACAGTAGTACAATGATAATTATAACAATCAAAAAAATAATTATAACAATCAAGAATAATAATAATAATAATAATATATTATATAACTCCTGCCTTTCATCTTCACTAATATATCGGATTTCATCTACTCTCCTCCTGAACAAATCTGTCATGTTACTAATTGATTCAGCACCATCTTCATAATTATCTAATATATATTCATCATAACAGATATGTATTGGCACTGCAGTCATTTAATTTAATTTAATTTAATTTAATTTAATTTAAACAGTAATTTACTTTAAATGATCCTATAATGCCACTGACAAAGCTATGCTTTCATTCCTATGGTCCAGCAAAACCCTTTCCTTTAAACCATAAACACTGCTCGTTATTAATGTTGCCCCCCTTCTATATAGGGAACTTTCATTTTCCGCCCTCAGTAAATCCTGCTTAATAATCTCTAGTACCAATGAGTTTTTATTAAACTATTCATTTTCACAGTAGCATTTACACTCTCTGTAAACTATCTTCATCTTCTAGCATTGGTTCGTCTCTCACTGCTTACATTCCACGGATTCTACAGACTGACCATCTCCATCACCCAAATGATTTTCTGTCTTTGTAATCCTGAACAGATTGATCTCACTTCTCTGCTCATCACTTTCCACTTGAATTATTTATGTAAAGACTGCTCTCTGTCCTTCACTATCTTAACAGCACCAACATAACCTCTCACTTCCCTATTCTCTTTTTCCATATCATCTTCTGAGTCTTCCCCACTTTCTCTCAATTCACTATCATCACTGCTACATTCTACTATATCCCCTTACCTACCAGCACTACTGTCCATTACACATCTTCCCAATGTTCCTTTCACTAACTGTTCCTTTTCTTCTGAATATTCATTAAGACCTATAGTGAGCCTATTCATTTTTTCCACATACTGTCTGGAATTCCCTTAATAAGAGGAAACAAACACACTGCTATTATAAAAATTTACATCACAATCACTGTTCACCTCATCCAAACTGTACATCATTATACCCTTATCTTCACTTTTTCTGTTGCTATCGATCAATCCATTCACCTATTGCTATCCTCCAACAAATTGGTTCCCTCATTACCTTCATGATCTCTGCCCATATTATAAAATCTGTTTGTCCTGCTATCTTTATCTTGCTTTATTGGAGACTGATCCTTCTTTAAACAACAACTGATTTAATACACAAAGGAATTACAGGCTTGGCTGTGTGGGCATTGATTTAAATCAATGAGGAAAGTTGAAAATTTGTGCTGGAATGGAATTCGAATCCAGGTTTCCTTCTTACACCATATATATTTAACTCAATTGCTGCTTACTCCATCCCCTTCCATGATTGTTATTCCAAAACTGACAATTCCTATCTTTACTCTCATTGTTTCCTTCATAGCTATTACATATTTGAATGGTTTTGCTGTCATAGCTGATTGCCTATCCCTGTAATCCGTGGGCCAGTGCTCACAACCTGCACCAGCTACGCCATTCAGTGTTGCAGGTGAGTGTATTCCTCATTACTGCTACCATGAAATTGCCTGTTTGTGCCCCTCCAGGGTCCTCAACGTTTTCTTTCTCTTCTGCCTATATCTGCTCCTGCCATTTGTAAATTATAGTCTAGGTTTTGGATTCCTTGACTATGCCAACCAGGATTATGATGAAAATTTTTATTACCACTCAGTTCTTTGGTTTCAGCCGTGAGCTTCACCCACTTTTTCTCAAAAAGGTTTCGAAATTACGATCTCCCTCATTAATGTACCCTCTCATATCCAATGGTAACCTGCACAATCATCAACAAATGTTCTTCAGGAACTGACACATTAATTTGTTATGACTTTCTGTACAGGTCTTCACAGTAATCTTTAATTTCCCTATTATTTCCTTACCTGCACGGAGATGCGTCCGAAAATTCATTATTTAGTTCGATCTGCCTAACTTTTGACCAATATTTTTCCAATAGTTCTTCCAGAGTGTCACATTCTACAACAGCTATGTTTGCCCAACTTTGTGCGTCTCCTGCAAGCATCTGTTATGTAATTTTAATTTTGTCAAATTGGATGTGCTTGTGGAATCATAAATCTACGAAAAAAAGCGGATGAAGCGTTTCCTTAGCGTCAAATGCTTCGTTGTCGATTCTTGTATTCCCACTATATGCCCCTCTAAACGGAAAAATAATGTTCGCTTGTCGGCATCTCTCTGACACTTCTACTTTCTCTGAAATTTTTGGAGTAATCGTTTTTAACTTTTCTGCATCCTGTTCTTTCAGTTGGGAAATTTGCTTGTTGATAGAAGCCACCGACTTATTTCTTCCATCAACACCTGTTTTAACTTCAGATACTTTATTGTTCATTTTCTCGACAACTTGAGTTCCTAAACTTGGCATCTTGTACTAGGTATCACTCTCTGTCAGCTGAGTCCGCTTTCGGACGTTGTTTACTGACTGAACAAGTACTGCACGAACTTCGATTTTCTCAGTTTTCAGTTGTTCATCTACAGCTTTCACTCCGCAATCAACTCTTTTCTCTAAAGTGTTCACTCTTTTGTCCATCATACTTCGGTTTAATTCACCTTCTTTCACATCTCACTGCTAACATTACATTCATCAGTTCGCTGACTTGTCTTGACTCTCTTCTTATTCTGTCTTTACATTCACATCATGACCTTCACTCAACACTGAAAAGTTTACTTTCTCTTCCTCTTGATCGAAAGAACAACCGTACATTATTTTTTTTAGATCTGTAGACATGCCTGCTTCGTTATTTACCTTATTACAGTTTTTTGCTTTACTAAAAACCACTGGATTTGCGTCACTGGTTACTACTTTGTCTTTCCCGTCTACCTATTCCATTCCCGCTATGCTACGAGTATGTTGTCGAGGTGGCTCCATTGTCAACACGCTAAAGTACTAGACAGTGTTGTTACCAATTTAGAATTTCTACCTCCGCGAGCACTTTCAATTTATTAATGTTCAAATGCAAGGCGTAGGACGAAATTAATTATTGTCATGTCCTTTACAGTCGAGACCACAAACGCGGCTATCGGAACTTTGTAATTTAGTAGTACCGATTTATGCAAAAAGGTGACCGTTGGCTTCGAGCTACCCAACGCCGTGCTTTAACTAAATTTCAAGTACAAAGAAAAATACTGTTTCCTGCGCATTATATCGATCGTCTCTCTCTGTCTCTCTGTCTCTCTCTTTTCTTCCGTTCTTTTATTAAAGGTATCGGATTGTCACCTTTGGAATCGTGAATGAAAATATTTATAAGTTGTGACGTCACGTTTATTTCCCACACTTGTAGTAGCGGCTAGAATATTCACTAACACTGACCAACGTTGTTACATAGGCAAATAATTCTCAATAAATGTGCTTACGTTATCAACCCACAAGACTAGCTCAAAAATACATGTAGTTTGTTTAAAACTGTTGAAGTTAATTCCCGATGAATAAATATTGTTGCAGATAGAGACACGATATAATCCCTTACGTAGCTGCACTATTATTCTCAATGCTACGTAAATGCTTTTTTAAACATTGACCACGTCTACTCTTAATTGTTATTTGAATGATATTTACGGCACTGGAAACAAGACTTTTACCAGTCCATGATTAACTCATAAGCAAGCCTGAGCGTCATACTATTATTCATAATCTTTGGGTTCGTTGTGTATATTTAATGACAATTTTTTTGCAAAAAATATTTTCTTTTCCTGATTGCAAAATATTTTAAGGTTTGTTTTTTTTTTGTTATCTTGTAGCGGAAGCTTGAAAATCATGTGATTAATTATACTTCACGTAATGTTTGCCAGTGCGCCATTACGACAAAAGAACGGCAGATAGCCCATGATGAAACCTTAATTCTAGTGATAACTAATTCTCTTCGCTGAATTATATCCACACGGGGGGGGGGGAGGGGGGAGAATTATGAAAGGATATTGTGAAAAAATTTATGCACAATTAACAAAATCACGCATTCAGAAGCAACTCGTACAAAAGCGTGTAACAGGTTAGAGATCTGACACCAGACTAATCATTTTATATATCCATGTCTTAATCCCACAATTATATAGAAATTGCATGACAAAGTCTGCTCATAGTCTACATTATTTTTAGTATATTTACGAGGGTAATCCCAGAAGTAAAGTCTCCTATTTTTTTATAAGTGCATAGACCTGTTTATTTCTACAATGGTTTACATTAGTTTACAGCTTCAACATTTAGCTATTTTTCGACATAATCACCATTTCTGTCGATGCATTTTTGTAGACGCTGATGCAGTTTTTGTATGCCCATTTCATACCAGCTTACCACCATACTGTTCAGCAAGATTGTTGCTTGGTCTCCGGTGTTAAGTGGTATGCCCAGGTTTCGTCAACCGTGAAAATTGAGTCCAGAAAGTGTCCTGTTTGGCTGCAAGGCGGTGAAGAAATGCGCGGGAAGCATCAACTCGTTGTCGCCTGTGGTCCTCAGTCAGCATGCGTGGCACCCATCTTGCGCACACCTTTCGGTAGTTCAATGATTCCGTTAAAATTCTGTGAGCGGTGCTTCGGGAACCAAAGTGCAGATCACCCAGGGTGATCCGCCGATCTTCACGCATGCTTTGCTTAAATTTCAACACTGTCTCCTCAGAAATTGACGGTCTCCCGCTCCTTCGTCGTGAATTTCAGTCCGACCAGCTGCAAACTCTCTACACTACTTACGAACATTTTTTACATCCATGCACGACTCACCATGCATTTCGGTCAATTGGCGATGGATTTCAATCGGCGCAGTGCTCTTTGCGTTCAAAATCCGAAAAACTGTGCGCAGTTCGCACTTGGCGGTAACATCCAACGGGAGCTCCTTTCTCAACGGCTGCGAAGCCAAGACTGAACGCCTCAGCGCGGCCAGCGCATGTTTACGCATGTGCATTCAAGTAACTTCCCTTGTCTCTTGCATGTCATAGATAGCGGGTCAGGCTTGTAAGTGAGCGACCGTTTGTAGCTGCAGTTCATGGCGGGTCAGGACCCATCGAACATAGGCCGGTGTGAGGTGGAGCGTACACCATTAAGTTAAGTAGTGGTTATGACTTTGTACATATGTACTGTTTGTGTTTTCCTCTTCTTTTTCGTTTATAAATGTATAGCTATGGTGTTCTTTTAACCATTGACAAAGGTCGTCTTAGACACTTGTGGGTTTTATTGTTGTTCTGAACAAGGTGTAGTTATCTACGCCGAAACCTGGGTTATCATTTAACACTAGGTGCTTTTTTCGCAATCGAGGCGAGTTTTTATTTTTTGACATATATTAACCAACGATTGCTGTCGCGCTGCGATCTTGAAGGTTCTTACATTTTGTTCATCCATGTCTTAATCCCACAATTACAGAGAAATAGCATGACATGATTTATTCATAGTATTTGTTATTCTTAATATATTTTACACAGAACTATGTTTATTATTAATGTTTTATGTAAAAAACACGTAAAAGTGGAGAGTTTTCTCATTCCAAAATAATATTTCATCATTGATAGCACATTTAGATACACAAAAATGAAAAACTTTTATTTGTAATTGACACAGTTCCCTTGAGGTTATCGTAACATTTCACCATGGTTCTTAGAAGGCTTTCCAGGACACGATACAGAATGTACGGACAGTTTTTAAATCAGTAATAAATAATACTTCGACAGCATTGGAGTGTTGGCTGAAGTCTCCAAACGTGGTTCTGTTGCTCTGGATTACGTAGTATCTTATAATCAATGTACGCATAATAATCACTCCCACTGTCACACATACAACTAAACTACTAATTATGATTTAAGCCAGATAATTATTTGTAGAAGTTATACGGTGCAGTTTTTAATTCTGTCAGAGTACCGCAATGGCAAAACGGTATGTTCTGTTTGATTCAATGACAAAAGTTTTATGAAAGTTGCAAGATCCCCTCGCTTCTAAACTGATACTGTTATTACTTAGCTTAGCCGCGAGTCCGTAGAGGGTGGTATATGTGACGTACAGTATAACTGGTCTGCATTACCACCCGGAATTTGCGAGTGTAAGCCGGACCTTCCTTGATCCACCTTTGTGGGTCGTGTCGTCGGTTTTCCTTCTACCTGTGCGCGGTGAAGCTCTCGTAAATGTCGTCCCGTGCAGATTCTTCATTGGCGCATTGGATGTCTTTGTCAAATGGTTCAAATGGCTCTGAGCACTATGGGACTCAACTGCTGTGGTCATTAGTCCCCTAGAACTTAGAACTACTTAAACCTAACTAACCTAAGGACAGCACACAACACCCGGCCATCACGAGGCAGAGAAAATCCCTGACCCCGCCGGGAATCGAACCCGGGAACCCGGGCGTGGGAAGCGAGAACGCTACCGCACGACCACGAGATGCGGGCGATGTCTTTGTCGGTGGAAGCCTGTTATCTGAAATTGCTGTCGATCAACTTCGGGGTACCTATTTATTAGAAATTAACATTCAGAATGCGGTAATATCACTTTTATTCCTATTAGATCAATAATGAAACACTCATGTCACAAACTACTCGTAACCGAGAGCATGGCTACTATCGAATAAGACAGGAAGAGCTCTTAACGCCGACTGCCGACTTTGGGGCGCAGTCCGTATCTCTTACTAGTTTCGTCACAGTTCGTGGATTTCCCATCAAGTGCGTACTTACTAAGACATGCATTTGTTAATGAACGGGTGTGAATTTTAACGAGGCAAAATCATGATAAATAGATTTAAACGGCTCCTCCTAGTATTCATGTTGTCACAAATGACTTTAATTATTAAATATAAATAAACAAAATCGGTGACTTTGGCGCCAAAATGGCGGCACTTCCCGTCATGTATATTTCCCAGGGTGACGCTTGTTGCTACGGCCTAGCCCCATCTCACTACGCGCGACATATTGTCGCTTCGTCACCTAGCCAGCCAGCGTCGGAAATGATCTCCGACTCATGGCCGGCTAAGGACTACAGCACTTCCTAACTATCGTGAATACACCAATAAGAGACAATAATTTATTAAAACTGGTAAAAAGTCTTCCTCACGTAAGAGATACCTTACAAAGTGGGTTGGAAAAATAGTCCAGTAACAGTTTACTGATTTTAATGAACGATATTGCCTACATTAATAATAAAAAGATTCTTATTTCGAAGGAAACTGCACTTTACAAGCAGAAGGGTCACATAGCTGGGATTTCGCCGTCGTGGTAGTGTCTTAGTGGCAGCTAACTTTCATATCCTTCATCGTTATCTTTATGGTAATGTAACTTTATTGATTCTGTTGTACGATTCCTCCTCTTCTAATATTCTCTATTCCCATGTTCCAGTAAATTTCCCTTGTGCGTTCCTTTAACATCACAAACACATGCTTCTGTTGTAGTCGGAGCACATCACACAACACCCAACTGCCACAGACGTAACTGTACTCCAACCTATTACAAAAATAAAGTCTTTGCCTAGTGAGTGGAGCCTCCACACAACTATGCTAGTTTGTTACACATGCTGTACTTGCTTTCACTACATATTTGACGGTTTGCACATTATTAATCTATTGAAACGATTAATCACGGAAATAATTACATAAGCATTTATGAGTTTCTTCATACAGGAGAAGATAACCCTTGTGCACATAGTTCTTCACGAGTCTAGCAGGTAGCGTTACTTGTTGCACTGTTGCATTCACAGAATACTGGCGACTACTGTCAAATATCTCAAACTCCGCTATGAACTGGAATTTACAAATACACAAAAAGTTTTTATGCTGTGTCCTCATGCTCTAAAAGTGAGTATATTTAAATATGTGTCACTCACTTTAGTTCATTCCGTCACTACATATTACGCTGTGCGTTGGCAGACGACATTGAAACCATAATCAGTACAGTCACTATTTCCCATGTGGCAAACGCTGTCACCGGATCAAAGTCGACGTCGTCTTTCCAGGAGTACTAATCTTACTTTCCGACAACATACGAGAGCTGTTAGGAAAAAGCAAGCCAGCAGGTAGCGAAATGGAAACTAAAGTACAAAACCGATAAAACTTTCCACACACTTGTAAAAAATGGTTCAAATGGCTCTGAGCACTATGGGACTTAACATCTGAGGTCAACAGTCCCCTAGAACGCAGAACTACTAAAACCTAACTAACCTAAGGACATCACACACATCCATGCCCGAGGCAGGATTCGAACCTGCGACCGTAGCGGTCGCGCGGTTCCGAACTGAAGCGCCCAGAACCACTCGGCCACAGCGGCCGGCATTGGATAGGTACTGGAGGGCCTGTGCCATGGCCTCCAAGGTCTCCGGATTTAAATCCCATATATTTCTGTGTGTGGGATCATGTCAGAGGCCCTGTCTACGCTACCCACTTCAGCTCTCTTGACGAATTATGCTTGCGGCTTGAAACAGCCATCCAGCATTTACAGAATTCCCCAGGATTGCCTGAAAGGATTCGTAACTCATTTCAGACAGGAGTTCAATGTTGCATTCAGACGCATGGACAACACTTCGAACACCCACTTTAATGTTTAGACATGCCATGTGTTCCTAGACACTGATTAATCGCAACAGAAAATGTGTTGTATCTCCACAACGATTGATTTGTGAACCTATGTTTATCGGAGCTTCTTACCTACTTTTGACCTGTCCTTTCCATTTGTGAATTATTGACCATCATCTCTGAAACACCCTGTATATATAGACGGAGGACTGGTTCCTTACACCAAAACAGAAGAAAAGATGACCAGTAAACATGTTCTCTAAAATGCATACATTATGAGCTATGAGCACTTGTTCAATGCAAGTGACGTGTTTCACAGTAGCAAAGATGAGGAAGTGCTCATTGGTATGGTAAGCTGAAAGCTTGTAGTAGAAGAGATTTGTTTCACATTCTCGAAGCTAAAGAAGTGCTCATAGCTCTTCAGGTACGTATTTCAGAGCCCGTGTTTCCTAGAAACTTTTGTCCTGCTTTGGCGTAAGGAACCTGTACACAAATTCTATAAAGGGAATTATGTGATGCCCTATTTAATGGAAAAGAAAGTTGATGTGTTGGATGATGATATGTTTGCCTTTAGGGAAGATAGACACTCGTAAGTTTTCACTTGATAAAGGAATCAAATCTTAAGAAAAATCAAGTCATGTCCATGGGATTCATCGATTTAGAACAGTGGTTCCCAACCTTTCTGTGACCATTACCCCTGAGTCTGCCCAGATATTAGCTAATTAGCCCCCACCCTCCTACGCCCCCTACTTCCCAGCTCATCGCTACCATCAACATTATCGTCTAACTAAACTTTACAATGGAAAAGATTTTTCTTTTAACACTTTTATTTTTAAAATGACGAACGACAAATATGTAGTTTATAAGGCCTTTCATTAAATCGTGAACTAATGAGTCAGTGAGACAGATGGTACTGTTTACTTCTAAAAAAACCTTTTTTTTTTGTTACAGACTGATGCAGCGATTCTCTGTGCACCACGAGTGCTACCTACAACTGATTCTCAGAAAAGGAAGCTAACTACCCACATTGAGGTTTGAGATTAGAGACTTATTATAAAACAAGTTTTCTCTGTATCAGTTCTCTCCCTAGGACATTTGTTTCATCGGCACCATGCAACACCTTTTAAAATCAACTAAATTAAACTGTGTGTACTATACTTATCCCTACTCGAGTCGTTACATCTGAAAAGACGAAACCTGGAAGACTTCAGGCTGCCAGGGCCTTGTATCTGCCCACTGCCAATAATAATAATAATAAATAATAATAATAATAATATTGTGTCCTGGAGTCATAATGTTCTTGCCGTTTTGTTGTGGTGTCAGATTGTTTGTTTATATGATGAAATGTAAGAAATGAATCAGTTCGTGATGTATTGTGTGAATTACTTACAACTTGGAGACAGTATTTTCATGAGATATTTAAGCATTTTTTAAGTCTCGCTTTCACTGGCATAAATGCATGGTATAAAGTATACAGAGTATGCAGTATATATATAGTCATTGTACTATGTGAGGTAGATGCTAGTCATACTTTCGCTTCACAAGCTGTAACTTACAACACGTTGTGTCGCAAACTATTGCCGGTATTTGAAAAAATAAGTACAGTAATTGGTAATTTATTTAATCAGTATTACAGTCTTACGAAATAGCGATAGTAGTAACAGAATTTCAAAAATGGTATAGTTTCGTGACCAAAATACAGCCGAACATTTTTGTTCTCATCCATCAGAAAATTTCATTTCACCTCTCAGGGGGTTCTTACCCGCAGGGTGAAACAATGATTTAGTAAAAGCGCTCATAATTTAAAATGTTGCAAAATGTTCGAAATTCTCTGAAAATTGCAGTACGCCGTACGGAAAAACAAGAATATACAATATGTACAAGAGGTAAGAGAGCAAAATAAGGAAGGAAGACCAAGAAAGTGCTCGGATTAAACAGAATGTAAGAGAGGGACTCAGCCTTTCACTTCCAAGAAATAATGACGAAGATGAAAGAAAGGTTCAGGAATTCATTTAAAATACAGGGTACTGCAATATCAATGATAAGATTTGTTAATGGCATTGCTGACCTCTGTGAAAATGAGGAAGATTTGCAGGATCTGTTGAATGGAATTAACTGTCTAATGAGCAGGCAGTATGGATTGAAAGTAGGTAGAAGAAAGACCAAAGTAATAAGAATTAACAGAAATGTAATTAGCGATAAACTTAACATCAAGTTTGGCGACCACGAAGTAGACGAACTTAACGAATTCTGCTACCTTGGAAGAAAAATAGCCCATGATGGGCGAAACAAGGAAGAAACAGCCGGCCAGGGTGGCCGAGCGGTCCTAGGCGCTACAGTCTGGAACCGCGTGACCGTTACGGTCGCAGATTCGAATCCTGCCTCGGGCATGGATGTGTGTGATGTCCTTAGGTTAGTTACGTTTAAGTAGTTCTAATTTCTAGGGGACTGATGACCTCAGATGTTAAGTCCCATAGTGCTCAGAGCCATTTGAACCATTTGATGGAAGAAATAAAGAGCAAAAGAGCAGACTAGCACAAATGCAAACCGGGTATTCCTGGCCATAAGAAGTCTACTGGTATTAAACATAGGCCTTAATTTGAGCTATAAGTTTCTTAGAATGGACGTTTGGAGCCTAGCATTGTATGGAAGTGGATCATCGGATGTGGAAAAACCGGAAAAGAAGAGAACTGAAGCTTTTGAATGCGGTGCTATAAGTTCTCCGCAGAATCTGCGAGGAAGAAACATGTGGAGAACGAAAGACAGACAACTGCGTCCTGCCTTTGGGGAGAGGACGATCCCGTCTAGTTATCTGAGACCGTATACTGCTGACTGTGCCGCGTGGGTTTGATCTGATAGAAATTTTATATCAATATGAGCATCATTGAATGGCCTTCAGTTGACTTTTTGTTTAAGTGAATGACGATATAGGTGCCGTGGAGGAGCATTCTTGAGTGTTGTTCGAGTGTTTTGAAACCCCGTCAGGCCTTATTAAAGGAAGACATCGATGGTGATGCATATTTCTTATCGATAAGTTTGATCAACGAGTGGGTATTGCGGAATGCCCCCTTAAATAATTACCGAGCGACGTGGCGCAGTGTATACCACAAATGGTTCAAATGGCCCTGAGCACTATGGGACTTAACTTCTAAGGTCATCAGTCCCCTATAACTTAGAACTACTTAAACCTAACGAACCTAAGGACATCACACACATCCATGCCCGAGGCAGGATTCGAACCTGCGACCCTATCAGTCGCGCGGTTCCAGACTGTAGCGCCTAGAACCGCTCGGCCACCGCGGCCGGCAGTGTATACCACACTGGACACTCATTCCGAAGGAAGACAGGTCACATCTCGGTCCCGTCATCCATATTTAGGTTTTCCGTGATTATCCTATATCGCTGCCGGCAAATGGCAGAATCGTTCCTCTGAAGAGGGTACCGTCGATTTTCTTCTCCAGCGTTTCGTAATCCGAACTTGTACTCCGTCTCTAATGACCGCACTGTCGACAGGACATTAAGTTATGATCTTCCTTCCTTTCACTTCTGAACTCAGATTGGAATCCTTGGAGAAAAGATGACGTTCTTTTCGCGAAACTCTGTTCAGAAAGCTTAAAGAACCAGCATTTGCGGAAAATCAACCACTATACCTTGCGCAAGTACGACGAAAACAAGATGAGAGCGATCAGTCTCCTACGGAAGAATACAGGCAGTCGTTTTCCACTCGCTCCATTTACATGTGGAACAGGAAAGGGAAATATCAGCAGCGCCATGGAGCGTAAAGTAGTCTGTGCAGTATGTATGTAGATGAAGGTGTAGAGGGACGACTTACCTCCCGTAAGTGTATATCCTTCCATACTGTTTAATGAACGTGCTAACAACCAAGGTCATCCTCAAGACATTTACATACACTGGCGGTTGTTTTTTGGCGATAAGGCAAAAGAGATAGAAGCTTATCCTACACTGACGGTTGCTCTTTGGCGAGAAAGTAGAAGAGGTACAAGGGATTTAGAGTCTTCATGACTACTATAAGAGCGTTCATCTGACAATACATCCGAATAAAAGGGGCAGCATTGTACCTGCGAAATGCATCTGGAAGGAAACAAAGCATCATCTTAAATTAAACCGCATTACAAATCGCGCTACAAACAACCTTCCAATGTGTCACCCCTGATAGGTCTCTCGCCTGCCATTTGCCTATGGCTATTCAGTCAACCATCATATCCACGTATCCTCCCACACTATTCAAACAAGTTCTGAACTGTCAACCACTCTTTAATCAACGCAACACAAAAGCACATCGTTACGAATATTGACATCCAGATTGTAATGATAGCCACATCATCTTATCAATGCAGAAGATACCTAGCAATCTAGGAAGACACTAAAACATCATCCAATAAGTAACGTTAAATTCCTGAACTCATCCAGCTCCGTAACTGAACGCTCTGAGTGCCTGCTGCTACAAAGGGGACGCATATCCGATCCCCAATACCATCGAGAGTTGCAGAACTGAAGAACATCGAGTCAGACTGCTCGGAGTGACTGTAGAGATGCTTCAAGGGTAATTAGGGGATCCAATTCCAGATTCAGACACAATGGTCGAGTGGGCGTTCTTCAAACCACGCCCCACTGTACTACTGCCGTAAGGCAGAGGATGAAGGTGGGAGGAAACAGCATCACATCGCGTCCGCCGCTCGTGGTCTCGCGGTAGCGTTCTCGCTTCCCGAGCACGGGGTCCCGGGTTCGATTCCCGGCGGGGTCAGGGATTTTCACCTGCCTCGAGATGACTGGGTGTTTGTGTTGTCCTCATCATTTCATCATCATCCAGGAAAGTGGCGAAATTGGACTGAGCAAAGGTTGGGAAATTGTACGGGCGCTGATAACCACGCAGTTGAGCGCCCCACAAACCAAACATCATCATCTCAGCATCACATCGTCACGTACACCTGATCGAAGACTAAGCTTTTCCCTTAAACCCGCGCCAAATTTTATGTTAGTCTTATCCAATGTTTACTATTATGAATGAAAAAGGTAAATCAAGAAGTAATTCCAGAAGCAGAAGCAGAACGAGCACCAGGCAGTGATTACACGTTTAGTGTTATCTACATCTACACATATACTCGGCTAGCCACGGAGCGGTTTTTGGCTGAGGGCACAATTCGCGCTAAAGTCATATTCCTCCCCCCCCCCCCCTATCCCCCTCCCCCCCCCCCTGTTCCACTCGCGGATCGCGTGATGGAAAGACGACTGTCTGAACGCCTCAGTACGAGCTGTAATTTCCCTTATCTTTGCATCTTTGAATGGTGATCATTACGCGATCTGAAAGTTGGTGGTAATAATATATGCTCTACATCCTCGGTGGAGATCGGATTTCGGAATTTAGTGAGCAGCCCCTTCCGTTTAGCGCGTCGTCGATCTGCAAGTGTGTCCCACTTCAAACTTTCCATAAGATTTGTAACGATTTCGCGATGGCTAAATGTAGCAGTCACGAATCTTGCCGCTCTTCTTTGGACCTTCTCAATCTCTTGAATCAGACCCACCAGGTAAGGGTCACATACAGACGAACAACACTCCAAGACTGAACTAACTAACGTATTGTAAGCAATTTCCTTTGTTGAAGGACTGCATCGCTTCAGAATTCTACGAATAAACCGCAACCTAGAGTTCGCCTTGCCCTTTACTTCTGTGATCTGTTCATTCCATTTGAGGTCACTTCGAATAGTCACACCAAGATTCTTGACGGATGTTACCACTTCCAAAGACTAGGAATTTATTTTGTACTCGTACATTAATGGGGATTTTCGCCCTGTTATACGCAGTAGGTTACATTTACTAATATTGAGAGATAACTGCCAGTCATTACACCATGCAATTATTTTCTGCAAATCCTCATTGATTTGTTCACAACTTTCGTGTGATACTACTTTCCTGTAGACTACAGCATCATCGGCAAACAGTCTAATGCCGCTGTCAATACCATCAACCAGATCGTTTATGTAAATCGTAAAAAGCAGCGGACCTATTACACTGCCTTGGTGCACACCTGAAGTTACGCTTGCTTCTGTTGAAGTCACCCCATCCAGGACGACATACTGCTCCCTGTCTGTTAGAAAACTTTCTATCCAACAGCATATGTCATCGGATAGACCGTAAGCGCGCACTTTTTGGAGCAAGCGACAGTGCGGAACTCACTCGAACGCCTTTCGGAAGTCGAGAAATATGGCATCAACCTGGGAGTCGGTATCTAGGGCATGTTGTGTATCATGCACAAGGAGAGCCAGTTGTGTCTCGCATGGCCGCTGTTTCCTAAAACCATGCTGGTTTCTGCATATGAGGTGCTCAGAGTCTAGGAAGATCATTATGTCTCAACACAAAATATGTTCCATGATTCTACAACAAATAGATGCCAGTGAAATTGACCGGTAATTATATGATGTCTGATAGATGATGGATAAGAATGGTGCTATATTTGTAGCACAGTCAACATATAATCTTACGGGGATACCATCTGCGCCAGATGCCTTCCTGGCGTCTAAGGATCTTAACTGTTTACAAACCCAGATACAGTAAACGCTATGTGAGCCGTCCTTGCGTTCGTTCGATAATTGAAAGGGGGAATGGTGCTGCAGTCCTCTACCGTAAACGACTTTTTGAAAGCTAGGTTTAGAATTTCGGCCTTTATCATCATCCGTTACATTATCCCTACGGTCAGCAAGAGACGGTATTGAATTATTTATCGCGTTCATAGATTTTAGGTATGGAAAACGTATTTGGGATTATTTTTAGAATCTGCAGATAAAATATTCGTTTCAAATTCGCTAAAAGAATCTCTCATTGGCCTTTTGACAGTTGCTTTCATTTCGCATAATTTCTGATTGTCAGCGGGGCAGTGACTACGTTTAAGACGACTGTGCAAAATTCTCTGCTTTCTCATCAACATCCTAATATGTTTGTTGTAGCAAGGTGGATCCTTCCCCCCCCCCCCCCCTCATATATTCTCTAGCGCATGGTGGACAATACCTCTACATTCCGACCAAAGCTGCTCAATATCTTTGTGTCCCGCGGTGAATGCTTTGAGCTGACTATGAAGATATTCATTGATGACACTTTTATTTGCTTTCCCAAACAAGAAAACTCTACGCTGTTTTTTTTTTGTTTTTTTTTTTTTTCAACTTCCACTAACATAGAAGCCACAACGACATTATGGTCGCTAATACCTTCTTCTAGATTAACTTCCTCATAAAGATCAGGTCTGTTTGTCGCCAAGATATCTAATATGTTCCCATCTCGAGTTGGTTTTCTAACCAATTGCTCAAGGTTGTATGTTGAGAGCGCTCCTAGAATAACTTCAGTGTTCTAGCATTAACCTAAGAGCTTCTGTAAAGCGGGGAAACGGAAACCAGATGAAAAGGGCGCTAGAGACTGAAAAAGTTAAATTAACATATGCTTGAAGGACTTAAATTTTTAAAACCGGGAACCCAAAGGCTGCCTGTGTATCCTAAGGGAAAAGTCCATGTAAGAAACTAAATACAGTTATACGAAAAACTAAAAGGGCGAAATGTATCTTCTATTCTAATGTGTACTGACTTTTTAACTAACTGCTATCAGCTTTCCACGAAGAAAATATTTTATTACAGAAGCTTTTTGTCTTCCGCAGAAGGCTAACTTTATTTTGCAAATGTTATCGTACATCTCGACTGTCGTTAAATACTCACCGTGACAGTCCGTGAAGTAATTCTAAAGGAGCGGCGGCATTCAACATTCAAGAGACAGCGCGGCTCAGACGTTGTAAAGGCGCAAAACCGTCAAACAGTCCTCATGAAATATTTAAGTAGCTGCAAAACACGCAATGCCAGTCAGTCTGAATATAAATCACACTCATTAGTCGGCGCAAAATGCACTCTCCCGAATCGCCCGGCCTAAATATTCATATCTGGAGGAAAAGGAAGAGAGAGGAAAAAAAACAAAGGGCATCCAGCGGGCGTTCATTAGGCGAGCGGGCAGCGGTGCTCGCCAGATTACGTTGCCACTTTCATCTTGGCGGCCTCGAAATTATTGGCCGCTCGTCGCAGTGGCGCCGATGCCCTCTGCAGAGCGATCCGTTGCCAATCAGCAGGCGGCGTAGTTGGCAGGGGAGGCGCTATAAACAACGAGGAACGAGCGAATAACAAAGGCGGACGCAACCTTTGCCCGAGCGGCGGAGGCGTAGGTACACACACTCGCCTCCCGCGGCAGTCGCCGCCCGGCGCGTCTGATTAGAGACGGTAATTGGGTTCCGGCCCGTTCTGCGCACAACTCGGACGCGCTCGCCCCAGGTTTCTATAAAAGTGCCCTCGCGAGATTGTTCCCATGCCCTTTGCCGGCGCGAGATAATTGTTAGAGTAATCACGAGCGCGCCGGGCGCGGGAGAACTGTGGAAACAAAGTCTATGCATTGGTAACTCAATATTGCGTACCTGCTGCGGGGCCGATGCGAGGAGAACTCTCTGCTGTTCGCGTCTGTATTCTGCGGTTTTAATGTCAAGCGCCGCTGACTAAAGAGGAAAAAAGGGAAAAAACGATATTCCACAGAATCGACGTTCGTTTCGATACGTTAGTGGAAAATTTTCCCTTTCCTCGTCACTGGTTTGAAAGAATCTGGGATGAAAGACTAAACCTCCCTAGGGCATGGATATGTGTCATGTCCTTAGTTTAGTTAGGTTTAAGTAATTCTAAGTTCTAGGGCACTGATGACCTCAAATGTGAAGTCCCATGGCACTCAGAGCCATTTGAAAAAAACAATGGTTCAAATGGCTCTGAGCACTATGGGACTTAACTGCTGAGGTCATCAGTCCCTAGAACTTAGAGCTACTTAAACCTAACTAACCTAAGGACATCACCCACATCCATGCCCGAGGCAGGATTCGAACCTGCGACCGTAGTGGTCGCGCGGTCCCAGACTGTAGCGCCTAGAACCGCTCGGCAACTCCGGCCGGCTCAGAGCCATTTGAACCATTTTTTGAAGCACCTTCTTGCTTCTCACTGTTGAAAGCAATTCAGGGATAGCGACTGCATCTTTCAACACGATCGAGAACCTGTTCATAATATGGCGGAGTGGTTACTCGACAATAACATCCCTGTAAAGGACTGGGCTGCACAGAGCGCTGACCTGAATCCTACAGAACACCTTTGGGATGTTTTGGAACGCCGACTTCGTGTCAGGCCTCACAGACCGACTTCGATACCTCTCCTCACTGCAGAAGTCCGTGAAGAATGGGCTGCCATTCCCCAGGAAACCTTCCAGTATCTGATTGAAACCCTAAAATTCGAGGCACCAATGTTAATTTTTGTAGAAAGGTGTAACTGAGACTGGAGAAATTGTGTGAGTGGTCTAAAATTATTAGTCACTTAAGTTCATACTACTAGCCAGTATCACTAGTGCCGCACATGGTTAGACACTAAAACTCAGACAGTGAAATCGCTCCCTCTAGTTCACTGTGCGTTAGATAATTTTGGTGTACATTCACCGGCATGGTATAGTTAACAAGAAAATCGTCATATACACTTGCGCACTTACATGTAAGGTATTTCATTACTCTGCTGTACCTCATTACCTTAGACAATATGTGTTCCTCAGTTTCTTCTCCTTTTTGTTCTTCTTCTTTTCGTTAGGGTCAAATTAGGACCCCAGAACCCTGTTTGACTCTTTACAAGGGTCTTACGTTTATTCCTAGCTCAGAAAGCTTTAATTTTCTGGCTGTGGATGAGCTTCATATCCTCTGTCCACTTCGATTTTCTGGGTCCTGGGCCTTTTTGCTGGCAGTATTCTTTGTAGAGTATATACACAGATTAATCAATACAGAAGCTGCAGCAGACGAAGATAGGCCGACGTAGACAGTTTGAGTAGCCGCAGTAGTGAGGACGGAACGAGTGACAGTGACAACATGACATAACATTGACACGCAAAACACACGTAACATTAAACATATAAAACACACAAAAGCAACAGGGTATTTGTAAAATATCGCAATTTATGTCTAATTATGGATTAATGTAATTAAAAGTGGAAGTAATTAGAATAGTCCGTGGATAGATACTGTTGTAGAATCCACGTAAACCTCTTCATATCATTGTTAAGTAGTAATATAAATGAACACATCATTGTAAATGTAATACTATGAACGTAACATCAATGTAATATAAAGTAAGTAAACAGTAATTTAAATAGTATTAATATACAACAGTCACACAACATGGATATTACGAATGTATACAAAATTAACAAGCACTTTCTTCAAAGAAAACAGTTTTACTGCAAAAATAATTTTTACAAGATTAGCAATTAGGTTAGCTACGGCTAGTTATTTCTTTCTAAACCACGTAAGATCTGTTTATACACTACTCGCCATTAAAATTGCTACACCAAGAAGAAATGCAGATGATAAACGGGTATTCATTGAACAAATACATTATACTAGAACTGGCATGTTATTACATTTTCACGCATTTTGGATGCATAGATCCTGAGAAATCAGTACCCAGAACAACCACCTCTGGCCGTAATAACGGCTTTGATACGCCTGGGCGTTGAGTCAAACAGAGCTTGGATGGCGTGTACAGGTACAGCTGCCCATGCAGCTTCAACACGATACCACAGTTCATCAAGAGTAGTGACTGGCGTATTGTGTCGCCAAACACGGATGCGACCATCATGATTCATCCGCAAAATGACGTTTTGCCATTCGTGCACCCAGGTTGGGATCCAGCACGGCGTTCCGTATTACCCTCCTGAACCCACCGATTCCAAATTCTTCTAACAGTCACTGGATCTCGACCAACGCGAGCAGCAATGTCGCGATACGATAAACCGCAATCGCGGTAGGCTACAATCCGACCTTTATCAAAGGCGGAAACGTTATGGTACGCATTTCTCTTCCTTACACGAGGCACCACAACGACGTTTCACCAGGAAACGCCGGTCAACTGCTGTTTGTGTATGAGAAATCGGTTGGAAACTTTCCTCATGTCAGCACGTTGTAGGTGTCGCCACCGGCGCCAAACTTGTGTGAATGCTCTGAAAAGCTAGTCATTTGCGTATCACAACATCTTCTTCCTGTCTGTTAAATTTCGCGTCTGTAGCACGTCATCTTCGTGGTGTAGCAATTTTAATGGCCAGTAGTGTGAAATGAAGCAGATGAAGGGTTTCAAAATTTGTTTGCATTGTGATGAAACGTATATTGGTGTGGCTAAAGCGCGTCATGTTATCAGGCATAATACGTTCAGTGCAATGAATGGCCAGTAGTGTAACTTATTTATACCGAAGAGCCAAAGAAACTGGTATAGGCATGCCTATTCAAATACAGAGATATGTAAACAGACAGCATGGGGCACTGCAGACGGCAACGCCTATATAAGACAACAAGTGTCTAGCACAGTTGTTAGATCGGTTACTGCTGCTGCAATGTCAGGTTATCAAGCTTTAAGTCAGTCTGAGCGTAGTGTTACAGACCGTGTACGAGCGATGGGACACATCTCCGAGGTAGCGATGAAGCGAGGATTTTCCCACTCGACCATTTCACGAGTGTACCGTGAATATCAGGAATCCCGTAAAACATCTAATCTCCGACATCGCTGCGGCCTTAAAAAGATCCTGCAAGAACGGGACCAACAACGACTAAAGACAATCGCTCAACCTGACAGAAGTGTAACCCTTCCACAAACAGCCGCAGATTTCAGTGCTGCGCCATCAAGAAGCATGAGCGTGCAAACCATTCACGAAACATCATCGACATGGGCTTTTGGAGCCGAAGGCCCACACGTGTACCCTTGATGACTGCACGACACAAAGCTTTACGCCTAGCCTGGGCCCGTCAACATCGGTATTGGACTGTTGATGGCTGGAAGCATTTTGCCTGGTCGGACGAGTCTCGTTCCAAATTGTATCGAGCGGATTTACGTTTATGGGTATGGAGACAACATCGTGAATCCATGGATCCTGCACGCCAGCAGGGGACTGTTCAAGCTGGTGGAGGCTCTGTAATGGTATGGGGCGTATCCAGTTGCAGTGATATGTCTGGATACGACTCTGGCAGGTGACACGTACTTAAACACGCTGTCTGATCACCTGCATCCATCCATGTCCATTGTGCATTCCGACGGATTTGGGCAATTCCAGCAGAATAATACGTCACCCCACACATCCGAAATTGCTACAGAGTGGCTCCAGGAAAACTCTTCAAGTTTAAACATTTCCGTTGTTCACCAAACTCCTCAGACATGAACTTTATTGAGCATATCTAGGATGCCCTGAAACGTGCTCTTCGTACTATCATGGATTTATGGATAGCCCTGCGGATTCGTGGTGTCAGTTCCCTCTAGCACTACTTTAGACATTAGTCGAGTGCATGCCATATCGTGTTGCGGCACTTCTGCGTGCTCCCAGGGGCCCTAACGATATTAGGCAGGTGTACCAGTTTCCTTTGCTCTTCAGTGTATATTGCATCGAGGCAGGATACTATTCCAAAGCCACACAAAATATGTTTACTTACTAACCTCATAGTAGCAGTTGTTTTGTAACCTAACAAACATTAACTCGTGCAACACCGTCATCGTAGTATTCTCGTTAGGATTTCCCGTTTCTTTAGCTCTAGTTTCCTGAGTGGACCGTTCTAGTTCATGAAGAGGCATTCAGAACCGTTTTAACAGTTTCTGTTTATTAATTCTTATTTTGTTAATCACAATGCAACCTCCCAGAAATCTCTGGAATTTCTTGTAATACTGTCGTGATAAAGTTGGGAAAATGAATCATTCTGATGATACTGAATCCGCATGAATTACTCCTTTGTCTTAGAACAGTAAATTTGGATAAATTTCGTGGATCTGCAATAATGGTAACGAAAACAAATTTACTCACATTTGCAGATCTAAATATACCTAGATATCTCGGTGATTCGAACGCAAAAGTTTAGTCCTGTATTGCACAGAGTACCTCTCATATCTCTTCATAACTAGATGAGCGATCAGCAGTGGCTTTTTGGCATATTTTATACAGTATCATCAGCACCACCACCACCACCACCACCATAGTATCCATCGCTGGCCGTGGTGGCCAAGCGGTTAAAGACGCTACAGTCTGGAACCGCGCGGCCGCTACGGTCGCAGGTTCGAATCCTACCTCGGGCATGGATGTGTGTGATGTCCTTAGGTTAGTTAGGTTTAAGTAGTTCTAAGTTCTAGGGGACTGATGACCTTAGAAGTTAAGTCCCATAGTGCTTAGAGCCATTTGATTCATAGTATCCATCCTTTGATATAAGTCTCTTCCAGACCTCTTCATTCATTACAATCTTCGCATCCAAGCTTGATTCTTCCTGTCGGTAACCCGTCTCCTGTTAGATAGTCCCATAGGTCTTTTCTCATTCCGCGAAATCCAACAAAGAATCTCTCACATCGTTTCATCACAGTATATGACCACTAAATGGCCATTTCAGTTTCGCAGTAATGGCTGCCAAGTCTTCAACTTTTGTCTTTTCTTTATTCATTTTTTTCTATTCTTTTTTGTTAAGTCCAGTTTGCTTCTTTTTATTGGTCGGGTGATCCTCAATTTTTGAACTGTTTGAGGATTTCACATCCATGTTGCAGGTAAGGAATTTGATACTGGCATCTGCAGTAATCGCTGGAAATTTTCGCTTTACGTAACACAGGATTTCGTGACTGAATATGACACCGCTTCAGATAACGTGACGTATATTCTTGACTTCAGTTACAATAACTTTTGTTATTAATGTTTCTTTGTTAGAAGCACCACAATAATCTTTTGATCTCAGATTGATAGGTCGAGATACAACAACAGAATAAATACACATCTGACAGATAAAGAGATTTCTCCTTGTTTTCCATGATGTCCTGCCACGACACTCTTTACTCGATGGCGCGCTCCGCTTCTTAAAGCTGCAGCACAGAATGACTGCCATGTCAGCGAGTACTGGTGCCCTGAAGATGCACTGTGTCGACCCATACTTGTTGACATGTGTTTACATGGTGAAACACTAACAAGAACTTCCAGGCAGTTTGTGATTATACATTATTTAATCAATAAAATTGATTTTCACTATTGCGATCATCATTCGTCAGTCAGGAAGACGTTGGGTACAACGTTTTATTACAGTAGATGGATCCGATGCCGTAAAATGTGTCACTTGTAACAATATGCTCACCCAGTTTTGTACCAAGGCGTTCAGCGGGCGCCACCGTCTGCCTACTGAGATTATTACCGAGACTTTGACATGCGGCGTACGTGAGTTTAGTAGCCCCATTACCGCAACAGACCCGCTTTACCACGTACAAATTCTGGCTGTCTGGTAAGGCAGATCAGTGGAGTATCGAACGATGTAATCGGTGAGTCTTCATGTAGTCAGCTGTCGTCCTGTCTGCCTCCATCCAGACTAGGCCATCTGCCAAGTAGTCAAGCTGCCACCCTTGCGTCAAAGGTCCAACCGAGGCCCTCCTAGTTACTGAGCCGCTGGGTCACCTGCCAATGGGCCACATTAGCCTCCGCTGGGCAGGAACTGGCCACGTCACTAGCAGCATAACATCAATTGGCTGCATTAGAATCTGACACAGCACTGCTGAGGAATGTCTACGACGCAAGATGGCTTCACGCTCGGCCCTCACTGAGCACAGCAGCTACTGTCGCCGCCACGACAATGCTTCTCCTCTCATGACCGCTAGACCGACGCCTGCCAACGCTGCAGAACACGGACACCATGGATCGACGCCAGGCTACTCCATGTAGTGCGTTGCTCACTTGTAGCTTGTTGGAACAGAAAACAGTTTACATCAGGGGCGGGCAGGAATCCTGCACGTGTGTGGTGTACTTGCACGTGTGCAGTAAACAGGTGTTCCGCGTGCACACAGGGGCAAGCTGGCCACCCGCTTCTCTCCCCTCCCCACCATACCGTCTCTGCGCTTCTCCCTCCGTAATGCGTTTTGTTTCCTGGCCTGCTTTATTGAATGAAGGAATAAGGTTAGTACGAGTGCGTGAAAGAAATCATGGTTTGAAAGAGTACGTATTACCTACGATACGTTGTATTTAATTATCACAGGTGGAGTTTACAATACGTTTAATGTCTGGAACAAAATTTCTACATACAGACAAACGCAAACAGTTACGTAAATTTTCATTACTTATGTTTACTCTTAACCGAGACTTATTAATTTTCATAACAGAAAAAAATCTCTCGCAAACGTATGTCGAGCCAAACATATTATCTTCGCGGCTTCACGATGGAGACGAGGAAACTCTTGCTGTGGAAAGTTGTGATAAAAATCTATTACACGTCTTCCAAAAGGAACTTGTCTCTCATACGAGAGATACGCTGTAAAATCTACATTGTAGATCTGTTAATTCCATTTGCAAACTGGGATGAATATCATCTACAGAAACAGCAAATTGTCTCGAGAACTATTCAAAACCTTGGGATAAGTATGATATATCCCCAAATCGCTTGAGAATTTCCTCTTTTATTGCACTAAGTACGGGAACATATTGAAATTTATTATAATGGCGTTCAATATTAAACTTCCGCTGACCAGCGAGAATACTGTCATTTCGAATTTTCACGTTTATGCACAAAGAAAAAATGATTCTTCCATTCCTTTTTAAAAGATAGCAATTCCTTTTTAAAAGATAGCAAATCTCCACTTCTTCGTTTCCTTCATTCACTCTGCATTTTCCGGTTCTTGAAATACAACGTTCACTACGTAGTGGTCGCTTCGCTTCAACGTCCACAGCTTAGCCTGGTACTACACTGCCGCACGCTGCCAGCTGTCACCACAGTCCCATTCGACGATTGCACGCGAGCAGCACACGTGCAGCGCTGTGTGCTCATGAGCCGCGTGCAACGTTTGCCCGCCCCTGGTTGACATGCACGCCGTCTGCCTTCCTGTAACCACTTCACCCCTCCGACAGTCTCCTGCAGGTCTCACCAAACCACCAAAGACACACCACCCTGGCAACCCAAAGAACTCACCTCCATCCTACGGGTTGTGGACAGTGGACACCTGTACGCTACAGCAAATTCTTCTACAAGATATAGGTAGATAAGGTTTTCACCCAGTAAAAGCTTTCCAGTAGTCCACCAACCTCTTACACAGGGGTAACTGATATTTCTTGATGTTTCTGTAACTTCATGTACAACCTACAGATAGTCGAGTGTGCCAATTGATTGCTTCCTCTGGTGAAACTATAGCTTATTTTCTAGATGATTATTAAGGGCTTTCATAAAATCCTTGTATACTACAGGCAAAAGACTATTGAGCCTGTAGCTCTTAGCATGTTCCCTGCTCCTTTTATAGTGGAAACTGATAATTCTTCCACTGTGTGAAACACCAACACAAGAGCTACTGAACATACCGGTCGTTTTTGGGATTTGTTCCCATTAGACTGACTGAGAGTCAGATCGCTCAGCATTAACTCAGGTACATAATTGAATCTGTCACAGGGTTGATCATATAATAGGGAGAGAAAGGACTTCATAAGAGAGTTCTTATGACTGTTCTTAGAAAGTCATTAAAGGTTAATAACGGGGATAGGTTGAGAGGTGTCACATTACTCTCTCACTTTAACCACACAGTCGGTCAGATTAATATTCTTATTTCAGGTCATGATCTCAGTGTTCCCCAGTACTGAATTTGATATGTGCGGTTTATGACCCTTTTACACGAGGAAATTCTGGACAGAATGACCATATAACTGCATGTGTAGCCTACAGCGAACTTGTACCCAAGGGGCTGTAGTGGCGGCGATGGAGGACAGTGAGTAAGATGGGTTGTGTGCTATAAATGTTGCATACGGTGGCCTGTATGTGCGAGTGATTTGGGGAACCAGCACTCTGTGAATTGTCCTGCAGAGGGAATTCGGGCCAAAGCACTCCACTCTTCCCACTTGGGGTCAGAGGAGGAGGGTGTCGGTTCGCAAAACATTTTTATCTGGGCCAGGCGACAGACCATCGCGAAGGTGGCCAGTTGGCAGAAATTACGAGGAGGACGCCATTTCAGATAGACTGCTGTAATCTCAGCTTTGGTGCAGACGGTGGGACGGTCATAAGACGACAAGCATTTTCATATTAGAAGCTGGGAAGATGCAAACAGAGCGGCTGGTACACGAGTTTATTGGGGGAAAGACTGTAACTCCCCTGACAGGATGTTTTAGAGAGCGGCCAAAACATATATTTCACGAGCACGACTGTTTGGGAAGCTTAACAGCCTTCTTTCAGAAATTGGAAACGGTCGGCCTGGGAAGAGTAGATCTCTTCATAAATGAGGCACTATGGTCCCATCTAGGCAGACATTTTTTGCCGAAACATGGCCATGTTTACCGTGAGAACGACAGCTCCCTACTCTAAGATCTTCTTTTTCAGACAAGAGAGATTTTGAGTCAATGATTAGCTCCTCTCAGGATATGTAAGGCAGAGACATGCTCGCCCAGCATGGGAACCCCGGTGCGTTGTCTGGATTGGATAACACCCTAGCAGAAGAGTGAAGAGGGGAGACGGTAGTACGATTGGTTTGTACAAAGTGAACGTGGTTTTTTTTTTCTTTTGCTAATTCGGCTCCCGTAATGAGGCTTGTTGGAAAGCGGTTGTCATTCTTGGCGCTTCATCTTCTGGTCCCCCAATGGTGGAGAACTTCAGGTATTTTCCTAGTGGGTGAGACTTGTGGTTTGCAACTTGTGATGGACTAAGAGCCAGTGGCAGTTTCCAACTGTATCGATGGTGGAACCGAATATCATCTCAAAGATATCGAGTGTTCCGAGGGTGAACTTACTCGTCCTGAGTCGGTCGTCTGACGCTAGACAATTCCAACATGAGCCATCATGCCTGTGACTCATATTGCTTTCGCCATACCATCAAACTGACGCACCTCACCCTGAAATCTGTCAGGATTTCATGGCTGTAATAGAGAAGTTTTCCACGTTCTAATAATCAGAATACCAGTCCGTGTAGTTTGCAAAATTTTCGTGTATACATCAGTACATTACAGCTGCCGAGGCGGGGAAGAGAAGACAGCAGGATGAAAAACAGAGGAAGAAAAGGGAAGAATGTCAATTTGGTTTTTAGAACGGCTTTTCAACAGAAAAATGCTGCATATGCTTTTACTTATCAGACATTAAATGCTCTGAATAACCAAACGTAACCCATTGGGATATTTTGTGATCTCTCAAAGGCTCTTGATTGTGTGAATCATGAATTTCTTCTAGATAAGCTTCAGTATTGTGGTATGAGTGGAGCAGTACATAGATGGTTTAATCCTTATGTAACTGGAAGAATGCAGAATGTTGAAATTAACAGTACTGAATGGAGCTATGTCCTAAACTTAAACTAGCTGTGCATCATTATCAGACAGACCATTCTTAACAGGACAAGGTTTTATTTGATTAAATTTATTTTGATCTATACAAACATGATCAATCAGTGTGTTAATTCCCTGTACCACCTAAGCAGGAAAACCAATAACAGATGTCAAAGTGAAAGAGCTAATAATACTTCAAGGTTAAGCTTTCTATCGGATTCTTTCAGAAAATATACATTGAAATCCCCACAAACAATCATTTGCTTCCCTCTGTCTGACAGATAGCACTACAAAGAATCCAATTTTTTTTTTTTTTAATAGCTGAAAATTTTCTGATGGAGACCTACACAAAGCTACAATTATGAAAGTACCATTTTTAATTTAAGCTCACATGCACATGCTTGTATATGTTGTTCTACACAATTTTTTTTATTTTCTAAACTTTTCACATTATGACAAATTTTAACACATATGGCAACTCCTCCTCTCTCCATAGTGTCTCTACTTTCATCTGCTGAAAGCTTATATCTACCTACATTTACCTTTTCCATAGCTGTGTGTATATGATATTCAGATGGGCATAATACATCTGTTCCACCCTCCATTTCTCAAACTTCTAAACAAACGAGAAGCTCATCTACTTTGTTTTTCAATCCCTTGATATTCTGATGTGATATACTAAATTATTTTTCGTTGTGCTTTTATGAGAATCTTGTGATATACTAACATTATTTTTCACTTTACTTTCATGAGAATCTTATGATATTTTAACATCTCCAGTGCCTGCCTGTCTGAGCTTCTCGTTAAGCTTAATTTCATTCAATGTTGAATCACTGGACACTGATCTTAGCCTAAAAAAGAGGTACTGCCATGAGTTTCAGTGCCCCCCCCCCCTCCCCGCCTAAAGATTTTGCTATCATCCCAGCATTTTTACCCCTCCCTTTCCTACTGAGATGCAGTCCATGCCTTGTAAAGCCCCACCTACCAACAGCATGAATAGGAATCAAACCTATGCCTGGCAGAGTAGCGACCTGAAGCAGCTGATCTAGTTTCATACTAACCCTTCTGACAGAGCTGTTAAATTGGGACCGATAGTATAGCATGAAAGCGGGAACGAAGCCGACATTTGTATGGTTCATTGCAGATGCTATTTTTATCAGGTCACACTCAATATTGTAGCCCTGATCCCTGTCAATACTGTTTCCCACTCTATCCACTATCACAACATGATCCTGCTTTGTAAAACCCTTACACAATGATCCTACACCCTCTATCAATTGGCTGAGACACGCATTGGGCTTGAAAAAACTTGTTACCTGGTACCTGTCACCTACTTTTTCCTGCAAGATCTGGCCCACACCGCTTCCTTGGCTACTACCTAACAACAGAACTTTCTTCCTTCTTTCTACCTTTTTTGAAACAGTTGGTTTCCTGTTCATAGTTTATTGAGTAGAAAGTAGACTTACATCTACTTGAGCCTCTCCCTTAGTTAACTGACGTAGCAAGGCAAAGTAATTGTTTGCAGTAATGATGAAACTGTCATAAACTATCCTTTCTCTGTAGCACCTGTTCCTCGCTACCACTTCCCACCTGTTTTCACTCTTCCCTCTCCTTGACCTATATATCATGTGTGGTGCAACTGTACCAGGTGTAGTAAGCTGTAAAAGGTCTCAATAATCTCAAAAACAAACAAAAAATATCATGAGTGATTCCCAAGAAGAGGAAATATTGTGTGTTACAATCTTACCAGCTGAACAGAACAGTTGAACAGAATGGCTGTTGTGGCATCCGAGATGGAAGACATCCATCTTGCATTTGTTTCAAGTGACATAGGTTAAAATACTTGTTCTCTGTCGTCAATGAGACTTAGGACAAGTGATTTCGATGCCTGTGGCATGCACCTCAGTCCATCTGTAATGGCTGCTGTCATGTGGTCGTGGCTCACCAAATCCCTAGTGAAATCCAGATCCAGCCATAAAGTCACATTATTGATGGCAGTGAACCAGTTGCAGCACTCACGGCCAAGTAAGGAATTAGTCAATGGATCACTTCTTCTCTATGTCTCCACTCCTCTACCAGTGTGGCATCTGGTCAACTAAGCCCCTTCCCAGAAAGTGAAGGTGTCCAGCTTTTACTTCTTAGCGTAACCAGTCTCCCCTCTCTGTGAACAACCATCAGTGGTCCTTGAATCCACTGTGGGGGGCACCCCTCTGTGAAGCGGTATTTCATTGGTTGCTGGCGGCTAGCACTCAACTCCCGGCCTCACGTCCGCCTTCATCACAGAGGCTCCCTCTTCCAGTACTCGTCCATATTTGCGATGCTCAGTGTCCATGCGTCTGCACTTAGCTTTAAATCATAATGAATAACATATTTTTATTTTTGTACATCCTATAGAAAGTTCTCTAATGAACAATTTGTGAAGGAGACTTAAATAGAAACTTACCTATTTAGCATTATAGTTCGATTACCACCATTCGTACTTAAGTATAATACTTAAAAGATGAGAAATAGTAAGATTTCTGGCACTAATTCCGGTGGTTTGCGTTTGTGTGTACATCATATTGGCAACAAATACAACAGTTATCATGGCAGTGATGTTAACAATGGCCTGACAGCCTTCACAAGTATGACCATAATAGATTATTAACGTCAGTAATCACAAAAATGGATGGATTACAACCATATGTTCATCATTCAGTGAACAAAACATAGTTGGTTAGCCACTGTGCTACTAAAATACTTCCTTCATAACCCATGCCTAATAACACATGCTTTCATACCTACAAATATAAACAATATGGTAATCAACTGCTAAAAATAGAAGGAAACTACAACCCATCCTGCATCCAAGCATTACTAAAAGCGCACACATTGTTTCTTTCAAACTCCCTGCTTCTCTTTTCCTTCCATGAGTCTCATTCGTTGTCACCCTTCCTCATATGCTTCTATTCAGTCGCTTCTTGTTCTCTCCATGCCCATTTTCTCTTTTTACCCATACTCCTTTTTTCTCTGCCCGGGGACTGGGTGTTTGTATTGTCCTCATCATTGCAATATCATTCATGATAGTAAGCAGATTGGACTGTGTACAGATTCGGAGTGTGTAGGGGCGCTGATGACCGTGCAGTTGAGCGCCTCACAAACCAAAATTCATTATCATCATCATCATCATCATCCTTTTTCCTCTTCAGGGTCCCCTTTTGAGTCAGAAGGAGGTGTCACACTAGTCCAACGAAGAACAATAAAATCACTGGTAAAAGAGATCATCTGCGAAAACACAACATGTTTATTAGACGTTGTACACAAACAGAGGACAACAACAAACACATCAAAAGAAAATCCTTACATTAACATCCCTACTTAAATCCTCGCATGACATTACCTTAAACCTTTATTCTTGCTTTTAATCCTTCCATATTTAAATTATTTTCTTTGGGGTATTTCCTCGATCCATATACTCGTCAGTTTTATTGTTCAGGCCTTCAGTGGCTTCATTACTGACGCTTGGGCTGTCTGTATAAAGTTACTTAGAGAGAAAAGCATGACGATTGTTCAACATGTTACCATTTCATTTCCATTAAGTTCTAGGAATAGCCCTTTTGATTGGTTTACAAATTATCTTGTTTTCCACAATACTTTCACATCCCTGGACGACGAGAATTCTGCTTGCAAATATGAAAAATTCTCACTCATTCCAAGCTCCTAAACAAAAACATAAAAAAGGCGATCATTCCGTAATCTAGAGACAATACATGCTTCTGAAGTGTCCAGCAGAATATCTCAAAATTATTTCGTAATCCATCCAACGACAGGGTCCAAATGTGCATTAGGCATAGACATTAATATAACCCTGTAGCCGCATGTGCCTCCAACATGGACATTAACATAGCACAACCTCTCTCTATCCCCTAAACAATGATGATGTAGTGACAACCCGTCTTCTCACCTAAGAATATCACGAACAAAGAAAATCTGGAGTTCTCTACAGTATTGAGAGAAAACTTCACCGCATTCACAGTGGTTTGATTGGAACAAATCCCACATGACTGCTTCCACAAAACGACAAAATCACAACAGACCTTCACCTCTCTCATTAAGTCTGCAATAAAATATCCACTTGGCACGAAAACTGCCATAAGTAAACTCTCAAACAACATTTACTCCCCATTACTTCTCTGTGCCTGTTTCATGCTTACCAGCCTTAGCAATAGAAGACGAAAATGCACTTTTCTTTAAAACATCATCCCATAACACTCGACCTAAATAGCAGACACAGGTTTGACAAAAAATGCTGCTTCACACGAAGTGCAGCAAAAACCCATCCTTCGAGGATCTAATAAATACATAATAGTAATTCATCTTACTTTTGGTGGAGAACTGATTACAAAAAAATTTCTAAAATGATACACACTGTGTGAATTCCGTGACTTAATTGCTTCCACTTCGACTGCATTTGCATGTTCTATCCTTCGAATCCACAGTGGCCCACTGTCCAAGAGGCAAAATTTGTGGCACAAATCCTTTCACTTATATGATGATTGTGTGACTTCACTAAAAACTTCTGATCCATTTTGTACTGTCGTACAGTTGGCTTCCACTCAGCACATTCCTCATTCTTTCCTGCAGATTGTTTAATGTGATCGAGACCGTGAGACATCAAATGCTAATGGTCTAACGACCATCGCGGCAGGAACTCTACAAATTCCTTGATTCAATCCTTGGGCAGTAAGTTCTTTAGTACAATTATTGGTGGGAATGATGCGGTGTTATGGCGAAGCTCATTGATAATATCTTAGAAGTCTGCCAGGAAAACATCCCAAGACACATACTGTTTGGCACAGTACAATCTGCACAAGCTGCCTAGCTCTCACATTATAGTTGCCACAGGGCTCAAAGACAGGTGATAGGTTGAAATCAAAATTAGTTTTACATTGCACCATCTAAAATCGCCACTCATCAGCATTACTGAAACTGCAGTTCATTATCAGAAATCACCTTATCCACATGTGCACATTCTTTTAAAAACTTGTGTCATACGTCCGTCACCGTCCTAACAGTGGTCTTTTGCAGAAGAGTGAAAGTTGCAAAACTTGACATCAACTCAAGCGCTACCAAAATATAACAGAGACTACACCCCATTCTCGGAAGTTGGTCTAGGAGACCAGTTGCTCCCACATGTTCTATTTTCACTGGTAGAATGAGAAGACATGGGACCTCATTCGTTGTGGTTGATTGCTTTGCCTTTTGACAAGCTTTGCAGCAGGACTATACTTCGCAAATCCGTACTACTGAAGTGACTTATTGTTTGCAACTTCAGGAAACATTTCATGGCACAAAGTTGGCATAGTCTAAGTGTTTGTACCATGAAAATTTGTTCAGTAATCCATGTGTATACACAACAGCCAGAATAGCTTGTCCAAATTCCTGTAACAAAACAGAACACCTTTGTTCAATAAGTAGAACTGCCTAAGAGCAATTTGCTCCTGATTCTACATTTGTTTCACAAATCCAGAAGGGCAGTGTCTTTGTGCTGTTCTCTTGTAATTTCTGCCAGTGAGTACGTAAGTTTCAAACATGATGTTCATGAGATAGTACAGGATAAAACGCACTTTTTGAGGACTTCTTACGTTCTCTCAACTAGACCAATAGGTGACAATGAAACTCCATCCACTATGATATTGTTAGAGCCTTTCATTTGCTTGATTGTGAAATTAGAATCTTGGTGACATAACGCTCACTAGCCAAGGTGACCATGTATGAGTTTCACAGTTAGAAAGAACCACAGGCACCACCAGCACTAATTTACTGTGGGAGGGCTCGATAAATGGGTTGTGGATCACATGGTGGTTAATCGGGAGATCTCCTTGAAAAAAGTTGAAAAAATTACGACCTAAAGCCACGTTTTGGAGCATTCTGGACATCTCAGGCTATATGTTTCAATGGCAGTTAAAACTCCTAAAGTGTGCCAATTTCAGCCTGGATTACAACGAATTTTGTTATTAGCGAATACAAAAAATTATTAAACTTGTCGACAGTGTGTGTATGATTACTAAACATTACTCCCTAAACATTTTTATAGGGAAGAATCAAGGAAAAATAATATGTATAGAGTGTAACAAACTATACGTTATATTCAGATCAGTTTGAAAACCATTTGCTAAATTCCACAAATCCACAAACACAGTCGTTCTACTACATTGTGGTGGTAAAAATGAGTAAAATGAAATACATTTTATGATAAATATACATTTACGATCGTTCTTTTGTCTTTAAAAAAGGGACAGTGCTGATGAAATCCGTGAACTCTCTTTGTAGTAATTCTCTTGACACATACACCGATTATAGCTTCATTATTATGCCAATACCGGACTGTAAGTGATTGCCGCATGGCATTCGATTGTTAGCCGTCTGCCTCCTGTCCACACTTCCTACAAACTTGCAGCAGAACCAACTAGATTCATGCTTATTTTGACAGTTATTGTAGTACGACTATAACTTTCGTAGTGCTCACTACGTGTGCAGTGTGTTTTTGTCTGCTCATAGGTTCGATATGGAAGTGTCAAGACCAAACAGAGTAAGCCATGTGGCTACTATAAATTTTTCTCGAACGTCATATAGAGAACCAAAGCAGACGGGAGTGTGATTTGGCGCTGTTCAAAACACGGACCAACATACTACCGAGAAATGCTTAAGTACAAAGACTCTAACGTGCTTACTTTAAACCGTCATCAATGTGGAGCACCGGATGACGCTCGCTTGTAAGTACAAAAGATTGCGGATCAGGCGAAGAACAGATCACGATAGGAAGACACTTCGATTTCGACAACAGAGAATTAGGTGTCTTGTACAATCGAGGATATGAATTCGTTACAAAAAAAACAGAGTAGCAAGCAACGAAGAGGACGTTATACAACCACCGGTACCAAATCGCACGGAAATCAGAAAGAACCACAAACACGACAAGAAGTTGATCTTCAAGCAGGGGTACTGACAATGAATGACAATAGTAGTTTTCCCTTAAGTGACGACAACTTTGGAGACCTTGGAGACAGGATCATAATTTTTAGTGGAAAAGCAGGAAAAGAGGCTCTAAAGACTAAACAAGTCTTTCTTATCGATGGGACTTACAAAACATATAGCAAGGAATTTCCGAAAATATATATTATTCACGCAGACTTCGAAAGTTCAGAAGATGAAAAAAACATCTGTACAGTGGCCTTTCCATTCTCACCAAAGGAGATTACGCAATGTTACGGATTATGTACCAGAATGGAACCCCAAATATGTCATTGGTGATTTCGATTTAGCTGCGATTTCTGCGCTAAAGGCTGTGCTCCCATATTCCATATTAAGAAACTTATCTGAAGAAAAGTGCAAGTTTGGCACTTACTTGCGAATACAGAGCAAATGAGGATATAAGACTGCAAATTCGCATGTGTGCACCTGAGGCGTTGCAGCAACCTGAAGATGTCTGCGATCGCTGTCTCGAGATTCATTCACAAGCAGCGAATAACACCAAGTTTTCTCAGTTTTTCGACTGTTTTGTAAATGGATGGTTGGAAAATTATAAAGTCCCGATCAGCGTTTGGAGCTACTACAGACGACGACGTCGCACCACCAATGCTGTAGAAGGCTGGCACAACAAATTTAATAATCTGCTCGGAAAAACGAGCCCTAAAATTAAGGACGTGATCGAGTGTATGAAGACAGAAACAGAGAACTCAGTAATGAGGTCAGGACTAAGGATGGAAGGCAAATGAAAGAAAACAACCATTTGAAACTTGATGAAAGGTTGGAAAGAACAGTAAACAGTAGGAAGAGGATGGTGACATTAGGGCTTGACTGAAAGCAGTCTCCTACCTCCAAAAATTTGAATGAATTTATCGGCTAATGTTGACGATTTTTATGAAAAAATGTACAGATGTAAATAGTAACTAAAAATTAAAAAATAATAAAAATAAAATAAAAATAATAAATTTAAAATGTAAAATATCGATAAGCTTACAAGCCGATTTTAAACACGCCTAAATGGCAATTTACTCTTGCCATTTAGCCAATCCAAGCCAGAATAAAGCGTGATGGGAGTCGGTTAACTACTACAAATCCATTGACACGACATGATCACTTCGTGTAAAAACGACATTTCATGTGTGGTGTATCATGATTGACTGTTTGATTTTTTTTTCTCTTTCTCTCTTCCTTTCTCTCTCTCTCTCTTTCTCTCTCTCTCTGCGACACAATCACAAAATCTTTATTTATAATCTGTTTCGACCAACATCGACCATCTCTAAAAACAATGGAAGACGTATAATTCAAATTACAAACACTTAATTTAAAAAAAAATCGTCTCTCCTCTACTTATAGGATGTAGAACAATAACCGCTACCAGAACAACATAATGTCACTTTACTGAATGCACCAACGATTACGGGCTTGTGCCCATTTGCAGATATATTTACGATCAACTACATGTTTCAGTGTTCAGTGTTGGAGATCACTGTTTAAATAAAGACAAATAATGTGCTGACGACTAAATAAACCCAACTGAAATAATTGAAAATTGGTAAGCGACATGTGTTGTAAAATATTATAGTACTTACATACAGCTACCATGGATAAAATTCACTGTTTTCTCTTTGTCAAAGGCACAATTTAAAATAATCATAAAGTAAAATACGGCTCATACCTGTGGATGGTATATACAAGGAAGGTCGAGAACATATATACACATAAGAGACTTATCATTTGGCGCCCCACCCCTTCCATCATTTTCCACACGTACGCATTCACACGTGCACGTATAAAAATCTTGCACTTGGGGGCCCCTCTCAGCTATGCGCTTCAAGCGGACGCTTGGTCGCTTGGGCTTTAAACCGGTCGTGAGTATATGTATAAAGTAAAGTACATAATATGCGTTGTTGTATAATATGCTAAGATGAAGAAGTGTTCATAGCTCTTAAGATATGCGTTTTAGAGCTCATATTTACTGAGACTTCTGATTTTAGTATCGCATACTTTCAACTGTAAGCGTTTACGTCAGTAATTGTGATACACCCCGTACAGAGGGGGCGGGCATATAGCGTTGGGAGTGATAGCAGAAGCTACCTGAAGCTTATTTCACTTATATATGTGCCTGCTCCTGGAGTTTTAGTTAGTATGTCAACGCCTCTTATGTACGTTACAAGTACCCTACGCTGATCCATGAATGTGGAACACATTTTATGTGATGTTTATTTTGAGGTATACTTTGTGAAGTAGAAGTGGTTAAAGTTTTAAACTTTTTGGTTTTAATTTGGTTTTTGTATTTTTCATTGTATTTTATGAGGATACAGCCATAAGTACAAATATTCGAATAAATGAAACTGATCGCTACCTATTGCAACAATTGTGACATAGATCATGTTCGAGCATCTCGAGTCCTCTTCATCAGTACACGACGTAAAGTACGCTTACACGGGCCATGAAAATTGCATATTGCCAACGAAATAGACCTTACGAACTGTAGCCAAACGGAAGACAAAATTGCGGGACTCTGTTGCGTGGCAATTTTTGCGGGAAAACATTTTCGGGCTGCGCAATGAACGAAGTCAAGATAGTTGAAGTGAATACAGCTCTCCTGCATTTGCATTCCACAAGGAAAAAAATTAGCAAGAACAAAGGAAACAGGGCATCGTAGTTGTGTTGTGCGTAATATATATTTTTCTTAATTATGGTGGCTGCATCATGTGATTCATGTGACAACGACATTTTGTGTGCAATGGAGAAGTTGTTCCCAGTGGAGTGCACTGTGTGTTACGGTGGCTTGTTTATAGTATTAGCGCAATTTTGACAGTCATTGTTGAAGAGAATTTTATTATAATATCTGATATACTCAAGTTACTTTGCGGTTTTATTAATATCAGTGACTACATGCAGTGTGAGAAACAATGTTCCATCACACTATCTGTCTCTACATCTACAGGGTGCTACAAAAAGGTACGGCCAAACTTTCAGAAAACATTCCTCACACACAAAGAAAGAAAATATGTTATGTGGACATGTGTCCGGAAATGCTTACTTTCCATGTTAGAGCTCATTTTATTACTTCTCTTCAAATCACATTAATCATGGAATGGAAACACACAGCAACAGCACGTACCACCGTGACTTCAAACACTTTGTTACAGGAAATGTTCAAAATGTCCTCCGTTAGCGAGGATACATCCATCCACCCTCCGTCGCATGGAATACCTGATGCGCTGATGCAGACCTGGAGAATGGCGTATTGTATCACAGCCGTCCACAATACGAGCACGAAGAGTCTCTACATTTGGTACCGGGGTTGCGTAGACAAGAGCTTTCAAATGCTCCCATATATGAAAGTCAAGAGGGTCGAGGTCAGGAGAGCGTGGAGGCCATGGAATTGGTCCGCCTCTACCAATCCATCGGTCACCGAATCTGTTGTTGAGAAGCGTACGAACACTTCGACCGAAATGTGCAGGAGCTCCATCGTGCGTGAACCACATGTTGTGTCGTACTTCTAAAGGCACATGTTCTAGCAGCACAGGTAGAGTATCCCGTATGAATTCATGATAACGTGCTCCATTGAGCGTAGGTGGAAGAACATGGGGCGTTATCAAGACATCACCAACAATGCCTGCCCAAACGTTCACAGAAAATCTGTGTTGACGACGTGACTGAACAATTGCGTGCGGATTCTCTTCAGCTCACACATGTTGAATGTGAAAATTTACAATTTGATCACGTTGGAATGAAGCCTCATCCGTAAAGAGAACATTTGCACTCAAATGAGGATTGACACATTGTTGGATGAACCATTCGCAGAAGTGTACCCGTGGAGGCCAATCAGCTGCTGATAGTGCCTGCACATGCTGTACATGGTACGCAAACAACTGGTTCTCCCGTAGCACTCTCCATACAGTGACGTGGTCAACGTTACCTTGTACAGCAGCAACTTCTCTGACGCTGACATTAGGGTTATCGTCAACTGCACGAAGAATTACCTCGTCCATTTCAGGTGTCCTCGTCGTTCTAGGTCTTCCCCAGTCGCGAATCATAGGCTGGAATGTTCCGTGCTCCCTAAGACGCCGATCAATTGCTTCGAACGTCTTCCTGTCGGGACACCTTCGTTCTGGAAATCTGACTCGATACAAACGTACCGCGCCACGGCTATTGCCCCGTGCTAATCCATACATCAAATGGGCATCTGCCAACTCCGCATTTGTAAACATTGCACTGACTGAAAAACCACGTTCGTGATGAACACTAACCTGTTGATGCTACGTACTGATGTGCTTGATGCTACTAGTACTGTAGAGCAATGAGTCGCATGTCAACACAAGCACCGAAGTCAACATTACCTTCCTTCAATTGGGCCAACTGGCGGTGAATCGTCCTGTACAGTACATACTGACGAAACTAAAATGAGCTCTAACATGGAAATTAAGCGTTTCCGGACACATGTCTACATAACATCTTTCCTTTATTTGTGTGTGAGGAATGTTTCCTGAAAGTTTGGCCGTACCTTTCTGTAACACCCTGTATATTCTGGCAACCGCTGTGAAGTGCATAGCATAGGGTACAGGGTAGGTCGCACCAGTTGTTAGGACTTTTTCCCGTTCCATTCACGTGTCAACCACAAGGAAAGTGATTGTTTAAAGGCCTCCGTGCGTGCCGTAATTAATCTATTTTTTTCCTCAGGATCTCTATGAGAGCAATATGTAGAGGGTTGTAAAATAACCCTAGCGCCATCGTTTAAAGCCAGATCTTGAAACTTTTTCAGTAATTTTTCTTTGGATGGACTCCGTGTATCATCAAGAGCCTGCCAGTTCAGTTCGTTCAACATCCCAGCAACGCTCTCCCGCGCGTCTAACATAACTGTGACTATTCGTGATACCCTTCTCTGTACAGGGCTATTACAAATGATTGAAGCGATTTCATAAATTCACTGTAGCTCCATTCATTGACATATGGTCACGACACACTACAGATACGTAGAAAAACTAATAAAGTTTTGTTCGGCTGAAGCCGCACTTCAGGTTTCTCCCGCCAGAGCGCTTGAGAGCACAGTAGGACAAAATGGCGACAGGAGCCGAGAAAGCGTATGTCGTGCTTGAAATGCACTCACATCATTCAGTCATAACAGTGCAACGACACTTCAGGACGAAGTTCAACAAAGATACACCAACTGCTAACTCCATTCGGCGATGGTATGCGCAGTTTAAACTTCTGGATGCCTCTGTAATGGGAAATCAACGGGTCGGCCTGCAGTGAGCGAAGAAACGGTTGAACGCGTGCGGGCAAGTTTCACGCGTAGCCCGCGGAAGTCGACGAATAAAGCAAGCAGGGAGCTAAACGTACCACAGCCGATGGTACGGTGCTTCACCGCACTTCCATCATGATGGTCGGCATTTCTTAGACAGGAGATTGGAAAACCGATGGATCGGTCGTGGTGGAGATCATGATCAGCAATTCATGTCATGGCCTCCACGCTCACCCGACTTAACCCCATGCGATTTCTTTCTGTGGGGTTATGTGAAAGATTCACTGTTTAAACCTCCTCTACCAAGAAACGTGCCAGAACTGCGAGCTCGCATTAACGATGCTTTCGAACTCATTGAAGGGGACATGCTGCGCTGAGTGTGGGAGGAACTTGATTATCGGCTTGATGTCTGCCGAATCACATATCGAACATTTGTGAATGCTTAAAAAAACTTTTTGAGTTTTTGTATGTGTGTGCAAAGCATTGTGAAAATATCTCAAATAATAAAGTTATTGTAGAGCTTCAATCATATGTAATAACCCCGTATAAGTTAAATATCACCTGCTAGTGTTATATAGTACAGATCCCACACCCTTGAGCAATATTCCAAGACAGGTCGCACGAGTGACTTGTAAGCAATCTCCTTAGCAGAATGATGGCCTTTCCCTAGTACCTACCAATAAACGTAAATCTGCTGCCTCTTTTACCCACGACTGAGACTGTCTGATGTTTCCATGTCCCTGCTCTGTGTTACACCCAAGTATTTGTATGAGTTTACAGATTGTAACTGTGACTCACTAATATTCAATTCGTAGTGTGACACTATTACACAGATGTTCTGCCTAAAATTTTTGCCCTTAAGTTTGTTGTAAATAAGATGTACTTGTTTTATTCTGCAAATCTTTAGATACTATGTGTTAAGTAGAAACGTGATATGTGCTGCAACCTTTATAAATTGTTTCGTATTATGATACAGTAATTCTAGGTTAATGCCGTTAGAGAAAGTTAGGAAAAGCAATAACGTTGGCAGAGAGTAAAGACTTGTGTAGGAGCGCTGTCTCTGGATGTGAGTGTGATGTCAGAGCAGAGTACGCGGGAAACGTACTTGAGACGCAAGACTGAACACTGTCGGCCATATAAAAGGCGCAGTTGTTACTAGCGAGGCACCTAGAGCATGACGAGTGTGGGCAGGTCCAAGAAACTCCACTAACATCAAAAGCCTACTCCATAAATAATCATTGCGAATCAGTATGTGCCAGCAACGTTACATAGAGGAATGTGAGAATTGTAGATGACAACGATGACGGCTTAGCACCTGTAACTGTTAGGTTGTTTTACTTTCTTTCACATTAGAAATTGTGTGAGCCATTACCTAGTGGCATTTCCAGTGATATTTATTGCAACATTTGTTGTATGTCAGAACTGTATGTACCTGATCGTGTCATTATCCTCGGTCGTTGTCACCAACTTAGGGTCATATTCCTTTCCAGTTATTGAATACCCGAGTGATGTTGTTTAAATAGCTAAGATAAGTATTAAAAGTCATTGCCAGTTTTGTTTGTTTGCTAAAATGATAACTGAAAGTAATTAATAATGATACCTCAATAAGTTATCAATGTTGTTCAATAATATTTAGAGGCAAAGTCATTCTTGCTACTTCAGTGCAGAGAAAAACAAATTAAGGTAATTCTGGTACTTGCAAGTCAAGGAAAAGAATAAATTAAGTTCACATATTTCACATTTGTGTCTGATATAATAATGCTATTGTGTACTGGCGTGGTTCGTACTTCGGTGTCGGAAATGTGTTAAAAGCCAACAGTTGCTTCTACGAGCCAATAAATTTTAGTAGTAATTACAATCTATTCAAAGGACGTAGCTTGCCATGTCCAGGAATGTACTGCACGTAAGTAAACTTTACACTGAGGTTACTATAACCAATCTCGTACGTCATCCAAAAGCAATACGTAAAATAGCGTATGACGGAGAATTTTTTATGTGTTATTCCAACCATGAAATCTAATACTTGAAGAGACTGCATGAAAACAGATACAAAAATAACATCAAGAATAATGTTATTTGAAAAACTAAGAATAGTGTATGATTTTATGCTAGCTCTGTACTAGTAGTATATAACTCATAACTCAGAAAAGTCTTGTTCTTGTTCGTGTTCGTATGTCTTCTCTACATGATCTGTCTTGTAAGTGTGGATTCTTTTAAAGTGAAAAATATTTATGTGAAAAGGGCCTTTGTATTATTCTTTCAGAAGAATTAATCACCTACGGTGACCCTGAGACGCTTTTTTTCCAATGCGTTTAGCGCTGACTAGGTCTATCGTGCCACACAGAAACGACACTGAAATTACTACATGTTGAGTGGGAAAGAGGTAAAATATCAAACTCAAAATATCAGAGATAGTACGGAAACCATTCAGTGCAAAAAATAGTTAACGTGATATTATTCGATCGGAGAATTTTACTCTTGCCGGCAAGACAACAAGAACACGTACACTCTTTGGTATGGCTAGCAGCAGATTTAAATATCATTTTTAAAACCTATTAGCTTCACTTTTGGTCGGTAGTAACCAAATACTGGTGACCTTTCACAAGAAAGAGAGTAATAAGTTGCAAATTAAACAGAGACGCCCTTCCTTTTATAAGATTCCTCCGAATGTGTCACTATGCTGCAATAAGAAAAGTTTTACGCAGCCATTCAGGCCACGTCGTTACAGCAATGAACAAATCCCAACAACACAAGGTAACTTCATATCACATAAATTACTGTCGTAACAAAATAGTTCCGTCCAGTCGTTTACCTTTTAATAACGAACTTAAATACCTTTCTTCAAATTAATATATCTGAGTCATTATATAAGGCAACTGCTATCTTCGTTCGCTATTATTTCGTAAAATGTTGTGTTGTCTGAAGCATGGGTCAACCTTCTGTTGCAACATGTACAGCGTAACGATGACGTTTTCAATGCAGCCCGTATTATTCATGAGATATGGGACACACTGCGCTCAATTGCGTTGGCAACCGTATTGATTAATTTCTGTATTATTTCAATTAGTTCGGTTGTGGTTTGTATGAGTCACGTGGTACCCCTTTTCGTTTCATATGTTAAGTAAGTGTGACACTGTTTTAAGTACTAAACTACATCCACATCAGTAGAAAGTGCTGGAGTGAAATGTGTTATTCTTCAAAACGACATACTGTACACTTCAATTATCGATCAAATTTTCTTCGGAGACGATAGCCTTCTCCAAAATGAAGTTTATTGGTATACACGGTCATGTTATCGCTTTAAGCAGTTTGTGAGGGAGGACATTGTAATAGGGTACCATGTTTTTTCTCGTTTTGTGAAGTGCATAATTTCACACTTTTGAACATTTAAAGATCCTGCCAGACATTGCACCACTTTGAAATTTTATGAAGGTCTGACTGAATATTTGCTCAGCTTCGTTCAGACTATGCTTCGTTGTAGATAACAGCGTTATCTGTGAAACGTCCTCCAGATCATTAATATTCAACATGAACAGCAAGAGATCCAACAGATTTCCCAGGCGTAAATCCAAATTTACTTCTACATCTATCGATCCAAGCCAACGTGCTGCGCCCTCCCTATATTTCGTATGATAATCCATATAATCGTACTTTTCATAATAACTGTAGGTGTGGAATCAAGTCAAATGCTTTTCGGAAATCGAGAAATACTGCATTTGTCTGACTGCCTTGATCCATGCTTTCTGGATGTCATGTGAGAATCGTGCGAATTGGGTTTCACTTGATCTGTTTTCGAAACAGAGGCTGGCTGGCATGGAGGAGGTCGTTCTGTTCGAGATACCTCATTTTGTTTGACCTCAGAATATGTTATAAGATCTTACAACAAACGGATGTCAAGGTTATTGGCTGGTAGTTTTGTGTATCACTTCTGTTAGCCCTCCTGTAGACACGTGTGATTTGTGCTTTCTCAGAACTGCTGAGCACAGTTTTTTGTTGCGGGAGGAAGGTGGGAAGGAAGGAAAGGAAGGAAGATTGGTATAGTGGTTGGGGAGAGAGATAATGTAAATTGTTCAGAGCTGAGGTAATTATCACTTTGCCGCAACAGAAACTCTAAGCTCAGAATCGTGCGCAGGTAAGGATGCGAGCGTATTAAGTACGTTGTTACAGTTCTGGAACATTTATTCAGTGTTAATTCCTTCGAGTTCTGGTGTACGGCTTAAAATTTACCTTGTCTCCCCAACGATGACCAACAATGCCGGCACGGCTGCGGCGGCTATTCCCTCTTCGTTTTGACTTCTTTTCCGAAGAGGTCCATTAAAAATACAACTCCTCGGGAGTTGGAGATTAGGGCATAGCTCGGTAGGACAATGAAAACTTGCGACTTCCACATATAACTTTTAATTAACACAACACTCGGAGGGCGCAATTACATACGTCTTTGTTCCAGCGGTGCAGAAGACCGAAAGACACCGAGATCGGTGAAAAAATAAGTGAGGTAAATAAAATAATTGACAGTTTAACCTTCAGTTTTCTGTTAGCTTATTCAGATAATCATACCTCCGCACCATATCTTTGCCGCACGTGGACGGCGGGAATAAGAATCATTACGAATGTTTTATTTGTATGTGTAGGTCATTTAAAGAAGCTGCACATTGGGTTTAACGTCCCGTCGACATTGAGGTAATTGGAGTCGGAGCCCAAGCTCAGATTGTGTCAAGGATGGAGAATAAAATCGGCCGTGCCCTTTCAAATTTCCCTGGAGAGATTTAGGGAAATTCGTAAAAATTAAATATGGATGGCCGGACGTCGGCTTGAACCGTTTTTCTCTCGAAGGACAGTCCAGCGTGCTAACCACTGAACCACCTATTCGGTTTTTGTTGAAGGGCCTACGATAGATTGCACCTAACACACAGGCAAACTCAGCTGCCAACTGGTTATAGAATCTGACAGAGATTTCATCCCGCTCTGGGGCTTCTTTCAGTTTTAGGGAATTCAGCTGTTTCTCAACGCCACTGACACTAATATCTACTTCATTCATCTTTTGAGTGGTACGAAATTTAAATAGGGGCAATACTTCTGAGTTTTCCTTTGCATGTCAGCATTTGCTTTGCTAGTCTCAAATTTCAGTTCCTGGACTGACTGGACATTAACTTGGGTGACATTAACAGAATTTACATATTACTAGAATTTCTTTGGACTTTGTGAAAGATCATTTGACTGTACTACAGTAGTCATTGAAGGCTTCACGTACTAATCTCTTGACTACCATACGCGTCTCATTCAACGTCTCTCTACCTATAGCCCCATTCTTTGTTTTATACAAGTTATGCACCAGTCTCTGTTTCTTTAGAAAATTCTGTGTAGTGACTGTATACATGGTGGATCTCTCTCTTTGTGGAATGTTCTACTGGGTAAATTTCTGTCCAGTGCATGATCAACTATTCTTTTCGTCTTGAGCCATAGCTCCTCTCCTGAGCTAAGAGTTTCAAGTTCCTGGTAAGAGTATAGCAGTATTGTTTCTGTGTCTAGTTTGCTGAACACACGAGGGTTGCCCAGAAAGTAATTTCTACATTTTTTTTCTCCAGCAATTCCTTGTTGAACATTTCTGCGCTTTAATTAGTCTTAATCGTAGGAAAGAGGAAATTTTATCAAACGTCAGTGAACGCGCTGTTGGACGATGAAATCTGCGGCCGCTGGCAGCGTGTTGAAACAGTCGACAACTAGTAGGCCAAGAAATGCAGACATGGCACTCGCGAGCACTGTGCTGTGACGGCGCTATTGCAAGCACGAACTGTTTTGCGTGAAGCAACAATGAGGCAGCAAACCGCAGCGTTGTTTGAAGTTATTGCGATGTGAGGTGAGGAACTAGGCCAGAGCCAAGTGAAGAGTTGTAGATGGCTGACGTTTGGGACTTTTGGAACGTCCCCATAGAACAATTGTATACGAGACTGTGCTTAAACTGACACACAATAATTTTAGCGCAACGGAATCTGACTATCAAAAATCCCTACAAAAGAATGGCCCAGACAAACATTAAACTATACGTTTCACAAATCACTTACCTCACCAAAATCTTCCTTACTCGAACTACTGCAATACAGCGAGCGCCACTACTGCCAGCTAAATAAAAGATTCAAACTACGGAAGGCACTAACTACTGATAGGGATAGTTAGCAAATGAAAGATTTTAATGGAGAACAAACAATGTATTTACCTTAATAGTCATAATATATATAGCAGTTAATGACAAATTACAAAACTCCGCCATCTCTCTCCCCACATCCACCACTGCTGGCGGCTCACCTCCAACTGCGCAACGCTACGCGCTGTTCACATCCAGCTGCCCAACACTACAATGGCAGACAACAATGCAAACTAGCCACAGACTGCACACAGCACAGCCAGTGATTTTCATATAGAGCGCTACGTAACGTTGCCGATAAGAAAACATAAACAGCCTACTTACACTTTATCCATGCCATAGTTTCTGTCACTCTCTGACACTAACTCAGAAGCGAGGGGAAAGGCAGTTTAAATAGTGACGTACTTTTACCTTGGGACAGAGTGTGCCAGGTCAGTCGAGCGACGGGATGGACCTTTGCTGGTCTACGCTTATAGAGGCCAGTTTGGCAGCGATGTTGTAAATATTCTATGTAAATTTGAACTTTATTTCTATGTACTTGTTAGGGCTGTATTCCACATCCGGAGACGCAACACTGGGGCGGTATGGAACGGCAGCCGGGTACTTGGAGATTGCACGGTCTGCCTGAAGGAGGGCAGTGACAGCGGTCTGCTGTGGATCCAGGACGGGCCACGTTCGCTTGCCACCTGGCGTACCGAGGTCCGGGCGGGGCGTACGCTGAGGGAGGCGCAGCAGCGCTGGAGCAGCACCGGAGAGGCCGGAGGGTGCTGCCAACCGGCAAGCACCACTAGCGGCAAGTTGTGGCACAGCATCCAGGAGGACGTGGGTACGAGTGCAGCCCTGTCCTGGGAGCAGCAGCGGCCGAGGGCCATGGGTAACCAGTACAACCACCTTAGTCCCATGGTCGGACAGAACAGGCCAAACAGGGCAGAGGGTGGCGAGGACCGGAGACTGTAGCAGTCTCCGAAATAGCACGCAGCGGCGCGGTGCTAGTCGCTACGCCTCGGCAGGCGGCGACCGGCAAAGCGGCGGCCGACTTACAGCGGCGAGCGCCCTCATTGACACCAGCAGCGGCGTCGGCGTAGCGTCGGCATACCAGGAGTTACTGAGCCGGCTGGACCCGCGGGACAGCGCGCGGGTGCCACACCGACGCTCCGCTGCACTCTCCGAAGCACTGTATTTTATGAGAATAAGGTAATGCCACCAAACACCGCTGTATCACTCTGCACTGCCCCTTGACGCTCTTGAACTTTCCCGGCCTCCTGACAAGAGATGGCGGTGGGTCTCGGCTTCAGCTCGGCCATCTGGAGTCCCGGGTTCGACCATCCCGACAACCTTGCAACAAGATAATGAGAATTACACACATGAAAGATTGGTGTTTTAGCTACACACCCTATTTTTCCACGTAATCTGCATCCCGTTCCACGGCCTTCCTCTAGCGCGAAACAAGGGCGTGCATGCGCTATCGGTACCAATCCTTGTCATCGTCGAATGCCCCAAACAAGTGTGGAAGTCCGGGGGTCCGGAGGGGGGGGGGGGTGAGGGTTTGGTCAGACGTGACAGCCGTCAATAGTCTTCACGACCTCAGCAAATCGTGGAGCTCCTCATGACCTCATCCTCTATGCACCTGTGCACAGCGACTAGCTACTTCTGTCAAAAGCGGATGATCCATACACTTTGCACATGCGTTTATAAACGTTTCCCACAGTTTCTCTCTTTGTAGTGAGAAATGCAATGACGGCACGTTGTTTGCAACGTGCATCACCTACAGACAGCATTTTGAAACTGTCCTGTAGCCATGCAATCTTTCTCTAAAGTTTTCGATCAGGAGGAGAATCTGGTAGTCGATAGAAGGATCTACTTATCATTTTATGCCCACGCCTGATACTGAGTTTTATCCAAAAGATCTCACATACAGCTTCAATTTCTATTTCGGTGCATTTGAATTTCTTGTCTACTGCGACATATACACCACTTCCATATCCCGTTTCCCTACCATTCCGGTATACGCTTACATTTTCCTCCAAGATATCACCTATGTTTGCTTTAGGATTTAACCAGCTTTCTATGAGCTTCGGTGTTTTCTAGGAACACTTCAAACCTTGGCACATCGTCAGTTAACCACTAGGATTCTAGTAATGCGATGCTTTCCCTTGAACCTTACACTCACACTTCTGGGTTTCCCACAACTATCGTTATCTGGTTTGGATGGAGAGTATATTTATACAATAAGTATTACTTTTCTTTTCAGTACTATCTGAGAGAAAACATATTGTTTCATTCGTATATCAGTGGAATCTACATACGACAGTATGTTATGGTGTTATAATGTTCAGTGTATAGTTCGTAGTCTCTTATTTTTAAAAAAAATGGTTCAAATGGCTCTGAGCACTATGGGACTTAACATCTGTGGTCATCAGTCCCCTAGAACTCAGAACTACTTAATCCTAACTATCCCAAGGACATCACACACAACCATGTCAGAGGCAGGATTCGAACCTGCGACCGTAGCGGTCACGCGGCTCCAGACGGAACTTCCTAGAACCGCGCGGCCACACCGGCCGGCAGTCTATTATTCATCGAGTGTTTAAGGCACGATGGACTGCAAATCGTACGCTGTTTAAGTTGCTCTGGAAGGTTTCTGTCATTCTTCTGTAGTCACGTATTTGGATTAACGCAGGGTGGAGTACCTCTCAGATGAAGGCGCTACGGAAATTTTCTATTAAGTATTTTCTGAGCAGTTCTGTTAGTTCATTTAACAGTTCTTCTGGGTGCTTGATTGTGTGGATATAAATTTGTATTTCTTCTAAAATGTCCATTAACTGCCGTTTGGAGACATATATAAAATAGTGAATTTCTCTTGCTGTTTTCAGTGAAATGTTTATTCTCACTGAGTTGCTTGCTGAAAGTTGAAAGGTTATTTCCGCTTGAGTTTATGTGTTAACTACATCACGTTTTAAACGTCTGCCTGTCTGCATTCTATTTTTTAAATACCAGGGTGGTTGTATCTTTGTGTCTTGTCTACTTTACGAATGATGTTGGCACCTAATGTGGTCAAAATTGCGATAATACCTACAATTAATAAGCCAGTGTGGCTGACAGTGTAATCCAACGAAAACAATTATCCACTGTATATAAGATAATGTTGTCACGTGAATTACAGCATAAAGAATAATGAAGGTACCACAATTACGAAAAGTAAATATTATGTAAACACACTAACGTAATGCAGCAACTGTAATTGAGAATCTTTTAACGAAGGTTTGAGATAGGAAGCTTGATGACATAAATACAACCGTCCACGCCAAACATATCCTAAATGCAAAATACGTAAATAGTTACCTTGTGAAACGTATTATCACTGGTACCTATATTATCTACATTCAAAACACCTACACATAACAGATTTTGTTCTTTGTTATGGGTGGTTTATGAAAGTTGGCGAAGTCCGAAAGCAGTCAACCAACAAGAAATAATTAATTAGCAGCATTAGTGTAGACTTTTAAATGTATTATCTTCGGCATTTGTGAGCCACAAGATGCGACGAACTGAAAAGGTTTATATATTTAAAGTGCAATTATTATTAATATGCCTATTGGAACAAAGCATTTGCAACACTTTGGTGGAAGAAGTCAAGTAATTTATTAAAGAAGTCTGAAATGACGAGGAAACGTTTTTTTATATTTTATTGAAGTTCACCAGTATAGTCAGAGACCTAAGACGTTCATAAATGTCACATATCTTCGACCAGTGTTATGGGGCGTGAAAATTGATGTATACAAACACCGCAATATCTAAAAAAGTATAAGAACAAGCCGTTGACAATTTGTTGCCTATTTATCATGCGCGACGAAGCTTCAAAAAAGTTCAGACGGTTTAATAACTGATTCAGACTGAAATCGCTGTTCACTGCTTCCCTTAAGACGGTAGCAGCGAGAATGTCCTTTTACAGATTACACATAATTTTCTGTTTCCGTAACTCTGGTCGCATATGTACGTACCACGTTCATAAATTTCATGGTCGTCTCGTTCGCCCACATTTGAATACCTGTAGTTGCTTCTATATTCTTGGAAAAGTATTGCATGTACCTAATTCATTAGAGTAACTTAATTTCCAGGAGTGAAATAATACTGTTTCACGTGACTTGGCACTGCAACATTGAAAGATGAAGAAGAGAAAGTAAGGCTGAGAGTAAAAGGGAAACATGCAGAGACTAGGAAAGTGATAGGTATGGCCCGGGCATTGACGCTTTGCAACTGTGTTACCGGCAGCACTGTTGCAGCCACATGTTGCCATAAAATAAGGCATGTGTCAACTCGCCGTAAGAGCCCTCGACTCTCTCACATGCCGAGTGTCCTATCTGTTAGGCGAAGAACGGGCGGGGAAATTAGTGGTCTTTCCTCAACCTTTTCTGGGTGCAGATTTTATTCCGTGCAGTTTACAGAACACCCTGATGTGCCCGTTCGGTAGGTTCCTCACTTCCTCACTCATATAGCAGCTGTATCCGTAGTCATAGTGTACTTACACGTGAATAAGCTACATAAAAAGCAGCACTGAATCCAAAGATCATCATATCAGAAATATTTTCTCCTGAAAGGGAACACAGCCAGAGTGTGTAAGCATTAACTCCATACGCCTTTTCGTTACGACCACTAGACGAACACCGGTAACACTCCGTAAGGTAAACAGCGGCCGTCCATCGCTCAACACTGGCGGAGCGATACCGCGGCAACGAAAGAGCAACAATGGGCGCGAGGGCCAGCCGCCGCCGTATCGAGATGGAACAGGGAGGCAGCGGCGGGCGCGTGTCGCCGCTATCGCCTCCTAATCCCCGCGCAATTACTGTCTCCATAAATCCGCCGCCATCGGCAGCGGCACGCGACTGCACGCTCACCTGCCGTCCTACCTCGTCTGCACGAGCCTCACCGAGGGACTTCCCACCCAGAGTGAAACTCACTGCGAAGCAGTCAGTTCTTTTTTATTCCCTTCAACAGATTACGTATGTTACTTCCTTCGCGTCCGATAAAGACCTCGTTGTTTTACATTATCGTTTAATAACATCCTTACATTTTAATATTTGTTCTGAGGAGTTTATCATTACTTACCTAATGTACAGATTAAAAAAAAATTAAAGCTACTGTTTAGCCAACTTACGAAAATGGACCCGGTTGACGTCTTCGACGACCAGCGATATTTTGACAGAAGCGCACACATTGTCCTTTCTAGGTAGAAATGCAATGGAAAGCGCTGTGCAACGAAATTTAAAGCCTCGTTCGCAGAGCATAATCCCGATAAACACACACACACACACACACACACACACACACACACACACACCGTGAACACTAACGTCGAGCGGGTCTAGGCGCTTCAGTCCAGAATCGCGCTGCTACTACAGTCGCAGGTTCGAATCCTGCCTCGGGCATGGGTGTGCGTGATGTCCTTAGGTTAGTTAGGTTTAACTAGTTCTAAGTCTAGGGGACTGATGACCTCAGCTGTTAAGTCTCATAGTGGTTGGAACCGTTTGACACCAATAAAACCAAATTTCACCAACGCCAGAAGTGATCGGTAGTGTATCTTACTTACTAAAGGATGAAGTAACTTGAACTCCATCCATCTATGGTTTGGCCAGTAAGAGAACAGGACCCGAAGTGGAATTTAAGCACCAATCTTCATAAATTGTTCACTTTAATCTGCTGCCTTATGTTCAGCACATCAGTACTCCACGGTCCTTATACTATGACCAACGTATAACATGCTACAATGCAAAGGATAGTGTGAACACCTGACTTACTCAAAACAAAATCATCCTGCACAGACCCTAAAGGTTCAAACTCTCAGAAAAACACATTTTACCCAATGTTCCCGCAGAATGCAACCAATCTTGTTTGAAACTCTTCCTGCGTAAGGACAGAAAGGCTGCAGTCTTCGGCACCACCTCGTTATTTTCATCACTTATCCGCTTCACAAAACGGCTCTGAGCACTATGGGACATCGGAGGTCATCAGTCCCCTAGACTTAGAACTACTTAAACCTAACTAACCTAAGGACATCACACACCTCCATGCCCGAGGCATGATTCGAACCTGCGACCGTAGCAACAGCGCTGTTCCGGACTGAAGCGCCTAGAGAGCCGGCCGAAGTGGCCGTGCGGTTAAAGGCGCTGCAGTCTGGAACCGCAAGACCGCTACGGTCGCAGGTTCGAATCCTGCCTCGGGCATGGATGTTTGTGATGTCCTTAGGTTAGTTAGGTTTAACTAGTTCTAAGTTCTAGGGGACTAATGACCTCAGCAGTTGAGTCCCATAGTGCTCAGAGCCATTTGAACCATTTTTTTTTTGAAGCGCCTAGAACCGATTGGTCACAGCGGCCGGCTCCGCTTCACAGTTGGTCGATAGCGCAACGCGCGTCTGATTCGTCTTTCCCTATAAGCATTCTGGCGAGAGGTGATTTCGCTGTGGTCTAATTCAGCTGAGAAATTTTCAGCGACTGAGATTGAGGTCTGCCTGTGAACCACGGTAATTCGGTTGGTGACAACTATCAACCTGAGGATACATATCGGTGTGAATTGGCTTCCTATAAATGGCACGTCCTTCCTGCCCAACACAACATAGAAGGGAAGGCAGCCATCACTTTCCACCTCCACCGAGCGAGGTGGCGCAGTGGTTAGCACACTGGACTCGCATTCGGGAGGACGACGGTTCAATCCCGTCTCCGGCCATCCTGATTTAGGTTTTCCGTGATTTCCCTAAATCGCTTCAGGCAAATGCCGGGATGGTTCCATTGAAAGGGCACGGCCGATTTCCTTCCCCATCCTTCCCTCACCCGAGCTTGCGCTCCGTCTCTAATGACCTCGTTGTCGACGGGACGTTAAACACTAATCTCCTCCCCCTTTCCACCTCCATCCTGTAGCGAATATTAGAGTGGACTGAATCCAGATGTTCTGTAAAGCCATTTAAATTCTCACTTTCATGAGGTGAAGCTACAGAAGTATCGTCTACATATATGAAAAGTTGTTTTATACACCACAAGAAGCAGGTGTTTCAACTGAAGGAACTTCATCACCAGCCACATTCTTTCAACAAATTTAGTTTGGTAGCTTCTTCAGGCAAGAATACAATGAGGGAGGGGATGTCATGGGAGTTAAGACCCCCTAACTACATGGAACGTTTTAAATAAAGTAGCATGAAAACTTAGTGTGTTCAAAATGGCAAGGAATTCTACAGATTACGAGCTATGTTTAACGCCGGATGCTATCCGGTTCCTAGAGCCAGGCTTTGACTACGTGAACGGGTTTGCGGCCTGACAGCACGCAGAGAAAGTTGCAGCCAGAGAACGGGACTTGCTCGCAGACCAATTATACGCACTATCAACAACGAATCCAACACGGTTCGTGAGCCCACAGCCAGCAGCGTCGGATCGGAAGTAGAGTAAGGTGACTAGGAAAGCCAAAATACCCTTCACAAAGAGATAAATCACATAAGGACTTAAAACGTATAGACGAAACGACTGAAAGGAATAGCTTTCCAGCCATTCACTCGCTCGCAAAACCACAGTCTGCAGGCCTATATTCGCAATCGTTGAGAGAAGCGGAACAGTGATCGTGGTGAGCACATAACTTCACGCCAACCGGCCGCCTGTCAGTCTCTGGCTGGCTATATAGGAGCGGGCCCGATTAACAGCGGGTGCGGCCAGGTAGAAAGCTAATATGGTGAGAGGTATGGAAAAGGGGCCATAATTCATAGGTGGGTTCGAACGTGGGCTCGTAAAGGCCAGCCGTTGATAGTGGAGTGGGGTAGAATCCAAGCTGCCATGCTACCACTCTCCGCAAACTGCCCGTAGCTGTGGGGTACCATGGCTGACTGCCAACCGTGTTCGATTCCCTGCTGGATCGAAAGTTTTATCCGCTCGGAAACTGGGTATTATGCATTCGTCAGCACCATTCATCACCACCCAACCGTAAGTCACCTAAATGGTGCCTCATGAAAGACTTGTATGTGGTGGCTAGCCACCACACCACAGAGAGAGATTAATCAGCAGCCCTAAAACCGACGGCAAAAATAACTTAAGTCTGAACTCTGCAGCAAATGTACAATATGTATTGGAGAAGGGGGGTTTGCGTGTGAGTCTGTGTGCCTACAAGGAGCCATGTGCAAATATTTAGATGTAGCCTATATACGCAAAAACAGTTTGTTGAGAAACTACATCTGTAAGTAGGCTGTTTAGGTTTTTATATTGGTAACGCCACGTAGCGCTCTGTATGAAAATCACTGGCTGTGCTGTGTGCAGTCTGTGGCTGGTTAGCATTGTTGTAATATTCGCTATTGTAGTGTTGGGCAGTTGGATGTGAACAGCGCGTAGCGTTGCGTAGTTGGAGGTGAGCCGCCAGCAGTGGTGGATGTGGGGAGAGAGATGGCGGAGTTTTGAGAGCGGATGATCTGGACGTGTATCCATCAGAGACAGTAAATTTGTAAGACTGGATGTCATGAACTGATATATATATTATGACTGTTGGACACTATTAAGGTAAATACATTGTTCGTTCTTTATCAAAATCTTTCATTTGCTAACTATGCCTATCAGTAGTTAGTGCCTTCAGTAATTACAATCTTTTATTTAGCTGGCAGTATTGGCGCTCGCCGTATTGCAGTAGTTTGGGTAACGAAGATTTTTGTGAGGTAAGTGATTCATGAAAGGTATAGGTTATTGTTAGTCAGGGCCATTCTTTTGTAGGGATTATTAAAAGTCAGATTTCGTTGCTCTAAAAATATTGTGTGTCAGTTTAGTATTGATCTGAATAAGTAAAGGGAGTAATGTCTGAGTACGTTCAGTTTTGCTCAGCTGTTTGAAAAGCAAATAATAAGAGGTTTATCAGCACAGTCACTCATACATTTTTCTAAGGGGACGTTTCACAGCCACAAGACGACAATGTGCCGTCGAGGAAACCACCAGAATGAAACTCGGGACCTTTGCCTTTCGCGGGCAAGTGCTCAACCATCTGAGCTACCCAAGCACGACCCACGCACCGTCCTCACCGTTTCACTTTTGCAGTACCTCGTCTCCGACCTTCCAAATTTTACAGAAGCTCTCCTAGAGTACTTGCAGCGAAAGGCAAAGGTCCCGAGTTCGAGTCTCGGTTTTAATCTGCCAAGAAGTAAATAAATTGCGATCTAAACTGTGTCTCAGTGTTGACAAACATGTATAAAAATGCGAGTTGCTTTTAAATTTCAACATTTTCACCCCGCATGTGACAGCTAAGGAAGAAAAAAAATTGCAGGGAGTTTCGCGGTTCTGAAAAACTGCAGGTTAGGATCGGGAGGTGGCCCCCGCGCCTTCCCTTTAATCCGCGACGGCCCCGCTAACTACAGGCGGCTGCGGATCCCCCCAGCGGCAGCCGGCTGGGCCTCGTGGTGTGCTGGGGGGTGCGGGGTCCGGGGAGCGGGTTACAAATGGCGCGACGGGCACGCGCCTGTATAATTTCACGCGCCATGTCCCTGTTATTGTGCGCGCGGCGTGCCGTTTAGCGTGGCGGCGGCGGAGGCGGAGGCGGCACCTGCTGGCAGCGCGCAGCTGTCCGCGCCCGCGTCACGGCACACGTGTTCACCGACCCTCTCCCCCCTGGACGTCTTCATCCTCTTACGATCCACGTTGGTATAATTCCTCAAGGAGCTACAGCACGAAATTGATGGCATCTCGACACTTCTACACTATTTAGTCGACCAAAACGGATACAGGAAGCATAACCACATAAATCGCCAATAACTGGTTTAGCTATATAAAATAAAATAGAGCTGGTACCACAACGATTAATGTGCAAACCACTGATAACAAATCACTAGACAATTTCAAAAGATCAAATTTTCGCAACATTGACAACTAAACTTTGGGTGTAATGCGAGACATCACCTCAAGCATTCCCAAATTTTTGGCAAGGTGTTATACGCCTTCACAGTATAGGCGACTCTCGAACCCTCCACCACTTCATCATCAGATGCTGTTGCTCTAATCGTCAAACCTAAGGTTGGTTAAATGCAATTTCCAGCTTTTGTAAGTAGGCTGTTTATGTTTTTTTAATGGTAAGCCCACGTAGCGCTCTGTATGAAAATCACTTGCTGTGCTGTATGCAGTCTGTGGCTGGATTGCATTGTTGTTTGCTATTGTAGTGGTGGGCAGCTGGATGTGAACAGCGCGTAGCGTTGCGCAGTTGGAGGCGAGCCGCCAGCAGTGGTGGATGTGGCGAAGTGAGATGGCGGATTTTTGAGAATGGATAATCTGGAGGTGTGTCCATCAGAAACAGCACATTTGTAAGAATGGATGTCATGAACTGCTATATATATTATGACTATTAAGGTAAATACATTGTTTGTTCTCTATTAAAATCTTTCATTTCCTAACTATGTCTATCAGTAGTTAGTGCCTTCCGTAGTTTGAAACTTTTATTTAGCTGGCAGTAGTGGCGCTCGCTGTATTGCAGTAGTTCGAGTAACGAATATTTTTGTGAGGTAAGTGATTTGTGAAACGTATAGGTTAATTTAGTCAGGTCCATTCTTTTGTAGGGATTTTTGAAAGTCATATTGCGTTGCGCTAAAAAAATATTGTGTGTCAGTTTAAGCACAGTCATGTACAATTTTTCTAATGGGACGTTTCAAATGTTAGTCAGGGCCATTCTTTTGTAGGGATTATTGAAAGTCAGATTGCCTTGCGCTAAAAATGTTGTGTGTCAGCTTAGTGTTGATCGGAATAGGTAAAGAGCGAAATGTCTGAGTACTTTCAGTTCTGCTCAGCTGTTTGAAAATCAAATAATGTAAGAGGTTTATCAGGACAGTAATTCATTAATTTTTCTAAGGGGACGTTTCACTTTTTGATTTCAGCGTAACTTCTATATCCTAATAGGTCATGAATGGTCTGGCATATTTTCGTGTGCAGGCGTACAACTGAGATTCTTGACTTCCGCCGTAATTTGAACTATTATTTCTACAACGACTTATATCGTAATGCGTGTTTAATCATCACATTTCTGGCATTTTTTTCTCGGTCATTCGTTTCTTTACTCGACCAACTCATCTGATCTTCAAGTTACCAACACCATCACATTTCCAAGGCGTCTATCCTGTCAAGTCTGCCTTCCCCAGTCTTTGTGTTACGCATCCGTACAGAATAGTTCTACAAACCTTTCATGATTCTTTTTCTGGTCACTAGCTGTATAAATATCCATGTTACCCTCTTGACAAGTCCGCTTTGCCGGCCGGAGTGGCCGAGCGATTCTAGGCGCTACAGTCTGGAACCGCGCGACCGCTACGGTCGCAGGTTCGAATCCTGCCTTGGGCATGGATGTGTGTGATGTCCTTAGATTAGTTAGGTTTAAGTAGTTCTAAGTTCTAGGGGACTGATGACCTCAGAAGTTAAGTCCCATAGTGCTCAGGGCCATGTGAACCATTTTGAACAAGTCCGCTTTCCTTGCGCATTTCCCGTACCAGTGTCTTTCTTGCGTCTTCCTCTTTATCTGCTCCAGTGTCCGAATTAATTTACAAATTTCGACCCACTGTCTCAGTAAGTGAGGGCGTGTGACACTGTTGATGTTGTTTCTTGGATGGAGATACTAAGTCCTGTGGTCCCGACCAGCAGTTTTCAAACTTTTTCCGTTGCAACCCCCCCCCTCCCCCCTTTGGAAAACCTAAATTATTTTGCCCCCTGCCTCCTTATTTTATTTTCTTTCCTCAACACCTCTTGACACAAAAATGGCCCACGATATATGTTTACTTCTGTCTAGTTACTGCAACTTCCAGTTACAACAAAAACAACAACAATAATGATAGGCATTACAGAGTGTCATTCTTCGAGCATATCAGAGTTAAGCGGTCTTTAAAATTATCATACCTTTGTGTTATTGAAAGGTACTTCATGCTAACAGTTACAACTACTTTGTGAATAATTGCGGCTGCACGTGACGTAATTGGAACTAAGCAAATAAGTTTATTTCACTACATATTTTTACAAATTAATCCACTAATTAATTAATTATTTCAAGTTTAGCTATTTCCATCTATACTGATTTTATTTCAACTAGAATACTTTAATGTTTGAAAGATCACGACGTGCAAATGACGATAGAACAATAATCAACATTTAAATGCACACTTAAAAACTACATCGAAATGGATCATCCAAAAACAGAATAAACAAGTGTAAAAATGCTCGTGGATTAAAATACGGAAATTTTCTGAGATTTGCTCATTTGGTGTAATGTGTGTGCTCGAATTTGTGAAAAAAGCATATCCAGTCTTGGTCTGATCTTTCGAACAGCAACTCGTATATACCCTTCCAGCTGCAATGAGACAGATGTTTCGTCTTGATTAAGGCCATTGCAGGAAAAGCTGACAATTAAGTTGAGGCGAAGGATAATAACTCGTCCACTGCTTTTCTTTCTAAACTGAGATATACATACCATGCCTGCACCCAAAAATGTTCAAGAGACTTATATTTAAATTCATTTCGAAATGTCCTGTCTCTTGAGAGTTAAATTAGCTTCTCCTGTCCTACTGTTGACAAGTGGTCTATTATGATCGTACCGAACGGATTATGGAGCCAGTCAGACCCAGAGGGTGAGGAATCATCGTAAAGTGCGTGAGGCAGAGTCTGTCGCAATATGGTTTCAAGGTGATCTTGTGTGTAAAAATATCAGTGTTATTCGTAGTCTGATATGTATTACTGCAACTTATTCTCGAATTGTTGACTAAGAGCTTCAAAATGTTCCATGCCAATTTTACTAATTTTAATTACATCCTAGTAGGTGGCAGTAGTTACTCTTCGCCATCCGTGTTTTCCAAAGTCCAAGTTTTCTCTTAAACGTAAGTAATTTTTTGCTTAAAATGATGATATTACTCTTTCTGCCTTGATGTGATACGTTAAGATCATTCAGTTTCTGAAAAACGTCGGCCAAGTTGGAGAGTATTAGAAGCCTTTTTCATCCAGAAACAGAGCCGTGAGCGCAGGATTTCTGTTCATTAAGAAAAGACAAAGTTCATCTTTCAACTCCACAATGCGACGAAGCATTTTACCACAAAACAATCAACGTACCTCCTTGTTCAATAGAAGCGAATCATTTGTAGAAACCATCTCCTCGTAAATAATTGGAAATAGTCTACAGCTTAAAGCTCGTGCTTTCGCAAAATTTGCAACATCTACAGCAACATGTAGCATTTTATTTACTTCTGATTCTTTTACATTAGAAGTCATTGGCCCCCCGTGTGTCACGCAATGTGCGAATTTCACAGGACAAACAAGCACACTCTTACCATGAACCCCTTTTTATCTCCTGTAAATAATTTGTCCATGACAGGTTGTTTACAGCAAGAAAGGAATTCACAAGAAATAAAATCACCTGTATTCCACCCTTCCAAATCTATACTGCCATCATGCTTTTCATTTTCATAATAGTAGCGTACAAAAACAAGACGCTGGGAAAGATCTCCGACATCATAATTGTCATCAAGATGCAGGGCCAATTTTGGGCTGTCATGAAGACGTGGCACCAATTAATCCTTAATGCCAATGGCTGTTGCATCAATACAACGAGCCCATGGTATCATCTGAGACTGCCATCGACTGCAGACTCTTTCTACACGCGTGGTTGCGCACATTTTGACGGTTGCGAGAAGAAGTAATTTCACAGCAATAACGTGTGGTGATTTAGATTTTGCATTTAAGTATGAGACCTTTAGGGATTCTCTTAAAACTGTCTTAGGAACTAATATCTGGTATCTGAGGAATCTGTCAAAAAATGGTTCAAATGGCTCTGAGCACTATGGGACTTAACTTCTAAGGTCACCAGCCCCATAGAACTTAGAACTACTTAAACCTAACTAACCGAAGGACATCACACACATCCATGCCCGAGGCAGGATTCGAACCTGCGACCGGAGCGGTCGCCCAGTTCCAGACTGTAGTGCCTAGAAACGCTCGGCCAGAGTAATCTGTCATTTCCTTTTATTTGTTGCCCATGGACATAAATAAGTTCGATGGGTTTACGTGGTCTGTACGTTTTGTTTGCAGATGTCTGTTTAATTTTATTGACTTCTAACTGCCGTTGGCTAAAATACCCAAATTAAGAACACATTGTGGCCGTACTTCATTATTCAAAAGAATGCTGGGAAAGCCAAATCAGATAATCAACTTGATATTTACGTACTTTGGTTTTGCGTTTCTAACTAACTTTGCTTATAGGAACAGAAGTAGTTGCTAAAGAAGAATGTACTTTCATTAATTTTGGATCTTTTTTCCTTATTACAAATGCATACTTTCGAAGGAGAAGTGACACTTCCATGGAATCTCTTGTTATCACTGCGAACCAACCACTTATCCATGGGAATGGCGGATCTTTTATCACTTTGTTTTAAATCCGGTTAACTGCTTCGACTGGACACGCACTAGATTTCAAATTCTTGCTAACCCACTGTATTTGAGCTGACTCCGGAAACATGGATCAAATAATGTGAAGAGTAACAAAGGCTGTGATTAACACTGGAAATGACTGTCACACTGTCAAATGGCTTTTTGTCATTAGCGACTTTAAATATTTGGTAAGTAGGTACGCTGGGGTGATCCGTTACAGGAACTGTGCAATGGAATATTGCTTGCGTCTTTTCTGAGTATTCCTACTGACAGGATCTACTGGTCAGTGCTTCTTAAATAAGACACTAAATTAAGACGGGGGAGCTTTTTAACTTGGTTCACGGAAATGGGAACCGAAAGTCGTTTTTGACTGAAGTCTTTTTCTTACATAATGTAAAACATAAATATTTCAAAGTAAACTGCCGTCCCATTCCTTACGACTCACTGAGTCCCCCCCCCCCCCTCTCCCCCAGGAGGGGACGGACATTCCGCCCCACATTTTCAGAACGGCTGGTCTAGACCACTGCATATGCCACATCGAAGATATACACAAAAAACAGCGGCAACCATTCGGACACCTGCGGCACGCTTGCAGTCTAAACGGCCCCTTCATGTCTCAGCATCACGAGGTAGCTCTTCACATGTCGCCGTCACCAATTGACACCAGGCGGCAGTTCCAGCGCTCGCAGAGGCAGCCACTTACGAGGGACCTATTCGCGTCCCCACGAAACGTGACAGGAGAACAGTATTACGAGAATCCCGCCGCCAGCAGCTATAAACGCCGGCGCACGAACTACGCTAGCTGGTACGGCCATTAATAATGTGTCAATTTTGACATGATATGAAATCCTTGGTGCGGCCACAGCTTAACTATTTATGTAGTTGTCTCATTTCTTACTGGCTACCTTGGGCTCCCACGATCGGAAGATCGTACAGGACTTCAAGTCTCACCGCCACAAATTCACCGTACAATACAATCCGCCCAAAGACGTCATTGGAAGATAGGAACATTTTACACCTACACCAAGACAGTTAGGTCGCTCTAAATCGGTGACGCTAGACCGCAACCTATCACAAAAAGAGACACCATCCTATTCTTCCGGCTTCGAGGGCCTCGTCTGGCCTCCGGGCGTGTGCTACTCACCTTGTCGTCTCAGGACGCTTTCGAAGCCCATCGTACGGAACGACGCTGCTAATCTCAGTTTCCATCGTTGCTTTACCTGTGGACTTAGACCGTGTTAAGGACAGACTTTGCTGTGCCTGTGTTAGACTTCATTAGGACAGCTTTCCCTGCAAGTGTATTTTTACGAAGCTGCTAATCGAGTTACTACATAGTAGCAAAAGTCAGGCGATTTTACATAGCAGCTCTGTCTAGCTTCTGTAACACTACGTAGTGCGTGTGCCTTTTGTTCTTACAGTCGATGCAGTATCGTTGTCAATAAACTCCTTAAAACTTGATCACTGTTTTCCCCGTGTTGCCATGAGGGACACGTCTGCATCCGCGTGGGAAAGCCGAGCGGGTGGCAGTGATTTCCTATTACTCGCTATCAACATGGTAAGGAGTCACTCGCTTTTTCGTGGCCGAGCTCTCGCCGGCTGCACTCAACAGGCGCATGGCTCCTTTCCTATACATACGTACGCATACATATGCACGCAACGACACCACGGCTCATTTCACAATTTATCAAAATGTCTGTTAAGAGTGTTACCGACAGGATATTATTACATAAATTCTGTTACTTAGCCTGTTACTTGCAACATTCTAAATCCGTCATCTTCTCTCTGAGGTGCAACTACTAGAAATTTTTAATTCTGCAACTGCATCTACAGTCAGAAAGCCACTTTCCCGTGTGTCGCGGAGACTCTACGTTCTGCACCACTGTCACTTCTCCTGTTCCAGCTGCGAATAGTTCGTGGGATGAATGGTTCTTGCTAACAACGGGACCGTACGAAATTCCCCTCACGGATTTGATGTATAGTGAGTGGAGTGCAGGACGCGACTAGTAGATGTACATTCGTGGACAAAACGAGTGAGACCCCTTCCCTTTTCCTTATGCTGATCCGCACAGCTTTAAAGTCTGCTACACAACATAACAGGCAAGGCGACGAAGTGCTACCAACATACTATGCACAGGCGTGAAATTGACAAACTATCCGAACTTTGTCAGACTGTTTTCAATCATGTCTAAGACAATACCAATGCTGATTATTGTGTTAAACACAACACGTAAATACTAGATATAAATGAAAGAAGAAACACTAATTAGTATGAACTGTAATAATAAAAATGAATTTCAGCTTATCGATATGAGCCGGCCACGGTGACCGAGTGGTTCTAGGCGCTTGAGTCCGGAACCGCACGACTGCTACGGTCGAAGGTTCGAATCCTGCCTCGGGCATGGATATATGTGATGTTCTTAGGTTAGTTAGGTTTAAGTAATTCTAAGTTCTAGGGGACCAATGATCTCAGATGTTAAGTCCCATTGTGCTCAGAACCATTTGAACTTATCGATATGACATAACTGTTTTAGTAATACAAACTACCCCAGATCGTTACGAATTAGCAAAATATTATGCGCATTCGGCTGCGAAACGGTCTGTGTCAACGTTCAGAACAGTCATACTGGATTACCTTTCCTGACCCACCATGAAAGTGTGCAAATTTACCAATGCATGGAGATTCATAACGAAATTCAGTTAAAAATCATTCAGTGCCACACGTAACACAATTCAATTGTTCACAAAGGCGGAAAAAGTAGGCAGTAACAAGTATGAAATTCTACAAGATCTTCATATTTACATCCACAGGGCGCCGGTACAGAATAAAGATAGCAATAAAACTAATTGGGGGCGCGCGAATTTCTTAAAATTGCTTTGCTGATTGTCTACCTGCTTCCATCGAATTAGAACCGAAAACAAACCAGACCTCCCTTTTACTACTCTAGTAAACAACAGTCCTCTATTATTACCCCAGACATGAATAAGCCAGCAATTTCGCAATGAAAATGGCAAAATGGTCTGCCCTTTCTGTTGCGTAGAGCTTTCTGGACTCAAAAACAAGATTTATCTACCTTTATGTCACCACTTATCTGACAATCATTCGGGATGTTTATCGAAATAACAAAATACTGTTATTAGCGAGTAAATTTAGTAGGATAATGCGGCACGACCCCAGGAAATAAACGGCTACATAGCTGCCAAACGTATTCTACAGTGTTTCGAATTCTCCATTAGACTCGCCACTGCCAGAAAACGTTCATTAGCCGAAGTGTTTCTTAAGCTAGCTAGCAATGGGAATGCTCGCATTTCTAAAACGCGGTGGCATTAATACTGCGATCTTAATTACCATGTGTAGAGGCAAATGGATTTTATTTGCATTCCGGTAAACGTAATTTGGATCGAAAGCGTAGCTACGAGTAAACTTGTTTTTAGAACTACATAGGAATAAAAAACAAAGTATCGGCGACTGGATTCTAACCGGCAGCTGGCGCTTGTAAAACTAAGCGCTTACTCGCTCGGCTGCAGAGACTTGAAAAACTGGCGACCCCACAAAATATACAAAAATGTCTCAAATTTTCAAACTCGATTATAGTGAAAAGGGCTGAGAGCTGTATTTTCCTGTTTACATGTGTTGAAGTCCTAGTCGTGCCCTACACACCCTGCCATTATGAATAAATCAGTGAAGGGAAGTTCGTACGGTCCACTTGTAAACCTACCGTGGGAGCTCCAATCTCTCTGATGGCCTTTTCTTGGAATATGTTTAAACAACGCCTCCCTTGCATCGTGTGCCACTGGAGTTGGCTGAGCATCTTCGTGAAGCTTCCATTAAATCAAGCTGTCGCGAAATGATCAGCTGTTCTTTGAATCTCCTCTGTTACCTCTGTCAGTCCTGTCTGGTACAGGTGCCAGACTGATGATCAATATGCAGATATAGGTCTTTGTGGGTTCAACATACTACCTGACGATTCTTCCAGTGAATCTCAGTCTGATGTCTGCCTTACCTGTGGTTAGTTTTAGGTGGTCATTCTGCTTCAAATCACTCTGAGCATATACTCCTGGTAATTTGTGGATGTGACTGTTTCCAGTATGTGTTCTGCAGACGTGTAACCATATAACAATGAACATTTCAGCCTATTTATACGGAATACGAAAATTTTGCTTATATTGAGGGTCAACTGCCAAACCTTGCAGCAAGCGTCGGTCCTCTGTGGGTCTACCTGAAATTCGGGAAAGTTTCCTAGCGTGGCAGCTTCTTTGTATATAACAGCACCTTCCGCGAAAGGCCTTATCGAAGTCAACTGACGTTATAACAAACATAATTGCTGACTAGAAGAGGCTTCAGATAGAAAAAACTTATTTGTGAAAATACACTGAAGAGCCAAAGAAACTGGTACACCTGCCTAATATCATGTAGGTCCCCCGCGAGCAGGCAGAACTGCTGCAACATGACGTGGGATGGACTCGACTAATACCTGAAGTAGCGCTGGAGGGCATTTACAACAAGAATCCTGCATGGATGTCCATAAATCCGTAAGAGTACGAGAGGGTGGAGATTTCTGAACAGCATGTTGCAAGGCAACCCAGATATGCTCAATAATGTTCATCTCTCGTGAGTTTGGTGCTCAGCGGAAGTGTGTAAAATCCAAAGAGTGTTCCTGGAGCCACTCTGTTGCAATTCTAGACGTGTGGGGTGTCGCATTGTCCTGCTGGGATTGCTCAAGTCCTTAGGAATGCACAGTGGACATGAATGGATGCATTTGATCAGAAAGGATGCTTATGTACCTGTCACCTGTCAGAGTAGTATATAGACGTGTCAGGGATCCCTTACCACTGCAAATGCACACGCTCCAAACCATTACCAGCTTGAACGTCCGCAGCTCGTGGTCGTGCGGTAGCGTTCTCGCTTCCCACGCCCGGGTTCCCGGGTTCGATTCCCGGCGGGGTCAGGGATTTTCTCTGCCTCGTGATGACTGGGTGTTGTGTGATGTCCTTAGGTTAGTTAGGTTTAAGTAGTTCTAAGTTCTAGGGGACTGATGACCATAGATGTTAAGTCCCATAGTGCTCAGAGCCATTTGAACCATTTGAACCAGCTTGAACAGTCCCCTGCTGACATGCAGGGTCCATTGATTCGTGAGGCCGTCTCCATACCCGTACACGCCCATATCCTCGATACTCGTCCGACCAAGCAACACGTTTCCAGTCATCAACAGTCCAATGTTAGTGTTGACCCGCCCGGCGCGGCGTAAAGCTTTGTGTCATGCAGTTATCTGAATCTAAGTGCACGACTGGTCTTTCGGCTGCAAAAGCCCATATAGATGATGTTTCGTTGAATCGTTCGCACGCTGACACCTGTTGATGGCCCAACATTGAAATCTGCAGCAATTTGCGGAAGGGTTGCAATTATGTCACGTTGGACGATTCTCTTCAGTTGTCGTCGGTCCCGTTCTTTCTGGATCCTTTTTCGGCAGCAGCGATGTCAGAGATTTGATGTTTTACCGGGTTTCTGATATTCACGTACACTCGTGAAATGGTCGTACGGCAAAATCCCTACTACATCGATATCTCGGAGATGTTGTGTCCCATCGCTCATAGAATTTCACGCCAAGAATCATAATTCAGAAAAAATTCATGAGTTCTGCTTTAACCGAAGAAGACAATATTATTATATAATAATATAAACATAAAACAACTTAATTTCTCGCAAAATTCAAAATCGTCGATACACCACGTTAACACAAGTAATTTAGTTTGTAAATTCGGAACTTCGTTATTCAACATGGTTGTATCCGATCTTGGAATTATTAATGTCTCAACGTGACTATTTGATTTGCTTTAGTATTAATTAAATTATAGCCTTTTGCTTACACCCGTTTCACTGTAATTAGGTGCACGTTGAAGGGTTTGCCTTATGACATTCACGGTCATATACAATATCAAAAACGCATATCTGAGTAATGATGGATACCTTTTAAAGAAGTAATGTCCTATAAATCGTATTGTGCCAATATGAACAATGTTTTTTTTCTTTTTCAGTACATGTTAGTCTAATCTGTCGTGAACGTAAAACAGTAAACTGGATGGGGATATTGAATTCACTAACAGATATCTACAAGTGTGTATGAATTTAATGTGTTTGACATCAAGTGTGTCAGACTGTTACGAATGAAAATGATGTGCTGTTTGAAATATGGTGTTACGTATAATGTAAATCGATCTTGAAACACTCCGTACATAAAGGTCATGGATCAAATAAACTCAACTCTTCACACGTCAAGCAATTACCAACCGTGCACATGATTATCGAGGTTTCTGGAGAAGAACAAATAGATCTGTTTCAGAACGACGATAACTCTGTTGTATCATTTTAAAATTCTTTTGTGATCCAAGCAGAAAATCGCTTCTGCTTCATTTCACTTATGCTTCGTCCTGCATTACGTTCTCATGCAAAATAACGCCACAAAATGCATCAGAATTCAGTAAATGAAGTACTACATTAGACATACCTTAAAATCAGTTATAAACAGTACAGTCGCCTGTTAAAGGAAGTTGATACCGTTTGCTCAGACAGGCCACTACTAACAAATATTACGTATGAACAAAGCAGGTACTTATTCGTTACATTAAAATGTGCAAGGTCACCTACAACTCAATCTAGAACGACGCAAAATTTTTCATAGACTACTTGGTATCTGATGAGACACATTCCCCGTCATTAATGTTGCCTGTCAGTGTCATGAAGACACATACAGCTAATGCAACAGTATATTTCTCTGAATAAGGCATTGAACAGCGCGTTTTCGAGAAAATGAAATAGACGTTAGTGTCAGTGGCGTTGAGAAACAGCTGGAATCGTTAAAATTGAACGAAGACCCGGGGCCCGATGGAATCCCTATCAGATTCTCGAACAAAAAGTTCTGTTCTGTAGTTCGAAGAAACTACAGGTCACACCTGTCGACAAGAAGGATAGCATAAGCAATCCACAAAACTACGGTCCAATATCCTTGACACTCATTCGTTGTAGAATCTTAGAACATACTCTGAGCTGAACCATAATGAGGCATCTCGAACACAGCGACCTCCTTTACGCCAACCAGCATGGATTTCTAAAATGTAGGTCATGTGCAGCCTAGTCGCACATTTCTCGCATGACATCCTGAAAGCCATGGACCAAGGACGCAGTATTTCTTGATTTCCGAAAATTATTTGAGTCAGTACCGCACCTACGTTTACTATCAAAAATACGATCCTATATGTTATCAGATGAAATGTGTGACTGGCTTGATATTTTCTTGTAACGCAGCATGTTGTCTTGGATGGAAAGTCACCGACATGTGTAGAGGTAACTTCGGGTGTACCGCAGGTAAGTGTGTTATGTCCTTTGCTGTTTATGTTGTATACTAATTATCTTGCCGAAAATATTAGTAGAATAGTAAGCTCAGGCTTTTCGCAGATGATGCAGTTATCTACAACGAGGAACAGTCTGAACGAAGCTGTACAAATATTCAGTCCGACTTTGTTAAAATTCCAAAGAGGTGCAATGACTGGCAGCTCTCTTTAAATGGTCAAAAATGGAAAATTGTACACTTCCCGAAACGAAAGAACATAGTACCTTATCAATTAATATTAGCGAGCCACAGTAGGAATAAGTAACCTCATACAAACGTTTGGATGGAACACTTTGTAGGGACATGGAGTGAAACGATCACATAGCCTCAGTCATGGGCAGAGCAGGTAGCAGGCTTCGGTTTATTATTGGAGTACCAGGGAAACGTAATCAGTCTACAAAGGATGTTGCTTACAAAACACTCTTGCGACGCATCCTAAAATACTGCTGAAGTGTGTGGGACCCATACCAAATAGGATTAACTAGGGACATTGAACGTATATGGACGAAGGAAGCGCGAGTGGTCATAGGTTTGTCTGGCACTTGGGAGAGTGTCACAGAGATGACGAATGAACTGAAACGGAGCACTCTTGAAGATAGGCGGAACCTATCACGAGGAAGTCTACTAACAAAGTTTCAAGAACCGGGTTTAAATGATGACTCTAGGAATGTACTACAACCCCCTGCATATCACTCCCGTACTGAACGCAAGGAGAAGATAAGGTTAATTACAGCAGGTACAAAGGCATTTAAACTATCATTCTCATTCTTTTCAAGCTCCATACGTGAATAGAACGGGAAAAAGCCGTAATAGCTGATGCAGTGAGATGTATACTCTGCCTTTCAGTACACAGTGGTTTGCAAAGTGTGACGTAGATATAAAATCGGCTGCGCTTAAGGGTGCAACACTTGATCAATTTTGACAACTCAGATGGATGTACAAGGTGGTAGGTAATTGATTTCGCGAACAGTGTGGGAAGTGCCTTACAATTTCCGACAGGTTATAAATTAAAGATACAAACAAGAGTAGATTTTTCCGCAGCACTAGTTTTTCTATTGTAATTTACAGGAACAAAAAACCATTAGCGGAATGTGAAATTCGTAGCTTACTTTAAGAAAGCAATCATGTTTATGTGTGCCTTACCTAATGAAGTATATCGTGATGGTCTGATCATACCCTTCTTGAGTCACTGTTATAGCAAATGACATAAGACTTGTAATCTGAAATAAGTAAATAACGCTTATCAAGTGCAGACCCATCGAAACTTTTTCCTTAAATGCTATGTGGCGGAGATACAGACGACATGAACATGCAGGCGCGGTGCAGTTCTGTACTCAGAGACCATACTCCCACACACAGGTAGTAAAGAGACCAGTGATTACATCACATAAGTCACAAATTTCCAGATTCTGCAACTATGCTGAGTAGCTCCTGTACTAAAATTTTGTGTCCACGATATCGCTACGGTCGTGGCGCGTCGGCTGTGTACGAGTGTAGGCGAGGAACTTTTGTGACTCACGCCGCACCCGTGTCTGCCCTTTCCCGTTTACTCAGCTCCCCTCGGTGGCGCTTAATTAGTTACTCGCGTTACTTTGTTTGTTCCTTGTACTCAGCAGGCACTTCACGGGCCTCATACGTCACAGGGGTGTTGCTCTAACGACCGTGTCGGCTAAGAAGAGAAATGTTTTTCAGCAGAACGGCAGAGGTAAAGAGACTTCCGGTAAGTATCTGAATTCGAGCAACGATGTCTCCTCCAATGAGATTAGCAATCGATACTAGTCTTATGCATCGCATCAAGGAGTAACAGTAAACTCACGGTGGTACGAAGTTATCTGGCTCCAAATTTTCTCATATCCGACTGTATACCGACTGTAAACTCTACCGATTTGTTCATAAAAGTATTGATGAATGAACGCAACAACATCGAAAACATTGAAGTATACAATTTTATATTGAGTTATTGGTGTTCAGGCATTTATGTTCATCATCGGGTGGTATAGTCATATTTTTTCGCACATGTATGAACAATTACACGTTGATGGGTGTCAGGTTAATAACAATGAATTGGGTTCTTCGACGAAAAAAAATTCTCTCTGGGATAGGGCACTTTTCTTTACACTTCACAGCGCTAAATTGTAATGAAACGCTGCGAAATGCTGATCTTTCCTAAGTGCTTTTCTTTCAATTTCACTGAGTACCACTTGAAAAATTTCAAGAGACAGAAATAGATAGTGTGTCTAACTTGACGCAGTAAAAATATAAAAATTAATGAAAATTTTAGAAAAAGTCAGTTTCGGGTGTTCAAAGATAAATCACCTGGCTGGCAATATTTTTTCAGTCCTTATTATACTTCGTTAATGGAGAACTGGACAAAGTGACCAGGCTGAGATATTGGCTCAAATGGTTCAAATGGCTCTGAGCACTATGCGACTTAACTTCTGAGGTCATCAGTCGCCTAGAACTTAGAACTACTTAAACCTAACTAAACTAAGGACATCACACACATCCATGCCCGAGGCAGGATTCGAACCTGCGACCGTAGCGGTCGCTCGGTTCCAGACTGTAGCGCCTAGAACCGCACGGCCACTCCGGCCTTCGGCTGAGGTATTCCTGTTTGTCAAGGAGAGCACCGATAGACGGAAATACTTAGAAATCAGTGATTGTATTCTGTAAGTATTGGAGTTAAATACAGAACAATTTAATCACCTTAGGATAAAACTAAGTTCATTAAACAATTTAGTTTTTACAAAGTAACAAAAAGGCCACTTAGTGGGTGGGCAAAGTGTCCATTTAGCTGTAATCTAAAAGTAAGGGTTAAGAACTGTTTTAACAAAGAACTAAATATATTTTATTACGAAACATAATTCGAATTAAAGTTTTCATGAAGAAAAGTCAAACTGTGCTCGTCAACTCCCGTACGGTGAACGTGAGCGCTGAGGATGCACGCTTGGTTATGAATCCACTGCTCTTCTCGCCTTGAATTTTAATTATGTTTTTTTCGCATTACATGCACTCTGTGTCTTCATGGTTGTCGTCCATAATTTTTTTTTTTTAGTATTGGGTTTCCCGCTACTTTCAGTTTTATTTTTACTGTATTTCTTCTCTTCGGCTAATTTCCATTTTTCCTTCTTTTTTTCTTTTTCTTCTCTTTTTTTATTTGTCCCTTTTTAGGTCACTGTTTTAAGGATTTGCTGTAAGTATCACGGCGGAGCCTTTCTTTCGGCCGCCGCTTTTACGGTTTCCCGCTCCACAATGTGGCCGGGAGCCGCCGACGATATGGGCATTTTGCTAGCGTTGACACCTTTGCACAAAAGCTGTATAGCCTCTAATAGCATGACCGAACTTTCAATAACTAAAATGAGCATTATGGAGTCAAGATATGACACTTTCAACATAATTGCATTAAAAAGACGCAAGTTATTTTCCCTCGCAACAATTAAGATACAAAGAGACCTCTACCTTACATAAGGAAAACTAAAATAAAAAAAGTGTTATAATCGGAGAAGCGACACGGAAAGTAGGTAATGCTTCATGGAGTGACTCTGCTCTCCTGCGCGATGCCGGCAGCTCACAGCTACCGGAACCCCAATGGCCACTCTGCCCACCACGGCCACTTTGCCTGGCTCTGCCCCAGTTGTTAGAGTTTTTGCATAATAATAAAACTGGTCAATGCCAATCGATGATAGCTGCAGTGCAGACTACACGAACAATACTTTAGTATCCGACAATGATTTGAATTCCCCGCCTTGACCGTGTATTGACAGGAAGAACAAGTCAAACACACTCGGTCTACAGGCGACAGCCGTGGCTTCGGCCCAAACGAGGGGCAGTCGCCACGGGCGTGAGATGGCGCCGTTTCAGCACATTTTTAACTGACAATTCGTCATTTGAACCAATATTGCCGACTTAGTTCGCAGTCAATTTATGAATTGTGCTCGGACGCTGTTTCCTGCACACATATCTACCTGGTGGTTATAACTAAAGTGCAGCTCCACTCGGAGTTCCATTGTGGGCTGTAATTATCGTATGGTAGCGAAACTTGGTAGATACGCAACGCGTTATTATGAAACCGATATACGCTGGTAAAAAAATTAGCTCTAGTTTCTACCAGGTGCAAATCTGGATCTGTACAGTATCTCTTCGACGTCTCTGGCGCTCATAATAAATAAATTGTGTAAGCGGCGGTTAATAATAAAATCAGCACTACACCTTTCTAACTTGTTTCATCTCTACCGCTCACGTCCCGCTTCTGACCTATTAAACATGGAAACATCTCTTTCTTGCATTCACAGCCCCAGATTTGCACCTGGTGGCCAAAATCGGAACTAATTTTTTCCAGTGTATATACGTTCCGCATTAACGCATTACAATATCTACCAAGTTTCGCTGACATACGATAATTACAGCCCACAATGGACTTTTAATTATAACCACCGGGTACATGCCGTAATGTTTCTACGGTAGTCTACAGGCTATGCTGCAGTGATAAATAAGGATGCGAATTTGTACTGCTCGAGAACCACGAGAAAAACAGCTACATTCCCGATAATCTCGTAAAATATCTCAAGATGTACAGAACTGTGTTGCCTTCTCGTGAATGGATATAATAATCGACGTCCTGTTATTATAAGAACCATTCCCTAGCAAATTAAGTAACGTGTTGACTTACGTATCGACTTGCCGCGGCTGCCACCGTCTCACACTCAGGTTGTCCCGGGCGAAACGAACCGTCATACGCAGCACTCGTGGGTATTGATGGGCAGCTGTAAACAGCCGCATAGAAAATGACTTCCGGAAATATCTGCTTAACACCAGTTTATTTACCAGAACAAATGACATAGAACGAAACCCAGTTTGGGTTTTCTATTGTTTTCATTTGAATAAAATTGCAGTTGCTCTCTCACCGAAAAAGCCTATGTGAAACGGTAGGGGACTGATTGGGGAGTGGAAAAGTACTAGGACGACAAATGAAGTATATTTTGACAACAGTTTACTACAAATAATAAAATCTTTACAATGAGAAAAATGCCGAAATAAGATGACAGGTATATAGAAAGTGGCGAAAGTTGTGACATGGTCGCGGATTGACACAGTAATTGATATATATATATATATATATATATATATATATATATATATATATATATATATATATATATATATATACTGCCTACAGGAAAATTAGAAAGACCTTTGGAGATAAGAGAACCACTTGTATGAACATCAAGAGCTCAGACGGAAACCCAGTTCTAAGCAAAGAAGGGAAAGCAGAAAGGTGGAAGGAGTATATAGAGGGTCTATACAAGGGCGATGTACTTGAGGATAATATTATGGAAATGGGAGAAGATGTAGATGAAGCAGAAATGGGAGATATGATACTGCGTGAAGAGTTTGACAGAGCACTGAAAGACCTGAGTCGGAACAAGACCCCCGGAGTAGACAACATTCCATTGGAACTACTGACGGCCTTGGCAGAGCCAGTCCTGTCAAAACTCTATCATCTGGTAAGCAAGATGTATGAAACAGGCGAAATACCCTCAGACTTCAAGAAGAATATAATCATTCCAATCCCAAAGAAAGCAGGTGTTGACAGATGTGAAAATTACCGAAAAATCAGTTTAATAAGCCACAGCTGCAAAATACTAACACGAATTCTTTACAGACGAATGGAAAAACTAGTAGAAGCCGACCTCGGGGAAGATCAGTTTGGATTCCGTAGAAACACTGGAACACGTGAGGCAATACTGACCTTACGACTTATCTTAGAAGAAAGATTAAGGAAAGGCAAACCTAAGTTTCTAGCATTTGTAGACTTAGAGAAAGCTTTTGACAATGTTGACTGGAATACCCTCTTTCAAATTCTAAAGGTGGCAGGGGTAAAATACAGGGAGCGAAAGGCTATTTACAATTTGTACAGAAACCAGATGGCAGTTATAAGATTCGAGGGACATGAAAGGGAAACAGTGGTTGGGAAGGGAGTAAGACAGGGTTGTAGCCTCTCCCCGATGTCATTCAATCTGTATATTGAGCAAGCAGTAAAGGAAACAAAAGAAAAATTTGGAGTAGGTATTAAAATCCATGGAGAAGAAATAAAAACTTTGAGGTTCGCCGATGACATTGTAATTCTGTCAGAGACAGCAAAGGACTTGGAAGAGCAGTTGAACGGAATGGATGGTGTCTTGAAAGGAGGATATAAGATGAACATCAACAAAAGCAAAACGAGGATAATGGAATGTAGTCGAATTAAGTCGGGTGATGCTGAGGGAATTAGATTAGAAAATGAGACACTTAAAGTAGTAAAGGAGTTTTGCTATTTGGGGAGCAAAATAACGGATGATGGTTGAAGTAGAGAGGATATTAAATGTAGACTGGCAATGGCAAGGAAAGCGTTTCTGAAGAAGAGAAATTTGTTAACATCGAGTATAGATTTAAGTGTCAGGAAGTCATTTCTGAAAGTATTTGTATGGAGTGTAGCCATGTATGGAAGTGAAACATGGACAGTAAATAGTTTGGACAAGAAGAGAATAGAAGCTTTCGAAATGTGGTGCTACAGAAGAATGCTGAAGATTAGATGGGTAGATCACGTAACTAATGAGGAAGTATTGAATAGGATTGGGGAGAAGAGAAGTTTGTGGAAGTTTGTGGCACAACTTGACCAGAAGAAGGGATCGGTTGGTAGGACATGTTCTGAGGCATCAAGGGATCACCAATTTAGTATTGGAGAGCAGCATGGAGGGTAAAAATCGTAGAGGGAGACCAAGAGATGAATACACTAAGCAGACTCAGAAGGATGTAGGTTGCAGTAGGTACTGGGAGTTGAAGAAGCTTGCACAGGATAGAGTAGCATGGAGAGCTGCATCAAACCAGTCTCAGGACTGAAGACCACAACAACAACATATATATATATATATATATATATATATATATATATATATATATATATATATGTGTGTGTGTGTGTGTGTGTGTGTGTGTGTGTGTGTGTGTGTGTAAAATTAATTTCTTTTATTTCCGCCAATGATCACGAAACTGTTGGTCCTTAATCTACCAGTTTCGGTCAGCAATGACTATCAGTATAGCATCGTCGAAAATATTTAAAATATAATGTAAACGAGGCCACAGATCTGGCAGAGTCATACTGCCCGTATCGTTATTGGTCAAAACAAACTGCAATACAGTAACCACAACGTTGGTTTGGCTTTATTATTTTAGGACACGTTATGAAAAAGATTGGACTCGTTTTATTTTAAGCACATTTTTTTCATATCCATGAAAGTAATAATCTTTCGTTATGACATATTTTATTGTTCTAAGAAGTACTCTGTTCACGAGTTGCATTTCATTTCCTATGTTTTGCTGCACATCTGAAGATGGCCATTGCTAACTGAAACCGGTAGTGTAAGGACCAGGAGTTTTTGTGATAATTGGCGGGAATAAAAGAAATTCATTCTACATTCAACAAAGCGAAACAGATCAGGAAAAAACAATTAAAACAAGCTAGCTTAAGGCCAGATATGAAGCATCTCCCAAAGAGAAGCCAAAATGACTTGAGCTTCAAACGGTTGCAGAACAAATCAAGGCCCATTCAGCAATGGCCACTAATTACTTTGACAAAACTTAGCAAATGGAAAGTTGGCTTAAGGACCGATAACAGATACGTTTCATGAGGAAGTTGAAATAATTTAAGGTTACAAATAGTGAAGTACAAGCAATTAACGGAAGTCAGCAACACCGAAATTACCTTATGGTCCAATAAAGCTATGTTTCGTCGAAATCAAAAGATTTAAAGTTACAGATAAGTACAATATCAGCATCCAGCAAAACTAAGCTGAGCAGGTGCACTAGCGACTTAGATCTCGCTACAGTGAGATAAGCAGTGAGAATACGAAGAACAATTACATATTAGGAACATAAATACTAAAATTAAAATTATAGCCACAATCACATTTGAAAATTTTATTTACAAGGAACTTTAAGAGAATTTCAAAGGAAAGACATGCACTGGAACAAAGACCAATCGCCTTGCAAATAAGCTTTAAAAATGGAGAAGCGCTTCAGGATTTGTCTGAAATTTAGTGAAAACACATGAAGTCCGTAAGTAATCATATAACTACGGCACTATGAACAATCAGAGCAGTAGTCTGCACATATATTGAAGTACGCCTTTGGGCGACGTTTCTTAGATTTACTTAACGGTTCAAAGATATCTTACAAATCAAACCACATACAAAATGAATAACTGAAAAACTCCTAGTGAGACGCACGCTTAACCTAAGGCGCAGCAAACAACGGCAGTAGCCATTCAGATACAAAGTCAAGATGGGCAAGTCTCAGCGGATAGCGTCGCAAAGCAACTGACAAAGAGTAAACGGACAGAGACTAGATTTTTAAAAATGAAAAAAAAAGAAAATTGCAAGTAAGAAAAATTTAATACACTCGGTTGGCCAGCTGTCTTACCAAAATAGATATACTATCCTTTGACTGATGTATTACAAAATCTGTTCTGTGACTGTTACTGCGTTAACTAAAGCATGTAAAGGGCCACAACAACAAAGCATTAAGTAATGCCTAATGTGTCCTGTTACACATGTAGACAGAATTAACCACTTTTAAATTTAAAGCCAATGCGTTAAGAACTTTAACTATCTCAGGAAAAGTAGCAAAAATAAGTTGAATAAACACAATTTTCATAAAATTCAAGACATTACATAATATGTGAGACAGACCAGTTATTGGTAAAGTTCCCAGTAGGGGCATAGAACACCTTAAAAACACTGGCATACATAAGAAAAAAAACGGGACATGTAATCTACCATATGGCATAACAGAAAGCTTCTCTTATACACATTGCAGGCCAGCCAAGCTTCTCAGGAACCTGGTGAACAGACAGTAAAATTTCAAAATTCCCGAAATTGTGCTTAGTACCAGGACACAAATGAGTGCCTGTAACTCTCAACACCAGTCAGAAGTAATGACACAAATATCAAGTAGAGAGGAAGAAACCAGGATGTGCTGTTTCTCATACACACGTCAAAGATACAGTTTCCATTACACTGTACCAGGATAGTGAAATATACAAAACTGAAAGAAGAGTCAATCAAAGAGTTTGCAAATCGCCAGATCCATTCCCTATGGGTACTGATGAAGCTTTAGATTCCAGAACTGGCGAAAAGAAGGAGGAATACAAAATGTTAGTTTAAAACATCAATGGAATCTTCGTTTTACGTGGCACATAATTTGATAATAGGCCTGTTAATTAATTAAAGTAAGTGTAAAGTAATGTATAAGAAACATATCAAAAAGGAAATCATACAGATTAACAAGAGAGTCATGCAAACGGTTGATGGATTCTGAATTTATAGCAGACAACGACGGATGTACAGCCAAACAAAGAAACATAATAAAAAGTTTCCGGGATGCTATCAGTGTGTAATACCAGTTTTGATCACTGGCAGAAACAAGGACTTTTAATATGAAAACCATTCAAAGGTACGTGTTGCTCTGCGAGCTATGGAGAGATGCATATTGGTAACTACTATCAAAAATACATGAACAAATAAGTAGACCAGAGAACAGGTATTAGCATGCATATATTAAAACTGAAACGGAAGTGGGAGGGGCAGATATCGTATTTTACGAACTGTAAGACGCATTTTTTTGGGGGGGAAGTTGCCTCCAAAATTCAAGTTCATCTTATACTCAAAATTGATATAAAAATGTCCAGTGTTTGATTTAAAATTCCCGCCAGTCTTAAAAATGCCCATCTATCCGATGGCAACATTGTATTCAACTGGCAGCAGCAGTGCAGCGATGCGACGAACAAGAGTTGCCAGGATTCACGATCTTCCTAACAAACACTGTCTGCCTACCGCCCCGCCGTCACAAACCCAGAACGCTGTCTAGCCTTTGATGCGCCATTGGAATCTACGGTTCCAGTGAACTTGAATTGCAAGAGATTTGTGTTATCGGTAACAGTACTACATTTTTGTTAATAGCTAGTTTCTTAATGGAAAATAATAGAAGTTGAAAGTAATAGCATATGCAGAAGAACATGGAAACAGAGGAGCTGAGCGGCTTTTCAGCCCTCCACCAACAGACAAACACCATTCGCGATTGGGGGCTAGTCAAGAAGAACTGAAGGAAAAAGAGGAAGACAATGAGCAAATAGAGGACTGAATGCAAAATGGCCAAAACTAGAAGATGACGTACTGAAATGGATTCAAGGACACCGTCACACCGTCAGAATGGCATTATAGTTAATACAAAAACGATTCAAATACGGGAGCGTCAGCAAGCGCTACAGTAGAACTGAACAGACATTAAGGATGGAGTTGGCTGGTGCTGCAGGTTTATGAAGCGTCATGTACTTAGCATGCGAACTAAAACTAAGATATCTCAGAAATGAAGATAAAATATTACCTGTCCATCGTTTTATTATTCGGTATCGAAAGAAAACAAGTGTGGAACTAAGCCAAATAGCGAATATGGACGAAACCCCTCTAACATATGATTTACTGAGTAACAGAGCTGTTGCCATGGAAGGTGCTAAAACTCTAACTATAAAAGCAAATGGACATGAAAAGATGCACAGTATTTTTGTCGTTTCATGTTGCGGTGATGGTACTGAACATAATCCAATGATCATTTTCAAACGCAAAACAATACCAAAACTTTCTGAAATACCACCAGGTGTTGTTGTTCACGTACATGGATGGATGGACGCTACTGGTATGAAATTTTGGATTAACAGGGTGGGAAGAGAAGGAAAGCTGGTTTATTGAACAAGAGTTACCAGTTGAAAAATTCTGTGAAAGAGAAGCTGAGACAGGGAAACACAGAGCCTGCTGTAATTGCTGCACCACTTAATTCACAACTGCAGCTTATTGATGTCTCGATAAACAAACCATTTAAAGTGCGCATGAGAGGGGCATAGAACAAATGGATGATAGATGACACCTAACATGAATTTACGCCGAAGGGGCTTTAAAACGATCTACGAGCAAACAAGTGTGCCAGTGGATAAAACAGTCGTGGTCTAGAGCGAGAAAGACATTATTGTGAAGCCTTTTAAGAATTGCGGCAAAGTAACGCTCTAGATGGCAGTGAAGACCATCTTACATATGGAGAAGACAACGATGATGACGAAGAGAAAAAAGAAGAAAGTTTAGATGACGATTTTCGGGAATTTTAAAGGTCAGTTCGATTTTATAAACTAAGATTTTTTTTTAGTCTGCCTTTGCAATTTAAGAATAAAAATGGTAAAAATATCATTTTAAAAATTTCTTATAAATTAAGCGGCGTCTTAAAGTCCGTAGCGACTTACAGTACGTAAAATACGGTAAGCAGGAAGATGGATGGATGGTAGACGGAAGAAATAAATCCTTCGCTGGATTCCAAGACTTGAAATCAGTAAGATGACGACTTAATGGAGGGTGGGCCGGTGACACTGGAGAACAAACAAGAGTCGGCCGCTGTGGCCGAGCGGTTCTAGGCACTTCAGTCCGGAACCGCGCTGTTGCTACGGTCGCAGGTTCGAATCCTGCCTCGCTCATGAATGTGTGTGATGTCCTTAGGTTATTTAGGTTTAAGTAGTTCTAAGTCTAGGGGACTGAGGACCTCAGATGTTAAGTCCCATAGTGTTTAGAGCCATTTGAACCATTGAACAAACAGGAGCAACATGGATGCGTTCGATAAAGGACTACAAGCTGCACCCGTATTCTGAAATTATGCAACATGGCTGTTGAGCTGTTCCATAGTTGAATACATTATTTACATACATCTTCAGTATCAGCGGTCCTATCACAATTCCGTGAGGCACGCCCTATATTACGCTCTGTCCACCTGATTAAAGTGCTTTGTCTCGTCGCGTGTTTGTTCGGATATTGCGTTACCAAGTAGCTTATTCATTAATAGATAATGCATACCCTTATCAAAAGCCTTTTAAAAATCAAACAACGCTGCACATACCTATCTGCCCTGATGAGAAGCGAAACGGCCTTGCCTATTTGAGAAATTCTGCTATACTGATATACAGTAAACATTGGCAATCTATACTATGATGACTGGACGGCGATTTATCACCATTCCTTTCAAATATAAGTCCAGTACGTTATACCACTGAATCACTTATTAGATTTCGCATCTGTGCTAAGGAAGGCAGCTTAATATAATGAACGAACCTTGCTAGTAAAAGAACTCGAAAAAAGCAAATCTTTGGCTTCGTTTTGATGAAATTCGCTTCTGGATCATGTTGATCCTAAAGCAACGGCTTATTTCTCTCCATACACTTACTTGACTAAAATATGTTTTTGTAATTCTTATGAAATAAACACGGTACACCGATAGCAAATCAATTTACTAATGACATGAGTGTTATTATTTTATACATAAAGTTAATTCCTTCATAAGATGAAACTGTTTTATTCTCTAGCTATCTACACGATATTCTCTCATGAACCGTAACGTGTAATCTCTGATGGCCAGATGTATCGACCGTTAGTGCTAACCGTGTTTTTAATTCAAGTCGTACCTGATTTTCTTTCGTCAAGTCCCTCGTATAATAGGTCAGTGGCAGTCAGTTCCAACTATTTACGTAAATAAACATTACCTGTGTTAATAGGCCGGCCTTTGTGGTCTAGCGGTTCTAGGCGCTTCAGTCTGGAACCGTGCGACCGCTACGGTCGCAGGTTCGAGTCCTGCCCGGGCATGGATATGTGTGATGTCCTTAGGTTAGTTAGGTTTAAGTAGTTCTAAGTTCTAGGGGACTAATGACCTCAGATGTTAAGTCCCATAGTGCTCAGAGCCATTTGAACCATTTTTGTGTTAATAGCCTCTGACTGTGTAGGTACGCAAATCTAGAATGCCACTAGTTCGTGAAGAAAACTGTCAGTAAATATTTTCTGCGTTGCTTGGAACTCACGTTGATTAGAAAAACATCCAGTGTCCCCTTATTGTGATTATTCATAAAATACTGAGTGGAAAAGCTTTATCCAATTAACAAAACATAAATTCATAATCATAGATTTAATTACAAAAAATTGAAACTAATTAACGATCACTGGTATACTTCAGTAAGAAAACAGGATTGCGGGTAAGCTACTACGAACAGCGTAGTGGACCCATTGTCGTAGCCAAGATAGACACGAAGCCAACACCCACCGCTGTACTACAAGTTTATATGCCAACTAGCTACGCAAATGATGAAGAGATTGAAGAAATGCATGCTGCGATTAAATAAATTATTCAGATTGTGATTGGAGACTGGAATTCGATAGTAGGAATTGGAAGTGAAGGAAAAATAGTAGCTGAATATGACCTGCGGGAAAGGAATGAAAGAGGAAGCCACCTCGTAGAACTCTGCACAGAACATAATTTAATCATCGCTAACACTTGGTTTAAGACTCATGAAAGAAGGATGTATGCGACGAAGAAATCTGGGGATACCAGAAGGTTTCAGACTGATTATATGATGATATGACATAGATTTCGAAACCAGATATTAAAATGTAAGACATTATTAGGGCAGATGTGGACTTCGTCTACTAATTACTCGTTATCAACTACAGATTGAAACTGAAGAAATTGCAAAAAGATAGGAGATTAAGGAGACGGTAACTCAGTAAGCTGAAAGAACCAGAGGAAGCACCCGGCAACGCGTCACCGAAAAAAGCGAAAGAATACAGTGGAATACGAGTGGGTAGCTCTAAGAGGTGAAACAATGAAGCCAACAGAGGAACAAATGGGTAAGTAAAGAACCTTGGAAATCGCTGGAGGTATTGGATTTCATTTACGAAAGGAGGAAATGTAAAAATGCAGTAAATGAAGCAGGAGAAATGGAATACAAACTTCTCTAAAAATGAGACTGCCAGGAAATGTAAAATGACTAAGCAGCCATGACTAGAGAACAAATCTAAGAATATAGAAGCATATATAACTAGGCGAAAGATATGTACCGTCTACAGTAAAATTAAGAGGCCTTTGAAGAAAAGAAAAACAGCTGTGCGATTATCAAGAGCTCAGACCGAAATGCAGTTCTAAGCGAAGAAAATTAGGAAATTAGGAATAAGGTCCTATGAGACCAAACTGCTGAGACCATCGGTCCATCGGCTTACACGCTAAGGACAACATACATACCCATGCCCGAGGGAGGGCTCGAACCTCCGACGGGGGAACTCGCGCGAAGCGTGGCAAGGCGCCTGAGACCGCTCGGCCACCCCGAGCGGCTCTAAGCGAAGAAGATAAAGTTGAAAGGTGATAGGATTGCTCGTATATGGAAGGGCTATACAAGGTAAATGTAGTTAAGGGTAATATTATAAAAATAGAGAATGACGTAGGTGCTGAAATAGAAGATATAATGTTGCGAGACGAATTTGACGGAGCGCTGAAAGATATATGTCCAAACAAGGCCATTAGAATACACGACATTCCGTGGGAACTACTGATATTCTTCGGAGAGTCAGCTATGACAAAAATATTCTACCTGCTACGTCAAGATGTATGAGACATGCGAAATATCCTCATACTTCGAGAAGGATGTTATAATCCCAACTGCAAAGAAAGCAGGTGCTGACAAGTATGAATGTTACCTAATTATCAGTTTAATAAGTGATTGCTGGAAAATACTAAAATGAATTCCTTACAGAAGAACGGAAAATCTGAGCCAACCTCAGGGAAGACCAGTTTGGATACCGGAGAAATGTAGGAAAACGCGAAGCAATACTGACCCTAAGACTTATCTTAGCAGATAGGCACACGAAAGACAGACCTAAGCTTTTGACTATGTAGATAGGAATACTCTCTTTGAAATTTTGAAGGTAGCTGGGTAAATAAAGGGAGCGAAAAGTTATGTACAACTTCTACAGAAACCAGACGGCAGTTATAAGCGTTGAAAGGCATAAGAGGGAAGCAGTGGCTGAGAAAGGAATGAGAATAGGTTTCAGGCCAGTCTCCGATGTTTTTCAATCTGTACATTGAGGAAGCAGTGAAAGAAAACGAAGAAAAATTTGGGGAGGGAATTAAAGTTCATGGACAAAAAATAAAAACTTTGAGTTTTGCCGATGAAATTGTAATTCAGTCAGAGACAATAATGGATTTAGAAGAGAAGTTGCACAGTGTCTTGAAAGGAGGATGTTAGCTGAACATCAATAAAACCAAACCAAGGGTAATGGAAAGTAGTCGAATTAAATAAGATAATCCTGAGGATTTTTGATTAGGAAACGAGATACTTAAAGTAGTAGATAACGTATGCTACTAAAGCAGTAAAATACTGATGATGGTCGAGCCACAGAGTATGCACACTAAGGTGACAAAAGTCATGGGATACTGCCTAACATCGTGTCAAACCTCTTTCGCCCAGCGTAGTGAAGCAACTAGAAGTGGCATGGACCCAAAAAGTCGTTGAAAGTCCTCAGAAGAAATATTGAGCCAAGTTGCTCCTACAGCCGTCCATAAAGTGTTTCCGGTGCAGAATGTTGTACACGAACTGAACCTCTCGATTATGTCCCATAAATGTTCGAGGGGATTCTATCGGGCGATCTGGGTGGCTAAATCATTCGCCCGAACTGTCCACAATGTCCTTCAAACCAATGGCAATCAACTGTGTCCCAGTGTCATGACATCCTTGATTGGGAACTGAAGTCCATGAATGGCTGCATGCGGTCTCCAAGTAGCTGAACATAACAATTTATAGGCGATGATCGGTCCAGTTTGACCAGAGGACCCAGTCCTTTCCCTGTAAACACAGTCCACAGGATTATGAAGTCACCACCAGCTTGCATAGTGCCTTGGTAACAACTTGGGTCCTTGGCTTGCGTCGCACTCGAACCCTACCATTAGCTCCTACCAGCTGAAATCAGGACTCGTGTGACCAGGCCATGGTTGTCCTGTCGTCTAGTGCGATGTGATCATGAGCCCAGGAGAGGCGCTGCAGGCGGTGTTAGCAGAGGCACTTGTAGTTTGATTTCTCGGCACACTCTCGACAATCTTCATTGCGGAATATTGTATTTCCTAACGATTTCAGCAATGGAATGAGCCATGCGTCTAGCTCCATTTACCATTCCCCGTTCAAAGTCTGTCAGTTCCCGCCGTGCGGCTATAATCACGTCTGAAACCTTTTCACATGAATCATCTGAGGACAAATGACGGTCCGCCAATGCACCCCCATGGCATAGCTTGTGTGCGTGATACTACCGCCTTCTGAATAGGCGCACAACAATGTTTCATAATTTTTGTCACCTAAGCGTAAAGTGTAGATTGGTAAAGGCACGAAAAGCGTTTCTAATGAAAATAAATCTGTTAACATCAAATGTAGCTTTAAGAATTAGGAAGTCTTTTCGGAAGATATTTGTGTGAAGCGTAGCGTTGTATGAAAGTGAAACGTGAACGATAAATAATTCAGATAAGAAGGTAACAGAAGCTTTTGAAATGGGGCGCTACAGAAGAATGCTTCAAGTTAGATGCGTAAATGAGTAACCAATGAGAAAGTACTGAATAGAATTGGGGAGAAAAGAAATTTGTAGCACAACTTAACTGAAAGAAGGGTTCGGTTGATAGAACACATTCTGTGACCTCAAGGGATCACCACTTTACTAATGGAGGGTGGTGTGGTGGGTGGAAATAGTAGAGGATGACCAAGATATGAATTCAGTAATTGCGTACAAAAGGATGTACTCGTATGTTGCAGTAATTACTCGAGAATGAAGAAGCTTGCACGGGGGAGAGTGGTCCGGAGAGCTGCATGAAACCAATCTCTGTAGTGAAGACCATAACAAAAGCAACAATAACAACACCTATCCTTAATATAATATCGAATGCCACATAATTTAATTTTAAGTTGAATTTCTCTTCCTTAATTGACGAAACTTCCGTACAACCACGACCAATTTATTTGGAGTAAGCCTACGAAATTATTAAACTAAAAATCTGCTCACAAAATGTAACCTCGTTTTACTAAAGATGGTGCCGTTTAAGTAAAGCTGTTTTCAGCTCGAAACTATTTCTTTTACACTCACATTAGTGACTAATGCAATGCATACAGTTTCCATGACACACATATTTTTATGGGGCATTCGCACTGAAATCTGACGTCGTGTAATGTTAAGTCAGAGAGAAACTTTGTAAGTAGTCGCTAATCCGTTTTCCGTTGGCTTTTTCTAAGGAACAACAATTTTCGGTGAAACGTTCCTCAACATAATTTAACACAGGTTACAACATCATTCTTTACACGTCTGTACCCATAACAACAACCAATATGCTGTCATCTCCTTTATTATATTCAGCCAGGTTAATTATGGGCAGATTCTACTTTGGCAAGACTAATAACTTACAACACGTTATTTTCATACACACGTTGACACGACTATTGACATGAACAATCTTACTTTTTCAGAATCTTTTGGTTAATGTGCAACAGTTTTCTTTCGCCACTTAAAATTTAATTATTTATTTATTTTTTTATACATTAAACTGCAGTCATCATTAACTTTACATCACATTACACACATTTTCAGATTACAAGTGGGCAAGCAATGAAAATCATACATTATTCTACATATGAAATAAACATAAGTCCTAATATTAATGCCAGTAAATTGATAAGGCACTCCTTTTACAATCAGTAAGCGTAATAAAAATAAGTTCAGAAAACATTTCAAAATCATGTGTTCTTCTTTTACTCCAACGACGAATTTCTTAGTAATAAACGGACTTCGTGACAACCACATAGATATCCAGAAAGCTCCCATGTTGTGGTTTTCAGCCTGAAGACTGGTCTGATATAGCACTCGACGCTAGTCTATGTTGCGCAAGTCTCTTCATCTCTATATTACTACTACAACCTGCGCCCACAAGGAAAATAGTAAACCATGTTTTCACTAATATTATTAACTGGTTTTGTACAAATGTGTTAGCTTTAAACCTCGAAAACGTACAGTCTATCCAGTCTAGGTCGGTCAGAGAAACCTCATCTGCTACGCGTGCAGGTCAAGAACACAAAATCATACATGAGAAAATTCCAAGCTCCTGACGGTGCGTATTGATGAAAACTTAAATTAAAAAAAGAAAGAAAGCGTATTACACGTGCTTAAACGACAGCATCACCCATGAGAATCTTTATCAAAAACCCATTGCAGTTTCACAGTAATTTTCACTAAGACAATACTGGAGGAGAAGCGACTGCACTTCCCTCTAGTGAATCTAATTTTGGTGCAGAAAGGAGTGAAATACTCTCCTATAAAACTATTTGAAAATCTGCCCTTTTTAAGTATAATGTCTGACAGAAAGCAGATTTGTTCTGATGTGTAGAATAAGGTTGTTTCTTGTTAACAACTCCTTCTGTAGCAAAGAGGAATGTTTGAATAGAAATAATTGTGTGTGAATGTGTGTGTGTGTGTGTGTGTGTGTGTGTGTGTGTGTGTGCATATGTATGTGTATGTATGAGAGAGAGAGAGACAGAGAGAGAAGAGGGGGTGGGGGGCGGAGAGAGAGAGGGGGGAGGGCGAGCGAAACGTTTGACCCATACAAAAGAGAACGTGTTCACTCATCGCACCCGCAAGAGGCAGCTGGCGCTACGATTACTGCAGTGGACAGATCGCGCTCGCAGAGTTAGTCGTGCGCCGGAGTTAGTTGGGACATTTTCACCGGCAGTGGGCTACAAGTACTACACTGCCATATCACTCCACGATGTGGCCAAGTGACAAATTTCTACTTGGCGCCTTCTACTTCCGGTGAGCTTCCTGCAGTCTAGGACTGGCTGTTACCCCAGATGAAAGTTAGCCTAAGTGGATAAGTTTGGCAACCGACATCGACGGCTACCGTCGCAGCGACTATTGTTTGGTAAGAACTTTAAACTAAAATTTTATCTTCGAATCTCACTGGAAAACTGACGCTGAACAGTCGCATATTGCTGCTTGCCATGGTTAAAATTTTATGTGTCTTTTTATCAGTATAATTTATTGTGATAACTTGTCTCCTTCTGGGTGGAAACATAACGGATCGCCGCGCGGAGTGGCAGTGTGGTTTGAGACGCCATGTCACGAACTGCGCGGCCCCTCCCACCGGAGGTTCGAGTCCTCCCTCAGGCATGGGTGTGTGTGTTGTCCTTAGCATCAGTATTGTGTAAGTCTAGGGACCGATGACCTCATCAGTTTGGTCCCTTAGCAATTTACACACATTTGAACATTTTTTAACATAACGGATCAGTACTGTTAAATAGTTTGCATTTCATCATCTGGGAAATATCTATAAACATTGTTTGTGTTTCTTAAGTTATATGATTATCTCGAGAGTTCCAAAGCAGAACATAGCTTCAACAGCGCTTAACCACAGTTATTTCTTACTAATATTTTCTTGTAACCTTTAAATGGTTCAAGCTCTTCTTTAAACTGTTGTCTGATCAACCTGAATTCTTCTTTCTAATTGTGTTACTTTCTCTCCCCTGTAGTTATCATTATTTGTCCTGACTAATTGTTATTTCTATTCCAAGGCTCATTTGGGCTTATGTTAATACCAGTGAACCAGTAGTCTCATTGTCTAGGAGTAAAAGTTGTTTAATTGATTCTCTATGTAAAGGACATATTGTTATTAATGTCACAGAGATTGTTAACTACTGAATTGAGTAAATGTTCTTTAATGATTAGGTGGTGAAATACGTTTTTCAAGAAATTGTATGTTTGCAATTTTGGTAGACTAAGGTGAAAAAGTTTTGTGTTAATAACTAGATCAAAATTATTCCTGAAACCTCCAAATACCACAAAACATTTGTCATTAGTATCATCTAGGTAACATGGAACTACCTAATTAAGTAACAGTTGGTCTCCCTCTTAATCCACCTCGCCCAACTTCCCTCCATTACCAAATTAACCGATTCTTGATGCCTCGTGATTTATTCAACCAACTGACGCCTTCTTCTGGTCAGTCTGACTAAAAAAAAAATCATTTTCTCCCCAATTCCATGCAGTCCTTCATCATTAGTTAATCGATCTATCCATCTAATTTTCAGCATCGTTTGCAACACCACTTTCCAAAAGCTTCTTCGAGTATTCTGCTCTTAACTATAACGTTTATCATCCCCGTTTTCCTTCTCTGCATGCCAAAACGTTAGAGAAGTATTACCAGATGAGACTTTTTAGACTTAAACTTGTATTTGATCTTAATAAAATTATGTATTTTCAGAAACACTTTTTCCCCCATTAAAAGTATGCACTTTATATCTTCTATACATCTATATTTCCTCTACTACTAAATAACCACAGAATCGAATTGGGGTGAAACAAACTGGGGCAAACTTGATTAAAAGGAAGTATCGGTATAGAATACATCCTACAGCATGAAGAAATTGTCACTTTAATAATGAAGAGAATGCAGTGAGCAGGTACAATATAAATTCAGGTTGTGCAAGGGTAGACTACAATGGAAGAATGCAACAGATCAGTCTTCAAACTGAAAACCGAAACAACAACAACATTAACACTCGATAAGCACACATCACAGTCGATTATCCGATTAGATACATATTTCTCACTTCGCAAGCCGATCGGATAGATGAATAACAGAGTTCGTTTTTAGCAGTAGAAAACGGCATCGTCAAGGATAAAAATGTATAAATTCTCGCTAACAGCCAGCATTAACAGACGTGTGGAGTTTGCTGGTCTCCCATCGGGCGCCTCCCCAGGTGGCGGATAGGGAGATGCTCACCAGATATGATGGGTACCGGGGAAATAATATACCCGGGGTGGACCAAAACTAGCAACTGCTGCATTGTAGTATGATATTGGATTATCAAAGGCTAAAGGAAGAAAACCTTGAGTAAAAATTACCTGGTCCTCCGGGTTGGGGGTTGTGCAGTGGGCCAGCTCCTGACTCACATAAAAACGTAATAATGCTAAAAAACCTAATAATATGCCTCGGAAAAATTGGAACTTTCGACGACGAACTGGCGATGAGAAACGGAAAATTATGTTTGGATGCTGGAATGTGCAAGGTACTTCCACTAAAATAAATTTACTACCTGCAGAACTTGACATGTTCAACATGAATCTTGTCGTACTCTCCGAAACAAAGAAGAAAGGCCAAGGAGAAGAAGAACTGGATAATTATGTACATATCTGGAGTGGGGTATCAAAAGCGGTAAGAGCCAAAGCAGGAGTCTCCATTATGATAAAGAAATCATGGAAAGAAAGAATCACAAATTGGACATTCATCAATCAACGTATTATAACTGTTGAAATGACATTATTTGCTAGGGAAGTTGTGATTATTGGCGTATATGCACCCACGAACGAAACAAAAGATAAGGAGAAAGATACATTTTGGGCCACCCTCAGGGAGAATATTGAAAAAATCCCAAGAAGAAAGGAACTGATTATCATGGGAGATCTGAATGGAAGGGTAGGAATTAGAGAATCTTGTAGAATAGTAGGGAAACATGGAGAGGACGAATATAATGACAATGGGGAACGATTGACTGCAATTTGTGAACAATTTGATCTAAAAATTACCAACACATTTTTCAAACATAAGGACATTCATAAATATACTTGGCAACAGAACACCAAAAAACTTCGTTCGATAATACATTAATTATCATTAGGCAAACAAGTAGTTTCAAAGCAGTAGACGTCAGATCTTATAGAGGAGCCCAGTGTGGATCAGACCACTATCTAGTTAAAATGAAGTCTTTCTGGCCATGGAAGAATGCAAGGAGTGATACAAGTAACATAAATAAAACGAACCAGACTGAGAAAGATGAAAATTTACCTTTTAATATTGACAGCCTACAAAACGAAAGTATCAGAACACTCTTTGCGGCCAGGATGGAAAAGAAACTGGTTGAATCATTTGAAGGAAGTACAGAGGAAATATATGACTATATAAAAGCTAATGTGAAAATCATAGCAAGACAGGTGTTGGGTAAAAAAGATAGCAACCACAACCGTGCAGCAGAGTGGTGGTCAGAGGAACTAGAGTTCCTCGTTAGAGAAAAACGAAATTCGTTCCTTCAGTGGCTGAATGATAAAGCAGAAGAAACAAGATCAATATACAAGGAAACGAAGAATCAAGTGATGAAAAAAAATAAGGATGGCAAAAAATGAAGCATGGGAAAGAACATGTGCCAAGGTGAATAGGAAATTAGGATTTGGGAGAGCAAAAGAACCATGGTCAGTATTGAAAGGGCTTCGACAGGATACAAAAAGCAAAACTAATCTCCAACTGATAACACAAAAGAAATGGGAAGAGTATTTCCACAAAAATTATTAAACGAGGACAGAGAAGAATATCTAGAAGAAGGAACAGGGGAAGAAAAAGGACATGAAGATGATGAGATCCAGATTTTAGAAAGTGAGGTACTTCAGGCGTTGAGAACAGGAAAGAATGGTAAATCACCGGGACCAGGCAATATCAATCTTGAGTTTCTGAAATATGGTGGTGACAAAATTGTGAAACTGATAACACAGCTCTTCAACAAAATGATACATGGAGATTCAATACCCAACGAGATGAAGCTAGGTTACATTAATACAATATTTAAGAAAGGGGATCGCAAAATTTGTTCAAACTATCGAGGAATTTGTGTTACAAACACATTAATGAGAATTTTTGCGAAAGCAATTAAAAACAAATTGGAAAAAATTTTAGAACACAAGAAGAACAATGTGGATTTATGGCTGGGAGACCATGTGTAGACCATATTTTCGCATTACGACAGATTTTGGAGAAACATAGGGAAAAATCAAAAAATATAGGATTCATTTTCATAGATCTAGAAAAAGCGTATGATACTGTTCCAAGAAAATTACTTTGGAGACCACTACATATGGCAAACATAAACCCTTCCTCGATTAAAATAACACAACAGATGTATAAAGATAACATTTGCCAAGTGAAAGTTGGTAATAAACTTTCACAGAAATTTAGAACAAGCAAAGGCCTTTTACAGGGCTGTCCCATGTCACCATCATTATTTAAAATCTATATAGATGATCAAGTAGTCGTAGCACAAGATGGGGAGGATGCTAACTATATGTGCAATCAACTAGCAGTAGCATAAAAAACTTGGGGTTTGAAGATTAATTAACAAAAAACAGAATACTTGACTAATGATTCAGACGAGCTATACATTGAAGGAAAGAAAATCGAAAAGATAAACACTTTCTGTTATTTGGGATCCATTTTAGAAATCGAGGGAAAATCAGAGTCAGAAATCAATAAAAGAGTTAGTAGCGGACGGAGGGTCATTGGGATGCTTAACTCAGTCTTATGGAGCAGGAATGTAAAGCAGAACTAAAAAATTAATATACAAATCCATATTAGAGAGTGTGGTTCTGTATGGAACGGAGACCTGGACAATTAACATGAAGCACATTAAAAAATTACAAGTTCGAGAGATGGACTTTTGGAGAAGATCGGCAAGAATCTCCAGGAAAGAAAAGATAAGGAACACCGAAATAATAAGGAGAATGGAAACAAAACAAAGAATATATGACGTAATGGATAGGAAGAAATTACAGTGGTACGGTCATGTACGACGAATGGAGAAAACCGGAATACCAAAATTGATACTGGAGTGGGAACCGGAGGGGAGAAGAAGAAGAGGACGACCTGTGACCACCTGGCTCCAAAATGTACAGCACACAATGAGCAGAATGGGCGCAGAGGAAGAAGCCACACAAGATCGAAACACCTGGAGGATTATTTTGAGAATATAGTTTAAGAACGTTTATTGTTTGTATTGTAATTTCCAAGTAAATTATTATGTTGGAGATAAGCCTCTGTAATGAGGAAAAGCTCAAAATAATAATAATAATTTTAATGGAAAGGTATGTCAGATAGAAAGTCAAATGTGGTGAAGTGCTTGTCAACTCGAAACTGTTGGATTGATGCCAGTTGTGTTATTCAACAATTTGAAACAATTGTTTTTATACACATCACATTTTAATAGAATGCGTTTTAAACAAAGGTGTGAGGGCTGAACTATTTGATCTGCGCAGGCCGGAGTGGCCGAGCGGTTCTAGGCGCTACAGTCTGGAATCGCGAGACCGCTACAGTCGCAGGTTCGAATCCTGCCTCGGGCATGGATGTGTGTGATATCCTTAGGTTAGTTAGCTTTAAGTAGTTCCGTGTTCTAGGGGACTGATGACCTCAGAAGTTAAGTCCCATAGTGCTCAGAGCCATTTGAACCATTTTATTTGATCTGCCATCTAGAAGACGATGAATTGAGCGTGCTTCGTGTTTTAAGATTCTGTGTGATGTTCGAGCTTCTCACTAGTTTATTAGGTAGAAGATTTTAATGTCCTTGCAGGTTGAATGCTTCATCTTTTTTTCCCATTGATCAACCAGACACAGTTCACTCTTATATTATTTTAGCTTTTGTGTTGTAGTGTGTATTTTATTCATAAACTGACTTGAGGCAAGCATTTCTTTTTTTTTTGTCTTCTGTCTGAAAGTGTGGGTGTGACAGAGTGTAGCAGGCCCTAAGGATTTGGAAAATTGGAAGTTTGTGGTAAGGTCTTCTGCGATCAAACTGCTGAGGTCATCGATCCCTAAGCTTACACACTACTTAACCTAACTTAAACTAATTTAGGCTAAGGACAACACACACACCCATGCCCGAAGGAGGATTCGAACCTCGGACGGGGGGAGCCGTGCGGACCGTGACAAGGTGCCCCAGACCATCGGCTACCCCGCGTGGCGCTAAGGATTTATATTTTGCCTTTTGTTCCATATTTTCCACAATAAACTCATCTTCATATCTATCTATTTATTTCGAGCGTTCTATACATACCATCACTACCAAGTTCCTTCGATTTCAGACTTTTCGCTGACGTCAACAGTCGATTCGAAAAGCAGATGTTTTGTTTCGAAACCTTTCATCATAACATATGTGTACGATGATTACATCTGTCTCTTAGCAGCCCATCTGGCGCGCAGGTCGCCCAGTGTGGCGTCAAATGTAATAAGACCTGCACCAAGGCGGCCGGACCTGCCCCGCAAGTGGTCTCCTGGCCAATGACGACAAACGCTCGGTTTCATTTCTCTCTGGTATTTTTGAACTCCTTTTCAGATAATTCACGAAATAATTTATAACTATTTTATTATTTCTTTAAGAATATTAGACACCTGTCTATTATTTATCTGATAGGAAGAGCTACTTAATGGTGTGTCACGTACGTATGTATGCTGCGTCTTTATCATTTGTTATTGATTTAACAAAAATCTTTAGGGATAAATATTGAAAACTTCGTTAGTAACAATTTGATACCGATGCTATACAGTGAGCTCGTCTCACTATCACAGATGCTGCCTTAAATTTTTCGTAGCATATCTGTAAACCGCTTTCGTATGTGTAGTGAATATAATGGGTTTCAGTTTAGTGCACTCGACAACCTCGCTGTCTTACTCGCTCAGCGGCATGACGCTTGCGGCATGACGCTTGCGGCACCGCTTCTCCCCTTCCACTTGGAATTTTCGGGTTGTCGAGTCGCTGATACCTGCTGACCTAATTCTGTCAGGGCCGCAATGCCCAGCGTCCAGCTCGATTTAACTGGTCCAACCGCATCACGGCAACTTTCCAGTCACCCGGTACTCAATCAAACACCTTCCATAAACCTACAATTCCTAGCCACACGCCTCTCATGATGTGAAACACCACTTTGTGTCACAATTACCCACTAATCGCGACATGAAGTAGCATTAGCATAACCATTTACATGATATCAGTTTCTTTGGATGCCTACCGTACTTTTTGTGCCGAATTTTTGAAACAATTTTTTCTGACTGTTATTAGCGAAATACGTACCTTTATCCACTTAAAACTAGTAAAGATATATCTCAACTAATTAATTAATAAATTGTTCTCTTGCGGGCTTGAAATGCTTAATCATGAATGTAAGTAAGATCCAAGTGTGATTTCATGCACAACACATGCTTTCCCGGCATTAGACACCGTCATCATGTCACTTGCTGCGTATTTGCCCAATGTGGAAATAACTATTCTCTTACATCAGCGCTCCTGAAATTCTTTTTCAGTCATCTGTGGGTATAGCCAGGAGTGCTGCACAACTGTCGCCAGCAAAGGTATCTCGTATCAAACATTCAAACAAATCACAACTAAGTGATTCCCGTGAGAAACCAACCGATGACTCCACAGTGATAAGGCTACTAAAGCCCTATATGCAGGGTTAACATTAGTAAGACCGACGCCGCGCGGGATTAGCCTAGCGGTCTTAGGCGGTGCAGTCATGGACTGTGCGGCTGGTCCCGGCGGAGGTCCGAGTCCTCCCTCGGGCATGGGTGTGTGTGTATGTCCTTAGGATAATTTAGGTTAAGTAGTGTGTAAGCTTAGGGACTGATGACCTTAGCAGTTAAGTCCCATAAGATTTCACACACATTTTAAAGATGACCGACGACTGCAGGAACGGATTCTTGACTGGCAATAGAGGAGAAAGAAAGGTTTTATGAACATGCGCCACGGTAGATGGCGCTGACGAATTACAGTTCCTCTGAACACATGCCATGTGTTCCTTATGTGTTGCAAGCTGCGTGACTGACGCAGCGTGCTGTAAGCAGGAGAATGGTGCAAAATAGTTCAAATGGCTCTGAGTACCATGGTACTTAACATCTGAGGTCATCAGTTCCCTAGAACTTATAACTACTTAAACCTAACTAACCTAAGAACATCACACACATCCATTCCCGAGGCAGGATTCGATCCTGCGAACCTGGTTAGAGATGAAGATTTCTCTTCATCGTTGTTTGAAGTGGGCAGTTCAGAGACAGCTACCCATTCTTTTGGCTTCTTCCTGTTAATTCGACTTCTACTTTCTTCCTCTGCTGTAGTTTGTGACATTCGGACAACTTTCAAAAGGTATCTTCTGTCTTCAACTGACCTACCGCCTCCAACATATTCATAGCTCGTAATTCATCATTCACAACTGGTTCATCTTCCTCCTCACTCTCTTTTGGATAAATTAGCATTTTATGGCATTATTTAGTACAACATCAACACTAAACGCACTGTAATCTCAACTTTTGGATTACCGACGCGAACTGAGAACCGTTACCTTCCGCGGGAAAACGCTCTAACCATCGAGCCATCCATCGATGGCCAAACAGCATTACTTCCAGCAGTAGCTGTCGTTCTCTCTGCAAACAGTCTCTGCTAGTGCTAGTCCTGCTAGGTGAATCTGTAAAGTAGGACAGTGCCACCGACTGAATTGCATGTCTGAGGATGGGTTGTGAGTCCTACTTGGACAGTTAAAAGTTGGTAGAGCATTTGGCTACGAAAGGTAAGAAATATTCAATCAGAGAACTTGCGATTCCCCTGTCTTTACTTACGCGTGCCTCCCATTTCGTAATCGTCAGCGACCAGCTAGCGAGTCAGCCCCGCACAAGTGTCAGGTATCGGTTGAAGTGGGGCGCGACAGTGACAGATACGGGTGGGGCGAATGAATATTTGCCGCGGATACCTCGGGCGCGCCCCGCTCAGTGACAAACAGCCCCGCCGGCAGCGCCGCACACGAGGCCTGCTTGACATTCATGGCGGTCGGCCGTGGATTTACGCCGCATAATGCGCCGCGCGGTCCTTAAGAGGATATATTGCGCTTTAGCGGGCCGGCTTTTGTCGCGGGCGGACTTCAATCAGCGCCCGCCTCCCCCGGCCGCACAGTGGTCCTTTGTGGCGCCGCTAAACTGCCCGGCCGTTCGCGACTCTTTTGCATGCTGCAGCTGCATCCGCGGCCGCCCGCCTCCCCCAGAACAGCGGCCGCTATTTACTTCCTGCGTCGCTATAGACCAGCCGGGGACGCTCGAGCGCCCGCTCGGCCCGCTCTAAACGGCCTGGGCAAAACTAATTCCGCACTTCACAGCGTCACGAGTTCTCTTAGAATCGCAGTGTCCCTCGGGAATACTTAATAGTGCAGCCGATTTGTATTCCCTCCCGTCCCTGCCCTCTTCGGATACGTGTTACACAGAACGGTTACAAATTATTGGGCGATTTGTTGAGGCATTATTTTCACTAACCCTGGTCAGGAGTACGTGATCTTAATGCCGTCTCAAAGGGGAAGGTCTGACGTTAATGCACTGGATGTTAGGCGCACGTGTAATCCTTGATATTTCCGTCAGCTCGTGTTTGGTAGTGGTACACAAGTTGCACACTATCACCGAGAACTTTGCCGCCTACTCGATGTACGAGGCGCGTTTTTTTAGTAAGTACCGTTTTTTCCGGGCGGGAAGGAGCGCCTGGTCCCTGGCACGAATCCGCCCGGAGGATTTGTGTCGACGTACGGTGTACCGGCCAGTCTGTGGATGGTTTTTAGGCGGTTTTCCATCTGCCTCGGCGAATGCGAGCTGGTTCCCCTTATTCCGCCTCAGTTACACTATGTCTGCGATTCCTACGCAAACAAGTTCTCCACGTACGCTTACACCACCATTAGTCTACCACACAAACATAGTGGTTACACTCGTCTGGTGTGAGACGTTCCCTGGGATGTCCACCGGGGGCCGAACAGCACAATAACCCTGGTTTCGGTGTGGGGCGGCGGAGGGTTGAAGTGGACTGAGGTAGTCGCCGTGGGGTTGTGGACCACTGCGGCTGCGGCGGGGACGGACCCTCTCCGTCGTATCTAGGTCACCGGTTAACGTACAATACAATACAAGTACCGTTTTGAAATTGAAAAAAAGACGTGCTTAGATATCTCAATTATTTTATTTTAACATGAAAGCCTGTACCTTAATCTACTTTTCTACATAATTCCCGTAAATATTGAGGCACTTGTCATAACGTTGTACCAATTTTTGAATACGCTCCTCAAAAAAGTCTGCCATTGTTTTCACTTCGTCATCGTCTTGAAGACGCTGACCGCCCAGGTGTTTCTTCAAGTGCAGGAACTGATGGTAGCCACTGGTCGCAAGATCGGGGCTGGACGGAGGATGATCTAGAGTTTCCCATCAAAAAGATGTGATGAGATCTTTGGTCTGATTCGCCACATGCGGACGGGCATTGTCTTGCAGCAAAACGATGCAAGGAGGATGATCTAGAGTTTCCCATCCAAAAGATGTGATGAGATCTTTGGTCTGATTCGCCACATGCGGACGGGCATTGTCTTGCAGCAAAACGATGCCCTTGCTCAACTTTCATGGACTGTTGCTTTGATTCTGGTGTGACGTAAGCCACCCATGTTTCATTACCCGTAACAATTTGGCTTAAGAAATCATCACCGTCAATTTTCGGTAATTCAAGTGCTCGGTCACAATGCCATTCAAAACACTACGAGAAACATTAGGAAAGCCATCCCGCGAGGAGGAAATCGTAAAGCGTCTGATTTCTCTCACCTTATTGTCCACTTCCTGCACCAAACTTTCATTAACGACCGAATGACGCCCACTCCGTTTTTCATCATGCACATTTGTGCGGCTATCTTCAAATGCTATCACCCATTTTCTTATCATTCCATCACTCATAATGTTTTCTCCGTAAATTGCACAGATCTCACGATGTATATCGATCGCTTTTACGTCTTTAGCACTAAGAAATCTTATAACAGCCCGTACTTCACAGTCGGCGGGACTCACGATTATCGGAGGCATCTTAAACACTCAGTACACAACGTAAACAAGGAAGAATCAGACTGTAATGGCGCCAGTGCGTAGATTACGGTACAGGCTTTCATGTAAAAATAAAATTATTGGGATATCTTAGCACGCCTTTTTTTGATTTTTTTTAATTTCAAAACGGTACTTACTTAAAAAACACGCCTCGTACATAATGTGCTCCGTTCCATTACCACTGCTTGTGCTAAATTCCAAACTGCAATGCTTTCTGGTGTCCAGTTGCAGCTTTACGATCCTTGAAGATTTAAAATCAGCTACGTAGAAAGTCAGATCGCTAGCACTGCTGAAGCAGGCTTCCTGGCCGCAAATGTAACCGTACGTGACTGATACTCGTTGGAAAATTGGAGTCGAGCAGTGAGGCAACATCAAGTTTTTTGAGTCATCCAGGGTTTGTGGAGAGAATTCGTCGAATTCCATCCGAATACTCAGAAGCACGTTCCTGGTTGCTCCCCCATGACGAAACCTCAGTCCACAAAGCGAAGACTTTGCACGACCTTTTGGCCAACAGTCAGGGATTGTTCACCATATTCGCCAGATTTGGCACTGGCCGAATTCTGGTTGTTCCCCAAATTGAAGATGGGTATAAAAGGACACCGTTACGATGCAATTAAGGACATCCAAGAAAATTATACTGCAGTGCTAAATGCAATTCTAAAAAAAAGACTACAGTAACTGTTTCAAAACGTTTTTAAAACGATTTCAGCTGTGTTTTTGACGCAGAGAGAGACTATTTTGAATTAATGCACTGATTTTTTAACATAATTCATAACTTTTATTTTTCATAGCCACAGTCATAACGGAACTGGAACACGCCGTGTATGCTGCTATGTATAGCTAACTATATGAGAAATCCATTGTTGTTCGGATACTTATTTATAGTTGTCCCTGAGAGTTCATATTTTTTTAATTTATTTTTGACTCATAAGCTTTCTTCTATACATCATAGCTAGTATGACTGGGGATATGAATGAAGAGCTTGTTTGCTTCACAAACACGGTACAGAAGGCACTAAGATCCACGGCTGCAACGCACAGCGTCTAGCCTTGTGCTTTCTTTATGGTCGCGGTATAAGCTCAGACTGAATGGTACACGTTTAAAGCGAAATAGCAAATTGTTATTAATAAGCGGGATTCTGGGCATAATAACTACCTCACTTCTGCCAATTCGCGTCCAAATTTCCACTTCTATGAGGTTACGTTGTAGAGAAGTAACTTTAAGCTTCTGTGAATGATGTGTTCAGAGAAGCGAGATAGAGTTTGACGCTCTCGATCAGAGTTATATCACACTTCACTTTCTGAAGGAGTCTCCAAAAATAGAGTTAAAGCCTGATGTTGTTGAGCTGCAGCAAGTCTTTAACACACAAAAGCGAAATCAGCAAAACCGTACACGACAGCAAAGTATCTTCAGTGTTAGTTTGTATTCGTGAAGATGAGACTGCGGTGCTTAATTCCCTCACTCATAAATTTCCGAAAAAACATCTGTCAACATAGTTAAAAAATAACAGCCCCATCTACCGGTACTTTGATGCACTACGACACTAACAGCACCGAGTATTGGTCCTTTGGTGTACTGTGCCACGATGATCAAATACCTGAACTACTAAGCTGAGCTGACATTTTTAGATATATCTTTGAATTACGATAACTGTTTCCATCTTCCTATTTTGGTGAAATAATGCTTGAATGTCACCCCAAGCTACGCTCCCACGCACGGTGGTTTTCGACAAAACTTTAAATCGCAATATCTTTTTTTCCGTGATCTGATTTTGATGATATAAATCCTATACGTTGCCCCAAGCTGTTCACAAGGTACCAGTGAAAATCTCATGAAAATTCATGTTGTAGTTTTGGAGATTAGCAGGTTCAAACAGATAGACACGACGATTTCAGATTTTTATAATTAGTATCGGTTTACTGATTTTATTATAATAATATTTATGTTTGCTGAAAATTCTTTATCATTATTATTACATGTACGTGGTGGATATCTGGCAAATGCTGAAGGCTGTTCTTCCTGCGGTACGTATTCATTGTGCCGCCGTATTCGGAATCCATCAGGTCCAAGTGGTCGACCACAGTCCTCCGCAATGAGAAGACCAGAACTGCACCACATCTGCGGCGATTGTGGATTTATATGAAGTACTGAACGAGTAACGAATGCATGTTATGAAAGTGTTTAGTATTCTACTCTGTCTATGGTTGGACACGCTAGAATGAAGTTCAGTTTTTAAGAAATGAGTTAAGATTTACGTTACGCGACAGTCTTTGTGGAATTAACTAATAATCAGTCAGTTATGCATATTGTCTGATGTATCTACTAATAAGATTATTTCATTTTTCGCTATCGTGAGAAATACAGTCACCTCGTTAAGTATAGTTGAAAATTCTTTAAACCGTAACAAGTTTGGAAAGTCAGAAAGAATGTCTTCGCAGAGACACATTTTCTCAACTGCATTTTGGTGATTCAGTGATAAGAATGAGCTATAAACTAAATGTGTACGATTCAGATTACCAGGATATAACCATACGATGTACGAAAGTTGAAAACTTTTAATTTGAAGTGTAACTGCTAACGCAGAAACTAGCAGTTCACTGACAATAACATGAATATTACCATAACTTCTGCTAGGAATTAGAATGAAAAATTTTCCTTTATTATTATTATTATTATTATTATTATTATTATTTATTCCTCAAATGAGGCGAATATGGAAACATTCAAATGGTTCAAATGGCTCTGAGCACTATGGGATTTAACTTCTGAGGTCATAAGTCCCCAGAACTTATAACTGCTTAAACCTAACTAACCTAAGGACAGCACACACATCCATGCCCGAGACAGGATTCGAACCTGCGACCGTAGCGGTCGCACGGATCCAGACTGTAGTGCCTAGAACCGCTCGGTCACCCCGGCCGGCCCGGAAACATTCATATCATTAACGATGTACACTCTTAAAGCATTATTTATAGCGTACATTCTTCCTTAAAAATTTAATAAATCTAAATGGAACCCGATACACCGCACTTTAACTGACGTAGTACTGTTTCTAAAGCTAAATATACACGTGAGAGTTTTCATTCTCAGAGAGCTTTTGCCGGTTCGTGTGAACAGGACCGAGAGTCAGCTCGTCATCACCGTCGAGAGTGGGTTGGGGTCTCAGATAGTCACGCTCTGCGAGTTTGGGCCTCTCGTGTAGACAGCATCCTCCATCTACCGGGATCTACTCGTCGTAGTTCTCAGACAAGAAAACCTATACGGGTACTGTCGGGAGGGCTCAGAGTACTCAGAGCGCTGAGCGGCCCTTTGTACCGTATTTCACAGTTTGTACACTACCACGTTTTGGTAACGTATTTTGCCATGAACCACGAAACAGCGTGTTTTGAGCCATAACATGTGGTCGTGGCATGATTCTGAGCGTGGAAATTACCTCTCAAACGAACATAGCGAGCATTTAGCCTGTTTCAAAAGTTCTGGATTTACACAGTGACAATATATAAAAACAAAGTAGACATATTATATAGAATCAACAAAGGAAAATAAAGAAAATCTCACTGAGGGGACTCGCTCACACATTAATATGAAAATATGAAAATATAAATGAATAGCTAGTGCACTACTCATTGCGCAATAAGTATGTCTGGTTGGTAGTAGGGAAGAATTTTGGGAAAGTGTAGCTTATCTACAAAAGAGACAACGTATAGAACGCTAATGCGACCTCTTCTTGAGTACTACTCGAGAGTTTTGGATCCCCACCGGGTACAACGAAAGGCAAACATCGAGTAGTTCAGAGGCGGGCTGCTAGATTGCTTATAGGTACGTTCGATCAACACGCAAGCATTGCGGAGATGCTTCGTTAATTCAAATGAGAATACCTGGAGGGAAGATGACAATCTTTTCGCAAGGCAGTATTTCGGAAATTTAGAGCACCGGCATTTGAGCACGAGTGTTCATTATTACATTAAAAGGTACAAAAATCACATTAATTGAAGACAATTAATTACACATTAACATTAAGATTATGGAGCCATTTCCTGGCATTGTCCGTTAACTTATGGAGTGACATCAGAGAGCCGTCTATGAAACCATGAATGTTACAAACCAGAAGATGGTCCATTGTTTGTACCTCGCCACATTCACAACACGAATCGTCTGTATAGCCCCATTTGGTTGTTTGCTGTCTGCATCGTCCAACTGCGAAACCTGTTTAGAGCCGACCAGTGTTTCCTGGTGAGATTGAAGCCTTCAACCCTTTTGGTTGGGTCGTGGATTAGGTGATGGTTTTCCACGACGCCTCTTCTCAGACCCTGCCATGCATTCTTCCATTCAGCATCGAGACCTCTATGCCCATTGTTCTGCTCCAGACGATAGGTTCCCTGGACTTGAGTCTCGTGGGTCCTCCCATGTCGGCATGTATGGGTAGCCTTGGGTTTGCTTCAATTTTTTCTACTATGTCCTGGGTTGCTTTCTCTCTACGTATGGAAGCAGGAGCGATGTTTGCCAGCAACGGAAGCCACTCAACGGGGGTTGGCCTGAGAGTGCCGGTGACGTTTCTCAGAGTGGCGTTTAGCTGTACATCTACTTTTTTGGCGTGCGGGCTTCTGCTCCAGACTGGGGCACAGTATTCTGCAGCGCTATACACCAGTGCCAGTGCAGCAGTTCGTGGAGTTGCAGCATCACAGTCCAAGTGGTGCCTGCCAGTCTGTTGAGCAGGTTATTTCTCGTCTTTAGCTTTTGGGCAGTATCAGTTAGGTGTTGTCTGAGAGTCATGCTGCGATCTAGCTTAATACCGAGATATTTTGGGAAATTCTCGTGGCTGGCAGCTTTCCCATTTGTAACCAGCAGCAGTTCCCTTCTCGCTTCCTTGTTGTTTAGATGCATGACTGTGCTTACTGCTTTGTCACATTGATTTTTAGATGCCATGTGTCATAGTATTTTTTCAGTGTAGCTAGATCTTCATTTAGTGTTCATTCCAGGTTTTCAAACGAGTTACTTTGGCTGTAATAGCTAAATCATCTGCGTAGGCAAATTTACGTGAATGGAGATCAGGCAAATCTGCTATATAGGTGTTGAAGAGCCTTGCGGAAGACCATTTTTTAGGGTATGGCACTTGCTGGTTTCACCATTTAATTTGACCCTGAACTTCCTTTCGCTCAGCATGTTGTTCATGAGCTTCAACGTTGTTTTGCATTTGACTATATTTGCCAGTTTTAACATGAGACCATTTAGCCATACAGTGCCGTACGCTGATGTCAAGTCAATGAGGACTATCCCTGTTCTCTTCTTTTGCTGAAAGCCTCATTCATTGTGTGTGGTAAGTGCAAGCACCTGATCGCAGCAGCTTCTTCCTTGTCTAAAACCTGCTTGCTCCACCGGTTGTTGTTCATCCAGTACTGGTTTAAGTCTTTCCAACAGTATCCTTTCAAACAGCTTGTAGGTTATGCACAGTAATGAGATTGGCCTGAAGTTCCCTGTGTCAGTTCCACTCTTCCCTGGTTTAAGTATGGCAGTGATTTGGGCTGTTTTCCATTCTCTGGGGATTTCACAGGTTTCCATTATTCTCGTGAATAGTTTGCATAGCCATTTCAGCGCTTTTGGTCAAGATTTTTCAAAAATTCAGGGAGGATGTTGTCTGGTCCAGCTGCCTTCCCTGCCTGTGTGTGTTGGAGTGCCATCTTCACCTCTTGTTCTTGGACTGCTGCCGTGAACACGTCGGCTTTTTCTTCACATTCCTGCAGTGCCACAGCCAACTGAGCTTTTATGTTTTTTCTTTGCTCGGGAGTCACTGTTATCTTGGCGTTATCCCTGAGTTTCTTGCTGATTTTGTTCGGGTGGATACTGGCCTCTGCTGACTTCCTGTGGTTGGCTCCTCCCAGCTTTCTCATGAGACTCCAGCTTTTACGGCTTGAATGTGTGAATTCAATTTGCTCCATCAGCTTGTACCATCTTTGTTTTCGTTCCTCGTCCAGTAGGTCGGTAAGAGCCTGGGCAGTGCCCTCATCTTCTGTTCTGTTAAATTCTTCCAGTAGGTTGCTGCATTCTTCAGACCAGTATAGGATGTGGTATTTTCTGGCTCCTCGGGGGATATTTTTATGAGCTGCGTGGATGAGTAACTTGCAGAAGCGTGCATCGTTTGCAGCAGTAGGAGCCTCAGAGTAATATTTTAACGAGTTTGTAGCACACATAATATAATTCTCACGGCATTCTCTTGACAATATCACTAATCAACAGTCGTGTACCAGCTGTAGTAGCTATTTACGGAATATAGTGCAATAGGTTCGCAGAATCTTTCTCCTTTTTATGTTAAACGCGTCTGTTAGCAGACTCTTTGCACTTCCTTCTAACAGGTCCCAGAGCATTTCTTTTTTTTTTATTTTTTTATTCGTTGCAGATGTGCCTCTTGTTGCGTTGTGGTTTCTGTCACCTCGGAGTGGAGATTCAAAGAGAAAAACAGCTTTCAGTCACCGGTGATATGCGCGTAGAACCAGAAGAAACACAGACTCTTAAGCGCATATCCCCTTTTAATATACGAGATAGATTTCGTACCCCCACATAGTTGACGCTTTTCGCTGAATGGCATCTTGAATCTGAGTTCAACACTAAGACAGGTTCTGGCTTTGAAGTGATGCCAATTTCATCTACTCATGTTTAGTTGATGTTGGAGATGCGAATACACTGGACGCGTGACGTAAACTGCATATCATAATTGATGATGTTCGTCTAATGAAACTTCACAAGCTCACTGTCGTCGTTCCGAGAAGCAGTGTGAGAAGTAATCACGGCTTCCCCTCCACATCAGACACCCTCAGCTCATATTAAGAACAATTTTAGACGCATGGTGTCTGATAGTATGGTGCCACAAATAGTAAACCGTGAACACAACGGAAGAAGCAATGACGGTCTCCGCCTCATCCCCAGAGGAGCGTATGACAGAAGGCCTCGGCTCAAGCGCCGCCCTCCAGCTTCATTACTCTCACATAGCAACATCATGACCACTGGCATCTTCATACATGTTTCCCAGCCACGATTCTCCCGGACTATTTCCATAAAATTTATCGAACGCAGAAAAACCGAAAATATCTAGTAACACAATCCTAAATTGCTGCGATGTCTTCCTTTATCCCGACTTGACGTTTTTATTGTTTTCCAACTGTGCCTGGTTTGTTATTTCAACTTTTACTCACTTCAGTGTAGCGATTTTTCTTTAAATAAACACTGTCCAGCAACAGTAGAGCTGATCCCGAAGTTATACTAGATTTACCAGTGTAAAAGGTCAACCAAAAGTTCACGATTTGCCATGATTTTTGTACACAGTCTATATTAAAATCGGGGGTAAAAAAAAAAAGAAATGAAATAATGAAAAAAATAAAAAAAGTAGGCAGACATAAGAAGCTATTAAAACTATCTCATAGAGTAGCGGAGAACGCCCCTAGTCGTTACTTGGAAAACAACGGAAGCTTTCCGTTTCACGGGAACTTCACAATCATTGTTCAATCTGTCATTGATTTCTGCATTACTCCGTGATCCATGGACTTCCTATAAAAATTAGCTGAAGTGAGTGTTTCTCGTAATTAGATTTTTTCGATGCTTATTGTGACACACGGCTCGATGAAGCTTCACAGATAACAACGCTGATGAACAATCCATTTGGACATTGCAGGTACCTGCCTTTTGGTTTACTCTGTACAAGAAATTTGTAACAGCTCACGTAATCAGTTCTATCCATTACAAATTACGTTGATGTTGTCGTTGTAACGGGTAGCACCACACTGGAATATATCGCGAATATGCGGTCATTAATCATGAAGTCAAAACAGCCGGACTCAAATTGCAATTTTCATAAAAGTCAATGTTTTCAAATTAGCATCGAACTGGGGCGGTGTTATTTATGCGGAAGGCATTAAACCAACACAACGCCACGTGTTTGCGACCGAAGGTCTCCTACGTTGAAGAGTTACAATTTTACTTTCTGAGTAAAATGTGTGGCTTAGGGGGTCGTCCAACTGTCAGAAGCCATTCACCCGATAGGTAGTGCAAGATAAAAACTAAACTGAGTTTGTCTCCTGGCAGTGTTAGTTCCCAGAAAAGAGCTAATGCTCACCGCAGATGCTTCATAGTATTGTGTTTGAGCTGTACTAATGCAGAACCGTACCAGTAGGTCAGAGCCACTTATAGCTTTTTCGGTGGCCTTATTAGTGATGAAATTCTATCCAGTAAATATTGTAGTAATTTTCAGATCATGGCAGAACATCTAGCCTGGTAGGTATACTGGCAACTTGTTCCTGTAGAGAAAGGTAGAGTTTTACAACATCATGAATTGTAAAATCATGGCATCCATTGACTACTGTATCAATACGTGAGAATTAGACACAGATATCTCATATAAACATTCCGAAGAAACAGTCTGTCGCAGTATGATGTGGTGAAGAGGTGGTAGTGGTGTCCATGTCAGTGTGTTGGCACTATTTTAAGGGTGTTTGACTTGTCTATCATTGCCTGCCCACAGAAGGATGACTCAGTAATATCAAGGGGAGCTTTTTACATGATCGCTGGCACCAAATGTTCGGGGCGTGTATCCGTGCTAAGAGCTGAAAGGCATTTGGGCAGCGTGCGTTGGAATGTGGATATGCGAATCGACCACATAGTTTACTGGCGGACAACAGCCTGATGTTGTGAAGCCCGATTTTACCCATGTCTGAAGATGTACTAGTGGTCTTTATACATCTCTTTTTCGTTTCACAGAGTCATGCTGCTGTTTGAACCAACCAATACCAATTAGGGACCAAAATCGTGTAGTGCCAAATTTTTGTACACTCTTCTAACACCGCACGACCACTACGGTCGCAGGTTCGAATCCTGCCCCGGGCATGGATGTGTGTGATGTCCTTGGGTTAGTTAGGTTTAAGTAGTTCTAAGTTCTAGGGGACTGATGACCTCAGAAGTTAAGCCCCATAGTGCTCAGAGCCATTTGAACCATTTGAGTCTTCTAACTGAGAGTAAATAGATTATTCCCTATTCTACATACCCCATTATAATCGACTGCAGGATGTTTCACAAAGCTGTACTGACTCTCTGCGGCGTGTCTTATGAATCATTAGTGATGCATCAGACATGGCCAGGAGGTTTTTATTTCCCACAAAGTGCGTTAACAGAAACATTGAATACAGATATGTGTTACTAATATATGAATGCAGTAAACGCGTATAGACATACCTAGGGAAGTCTCTGCTAACTGTACATACTGTTAGAAGGGAAATTGATTCTTGTCATCCCATATGGAAATCATGGCTTTCTCCTGTGAAAGCCAATGTATCCCATCTAGCCCTACAAAGAGAGAGAAGAAATTCTAAAACAAACCGAGCTACTTCTTTTCCAACAACAACAAAAAAATCTTTACCTGCGAGTGGAGTCCCAGCCTTAGTTTCCAGGAAGAGCCTCTGCCACAGTAAATAAATTGTACAGACTGGAGCTCTGACTGAAGAGCTTTTGCTTGTAAAAAGGAACAGTTTCATGCACAGGGCCATGTTATCGTCACAACTATGCTTTGCTGACCAGGGTATTCAGAGAAAGTCACTGTGTCTGTTATCGGTTGGCGTCTGGCCTAAGCATAATCGTCTGGCGGCCCACGTGGCTTGCACGTGGCCCACTCATCCCTCGCAGGACTCCTCTTAGAACGCTATCGATCTCACCTCGGAACTACCCTGAAGTCATCGAAATGCCCCTGCCCTTTTCTGAACTCACCACGCCTGCCATATACACAGCTATGAAAAAGTCACAACGAAAGGCATTCAGTAAGGAAAGAATATTAAAACGGGAAATGGCGACTTAATCGTTGCAGTCACAGGGCTGCCCAAAGTCAGCACTGATTTATTTTATCTGTTCCAGAATGTCTCAGATGCGAAAATGAATCAAAGAAATAAAAATAGAAATGAGACGAATCAGTCCAAAACTAACTGATTAGAATTTCAAAATGAATTTGTCTGAAGCCTAAACATTTCTTGTGCCTTGACTGGCGTAATGAGTGCATTGCTCCGTGTGAAAACTACCTTGCATTCCGTCTGTTGGCGTGCCATCATATTGCTAGCAAATGGCATGCAATTGAATGAAGCTATATTCCACGCCGTATGTCTGCCATTTGGTTTTGTATAGCTGCTTGTTTTTGTTATCTGTTGTGCACTGTGTGGTAATGGAGTGGTCTAAGGAAGCTATAAACATTCTTATTGAACCTACAGACTTCAAACAAGCCTTTATGACACAAAATTACCGGTACATTATAACAAACACGGGGGAATTCACTCACACAACAAAATAGTTTATTCAATGAGGAGGTTAGGTTTTCGTGTCATGCCGAAATTGTAACGAAGACGGAAAGCTTACGAACAGTGTTTGTGCTACAAGTAAATAAAATAAAAGCTTTGACGACGAGTGATACGAGATCTGCGGAGATGTATGAACTCACTGGGTGATATTTCAGAAAGTTTTGTTTTTTGCGAGATCATGTTCAAGCAAGGAAATGGACTTACAGTGCAGATTGCTCACAAGAAAGCGTGGATCACACTAAAAACATTAAGGTCACAGTAAGTAATTTTTGCGTTCAGTTTCTCCTGTGATTAGTACAGTAGATAAAAAAACTGAGCTGCCACCTTGGGTTTTTTGTGGTGCACTTCACATGATAAGTTAGACGACCATATATGTGGTGCGTCTGCATAGCTTAGTTGCCATGCGTGTCTAGTAATTTCGAACCCAAATGCTATCTTTCTCTTTTTTACCTTTGTAGGTTAAATAAAACACCATGTGAACCTGATATCCTTCACTATGATGATGCATAGTTCCCTGTATTGGCCATAAACAACCAACAACAGAAAGTATAAAGTACACACTGCAGGGTGTGCACAATTGTTATCAATATCTTTCGGAAAGACTATCATGTCAGCTAGATCCTAAACTTCCACATTCATATTAGTGAGGTTAGAGAAATGTGATGTTCCACAAGATGGCCAGCGTTTCGAACAGCATCATCGTCATCATCGTACAGTATTCCGCGTGGGATTGGTGTGATATAGGAGACAAAAGGAAAGAGTAATTAGAATAGAGAAGAAAATGCTATTCTGAAAGGATGAAAATGTACTGACCAGCATAAGTAAACCAAAAACTGTTCCTACTGATATAGAAGTACTTCGTTCATGTGCAACTGCTTCTCTACAGCAAAAAAAGTAAAGATGTGTTTATGAAAACTAAGAGAGAAATATTTAAAAAAGCTTTGTAATGTGCATGAGTAAGACGTGGGGAATGATGAGTAACAAGTCGGTTTATCTATTTGCATTTAAAATTCAATTGATGAATGTACACAAAATAAAAGTTGAATGCAATGTGTTATCTAAATGTGAAATGTAATTATACCAAAAGCCAATTACAAAATTTATTGCTAACAGCAACTGAATTAATTTATGAATAATATGCACTCTTATACATACCATATTAACTTTTCAATCATAACCTACATTAAATATTTTCAAGAGTAGGCACTGAATTTTTTTACAGATCCTCACTGCCATTGCACATACCTAGTAGTGCTGAAATACTCCTGAAGAGTGTCCCTCCCTTTCCTGGCTTCTTTAACTGACTTGTGTTGACCTTACCTCCGTACGGCCCTTGGACTTTTTTGCTGCTATGCTCCTTATATGATCACGTACTAATTTTTGTCCTCTTTTCTTTGTTGTAATTGCCCAAAATCTCTTCCCACATGCACCCAGCATCAATTATGTAGCTTAGAAGCAGGCAGTGTGATTTTCTCTACACCTATGTAGCTCCATTTTCTTAAGGAGAATTCTGAACCTAATACTCGGTATTCCAAAAGCATTTTCAGAAGTTCTTCTTGCCCTGCTCCAACGGTAACTTTTTTTGTTGCTGCGTCGTATTTACCTTATACAGCTTCATTATATGCTCTAATAACGAAAAGAGTCGTTAGCCATAATTATATATAATGGGCTGTACTGAAACACTTCCCCATCACTAACCCTCCCATTGCTACCTACATCCATACATGCACATCAATAAGTTCCAGTAAAAAAATGATGGTACCTACATTTTAATTGTGGTGGTATGATCCCATACATCTTGGTGGTCGGAACTTCAAATGCTCGCCATCTGAAGCATCAAGACAATTTGGGAAGTTCCGTATGTTCTGGAACTCTTTTGATAGATGTTTCTATTCGATTTCTGTTGATGGCATCTGAAAGACAGAAAATCTGATTGAACATGTCTATGGTACTTTTATACACACTTGTAGGCCTACTGAAAAATTAGTATGATCTGAAACTCTGGAATCATTGGTTGTTAGACACATTTTCCCCTGTTGTTATTGTGGTCTTCAGTCCAGAGACTGGTTTGATGCAGCTCTCCATGCTACTCTATCCTGTGCAAGCTTCTTCATGTCCCAGTACCTACTGCAACTTACATTCTTCTGAATCTGTTTAGTGTATTCATCTATTGGTCTCCCTCTACGATATTTGCCCTCCACGCTGCCCTCCAATACTAAATTGGTAATCCCTTGATGCCTCAGAACATGTCCTATCAACCGATCTCTTCTTCCAGTCAAGTTGTGCCACAAACTCCTCTTCTCCCCAATTCTGTTTAATACCTCCTCATTAGTTATGTGATCTACCCATCTAATCTTCAGCATTCTTCTGCAGCACCACATTTCGAAAGCTTCTATTCTCTTCCTGTCTAATCCCAATATTTGAAATAACGGTAGATATTAAAGCTCCTGGAGGCTTACAAACTCTGTTCCGGAGTGTGACTTGGAGCTGTAGCCTTACGTTTCAAGAGGCAGTGCTCTGGCAGAAGTTAAATGTAGCTGTGAGGATGGTTCATTAGTCGTGCCTGGATATATGTGGTGACTGGTCTTTCAGACATGTCCGAAAGAACTGACACATTCTGATCCCGCATATCCTGCAGCCATTATGAAACAAGACACAAAGAAATGACTGACATTAGCTGCTAGTGAGCATTGATTTAAATCAATGGCGAAAGTTGAAAACTTGTGCTAAACTCGGATTTGAACCCAGATCTCTTACTTACTACGCAGATGCGTTGACCACTGTGCCATTTAGACACAATGGTTATTGCAACTGCGTGGAGTACTTTAGTACGTCACCGGCCCCAGCTTATCTACACGCTACGGGTGTAGTACCTCTTGCACATTATCCTCATTACTAGCGGCATGTCGCCGATTCCTGTAAGAGATCAAGTATAGTGTGATGCACACCAAGCTCGAATCGGCGAAAGTCTGCGAGTAATAAGGATAATGAGCAAGGGGCACTATCTGAGTAATGTACGGATAAATTGAGAATTAATGTCTCGCAGGGGGCGTGCTAGGGTAGTCCGTGCAGTTACAATGACCACTGTGTCCCACATAAAACTTTTAACTTTACCCATTGAGTTGAATCATTGCTCACTAGCACCTAATGTCAGTCATTTCTTTGTCTCTTGCTTTGATAACTCGAACGGTAATAGCGTTGCCCGTGAAAGGCGCGGTTTGGAGTACGATTCGCACCTTGGCACACAGTTTTAATCTTGCAGGAAGTTCTAAAACAGAGCATTCGCCAGTGCAAAAGCATATAGATTCACCTGGGGATCTATACGTATTTTACTCCCGCAAAAATGTCGAAATAAATATTGTTTGACGGATGTAATTTCGCATTTGCGGGTGCCGGTCTTGAACTACGACAGTGATGGTTGGCGTCGGTAGTTTGATGTTGCTATTAGCTGGGAAGGGTATCAAAAGGAAGTGGAGCTCACAGGTGTGGCTTAAGTACCTGGCGTGTCAAGCCGACGAATGCGTTGACAATCGGTAGTTTGGCTGTGAGACGTTCTCCTCAAAGTGTAGTGAAATGAATGTATTTTTTTGTTTTAAAGGGTTACATAATTACATAACTTCGGGGGGAAAAACTTTTTTTCCAAATTGAGTTATTGCTACAGCTCGATTCAGACTTATCGTACACATCTACTAAGAGGCTGAATCTGGGAAGAAACGAAGCGGGTCCAGAGGTACTAGCGCTCAAAGTTTTCCCGTGAGGAGAGTGAACCAGAGAAACCAGCTTTTCAGGGTAAAGGACGAGGCAAGTCAGTGATGATTTGGCCAGCCAGGAGACTGCTGAGCAAACAGAATTGTGATAAAGTCTCTTCCCCAACCCCCAGTAAATTAGAGGCAAGGAAAAACTGAAAGAAGGTAGCTGGCAGCATGGACTTATCAAATAATTTGTGCTTGCCAAATATAACAACTAATGATGTTTCTTTTAAGCGACAACTTTCGCCGTATTCATTCAATACCCATGTTCTTGCAATATGCTAATCCTTTTTTCATGTTTATCCTGAAAGTATAGTGGAAAAGGGCGCAAAAGAAGTGATATCATTACTTTTTCATTCCATTAGCTATACCTTGGAAGGGGACACTGAAGAGCTCTATACATTTTGTGATTATGCTGGAACTCAAAATAAAAACTTCAACGCATTCCGTTTTATTTATTATATAATTCTTAATCAAATTAATGGCTTGGAAAAGATCAAAACTACATTCCCTGTGCGTGCTCATTCGTACTTAGAGTGCGATAAAGATACTGGATTATGGATTGCTAAGGTGCTAATTGAAACACCTGACATTTTCAAGGACATGATAGAAGCCATCTCTTTCCACTATAGTCAGTGTTAATAAAGAAATAGTGTTAGATTGGAAAACACTGTTGGACTCAAAGTACACTGCAAAATATCCTTTAAAAACGTAGCCTATTAAGTTAATATCGTCTGACTACAGCCACAGCCGTATGACGAAATATCTAACGACTTATCAAGGTGGAATGAAACCGATGCCATAAGGACATCATGACAATGTCAACCACGGATGGACTGCCTGAACTGCCCGTACCTGCTTATGCAGTTAATGCGTCTGTTTCGTATGACTTACCTGCTTCTTTCCCCTTACAGAATGATCTTTGCATTTTGGAAAATTATTTATCTGGGACCACACAGGATGCTGTCCACATTTGATGACCACAAGCCACTTAATTTATGAAATAAAAATTATTGTATGTACTTATATACTGGCAAAATCACTTTTTCTAGAGTTATATTAATGCTGACTTACGTAGTTCTTCCCCTGAACCGTTTATTCATTCGTCTGCCAGCTAACTTTCTGTAAGCATAACTATCACAAAATTCTCTCTGCGAATTAAAGTATCCTGGATAACCGTCCTGCATCACCGTCACGCAATTCGTCTCAGGGTATTGACAACGTTGGTAGAGCCTTCGTCTAGGCTATGCATTCAGATACATTTCCTAACTGCTGCCTTATGAACAAAATACGAGCGTACGAAAAATCGAACCTGATGTTTGATTATATCGGAGTGTTCCTGGCAAACAGAACACAGCATGTCATTCTTAACGGAGAGGGGCCTTCAGTCGTGAACGTAGATTGGTGTGTACCGCAATGAAGTGTTTAGGACGTTTAGTTTTCACTATACATATCTTCAGACGTGAACGTAATTTGGTGCGTACCCCAATGAAGTGTTCTAGATGTTTATTTCTCACTATATACAGGGTGAGTCACCTAACATTACCGCTGGATATATCTCGTAAACCACACCAAATACTGACGAATCGATTCCATAGACCGAACGTGAGGAGAGGGGCTAGTGTAATTGGTTAATACAAACCATAAAAAAATGCACGGAAGTATGTTTTTTAACACAAACCTACGTTTTTTTTAAACGGAACTCCGTTAGTTTTGTTAGCACATCTGAACATATAAAGAAATACGTAATCAGTGCCGTTTGTTGCATTGTAAAATGTTAATTGCATCCGGAGATATTGTAACCTAAAGTTGACGTTTGAGTACCACTCCTCCGCTGTTCGATCGTGTGTATCGGAGAGCACCGAATTACGTAGGGATCCAAAGGGAACGGTGATGGACCTTAGGTATAGAAGAGACTGGAACAGCACATTACGTCCATATGCTAACACCTTTTTATTGGTCTTTTTCACTGACGCACATGTACATTACCATGAAGGGTGAGGTACACGTTCGACGGGCATTTCATAGGACGTGGAGGACGCATAAATTGGCCAACCCGTTCTCCTTATCTTACACCTGAGGATATGAAACAACGTATTGTGGCAGCCTGCGGCGACATTACACCAGATGTATTGCGGCGTGTACGACATTCATTACGCCAGAGATTGCAATTGTGTGCAGCAAATGATGGCCCCACATTGAACATCTATTGGCCTGACATGTCGGGACACACTCTATTCCACTCCGTAATTGAAAACGGAAACCACGTGTGCACGTGTACCTCACCCCTCATGGTATTGTACATGTGCGTCAGTGAAAAAGACCAATAAAAAGGTGTTAGCATGTGGACGTAATGTGCTGTTCCAGTCTCTTCTGTACCTAAGGTCCATCACCGTTCCCTTTGGATCCCTACGTAATTCGGTGCTCTCCGATACACACGATCGAACAGCGGAGGAGTGGTACTCAAGCGTCAACTTTAGGTTACAATATCTCCGGATGCAATTAACATTTTACAATGCAACAAACGGCACTGATTACGTATTTCTTTATATGTTCAGATGTGCTAACAAAACTAACGGGGTTCCATTTAAAAAAAACGTAGGTTTGTGTTAAAAAACATACTTCCGTGCATTTTTTTATGGTTTGTATTAACCAATTACACAAGCCCCTCTCCTCACGTTCGGTCTGTGGAATCGATTCGTCAGCATTTGATGTGGTTTACGAAATATATCCAGCGGTAACGTTAGGTGACTCACCCTGTATGTAACATCGGGCATTTGCCGGATAAAGCTATTGTATGCAGGAAGTCACAATACTAGAAAGCTGTAGCGAGACGCAGAAAGACCTGCAGAGAATCGACGCTAGGTGAAGGGATTAGCGCTTGACTTCAACATACACAATTGGAGCGTACTATGCGTAAATAGGCAGAAAGACCGCATTTATTGTATGATTACTCGACTGGAGAGCAATTACTGGAAGCAGTGATAACCATTAAATATCTAGGAGTAAGTGTACGAATCGATTAAAAATGGAACGACTACATAAAACTAACCGCAGGTAAGGTGGATACCAGACTAATATACATTAGATGGATTCTCAGGAAGTGTAGTCCAGAGAGCTTGCAAAACGTTCGATTGACCATTATTTGAATACTGTTTGTCAGTCTTTGAATGAACTGAAGTCTTGAACTGAAGTTTCACAGAAGCCCGAAATTTAACGCAAACTTCAATGCGAGATGCTCTTTAATAGTGTACATAAAGAAACTCTGTCTCAAAATCTGGCAGAAAACCCAAAGATCTGGTCACACCACCAGCAAGATGCAATCATACCTTCACTGCGCAAGAACATTGGTGATGTCATTGATCATAGTTCCACTAAGACAGAGTTAGTAAACACAGCGTTCCGAAATTCCTTCAACAAAGAAGACGAAGCAATCGTTCCAGAAGTGGATATCTTCGGTGCAGCGAAGCGGCTTAAATCACTTACTAAAGGTAAGACCTCCGGTCCACATTGTACACCACTCAGGTTCCTTTCAGAGTATGTTGATACAATATTTCCATAGTTAGCAATCATGTATAACCACCCGCTGGTCGAAAGATCCATACCTAAAGACTAAAAAGTTGCGCAAGTCACACCAGTATCCAAGAAAGGCAATAGGGCTAACCCGATAAATTAGAGAACCACATCGCAGACGTCGATATGCAGTAGGATTCTGGAACATACATTGCGTTCGGACATTATGAATTATCCCGAAGAAAATGATTTATTGACAAACAGTCAGCAGGGATCCAGAACGTACCGTTTTTGTGAAACACAATTAGCTCTTTATTCTCACGAAGTAATAAATGCTATCGATAGGGGATGTCAAACTGAATGCCTATTTCTATATTTCTATAAGCCTTTTGACACCGTTCCTCACAAGCAGTTCTAATAAAATTGCGTGCCTATGGTGTGTCGCATTAGTTATGCGACTGGATTCGAGAGTTCCTGTCATAAAGATAACAATTCGTAATGACTGACGGAAAGTTGTCAACTAAAACGGAAGAAACATCTGGCGTTACCCAAGGAAATGTTACTGGCCCTCTGCTCTTCCTGATGCACATAAAAGACGTAGGAGACAATCTGAGAAGATCTCTTGGACTGTTAGCAGATGATGCTGTCATTTACCGTCTTCTAAAGTCATAGATGATCAAAACCAATTCCAAATGATTTAGACATGATATGTGTATGGTGCAAGAAGAGGCAATTGACTCAAAATAATGAAAAGTGTAAAGTCATCCGCATGAGTACTAAAATAAATCCGGTAAATTTCTGTTGCACGATAGATCATACAAATTGAAAGCTGTAAATTCAACAAACTACTTGTGGATTACAATTACGAATAACCTAAATTGGAGCGATCACGTAGGTAATGTAGTGGGAAATCAAACAAAAGACTGCGATTTATTGGCAAAACACTGAGAAGCGACAACGGAACTGCTTAAAAGACTGCTTACGTCACGCTTGTCCACGTCTTCTGGAGTACTGCTGCGGTGTGGGATCCGCATCAGATGGGACTGATGGAATTAAGAGAAGGGGAGCTCGTATTGTACTATCGCGAAGTAGGGGAGACAGTGATACGGGCATGATACGTGAATTAGGGTGGAAATAATTAAAACATTTTTCATTACGGCAGGATCTTATCGTGAAATTTCAATCACCAACTTTCTCCTCTGATTGCGAAAATATTCTTTTGACACCCACTTTCATAGGGAGAAATAATCACCATGATAAAATAAGAGATATCAGAGATCGCATAGAAAGATTTAAGTGCTCGTTTCTCCCGCGCGCCTGTGGAACGGTAAAGAAATACCTCAAAGACGGTTCGGTGAACCCCATGCCAGGCACTTAATTGTGAACTCCAGAATAATCATGTAGATGTAGATATAGCCGTACATGTAGGTAGAGGAAATAGATATCATCCAAAGAAGAGCGCCACGTTTCGTTACAGGTCCATTTAGTAAGACCGAATGCGTCACGGAGACGCTCATTCAACTACAGCAGCAGACGCTACAAGAGAGGCATTGCGCGGCGCAGCATGGTTTACAGTTAATTTTCCGAGAGCGTACGTTCCTCGAAGAGTCAAGCAGAATATCGCTTCGTCTCAGGTATGTCTCGCGAGAAGATGATAAAATTATAGAGACTCGAGTTCACTCAAAGACTTACCAACAATCGTTCTTCCCGCGGATATTTCGATACTGCCGCAGGAAAGAAGGAAAGTGACGATGGTGCACAAAGCTCTCTCTACTACTCACTTTAAAGGGGTTTGAAGTGAATAGATGTGGAGGGGGAAAAAAGGAAAATAAGAAAACGTAAAGACCCTCCTAATTTACCACATAATACAATTAAAAGCAAAATAAAAATTAAATTGCCGGCCAAAGTGGCCGTGCTGTTCTAGGAACTACAGTCTGGAGCCGAGCGACCGCTACGGTCGCAGGTTCGAATCGTGCCTCGGGCATGGATGTGTGTGATGTCCTTAGGTTAGTTAGGTTTAATTAGTTCTAAGTTCTAGGCGACTGATGACCTCAGAAGTTAAGTCGCATAGTGCTCAGAGCCATTTGAACCATTTGAACCAAAAATAAATTTGAAAGTGAGGTATTGCGGTAAGCTAGGAACTTTTAGTGTGCATGATGACAGCAGAAATACCCTGTACGGTTGATAAGAGTATCATCAATTCTCCAGACCGCAGCTCGTGGTCTCGCGGTCACGTTCTCGCTTTCCAAGTACGGGCTCCCGTGTTCCATTGCCGACGGGTTCTGGGATTTTCACCTGCCTAGAAATGACTGGGTGTTTATATTGTCCTCATCATTTCATCATCATTAATGAATTTGGCAAGATTGGACTGAGCAAAAGTTGGGAATTTGTACGGGCGCTAATAACCGCGCAGTTGAGCGCCCCACAAACCAAACATCATCCTCCAGTCCTTTCCTCAACAGTCTCGTGAATCTTTTCCACGAGATTCCCCTACAGGTTTGTACGCTACTGTTTCTCGAAGGAGGAATTAAAAATCAGTAAAGTGAAGACTGATCTTGACAGAGGATACGAGAAGGAAATGATTATGGGACATTTTACAAGCTGTCCCAACGATCACATTAAGTGTTTTAGAAGACGGATGTACATATGAGGCCTAGTAAATAAATGCATTGTATTAAGTGCTTCACCATCCGAGTCGGTCTGTTTCACGATGTCTCTACATGCGGGGCTCCACCTCCACCCCGTCGAGCTGCTGCCAAGATGGATCATGGCGTCCCCATCACTCAGAAAACACAACAGTCTGTTTCTCACATACGACAGGTGCTAGTGAACCGGCGATACACAGTCACCAGCTGGCTCAGCTTTCCCTACCAGTTTACTCAGTCGTGTTTGACAATGAGCATTCCCACCTAGCCGTTTCTGCAATATAATTTACATATAAAGATGGAAACGTCGCCGTAAATATTGAGAATTTTCTAAATTGGACGCTATTCGAAAAATACCCATTCACGTTCGACCGCTCGAAATCAAACCTAAACCTCCGTATTTTAAAAAGGTGTGTCAGAGGTTGATAGTGCAATTTGGATTTTTATATAAAGTCGTCGCATTAAGGAAGAGACTACGAGATGTTTGGTATCCCACAAGTGAAACTGCAGTGCATTCTAACGATAATGTAAATAAAGCAGGGAATTAAATTGAAGAGAAAGATAGCAGATGATAACCAGTTATATTAGATTTGTGAGAAATTAAATACAGAAAATATAACGTGCTGTATAATGTGTCTTCCTCACGATTAGTGCAGTGAATTAAAAGGTACGCTTTATAAAGTGAGTGATTAATATGGAAAAGAGATCACCTGTTTTCTAGTATTGTTTGGAGTTTCGTCAGTTATTTTTATGTTGAAAAAAAGTGCTCCTCATAAAAAGTTGCATTCCATTGATGCTGGAGTTATGTAAATAATTACATTCATAAATTCCCCTTTTATTTCATTTGCGAACTTACACAATGAGAATGCTAAAGGTCCTCACAGCGTTGGCACGTCGGTTTGTATGAGACACTGAAAAAAAGAAGGGGGTGAGATGAACTATTTTGACCCGTACAAGTAACTGGGTAGTGGTGTTTAGAAAAAAAAAAACGGAAATTCCTAAATGATATCAAAAAATATCCATATACATAACCTATTACAAATTTTTTTATGTTAGTTGATGCACAATTATTCTCCCTGAGGAAGCGCAATGAAAGGACTACGTGCAGCATATACATGAATTTACCTGTAGTTTCTTCCTTCCACTTAGGAAAGTAGTGTATTTTTACAGTACCTGAATAATCAACTTATTTTTTTAACAACTTTCAGCCTATTACCTCTAATTTAAACACACGCTATGTTCATTCTTAAGCGAATTATCTACCAGCAACAGCAATTTTTGCCCTATAAGTCGGCAACTAGTGTTAAAATACGTATTACTCGTACTACATCCAACTCAACATTGCCTCCGTAACCGTCACTGTTTCTACTATTAACCACATCCACCACTATTATGCCGTACAACTTGTTTCCCTCCTGTCTGTCACAAGTGTACAATACAGCTAAATGGTTCAAATGGCTCTGAGCACTATGGGACTTAACATCTGTGGTCATCAGTCCTATAGAACTTAGAACTACTTAAACCTAACTAACCTAAGGACATCACACACATCCATGCCCGAGGAAGGATTCGAACCTGCGACCGGAGCGGTCACGCGGTTCCAGACTGAAGCGCCTAGACCGCACGGCCACTCCGGCCGGCGCTGTAGTTTCCCCTTGCTGTTATCCGTTCGCAGTATCAGCACAGCAAGACCGTTTTAGTTAGTGTTACAAGGCCAGATCAGTCAATCATCCAGACTGTTGCCCCTGCAACTACTGAAAAGGCTGTTGCTCCCGTTCAGGAATCACACGTTTCTCTGGCGTCTCAACAGATACCTCTCCGTTGTGGTTGCACCAATGGTACGATTATCTGTATCGCTGAGGCACTCAAGCCTACCTACCGACGACTAGTCCATGGTTCAGTATGTCATCAAATTCTCATTGATTTTAAACCCATATTTTAAAGCCAAAACTATGACAGCTAGGGAAAATTCATATTAAGAATTATTCATGACGTCAAATAATCAAATGAGGAAAAGCATACATTATTTTCGCCATTTTCGTTAGTTTCATAGGCAACACTAACAGAGGAATATTTACAATGACTTTTAATAAATGCAAAGTCCTTGCACACTGAAAGCAATTGGATTAATAGTGATGTATTTCAATAGCTCAAAATAACTGTGTTTGTAACTTACGTAATTATTACTACTTTTTTAGTGTGTCTTATTAAATAAATATTCGAAATCTTGTAACAAGCACATATAAACAGGATTGGTTTTCTTATTACACAAGTTTGTCAGGATGGCACAAAAATACACACTCGGAAAATGCGATTCGTAACTGAAGGTCTAGGTTATGGTCCAATGCATAAAGTGCCTGTTTCTGTAAACAGTGCATATTTCGAGATCTAGATTTTACCATGATATAACAAAACACTACCTGGGTAAGCATTCAGCATCTCTTACGACCGTGAGTTATTTTACACAATATACATACTAGTGGCCCTATCATATATGGTATTTGTAAGCTGTTGTTAGTTATTGTGCTTACATTTTGCAACATACAGCCATTGTAGAACCTGAACACCTACCTAGGCAGTGTCTCATTGTATCATGTTAAATCTGGACCATGAGGTACGCTGTATGTAGTAAAGGCACACGATACCGTTTTGTTATTTTTAATCTCTATAAAACAAGAATTTATTATTGTAGAATTAATGGTTTACCATTTTATGTACCGGATAACAGTGACCCTAAGACTGATATAAGTTAATAATAATAATTATTATTATTATTATAACAATAGTAATACGTTACTGTCTTTATCTGTAATTATTGTGTATTGTTTGCACAGCTGTGTGTGACTGCATGACGAGGGATAGTACTACGAAATGTCGTCTCTGCAGGGTATTATTTATTCTGAATTTGTATGCATTTTATGTTGGTTTGACGTTAGAATTTTACATAATTTATCTTTGCATACATTACATTTGTGCGATCTGGGCGAAAAAGGTTCTGTAATAAGAAGTAAACCCGTGTTCAAATTCTGAGATCACCTTCAGTACAGCTGAAAGTGACAGCTAATCATTATAATTAAGCAAAATTGTTTCAGGAAAATCGATGTTAATATGTCCGTTGCCGTGTACGAATAAAGTTTGACCTTTTATAAGAAAGAGGTATTATTTTGTTCATAAGTTAATACGTGATGCCCTTAACAGCTTCCACTCGCGTCATGACACTGATCCAGACGAGTCCATAAGAAGCTGAGCGAGAGTTAACGTCGCCCTAGGCGTGCGGCCAGTTCTGTACCAGATTAGCCGAGACTGAACTTCTCCGGCCACTGGACAGAAGGGGAATCCCCACTCCGTGGGCGCTGCTGCACAGTGTCATCTGGTGGCGTCAGGGCTGTCAACTGTGCGCAATCACCAGCCAGCACAGCCAGATAAACACGTCGTCCGTGCAGCGCCACGCCGCGCTCCTCTCTGAAATTACTTTATTCCTGTCCCTGTCTCGTCGTGCCGGCTCCCTGGCGTCTCACTCGCACGCTCGCTCGCTCATCAAGAGCTTTCTCCCTCTTCTTTATATAAAAAAAGGGAAGGAAAAAAAACTCTGAAGTTCCTTATCTTCTGTACGGCGGGAGCAGCGACGGCGGCGTCGGCGGCGGCGGCGGCGGCGGCGGCGTCTTCGCGTCTTTTACAAGGGTTCATTGTCTGCTGTATTGAGATTAAAGATAGCGGGCCGGCAGCGGGCTGTACAGTGCTGCGCCGCTGCGCGCCCCGCTGTGTGTTTTGTGTCCCGGCCGCCGCTCTCTCGCTCTCTCGCTCTCTCGCTCTCTCGCTCTCGCTCTCGCTCTCAGCTCCTCAGTCGACGACGACGAAGCCGACGACGCCGACGCCTGCACCACCTCCAGCGAAGACGCCGCCTCCCACCTCCAGGGCAGCTCCTGCTGAGTCGGCGGCGCTCGCTCGCCATCTTACTTCCCCCCCTCTACCCTTCTCCGACCTCTCTAGACCGTGATCGCCCATCCCCCTCAGCTCTTAAATTAATTGACACCTCGTCCACTCTCAAGTATCCCCTTCTCGCTAAACAAGCAGTTTTTTATCCGACTGATGGCAGAGACGTAACAATTACTGAAGGTGCAAGACGCTCGTAGTTCGCCTCGGTCCGTTAAGTGAAGAAGGCTACAGCCTTTATAAACATAGCAGAATGTGAAAAGATTTCTCAGAGACAAGTACCAGTCTCGAAATTGCGCAAGACTTCATGAGGCTGATGGCGACAATGGTGCAATTGTTGAGGCACCGGATCTCTGTTCCAGAGAAACACGTAGAGCGTCATTCGGGTATTCCACGGTTTTCTTTGACCAGTTAAAGGCACATGTCGCCGTTTTCTGTAAATATGGCCGATTTCTCCATCCGTCTATCGGAGACTTCTTGAGCCTTTTCAGAACCATCTACATCTACATCTACATTTATACTCAGCAAGCAACCCAACGGTGTGTGGCGGAGGGTACTTTACGTGCCACTGTCATTACCTCCCTTTCCTGTCCCAGTCGCGTATGGTTCGCGGGAAGAACGACTGCCGGAAAGCCTCCGTGCGCGCTCGAATCTCTCTAATTTTACATTCGTGATCTCCACGGGAGGTATAAGTAGGGGCAAGCAATATATTCGATACCTCATCCAGAAACGCACCCTCTCGAAACCTGGACAGCAAACTACACCGCGATGCAGAGCGCCTCTCTTGAAGATTTCTCAGAGACAAGTACCAGTCTCGAATTTGCGCAAGACTTCATGAGGCTGATGGCGACAATGGTGCAATTGTTGAGGCACCGGCCTCCACCTGTGTTTTGGTTGAAACTACCGATGCTATTGCAAGACAAAGACATCCAATGGTACAATGAGGTGCTTAACGAACGTAGTGCAATGTACTCGTACAAGGGGCTCTCGACATGTAATGCAACACTTTTTTTCTCAATCAGTTTCGGTTGAAAAAAGTGGAATTTGTTGTTGGACATAGTGGAATATTCCGACTTAAGCCCCTATAGTTTCATGATGTTCCGGCTGGTTGAGGCGGTATATGTAGTCTTCAAAATAGAGCCTGAAACGGAGGTGCGTTCCAGGCAGGAAGCTGTCACTGAGTTTCTTTTGTGGGAAAACCAGAGCACCGCAAGTATTCATAGGCGCTTGCAGAATGTCTACGGAAACCTGGCAGTCATTAAAATCACGGTGTGTCATTGGGAGAGGTGTCTGTCATTGTCGCAATAAAGTCGCTCAAACCTGCCTAACCTCCCGCGGGCTGGCCGGTCGCAACAATCACAGGAAATTGAAGAAATGACTTCAGTGCTTCATTGTGTTCTTCGTAAAAAAAAAACGCAAAAGAACTTCTTCTTCACCATGACAACGCCAGGTCTCACACAAGTCTGCGCACCCAAGAGGATCTCACGAAACGTAAATGGATTGTTCTTCCTCGTCCATCCTAGAGCACCCCCGACTTCTATCTGTCTGGCCCAATTAATGATGCACTCCGCGGGAACCAATACGTGGATAATGGGGAGGTTACTGGTGGAGCAAGACGTTGGCTCCGAATTAGACCAGTAGAGTGGTTCCATGCAGGCATACAGGGCCTCCCAGTAAGGTAGAGCAAGGCCGTCGCATTGAAAGAGACAATGTTGATAAATAGCGTTTGGTAGCCCAAAGAGTGGGGAATAATATGGTGCATTGGAATCCTGATTTAAAAAACCGATTTTAGAAAATATGTGTTGTATTACTTATTGAACGGCCCTCGTAGGTACTAAAATGTACCTTAAGCCAGAGATAAGAGTTCAGACCAACAGTCAGCGCGTAAATTGTGCTATGTGGTTGAGGCAATTTGTGACATGTGTCTTTTTATAATGATCATATGAGGACATAATCGACTGTTAAAGTAAGTATACCTAAGGTTACCGCAACGTAAATTTGTGTTTGTATTACTGCTGCTTTGGGTGGTTTCGAAATGAAACCATTAGAGCAGTGCGTACTTTTGACATAAATTTCTAGGATTATAATTTGTTTGAGGCAATACGAGCTCGTGGACATGTCGAGATGTGGGATAGTGTTTAGCAAAAACTCAAAATTGCTTTCAAATACATCTCACGAAATGATGAGTGGCTGTATAATCTCTGTCCCTGTAGTTCAGAAGTGGAACCACATCTTCAAAACAATTTAGTGCTTGTTTTTCGCCAATTCCTTCTTGTATTCGTTGCTTACTATGATGATAAAGGTCAATTTTGGGAAAAGCTCCCTATGGTGAATCCATAAGTTAATGGGAATAATATTTAGCGGCTGAAGCTCTCATAGTGTCAAAGTTTGTTCCAATTTCACTGCTGAATCTATAAACCAGTGTGGCAACCATACACCGCTTTTTGAGGAGATCCTAGCACACTTGGTTTGCATGTGCATTACTGCGATTAGCCATGCGAAGTGCAAACTATGCTTCTCTTGCTTGAAGCAGCTCTCATGCTAGTTTATCCTGTGCAAGTCTCTTCATACCTGCATAAATATTGCGTCCTTTTCAACCGGATTACTATTATTCCCTCTAAAACGTTTCCCCCACGTTTCCCACCATTATCAAAGTAAGCTTTTCTTAACGTCTCGCCGCGTGGGATTAGCTAAGCGGTCTAAGGCGCTGCAGTCATGGACTGTGTGGCTGGTCCCGGCGGAGGTTTGAGTCCTCCCTCGGGCATGTGTGTGTGTGTTTGTCCTTAGGATCATTTAGGTTAAGTAGTGTGTAAGCTTAGGGACTGATGACCTTAGCAGTTAAGTCCCATAAGATTTCACTTACATTTTTTGACGTCTCGCGATGTATCCTATCCCTTTTTTGGCAATTTCCGCTGTAAGTAATTGCATGCCCGATGTGCGGATTTTTTTAGCGTGGAATCAAACTACAGGATAAAAACTCATGCAGGCACGCACACTACCCCTCTCAAATAAGACACTTCGGGGTGGAAAGGAAACAGGTTAAACAATGGTTAAAGGGACTACAACTAGTCACACGCACTGGAATAACTGCTTTTATTTCAGCCGTGACCGATTTTGAGCAATTCCCTCAAATTTATAGCCTCCCTACGTTAGTGTGAATGACTGATACAAATGGTGTATACTTGAGTTACATAGTGCATTGGTAGCTGCTCATTTTTGATATACGTGGCAACTTCCGTTACAAGTCGCATCGCTATGACATTTGTTAAGCATAAACATGGTGTGATGTTCATCTAAAACGAGGCACAGTGACTTTACACAAATGTGGCATGCACCAATAAAATCAAAAAATTATCTATGGGTTAGATTGTAGAGAGATGGCACACGTGTAAGTCCAGCAGGGATCCTTAAAGTGTGACCGCAAGGATAAATGTTGCTCCAAAGCCGTCAAAGAAGAGCATAAGAACAAAGTGGAGACCCGAAAGAAAATTTATGTATGCTTCATTGAAACGCACCTCCAGGGAACCTACAGATCCTGAGGCTCTTCACCTCTTTCATGTGCCTCCCCATGATGAAGTTTAGTAAAAAAATAAGTCCAGTCACCTGCGAAGAGTGCTGTACAAGACTTCTTTTAAAAACGACTGGTACCACTGCTTCACTATGCAACGCATTTGTCTGGCAAGTACCTCCTAGAAACAACAGTTCGTTGTCACGGGCCGTTGGCAACTACTGACGGTACTTCATGAACTCGTATACATTCTGTGTGACGAGAGATACCACAGCAAAATGTCCAAGTTAACTCTGAACATCAATATGTCACACGGTTAGGGTTAAACCATTCTTTTATTTTACATTGTTCACTATCATACAGTTTCAGCTGTGTAACCATTCTCAAGTGTCTGTAGTAGATATAAGGTATATCATAATTAAAATACAAAGTATCCAATGGTTAATCGACCGAATAAAAAGAGAACCTATAAAGTAATATCCGGTAAACGCACAACTGATATTACGATCAAAGTACTTGTCCACGTCAAACAATCTTAGAAGCAGAGCGTGGTTGATCTGGTATATAATAAAATGAAACACAAATCAAATAAAGTGTAAATGGCAAGTATGCAGAAAGGAAGGACATTATATACCAAAATGTTGAACTACATTACCTCAATTCACTTAAGAGTTTACTGAGTATCGTGTCGCGTCATCCCGTAAAAAAAATTCACTGGAGAAAACAATGTCTTGGCCATGTTACAGTGGCCTACTGGGTCTGCTCAAAGTATAGTTACTTACATCATGAAGCGGTACAATAACTTACTCAGAAAACTTTTACGTCAACTGACTATGGCAGTGAAAGCCTACGCAATTATACATTACCTAATTTTAAAGTTATAGGCACGAAACCACGTGTTACGAAAACGCTAATTACACAGTGTAGTCACATAAAGAGTGAGTACTGAGCTATGACATAGACTCCTCGTGGATGACCGATCACAGATAATCCGTGAGCAGTAGTAGCTGCTCTCGGTATAAGTTTTCTTTATTCCCAAAGTGACATAATACAATATATAAATGGCAAGAACGAAATAAAGAATGGTTGTTTGTGTACTGTGTGCGTGATTTAACTTGAGACAGGAATATCTGATACTTACAATAGCATTTTTGTGACAGTTGTTTACATTCTTAGTATACTACAACGAAATACTTTATAGGACGAAACACAATGTCACATCTTTCTTCTTAGGAACAGCAACAATCGAGGTAAAATAATAAACTTTATTATTTAAATATGATAATATTTTTGTAACTTGTTTTGTTTTACTTGGCATGCAGTAACAGATGTAGTATAAGATCATGTGCGATCTCCTGTCTTCCTTTTGAACAACAGCCACCGTGAAAAAAGTTCTCGATGACAATATAAAGAACAAGAGCTCATATCCTTACCCAGATCATCTGCCTATTATTAATTCAAAGTCACATATTTGAAAGGTAATATGTGGCGTCACTAAAAACCAATAAATTGTATAAAATTGTGGGAATTTATGCACCAAATCTTCCTGTCTATTCTCTTTAGCAACAATAATAAAAAACATCCTGATGCTTGGGACGAAGGTAAATTGAAGATAAAAAGCCGAGAGTCTGTGCTCTATCAGGAATCAGGCTCTTGACTAATTTTCCACAAACAAACGTAAAAACCAGGTTGTTATAAAAATTAGCAACCAGGATACCAAAGCAATATACAAGCCCACACTCATTTGTTTCTTATCTTAACACCTCTAAGAGCGAAACAAATTCCACCGGTGAAGGGAAGAAAAATAAAGTAGTAATTAATAAAGAATAGTTGTGTATTAATAAAAGTCGGCCATTATTAACCGTGAGACAAAGGGCCCCTGATCGGGAAGCCGAGAATCGCTGTGAGGATTGACTAATGTAGGGTAGTTATCGCGAAGCCAGCACCTCCTAAACGACTGTCTCAAAAGTAAAGGAGACGGTTCACAAGAAACTAACGCAGAACTAATTAGATTATTCCGAACCATTCCTAGGGGAGACCGGGGAATATCGATATATCAGGCAATACCGACACCATCGTTTTCTTATTGTTAGTAGAGGTGAGTTGTGAATAGTGAGTTGTGAATACTGGGAGACAGTGCTGTAGCATAGCGGATGATGCGAGAAGCAGAATGCAGAGGCTGCAAATGCTTGTCTTTTTGTGACACTACAATTATTTTCCTTTATTTCTTCTTTTACTTTTGATTTATGCTTAAACTGAGATAAGCGTTCGGAAATACTTCTTTAACGATAATAGCTACAGTGACCAGTGGCCACCTACAAAATCCTGAATAAGCACCTTTTGCAGCGCGGGCCACTTAAAGCCGTGCAGGGAGAGATTCAGTGATGTTCTGGAAGGACCTGACAGGGATACTGAGCAATGCGGACTCCACTGCTATTGCCAGTTATGCTAGGTTTCTTGGTTGAGGACACACGGCGCGAACAGCCCGAGAGAGGTAGTCCCTCAGATTCTCGATTGGGCTTAAATCCGGAGACTTTGGTGACCAGTAGAGCACGATAAACCCATCCTGATGCTCTTCTAACCACACACACATATGCTGCAAGTTGTGTGACATGGCGTTGTCCTGCTGATAGGTGTCAGCATGTCGAGGAAAAACTAATTGCATGTAGGGGTGTACATGGCCACGAAGGATAGATGCATACTTGTGTTGACCAATTGTGCATCCAGAATGACGCAATCATAAATATAACATTCCCTCTGGCCTAATGCCGTCCGACGATTTTTGCAGGGTGTTTTGCTTCAGACGTTTCACGCCGTATACATCAACGGCCACCTATACAACGGAGCACGAAACATGATTCATCTGAGAAGGCCACCTTTCGCCACTCATTATACGTGCAGTAGCGGTACTGGCGTACAAAATTCCATCCTTCGTTGCCGATGAACAGCAGTCAGCATCGGTGCATGAAACAGGTGCCTTCTGCGGACGCCCATACGCAACATTCACTGAATGGTCGTTGAGGAGACACTGTTGGTGGGTAGTTCCTTCGTTCGTATGGGTGGTCAGTTGCATAACAGTTGCACGTCTATTCGACCGTACAAATCTCTGCAACCCGCCGTTCACCTCTGTCGCCTATGGGTCATAATGCACCACAGTCACCTCTGTGTCAGTTGTGGATAGCGCCATTTTGCCATGCACGCTATACTTTAACTACGGCGAACAGTTCATTAACTTAGCCATTTCGGAAATGCTTCCACCTCTGGCCCGGAAGCCACTGATCATGCCCTCTTGGACGTCAGATAAATAGCGTTTCCTCGTTACGTTTCTGCGTCTCCTCCCCCTCCATCCCCCACCCCCCACCCCCCGGAATGCTTTACGTACCACCACTGTTAGCGCTGGCACTTGCCTTCTGCGAGTGGTTATTGCATATTCACGTCTAACGTGGGTGCTGGTCACATTAACATGACTGGGCCGTGTATATTGAAGGTTCATCGTTAGTTTTATAATGCCTTCTTCTAGCAAGGTTTTTGTAACTTTCCTGACATTTGCTTTAGCAAGGTCTCTGTCATGATGTCTGAAGGAATAACATCGACAGTCGAACATAGGGTTAATGTCGACTGGATGTCGATATTCGCTCTGTGTCAGAAAAGAGTTTTTTTTTTTTTAAAAAAAAAGGACGGCCTTATATCTGATTGCAGATTATGTGACCAAGGGGAAAAAATCACAGAGGCTTAATGGACTGTAGAAATCCTAAAAAAGGCATTAAATTTAATGACGTCAAGGAGATTACTGAATAGCGTATCCAAGGAGTTATAGTTTTCGATAAAGACAGAGATAATTTATTTATTTTTCCGACTTGAACACCATTTTCGAAAATAAAAAAAATGCTGTGTACTTTTCTTGATAGATACTAAGATAATAAAATATTTTACCTCCTTAGAACAGGAGTTTTATTCAGTCTGTATGTCATGCAGTAGGTGCTACCCTGTAAGGCTGTCGATATTACTCAGGTACTCGGAGCAGTACTGACAAGTTGCAGACTTGAGCGACTGTTTATATAACTTATGAGGCAGTCATTATTTGTCGATTTTTTTTGGTACAGCTATACGTGTAATATTCCTGTGTCGCACAGCGTGCCATGAATTTTTCCATGGAAGTAACAGATTCCTAAACAAAAGGAACAATCTCTTAAGGTGTCGGTACTCTCCTGGTCCGTGCTATATATCATTCGAAGCTGGAAGAGGACAGCACCGGAAACCGAACAGAGGAAGGAAATTAAAGCAAAGCGGCGTGACACAAAGAGGCAGGAATGGCATCTCGAAAAATGCACCATCGTTGCAAAGCAGCAAAGGAAATTAGTTTACACTCGGAAGTTGGCAAGGCACACTGAAAACTGTTACACGACTTGCAGCATCTGACCCAAGTTCTCTGGAGCGTTCGTGAAAGCTGTTACATATTTCCATCTCCTCAAAAATATCCATAAATTCTCCTTCATTCAATTTATGAACTCTGCATACCACTATCGCTAGTCAATACCTCACACCTTTCTAACATAATGAATGTGCCAGAAGACAAACTATTGATGTTGTTTGTAGATGTATGTTCCCTATACTATTCACTAAATGTACTAGTCGTCCGTCCTATAGAGAATTTTATGCATGTTCCACACTCGATTCTACATACATCCAAAAGCATAAAAGTTGGTGTATAAGGAGTTTCATGCTGAAATATTTTTCTCAGAGAGTTCTCTGTCTGGTAATGGAGTTTTACTTTAGAGGTAAGGAATATTCTAGCTGCCTAAGGTTGAGATGCCGCTAAGAACGGGAAAGAAATTGTATGTAGACTTCCCTGTTTCTGGTTCCTTTAATAGTGTTATTCTATCGTTCGTTTTTCCCTTATTCGGTTTTTCTTTTTTTTAATCGGCAGTCTTCTGACTGGTTTGATGTGACTCGGCATGAATTCTTCTCCCGTGTCAACTTCTTCGCTTCACAGTAGCAGTTGCAAGCTATCCTCAATTATTTGATGGATATACACCAACGTTCCATGTTCCTCTACAGTTTTGTACGCTCTACAGCTCCATCTAGTATCATGGAAACTATTCCCTGATGTCTTAACAGATGTCCTGACATTCTATCCCTTTTATATTTCTTTCCTCACCGATTCTGCAGAGACCTCCTTATTCATTACCCGATCAATCCAAAATTATTTTCAACGTTCTTCTGTAGCACTGTCTTAAATGATTCGATTCTCTTCTCTTCCGGTTTTCCCACAGTCCATGTTTCATGCTGTGCTCAAAAATTTCATCCTCAAATTAAAGCCTAGTAGACTTCTCTCAGCCAGGAATGCCCTTTCTGCCAGAGCTACTCTGTTTTTTGTATCCTCGTTGCTTCGTCCGTCAAGGGTTATTTTTCTGCTGAGTTAGCAGAATTCAGTAACTTCACCTACTTCGTGATCACCAATCCTGACGTTAAGTTTTATCTTTCTTCAGATTTACTCTCAACCCATAGTCTGCACTCAATAGACTGTTCATTCCATTCAGCAGATCTTGTAATTCTTCTTCACTTTCATTGGGGATAGCAATCTCATCAGCGAATCTTGTAACTGATATCATTTCACCTGGCATTTTAATTCCACACTTGAACCTTTCTTTCATTTCCGTCATTGCTTTTTCGATGTACAGACTGAACAGCAGGGGCAGAAGACTACATCCCTCCCTGTCCTACACCCTTTCTAGTCCAAGGACTTCATTATTCGTCGTCCGCTACTCTTATTGTTCCCTCTTAGTTGTTGCACACGTTGTATATTACCCATCTTTACATATAGCTTAAACCTATTTTTCTAATAATTTCGGATATCGTCCACCACATGACACTGTCGAACACTTTTTCCAGGTCAACCAATTCTGTGAACGAGTCTTGGTTTTTCTTTAGTCTTGCTTCCATTATCAACCGCAACGCCAGAATAGCCTCTGCAGAGCATTTTCCTTTCGTAAAACCAAACTGATCACCATCTAACAGTTCCTCAGCTTTCTTTTCCATTCTCCTGTGTATTATTCTCATCAGCAACTGGGATGTTTTATCTGTTAAGCTGATTGTGCGATAATTCTCGCACTTATCAGCCCTTGCAATCTTCGGAATTGTGTGGATGATGTTTTCCCGAAAGACAGATGGTATATCGCCAGACTCATACATTCTACACACCGATGTGAATAGACGTTTTGTTGCCACTTCTCCCAACGGTTTTAGAAATCCTGATGGAATGTTATCTACCCCCTCTGTCTTATTCGCTCTTAAGTCTCCCAAAGCTCTTTTAAATTCTGATTCTAATATTCTGTCCCCTATCCCTTCTATATCGATTCCTGTGTCTTCTCTCATCTCGTCATCAGACAAGTCCCCTCCCTCATGAGGCCCTCCGTATACTCTCTCCACCTGTCTGCTCTCTCCCCTGCATTTATCAGTGGAATTCCCATTGAGCTCTTACAGTTACCATCCTTGCTTTAAATTTCAGCGAAGGTTGTTCTGATTTTTCTGTATACTGTGTCAGTCCTTCCGACAATCATTTCTTACACGATTTCTTCACATTTTGCCTTAGCTTTCCCGCACTTCGTATTTATTTCATTTTTGAGTGACTTATATTTCTGTATCGCTGAATTTCCATGAACATTTTTGTACTTCCTTCTTTTATCGATCAACTGAAGTATATCTTCTGTTACCCATGGTTTCTTCGCAGTTATCTTCTTTGTATCTGTGTTTTTCTTCCCTATTTCTGTCATTGCGCTTTTTAGATATGTAAAGCCCCCTTCAACTGAATTGCCTATTCAGCTGTTTCTTACCGCAGTATCAACAGCGTCAGAGAACTTGAAGCGTATCTCTTCGTACCTTAGTACTTCCGTACCTCACTTCTTTGTGCTTTGATTCTTCCTACGGCGTTTATTATTACGAAGGGTTTGTATCATATACGATTCTTATCCATCGTTCTTCGTAACGATTTAAATATTTGAAATTCTCTATCCGTTTTCTGTTGTTGTAGAATGATGATTCTTAGTTTACATACTGCATAATGAAAATACTATCTTTTATGTGACACTAGATTATATGAAGATTTGTGAATAATCTCATCTGTCGTTTAAGAAAATTTTTAAATTTATGTCCATGACATTTATTTGTTACTTTTATGTCAAGGAAACCTATAATTTGTGGTTTCTCCAATTCCACAGTTAATTTTATCTTTTAATACATACTTTCCAGTTGGGACAACGTTACATTAACTAATGCGTCGTATACGTAACATTCATGGTATACCACTTTGTCAGCTGTTTGTTTAAACCTCGCTTGACAAAATTATCATCGGGTGTGTTTGCTACGCAACTAGCCATCGTCAGACCGTCTTGCTGTACGTATAGAATTTCCCCTGAAAGGCTAAATAATTGTAGAAGAGAATCAGCGATAATATGCCAGTTACTTCAGTTACTTTCTGTTCTCTTTTCTTTTCATCCTGGTAGAGACAGGCTATTATAAGGTCGGTAGTTTGTACCACTTGTTTATTTCTGCACGGATTGGTATTATCAAAGGAAACTAGTTTCTCGTTAGCTCCAATTTGGATGCAGGCTGGTAGTAATCTCCTAGCTCTAACTAATGTACTTCGGGGCTACGTATCATACCATTAGATACAACGATTAGATTAATTCAAAACGTAACCAATAATTGCGGCAGTCTCTCTCTCTCTCTCTCTCGCTTTCTCAGTCACTCTCTATTCTCAATCAGGTGCAAATGCTACAAGATGATTTTGGTCTGATTCGACTGTACGAAATCTGAAAAAGAATTAATTAACAGATAGCTCCAGGTGTTGAGCGCCCGTGTACGACGACCAATGCCAATTTAACCTTGTTTAAGAAAAAATAATAATAAATCTTCGTGTTAGTTAATATCTGAACGGACTCTACGTGAAAAACAAATCAAACTCGCATTTATTATAAGCGTACTTCAAGCAAGACAGGTAAGACACGAAATTTGTAAATAATTTAAACAGATGGTCATACTTACGCCGTTTTTCACAGAATGCTTGATATAGGTACTTACACATAGGTGTGAGTTAGTGGAATGGCTGGCTGGGTTTCCTAAAATTGGTACTTTTTATTTTTTATTATTTATTTATTGCAGTCATAAAACTTGTCCTCCTGTGTGTCTAAAGCTTATTGTACAATACCCTCAGTACACTGAAAATTCTCTACATAGTAATAGACATTTCTTTTTAACTCTAATAACCTGAAACAGCTACGGGCGTACTTCACACCAGATGACAATATCCGGTTTTTTGTTAGAATCTTGCAGCGCACTTCTCCACCACGCTGCGAAAACTTCGTCAGCAAATGACACTAATGGTCACCGCCAAATATGCCAGCTGGTTTTAACACAAACTGGAAGGTAAATCATGAGAGATTAGTTTTATGCTTAAGACTAGCAGTAACGAGTGAGAGAAGCTTTAATCAGCTCAAAGAGCAGCACATATATCATATGACTGTCTGCTTGATAAGTCAGCAATAAGAATTTAACGCATGGGTCAAACATTTTATGACCTCGCGTCTCACTGCAATTTCTCATGAAGTTTTGACGTTGAATTTGTGAGTACCATACAGGTAGCATTGTGGCATTGCAAAAATGGATTCCTATTCTTGTTCCAGCCGTTCCTGCTTCTCATTTTGTCACGATATCCCTTGCTTCATTCTACCATAAAGAGAAAGATATTTTGCCTCATATGTGCCACCCACGGTTCCTGCAATGCTTAGCAGGACGTAGCTGCACTAGAGAACAGATGGCTGAGGAAACGCTTCATTTGAAACACAACTCTAAGTGGCGAACGGAAGTTGCGTTTTTGTTCCATTGAAACTTTAAAATCAGAATAAAGAAATCCTCCACAATGGCGTATCTCCAGCGGAAAGCTTATTAGATATACTGAAACGTTACTGTTGTTGGCTATTAAATTCCTAATGAGGCTACGTGAAACAAAACAATCCTTGCATGGTCAGTCTAACTGACAGGTATCTGTTGTGTATACGCTATATTCGATCCTGGAAAGGGGAATCCACTGAAACAGTACATGTAGCTGATTGTTGTTTGGAGACAAATTCAATATCTCTGGCAATGTCTCAGATCGGCAAAGGACAAAAGGGACCCACTTGCAATGTCGGGAATATATTGCATACCATGCACATGCGGAAAAGTTTATGTTGGAAGGACTGGACGATCAATCAAACCTAGGATCAGAGAACATAAGCGGCATTGCAGGTTGCGGCAGGTGGAGAAATCGGCCGTGGCAGAGCACACACTTTGTGAGACCGATCACGTAGTAAAATTCGCCGACACAGAAGTTCTGGCTGTAGAGAAGAGCTATCACATTCGCTTATACAGAGAAGCTATAGAAATACACAAATACGAGCATAGCTTCAATGAAAAAGAAGAAAGCCTCAAGGTGAACGACTTCCCGTCCTGCAGCGAGCAGCGTTGCAGAGAGCAAGAGGAGAACCGCACCGGAAATGACGGCGGAGAAGCTCACTCATGCTGGCGAAACGTCAGAAAAATCATCAGACGATCATCGGCCGAAGAACCTGAGACAGAAGTCAATAGGCAGTTTTTCAATAAATCAAGCAATAACAACATACAAAGTTTATTTAGGTAACGGAAAAACAATTCCTATTTAAATGTAGGCCAAATACTTTATAAATTAATGGTATCTGAGTACATCAGGATGGAACGTGGTTTGCAAAGCAAAAGACTTAGGATTTGTGTACGATTTCATGGAGTAAATTTATTTTCGTCCATGAGGAACCAAAATCGACAGACTTTACTAATCTGTTCTCATAATGAAACTAACTATAAAAGCACAATTATGGACAATATATTCCTGTTTCTTTCAAACAGAAGATGGGGTCACTGCATGGTAATGTGAAGACGGGGAAGGAAACACGTGGTTTCATAAGGAAAACGATTAAATACGAAACCAAAAACTCGATAAGCCTTACACAACTACATTTAGCAAAAAACAAGCTACCAAACCACGGCATATACAGAAGCTACGACACTCTGGACAGAGAAGCAAGTCATCACAATGATTAGGTACAATAATCGTGAAAACTCATTAAATTGAGAAAAACAAAATTAATAAAATCCTGGTACAAATATAGATACTCATTATGATTCAAAGAAAGGAAGAAGTCATTACAGAAAACTATGTCCAGCACCAGCACAATCTAATGAACACGTACAAGGACAGAAACGATCACATAAGAAAATAACGGAAGGTATTAAATTCAGACTCATAGAAGCAGACAAAATTTAACTACAGTAATAGGTATTCATTTTTCGCAGAACATTTAGCACAGTTCAATGGTTAATGCGAATAGGAATCTCAGTTTCTTGCAACGTACGCGTGGTAAAACATTGATGTACATGCGAAATATAAAATCCGACTATTTTGCTACCAAACTTGTTTCTTAATGAAAAAATACGAATTAAAGACAAGCACTGAGGGTCTGAACACTTTGAGTTAGAAAGGAAATTACATCAACCACATCACAATATTACATGAAAACATTGGTGAAACAAAGATCATATTACCAAGCCTGTTAGAAATAGGGGAATTTAGAATTTCAAAAAGTATTAAGTTCACACATAAAAAATTGTTCAGATGACTCTGAGAACTATGGGACTTAACATCTGAGGTCATCAGTCCCCTAGAACTTAGAACTACTTGAACCTAACTAACCTAAGGACATCACACACATCCATGCCCGAGGCAGGATTCGAACCTGCGACCGTATCGGTCGCGCGGTTCCAGACTGAAGCGCCTAGAACCGCTTGGCCACACCGGCCGGCAAGTGCAGATATACCCCTTTATCTATCTAAAACCATTCAGGATGCACAAGCATGACAAAAGTTGGTTCTTTTGTCTTACCACTCCACGTGGTGGACCACAATATAGAGACAAACTGCCACTCATGTAAAAATCAGAAACACTCCTACACATCAGAAATTATACTGGTATTCAAAATGAATAACACAAATTTTCTTCTAACATTCTAAGGCTGAAACCTCGCCGTGAATCGTAATTAAAGTATACCAAAAGCATTTCAATAACAGGCCATATCTAGGAGTGTCTACGGGAGACACAGCTGACATAGCAAGAGCTCGTACCAGAGTGTGTGGTGCTCTTACTGACTAGCCCTCGCACATTCCGGAAGCCAGAGTGGAGGGAAACACTATTGTACTGTATTCTATTGAACTGAGGACCTAGAAACGACTGGGAGGCTTCGTCTCCGCCGTATCCCACAACCCCACAACAGGCTACAGCAGTCCACTCACCCCATCGCCGCCCCACACCGAACCCAGGGATATTGTGCGGTTCGGCCCACACTGAGACACCCCGTCCCCCCGGAACGCCTCACACCATCACACCAGACGAGTGGAACACAATGGTTTCGTGGTAGAGTAATTATTGTATAGACGTACGTGGAGAAGTGTTTGCGCAGCAATCGCCGACGTAGTGTAACTGAGGTGGAAAAAGGGGAACCAGCCCGCATTCGCCGAGGCAGATGGAAAAGCGCCATAAAAACCACCCACAGACTGGCCGGCACACCGGACTTCGCCACACTAATCCGACGGGCGGATTCGTACCGGAGAGCGGCACGCCTTCCCGCCCGGAAAGCAGCGCGTTACACGGCTAACCGGGCGGGCAGGGAAACACTACGCCACAGACCATTGCTTCCTGATACCAACCTACCCGTAAGCACTTACCTCTCGCCTTTACCAGAGAATTGATTGCCGTTTGGCTGACATTCTCGATGTTATAAGATAGGTAGAAAGTTTGTAACAGTGCTGCTTAACGACTTAGCCTCTACATAGTTCTGTTGACATGTAAGATTTGCTTTTAGGTTCTTGCCTAACTACACCCTTCTTAATCGCATCATATTCGGAAATGAACGACCAAATATTTGTAACAAGCCAGAACATGGATGTTATTGCTACTCTTTTCACTCACAGCAGTTTAAGCTGTACTCCTAGATTCATTCCTTCTCACACCTTCCGAAATCGCAACATATGTGGAGAGAAAACCCAAATATTTGTGACAATCCGGGATATAAATGCCAACGCTGTTCGCTTACCTCGCATCAGTTTCATCTTTCGTTTTTTAATCAGACTGAAGTTACAAAATCGAAGAAACTCATTCCTGAGAGAGTACAAATAGCATCGAATATTGCATAACATACTTGTATTACATTAATAAGACAGTCACAGACGCGCTGCAGCTACGGTCGCAGGCTCGAAGCCTGCCTCGGGCATGGTGGATGTGTGTGCTGTCCATAGGTTGGTCAGGTTTAAGTAGTTCTAAGTCTAGAGGACTGATGACCTCAGATGTTAAGTCCCATAGTGCTTAGAGCCATTTGAACCACTTTGAACTGTCACAGAATCTGCAACAAATGCGAAGATGAAGAATAAAATATTAGCATAAAGCAGGATACGAACCTACTTCCACTGACGCCATGTCCCAGTAACTCTATTTATTACTGTAAACACATTTACGTTGAGGTATTTTCCTTCATCTTATGATGTCATTAAGGCTTTTCCTTCGATATTTCAACAAGTGACATTTAATTCTAACTTCTAGTACCAAGCCGGCCGGGGTGGCCGGGCGGTTCTAGGCGCTACAGTCTGGAACCTCGCGACCGCTACGGTCGCAGGTTCGAATCCTGCCTGAGGCATGGATGTGTGTGATGTCCTTAGGTTAGTTAGGTTTAAGTAGTTCTAAGTTCTAGGGAACTGATGAGCTCAGAAGTTAAGTCCCATAGTGCTCAGAACTATTTGAACCATTTACTAGTACCAAGAGTGGCGTGTTTGTTGTAAATTTTCAGTTGGTTGTTGCCTTGAAATGGTTTTAACACAAACACAGTGAAAGTGAACAAATCCTATATGGCTTCCGACTGCTATCGGTATTCATTGTTGCATCGTGTTGTGTTACGACGTTATGAACGTTAGTTAGTTAGCAAACCCAATTCCTGGGCTTCCTCGAGCAGCACTATCCGTAAACTCTCCTACAATAGCACCTGTCTCCACCTGTGGGTAAACCTCTCAACCCTTCTGCTTAACCACCCTCCGGACGGTCCTTGCAGGCTACTAAACTCCGTTCACCCACGAGAAAATGCACTCGTCTCATACAGTCAAGCGAAACATACAGAATTGAAACACATTGGTGGGACATTGGAAAAGGACTGGGATAACAAAATATAGATGCAGTGGATCTCTTCCATTACATACACGAATTTGAAATTTTAGGCAGCATTCTTTCACTGGAGGATTAACAGCGATTAGTGCAAAATATTAAAACTTAGTAAAACAGTCTCGATGGCAACTGCTGCTGACTTTAGTGTTCTTACGGATCCTGCTTCGAGCCCCGCCACCGCGCAGCATCATGGTGCTTACCTCTTGGAGATCCGAAACCGACTTCCAACTACAGTAAACATCTGATACCCAGTAACAGCCCAGCAGTATGTGATTAAAACGAATCAAATCGATCTGACGGACCCCTTTCAAAACAAAGTCCACTCAGGGTTGTTCCTTACTAGAGGTTGTTCAGACAATGAGTCTCTATAATTCCTTTCTTCTAAACGTACTTGCTGGTGTAATTTTCACATTCTGCTGAATCATCCTAAGACAGCGGTATCCATTTTCTTTGATGTTTAATAAAGTCCCTGAGAGGACACGAGGACAGTTGGTTCTTATATGCATTTAAGGGATGTGGCGGGTAGTTGTCATTCTATATGTTAATGTGCGAAGTGAATTCGTTTACTGATGCCTGTCTGCAATCACCCTAGTTCTGAACTCTCCAAGTGAGCGATTTTGATCACTCCAGTAGTGAATTCTCCAAGTGAGCGATTTTGTACGTCTGTTAATCCTAGTCACTTGTGTACAGTCACTCTATCTACCTGTGGCATGAGGTCTTAGGGGCATTTCCGTTTGTTGCTGAAACTCCCTGCACACAGTGAACCACGGTCGCTTCCTTCCTTAGGTGGCGGGCTGAGGTCCAGCGACGTCTGCGCCGACCCGGCCGCCTCCTTGCCCGCGGGCTCTGGTCACGTGACCCGCGGGTGTTATCTGCGCATCAGCAATCTGCAGCCGCCGGCTCGCTATCTGATGGCCGCCCAGGCGCCATTACCTGCTGAAAGAAGCGCGCCGCCTCCGCAAGATGTCAGCAAACAGCCGCCGCTTGTCTTCAGGTATGAGCGCCCGCCGCCGCCGACAACCTGGTCGCCGCCACAGAACCTGCCCAAGACGAGCTCCTTCTGAGAACCGGCCAAGTCCTCTGCTGCAGGATCAGAAAAGGACCTCCCCAAAATATAAATATTTTAAAGTGTGTTCACTTTCTTTGAGTTACCATAAGCGCTATAGAAAAACCCAAGTGATCTTTTGTAATTGGACATCAAAAGCTTTATGAATCACAGTAAACAGACACAATAGTAGCAACTGCACAATCAGGCTCTCGGCAGATGAGGGCGTTGCGGATGGGATGGAGGAGGGAATTAAAAGTGCATGTCGTGTTCCCGTGCGTATTTCTGCTACAGATGAGTATACAGAACGAGGACAGAATAAAAGAAAATAAGTATGGCATGCTACACTGATGGAGCAATGTATTACGACAACTGCCCACCAAGAGACGTGCACTATTCCACTTCTCCTGACGTCATCTACGACTGCGTGCTACGAATTGATTAATGGATAAGGACTTCCATATGTTGTATATTTGCTGGGGTGACCGTGTGTCGCCACGCCGCAGCTACAAATCTTAGTATAACCAGAATTCAGTAATATTTATATGAGTCAAATATTCTTCCATTTAAATACGATTTTTAACTGCAAGTCCTTTTCGTTATCAATGGGAAGACGCAAATATAAATTGGATGTAGAATGTTGAGTTACATTTTTGGGAAAATTTGTGATATTGTGATGTTCAAACAACACGATAATCTCTGGTGTCAATGTCCTGTTTCATGTGCTTTTATGACGAAAACATCTAACGATAAGCCTTTTCTTAAGCACGTTAGCGTTTGAATGACACACTTCAAGCGATATCATAAACTGCACTTCGTTATTAGAGTTTAAATGTCGGTGTCCACGTCACCCATGAATCGCAGTCAGAGACGACAAACTTATTGATAAATGGAGTAATGCTTGGCGAAAGTCACTCCGATATTACTTATAACTGGCCTACAAGACGCCAGTAACCTACAAAAGTTACGCTTAGATCTTATCAGTTCTTCAACAAAACTCTAAGTGGCGTTAATAGTTCCACTCAGTTTGCTCCGCGAAACCCAGTGGCACTGAATTCATATCCGTCGTAATGCAAATCGTTGATTTGTATTTAACTATCCATGATTATGTTGCTGCGTAAATGAGCATAAAATTTTGTAAAGCTTCCATAAAGTTCTGCATGCATTCATTACTGAAGTGCAAAATAATCAATCTAAATCTTCGCAATTTTAACTGCCAAAAATATCGCATCTCTTCTGATTCTATACAAAGCATGTTAACATTTACTTCAATTTTAACTTCCATTTACTCCCCCTGAGTGGCAATAATACTCATTTAAAGTTGCTTGGCTAATATTCCTTCAAGTCGAAAGTCTCATAATTAGAAGTTGTGGCATCAAACAAATCTCACAATCGAGATATCCTAACAAATCTTCTTGTTTACACTGATTCACCAACAGAGACATGTCTGACAGTACACAACGTTTAACGTTCACAGTCGGACATCAGATACAACAGTGAGTACATTTTATCATTTCGTGTATCGGCAAGATAGTTTTAATAATTAAATTCAGTCTCGACAACGTCTTCCATGTCGTCTGCATCCCTAAAGGGTCTAGCACACCCGCTGCCGTGTCGTCAAACAGCATGCAGTACCTTTCTGAACTCGAGCGTGGATCATGGAACAAATAGAGAATAAACATTTTTAGTACTTCATACAAGATGTATAGTACAAAATTATAACACGTATTCCTATTTCTCTAGCGTCACTCAGCGGAAACTAGCAGTGTTTGTCACAATACATCGTAAACAGTACAGGCTGAGCGCCACCTGGTGACGCTGGGGGGAAGAGACGCAGAAAGTATGTACTTAAACGGAGCGGAGCAGAGACCATGGGAGAATTATTTTGGCAATGATTGGAAACTTGGAAATTTGTAGGAGGGACTATGGGACAAACTGCTGAGGTCATCGGTCCCTAGGCTTACACATTAATTAAACTAACTTACGGTAAAAACAACGCACGCCCATGCCCAAGGGAGGACTCGAACCTCTGATGGGGGGGGGGGGGGGGAAACCGCACGAACCGTGAACCTTGAACTGTGGAAAGACGCCCCAGACCGCACGGCTACCCCGCGCGGCTTTTGCCATTGATACCAGCCGCAGTGGAGGACATCCACTGACATAAGCGATTTTAACAAATGCCAGTTTGCAATCTCTGCCACCTGATAATAAGCACAACGATAATAAGCACAACGTAAATGGCAAAGGTTTCCCGCTGTTAACGTGCTACACTCGTGGACATCTGCCGAAAGTCTTTGAAGGACGGTGAAACCAGCTGTAGGCGGCAAGGTGTTGGACCTCCGGACCTCATCACAGGAATGTTTCGGAGCACACCGTTCAGTGCACAGTGCTGAACCTAGCAATAAGTAACAGAAGATCCTACATGTTTCCATGTCAACCCAACGATACTGGCAATTACGACTGCAGCGGTCACGGGATCTTCGAAATGAGGCAGTGGGTCAAAGGCATCGTGTCACCTGTGTGGACGAATCACGTTTCCTTTTCCACCAGGTCGATTGTCCTGTGCGGACATGCCGTTATTCAGGCGAACGACTGCTCTAAACATGTACTATGGCACGGACGCAGGCGCTGGGGGCAGTACTACGCTACGGGACACATTCCCCTGGGCTTCCGTGGGACTTGTGGTAACCGAAGGCACCATGACAGCGGTGGACTAGATGAACTGTAATACGGGTTGCCAGCAGCCCTTCATGACTGATGTATTTTCCAATGTTGATGAAACAAGGCGAGAATCATGCCGCAGTGATCTGTGGAGGAGATTAGTGTTTTACGTTCCGTCGACATCGAGGTCGTTAGAGAAGGAGCACCAGTTCTGATTAAGGAAGGATGGAGAAGGAAATCTGCAGAGCCCTTTCGAAGACATCCTAGCCTTAAGGGATTTAGAGCAATCACGGAAAACCTAAATCAGGATGCGAGCCGTGAGCGCTAACCATTGCGGTACTCCGCTCTGTGCAGTGGTACGAGAAGCGTGATAGTGAGCTCACGTTGGTCTCGTCTAACAAGGACTTGATGGAACACTTCTGGACGCTATTGATCCGTCCCCTCAAACGACCGGCCGTAATTTACGTGAGTTCGGTAACTTGCGCATAAACATCCGGTGCCACGCAACTCCGGAAACTTACCAAGGACTTGTCGATTCCATGTCATGCAGAGTGACTGCTGTGAAGGGTTCCAAAGGCAGTCCAACACGCTATTAAGCAGGTCGTAATTGCTTAGCAGGTGAAGGGAATGGTAAGGGACAGGCCCGTAAATAGCAACAAATGTAGCATAAATAATCATTAATATATATGGTGTTACACCAAATGTGTTTGCCTCTGTAAGTTACGAAGTAATAGACGACGGAAATATTTATTGCAGTAGGTCACCATAAAAAGCGTTACACTGTCTGCGGAGCTATGAACACAGTTTACTGTTGTGTTATTATCCAGAGAGTTACAGCAAAAAGATACAATCTTTTAAATGGAACAATAGTTGTTTCTATCATGCACTGGAACCAGTAACACCAGCTGTGTATACATCAATTTAAATTACATTCCTATCACTTTTAGTATGGGAGCTACAACACTTCAAAATTTCAAGGACAGATACCACACACTGTACATAATACATGACTGTGTGGTGGGTGATGGATGTTCTGGCGGTGGGAAGTTGATTTAAATGAGATGTTCAAATGTGTGTCCATGTTCCTGAATGCACAATGCAATACACCTTCTAAAGGATCTGCGGACGAGATGTAATATAGCCGGTGTCACGGAGCAACATGCGTCCTGTATGCGCCGTTTTAGATCATCTGGGGATGTGGGCTCAGTAACATAAACACAATCATTTAGATGCCTCCACAAAAAAAATCTAATGGTGTTAAATCGGGCGACCTTGCGGGCCATGAATGAGGACCATGGCGCCCCAAACTCCTTCCTGCAAACCTGTTGTTTAGTTCTACCACAACAGCACGCGCAGAATGGGCTGGGTGACCATCCACATATGGACTCTCGTGTGTAGACACACATCTTTAAGGAGACCACCCAAACTGTCGACTATAAGCGTGCGATATAACTCACCTGTCAGTGTGCCTGGGAAGTAGTGTGGACCGATGATTTCATCCCCACCATACATTAATAAAGACCACCTACGTTGACGGTCGACAGGTCGTACCCACCGAGGATTGTCTGCGGCCTAGTAGTGCACGTTATGGTGATTCACTGCACCAGCATCTGTGAACGTGAACTCATCAGAGAACATAACACCTTGTAAAGACTCCAGCGTGAAATTACGCATGGCCCATTCACAGAATGTAACTCTCGCACGGAAATCGTTCCCATGCAGCTCCTGGGTCACTGTCAGGCGGTATGGGTGAAACCTGTGGCCGTGTACTGTACGTCACACAGATGTGAGACTGACACCGGCGACTGCAGCAACGGCTCGTAAGCTGACATGAGGATCGTGGTGTACTGCACCTAAAACAAACACCCCCGTCTCCTCACTTCTTGCACTTTTTCGTCCGTTACTGCGGCACATTACCAAGCTGCCTGTTTCCCGAAGTCGTTGTTCGGCACGTAAGAACGTAATGGCTACCGGAACTCTTCGCCTAGGATATCTCACTGCGTACGCCATGGCTGCTTCAGTGGCATCGTGTCGGCACTTGTCGAGCATCAGCAACATGTCAGCGTACTCGTTGTTCGTGTAAGCCATCTTCATCCGATGTCAGTAACTGTGGTATATTGAGCCCCGTTTGTTTGTGTGGCTCGAACTGTCGGGTATACGGCCGTGTGCGGCGACAGTCGGCAGTCTAACAACGCATCAAGGAAGCTTCTCGCTCCGTGACACCGGCGACGTTACAACTCGGCCGCACCACATTTAGAAGGCGCATTGCGTTATGCGCAGTGTGTGTGGTATCTTCCCTTGAAACTTTGAAGTGTTGTACCTCCTATACTGAAAGTGATAGGAATGTAATTTAAATTGATGTATACACAGCTGGTGTTACTGATTCCAGTGCACGATAGAAACAACTATTGTTCCATTTAAACAATTGTCTCTTTTTGCTGTAACTCTTTAGATGATAACACAATAAACTATATTCATAGTACGTTTCTTATGGTGACCTACCGAAATAAATATTTCCGTCGCCTATTGCTTCATAACTTACAGAGGCAAACACATTTAGTGGAGGCCGCGCGGGATTAGCCGAGCGGTGTAAGGGTGCTGCAGTCATGGACTGTGCGGCTGGTCCCGGCGGAGGTTCGAGTCCTCCCTCGGGCATGGGTGTGTGTGTTTGTCCTTAGGATAATTTAGGTTAAGTAGTGTGTAAGCTTAGGGACTGATAACCTTAGCAGTTAAGTCCGATAAGATTTCACACACATTTGAACATTTTTGAACATTTAATGGAACACCCTATATACAGGGTGTTTCAAAAATGACCGGTATATTTGAAACGGCAATAAAAACTAAACGAGCAGCGATAGAAATACACCGTTTGTTGCAATATGCTTGGGACAAAAGTACATTTTCAGGCGGACAAACTTTCGAAATTACAGTAGTTACAATTTTCAACAACAGATGGCGCTGCAAGTGATGTGAACGATATAGAAGACAACGCAGTCTGTGGGTGCGCCATTCTGTACGTCGTCTTTCTGCTGTAAGCGTGTGCTGTTCACAACGTGCAAGTGTGCTGTAGACAACATGGTTCATTCCTTAGAACAGAGGATTTTTCTGGTGTTGGAATTCCACCGCCTAGAACACAGTGTTGTTGCAACAAGACAAAATTTTCAACGGAGGTTTAATGTAACCAAAGGACCGAAAAGCGATACAATAAAGGATCTGTTTGAAAAATTTCGACGGACTGGGAACGTGACGGATGAACGTGCTGGAAAGGTAGGGCGACCGCGTACGGCAACCACAGAGGGCAACGCGCAGCTAGTGCAGCAGGTGATCCAACAGCGGCCTCGGGTTTCCGTTCGCCGTGTTGCAGCTGCAGTCCAAATGACGCCAACGTCCACGTATCGTCTCATGCGCCAGCGTTTACACCTCTATCCATACAAAATTCAAACACGGCAACCCCTCAGCGCCGCTACCATTGCTGCACGAGAGACATTCGCTAACGATATAGTGCACAGGATTGATGACGGCGATATGCATGTGGGCAGCATTTGGTTTACTGACGAAGCTTATTTTTACCTGGACGGCTTCGTCAATAAACAGAACTGGCGCATATGGGGAACCGAAAAGCCCCATGTTGCAGTCCCATCGTCCCTGCATCCTCAAAAAGTACTGGTCTGGGCCGCCATTTCTTCCAAAGGAATCATTGGCCCATTTTTCAGATCCGAAACGATTACTGCATCACGCTATCTGGACATTCTTCGTGAATTTGTGGCGGTACAAACTGCCTTAGACGACACTGCGAACACCTCGTGGTTTATGCAAGATGGTGCCCGGCCACATCGCACGGCCGACGTCTTTAATTTCCTGAATGAATATTTCGATGATCGTGTGATTGCTTTGGGCTATCCGAAACATACAGGAGGCGGCGTGGATTGGCCTCCCTATTCGCCAGACATGAACCCCTGTGACTTCTTTCTGTGGGGACACTTGAAAGACCAGGTGTACCGCCAGAATCTAGAAACAATTGAACAGATGAAGCAGTACATCTCATCTGCATGTGAAGCCATTCCGCCAGACACGTTGTCAAAGGTTTCGGGTAATTTCATTCAGAGACTACGCCATATTATTGCTACGCATGGTGGATATGTGGAAAATATCGTACTATAGAGTTTCCCAGACCGCAGCGCCATCTGTTGTTGAAAATTGTAACTACTGTAATTTCGAAAGTTTGTCTGCCTGAAAATGTACTGTTGTCCCAAGCATATTACAACAAACAGTGTGTTTCTATCGCTGCTCGTTTAGTTTTTATTGCCGTTTCAAATATACCGGTCATTTTTGAAACACCCTGTATATATCCCACTAGCCAGTGGTAACAGTGCTAAATTACCATTGGTCCAGACCACTGTTCTTCAAGTCCAACAAAGGCTAGTATTTCAAAGTTCAGACGGGACGTGTGTCACTTTGAATAAAACGCACACTTACGCCAACAGCATTAAAAGGTACAATTTTGCAAAACGTGACGTATTTCATCTTGGAGAAAGTCCACACCTTACTTAGACTGAATCAAAGATGTAATATGGGTGAAAGTGACGTATGCCACTTTCAAGGTAACAGCAGTTCATTTAAACAGAGCCAAAAGATATAATGTAACTAATCGTGGCCTATGCTACCTTTAAGAAAACATAAATTTTCTGAAACTGAGTCCGAAGTTGTAATATAGCTTAGACGTGAGGTATATCACGTTTATGAAAACAGAAATTTACTTAAACACAGTCAGAAACTACAATGTAGCTTAGAAATCAAAGTTTACTTAGAATCCAAAGATATAGCATAGCTTCGACTTGAAGTATGGCACCGCAGAATTTACAAAAGAAAACATCTTCAATGAAAATAATCCCAAATGGTACAATAGCTGGACGTGAGGTGCGGCATCCTTAAAGGGAGCAAGTATTCTTTTGCTTAAACAGCTCACAGCCGCGTCAGGTGTGGAGTATCATATAACACCGAACGCACCTCAGTAGAATGGAATGAGGAATTTTTAACAGTCAAGGCTAACTATAAAACACGCGACTCCAAATCGCACCGAGAATAGCAGTAAAATACAAGGCAAACATAAAGGCAAGCTACAGAATTTTATAATACCTATGTCTCCAGCTTCGAGTCTTAGTAATAGAGGCTTGATAGGAGATACTTCTGTGGTGTGATCAGATAATAGGTAACAGATTATGATCAAGACATAAGTTTAAAACTGTGGCGGCAACAACACCTACTGCTGACATGGTAGCCTTAAAATAAGATGATGGTATCCAAAGCAATTAAATTAGTCACGGGTCAACTAGACCCAACTATCAAAAAGCCGATACGCTAGTATTTGAGCTATTCTTAACGACAGCAGCGACAAGGCAACACGACGTTATGCGAGGGAGTCACCTAGCCGCATCTAACTCCTTTTAAGTTACAAGTGTCCTACCGCACGTAAAATGGAGTAGATAGCAAATTACAGTAATTAAAAAAATACAAGAAACAGTCTACAACGACCTTCGTAATGAAATACTGACATCAGTAGGCAAAGCCACGCGCGAATTTACGGTCACTGCAATTGCACCTTACCATTAACAAATGGGTTCAAATGGCTCTGAGCACTGTGGGACTTAACATCTGAGGTCATCAGTCCCTTAGAACTTAGAACTACTTAAACCTAACTAACCTGACATCACACACATCCATGCCCGAGGCAGGATTCGAACCTGCGACCGTAGCAGTCGCGCGGCTCCGGACTGAAACGCCTAGAACCGCTCGGCCACCGCGGCCGGCTCACCGTTAACAGCAAGCGACACGTACATAAATCCTTACAGATCAGTGACGCGTGCTCTTTCAGACAAAACTATGTAAACGTCAGTTAAGTACGCTCACCAAATATCTTAACACTAAACAATGACCATATAGAAACGCTACCAAGGCCAAAATGAAATTCAAGCTTCGTTACGCAAAAAAATGACCGATGCTGCACACGAACTACAGCAGAAATAAGATTTGACTCATCCACGTTAATGAGCACTACTTGCACATAAATCGTATGTCACAAAATACACACGCTCACATACAATCAATGTAAATCACAAGGTAACAGTTACACTGGCAGATTTACACTAGGCCATCCTCACTACTGTGACGCTGGTTGTGAACAGGAAGGCAAGAGAATCCCAGGCGCTTGACAACTATTTATTTCCAAAAAATACTTTCTCGTAAGCCTTACACTTCCATAAGTGCGGCTGCAAATAGCCAGATGTGCCACAGGTTCTGTGAATACTATCAGAAGTATATATGCCTCAACTCTGCGCCGCACAAACATCGGCTGCCGACGCCAGTACTCATCAGCTGAGTTCACTACAACGGCGCAGCAGAGCTACTCAGCACAACTCAGATCACTGCTCCAACCCACAAACACCGTCCCTCCGCGTTGCTCTCACCGGCCCGTCCAAGCTCCCTCCTCGCCACAGGCGCTGACCTCCAGCGGCCAACCCACCGCCAGACACACCTGCTACGGCAGTTATATCGAAACGGACGAATAAATTATCTGTATACCCGCCGCACGGTACACTCATAACGTTTTGTCTCATCGTTGTGTATTATAATGTAAACAACGTACGTAAACTGAACTAGTGCCCACTGATGACAGCAAAATACACTCCTGGAAATTGAAATAAGAACACCGTGAATTCATTGTCCCAGGAAGGGGAAACTTTATTGACACATTCCTGGGGTCAGATACATCACATGATCACACTGACAGAACCACAGGCACATAGACACAGGCAACAGAGCATGCACAATGTCGGCACTAGTACAGTGTATATCCACCTTTCGCAGCAATGCAGGCTGCTATTCTCCCATGGAGACGATCGTAGAGATGCTGGATGTAGTCCTGTGGAACGGCTTGCCATGCCATTTCCACCTGGCGCCTCAGTTGGACCAGCGTTCGTGCTGGACGTGCAGACCGCGTGAGACGACGCTTCATCCAGTCCCAAACATGCTCAATGGGGGACAGATCCGGAGATCTTGCTGGCCAGGGTAGTTGACTTACACCTTCTAGAGCACGTTGGGTGGCACGGGATACATGCGGACGTGCTTTGTCCTGTTGGAACAGCAAGTTCCCTTGCCGGTCTAGGAATGGTAGAACGATGGGTTCGATGACGGTTTGGATGTACCGTGCACTATTCAGTGTCCCCTCGACGATCACCAGTGGTGTACGGCCAGTGTAGGAGATCGCTCCCCACACCCTGATGCCGGGTGTTGGCCCTGTGTGCTTCGGTCGTATGCAGTCCTGATTGTGGCGCTCACCTGCACGGCGCCAAACACGCATACGACCATCATTGGCACCAAGGCAGAAGCGACTCTCATCGCTGAAGACGACACGTCTCCATTCGTCCCTCCATTCACGCCTGTCGCGACACCACTGGAGGCGGGCTGCACGATGTTGGGGCGTGAGCGGAAGACGGCCTAACGGTGTGCGGGACCGTAGCCCAGCTTCATGGAGACGGTTGCAAATGGTCCTCGCCGATACCCCAGGAGCAACAGTGTCCCTAATTTGCTGGGAAGTGGCGGTGCGGTCCCCTACGGCACTGCGTAGGATCCTACGGTCTTGGCGTGCATCCGTGCGTCGCTGCGGTCCGGTCCCAGGTCGACGGGCACGTGCACCTTCCGCCGACCACTGGCGACAACATCGATGTACTGTGGAGACCTCACGCGCCACGTGTTGAGCAATTCGGCGGTACGTCTACCCGGCCTCCCGCATGCCCACTATACGCCCTCGCTCAAAGTCCGTCAACTGCACATACGGTTCACGTCCACGCTGTCGCGGCATGCTACCAGTGTTAAAGACTGCGATGGAGCTCCGTTTGCCACGGCAAACTGGCTGACACTGACGGAGGCGGTGCACAAATGCTGCGCAGCTAGCGCCATTCGACGGCCAACACCGCGGTTCCTGGTGTGTCCGCTGTGCCGTGCGTGTGATCATTGCTTGTACAGCCCTCTCGCAGTGTCCGGCGCAAGTATGGTGGGTCTGACACACCGGTGTCAATGTGTTCTTTTTTCCATTTCCAGGAGTGTAGCATGTTTGGATTATAAAAATATGTGTTGTTTGCATAATAAACAGATGTGAATTTCCACAAATTAGTTACGTCTGTTCTGAAGCAATAATTTAATCAAAGTTTAAATATAAAATTTAAAAATCTGTAAACACTGAAGCTTTCAACTGGTACTATTTGAAAGGATATACACGGCTCTTACAGTTGCCCGCTCGCCCTCTCCTCCTTCCCTCCCCCTCCACTGCCAGTACGCATATCGAGTTACCCACCACATATTCCAGTTCTCACATTTCTCCAGCTAGTGTCATCTGAATAGTACAGTCGATCTGTGCTACGGATGGAAATTACAAATTAATACACAGAGAAGTCTGTCTTTCGCCACACCACCGACCTGATTTCGGCCTCTCATCTATGGCCAATCAATCACTCTCATTAACGCGTCCTGTACGAGGGTAGCCCAGAAAGTAATGCATCGCATTTTTTCTTCAACAATTCTTTATTGAACATAATGAGAATTACACACACGAAAGAATGGTTTTTATCTACACACCCTATATTTTTACCTAATCTCCATCTCATTCCTCCAGCGCAAAACATGGACGTGTGTGCCCTGTCGGTTCCAATCTTTGTCCTGGTGGCGGAGCCAGTGCTTCACTGGGTGACTCACCTCCTCACGTCCTCTTCCACGAATGGCATCGTTTAATGGCCCAGACAAATGGAAGTCCGAGGGGGCTGGTCAGGGCTGTAGGGTGGATGCGATAACACTGCCCAACCCTGTTTCACGACGTGTTCAGCAGTCTACAGACTTATGTGGGGCTAAGCGTTATCGTCTTGCAGCAAAACATCTCTCGTGTTTCTGAGGCGCCTAAGTCGCCGGAAGCGTGTCTTGAGTTTTATTAATGTGTTGACATATGCTTCTGAATTAATGGTACCGCCTCTTGGCATCACATCAATGAGAATCACACCTTCCAAATCTCAGAACACCGTTCATGACTTTCCCGCCGGAAGCAGTTGCTTTGACTTCATTTCTTCTGAGGGGAGTGGGAATGGCTCCATTCCATCGACTGTCGTTTTGTTTCGAGCTCACAATGGTGAACCTATGTTTCATCATCTGCCACACTCCGGGATAAGAAGACCTCTCCATCAGCTTCGAAACGTTGCAAAAAATCAAGACACCGCGGGACCCATCTTGCACACACTTTTGAATATCCAAAGAGTGGGGATAATTGCATCCACACTTTCTTTGCTGATTGACAGATGCAGCGCCAACTGCCGAGTCGTAATGCGTCTGTCATCGCGAATGACGTCAGCTCGTTGCAACACCTTAGGTGAGACAGCCGTGGATGATCTCCACAACCTCTGCAAATCGTGGAGCTCCGCCTAACCGGCTTCTGATGACCTCACCCTCCGTACTCGGCGACTAACTGTACTTCTGTCGACAGCGGATGCTCCATAGGCTTTGCACAAGCGTTTGTGAATATTCCCCACAGTTTCTTTCTCTGCAGTGAGAAATTCAATGACGGCACGTCGCTTGTATAACGTACAACACCTACAGACGCCATTTGAAACTGTCCTGCAGCTACGCTATCTGTCAGAAGTGACGGAAACTTGGAGTGCTCACTCAGGAGACTTCAAATAATACATACGTAACGTTTCTCATTCAAAAAAATGGTTCAAATGGCTCTGAGCGCTATGGGACTTAACTTCTAAGGTCATCAGTCCCCTAGAACTTAGAACTACTTAAACCTAACTAACCTAAGGACATCACACACATCCATGCCCGAGGCAGGATTCGAACCTGCGACCGTAGCGGTCACGTGGTTCCAGACTGAAGCGCCTAGAACCGCACGGCCACACCGGCCGGCCCGTTTCTCATTCGTAGGATTGTTTTCTGCTGATAAAAAAAATTGCGGTGCATTTCTTTTTGAGCAACCCTCGTAGTGAAGACCGACTGAACGTAGGAGACTAAACAGGGACACATTTCCTTAGTAGCCAACACTGAAAACCGACGGAAATTTGTACAGTATAAGGCCACGCCTGTGGTATACATACTCTCACGTTTATCCTTACCATAAAATTTCACACTTTTTCGTTCTATGCTATGCGTATGTTACGTCGATCTTCACCCTTCCCAATTTTCACAGTTCGTTTCCAATACTAGAGTAACTTGTACTTTGTGTTGCACTTCGCCAACCCGTTTCATGTAGCAAGTCATCCAGTTCCCACATATCCTCCTCTTCATGTAGCAGCTTCGACCCCAATAAAGTGGAGCACCTAGTCCCAGCATCCAATATCCTATACTATAACTACTATTCCAGGTACCCTACTGTAGCACTACACCCACATTCTAGATTTTATTCAGATAAGTCTCCTTTCTATCTTACCCCACTATAATTTCTATACACTTCCACTTCCCTACAACGAAATTCATACCGACATATATCCTTCATTTCTAACCCCAGGCATTTCTAAGCTGAAGTGTTCAGGAATTGTGATGGGAGTATTGCTTGCTGGTAGTGCGTAGGCATAATTACATAGGTGAACATTAATAAAATAGACAAAGTGCAGGGACGAGTTCTTGGCTCGAAAAGGAGGAAAGAAGTTCCTACGAATGTGTTCCGGGAAATACAACGTCGACACGGTAGATGGCACTGACGACGTTCGTCTAACCACGTGCCGGTGGTTCCTTAGACGGTGCCGCACCTCATGTCTCTGAGCACGTCCGACGTTACCTGAATGACATCATTCCAGATTGGAAGAAGAGGAGCAGAAGATGAACTTCATCGGCAGTGGTGTCCTAGATGTCCGTACCTCACTCCTTGTGACTCTTATCTGTGGGGCTACTTAAAAGCCCACACTTTTGTCTCCTCTATCGCCCGCCCGGTTGGCCGTGCGGTCTAACGCACACTATGTCGGCGATTGCTGCGCAAACAAGTTCTCCACGTACGCGTACACCACCATTACTCTACCACGTAAACATAGGGGTTACACTCGTCTGGTGTGAGACGTTCCCTGAGGGGTCCTCCGGGGGCCAAACCGCACAATAACCCTGGGTTCGGTGTGGGGCGGCGGAGGGGTGAAGTGGACTGCAGTAGTGGTCGTGCGGTTGCAGACCACTGCGGCTGCGGCGGGGACGGGGCCTCTCCGTCGTTTCTTGGTCCCCGGTTAACATAACATAACATAACATAACATCCCCCCTATGCCTGACACTCTTGAAAGTCTGCGACATCCCATTGTTGAAGCTGTGAATTCGACAACGAGAGACCAGCTGCTTCGAGTGTGGCAGACAATGAGCCATCATTTTGAAATTTTTCGTGTAACACATAGTACTCACATTGAATGCGTAAAAATTTGAACTTTTCTGTTTCCAGGAACGTTGGAATTGTGTTTCTATCTTTTATAGTTTGGAAGCATTAAATGTCTCAAATCTGTTCCGTCTTTTTGAATAATCCAGTACTGCCATTATCAGACAAAGCATTTTCTTCTTTGAATGTAATTTTTAACAAAAAAAAATGGTTCAAATGGCTCTGAGCACTATGGGACTCAACATCTTAGGTCAGAAGTCCCCTAGAACTTAGAACTACTTAAACCTAACTAACCTAAGGACATCACACACACCCATGCCCGAGGCAGGATTCGAACCTGCGACCGTAGCAGTCCCGCGGTTCCGGACTGCAGCGCCAGAATAATTTTTAACACAATCACTGTAGGTCCTAGTTGCAGAGAACAACAAGACACGTGTTGCAGCCATCAATGCTTCGATATTTAGCATTTAATGGGTTCGTGCTACTTATCGTTAGGTACTGGACCATATAAAACGCAGCACCTCTGCATTTCACATGTCTTTTCTACAAGAGGAGACGCATTTACATTTATAGGTTGTATTAGGACAGTTGAAGATCTTGGTTCTGATTTGATTTCCTTTAACACATGACAAAAAAAACCCTTTACGTATTCCGTTGCTCCATGAAACTTCGCTTACTACATATTCCATTAAAGTAATTGATTTGCATTGTTGTTCATTCAACGGTCAACTATGAAACACATTGTAATATTTGCAGGGTATTAATACCGAGGTGTAAGTGCTATGCACTCGAACCAACTTTCAGCCTCACCCTGTCCCACCACCACTATCAGTAGCGTCATTCACGTGTGCTGCACAAATTACAGTGGAAAGGTTTGTGGTGTAGCCTCTTGTCCTCCTTCCAGCCCTTCTAAAAATATCAGTTACCTCTTGCGGTTTCTTTCGTGGCACCTATACAGCAATCAATTTTTTATCTTCATCTTGATCGTAATATTTCTCAGACATCACCACAGCATCATTATTCCTATGTATTTTAACTAACGGAAAGCATTTCCTGCCGATAAAATTTTTAAGTTTTCAGCAAACTTCTCTTTAACTGCACAATGTGCAGTTATCTATAGATTTAAATTATCAGTCATCATCTAGTTTGTCTGATTTTATCATTTCAGAGATATGTTCATTTTTGCCTGAAGAGCGAAGCAGTAATAAAGGAAAAGAATTACTAGCGTGATGTTTACACTGACTTTTAATTTACTGAGTGCAATCTGGTAAAGCTTTTGATACAAATTTAAACGCGAAAGGGTGATGTACAGCATAGAAGGAAGCATTCGAAACATTTTCATAAATCACACAGCACTTTCTGAGAGACGTTTCTCTTGTGAAAGGCATTCATTCTTGTGTGAGCCCCATTGACAATGCAAAGCTTCCTGCTAATGACAGCCACATTCATACAAAATCTCTCTACAGTCAGTTCGGAAGGCAACGCAGAGAATTCCTTTATAATCTGCATAATATTAATCGTTTCCATGCAGACCACACTGTTGGCGTATATCGCTCTTATTCGACGATCTTTCCTTGCACAATGTGCGTCTCGATTTACATATTCCTGCTACGCGGATCGTGTTTCTCTCGGCAATAAAAGGGATTCGCCTGCGACATTTATTCCATTCCTAAATTCTGCGAGCTTTTCTAGCTGGCAGTAACCATGCATATTAAGGAACATCCATCAACGCCACGGCGCCGAGGCCCTAGCACTCGCGTTTAAACCATTAGGCGCTACTGCCATATCGTACACTGCGCTCCCGTGTACTACTGTGCTTCCGACCCCACGGAAAGAGACGTAACATCTCGAAACACTACTAAGCACTCAGTTCGATTCACGATATTATTGATCCCGTTTCAGACATTCAAAGATTCAATTCTCGGACTGGTAGATATGCTGACGGAGACAGTAACGAATACGCTGATGAGCCAAAACATTACGACCACCTGCTTAATAGCTTGTTTGTCCCTCTCTGAAACGAAATTCAACACCGATTCTGCGTATCAGGGATCCGACAGTTGGTTGGTAGGTTTTTGGAGGTATGTGGCATCAAATGTCTACGAATAGGTCATGTAATTCGCGTAAATAACGGGCCTCTGATTAGTGTACAGGGTGATGGCACCCGATAGAGAACCAGATGGGTTTCACAGAATTTACGTTAGGCGAATCCGGACGCCGGGACAACAACGTGAGTTCAGTGTAATGCTCCTCAAACAACTCTGGCACGGTTCTGACTCCGACAAACGGACAGTTATACCGCTGAAAGATGACATCGCCGTCTGGGAAGGCATCAATACGAAGGGACGCAGGTGGTTTGCAGGTATCAACATGTCTTCCTTTATTGTCACAGGTCCCATGGAGGAGTAAGTCTCCCGTAGCATAATACTGCTCCCAACAGCTTGCGTCCGTGGAGCGCCGTTCTCCTCGACGATTGCGTTTGTGGAGACGGCTATCGGCCTAGTGTAGCAAAAAATGATTCATCCGAAGAGCCGACACGTTTCCACTGATTGACAGTGGAATCCCACTAGTTCCATGCCCACTGGAATCGTAATGTCGTTGGGTCAAAATGTGAACACTAGAGGTGGGTGTCTACCGCGAAGCTCCATTTTCAACAATGTACGATATGAACGGTGTGCCTCGGAACACTTTTGCGCGCACCAGCATTATGCTCTTTCAGCAGAGATGCCAGAGATCACCATGTAAACTTTACAGATCAGTCAAGCCTCTGAATCCCACCTTCTGTGAAGGTCCAAATATTTAGCGCCTAGTGGTTGTTTCACTGTCCTTCTACCTCTTTCCTTAGATGCTCACGACGGTAGCACGTGAACGTTCAACCAGCTTCTCTGTTTTCGAGACACTCGTTCACAGGCTCTGTGTAATATTAATTTGCCCTTTCTCAAAGCTGCTTATCTCTACAGATTTCCTCATTGGCAGTCCATGTCTCCACTAGGGTCATTCCTCGTGAGTGTATGCTCCACTTACATATTTTTGTTACGCGTCACGTGTCCGCACTGTCATCAGGTGGCATCCAACATCGCGGTGGGCAGTGTTCATAACGTTTTGGCTTATCAGTGTACAAAAATTGTCTAACAGTACCATTACTCTGAAGACCAACAGGCTCTACAAGCTAGTTATACGAGACTGTTTCAGCTGTGACACTGATGAACAAGACGTTGGTACGAACTGTCAGATCAATATATCCGAACAACAGACACAGCAACTGTACCGTCCTTTCAAACACCTGAAAGACACGGGCGAGAACACCTGCGACACTAGGTCGAGTAACGCTGCTGCTAATGCAAACTATGTGCAAAATGTGTTAACCAGCCAAGGCGTATTACATCTTCCAATACAGGTAGTAAAATCTATTTAAAAAACTTTATGCGACATTTTTTTTATTCGTGTCAGAAGCACCATGGAAACAGGAATATAAAAAAGTGAATAGCACACAGAAAAAAATTAATTACAGGCATATATATATATATATATATATATATATATATATATATATATATATATATATATATATATGTGTGTGTGTGTGTGTGTGTGTGTGTGTGTGTGTGTGTGTGTGCACAGAAACAATATGTTATAGGCATTTGGCCCATAAGCGGGCTACGTCGACAGCATTTGGGGTTGCCAACATCAGATCCTCTAAAGTGCAGTGTGAAGGACATTCAGGGTAGTTATACATGTGCTGGGTCGTCTGCACCTCTCCACAGTCGCAGAGATTAGATGTAGTAGAATATCCCCAATTCAGAAGGTTATCTCTTGACCGCGCAGTGTTGGTGCGTAGCCTGTTTAGTGATCTCCAGACCACCCAGTCCTCATCGTAACCTGGTGCCAATTCTTCCTTTGGTTCCATCCAGTGCCCTTCTCCCGACCGCTTCCATCTCTCCACCCCAGATCCAGGTTGGTCGCTAAAATCTTCGGTTGCTCTGAGAAAACTGCGTCTACATTTCAAGCATTTGGTGGCTGGCTGAGTTTTGTGGAGGAGGTGGCTCTCTGCCATCTCAGCCCTCGCTCTTTCGCTATAGGCTGCCGCTTCTCTTCGCACTTCAGGAGGTGCAATCCCAGCAAGATGGTAGAGCTTGTCTGTTGGCGTCGGTTTCAGACATCCAGTGACGAGCCTGCAGGTCTCGTTCAGAGCAATGTCGACCTGTTTAGCGTGGGTAGAGTTGTACCAGACACTGCTTGCATATTCGCCTGCTGGGAAGCGAACTGCTAGTGCTGTGGTCCTCACTACCTCTGGCTTTGCGCCTCAGGAGGAGTTCGTTATTTTCCGAAGAATATTATTTCTGCCGCTCACCTTCATTTTGGTGTTAATACAGTGCTGTTTATACGTCAGAGCCCTGTCTAGGGTTACTCCTAGGTATTTGGGGTTAACGCAGTGTTCGAAGAGTGTTTCCTTCCAGAAGACACGCAGCTTACGGGATGCCTGCTTGTTACGGAGAGGGAAGGCGCAAACTTGTGTTTTGTTAGGGTTCGGCTTGAGTTGATTGTCGGCGTAGTACTGACAGAGCATGTCTAGCGCATCCATGAGCTTTGTCTCAACATCCTCAAAGGAGTCACCCTGTACGGCCATAGCACGGTCATCGGCGTAGATATAGTTTTCCGTACCAGCTGGCAGTGGTTGATCATTGGTGTATATGTTGAAAAGTAAGGGTGCCAGTACGCTGCCCTGAGGGAGACCATTTTTCTGGGCCCGCCACCTGCTATGCATCCCTTGGAATTCCACAGAGAGCCTACGGTTCTCTAACAGAGTTCTAACTGTGGATGTGAATTTAAAGTCCCTGGTAATGGCATACAGCTTCTTCATTAGCAGACGTAAGTTGACGTTGTCATATGCGGCTGTCAAGTCTATAAAGGCGACACCGGTTATTTTCCGGTTCTGATAGCCGTCTTCAATCAGCTGCGTGAGGTTAGTTACCTGAGATGTAGTGCTTTTCCCTGGGCGGAAACCTGCTTGTTGGGGGATTAGGTAGGGTTCTATGGCACTGGAGAGGCGATCCTGGAGTATTCTTTCAAAGATTTTAAAGATATGGCTGAGAAGTGATACGGGTCGGAAATTTCTGGGGTCATCAGCATTTTTGCCTGGTTTTAAAATGGCAGTAACTTTAGCCTTCCTCCAGATTGTGGGAATCTGACATGTTTCCATGCAATTGTTAAACAGTTTCAGTAGCCATTGTTTAACGTTGGGACCAAAGTGTTTAATCTGTTCAAAAAAAAAAAAAATCCCATCCAGGCCCGGGGCCTTCCTTAGCTTGCATTTCGCTATGGCTTTGTCCAGATCTGCCATTGTGAGAGGGGTGGTCAGAGTTGAATTTTCTTGGTGTTCAATCCTGTCTATTTTGGTCTCCGACTTCCTGATTTTGGTGTCGGGTTTCTCATTCTTGAGAAGCTGGTGGGCTATTTGGTCGGCTGTGACGGGAGCATGTCCCCGAGAGAAAGTCGGGTCATTGTTGAGACGTTTAAGGAGTGTCCAGGCTTTCTGACTGCTCCTTTTCATGTCCAATTCCTCTATTGTCCTCAGCCATTTCTCTCCCCTGGTTTTAGCTAGTGACTCGGTTAGCTGCTCGCCCGCAGTGACATAATCACCATTAATCGTGTCCAGAAATGCAGCATCCACTGTTATATTAGAAGGTGTAACATTCATTTCGGTTTTGATGTAGCACAATAGCACAAGGGAGTTTACTGAACGCTGATTAAGTGAAATACTTTACGTGTGTTATTAGCATTGGTGTTGCATTACTCCTACAGAGGCTTCTGATGCAGTATTTTGTTGCCCCGATTTACCTTTACTGTTGAATATAGAGTAGGGATTCCTGAATATTCTCTGATGATTTATTTTCTGAGTACAGACACAGAATGGCTTACACTGCAGTCAGAGGGTAGATGAGACGAGCTTTCGTCTCATCGGATACAGTGCCGTCAATATCGCATACACAGCAACATCAAAGACAGTGAAACCCCACAGTAAGCTGGTCTTGAGGACGCGAGCGACAGTGTTGCACCCAATGTTGCCCCCTTCTTAGAATAATTAGTATAAAATGGTATAAGTTCATGGTGATAATTTTAAATTTAGTGAAATAATCTCGTAAAACTACAATCAGTAACATAGACTTCCTCGTACATGATTATATCGCATAAAACTTTCGGCCTCATTAATAAGCAGTGTGGGTACTGGCTTTAGACCTAGATATTCGATCCACACTTTGCCATGGAGTGAAGATGATGTCGTTGCCCGTGGTTGAGGTATGTTTCGTTACAAAGGAGAGTTGTTGAAACGAGTTGACTGTCGGTGCCTGTGGATCAGACAGGAACCTATAAGCATAATGCACAATGAGACTTACCGGTCGTAACACATAGTCTGGGTATAGGGCTAGCAGCGTAGGTATCCGTGGCCAGACGAGTACCTTGTAATAGATATCGAAAAAGACTTTAAAAATCGAAGTCTTGTTAATACATGCGACTCGCGTTCGTAATGCATCCAAATGACACGATAACCATACATTCAGCAAACCTGACGCTTATCTCCCCAACCGTATGGTTTAAAACCTTAAATGCTTTGAAAAAAGTCTACTTTCAGTTCTCTGAGTTACGTTAACCAAGACAGGCTGTTGTCAAAAACCTTCATGATCCTAATCAGATCTGCGCTCGGGAGGGAGACTTCCACATTCAGGGCAGGTGGGTGGCAAATGCACCATGTGCAGTGAAAGTATGTGGACACTGCCTGAAGCCAGAGCGTGGAGATCACTCTTCCAGTATTTTCAGTGACAGCTCCAATAAACCTGTCACTTTTATAGGGCTGGAGGTGATACAATACGCAGCAAAGTAGTCCACGAATGGGTAGCATTATACGTGACACTTTATAAAATATCATATGGCACTGTTTGGGATGGAAGATGTGATGCTAAAGACTCCCCTTTTCTCAGCCACGTAAGAGAGCTAAGCTGCATTTTTACCTGAAATATCGATGCGTCTGGAAGGACATGAAGGCATCTCAAGATATCCCACTGGAGAAACTATAGCAGAATGTTATGCTTCCAAGTGATACCAGTAGAAACAAACCTAGCGTCCTCCAGAAGAGTCAGGCTAGCTGTGAAAGCTATTGACGAGCGATCTAGATACGAAAACCCAAAAAAAGCGTCGAGACACTATACTGTGTTAGTCTCTTTCGCACTTCACTGCTAGGAAGAACCTCCCTCACCACCATTCAGGCGCGCAAAGTCATTCCCTTATTCCTGGAGGGGTAGTGAAATGGCTTAGTGTATCTTGTCTCTAAAATATAGTCCAAGTAGGCAACTATGAATGTATTCATCATTGGAATGAAAATCCAGCTGTAATTCTCAGCAAGATTCATTAGTTTCGCAATGCTGGATCGCGCTTATGTGATGTCAGCCAGTCCAACGATGTAGTTCATTATTTTCGCTACGCTTCTCTGTCTGTCTCGGAGACTAAACATCGCAGGATGGCAGTACACCTCATCTTGTTTCTCGTAGTATGAGAACGGTGTTTATCGTCTTTCAGTGTGGATATTGCTCCTTCAGTTCTCCCTCCACTGCAGAAGCTCTGTAGCCTCTCAGGACGGAATTATCAATAGCTCAAAAATGAGTTGTTGAGAAAGGCGTTAAGTTCTGTCTGTATCATGAGCTTCATTACCTGCACTCATTTCTGCTCCGCTGAGAGACTGAACCATTTTACCATTGAGATTTTCTGTCTACGCACCCCCTATTTTTTCGGTTCAGTGAAGAACTTTCGACAAAATGGGTATAGTTTTGGGACGGCAAGATAATCTCAGGGAGACTTCGAATTTCGTGTTTTCTCTTGCAGCATTCGACAGTCATAAATAGTGTCACAAGATCTGATCGGCTGACACCCACGTTTGTCTTTTTCTTGTCCATGTTTGTCAGTCGTCTCTAGGGAGACAACGATGCATTGGTTGATGATATCTGTACATGAGTCATCTCTTTCGGGGCAGTAATTTCCCCTGTTCCTTTTTGCAGCAATTATATCCTGCTGTACTTTGTAGAGCTTGAATAACATTGATGCGCCACCATTCCACTCCACCCAGTAGGAAAAATGGTCACTGCCGCGTAATGTACAAATATATAAAAAACATCAGTCCCTCCGCATTGAAGAATTTCTAGCGAACTGAACACAGGATGACATTCTCAACGTTGAGAGACCTTCAGAACTATCTTCTGGCGTACGCCACGGGTATGTTATTCGACCAGTACTTCTCACAACAAACATAAATGACCACCTAGTGGATAACGTCGGAAATACCGTGAGACTTTTCGAAGATGATTCTGTTGTATAGAGGCAATTTTTAACGCTGGAAAACTAAATCGAAATTGTAGAAGACCTGCAGAGGACCGACGCTAGAAGCAGTAAGTGGCAGTTGACCATCAGCATAGACCAATGTAAACTGTTACGCACGAATAGACAGAATGACTCATAATTACACAATTCCATTATCACTAGAAGCAGTCGCATCCATAAAATTTCTGGGACTATGCATATGGAGCGATTTTAAGTGGATTCATTTAATGGCAAGTAAGGCAGACTGAAATTCACAGTGAGCATCTTCAGGAAGTGTAGTCCGTCAACAAAGGAGGTAACTTACAAAGCACGAAAGCGTCCTGGAGACGATCAAGATCAGCCAACTCCAGTGGGAAGCTCTGCGATGAGAAGTGCTCTGTATCGCGGTATGGTCTACTGCTAAAGCTCCGAGAGCGTATGTTCCTGGATGTCGAGGAATATATTGCTTCCTCTTGCGTACATATCGCGAAACGACTTTGAAGATATAATTAGATCTGAGCTCACAGCTCACTAACAATCGCCTTTCCCGCGAAACGTTCGTGGCTGAAACAGGGGAAGGGCGAAGTGGCACTGGTCCACAAAATATCCTCCGCCAAACACCGTAAAGTGTTTTCCTAAGTACATATGTAGATTTGGATGTAGAATTAAACATTTCAACATAAAATCGTATTAAAGTCGTGTTGGTGACAATATCGATCTAATTGTAAATTGTAGTACGAAACAGTAGTCAGGAAAATCACGTCTTAAGGCGAAAAAAAAAAAAAATGTGAAACGTGGTTGCTTGTGACACTTCCTGGCGAAAAAGGATAAGAAGACGAGCGAAATTAAAAGAATTTCACCTCAATGGTTTTAAGGCAACCTATTACTGTATCTCCGAAAAATTAGTCATGTGTTTTTTTTTCCGCAAACACAGGGGAAAGAATTCATAGCATCAATACTGCAAAATAAAAACTCATACATTTTAAAAGATTATCTTTCGCAAATATTCACAAAGAATAGAGAAGTACACTAACTTTCGTCGCGTCTTTCAGTTGGACATGAATTTGGTTACTGTCTTGTAAATCGAGCAGAGCGAATCGAGTAATAGGAGGTGCATTCAAGTTCTAAGGCCTCCGATTTTTTTTGTAATTAACTACTCACCCGAAATCGATGAAACTGGCGTTACTTCTCGACGTAATCGCCCTGCAGACGTACACATTTTTCACAACGCTGACGCCATGATTACATGGCAGCGGCGAAGGCTTCTTTAGGAGTCTGTTTTGACCACTGGAAAATCGCTGACGCAATAGCAGCACAGCTGGTGAATGTGCGGCCACGGAGAGTGTCTTTCATTGTTGGAAAAAGCCAAAAGTCACTAGGAGCCAGGTCAGGTGAGTAGGGAGCATGAGGAATCACTTCAAAGTTGTTATCACGAAGAAACTGTTGCGTAACGTTAGCTCGATGTGCGGGTGTGTTGTCTTGGTGAAACAGCACACGCGCAGCCCTTCCCGGACGTTTTTGTTGCAGTGCAGGAAGGAATTTGTTCTTCAAAACCTTTTTGTAGGATGCACCTGTTACCGTAGTGCCCTTTGGAACGCAATGGGTAAGGATTACGCCCTCGCTGTCCCAGAACATGGACACAATCATTTTTTCAGCACTGTCGGTTACCCGAAATTGTTTTGGTGGCGGTGAATCTGTGTGCTTCCATTGAGCTGACTGGCGCTTTGTTTCTGGATTGAAAAATGGCATCCACGTCTCATCCATTGTCACAACCGACGAAAAGAAAGTCCCATTCATGCTGTCGTTGCGCGTCAACATTGCTTGGCGACATGCCACACGGTCAGCCATGTGGTCGTCTGTCAGCATTCGTGGCACCCACCTGGATGACACTTTTCTTATTTTCAGGTCGTCATGCAGGACTGTTTGCACAGAACCCACAGAAATGCCAACTCTGGAGGCGATCTGTTCAACAGTCATTCGGCGATCCCCCAAAACAATTCTCTCCACTTTCTCGATCATGTCGTCAGACCGGCTTGTGCGAGCCCGAAGTTTTTTCAGTTTGTTGTCACACGATGTTCTGCCTTCATTAAACTGTCGCACCTACGAATGCACTTTCGACACATCCATAACTCCATGACCACATGTCTCCTTCAACTGTCGATGAATTTCAGTTGGTTTCACACCACGCAAATTCAGAAAACGAATGATTTCACATTGTTCAAGTACGGAAAACGTCGCCATTTTAAGTATTTAAAACAGTTCTCATTCTCGCCGCTGGCGGTAAAATTCCATCTGCCGTACGGTGCTGCCATCTCTGGGACGTATTGACAATGAACGCGGCCTCATTTTAAAACAATGCGCATGTTTCTATCTCTTTCCAGTCCGGAGAAAAAAAATGTGAGGCCTTAGAACTTGAATACACCTCGTACAAAAAATGAGACGTCGTTTTTTGCAAGATCACAAGTAATAAAGTACACAAAAGACAAAGGAAATGTCCACGTGTATTGTGTAACATAGTATGCGTCTATTGAATGGGCATAACAAAACGTTGTAGGATTGAGACGTTCACTCGTATTACATTGTGCATTTTAACAGCGAACCTCTGTTTTTATTTTTGACATAATAAAAAGCAGCAAGTGACATCATACTGATGCTGCTTTGTGAGACAGTTAAAAAAACGCAGCGCAGAGGATCGGTTGGCGCGTAAATGGAGAAGAGCCACTAAACACGGAGGCGCCGGTGCGGACGTCATCTGACGGTCTCGGGGTTGCCTTTACTGCCGGATGTGTTTACGGGGAGCGCTAACGTAAACCGGAAGGGTGGCGCGGCGAGCCGGCTGGGACTCCCACGCCAGAAACCAGGCAGGCAGCAGGCAGCAGGCAGCAGGCAGCAAACGGCGGGCACGGGTCCAAATAAACGCCGCACCGGCGCTCGTTTGTTTTCCCGCAGCACTACATTTACGGCCATATTTCCACGGCTGTCGAACTCGGTTCAGTGGTAGAACGACGATGACCAAGCTGTTCCCACTCCGCGTCACCTACGATTCATTCCTACAGTTCCCGTTATACGACAATACGATAGTCGGGATCAGTGGCGGTGCGTGGTGTTGCAGTGTTGCACTACTCTCAATCATTTTACACGTCTTATGTCAATCAAAGAATGTTCCTTTAAAGTTGTTCGATAGAGAGCGGAATATGTGAAAAACTCAGGGCGCAAGATGAGGTGAATAAGATGGCTGTGGAATGACTTCCCGTATAGTGTTTTCTGTTAGTCTGGTATAATTACGGTGGGCGTCGTCGTGCAGTAGCATGTCGCTGTTCTTGGAATGCGTCTACAAGATGTTTCAGTTGGTGACAACAAATGTCAGCAGTGATGGATACACCTCGGGGAAGCAATTTGTAGTACACCACGCCGTCGCTGTTCCACGTGCACAACATTATACTTCGTGGATGCGCGCAAGTGTTTGTTCAAATGGCTCAAATGGCTCTGAGCACTGTGGTACTTAGCACCTCTGCTCATCAGTCCCCTAGAACTCAGGACTACTTAAACCTAACTAACCTAAGGATATCATACACATCGATGCCCGAGGCAGGATTCGAACATGCGACTGTTGCAGTCGCGCGGTTCCGGACTCAGCGCCTTGTACCCCTCGGCCACCATGGCCGGAGCAATTGTTTGTACGGAGAGTTACTATTTTGATTCAGCTCAACCATTCTTTTCTTCTCCTCATGTTAGCGTAAAGACACCATTTGCCGTCAGCAGTAACGGTATAGGACAGGACTGGTCGGTGTTGTTTGCGGTTCGATTGATGACGAGTGTGATGGCTGGGTGTTGTGTGCTGTCCTTAGGTTAGTTAGGTTTAAGTAGTTCTAAGTTCTAGGGGACTGATGACCATAGATGTTAAGTCCCATAGTGCTCAGAGCCATTTGAACCATTTTTTTGATGACGAGTAAGCAGAGATGCGCGTATGGCTACCAGCCGATTTTTGTGAATTAGGCTTGTATTGTATTGTATTGTATGTTAACCGGGGACCTAGAAACGACGGAGAGGCTACGTCCCCGCCGCAGCCGCAGTGGTCTACAACCCCACGACGACTACCGCAGTCCACTTCACCCCTCCGCCGCCCCACACCGAACCCAGTGTTAGTGTGCGGTTCAGCCCCCCGTGGACCCCCCCAGGGAACATCTCACACCAGACGAGTGTAACCCCTGTGTTTGCGTGGTAGAGTAATGGTGGTGTACGCGTACACGGAGAACTTGTTTGCTCAGCAATCGCCGACGTAGTGTAATTGAGGCGGAATAAGGGGAACCAGCCCGCATTCGCCGAGGCAGATGGAAAACCGCCTAAAAACCATCCACAGACTGGCCGGCTCACCGGACCTCGACACAAATCCGATGGACGGATTCGTGCCGGGGACCGCACGGCCAACCGGGCGGGCCTGAATTAGGCTTAGAGCATGCAGTAACCACATACCCACTTTTCGAACCTTCCTCATTGCATGTAAATGTCGGACGATGGTGCAAAGATCACAGTTCATCACATTTGCCAGTTCTAGAGTACGCTGACGTGGATCATTGTGAATTAATGCTTGTAAACAATCTTTATCAAACCGTCAAGGTCTTCCTGAACGTGAAGAGTCACTAATGTCAAACCGATTCTCCTTAAAACGAGAAAACCATCTTTTACCGTGCTCTGTCCAATGGCGTTATCTCCATATACGGCACAAATGTTTCTGACTGCCTCCGCTGCTGTCAACCCTCTGCTGAACTCAAATAGAAGAATGCGTCGGAAATGTTTCGATTTCTCCACTTCGCACACCATTGTCTAGCGTCCACAGCTCCAATCATTACGTCCAAATGACAAAAAGGCAACATGAAAACTCAAGTAACAACAGTGAATTACAAATAAAAAACGACAATCGATAAATAAACCCATAGCTACCGGAAAATCTATATGCAAAACAAAAAACGTTGCGAACTTGTGAAGCAATCTAACTCTCTGAACAGGGACGAGTCGAAACTTGTCCTTAGCACCAGGAAGCATGCTCACCAGGGATATTGCAGGCGACGTGCTGGCTCACTGACTTGAAGCGGTTCCAAATGCCCCGTTCAGCAGCGGCACCCAATGGAAGACATTTCTCCCCGCTTTCTCTACTCCTCCCGCAACTTGTTATCCAAACCGTTAGGGTACACCATTCCTCCACTCACAATATTATCAATATTGTTGTTTCGACAGCAGTTATAATAATTTTGTTTCGTTCACAAATTTGTTTTGAGGGCAGATATTAGGAGGAAAAGTTTTCTCATCATAAGTGCATTTTATGTTTTTGTCAATCGTACGTAGTGTTTAGATTTAATACTAACGTTGTAGAATTTGGTATAGTTGCTAGAGTATTGCTATTGCTGGCGTTACTGCAGCTGTAATGTTCATATTTATTTATCATGTGAATGAATATTATTTTAAGAACTTTAGGTACGGTTGAACTTTTGCAAATTATATTAAAAATCTACTAAGAAGAATTTTCAAAGGAAATAAGAGAAACAGAATTTTTAGCTGTTATGAATGATGAAACTAATGACACACTAAATGTATTTCAGATTCCTGTAGTATACCGTCAAGTTGTAAGAAATAAGCCGATAGAAGTGTTCCGGATTTCCCTGCCACTTTCAAACAAGACGTACAGATGTCAGTTGAAAGTTTGCTAGAAAAATTAGACAAGCATTAAACACATTAGACTCCCCAAAAATAAACTGCAGAGGAGTAAGATGGGAATCCGTTATGGTCGGTTCCTCTCACAGGCTATAAATTAGCTAAAAAAATTCTGTTACTGACGGAGAATACGTATATTACCGATTAAGTGAATCTAATAATGAGCAAGACAGCATCGATCAACAACAGTGTGATTTTTTTTTCGAGTTTGCAGCGAACATGTGCACTGTTCTGAAACAGCCCACAACGGACCGCGATCGCTGATGAAGTGGTGAGAAAAGGTTTGCCTTTATCTTCTCTTACTAGGTGGAATTCCCGATTGTGATTCGTAAACACAGTTCATGACTGCAACAAAGACATTGCTGAGTTTATGAATTACATATTGGAAGGTGACTCTATAATGAGTGAAACTACAATCTTCCACGCTCTTATCCGCAGCTCGAGATCTAGTGGCTAGCGTTGCTGCCTCTATGTCACGGCGTCCTGGGTTTGATTCCGGGCCGGGTTGGGATTTTCTCCACCCAGCGACTGGGTGTTTGTGTTGTCTTTAACATTTCATCATTCATGAAAGTGGCGAGATTGCTGTGAACAAATATTGGGAATTTGTACGGGCGCTGATAACCGCACAGTAGAGCTCCCCACAAATGAAACATCAATTTTCCAGGCTCTTGATCATAAAAAATTCTGTCAAGTGTAGTTTTAATTATTGCTTCGAATTCTTTTCTATAATTATGGCACTAGCCGAAGCTACATTCGGTTAGCTACAGCATGGAGATACTGCACATTAGGCGATTTCACGGTTTGAAATAAATATTATCAAGACTTGAGAAGAAATGGATATCACCATTGGTAATGAATCTAGTGATTGCTCGGTAAAGAAAAGAAAGTTGTACAAGACTGAGGGGAAATGAGACGAAGAAGAGGTGTGCAATGTAATGATTTCTGAGAGTAAAAGTCGTTTTAATTTCTCGGGTCATTTTGCAGCTTCGTCATTGTTACCTCCAACAAATATTCCCTTGTACTGTTGTAAGTTACCTGAAGATATCTTAAAGGAATTGTGTTCAGTGTGTACGTTTTTTGATAAGCTAAAACTATGTCATGAACTATCTTCTGTTTAAACTATCACAAGAATTTAGATCATTGTCTGTTGCTCATAGCCTAACGGAGTTTATAATAACCAGCAACCTAGGGAAGACGTTCACTGACTGCTCTACACTGTTGAAGCTACTTTTAGCAGTTATTTTTAACTCGATCGAAGCAGAAGGTGCTTTTCAGCTTTGAAAAGAGTAAAATCGGTCGTACACAACTCTGTGAGACAGGAAAAATTGTCGATCTTGGTGATGCTTCCATCGAAAGACATCTCGTGATGGGGACGGCAGACTTCAGTCAGCGGGTGATTGACAGTTTTTCATCATTAAATAACAGAAGAGAAACCTTTCAATAAAAGTGGAGTAAGAATAAGTGTACTTATAATGTATATTTGTCTCTCATTTTCAGTCTATGAAATGACAAATGTATTTCAGTTCTACTAGGAATGTAGCTCTTTATGTAACGACATCAGTTTTTGTAGATAGTCGAGAAATCGTAGCAATCTCTTTGCCACAGTTATTTTCCTCTCATAGATGAATCTCTAACTTCTCGCAGGATCGTGAATTGAATCTAAAAAACTGAATTTTGTGACCTTGATACAGCTTGAATTCTTGGGCTGTATACATCATAACGTATTATCAGTAAGACAGCCACCGGCATAAAGAACTTACTCCCCTGTAAGCGTCTCATATAAAACCGCAACACTGACACTTCGGCACACCACCCAACTTCACGTCTCACAACCGCCATTGGTCTAACTTTGAACTGAAAGAGGAGACATCCATGGTGATTTTTTCACAGCACCAAAGTTATCCTCAGAAGTCTTGGAAGAAGTTTTATAAAAAAAATAAGAAAATCGAATACGTAATACTGGAAAGACTCTAAATTACTGTAAGTTACTTGATGCTATACTTTTTACCTCGTTCGAGGACAATCTATCGAATTTATCACTGCACGTGTCAGTCAGTTTAAGACAGACAAGCAAAAACAATAAAATAAGATATTCTGAACACCTCGGAACAAAAATCAAAAGCTTATATACAAGACTTGCTGCTCTCTTAATTGCCCGCAAAGCTATCCGTCCCTGTAATATAGGTCTGAAAAGCAAAAACTAACTAGTAATTTTGAGCCTAGTTTTCACCCGCATCTAGTGTTTTAAAACTGCAGTAAAATAAGAATCCACCGATGATAGTCCAAATGTGCTGAAACATGTTTGAGCGAAAACAGTAACGTAAAAAGAGTTTGTGTTTTGCATAAACAGACAGAAATCAATGTTATTTTGCAAACACGGCTCCTATTACACAATTAAGAAACTGATGACTGTTGGCACCGAATTTCAAGAGTTTTCATCAGAACATCGAGACAGCAGATGGCCATTGCTCCTAATACTGTGCTTCAGAGTGGTGGCTCAACAGAGCAAAGCAGAAATCCTCTTCAGTAACGAAGATATTAACACGTTTTACGCGTTAGAAAAAGACTCGGAGCAAGCTAGCTCGAATCTTGGTACTGGAAGCCATTTTGCGTTCGAAGTATATAGCCAAATGTTGAGGAAAGGTGGGAGTGGCAATTCCTCGTAACCACACATTCTTGAATTAAATGACAAACCACTCCGCAGCCTGCCATACTGTCGATAAAAATCCATCCATCCGATTGCGACACTAAGCTTGCCAATTCCGTTGCCGCTGTTCGAAAATAGTACGTTCCATACTGAAACCACGTTTCAGTCCATCCACTTCTCTGCTATCAGCGACCACAGAAAAATACAGACTAAGTCACCTCCTAGCAACCACGTACGTTAAAAACGTACTTTTAAAATACCTGACAACCAAGCTGAACAAATAGCAGTAACAAAATTTAACAATACGTGTGGGCTACACAAAAAGCGAATCACTCCTTTTTAGCTATCTCAGTTACTTTGACGGCTGGTGTGGCCGAGCGGTTCTAGGCGCTTCAATCTGGAACCGCGCGACCTCTACAGTAGCAGGTTCGAATCCTGCCTCGGGCATGGATGTGTGTGATGTCCTTAGGTTAGTTAGGTTTAAGTAGTTCTAAGTTCTAGGGGACTGATGACCTCAGTTGTTAAGTCCCATAGTGCTCAGAGCCATTTGAACCATTTTTTCAATTAATTTCTATGCATTTTCAATTTTAAATCCTTTGGAAAGAACATTGTGGAGTACCGACATTTACTTGTTTCTGTGAACAAAGGGGGGAATTAAGCACACCGGACAAAAATATACTGAACGAAAAAAACGCAACACGAAAAAAATTCGTCTAGGAAACATATTTAAGTAATTAACATTGTAAGATCACAGGTTGATATAAGTGCGAGATAAGCCATTGCCAATGTGAAAAGCTGATACATTAATAACCGGTGTAGCCACCAGAATGTTGAATGCAAACGCTGGAGTTGTCGTCCAATCGTGTCTCATATGTGCTCGGTGGAGACATACACCGTGATCGAGCAGGCCAAGGCAAGAGATCGACACCCTGTAGAGCGGGTTGGGTTACAGCAGCGGTACATGGGTCGGTGTTATCGTGTTGGAAAATACCCCCTGGAAAGCTATTCGTGAATGGCAGCACAATAGGTCGAATCACCAGACTGACGTAAATTTTGCAGTGTGGGTGCGTGGGATAACCACAGGCGTGCTTCTGCGGTCATAAGAAATCGCACCCCAGACCATATCTCTAAGTGTATGTCAAGTGTGTGTAGCATGCAGACAAGTTGGTTGCAGGCCCCCCAGCTAGCCTCCTCCTAACCTACAGACTGCCATCATTGGCACCGAGGCAGAACCAGCTGTCATCAGAAATCACAGCAGACCTCCACTCTGCTATCCAATGAGCTCTCGCTGCCATCACTGAAGTCGCAAATGGCGGTGGTTGGGGGTAAGCGGAATGTACGCTACAGGGTGTCTGGCTCGGAGCTGTCCTAGAAGTAATTGATTTGTAACTGATCGTTGTGTCACTGCGATGGCAACTGCTGCTCAACTTGCAGCTGCAGATGCACTACAATGCGACATAGCCACACGACGAACACGATGATCTTTCCTCTCAGTAGCTCCACGTGGCCGTCCGGAGACTGGTCTTCCTTCGAACGAACGTTCTCGTGACCACCGCTGCCAGCAGTCATGTACAGTGCTTACATTCCTGCCAATAATTTCTGCAATATAGCAAAAATTAGCTTCTCGTAGCCCTATTACACGGCCCCATTCAATCTCAATGAGGTACTTGTAATGGCGTCTTCGTTGCCTTAAAGGCATTTCTAACTGACATCAACTCACCACGTCCAATCTCAAAGGTAACTAACGCTGACGACCGTTACAGCGTGTAATCAAAGGTCGCCGGATTTGCATCCATATGTGATTGGCACGAAATATGAATAAATGTCATCTTTTAGATGAGCAAGCACGCCTACCGTCTTCCGTTTATGATGCACAACTCCTTCTTGGAGTCGTGATTTTTGTTCCATAAGTGTATTTGTGTGGCCGAGACAACATCACGGTAAACACCGCTTCTAGCCTTGATAACGACCAGGTTTCGGGGTGGAAGAGGGTACACTAGTTTCTTCGGGTATTCCATAGGTAGCTGATGTCACGTGCTGATGACTCAACCCCTTAGTGCAACTAATATCGCGGGCTGTTGATTATCCACTGTTCCAAATAGTGTCCGGCAGTTTTGTGGGAATCAGATGGGGTTATTTAGAAGGCAAGTGGAGACAGGATAAGTTGATTCACTAATGGTGTCCTTCTTGGTGTTCAGCCGAGGTGTTCCCATTTGATGTACAACATTGCAACGACTGACCCAGTCGCCTTCTTCAGGTCCAGCGAGTTGTGGTGTTATGTGTACTCGAAGCATCTGAGGATTACGACTAGATCAGTCATCGAATTAATCTGTATAAAATGGTAACAGCTCAGCTGAGCACCCCAGCCTGTCTTTCTCGTGGGCCTCGCGCGGGTCCGAGTGACGCCACATGGCACGTGCTACCGCTCCTACATCCATACGAGCGTCAATCCTACGTCTTTACTTTCGCTCAGAGTCCAAAGTCTACACCCATGACCTACTAAGCGTGAAACCCTGCTCTTTTGTTAAAACTGTTGCTGTTTTTTCCTAATTTCGGCCGCTTCTTTGGTAGCAGAATCCCAGTACAATGCATTCCTCCATACTGTGGAGCAAGGTAAAACGCGTGATGAAGAGAAGAGATATGAACTGAGACTAGTGTTCCGGCCCGCCTTCAAGATAAGAGATCTGTTACGCGCTGTTAAAGACGAGATAGGTTTTCCAGTCCCTGGAATCGATGTTGTTCTCTGTGAATATCGTGGCATTTACATTGGTCGAACTGTTCGCACTGTTGCCGAGCGTTGTGCAGAGTGTTCACGACATACCAAACAAAGGGAACATGGGAAGTCGGCAGTGGCTAAACATTGCCTAGAAAACAAGCATAAAACACAATTGAGAAAACGAGAGTCTTGGCTCAAACATCAACATATTAGGTGATACGTGGCACTGTTGGCGCCAGTTGCTTCTCTGTGTTCATTTAAAATCTCTGTGATCGACTCAGTATCTCGTGGCCGCGGTTGTCCTCTTTGGTCGCTTTTCGCCTATTTAAGCGCACGTCGCTGTCGGGAGAGGGCTGCTTTTGGTCGGTTGGTTGGCACTCCAGTGTGGACTCTGACTGTCGGCGGTCACTCATTGCGCATGCTCTGCCTCTTTCTGTCACGTGGGCAGTGGGGCTGCGGACGGAGACGTGCTTGCTGTCGGGAGTGTGTACTGCGTCTGAGAGGTGGCATGAGCCCCCTCTCATATTTCTATCTTACGATTTTCCTCTCTAACTGCATGCAGTGAAAAGTCGCTATTCCTTCACACGCAGACTTCCCACGCAGCGTCTCTCGTCACCCGGGTGGTCCGGTGACAGGCGGGCACTGCTGATCTGGAAAGCGTTAAGCCGATGGGTGTGAGGAAGTCGAGTGAATGCTTTGCAGACGCCGACATTGTCAAAAGACACGCCCGGAGGGGTCTGAAGTAGCGGCTGGGCTAGAGGTTCCGTTACTTCGCAGAAACTTAGCGAAAACACTTTCTGGCGAGCTACCAGCAAGGCGTGGGAATGACTTGTGTACCCAGGCAGTTGTGGGGCGAAAATTCCCGCGCTTTCTGCAAAATAGTAACTGTGATTGGCTTGCTCAGGGCATAGCTCCGTGACGTAGCGAAATCAGCGCAGAAATTGGCGCCAAGAATCTCCATTGGTGGAATGGTAGTGCTCCAGCAATAGAGTGGAATTTTCCGCCGGTTCTCGAGTTGCTGATTGGAACGTTTAACCACGGCCACTGTCGTGGGGGGCGGGAATGTTGTGTGTTCGGCCTGTACGGGTGCTCTAGGTAGTCGGCTCTCGCCTTTCGGTCGAGGACGTCGAAGCAACCAGCCATCGCCTCCGGTACGGCAGATCGTGTTCTGGCAGTTAAGAAGACAATTTGGTAATGTATGTCCGCAGCACCAGCAGATAGGGATTTTCCTAGGTGATAATCAGAGCTCAGCAGAGCGCGCCTGTTCGTCTTTTTCTTTGTTGTCTTGAGTAGCAGCAATTAATGTTGGGTTAGCTGTGTGTCTCTCTTAAGATTTGAGTGGCAAGGAATTGGCTCCACATACCACTTCGTCTTAAACCTCACAATCTAGTTTAGGGACAACTTCACCTTCATAGCGTTTGTTTGAGTATCCAATTTGAGCCAATTTGATGTATTATAAATGTTTCATGTGTTTTTGTTTATTATTTTGTGTTTAGTCTTAATAAATCATATTGTTATTTTGGACAGAACTTTCATTCTGTTAATCGGTAGAGCAACCCATCATTTCTCACTACGTTAATGAAACCTTCCTTTTTTTAACTTATTTATCAAATAAATTATTGCAGGTGCCAAACTCTTTTCTACTCCACTTGCAGGGTTGATTACAGTCAGTTCGCGTATATTTTTTAATCCATGGGCAACAGCAAAAGTCGGGGTTAGAATAGGGGTGGCTTAGAGCATCATTTACATATGGAGATTCTAGAAGAATTTAGTGTTAAATACACTGCTTGCCCCGGCACCTCGCACGTCTAGTGAGAAGGCGATGGTCTAATCTGTGAGGCTAAACGATATGAACCTGTGAAAGTGACTTTGGAGTGTATCAGCCTGCAATTGGATGCGCTACAGAATCAAACGGTGGGAATTATTTAGATTCTTAAAGTCCAGTTGTGTATATGTATGTTGAATTCCGTGATGTTTGCAATTAAAGGCTCTCTCAGTGTTTGGACGTCCATGTTATCTTTTTCCTCTTGACTACTGATGTACAACTTGTTGAACAGTGGTTTGCCTGTTTTGGCAAGGAGTGTATATCTAAGTGGGTGTCTGTGCACTCCGAAATAACCACAGGTTTGATTTTCTGGCACTTGTTTCTGCCTGTTGCCATTAAGTGTAATCCATCTATAGTGGCTTTCTTTTGCAAAATTAAGAGATTTACGGAATCGTTTTTCTTCTTGTATGTAATTATTATTTAGGTTTATAAGACAGAATATGTGTTCTGGTTTCTACACATTCTACAGTGTTGTCATGGTGAATGTTTATGTATCGTGGTTCCTGTACAATGGCAGTGTGAACTGTTGTTGTAGACAGTGACTGCATGAGAATTAATTTGGCTGCAAAGAGTAATCGTAATCCTGTTTTGAAATTTTCACTGTTTTAAGGATTGTGTTTAATCATTGGTTACAGTCCAGTGGTGTCTTATTTCTTCGTCGGTAGACCGTCAGCGAGAGCGCACCGTGAATTCCTACTACTAATATGGCGAGCACACCATTCGTTTGTCACATATTTTTACGAGGTTCAAACAGGAGCGACTAATTTTCAGTTATCTGTGTAGTTACTAGTTTATTTTTGTAATTTTTTGCTTGTTCGAGTGCTTACTAGGCACAACCTTTTATTTCAATAACAGTGTAGTGTACAGTACCGCCGTTGCTATCGACCATGGTATCGACCCTCGTGTCGTAAAGGCTCTTTTGTTTATTTGGTTAGAACAGCTCAATGTCGGTTAGACTGTCAGTGAAAGAGCACTTCATTTCCTGCTGCTAATAAGGCGTGTACGCCGTTCGTTTGTTGCATATTTTTACAAGCTTCAAACAGGAGCGACTGCAGTAATGGTAGGAACTGTGATTGTTGTGTACAGATGCGAACTGAGTTGGCGACCCTTCGCTCACAGCTCCAGGCTGCGTTGGCTTCTGTCACACGGCTTGAGGCTGATGCCAAGGGGCGTCACTGTGGGGGATCGAACGCGGGGATGCGAGGGATGTCAAGCACATTCCACGTGTCCCCCGATCGGTCCACTGCTGTGACCACCCCGAGTACTGCCTGCACTGAGGTTGACCTCTAACCCGTAGTTGAGTGGGAAATCAGTCCAAAGTCCGGCAGGTAGTGAAAAACTTTCTGAGGGGCCGTTTGTAGGGTCTCCCCAGTTCGTTTCAAGAACAGGTTTCAGGCGTTATCTGTGGCTGGCGATGTCTCTGAGCCAGATGCAGTCGCCAACCCTGTTCCAGAGGAAGCTTCTCGGCCCACAAGGTCTGGGCCTTCACAGAGGGTGGGTATTCTGGTAGTTGGAGTTTCAATATTAGGTGCCTAACGAAGCCCCCTAGGAACACGGCTGCCAAGGAGGGGAAGGAAGGCAGTGTGCACTCCGAGTGCATTCTGGGGCGATTTCTTCCGGATGTGGAAAGGATGCTTCCAGATGCCATGAAGAGTACAGGGTGCAGCCAATCGCAGGTGGTGGCTCATGTCGGTACCAGTGACGTGTGTCTCTTTAAAGTGGAGTAGATTCTGTCTGGTTTCGGGCAGCTAGCGGAAATGGTAAAGACTGCCAGTCTTGCTTCTGAGATTAAGGCAGAGCTCATCATCTGCAGCATCGTCAATAGAACCGACTGTGGTCCTTTGATGCAGAGCCGAGTTGAGGGTCTGGATCAGAGGCTCAGGCTGTTCTGTGACCGTGTAGGCTGCAGATTCCTTGACTTGCGCCATCGGGTGGTGGGTTTCTGAGTTCCGCTTAATTGGTCAGGAGTTCATTACACACAGGAGGCGGCTACACGGGTAGCGGGGGCTGTGTGGAGGAGACTGGGCGGTTTTTTAGGTTAGAGGGTCTCAGGGAACCACAGAAGGGGCGTCTGTCTAAAAGTGGGCAGGTAGAACACAGCAAGGTAGTTGTAGAAACGACTGGTATTGCAGTTGTAAACTGTCGTAGCCGTGTTGGGAAAGAACCAGAGCTCCAAGTCATAATAGAAAGCACTGAAGCTCAAATAGTTGTAGGTACAGACAGCTGTCAAAAGCCGGAAATAAGTTCAGACGAAATTTCTTCAGACGATCTAGATTAAATACAGTTGGTGCTGGAGTATTTATTGCTGTCAGAGGTAGTTTGCCTCATAGCGAAATTGAAGTAGATAGATAGTGTGAGTTAGCATGGGTAGAGGTTATACCTAACAATCGGACTAAACAATTAATTGGATCGTTTTACCGACCCCTCGACTCAGAAGATATAGTTGCTGAACAGTTCAAAGAAAACTTGAGTCTCATTTCTAATAAGTACCCCGCTCATATAATTGTAGTCGGTGGTGACTTCAATCTACCCTCGATATGCTGCAAAAATTATACGTTTGAAGCCGGCGGCAAGCTTAAACGTCATCCTAAATTGTACTGAATGCTTCCTCAGAAAATTGTTTTGGACAATTACTTCATGAGCCCACCCAAAGCGTAAATGGTTGCGAAAGTATACTTGACCTTTAAGCAACAAAAAATCCTGGACAAACAGTGAGTATTGTGACGAATAGAGGGATTAGTGACCATAAGGCAATTGCTGCTAGGTTGAATACCGTAACACCTACAACCATCAAAAAGAAACGCAAAGTATATCTATTTAAATAAGCTGATAAAAATGCCCTTAACGTCTTTTTAAGAGACAGTCTTCACTCCTTCCGATCTGATCATGTAAGTGTAGAAAAGTTGTGAAATGTTTTCAAAGAGATAGTGTCGACAGCAATTGAGAGATACATACCACATAAATTAATAGGTGATGATACTGATGCCTCATGGTACACAAAACGAGTCAGATCGTTGTTGCAGAACCAACGAAAAAAGCATGCCAAATTTAAAACAACGCAAAATCCCCAAGATTGACAAAGTTTTACAGAAGTTCAGAACATAGCGCATACTGCAATGTGAGATGCTTTTAATCACTTCTAAAAAGAAATTCTGTCTCAAAATCTGGCAGAAAAACCTAAGAGGTTCTGGTCATACATAAAGCACACTAGTGGCAAGACGCAATAAATACCTTCACTGCGCGATATACAACGGTGAAGTCACTGACGACTGTGCCACTATAGTAGAGTCATTGAATACGGTTTTCTGAAACTCCATAACCAAAGAAGATGAAATAAATTTTCCTGAATTCCAATCAAGAACAAATACCAAGATGAGAAACATAGAAGTAGACATCCTCGGTGTAACAAAGCAGCTTAAATCACTTAATAAAGGCAAGACCTCCGGTCCAGATTGTATACTAGTCAGGTACCTCTCAGAATATGCTGATAAAATAGCTCCATGTTTAGCAATTATATACAACCACTCGCTGACAGAAAGATCCGTACCTAATGACTGGAAAACTGCTCAAGTCACACCAAAACCCAAAAAGGGAAGTAGCTGTAATCCGCTGAATTACAGGCCTATATCACTAACGTCGATTTGCAGCAGTGTTTTGCAACATATACTGTATTCGAACATTATGAAGTACCTCTAAGAAAACGATTTATTGACACATAGTCACCACGGATTCAGAATGGTTCAAATGGCTCTGAGCACTATGGGACTTAACATCTGAGGTCATCAGTCCCCTAGAACTTAGAAGTACTTAAACCTAACTAACCTAAGGATGTCACACACATCCATGCCCGAGGTAGGATTCGAACCTGCGACCATAGCGGTCGCGCGGTTCCAGACTGAAGCGCCTAGAACCGCTCGGCCACACCGTCCGGCACGGATTCAGAAAATATCGTTCTTGTGAAACACAACTAACTCTTTATACTCATGATGTAATAAGTGCTATCGACAGGGGATGTCAAATTGATTCCATATTTTTAGATTTCCAGAAGGCTTTCGACACTGTTCCTCAGAAGCGTCTTCCAACCAAACTGCGTGCCTATGGAGAATCGCCTCAGTTGTGCGACTGGATTCGTGATTTCCTGTCAGAAAGGTTATAGTTCGTAGTAACAGACGGAAAGTCCTCTAGGAAAACAGAAGTAATATCCGGCCTTCCCCAAGGAAATGTTATACGCCCTCTATTGTTCCTTATCTATATTAACGACATAGAAGACGATCTTAGTAGCCGTCTTAGATTGTTTGCAGATGATGCTGTCATTTACCGTCTTGTAAAGTCATCAGTTGATCAAAACGACTTGCAAAATGATTTAGATAAGATACCTGTATGGCGCGAAAAGTGGCAACTGACCCTGAATAAAGAAAAGTGTGAAGTTATTCACATGAGTACTAAAAGAAATCAGCTAAATTTCGATTCGCCTTAAGTCACACAAATCTGAAGGCTGTAAATTCACCTAAATACTTAGGGATTACAATTACAAATAACCTAAACTGAAACGATTACATAGATAATTTTGTGGGTGGAGCAAACCAAAGACTGCGATTCACTGGCAGAGCATTTAGAAGTTGCAATAGGTCTATTACAGAGACTGCTTACACCACGCTTGTCCGCCCTATTCTGGTGTAACGGATAACATCGAAAAAGTACAAAGAAGGGCAGCTCGTTTTGTATTATCGCGAAATAGGGGAGATAGTGTCACAGACATGATACATGAATTGGAGTGGCAATCATTAAAAAGGCGTTTTTCGTTGCGACGGGATCTCCTCATGAAATTTCAATCACCAGTTTTCTCCTCCAATTGCGAAAACATTCTGTTGGCACCCATCTACATAGGGAGAAATGATCATCACGATAAAATAAGAGCCTGCCGGTGTGGCCGAGCAGTTCTAGGCGCCTCAGTCTGGAACCGCGTGACCGCTATGGTCGCAGGTTCGAATCCTGCCTCGGGCATGGATGTGTGTGACATCCTTAGGTTAGTTAGGTTTAAGTAGTTCTAAGTTCTAGGGGACTGATGACCTCAGATGTCCCATAGTGCTCAGAGCCATTTGAATCAATTGATAAAATAAGAGAGTGTTCGTTTTTTCCCACATTCCGTTCGAGAGTGGATCGGTAGAGAGACAGCTTGAAGATGGTTCATTGAACCCTCTGCCAGGCACTTTATTGTGAATAGCAAGCACGTAGACATAGATGTAGATGTCTTCTCGCCATGAGTGGCAGCAGCAGCATGTATCGGTACTAATACTGCTGTACTATCTTTGGTGTGGCGGCTATATTTTCCGGGTGTGCTGTGTGTGGCAATCGGTCGGTTGGGGCAGAGCAGAGAGGAAGCCTCCATGGCGCGTGGTCAGGCCGGGGCCGCTGGCAAGGAGCACGCGCAGTTGGAGTTGTGAGACGCCCACCGATCCTGGACACTAAAGTTGAGTGCTCACTTAACCTACTATCAAGCCTCAACTGCTATCACATCTCTTCGTTTGATCCTGGTTGACGCTTTCTGGGAAATTCCCGCGAGCAACAACGTTTGTGCATTGAAGTCGGCTAGAATTGTAGCCATCTTAACTTAATTTAATTCATTCCCTCATTAATGATGTGTACCAGTGGTATCTTCTGCCTTGTGGCCGTTGATATTCCAGCGACCTGCCCTGGTCGTTAACGTAGTTTTTGGCAGCGTATTTTCCTCGTCGTGTTGATGCTGTCCACCATGGCGTGTAGTTCAACAACTGAGGTGTTTTTGGTAGTTTTTGGTGTTTTTTCTGACTTGGCTGGATTGGGCAGCAGTATCTAGAACGTTGTGCTATTGACATCTTGTTGACGTTTCGCTGGTCTGGTGGAGCAGAACTGATCTTGGTTGATTCGTTGGCTGGCTTTTGGTTGTGTTGCCTTCCGATTAAGAGGTTGTCGTTCTGGCTGCCTGTCTCACCTAAACGTGCGTTAGTGTTACTTCTCGGGCCGATCCTTGGAACCTTCTGAGCGCCGTTCCTTGTATTTTACATAGTGATTTCCTTTTTTGTCTTAAGTACTCTGTGTGGCCTTCAAGCGAGTTTCATGGTGAAGCCTTTAGCCTATTTTAGTTGAAATTTATAAGCTCTTCCCTTTAGGCCTTCAGCCGTAAAATTGTTTTCTGCATGGTGTGTGGCCTTCAGCCTAGTTTTAAACTCCCTTAATTTAAAAATTCAAAATGCTTGTTCTGCCCTTAAGTCATAAGATTGTTATTCTTTAGTATGAGCCCTTCAGCCGAGTTTTACACGAAATATTTTAAGATAAGGCCTTCAGCCTTCCAAATTGAAAGCTCTTCCTCCTAGGCCTTAAGCCGTTAAATTCTTTTGTTGATATGCGACCTTCAGCCGAGTTTTCATCCTATTCAAACATTGAAAATCTTTGCCTTGGCCTTAAGCCATAACACTGTTCTTGAAAAATGTGTGGCCTTCAGCCGAGTTCTATGGGAAAAATTTAAGCTGAGGCCTTCAGGCTCCTGTCCGCAGCTCGTGGTCGTGCGGTAGCGTTCTCGCTTCCCGCGCCCGGGTTCCCGGGTTCGACTCCCGGCGGGGTCAGGGATTTTCTCTGCCTCGTGATGACTGGGTGTTGTGTGATGTCCTTAGGTTAGTTAGATTTAAGTAGTTCTAAGTTCTAGGGGACTGATGACCATAGATGTTAAGTCCCATAGTGCTCAGAACCATTTGAACCTTCAGGCTCCTGTACCTCAATTCCTTGCTTAGGCCTTGTGCCTTGGATTTTCGATGTGGCCTTCAGCCGATCTAAATTAAATCAAAGGTGGTCTTTCGTTAAAACTTTGTGAGTTTTTGACTTTTGTTCGTGTGATTGTGTGTTTTAGCAAAATAAAGTTTATATGTTGAGTGCAACAGACAGTAACTTATTTTGGCCTCTCTCCACAAATATGGCCTCATCCGCTCTGTCCTGCTAGCCCAGGGATTTCAGTGTTGCTCTGGATACTGTCCAGTCGCTGTGTGGTTTTATGTTGTTGTTCCGGTGGTATTTTGAGCGGTGCACGTCGTCCATTGTATCTGGTCGTTTAACTGGGGGACGACGTCTTGGCGGCAGCCAGTGAATTGTAACCGATAGCGCGGTCGCAGTGATTATCAGTAGACTCCGTTTCCTCGGGGAATTTGAGTACTTTGTTATTTATTCCTGGTGATCCCGTGGCGTCCGTCTTTCTTTTTGCAAAGGTCCTTTCAGCTCTCATTCAGGCCTGATCTGAGCCGCAGTTTCCACACAACTCTGATGTGCCGTTATTTATCACTGAAATTTTGTAATACCTGAAAGATGCCTTTCACTGTACTGTGTGTGAGTTGTGTCTGTTGTTGTATTTTAAAAGGTGTCCTGCTCCTGTGGGATTTTTTTCTCAGTAAACCATTTATTCTTTGTATGGTTCTTAAGATTCACATAATGAGGGTTTTAAAATTATTTTTTGGGCGGGGCTTTGATACCCGTAGACATTTTGGCTATTTAGTAATGTTTCAGATTGTAGGGAAATTATGTATATTATTTTGGGGTAACAGCAGTTTGCGGTTGTCATATAATTGTTGAATAAAATCTGTTGCAAATTACAAGCCGGAGTCTGTGTTTGATTGGTTATTATTGCCTTGTCTTTATTGAGTTGAAGTATTCTTGATCGTGTGTACCTACTCTCACTGGGATTCTGTTATCAAAGAAGCGGCCGAAATTAGAACAAACAGCATCAATTTTAACAGAGACCATGGGTACACGCTAAGTACAGCATGGGGGCGGACTTTGAACATTGGGCGCCATATGCTGTCACTCGGTCCCCCGGCAGCACGGAGCCGCTAGGAGCTGCTCAACTTGCCTTCTTCGCATGCTCCGCTACGGCCCCTCTGAAACGTTCCAGACGCTGCGATCACATTTGTATAAGAGTAGCACCGTGCCAACCCGGGCAGACAGTGATTTTAACCACTGATGGTGGCGGAGGCAGCTTGCAAGATACCTCGTGTAGGAGTGAGAAAAGAGGTGTGAATTTTTATTTAAACTCTATAAATGAAATGCAAGGAGGGATGTGCAACATGTAAGTGGTTTATTCAGTGAGACTGCATAAAACTGCATATGCAATAATTATTTAAATTTTATCCAGTTCATTTAACAATCACACACAAATTATTCAAATAATGATAAACAAAAGTAAAAAATTTGGGTCGCCATATACTGTAGAAAGTATCATAAAAAAACAACAAATGTAATTGAATTGGCATCAACAGCTCACAGCAAGTGAATTATATGAGGTGCCTGCCCTGGTATTTTCCTTTTAACATGAGCATTGTATGACTTCATTCTAATTTAACATGTAAATGAATTACACCAGACGGGTTGACCTGGTGTAATACATGAGAAGGAATAACAAGCAGCTGAACAGCTTAACGGGCAAACGGTGAATACTGTGCCTTGCGTCTGTATGAGCATCTAACACATTGCAAAGACACAGAAGAAAGCGAAAGAAGAATGCGGAGCTAGGAAGGCGGGCGATTTCTGTATTACCATGTTCGTAGCGTGGTCGGCGTGGCAGTGTAGTCGGCTGATTGCGTGCGGCTGCATCACGACTCTGCCGGCGTCGTAGTTGGTAGCGTCTAACATGCCCTACGCTGAAAATAGTGAACGAAACCTGCTACTGGAAGTTATCATTACTGGACGGCGACATGCGTACATCTGCAAGCGCAAACCTACGTGAAACTGCATTAAACAAAGCTCAAAACTGTTCTAACAGTACTACCGTCATCGGACATGTAGTAAATCAAAATGATCCTGAGTTAAGCTCTTGATAACGCGCACAGTGAGTGAAGCTCGCCTACTTGGATCTAACAAACTTTTCTCTCTGCGCTGTTTGCGACGAATGCAAAGTGCATTGTCTCATGACAAGCGATAAGAGAATCGTTGCGACTTATCGGAAGCAGTCAAGAGTGAACCCCTGCCTCCTCAGAAGCAATATTCGGAATCCCCAATACTAGTGCGATCCTCGCACCTGGAGAGAGAGAGCCGCTTCCCTCCAGCGTCTCCACCCTGCCGCAAATTACGTAGCTCGTACTACTTTTCAAAGCGAACATTAGGTTCTTGCCAATGAAGAAGTCCCTTTCAAAATTTCCTCCCTCTTGCCGTCGCATTCCGAGAGGAAAAGAGAGCGATACTCTGTGTGAGACAGAGTATACAAATAAACCAAGACTTCTCCCTTTGAGTATTGCCGCTACGTTCCCATGTGTTCTGCTCGCGGGAAACGGCCAAAATTCCCCGGGCCACTTGAGTTTCTTGGACACCCAAGTCGTGCTGTTGCTATTCAATTCGCCACTCTGTCCGCGTTACCTAGAATCGTGACAAAACTGTTTTTCGCTCTAAGTTTGTAGTTTCCGCTGCCTCGGGCACACGTGCGAATGTCCACGGCTTCCCTTGGCAGCGTGTTGATGTATGCAGCTGTAGGGAAGCAGCCTACTCACGCCGTATAAAATTCACATCAGTCTTTCCATTGTGTGCCAGCCTAGTCCGCTTAGCTAGCTCTGACGTCATAAATGTTGCACAATACTTTAAAAATCAAATAAATAACCTGAAACGTTTCTAGCATGTTAGGAGTAATACTAAATCAATATGTGTTGAATGTCAGTTCAATAACTTTAACCATTTTCGAAATTTGGACGTTTTTCTGTAAAAATCATTGGCGCAACAGAAAAGAGCTAGAAACTTAAAAATTTGTATTTAGATTCCTTTTGCATAATAATTTAGTAGAAACAGTATTCTGGATCTCACAAATTAAAATTTTTGTTGAAATTCATGATTTTCTGGTTTTTCTCTTAAAAATTAAGTAGGCGAATAAATAAGGCTAGGATGTGTAAATTTAAGTAGAAGGGAGATTCGCTATAATCATAAAGATGTGAGAAGTTTCAACAAAATAACTATTAAACTATAGCGATAGCGTATCTCCAAAGAGCAAGTTCAGAACTCGTCTACTGCGTATAGTGTAATTAAATTAATTCTCTCGCCCAAAATATTTGACTTAGGCACGTCAGACTTTTATTACGATTACTCACTTGTGTGCTGATTGCACATTTAAATTGAGAGCTTCATTGGCCATCAGCAAAGGAAGCAATGATTTATTCGCTAACTTAAAGTGGTGCGTTACTAGCCCAGCGGCTAGTCGGGAGAGCGCAATTGATCAGGCGTTCCCTTAGCCGTCCGCACCGCGGCTTTATATATAAGAACGCTGCGCGAGACAACAAGGCCCCAGTTCTCTCCAACCGCTGAATAGCACACCACCTGTGCCGGGAGTCGCGTTGCGTCGCGTCGCGTCGGTATCATTGCTATAAACAGCCTCGGATGCCGTAATAAGTTACTCGGGATACGCGTAACCATGAAATCGTTTTCGAGTGAAGTGTTAATTCTGGGATGACTTTAATGATCTATCTTCAGTTTGCGTATGTCGTATTTTCACGTGCCGTCGCGGGACGGACATTCTACCATTATTTAGCGTGGTATTTGATGATCATTATCATCAAATTATGGCGAGCATTCAATTAAACATTTAATTTGAACAGTAATAGTTGCATCAGCGCATTAGACTCTGAACTGCTCTGGTAGTTGGATTGTGTGGATTCTTTTTGGTCTGTGACTTTCAGAATATAGTGAACATTTTAGAGAGAATCGTATTTTTTTTTTATTATAAATCCCAGACAATCTCCTAATTCCTCAGAGCTACAAGCTGTACCTATAAATGTATTTCTCAGATGAAGTGGGCACTAGGAATTCTAATTACAGGCTTCACGTTTTGTTAATCACTTTCTGGTTGCCAATATTGTAGTTAGAGAGCCAGTGTTGAGAACGGCAAAAGACTGCGTAAATAATAGGAACATTTTTATAACAATAATTCCACCCGCCGCCCCACATATGGTGAATCGGCTGGGAAATGCATCTTTTCTACATTACACTCTACATTTAAATAACATGATAAAAAACAAAATAAATTTTACCCGCCGCACCACACAGCGTCTTCGCCTGTCGCTAATCCTCTGGAGGAAGGCCGAAGTGGCCGTGCGGTTAAAGGCGCTGCAGTCTGGAACCGCAAGACCGCTACGGTCGCAGGTTCGAATCCTGCCTCGGGCATGGATGTTTGTGATGTCCTTAGGTTAGTTAGGTTTAAGTAGTTCTAAGTTCTAGGGGACTAACGACCTCCGCAGTTGAGTCCCATAGTGCTCAGAGCCATTTGAACCATTTTTGAACCTGCCCTCTGTGAAGCGTGCCGACATACGCGCGCGACCGCCGCTCGCCCGTGAGCGCACTACCTGTGTCCACCTGGTCGCCGGGCTTCCCAGCCAGGAACGCATCAGAAGAATTCCTTTCATGCACGAAGTGTACCAAGTTTGCAAAGAGATGAATCTTAGCCCTTTACCGATGCTTAATGACACAATAATTGACCTCCATCACAATTCATATATTGCAATAAACTAAGGACTGATTTTAAAAGCAATTATCTCCTTTAATTAAAAACATGAAAAGCTTTGACGCTTTTCAAGCTATTGACAGCTCGAGTGTTTCATTTAAATTGACGCGGGTTGTAATTCGTGAAGATTTTATTGAAGCATGCCATCGTGAAAGACACAAAGGGCAAGCAATACCGAACAGCGCTTTCTGTGCCTCAGAGATGACTCCAAACGTATGCTCTTGTCATGTGGAGCAGTGAGAAAGAGATTTCCTGTGGTTTTTTTTTCATATTTTGAGTCTGATTTCTATGGTCCTGTTTTTCAACTTTTTTGTTTCTTTCCGCTGGGTGCCCGTCACCGAGCACCGGCGAGCTGTTAACGCAGTGTCGGTGGCAATTTTTAGCCGTAACTGGCTCTGAATGCAGTAACGGCGCGCGAGTGACGGCCCGCGGCCCGCAGTGTGCCACCTAGCTTCCGCCGCGGACAATGGGCGCGCCAGGTGCGGCGCGGCCGCTTTTAATTTTCCGGCGCGCAGTCAGCGGCCGCGATGCGCTGCTAATGAATGTTTTATAAGGCCGCCCTGCGAGTGGACTGGAAGCCTCGATACCGGCGGCCGCTGTTGACGCGCGGCCCGCCTGCCGGCCAACCGCAGTGGCGCACTGTGTCAGCGCCGCCTCGGCCACCAGAGCGTGCGTACACTTGCTGGAAGCTCTTCCCGACCGCGCGCTGAGCGAACGTCAACCTGCCGTATTTATTCTGTCTTCTGGGAGTTACCGGGGACGGAACACCTGCACAGTTGGAATGTTAGAGGAAGTGCAAAAACGCCACTGCAATTTAAAACATGGAATGGCATACGCTGTCCAGATGCTTATGAAAATAAACAACTGTTCCAGAGCTAACAAAATTCGTTCTGTACGAAGTAGCAATATACAGGGTGAACATTAATGAAACAGACAAAGTGCAGGGACGGATTCCTGACCGGAAATGGAGGAAAAAAGGTCCTATGAACAGGTGTCCGGAAATGGAATGCGTCCGTGCAACCACAAAAAATCGTCCCGGAACACAGTACGGGACTGCGGGACTGCACCGCGTCCACGTCACAACAGATTTTCAACGTGTTCTTTTTTTTTTTTTTTTAATGTTTGAATGTGTGAACTCCTAAGGGACCAAACTGCTGAGGTTATCTGTCCCTACATTTACACACCACTTTTAACTGATCTTTATTTAAAACTTCCGGGCTGATAGGCCGTGGTCGATGTATAAAACTCTCCCCTGACGTTTCGTCTCCGTCTGCGGGAGACATCCTCCGAGGTAAGGCGGCGAACTGCAAAGAGAACTCGAGGAAACCCAGGTTATGCGCGCATGAGGAGGCAAGGTTTTAGATCTGACGCTCGTCTCGCTGAATTTTATGTCATGATTACCTTCCTGTTAAACATGTTCTGTTACGGCCGATGTATCCGTGTGACCCAGGCGGCAGTTCCCTTTACGTTAAAGAAGACGGATATTCACGCTTCTCTTTGTGGTACCGATACACACCTGTCCACAACTACAATGAATGTTATATACCACAGTGTAGCTAAAGGGTGCCATGCATCTTTTTCATAGCTTAAATTTTTATTTTCCTGGTTAGCCTGAAAATAGTTTCCACCCAATACTTGCTTAACACTTTCCCAATGCGATCTGTGACCTTACTAGCAAACGGAAGAAAAACCTTGCCGTTGGGCGACAGTTTTTCGTCGTTGCTCCTGTTTCTGTATCTGGAGCGAAGTGCTCGATCTATATCCTTGCTAGAATAGCCATTCTTCACGAAAGCTGAAGAATCTCATCTTTTAAATAAACAGATTCACAAATTCTGAGCGCCCTGTCCACCAAAGTTTTTATTACACCCCTTTTTTGTCTAGGGTGATGGTTTGAATAATTATGAAGATAACGATCAGTATGTGTGTCCTTTCTATACACCTTATTGCCCAACGTTCCGTCTCGTCGTTTAATCACAGACACATCCAGGAAATTCAATTGTTCATTACTCTCCGTCTCCATAGTAAATTGGATTTTCGGATTACTGCTGTTTAGATGTATCAGGAAGGCATCCAACTCCTCTGCTCCGTGTGTCCATACTACGAACGTGTCATCCATCCTATTGATCATCCTATCTATCTGAGTAACTCTCTCTGTCCAACTCCCACTAGCAAAGATATCATCAATACTTCACCATCATCCTCCAAACTATCCACCCCTTCCAACGACCGCATACCCTACAACGAATTTCCCTTCCTGTCTAGTGTGTATTCCACCGCAGTACCCAAGCCAACTATTCCCAAAACCAAATCCATTTCGTTTTCACCCAGTTCTACACACACATTTAAGCCTCACTACCTCATGCCCACACCACCCACTCCTTAGCCTCTCATCATAGTGTGACAGCAATACAGATTTCTGTACCCAACTTCCACTCCCTACTCACCAATGAGCCCCTTTTAATGCATATCCTCTCCCTCATTCTTAAGAAAATGTTCGTCTATCCCTGCCACATTACGCAGTCAGCTCCCTATGTCCTCCACTGTACAGATCATTTCCTTCTCCTGCTGAGAGATGGAGTTGCAATTAAATCGCAGGAAAACATTTCTGTTCAGACACAAACCTTATTCGATATATCTACAAAACACCTTACCCTTAGCCTCTCCTTCAAAGCCCTAACTTTTACCTGTGCTACTATCTGAATCCAACCTAATAATCTCATTCAATATGACTTCCTCAGTGCCATCAACCACACCTTTTCCATCTATATTGTTGCCACTGCCCCCAACATCCATAGCAAATCCATTGCAGAACTCTAGTGGTGCCAACTGTTTATAGACTCCCTCCATGGTGACATCCCACAGCACACAGCACACCCATCCTGAAAGCAAAACCACTGCAAACGTCATCCTATCAACTCCCAATTTCCTTGTGTACGTCACTGCAAAAGTCCTCGAGCCAATTGGATGACCACTTACCTGTTCTTCTCATTATGTCCTATACATTACTATACATTACATCACCTCCAGAGGACCTATTCCAATCTCCAGTCAAAAGTTATCTAAAACTATACTGGCAACAAATAGAATGCCTACCAGGTATCGATAAATACCCAGATTGGAAGCCATCTCCTAATCTTCCAGCAAGTTGACGATATCTCCCATTCCTCTCTCCAGCAGACCTTGTGAGATACTCTGTCTTCCTACATGCCTACTAAGGAACAAGCCCTACTCCTTCTTCTAGAATCCCATCACTGATACTGCTTGGATATTCTCTCACACCATTGGCAAATAAAATTTATTAAATGCAAAAAAACGTCAGGACTGGCGTCAGACATACACCGGACTCATTCCTCCTACCAACTGACAGTTATTCCACCCCTCACTACACATTTCTTCGCAATAACCAGCTCTTAGCTGACAACCTGAACAAAGCTGACCACTTTGCACCGTATTCCCTGACATCGACTCAGTCCCTGACGAACCTCACTTTGGTTACTCCCCGTTGCCGACCATCAACGAACGCACAAATACCATTGTTCCACCCATGGCTTCTAGTTTCCAGTACAACATACCGCAACCAGAATTAAATACACCAATCGCAACACAAGATATAAAACAAGTAACTCACAGAAAACTTAACGTCTTCCCTGGTCATGACTGCATTACCTATCTGCGTGTCAAATAATCCCTCCATTTTTTACTGGTCACCCCTGAAACCATTTATACCTTTATCCTATCCACAGGATACTCTACAGAACGCTGAAAAAACCGAAATCCTACTTTTCCTCAAACCATGCCAACCCCTTCCTCTACCATCCCATCTGTCTCACCTTATTGTTCAGCAAGTTCAACGGATCAATCCTCTCCTGGTGCATCCATCAGTACCTGAACCAACACCATCTCCTTCCTGTTAACGTGACTTGTGACCCACTTTCTCTTCTGATGACCAGCTGCTGCTCCTCACCCATTTCCTATCCCAACAGCCAAAATGCTGTAAAGCCACTATTTGAATCTCCATCGACCTAGAGGAAGCCTGTGACCATATATGACATTCCAGTCTCCTTTTCAGGCTCCAGACGTACGCACTTCCCTTATCCTCACTCCATAAATCATAGCGATACCTCAAAACCCACCTCAGTCAGTTTACCTTCTCGTGTAACCAATGAATGACACTGTAACCGATGAATGGCTTCTCAAGATCAACCCTTCCAAAATCCAGGCAGTAATTATGTGATGAACCAACTGCATCTTCAGTCTCTGTGATTTTTGCGTTACCACTTAAACTGTCCTATCCAGTTAACGAATAAGCTAAAATAAATTGGACTAATCATTGACCATCAAATAAGATGGAAATCTCTCCTACTAAATGTTCAGGACAAAGACTACAATACAATAAAACTTCTAAAGCTGCTGACAGGAATTACACCCCTCCACTGTCCTCCATACCTCAACAACCTTGACATGACCCATCCTTCCCTATGAAAATGTTACATGGATATCTGCCTATGTTCTGTAAGTCCCTCCAGATCCATGAAAGTTATGGGCTCTGCCTCACTTCCTACATTCAGTTATCTTCCTCAACCCACCCTCTCCATGGACCCTTTACCATCTCATCAAATCCCCACCTCTCCTCACTCAGACTGAACACCTCCAAACAACTTACACCATCTGCAATATTAACTCCAATAATCCTATTGTTTCTCCTCTGATTTCCAATCTTAGTATGCTGCTGCGTCTTCGTCGGCACATTCCACCAACCCTGCGCCAGCAGATGCACCACTTCCTCTCCCAAACATATTTCAACTGTCTCCCCCTCTGAAACCATGAACTCCATGCCAACATTTACCCATCCTACCAACTTTATATATCCCTCCCCCCCCACCACCCATTCCACCTGAGACGGCTCCCTTTCCCTCCTCTCCCCATACTTTCCAATCCTTTTTCCTCCTCCCACCTTAGATCCCTACTCTCTTGTCCCCTTAAAGTTATAATCTCAACAATATTCCCTTCTACTTCTCCCTTTTTGTTCGTCAGCAGCCACTCCCACCCCATCGATATTATGCACCATTCTACCATCCTTGTACTACCACCCTCCCACAGTCTTCAACGACCAACCTTTCGTCTTTCAGTTGCAGTCTAACTATCCCAGGGTATGTCCTTCCACTTTTAATGCCAGTCAGGTGCTCCTTTTTAACATAAGGGCTTTACATCATCTGTTAAATGTTTTTAAATGTCCTCTTATTGTTTTTAGTTTTTACCTTTCATTATCACTGTTTCTTAACTAAGAATGAATGAATTAATGTCTCTTTCATGTAAAAAGTTCCAGAATTTTTCTTTCGAAAGTTTTTTGCTTCATTTGTAATTAACTCTGTAATGTTAATGTTTTGCGTCGTTATTGTTACGTTTACTTGTCGCTTAGCTGAAGACCGGACTGAATGTTCCAATGACAGCCCCCGCCCCCCTTCCCACCACCTTTGTAGGCGAAGAGGACAAAATGACGATAAAAGGGAAAAAAAATTGGATACACACAGTATTTATTGTACCTGCTTCTGATTGACAAATTGACTCTGGTCTTAGCTTTTGATTTATTCGGTTTCCAAGAGTCAAGAGTTTTTGGAGAGGAGCGGGTGGAAAATGGAGGGCAAAGGCGGCTGGCGTTGTCAAAATGTGTATTTTGAAACTGTGACATTGTGACAACCGCGCTTGCCACTTGATATGTGAGAGCTTATGAAAGGGCTATTTTTCGCTTACAAATCATATAAAAGGAAAGCGAACAGGCTTACCCCGAATCTTCGTGAATAAGAGAAGGGACACATTTGATCGAGTTGCCTCACAATAAGCAACAGTCATACGTGGAGACGTGCGCGCCCTCCGCTGCTTTCCGATCCGTCGGTCCGACTCGCAGATGTCTGGCGACGTCGCGGCTGTGACGGCGGGACGGCCGACTGGATGCCACCCCTCCCGTAATTACCGCAGGCCGGCGGCCGCAGCGCAGGTGTGTCTGGCGCCAATATCTATTCAAATGGGAGGGGGCGGCGGGCGCACCGGAGGAGGTGGAAGGCGAGCATCCGCCGCCCCCTCTTCCGTCACGTATTGGCTCGCGGGTCCCCAAGGCAGCGCGCGGACCGCTAGGCGGGCCCCGTCCTTGCTGTCGCGCCGTCCTCAAGCACTGCTTCATTCAGTATCGATGTGTCAGGAGCTACCCTTTCGGCGCCACTTTACCGGAATCCACCTGCAATAACGCTGTAGCCGACTGTGTTACCCGTTCCGAGTGGTGTAAGAAGGGTAAGCATATAAATACACTGCTGGCCATTAAAATAGCTAAACCAAGAAGAAATGAAGATGATAAACGGGTATTCGTTGGACAAATATATTATACTAGAACTGACATGTGATTACATTTTCACGCAATTCGGGTGCATAGATCCTGAGAAATCAGTACCCAGACCAACCGCATTTGGCCGTAATAAAGGCATTCATACGCCTGGGCATTGAGTCAAACAGAGCTTGGATGGCGTGTACAGGTACAGCTGCCCATGCAGCTTCAACACGATACCACAGTTCATCAAGAGTAGTGACTGGCGTGTTGTGACGAGCCAGTTGCTCGGCCACCATTGACCAGACGTTTACAATTGATGAGAGATCTGGAGAATGTGCTGGCCAGGGCAGCAGTCGAACATTTTCTGTATCCAGAAAGGCCCGTGCAGGACCTGAAACATGCTGTCGTGCATTATCCTGTTGAAATGTAGGGTTTCTCAGGGATCGAATGAACGGTAGAGCCACGAGTCGTAACACAACTGAAATGTGACGTCCACTGTTCAAAGTGCCGTCAATGCAAACAAGAGGTGACCGAGACGTGTAACCAATGGCACCCCATACCATCACACAGGGTGATACGCCAGTATGCCGATGACAAACACACACTTCCAATGTGAGTTCACCGCGATGTCGCCAATCACGGACGCGACCATCATGATGCTGTAAACAGAACCTGGATTCATCCGAAAAAATGACGTTTTGCCATTCGTGCACTCAGGTTTCGTCGTTGAGTACACCATCGCAGGCGCTCCTGTCTGTCGAGGGTAACCGCAGGTATGGTCTCCGAGCTGATAGTCCATGCTGCTGCAAACGTCGTCGAACTGTTCGTGCAAATGGTTGTTGTCTTGCAAACGTTCCCATCTCAGGGTTCGAGACGTGGCTGCACGATCCGTTGCAGCCATCCGGGTAAGATGCCTGTCATCTCGACTGCTAGGCCGTTGGCATCCATCACGGCGTTCCGTATTACCCTCCTGAAACCACCGATTCCATATTCTGCTAACAGTCATTGGATATAGACCAACGCGAGCAGCAATGTCGTGATACGATAAACCGCAAACGCGATAGGCTACAATCCGACCTTTATCAAAGCCGGAAGCGTGATGGAATGCATTTGTCCTCCTTGCACGATACATCACAACAACGTTTCACCAGGCAACGTCGGTCAACTACTGTTTGTGTATAAGAAATCGGTTGGAAACTTTCCTCATGTCAGCACGTCGTAGGTGTCGCCACCGGCCCCAACCTTGTGTGAATGCTCTGAAAAGCTAATCATTAGCATATCACAGCATCTTCTACCTGTCGCTTAAATTTCGCATCTGTAGCACGTCATCTTCACGGTGTAGCAATTTTAATGGCCAGTAGTTTAATATGTTCAGTTTGATGTGATAAGCACACCAAGAAAAATTAATGTCACCTCCCTAGTTTTATGAAACGCCGAGCATACTGTCACCATTCGCAATATATTTGTTTCCTTAACACGTTTCATCATTCGATAGAGAGACGTGGATTAATACGACATGTATGTGTTGTGCTTCGACTTTGCAGTAACCTATGGCATTTTCTATTAGAAGAAACAAAAACTAAACACTGTTTCCGTACATGGCTCTTAGTTTTGTGGGAGTGTTCGATTCAAAGCATGAACGAAAATATAAATTCACGGTGCTTCGCAGAAAGCTGCAATAATGTTAAAAAGGATTCCGGCTTCTCAGGCTATCTTCAGGTCACAACTGAATGTCGCACAGCCAAACAGGATGTGCGACTTCAACAGTGGAATGATCAGATTATACAAGTAATGGGAAAAGGCGAACTCTAGATTGCGGCTTATTGGTAGAATCCTGAAGCGATGCAGTCCTTCAACAAAGGAAATAGCTTACAATACGTTAGTTCGTCCAGTCTTAGAATATTGTTCGTCTGTATGGGGCCCTTACCAGTTGGCTCTGATTCAAGAGATTGAGAAGGTCCAAAGAAGAGCGGCAAGATTCGTGACGTACATTTAGCCATCGCGAGAACGTTACAAATCTCATAGAAAGTTTGATGTGGGACACACCTGCAGATAGACGGCGCGCTAAACGGAAGGGGCAGTTCACTAAATTCCGAAATCCGATCTTCACCAAGGATGTAGAGCTTATATCCCACCAATATTCAAATCGCGCAATGATCACCATTCAAAGACAAGGGAAATTAGAGCTCGTACTGAGGCGTTCAAACAGTCATCTTTCCCTCGCCCGATCAGCGATTGGAACAGTGGGCGGGGGAAGGGGGGGGGGGGGGGCGGCGGGGGAGAATATGACTTTGGCGCGAATTGTTCCCTCCGCCACACATCGCTTGGTGGCTAGCGGAGTATATGTGTAGATGTAGATATTATTTGTACAGAAGATGCAAAAATGACAAAGTGTTTATAGGAAAACATGAAAATAATTACGTTTACCAACAAAGGATGTGCAGATACAATACGCAAAAGAAGACAAATAAGATAAATTTTCAGTTTGAATCCAGTATTCACTAAAGAAACTATATTTCACAAACGGGAAAATGGAAAATGAGTCTGATTATTTGATATTAGGTGGGTATTCTGTATCATGTACTCGTTGATTTCCAATGTGTCTATTAGGGACATCCTTCTGCTTTCCGTGATAGAATGTAAGGCTTCACAGTCTACATCACATGCGTATTTTCTGATAAAAGATGATCAGCAGAGGTCGAATGTCACTTCCTTAATCACCAGCTTCTGTAGCCTAATTGGCACAGTCCTGTCTGATTGTCCAATATTTACTCTTTCACACTTACAAATGATTTTAAATATGCCACTATGTGCGAAGGTCTGCAAATTTTCTTTACTACTGAATAAAATTTTTAATATATTATTAAGAGGCTGTTATAAAATGAGGGTCTGTAGTTGCGAGACTTAAAATTTTTTGCAAGATTGTTTGAAATGTTACCAATACATGGAATTTTGCAAGAGGCTCTGTCACTATTGAGTGCCCGCTTTTTGTCAGCGTTCAGAAGCGCTGTAATTTTATTCCTTTTCTTTTTTCGCAGAATATTATGAATCAAGGCACAACTACAGCCATTATTGGAAACGATTTGTTTAATGGTGTTTAGTTTTGATTGAAAGGTTGATTTGGATGCATCATTAAATGGAAGACTACACGATCCTGACTGTGTGAATTCTGGGAGCTGGTATGACTTATCGTATCAGTATTATTTCTCTAAATGCTGAACATATGTTTTCTTGTTGTAATTTCTGTTTTAAGGTCCGAGAAATTTGCAGAAGAGCCTCCCAGCCCCATCATAAACTGTATTTTCTTATGTTGTCAATTTTAATGCTGTAATAATGTATCTAAGTATGTAGTGGTACCAGTCCAAAACCACAGCGCTTCGTCGACGTGTCTGAACCAGTACTTAATTTTATAATGCAGTGGTTCTTTCTATAGAAAAATTTGTACGAAACTGTGCCTGACAACTTCAGGTATATAGGACTAAAAGGTGAACCAATAGCTAGATCATCAGACTAACTATAATACTTGTTTTATAACTGTCCACGCAAAAGACGTGTTGACTTTCTTGTGTGTTTCGCCGTGGTTTGTGACCATTGCCCTGTGCAAATTGTTTTCGCTGTGGACTGATTATTGTCATCGCCAGTGCTGCGATGTATTTGTGGTGTGTTTTTTGTCTATGGATGTATTCTTTGGTGCGATGTTTCCCGCGAATGGGATATTTTATTCGAGTGTGGTTACACAGATGAACTTACCGCGTCTTATGCGATTGTTGTTCACTGTGGTTATTCTCTTGTGGTTTTCGTATGCAGTTTTCCGCACTATTGCGCGATGATATTCATGTGGGCTTTCACGAGTAGTTTGCGAGTGACTGAGTGGTAGATCTTGGGCGGTGGTTTTTACTATGTGGCGTGAGTACGGAATGTGCGAGTCACTTTGGTATGTTTTTGCAGCGTGAGTGACGCTCACCATCAATTTGTGAGAAAGAGATGAACGGAAGAAATGTAGCTTTTCAGTCAAATGTCGATAATACCTTGTGCTTTTTTATGTTTGTTTCAGGAGCTGAAGTGGAAAATTTGTACACTAACCTGAGAAAATTTTGTATCAGTGAAAGGGTACAGTACCAACCGACATTGAAAATAGGTACAACATACTTCATTATTTTTGTCAGAACAACACATTTTTTTGTAAAATAACTCAATTTCAATTAATACAGCGAAGCCGGATACCAGTGTGGGAACGAATGGCAATTTATTTATTTAATTGATCACATGTGCACTCCCACAAAATAAATCGCTACATCCAGTTTGGTGAGATCTGTGAAATGAATGAATGTATGGTCGTCTGCTAACCGCAGATAGTGAATGTGAATATATGGTCATCTTTGAGACGATCCTTTGGCCACCTTTGGTGGGACCAAAGAGATGAAATTTACCTGAGCTTTGAGCGCCTGAAATGTGGCTGACCAATACGGTAGCATGGTCTTCCCCCATGTCGGCAGAGGTGCGAGAGGACCTGAAGAACAGCCATGTTTCAGCACTCTGTTGCTGGATCTTGTGCTGTTAAGACCTGTCTTAGTTGTGCTCCGTAAAGACAAAAGAGTGGAGACATGGTATGCATGTGGAATATTTAAGAGTAGTTTGAAATAATAATTTCTCTATTTCAGGAACTTTTGTGGGGAGAATTAAATGTCAGGCAGGTAATATTAATGGGATTGTAGTAATCTCCAGAAGTGACCAACGGTCACAATGAAACCACGTGTAGCAATAAGTTGAAATACTTCCGTGTGCTTAAGTTAAGCTGAATTACTAGCGTGTGTACAATAAGTTGAAATATTGAAGAAATAGCGTGTGTACCATAAGTTGAAATATTTAAGAAATGGCGTGTGCAGGACTTGAAATTAGAGACGATACTTCCACGTGGTGAGTACTGTGTGGGTCTCAATCTGTGTATGAGACAAAGGATAAAGAGAAGTACTCGTCCATGGTATCAGTTGAGGACTCGTGTGTGTGATGAATATGTTCTTAATATTACTTTGCCAGATATGTTTCCGTGTGACGCTTGATTCAAACTATAAAACTCTGAGAGAGAAGCAAGGTGAGTCGGCCGTCTATCCAGCAACGCCACTTGGCTTGCATTGCACAGGAAGAGGTGCATATATCTCCAGAGTTCATAGTAGGAAAGTAGAATTACAAAGTGGGGCAGTGTCGTGTGAAACTGGGATAAATATTAATTGAAGTGGGAAAGCTGAAAGTGATAATGTTGTGACTAATCCCTGTGTTGTATTTCATGTTGTAGTGTGGTGTATGTCGTGTAATTTAAGTATGTGTGGTTTGCATGGGAGACTAGCAAGGTAGTTTCAGAGGTAGTGGGTTATGCGTGTTCCTTTTGTACTGCTCGGTCTGGAGGAAAGTTTCTTGATGATGATTGTGAGAGTCGAAGTGTGAGAAATAATAAAAGATCCACCATCCTATCCAGAAAGTGCACAGTAGCGTTAAATAATTACGAGACCATAAAATAGAGATTCACCAATGTAAAGCCATGCCCACTGGGCGGAATTTCTCATGTGTTATTGTTGTAGGTTATAGAATTTGTGTGTTTAGGTTATAGAATTTATAGGAATAAATAAGATAGTGTAAAGAAAAAGATTGGTGGACTTATCCTTCGAATTGTATGTTGTCATGATGTCCCGAATTTATAATGTGTGCGCCATTCATATTCAGTGCGGTGGCCACGTGTTGATAAAAGCCGTTAGATAAAAGACAAAAAGAAAATGTGGTATTGCCAGTGCGTAGTGAACAGTCAGGGTTCTGTAAATTACTGATAGTCAGATGTGCGTTTCCGTTGCGCATTATTCATACAGGAGGATAATTTGTATCTTTATTGTGAGTACTAGAGTTCATGTTACTCGACAGATAAGAATGAATCCACTCGCTTGGCAGACCACTCATCTTGCAGGCCTGACTGCTTGATGCCACAGTATGAGCAAGGCATGTGGGTGCCTCTCATCAGTTTCAGCAAAAAGAGAATGTTGCAGTTGTTATTTTGGCACATAGGACAGCGAGCAGATTGTGACGTCGGCACTCATGGAGATTCACGCCATAAACCAGCGTTAGTGCCGCCATAACGAATAAGAAAATATATAATGGGAAACTATATAGTTTGTGTATCTTTTATAGTAGTTGGGTTGCGTGAATAAGAAGCTGACTTAGATGAATGAGAATGACTGAAGTGATTGCGTAGTCTAAGCCGGCTTAGTACTTTGAGTGCATGAAAGGCTGTGCGAAATTAACGCTACACTATCATAGAGTACAAAACCTTCTCACCACTTAATATTATAAAGATTTAGAAACAGAAAAATAATCATTTAGAATTATTGCTGTAATAATATCACAATATTAGTGAAATAGAATTACATTATATTTTTTGCCAAATAGCTGTAAACCACTTTTTCTTTATTCTTCGAGTAATAATGTAAAACAACACTTTACATTTTCATTATAATTTACTGTATTTATGCTGTAAATGTATTTGTAAGAACATGGCATTAAGTCTCCATGTAAGCATTGTGCAGAATATGGGAGCTGAGTTGATGGCGACGTATTGTAACGGCTCCATGTGAGCCGTACATGCCTTGTTACAATAGTCACATGCTCAAAACACACCTGGGTGCCCTTCCGACACTGAGGGAATTTTAATCCGGAATTATGTTATATTATCACTCTTAGTATAGTCTGCAAATGTGAATGCGGGTTGTCTGCTGAAGTATGCGTGGGCTGGTTGCTGTGGGTTCTCTGAATGTGGAGATGTCGTTTAACCAACCATTGTATTAAGTAGAGTGCGACTGCACTGGGCCAGAGATACATAAGTTCTCTGCGTGTTAGCAGGCCCCGTTAGGTTGACAAATAGCCACTGTGCAGACTCTCTGAGCCATGGCTTCCCAACCTTTTCAGCTGGCGGACCCCTTCTTCAGTCGAAAATCCATGGCGGACCCCTAGTCAGTCAAGAGCACAGTAACTTTAAATTTCAAAGCGAACCCATGGGAACTGAAAGCTTCTTAATGCAAGTGCCATGTTCCCAATGACCCCCCCCCTTACCCCGAACTATCAATAGTCTTTGGTTTAGAGATGAATGAAAACAACTTGAAATTAACGATCCAATTTGAATTCCCACTGTATCCAGACACTTGCTAATGGATTTACTCCCTTTGTTCAACACACTATAGCCTGATTAAAATTACTTGGTAATTGAAATTTCACCCGATGGAGCCGCCTTCCTCCAAGAACAATCAACGTCGCGCCCAAACTGTTCGCTATTGACAAGCTGCCGTTTATGGTCTGTTCACTTCCACTATTTGGCTACTGTTGTGTAAGGAGCATGCATATTTCGTAACAGTCGTGTGTGTGTGTGTCGTTTTTCGTGAAATCCGAAGAAAAATGTTCAAATGTATGTAAAGTCTTCCTTTGGTTGTCCTCCCTCCTCATTCATTTCAACTGGAAACTTCCTTAGTTGTGAAGGTGATGGAGAAACTGCACCCTTCTTCTATGATCCTGAGTTCAGCCACCGATCCATGTTAAAAGTAATAAACTGGTCAAAAACGACTTATGAAATAGGTAGTGCACTGACAAAGCAAGTTCAACATTTAATTACGCCTGGGGCCGCATACGTGCCAGCGAGCGCTGTGATTGGTAGACAAAGCTCGCCCCGTGCATTTAGCGCCGTGAGCCAGCGCGCAAACGACCCCCGTATTGTTGCGAAACAGTCGATCAGAGAAGCCGCATTCTCCGGCACTAAACTGTGTATATGTCCTCAGTTAGGAACCGCAAAGGCTGCTTGGGGATACGACCTGAAGTAAAAGTACACGTTTTCCACACAAAAAAAAGAATAGTGGTGAATTTGATTTTCACATTTTTATTCAATAATTTTACTCATTATTTTACACGATTTGGTGAAAGGTGGCCGCGGACCCCCCAGAAAGAGGTGGCGGACCCCTTACACGTTGGGAAGCCCTGCTCTGAGCCATTCTGGCCACCGTGTGTGAACCCCGGACGAGGGAAGACGGTTAGGCATTCCCTGCTATTTTTTTGGTATCACTGATGACGGGCCAGCATTCCGTATAACCGTACCATTAAGTAAAGTGAGTGATCAAGGAGCTATTTTCATGTTTTACTAAATAAAAGGTTGCTGTTATATAACATTCTTTGTCTCACAGCAACGTCTTATTTCCGTTACCATTCCAGTTAAGTTAATCATATTTTCAACTTAAAGTTAACCAACAATCAGAAATTTTGTTGCGATACTTGCTCATGCAAACGGTCGTAGGCGTCTTTCACAAAAGACACAGGTGCCATTTTCAAGTTGAGGATGTCTGCCAAGGCTTTGCGGAAAGCAAGTATCTTGCAGTATCAGGCAGTTAGAGAGGTCACAGACACCGAATCAGCTGTGGCAGCTGGGCAGACAGAGCGCCAAGCAGACAGGACAGTTAAGGTCGTCTGCCACCCCTGTGAGCCGGGGGTGATGCAGCAGGTGAAGGTGACCCACTTAGCAACCACAGGCCAGCTGGTCAACATGACGTTATTGGACTACCTGAATGGACGTCATTGGGCTACCTGAATGGAGGCAGGTGCAGTCGAGCCCCTTCGTGCCACGAGTTGTCAACAAAGGGGTGGTGTCCAGCCAGCATGAGAGGACTTTTGCTGCTGCTTCCAAGGTCCCAATGGACCTATCGTTGAATGGAAGGGTGAGGCCCGCGCCAGTGGGACGCGTTGGGAAGCGCTGAATGGAGGTAGTTACGTGTCTTGAGACATGGTCGATGGCGATGGCGATGGCGATGGCGGGAGGTAATTCACCTCAAATCTGTGTCCATATGCTGCCTGGGTTATCTCATGAACATCATCAACAGTGGCAATGCAGTGCCGACCACCACGTCATCCAAGATGGTCAGTAATCGAGACGCCACTGCTTGCTGCCACAGACAAGGTCCTGCCACACCAAGGGTGCTGTCTGTCCTGTACATTCTGAGAAAAAGATGTAACCCATGTTGGCAAACTCATCCTACATAGCTGCCACATCTAACATATTACATGACATGTGTAGCGTGGTGTTTACTCATGTGACAACTGTAAATATAAAAAATCGGACTTCCTAAAGACCGTTGAGAAGGGAGCTGTAGGAGGCGTTTGTTTTCATTAACTGTTTTATGTATGATTGTTTTACATATGTTTTATATGTGACTTGCTGTTTTCATTTTTACAAGACTATATGTATTTTCTATGTTTTCTTATCAGGTTTTATTTTCTTTTAATGAACTCATGTATTACTTTTTCGTTTTGTGTAAAGATTCAGTTGTTTTATGTCAATCATATGTTGTTTTGTTGTGTTGTTACTAATATCTTTGTACTTAAGGAACAGACTGACACATTTTAGAGAAATAAACTGAACATATAACAGACGCAAAATGAAAACAAGGAAACAAGGAATCTTTTATATTGTGTGAATGTGAGAGCACTTGTGATCGATGTTCTGTCGAGGAATGAATGCAGCCATGTGTATAATTGAGCAGGGGGCAGAGAATCCTCAAAACAACAATACTATAAAGGGTGTCCACAATGAGACTCAAACATTTGAACTCATAAAATCTGAGAGGAAACACAATTTATTGACGAACAAATACAGGGAAATCATACAGCAGCTCATCAAGTTTTCATACACAGGTGGACGGTTTAGTACACTTGAACATGGGCGCCACGGGTAGCGCGAAGAATATCAAGTCTAGAATCGATTTCGTGCCATGTGTTGCGGAGCATCTGTTCTGTGACAGAGTTGATGACAATTCTTATGCGCTGTTTCAAGTCTTGCAGGTCCTTTACTGGTGTAGCGTTTACCCGGTCTTTCACATAACCCCACAGGAAAAAATCGAGGGGGATTATGCCGGGCGAACGTGGCGGCCAAGGAATTGGACCTCCACGGCCAATCCATCGTTGCGGGAATGTGTCGTTTAAAAACTTTCGGACATCAAGGCTCCAATGGGGTGGTGCACCGTCCTGTTGAATCATCACATTTGGCTGCAGGTCTGTTATCTGTGGCACGGCAAATTGTTCCAACATGTTAAGGTAGATGGCTCCATCCACAGTCGGCTCCTGAAAGAAAAACGGCGCAACAATGCGATTTATCATCAAACCACATCACACATTAACTTTCTGACTGTCGTGCATGTGTTCCCTAGGTGCATGTGGATTTTCGGACCCCCAGATGCGCACATTGTGACCATTGACAGGCCCTAACACGTGAAAGGTTGCCTCGTCAGTCAACATCACACGTGATAAAAATGTCTCGTCCACGGCAATGCGATCTAACATGACGCATGCAAATTCTTCTCGATTTGGTCGATCATCAGGCTTGATTTCTTGCACAACCTGCACTTTATATGAGGACAAACGTAATCGCTGATGAAGCACTTTGTGCACTGTTGAACGTTTCATACGAAGTTCTCGTCCTTCCTGTCGCACTGACTTCTGTGGACTTTGTTCGAATGACCGCCGCACTTGTTCCACATGGTGTTCGCTGATCCCAGGCTTATCACCACCATGCCCTTTCGCAACACTCCCAGTAGCCAAAAACTGATCACACCACTTCTTTATAGTCTTGTACGACGGGGGCGCTTTGTTGTAAACTCGACGAAAATTTCTTTGCACTTGGGTCGCCGATTTTGTCTCTGCATACCACCAGACCACTTGTGCACGCTCCTTCATATCCACCATTTTGCTAAAACAATTGATTGCAGATCCACTACGGCCACTTGGTGTATCAAATTTGCACACCACAAACTTATTGAGTTGCTCTGTCTGCACCTTCAGGATTCACAGGTCCACCATTTGAAATGAGAAAGATATAGTGTATTAAAATGTTGGAGTCTCATTCTGGTTAGGGAATAACCTTCTCTGGCCCCAATTTCAGGATGAATGAATAGATAAATGTCTGCATGACCCTGTAACCCTTTAGTGATTGTCAGTAAGTCTGGGTCTTCAAGAATATCACTCAATGGTATGCCGATCACATTTTTATTTCTCACTTTAATTTTGTAGGCATGCAGCAGAGAATGAATGGATGAACCCTGGTTAAATGTGGTAGACAGGGTATAACATTGTGCTGTAGTTTACCATAAACAAGGATTGATTCATGTTTATTTACTTCTTTGATAATGACCCAACTAAAGTGTCACAATTTATTCTGTTCCACATCACACTAACCTTTTAAAGTATGGCACTCCCCAAGAATAAATTTGAGAAGAACTGGGAGGCTGTGAGAGATTTCAAGGCACTCTCACTTCTGATTTGGTGTCATGCCACATAATGTTCTTAGGGAAGATGATCTTTGCTATGATCTGACTTCATACATCATGATAAAATGGTGGGCAGTAGTTAACGCTCTTGCTTGTGTGCTCTAGTGAAGGTAAGCTTTACCTGCATTCAAAGGAATAGGGTGCCGATTTAAACGACTGCAGAAAAAGTGTACGGCGACTGCAGCTGGAGGGGGGCGCGTTTTTTTCTGCGGAACCTGGGAACCTGGGTGAAAACATTTCCGGACTGCCGAGTTCTGCGGTCTCATTGTGCAGACACGTTTGGATGGCGCCAGTCGGTCACCGGTCGCGTCCAGGTAGGTTGACTAGCGCTGAGGAGACGCCGCTGCAGTGGCCAAAGCATTGAAAACCGGTAATAAAGCAGATGATGGGTCCTTGTTAGGCAGGAAGTCGATGAGAGGACTGTGAGCATTCTGCGAATTTCCGTGGGACCGGTCACTGGCGCCCAGACGTCCAGACTCCATTACAAAAATATATTTGTGGAGGCATGAGGCCTTTAGCGAGTTTATGGCGATTCTTTAGAGCTTCGAAATGGACACCACAGGGGAGATAACAACCTTTTTATGGAGGGCTGTGGCTCCATCCTGGTCATGTTGTTAGCAAAAGGCAAGGCGTAAATGCATGGGAAAGAGGCTGCAAAGCTGAATTTTTTTTTCTTTTCTCCCAATTAACTTTAAGGTCTCTGATTAGTCAAATCTGTGTGTGTAGAGCAAGAAGCAGTCTGCCATCTTCGGATGAGGCACTCCAGCTAATGATTGGCTTGTGCTAAAGTGGGAGTAGTCTAAGATGCAAATGTGCTTTGATACTGGGCTGGCGAGGAAAGTGGAGAGAAAGGAAAGAGGTCACTCTTGCACTGGCGCTTCGTTAGTAAAGGACTGCAGGTCTCTACATAAACGGTGACACTTGTGACTGTTGCTAATGTGCCACTTAGAGCCTGTGGCAGTCACCTTCTGAACTGTCAGAGGTACTGCTTCTAGCATCACGCACACAATGAGTGATACGTGGGTGCACTTATTTGTCTTGAATAGGCCATCTAAACATTTGATATATTCCGTCACGCATAGTAGTGGCACGGAGTCAAAGTGGTTTGGCAGCCTAGCAAATGGGTCAACCTGCACAACGGGGGTTCAGTGGCTCATAAGAAAGTACCCGCATCCCGAATTAGCCAAACGCGAGACTCCGTATTAACATTTTTCGTTCGCGCGCCATTAATAAAAGATTGCTGCTGTCCACGACTTCAGTCGCCGAACACATCATGATGTAGCGCCCTGACCAGGAGAAGGGTAAAGTATTCGCTGCTAAAGCGCTGGGCTCCAATATACGTTTCTCAGCGCCCTGTTCTTTCGAACCATATTTTTAGAATAGTAGAATATAGATGGTAGATTGTGGCGTAGTTTTTGTCCTATACCGTGGATAACGTGTATGAAGTCAGATAAAGCGATTAGTGTTCTGGTTAGTGTCGTGTGTCGATCTCCAGCTGATCCGTATTAGTGAAAGCGTTTGTCAAATGAAAATGTTTGTGACGTTTCTTTAGCCATTTTTTTGTCTTGTGATGTTAAGAATGAGTAAATCTATTGTTCTTTAGATCACAGCTCCTTCCTGTGTTCAGATTAACATTACCTTTGCCATTTTTACTAAAGTCCAGATTGTAAATGAATGTAGCAAGATTGCAATGTTCAAATGACTGAATTCAAGGAAAGATAGGAACTGTGGGAAAAATAAAACCGAGGGAAGTGAATTAAAGCGCAATACATTGTCACTGAATGAAAGAAAATAACTTTACAGCCCCACAGGGATATTCATACAATTGCAAGATATGGATTTCCAAGCAGAAGAAACCTCGGCTTCTCGTCTTTATTCTGACTGAGTAAAATACTGTTTTATTGTAAATGAGGAGAGGGTAACATCTTTGAATCTGCATAATCACCAAGTGAAACAAAATAATGTTTGAGGCTGTATCAGCTTCTTTTCAATGTGGGAGGTGCCGATGTGGAGAAGAGTTTGTACCTCTTTAATACTGACGAATTTTGCATGAGAACGAGACATGCACTCGACCCCCTCCTTACCTAGCACCTAATTAATTAAGTGCACAAAGGTAACGAAAGAAAATGATGGTCGACCCTGCTAGTTGGTAAAATAAGGAGTGCACACTCACAATAATTTAATAAAAATCGTAATCAACTCAGAGAAGACAAAGAGCCGGAACGGTAAACACATAAACTGCGGCAACACTCAGTCGCCTCGCAGGTCGTTTCGCCCTGCATACGATAGCCGAAACTCGACCGATGTCAGTAGTTCCGCCAGGCGCTTAAGCCCACTGATGTACGACCATCTCAGTATTCGCAGACGTGCAGTCTCCAACCGGAAACGCAGTGTGTCGCGTCCTCTGGTGCCCGCCTCGCACAAGCAATCCAGGGAAGTAACACAACACGCATAGGAATCAAGTGAGAAGTATTTTGAGCTCTCAGTACAAATACCCTCATTAAAATAACCTTATTAGGCTTGTTACCACCGTGCAATGACACAAAACATTAATAAAATTGATGAAAATGAGAGGCGACATGCAAAAGAGGGCATCGAAGCTCTCAAGTGAAATAAAATATGCATGTGGCTGGGGCCTCCTGTCGGGTAGACCGGTGACTTGGTGTCATTCCTTTTTAGCTGACGCCACTCGATAAGGATGAAATAATGATAAACACAACACAATTCCGAGCCCCCAAACGAAGAAAATCTCCGACCCAGCCGGGAATAGAACCCGTGTCCCTCGCGTAGCACTCTGCTCCGCTGACCACATTTTTTATCATTTTTGTACACGTTACCACCTTTTTCGTTTTTTTTTACTTTTTTTTTTCTTGAAGTGGGCAGGGGTCGAACCCCGACGCCTGGCTACTGTGTCCCCCTCACTGACACCGAACCTGTGGAGCACAGGAAAGTAGGAGGCATAGGGATCAACAGAAGTGGAAGGCTTGATGTTGTTTATTTATTTTCATTTTTGTTGTTGTAATTTTCACTATTATTATGAAATTATGTGGAACATACAGCATCCACATAGATAAAATAGAGGCTGGGTAAAGGAAAAGAAAAAGAAAAAATTAATAAAATAAAATCCGCGCAGTTACGGAGCACTCTCCCATCTGTGGAGGTTGGAAGTAGAACCGATCGCAGGTGGCTTAAATTCAGACACCGCCAGCGGAGGGGTAGGTGCCCTCAACTCCAGGCACTCTCCGACTTAGTTGAGGTCTAACAAAGACGCCTTGAAGTTGCTTGGCCAATAATGTTCGGAAACGTGGAGTGTATTCCAGAGCTGCGTGGCCTATTCGTGAACAGGTCCAGAAGTCAAAGTACGATGCAGGTTCCTCACTGAGTAGGTAACCACCGCTCGTCCCTTGACTCACAAAATGGCATGATATTTGGCGGTGCGAAAATGTTTGCCGTCTGGTTGTTGAAACGTTCACGATTCGTTCGTGTCTCGTGGCACTCGGAGATAGCAGGCAATGATTTTCGCACGAATCACCGAACATCACGCGAAGAGGCGCCGGTCAGTCGGTGGTCATCAGTGTCGAGATGCTGGCAAAGGAGACAAATCTGGGGATCCGACAAACCAATGTTGTGCAGCCACTGTTTTGTGGCAAATTTGCTGTTGACTATGTGATACCACATTGCACTGACAACTGTAAGGAGGAAGGGCTGGTGGATGGTATTCCACCCTATGGGCCACCAGATGGAGGGATATTTGGTCTCCACCACGTTACGAGGAACGTCGTGGAATAGTAGGCTGTAAAAATCCTTGGTTCTGGGCGGATGCGTATCGGGGAGACTTGTATGTGTGTAAATGTAGTCAATGAAGAAGGTCGAAAAGTGAGTCTAATGAGTCATGATGTGGCCCACAGACACTGGTGGTGAGGTGGACGCAGGCAGAGGACCTCAAGCAAGCTGCATCTTAGAGATGTGCCCCATCCGTACTCGTACACAAGGCCTCAGCTCGCATACAGACATCGACTGGTGTGAGACCACCATCTCGTGGGGGCAGGGTAAGTGTCTCATAAAGGACTTTAAACATGGAACCAGCCGTAAGATAATAGCCAAGGGCCACCTGAAGGTTGCACCCGATAGCTGTTGGTGAGGGAGAACCTGCATGAAGTGGACCAGTTTTGATGCCACATAACTATTCAGAATCTCAACTTGTTGAAGTATGCCCTAGCGGCACAGGAGGTTCTGGTGACGGTCGTTGCGGATGACGTGTAACAGGCGACGGAAATTCGTTGCCGCTGTGTGTTTAACAGTGGGGAAATTCCCAGGTACCAGAACGTCTGCACGAGCGGCAGGGGTGCCACTTCGCCTTCCTGAAAGTCTCATCCAATGTACATCGCAGAAGGTTTGGCGATATTCATCAAACTGCCAGCAGCAGCCCCATAACTTATTATCAGTATTCGAGGATTGTTCGAATCTCAGATACAGAGCGGATGAGGAGAAGGAGGTCATCAGCATATGCCCGACAGCAAAAAGTGTATTGGCGAAGGGTGAGGCCAGAGAGCTCAGTAGTCAGGCCACCAATGAGGGGTCTCTAGGACAATGGCATACAGAAGGGTGGATAGGGGGTACCATGACGAATTAAATGGCGGATGAGTACCGGCTCTGCTAAACGTCCATTGATTTGGACTCATGAACTGGCACTGCTGTAAGGTCACCGGAGGATGTCGATGAATGGACATGGGATGCCCATCTGATTGCCATCGAAAACGGGAAACGGTAGCGCACTTTTTCGAAGGCGTTATTGAAGTCTATAGCGACGATCACTGCACAGAGTCTGTAGGCTGCTGCCATCGCTATTAAGTCGCAGCATTCCCCTATGGCAGTCTGTAAGTTAACTAACTTGTGCCCCAGGCGTCGTTTGCTCTGGGGAGAGGACATGAGGGAGTGTTGTCCAGAGTCGCATCGCCAGTAAGCGGCCGAAATCTTATAATCGGCGATGAGCAGGGTGAGCGGTCACTAGCTCGTGATCGTCGCACCACGTTCTGGTTTGTGGACCGGAATGATGATGCCCTCAACAAAGGCGGGTGGGATTGCTTGGTCAGATGTCATCAGTTCTAGAAACGTTGTCGTCCACCGCGATTCCATGAGTTCCCAGAGGGCTCGGCAAAACTCAGTTGGTAATCCGTCAATGCCAGGTGATCTGTTGATTGCACCCTTATCGACGGCGTTATCGACTTCGTCTCGTGTGACAGCCACTGCCGAAGCATCCTCCTTTGTGTGGGGGAGGGTGTGCGTGACGTAATAAAAAATGGAGTGGTCTGCTTCAATATCGGCATCGTCTTCCCTGAAAGTACGAGGGTAGTGTTCGACGAATGCATGTACGATGTTATTCTGATTGGTCACTTGCGGCGCATGAGGAGTGACCAGAGTGTCGATGACCTGCCGACGCCACAGTCGCTCGTCTAACACTATATGATGCAGAGATGAAATTTCCAATCCGTATGATCGTGGCGCCGCGTCTGTATCGCCACTCACTGCAATTTGCGGCGGGCCAGCGCAATTATCTTCGTTTTAGTTCTTTGCCGTTCCAACTGGTTGTCTGGGGTTGGCAGCTGAATATCCAGATCGTGAAGAATTGCATAGCAGAAGTCGACGATGTTGCGATGCCAGTCGGCCAAGTACTTCCCGTATCTCAACAGTGTCGTCCAGATCGCTGGTCGCAGTCCGTCCACCACGTCAATGACGAGAGGTAACTGGGAAGACGTCGTTCGTAGGCTGCCCCTGTTTTAGTGATTGGCTGGTGACAAGTCAGATCGTGCAAAATGGTTCAAATGGCGCTGAGCACTATGGGACTCAACTGCTGAGGTCATAAGTCCCCTAGAACTTAGAACTACTTAAACCTAACTAACCTAAGGACATCACTCACATCCATGCCCGAGGTAGGATTCGAACCTGCGACCGTAGCAGTCGCGCGGTTCCGGACTGCGCGCCTAGAAGCGCTAGACCACCGCGGCAGGCTCAGATCGTGCAGATGAGAAGTATTTAGTCTCCATGGTGCACAACTGTGCCATACCGACTGGGGCGCAAGGAGGACCGTGCAGATCTAAATGGTCACAAAAGGCCAGTGGCCAGCGTTTAGCTCCCTGTTTGGCAGGTCTAAGGTTCTGTGAGGCGTATAACCTGTCTAGACGGCTTTCAGAATGACTGGTAGGAAAGGTATGGCCAAAACCGTCACTATGTTGGACTTTCCAGGTGTCATGGAGCAGGAGGTCCTGCACTACTATATGCACCCTGGCATGTAGTATAGTGTGGAACCTGATCTTTTGGTTGCAGAACACAGTTAAAATCACCTCCTAGAAGGCAGTGGTCATATAGCCATAAAAACAGGGGGACGAAGACAGAATAAAACTGGACCCATTCATATCATTGCTCAGTGCCTGAAGGGGCGTAGATATTAATGAAGGTGTTCCCATGGCAGTGAGTGCCATATCTCAAGATGATGGAAGGAAGGCGATATCGGCGACAGAAATCCCGTCACGGACGTAGATGGCCTCTCCAGAGCCCATAGGACCATTCGCAGTGGCGTGGGCGGTATAGTCATTGATATCTGGGAGGCTGGCCAAGTGAAGGGCGAAAAAAATATCAGAAGCCCAGAACATCTCCTGCATAAGACGAAGTTTCTCCCTGGAACGAATGTTGTTAATTGTTAATGTTGGTCGTTGCTATTCTATAGTAATGGTGATGGACTGCTGGAGGATGGTCCACTCGGGCGTCAGCGGAAGAGCGTGCGTATCGTGGTGGAACGTCTTCCCTCCGAGGGGGTTCTGGTTATGATTACTGGAGCAGTACCCATAATGGGTCCTGCTCCTCGACCTCTTCGTCGTGCCATGCATGGATACAAGCAACGGTGTATTGTCCATTTTGTCTTCAGAAGGTGGAGAAGTGGTTCGTGGTGTAATTGTGGCTGTGCTGCGTCCATTAAATAGTTCAGAGTCCTCATGGTGCTTTGGGGGGGGGGGGGGGGCGCAGGCACACCGGTGGATGTTGCCGCGTTCACATCGTCCCTTCGGCAGTGGCGGATTCGGGCGCATCGTTCGGGTCGACGGCGGCCTCGTCCTCGACCTGAAACGTCTCCTCTTGACCGGACACGGTGCGGTGCCTTCTCTTGCAACGTTTCGGAGAACGTTGTTTCCTTACGTGATCTTCCGTGTCCGGAGACGGAAGGGAGTCGCGTCGCTCTGGCAAGAAAGCTGCCGTAGGGACGATGAGCGAGACGATCTCCGTCGTGTTGCCGAGGGCTGGGTCAGCGGCCAGTCGCGTCGGGACGGTCGGGTCGGAGCTGGGTCATGGCCGCCCTAGGCGGACGGGGTTTGGTCGGGCTCATGTGTGGCGTCCGGACGGCGTTGCGGGACGGTAGGAGAAGCAAGAGCAGCGGCCTAGGTCACAGGTATCACCGTAGTTTGCGACGTGGGTGGTCCTGCGGCAGCTGGAAGTTTCGTAATACGTCGTTGTAGGCATTCGGATCTAAGGCGGCCTTCTTTGCCACACACAGGACTTGTCCGAGCTGGCCCATGATAGATAATTATTGCAAAGCATCCGCCGATCTGTAAGTAGGACGGGACGTGGTTTCGGAGATCAATGGTGACCTGTCAGACGCCGTTTAAGACAGGATACTTACGAAACTGTGTCCACTTTTCCGCAGTATGGCCGTGGACTGTGCCGCATGGTCGGAGTGCCTGCTTCCTGTGCTGGAAGTTCGAATAGCAATTCGAAAATGCGTATCGTTCGCTAAACCTGCGTGGTCGACGTTACCGCTCCTACACTGCCATCAGCACGACAGAAGCGGAGCCTCCATTTGGTCTCGGTCTCGCGTAGGATGCGTTTGCCCGTCCCGTCGTTAATTATTTTAAAACAGACCCTGCTGCTCACGATCGACAAATATAATTAGCTTTCTCTACATCAGAACCCTTAAGAAATCCAAACTGTGACTTGGAAAATACATTATTTACTGTCAGATGTTTAAGGAGATGCTTGAACACAACCTTTTCAAATATTTTTGAGAAAGCCTGCAAAAGTTAAATTGGTCTCTTTATCCCCCTTCCTGTAAAGACGCTTAACTTCAGCATATTTTAACCAGTCTGGAAATGTTCCGCTGGTAAGAGGTTGATTACACAAATAAGGTATAGCTCAACTCTTTGATTGTTGATATATTATCATACCCATTACAACACTTAGATCTTAAGGATTTTATTATAGATGCTACTTCTTTGGGAGACGTGTCATTTACATCCTACTGATGTTATTTTTAAAGACTGGTCTCAGATACTCCATTGCACTGTTCACCAAACCTGATAACCCCAAGCCTTCAGTACTTCTTTAGGAGGTTTGCAGCACTACATGTACTTGTTACCAAAGTCTAATTTATTTTTAGAGCTATTTGTTTCTTTTTCTTTTTGACCTCACCGTCTCTGTCTTCACTATATCCCATACAGTTTTTATTTTTTTGTCCGATGTAATTACCTTTTTCTCATAATAAAACTGCTTCGATTTCTGGATTACTTGCTTCAATATTTTGCAGTATTTTTTGTAACGCATTACAATGCTAACATCAGAGCTGTTCCTAAATGTTAGATACAGTCTCCTTTTCGTCACACATGATATCTTTATTCCTTGTGCAATCCATGGTTCATTTTTTGGCTTCTGTGTGATTTCAGTTACCTTCATGGGAAAACAATTTTCAAAATACGAGGTAACTTTATTAATGAATGCTTCGTATTTTCAATTTCAGACATATGTATTATAAACATCTATCCAGACCATGTCTTTGGGCAACTTCCTGAATTTCTCAATTTTTGACTTATTCATTACCCTCCTATAATCAGATTTAACACATTTTTTATCCCAACCAGATTCAACACTTAACACAAGATGCTGCACGTCATGATCAGATAGCCCATTTACTGTTGGTTTTGTGATGTGACTTTTTCCCTAGATCTTTCTGCAAAGATATTGTCAATAGCAGTCTTAGAGCATTTAGATATCCTAGTTGCAAAGTTCACAATATGAACTAAATTGAATGTTAGTGGTACTGCCAGAGTGAGATAGGACAACAGAACTTCCAGATTTTTTATGAAGACGTTAAAATTTCCTGAAGATGATCTGTGTATACCTAATATTATTATAAAATACGATTTCTGTTGCACAACCTTCTTGGTGCTGCTCTGAGCAAAATGTATTCGTATTAGTATTCTTGAAATCAATACAGTTTCTGATAAAGGTAGCAACTTCTCCTTTCTCAATATTAATTCTACAGAAGTAAGAAGCTAACTAGAATCCTGTAACATTTAACATATCTATACCAGTGGTCACATAATGTTCAGAAAGGCAGATTATATCAACTGGTTTGCTCAACTCTAATGCTTCAACGCAAATAAGTAACTCATTAAGCTTACCCCTTAGTCCTCGGATATTCTGATGCAATAAGATAACTGATTTTGTGCACTGGCTGAATTACAACTGGATGAACCTAATTTTTCTGCCAATTTTTTAGTATCTCTAGTTTCAATCAGAGGCTGTCTGCATGAATTGTGTTCATTAAAATTGCTTTCTGACTGCCTGTTTTATGAATGTGAATGTCATTTTTTGCCTGTCTCCGAAAATCTTTTGTTTCTGCCCTCCCTACCCCACAAAAATGCTGTTCTGACACTTGTAACCACTGGTACTTTACCACTTGTGACAGTGCCCCCCCCCCCCTTAAGTTACTTGCTATTAGCCCAGACAGTTTCCCTTCCCTTTCCTACTGAGGTGAAGGCCGTGCCTAGTATAGTCCCACCTGCTGATAGAGTCATCAGGAACCACACCGATGTGAGACCCCATACCTGATTGAGGCAGCCGTTTCATCTCTAAATTAACTCTCCTAATAGAAGAGTTTAAGTGATGCCAGTCATGCCGCCTCAGAACAGACACACGACCAACACCAGTATATGTCGTTGCTGAAGCTGTCTTCACCAGGTCACTCTCGTTTGCATAATTATGGTTCCTAGCTATGCTGTTGCCCGCCCCACCCATTATTACCACTGTGTTTTCGTTTATGATTCCGATAATATCAATCGCCGGGATCTTTACTTCCTCTCGCAGAAAACGTCCCACCTCGAGTGCTTTGACTCGAGCATAATCGTTGCAGAAAGTAAATCGCAGTGTAGATTTACGGTAACAGTTCGCCATGTATCGTAGACGGTAAACCGGCACGTAAGCAACGGCTGTCACAATGTAAACAAGGAGAGATCGCGCTCGACACACTGAAACACTGGAGCGTCGGCTCTATTACCCTGCCAAAGACAGACTGGCCACTCAGCTATGGAGGCGGACTCGTAATGAGTTACTTACAGGCAACCTCTTATTGGAATGCACACGCCCCAGTACTTACTTGAGATGTGATCGTAAATTAGCAGTGCCAATCTAACCTCATCAGAAAAACGGTCATTACAACAAATAAATTGAAATGGTCTTACCCGGTTCTTCATTCATTGTAGTATCTGCTGACACCATGGTTCTCTGGCAGATAAATGCAGTGTTCTTTCCAAACCACATTCCACCTCAAGCGCCCGCCAAACCCAGAACAACTCAGAGACTCGAGTGTAACGTAGCAATCACCAGATCTAGAATTAGATAGCGAAACCCCTTTAGAACGCCGGCCGGAGTGGCCGAGCAGTTCTAGGCGCTACAGTCTGAAACCTCGCGACCGCTGCGGTCGCAGGTTCGAATCCTGCCTCGGGCATGGACGTGTGTGATGTCCTTAGGTTAGTTAGGTTTAAGTAGTTCTAAGGAACTGATGACCTCAGATGTTAAGTCTCCATAGTGCTCAGAGCCATTTGAACCATTTTTGAACCCCTTTAGAACAAGGAAGACCACATGGACCACAACTTGCAAACAACTCTCATTCGTCGGAAGCAAAACTCACTACTCTGGTATTCCGGTCCGACAATTTGGACATCCCGCCAGAGGGCATGGACGCAGACGACAGCCTCTAGGCTGGGCCCCTATAACCTGTGGGCGCTTTTGCCGCCGCCACATTGCTGGGCGCTGGCCCGCCCGCTGCGCTAGCATATCGGCGCCTACGGGGGCCTATGCAGACGGCAGCGCAGGGCTCAGTATTCAGTCGTGTTCCAACTTCGCTCTTGTATTGTTCGTCGTACCCATCGTCGTTCGGTTCGTGATCTTGCTCATCTAGGCTCTCGATTTGGTTCACTCTACGGACTTGCCATTCTAAGGAACTGATGACCTCAGATGTTAAGTCTCCATAGTGCTCAGAGCCATTTGAACCATTTTTGAACCCCTTTAGAACAAGGAAGACCACATGGACCACAACTTGCAAACAACTCTCATTCGTCGGAAGCAAAACTCACTACTCTGGTATTCCGGTCCGACAATTTGGACATCCCGCCAGAGGGCATGGACGCAGACGACAGCCTCTAGGCTGGGCCCCTATAACCTGTGGGCGCTTTTGCCGCCGCCACATTGCTGGGCGCTGGCCCGCCCGCTGCGCTAGCATATCGGCGCCTACGGGGGCCTATGCAGACGGCAGCGCAGGGCTCAGTATTCAGTCGTGTTCCAACTTCGCTCTTGTATTGTTCGTCGTACCCATCGTCGTTCGGTTCGTGATCTTGCTCATCTAGGCTCTCGATTTGGTTCACTCTACGGACTTGCCATTCTACAGTATCGGTCCATAATTGTTGTTGTCGTCTTTACTGTTGTCCATAGCTGTTGTCTATCTGTAGTTTTTGGCGACTTTCCGTCGATACCCTCGGCCGGTCAGGCTGTGTCGGATTCCATTTACTGTAACTACAAAATCATATAATTCCAACAGTTAAGAAGCAAAGAGGTGCTTCTATCGATCAACTGAAAGTGATTACAGCAGATTAGCATAGAACACTGGAAAGATATCGCAATCCACCAGAAACAAGATACAAGACGAAGAAAAGAAAGGTCTGAATAAACAGGCACTTTTCAAAGGAAACATTTCAAATACCCAGACAGGAAAAATCGTAACGACATAAAATAATTAATGTAGATTAACATATTCTGGTGCTTAACATTACAAGATCACAGGCTAACGTAAGTGCGAGATGTCCAATTGCAAGTGTCAAATAAAAGGTTAAAGAAAGAACGTCCGAGCAGGCCTTGAAGACCTTACAGTACCGACCTACCGCCACGTCATCCTTAGACTTCTGGCGTCACGAGATGCAGATATGGAGGGGTGTGTGGTCAGCACGCCGCTCTCCCAGCCGTTGTCAGTTTTCGTGACCGGTGCCACCACTTGTCAGTCAAGTAGCGGCATAGTTGGTCTCACAAGGGCTGAGTACTTCCCGCTTAGCAAGCACTCAGCAGATCCGAACGGTGATCTTGGCTCAAATGGCTCTGAGCACTACGGGACTTAACATCTGAGGTCATCAGTCCCCTAGAACTTAGAACTACTTGAACCTAACTAACCTAAAGACATCACACACATCCATGCCTGAGGCAGGATTCGAACCTGCGACCGTAGCGGTGGCGCGAACGGTGATCTATCCAACTACTTGCCAAGCCCGACAGCACTTAACTTCAGTGATCCGACAGGAACCGGTGTTACTGCGGCAAGGGTGTTGGCACAAATTCAAATTCTGGTACGTTAATAGCCGATGTAATAACCAGAATGTTGAATGTAAGCATGCAAACATACATGCATTATGTTGTGCATGTGCCGGATGTCAGTTTCTGGGATGGAGCTCCGTAACTGCTTCACGTGGCCGGTCAATACAGGAACGAGTAATGTTGGTTGTGGATGACGCTGGAGTTGTCGTCCGATGATGTCCTGTATGTGTCCGACTGAAGACAGATCTGGTGATCAAGCATTCCAAGACAACATGTCAGCACTCTACAGAGCATGTTGGGTTACAACAACAGTATGTGGGTGAGCGTTATCCTGTTAAAAAAAAGAAAAACCTTTTAATGTTGTTCATGAACGGCAGCACAACAGGTCGAATCACCAGACTGCTGCAGCAATCAGGGTGCGTGGGACATTCACATGAGTGCTCCTGCTGTCATAAGAAACTGCACCCCAGACCACAGCTCCAGATGCAGGTTGAGTGTGTCTAACACACAACCTCGACTCAGCCCTCCAATGAGATCTCACTTGTCAATGGTCTGCAGAATGGGAGCGCTGGCGGATCGTCGTGCTGTCACATCCTAACTATTGCATGACGAGTATCGAAAGTAGGCTGTCATCGAAGCTTCGCAACCGTCGAATGAGTCTTCAGTTTTCTTGAACAAGATGTCGCCATCGTCCAACTTTGCCTCAGGGCTCTACTAGGGGTTTATACACATAATATGGTTGACCTCTATGGGCTCTTGTCTTCTTAATGAAGAGTCATAATTCTCGACTTCGCGTGTGACGCCCGGCAATCGGAGAAGAACTCGATGCAGCTCAAAGTAGTGCTTTAGTAACTTTTCCGATACTTCAATTTTCCACACTCTCCACACATCCATAAATTTCTGTTTCTCGACTCCGAGAACCTCTCCAAGAGATCGATTCTATCCCGGTGGAATGGTGCTGCTGCAGACAGAACTGGCACGCAATGCTGTAAACCCGGAGGTAACTGCGGTATATCTTACAGTAGCTCACATAATGTCTGACGGATCAGTACAGACCTGTCCATTATTACTTGCCTTTCATTCTGCCTAGAGTCTTCCCAAACCAGGTGACCGCCTGTTGGAGCCTTGTGGAAAAACTTCAGGATAACTATGCATAGATAAGGTGGGATTTCAGCCCTATGTTATACAACGTTCTGTTTATTAAACGGAATTCTCTTTTTGTCGGTCCCTCATTCTTTGAGGCTTGTATTGTTTTCAGCAATACTATATCATCCTTCTGTTTAGCAGCAGTGTCATTTTATGAAGCGATGATTAATATTTCGTAGATGTTGCTGTCTTGCGCAACAGGATTCCCTGACAGGCAGTCGGCTCCAACGAGAACTTCTGAAACAAGTGGTCGCTTTTTCTGCAGGAGAGGGAGCCACGCTGCAAAATGTGCTGCTCGGCAGCCTGGCCTAGCGGTTAGCATCAATGGTAGGTGTGCTGCGAGTCGCAAATTCAGACCCAACCAGCAGTAGTTATTCGTTATTTAGTGTTCGTCATTTGCAGAATATTCCTGAACAACCGCTTGACTGTACTGTCCAAATGAAAGTATCCATTTGTTCAAAATTGTTCAAATGGCTCTAAGTACTATGGGACTTAACATGTGAGGTCATCAGTCCCCTGGACTTAGAACTACTTCAAACTAACTAACATAAGTAGATCACACACATCCATGACCGAGGCAGGATTCGAACCAGCGACCGCAGCAGCAGCGTGGTTCCGGACTAAAGCGCCTAGAACCGCTCGGCCACAGCGGCCGGCGTACCTATTTGTCAAACATATAATGTCACTTTTTTAATACTTGGCGAGTTCATCGAATCCTTTCAGCCATTTCATCGGGTGGCATATGGATGCCTAATGTGCAGGGGGGATTAATACCGTCTTGAAATCCATTGTTCTCCAGAATATACGTACCGTGGCACAAAATAGTGGTTGTATTCCATTTCCTGACCGTGCAGCTAACGGCTTTTACGTTGCCTAAGGTGGTATACCTGTTTTGGTGTACCCTGGGTCTCCACAAAACAGTGTCATGTCGTAAGTTCAAATCCGGAGCCATGGTTGTTAACAAAGTAAAACTACTGTAAGCACGTTTGTTACGAACAACACCGTACAGCCACAGCAGAAGAGAACGTAAGTCCTCTCAGTGAGTGCTGCTATTTATACAGTCATCTATAATATGGAAACATTATAAACATAAGAACTTTTTAAAACCATCAGGAAATCATTTTATGTTCCACGTGACGAAATGGTGTTACAAAGTGACATAACAGGAAGTGATGTCACGGAACTCGTAGAGCACCATGCGAACGTTAGCTAACTCGTCCTGTGTGACGACAGCTTAACCGCTAGGGCACACTGTATCTAGCACAGGTTGCGGCAATATTGTTCACTCCCTGAGCAAAACATCGCTGCCCTGTAGTGTACCACAATGTCCAGTAGACATGCTTCGCTGCAATCGTCGCAGTACTCTTCTATAGCACTATTTGAGGTGCATGGCGCAGGGTTAGCACACTGGACACTCTTTCGGGAAGACAGCGGTTCAAAACCACGTCCAGCCATCCTGATTTAGGTTTCCTGTTGTTTTCCTAAAGGGCACGCCTGCTTTCCTTCGGCATTTTTGCCTAATCCGAGCCTGTGCTCTGACTTTAACCTCGTTGTCGACGGGACGTTAAATCTTGATACTCTTTCTCCGTCCTCTCACTGTGTCATTGACTTCGAGCTTCGCAGGGCGACATGTCAGGGCCATAGGGCGGATGTTCAAGCTGATCCGAACTGAGCTTCGCCATTACACTTTGTATGACCTTGACGACGGGTCGATACACATCATCGTGGACCAGAATCATACCATACGTAAGCAACCTAGGCCGATAGTTCTTGACGAACCTACCGTCATTCTCAATGTTTTTTCTGTGCTCAAGGAATTCGATTAATTCTATCTATCTATCTATCGCTTGCGCCTTGTCCCGCAGTTACGCAGGGTCGGCCATGGTTAATCGGATTTGGCATGTTAATGGTTAGCCGGCTGCGGTGGTCTAGTGGTTCTAGGCGCGCAGTCCGGACCCGCGGGACTGCTACGGTCGCAGGTTCGAATCCTGCCTCGGGCATGGATGTGTGTGATGTCCTTAGGTTAGTTAGGTTTAAGTAGTTCTAAGTTCTAGGGGACTGATGACCACAGAAGTTAAGTCGCATAGTGCTCAGAGCCATTTGAACCTTTTTTTTTTGTTAATGGTTAAGGGGTGGCCGGATGCCCTTCCAGCCGCCACCCTGTACCCTCTAGAACGGAATTAGTGTACCGCAACTGTCTGTGTCTATTGAAATCCACGAAATAGTGTGAATGTGGTCAGATGTCTGCGAGCTGTGTAACTGAGGCGGAACGTGGGGACCAGCCAGGCACTCACCTAGTGGGATGTGGAAAACCGCCTAAAAACCACATCCAATCTCTCCGGCACACCGAATCTCGTCGTCAATCAGCCGGGCGGATTCGATCCGGGGCCGGCGCGCCTTCCCCAGTCCAGTAAGCAGCGCGTTAGCGCTCGTGGCTACCCTGGCGGGTCCGATGAGTATCGGACCTCGAACGTCGAAAAAGATGGTGAACATCGCCTTGCCTGCCGGGTGCAGAGCTTTGAATTTTTTAGAGGGAGATGACGCATGTGTACAACAATGCTGGGCTCTGCATTAGCGTCCCTAGATCTCCTACTGCATAATATAAAATCGGCATATGCAGATTACAACTGGTTTGATTGTTACGACATTTCGTACCTTTTCATCTGAACGGTCGTCAAACTTTCATGATACGACTACACAACATGTAGAGGTAGTTTACAGTCGCCAGTGCCATCACGGACAACCTTATGCATAATTTTGTTCAGTTACCCGGCTTTTTCAGATATTTCACAGGAAATTGTTTCCACTTTGGAGAAGCCTGCCTACACACTATCAGCAGGGCGACGGCGCCGGCCGCAAATGTAGCGAGCTTCTTGCCGCGGCGGCCAAAGTGAGCAGCAGCCTGCAGCGGAGCACCGCCGCCGGCGCCAGCACAATGGCGCCACAAAGGCCCGGGTCACTCAGTGTCGGCCGCAGCCGGCCCGCCCCCGCATAATGGACACGGTCTGCAGGCCGCCCGCCGCCCAGAACTGAGGACGCCGAGTAAAAAAGGCGCCAGAGTGGCGCGCGGTGGTGCAGAAAGGCCGTTTTAGCTGAAAAGGCGACTGCCGCGCAGCGCCGGTCACAGGACAGCGACGAGTGCGGAGAGAGAGGGCGACGACCCCGGCGAGGTGCCTGCGGCGACCGAGGCGCCTCCAGGTCTGACCACCCGATTCCGAAGGGGGGTTTTGTCGCTTCCACCGTCCATCTATGCACACTGATGGCAGTGGTTCACTGGTTATCCTTATCTCATGGTCCATTCGAGATCAACAGAGATAAATTCTTAATCCATGTAGTAGATGCAGTGAAGGATTTCTGCTACCTCGGAAGCAAGTTCATGCATGACGGACAAAGAAAGGAGGACATAAGAAGCAGACTAGCACACGATAAGAAGGCATTCCTCGCTAAAAGACTCTACTAATATCAAACATAGGACTTAAACTGAGCAACGTATTTGTGAGAGAATACGCTTGGAGTACGGCATTGTGTGAAGTGAACTATGGATTCCGGGAAAACTAGAAATCGGTGGCCGGCCGCGGTGGCCGAGCGGTTCTAAGCGCTCAGTCCCGAACCGCGTGACTGCTACGGTCGCAGGTTCGAATCCTGCCTCGGGCATGGATGTGTGTGATGTCCTTAGGTTAGTTAGGTTTAAGCAGTTCTAAGTTCTAGGGACTGATGACCTCAGATGTTAAGTCCCATACTGATCAGAGCCATTTGAACCAGTTTTTGAGATATCGGTGCTATGCAAAAATGGAAAGGAGCGTTTGTCGTGAGTGGCCGGGATGCCCCTTGCGGGGCAGGTCCGGCGCCTTGGTGCAGGTCTTATTACATTCGAAACTTCCTGGCAGATTAAAACTGTGTGCCGGACCGAGACTCGAACTCGGGACCTTCGCCTTTCGCGGGCAAATGCTCTACCGACTGAGCTACCCAAGCACGACTCACGCCCCGTCCTCACAGCTTTACTTCTGCCAGTACCTCGCCTCCTACCTTCCAAACTTTACAGAAGCTCTCCTGCGAACCTTGCAGAACTAGCACTCCTGAAAGAAAGGATATTGCAGAGACATGGCTTAGCCACAGCCAGGGGGATGTTTCCAGAATGAGATTTTCACTCTGCAGCGGAGTGTGCGCTGATATGAAACTTCCTTGCAGATTAAAACTGTGTGCCCGACCGAGACTCGAACTCGGAACCTTTGCCTTTCGCGGGCAAATGCTCTACCGACTGAGCTACCCAAGCACGACTCACGCCCCGTCCTCACAGCTTTACTTCTGCCAGTACCTCGTCTCCTACCTTCGAAACTTATTACATTCGACGCCACATTGGGCGACCTGCGCGCCGTATGAGGATGAAATGATGATGCAGACAACACAACACCCAATCCCTGTGCGAAAAAAATCACTGACCCAGCCGGGAATAGTGCCCGGGCCTGTAGGACGGCAATCCGTCACGCTGACCACTTTTTTTTCATTTTTTTCGTTGTTGATCGTTGTGTTTGGTCGTTGCGGACATCACATGACATCCGTTCAAGTTCGTTTGTTGATCTTTCCACTCAGCTTTTTATTACAGAGGCTAACCGGCTCTCTGACTGAACACGCTGAGGTACCGTGACGGCATATCTACGTCCACTCTCCTTTAACCACTGAGAAAACGGTTCTTCCCATTGTATCAGTTACTAGGACTTCTTCCCGTTCCATGGAGCACAGGAAGAACGACTGTTTAAATGCCTCTGTGTGAATTGTAATTACTTCAGTCTTGTCTTCACGAGCCCTATGGCAGCTATACCTCGTGGATTGTAGTAAAGGTGGTCTCTAAAGCTACAGTACAACTTTAATGTGTTGGGGCATCCAAATTAGCTAAAACGGATTAGAAACAAACTCGACAACAGTAAAATGTTTATTTGTAATGGTAACCGGTTTTTGTCTGACTGAGAAAATTTTCAGACACAGAAGGCCTTTCGCTCCACGATTTTCCGTCGTCAATACTGTTTATAATGCATTTTAAAGTATTTCATTTATGTCACAGATTTTCTCCAAGAGAAATTTTCTGAAAAATTCAAAACTAATTAAGATATTTACACCATATTTGTTTCATGTGACAGACCATCTCACAAAGTTTTCATGTCATTCAATCTACTTAAACGTGTGTGGTTTTGATGGCCCACACATGCAGTCTGTGTTCAAGCGCTGTTCACACTCAGCGCAACATATCCAAATTAACTGCGGCAGAGGCAGCAACGGAAGCAAATCTGGTGTGCTTCAGGCCATTTCAGAGTACAAGAATGAACTAACTCCACTGAATAATTTCCTCTTACTCATATTGCTGATTACTGTATTCGTTACATGGATTATGGGAGGACGCTAAAAGAGATTCGTTATGTGCATTTCCAGACATTCTGTTTGAGGTGATCTGAGATATAAAGTGAGACTGCCGTCCTTGGCCTGTTCAAGGACTGACAAGCAAAGAACTGCCACTGACTGTTATAGGGAACAGGCCAAATAGCTCCCTATGTGGTAACATTTTAGGATGAACTGTGAGTGTTACTCTATCAATAAATGTATAAAATGTCCAGCGATAAACAGTCCCAAGGACAGAAACGATCCCGGTTCCCGCACAATGATTGCCCCGAGTTTGCCATAAGACATAGAATGTCACATGCAACTGTCATAACTAACTGAATCTGTTCTACATATATGGGTGGTGTCTGTTCTGTCCGACATCGAAAACTCAGCCGCAGTTGGATATTGACATAAATTAACGGGGATAAGTGAAAGTTTGCGCCGGGCAGAGAGTCGAACTCGAATTTCAAGCTTTACGCGAGCAGTCTACCTAACCACCTTAAGAATGGAAGGAAGGAAGTGCTGGTGGAGGCTCGGGGAGCAGAGCGTGTAGGGGTCGAACCTGAGGCCCCGCAGTGCCCCCTCACCGCCATCGAGCCTGTTGGGGTATAGGAACTAGAGGAAACAGGAACCTTTATTATTCATAAAATTCTAGTGTGTCCTGATAACCTCATCACTGTCCTGTAAGGAACCTCGCTGCCATCCGACCATTCAGCAAGAAAATAACAAGAAGATGGCGCCACCTCCGGCACCCTTCAATTCACAAACATAGCTATAAAGTAAAATAACAAAAAATACAAAAGAAAGAAATTCTACAGCGAGCCTAGCATCTGTACTGCGTTTCTGGAGCGTTTACTCGCAGTTTTCCTTTGATGATGGCTTTATATGATCGATTCCACAAACGACGTCGCAAATGCTCCTCTTTGCACACTCGATACACCCTAACTATCTGGCGAGTCTCTAAAAGCCGTTCCTAAGAAAAGTACATACCAATCCTTGTATTTGCCTAGACTGTATGTCAGTCTTGCAAGTATTTCCTATAATCCAGTATGTTCATATCTGTATCACATTATACACTGAAGCGCCAAAGAAACTGGTATAGGCATGCGTATTCAAATACTGAAGTATGTAAACAGGCAGAATATGGTGCTGCGGTCGGCAACGCCTGTAAACACAAGTGTCTGGCGCAGTTGTTAGATCGGTTACTGCTACTACAATGGCAGGTTATCAAGATTTAAGTGAGTTTGAACGTGGTTTTATAGCCGGCCCACGAGCGATGGATCAGAGCGTTCCCGAGGTAGGGATTGTGACATTACAGCCTTTATCACTGTAAAAGTTTTTTTTCTGTATTCGCGTCAGTATGTGCGAACTTTTAACATATACCAATGGATGTTGTAACCAGATATCTTTGCCGCGCTCCTGAAAATCGCAGAATATCACGATAGCTATAAACTGTTATACGCTGCTATCGATCAGTAAAAAAAAAAAAAACGATGCACTTATGTTTAAAAATAACAATTGTCAATTTTTACTTCTGCAGGGAGCCGCGCCGCTCTCTAGTTGTTCTTCTGTGAATGTGTTGCGAGTCGGACGCAAAAGTATTGTGCTCCATACTGATATAATCATTTTATTGTAAATTTAAGAGTTTAAGTGATTAAAAATATATGTAGCCACAAACAAGCGAGAATGTGTATCACGAAAATTCGCTCCACCGCCACAATGGGTGGCCATGTTAATGTAAGTTTCCGTTTCATAATATAATACTTAAAGCCTTGAAGTTTATTTAATTTCAAAGAAAATCTCTCAACCTTATTTTCATTAATTATACTTGTGACAATCTTTTCTGTTTAAAAGATTTATGCAGCTTATGATCCAGCGTGTGTTCTGTCGGAACAGGAGGCTGTCGTGACGACATCGTTATAGTATTTATTCCAAGTTCTTTCAGTTCCGTTTATACGTTCGTACAAATCCAATTAGTTGGTCCCTTAGGTTTCTTTCATGTCACTTCTGTCTGTTTTCTCCGCGCGATCTTCCTCCAAAAAAAAAAAATTTCTGTTCATTTTTTAGTAATTTTCGATATCGCGAATGAGAAAAGACAGCCGCCTCCTGCTCCGAACGGAACACCACGACTTTTCTGTCGTCGGAGAGTACCACACGAATTTTCCGCTAAAAGGTAATAGAATTTCTTAAAGCTGGATCAATTACACATGTTGCTGCTGTTCTCCGACAAATCTGGTGTGATTAATAGTAATTTATTCTGTCACGACAAAAAGAACCAATTTTATTTTTACCAAAGCAACAAAGCTTTCAAGTAAATTACTAAAAAAAAAAAAATAAATCATACCAGATCTGGCGCCCGAACAGGGACAAATTGTCAGGTATCACAATTGCAGCGTTACCTCCTGTTCACCTAGTCGGATTGTACAGATACCCTTTTCTATATCAATCACTGCCTTATTCTTCCTCAGGAACTCCATTCCTAATAAGCATGACACTGACAAATTCTTAACTACTAGAAATACACACATGAAAGAAGTAGAATTAATCCTTATCAGTACCTGAGCTTGCAAATTGACTCGCTGTGATAAAGATCCTACCGCTCCTGTTACTGAACAACCTTGTACTGGTAACGTTAAAATTTTCATCCCTGCAGAAACTTTCTTAAACATACACAGTGATAAAGCATTTACGTTTGCACCAGTATCAATAATAGCATCTATTGGTGTATTCGCTATGTAAATTTTAGTCATTGCTTGTACTTCGTCTTCCCATACGTCATTCAAGTCTGTCTCAATATTTTCCTGCAACAAATCGTCTCTCAAGTCAGTGTCGCGATCATAACGTATTACGTTAAGTCGTTCAAGGTCGAGTTTGCCCCCATTATGTCCCACAGCATCCCCAAGGAGGCGAAAAGGTGCTGCCTTTAGTTTTCCGCTTTGTTGTGATGCGACTGATTTGATTCTTCTGTCACATTACTTGACCATTCTCGCTGGTTTTTTACCCATTGTGTGTGTTGATTTGTATCAAACCCTTGTTGGTACTGCACTTGGTTACCAGGCTGAAAAATCGGTACATTACTTGCCTGCGTAAAATATACCGGTGGATTGTATTGTTTTCTTGGTTTATTGTTATTGTATCTAGAGTCCTGTTGTGGTGGCGTGTACTGTTGTTGTTGCATGAATGGTTGTTGCTGAGGCGTGTATTGCTGTTGTTGCTGGTGTTGTGGCTGCCCATAGGGTTGTGGTGGAGGTAGCTGACCTCCGCAATTTTGATTGTTGCAACGTTTACCCTTGTATTTGTTCCCATTCTGGTAGAAGTTACTACCGTTATTGTTTGATTGGTATGGGGCATTCCCGTAATATTGTTGTTGCGTGTTGTGTATTGGATTGTACCGTTGGTTGCCGTAATGCTTGTTTTTGTGTTTACCATTACGGTAACCATTGTTTCGGCCTCTATTGCGGTTATTGTACTGTTTGTTTCCGTATTGTGTTTCGTGTGAACCATTTCCATTACTACCGTTTCCATTCGAATACGTGCCTGCGTTGTTGTTCTTACGGTTGGCATTCGCACGCGCGTCTTCTTGTATAAGATCTTCCTCTGACACGTTCACTAATTTTTCGCGTATGGAAATGGGTAGTTTTGATTTAAGAATCATAATAACATCTTTTGTTGTTATGGGAGTGTCCCAATATTGTATCTTTCTCAAGTACTTTTCAAAGTACCGGCGAAGTCCGCCACTGTTCGAATGGAAAGGTTCGGCGTTGTAGACCTCTTTGCGTAGGCGTTGCTGAACACCTGCGCTCCAAAATTTGCTTAAAAAGTTCTTCTCAAACTCGCTAAATGTTTTGCACTTATCAACCATCTCGGTTCCCCATATAGCACTTTCTCCTTGTATGTATCCGGTAATGAATTGTATTCTCTGTTTGTCATTCCAGGCAGCTGGAAAGACTCCTGAAAAGTTCTTTAGGAAAACGACTGGATGAATATTTCGCTTTTCCGGTTGGAATGGTTGAAAAACTCTGTGTTTCAATACACTCTCCTCTTTCATGAGGGTTGTGAGTGTCAATTGTTCAGTGTTGTTGTTGTGTGAATCGTTAAATTCATTTTTCGGTCGCGGAATGTACTGTGGTGTGTTGTGTTGTTGTGTTGTCTGGTATTGATGTTCATCTGGCTCAGAAGGTAGTGAGTGTTTCCCGTCACTCTGGTTATCATACTGTAGTGTTTGAATTTGCTGTTTCAGGTCGGATATCTCATCTGTTACTTGCTTCCGCCATTCCGGCAAATCCCGGGTAAACACTCGTCTAATTTGGCCTAGTTCAGTACAAACAGTGTCTCCTGAACTGCCGGGTGCAGATAATATGTCTAAGGTTGCGGATTTAACAACATCTTTCAAGTCACGTGTAACCTTCTCCTCAACAAGCTTCTCTTGTACATCAATCCATTCTTTGTAATGTTCGGAAAGTGCTTTAGTGTGCGAAGCAACACTACTGTTAACTCTTTCCTCAATAGTTCGGTCCGAAATGTCATTCGCCATTGCCCTTACTTTTGATTCTACAGTGGCTACCGATGTCGCTAACTCGTCTACCTGTCGTGCAACTGTTTTATACGCAAGTTTTACCGAATCGGTTTCTTTGCGACACGCTTCGATTTGAGTTGTGAGATTCTGACCAATGTTATCAATTTTGTTATTCAGAGTGCTTATCTGTGTTGTCAAAGTGGTTACTTGCGCCGTGACGTCACCCTTAACCGAATCTATCTGTGCTGCGAGAGAGCCTACTTGCGTAGTGAGGGTACCTACTTTCGCATCAATGGTGGTATTTACGTCATTCCTAACTGAGTCAATGGTGGTATTTACGTCATTCCTAACTGAGTCAATGGTGGTATTTACGTCATTCCTAACTGAGTCAATCTGTGTTGTCATATCCGTTTTCAACTCTGATAAAAACTTGTCTCTGTCTTTCTCACGTTGTTCGCGATCACGTTCGCGCTGTTCCCTCTCCTGTCTGTCTAGTATCAATTCCTGTAACATTTTGACAATGTCAATTGATACCGTTATCGGGGAGGTGGGTGTTTCCTGCTGAGTGTCGTCCACGTTAGCTACCTCTTGTCTGTCGTCTGTCCTGGCCGTCGTTCCGCGTGAGCGAAGTCGGTAATGTTTGTTAACAGTGCCGTCGCTTTCGTCTGCAGAGTTCGCGCTCGATTGTCCGTCCGCCATAATGAAATTCAACTATTGCCAACTTAAAATGGGTACTGCCAACTGAAATTCTGATTGTCAATTATTCTTGCCGCGCAAGTTAAAGTAGCGGCGCGTTCGTCAAATGTCTAATGTTACGTGGGTAATAACTGACACACGTCTGTAGCAAAAAGACAAGATGGAGTCAACGCCGTTGAAACAATTGATTGCCAACGCTGTTACACAAAAAAGACTGAAATGGCATCCATCTTGAACTTACACGAGAATACTAACTACAGTATAAAACAAATAATCCAAGCAAAAGGTTACAGAAAATTTTCGAATATTTACGTAGGAAAAAAAAGGTGTTTTTTTTTTTTTACGTTAAGCTACAGAAAGGATAGAGTGAGGTCGAATTTGAAGGTCAAATGAGCTACTCTTTAGACAGAACTATGGCAAACGAAAATTTGGTACTCACTCGGCGTTGTCTTCAAAACTGCAAATCTGCGTCTTATTAAATCCCAAGATATTTGTGTAAATACCACGTCCTTCAATATTGCGTATATTTATTGCTCATCCGTAATTTTATGCAGCATTGGGTTCCAAAGAGCGATACATGAAATAAGACAATCATATATTAGTACCGTGACACTTTCAATATTTTAGTCAAGTCCCTGTTCGGGCGCCAGATCTGGTATGATTTTTTTTTCTAGTAATTTAATTGAAACTACATGTGAGTCCTGATGATCCTTCTGGAATCATCATGCCTCACATGGGAGGCATTGTGACATTACAGCCTTTATCACTATAAAAGTTTTTTTTCTGTATTCGCGTCAGTATGTGCGAACTTTTAACATATACCAATGGATGTTGTAACCAGATATCTTTGCCGCGCTCCTGAAAATCGCAGAATATCACGATAGCTATAAACTGTTATACGCTGCTATCGATCAGTAAAAAAAAAAAACGATGCACTTATGTTTAAAAATAACAATTGTCAATTTTTACTTCTGCAGGGAGCCGCGCCGCTCTCTAGTTGTTCTTCTGTGAATGTGTTGCGAGTCGGACGCAAAAGTATTGTGCTCCATACTGATATAATCATTTTATTGTAAATTTAAGAGTTTAAGTGATTAAAAATATATGTAGCCACAAACAAGCGAGAATGTGTATCACGAAAATTCGCTCCACCGCCACAATGGGTGGCCATGTTAATGTAAGTTTCCGTTTCATAATATAATACTTAAAGCCTTGAAGTTTATTTAATTTCAAAGAAAATCTCTCAACCTTATTTTCATTAATTATACTTGTGACAATCTTTTCTGTTTAAAAGATTTATGCAGCTTATGATCCAGCGTGTGTTCTGTCGGAACAGGAGGCTGTCGTGACGACATCGTTATAGTATTTATTCCAAGTTCTTTCAGTTCCGTTTATACGTTCGTACAAACCCAATTAGTTGGTCCCTTAGGTTTCGTTCATGTCACTTCTGTCTGTTTTCTCCGCGCTATCTTCCTCCAAAAAAAAAAAATTTCTGTTCATTTTTTAGTAATTTTCGATATCGCGAATGAGAAAAGACAGCCGCCTCCTGCTCCGAACGGAACACCACGACTTTTCTGTCGTCGGAGAGTACCACACGAATTTTCCGCTAAAAGGTAATAGAATTTCTTAAAGCTGGATCAATTACACATGTTGCTGCTGTTCTCCGACAAATCTGGTGTGATTAATAGTAATTTATTCTGTCACGACAAAAAGAACCAATTTTATTTTTACCAAAGCAACAAAGCTTTCAAGTAAATTACTAAAAAAAAATTTTAAAAAATCATACCAGAGGATGAAGTGAGGATATTCCCGTACGACCATTTCACGAGTGTCCGTGAATATCAGGATTCCGGTAAAACATCAAATTTCATACATAGCTGTTGCCTGAAAAAAATCCTGCCAGAACGGCACCAACGGTGACAGAAGAGACTCGTTCAACGTGACAGAAGTCCAACACTTCCACAAATTGCTTCAGATTTCAGTGCTGAGCCATCGGAAAGTGTCAGCGTGCGAACCATTCAACGAGGCATCTTCGATACGGGCTTTCGGAGCCGAAGGCCCACAAGTGTACCCTTGATGACTGCACGACTCAAAGCCTTCTGCCTCGCCTGGACCCGTCAACACCGACATTGGAGTGTTGATGACTGGAAACATGGTGCCTGGTCGGACGAGTCTCGTTTCAAATTGTATCGAGCGGATGGAAGTGTGTGGGTATGGAGACCATGAATCCATAGACCCTATATGTCATCAGGCTCTGTAATGATGTGGGTCGTGTGCAGATGGAGTGATGTGGGACCCATGATACGTCTAGATACAACTCTGGCAGGTGACAGGCACGTAAGCATCCTGTCTGATCAAATTCATGCATTCATGTCCATTGTACATTCCTACGGACTCGGGCAGTTCCAACAGGACAATGCGACAAACCAACGTTCAGAAGCGCTACAGACTGACTCCAGGAGTTTAAACAGTTCCGCTGGCCACCAAACGCCCCAGACATGAACATTATCGAGCATATCTGGATTGCCTTGGAACGTGCTGTTCAGAAGAGGTCACCCGTTCCTACTCTTACGGATTTATGGACATCTCTGCAGGATTGATGGTGTCAATTCCCTCTAGCACTACTTCAGACATTGCGAGCGTCCCTGCCACGTCGTGTTGCGGCACTTCTGCATGCTCACTAAGGATCCTGCACGATATTAGGCAGGTGTACCAGTTTATTTCAATCTTCGGTGTATGTAATGTACACTCCTGGAAATAGAAAAAAGAACACATTGACACCGGTGTGTCAGACCCACCATACTTGCTCCGGACACTGCGAGAGGGCTGTACAAGCAATGATCACACGCACGGCACAGCGGACACACCAGGAACCGCGGTGTTGGCCGTCGAATGGCGCTAGCTGCACAGCATTTGTGCACCGCCGCCGTCAGTGTCAGCCAGTTTGCCGTGGCATACGGAGCTCCATCGCAGTCTTTAACACTGGTAGCATGCCACGACAGCGTGGACGTGAACTGTATGTGCAGTTGACGGACTTTGAGCGAGGGCGTATAGTGGGCATGCGGGAGGCCGGGTGGACGTACCGCCGAATTGCTCAACACGTGCGGCGTGAGGTCTCCACAGTACATCGATGTTGTCGCCAGTGGTCGGCGGAAGGTGCACGTGCCCGTCGACCTGGGACCGGACCGCAGCGACGCACGGATGCACGCCAAGACCGTAGGATCCTACGCAGTGCCGTAGGGGACCGCACCGCCACTTCCCAGCAAATTAGGGACACTGTTGCTCCTGGGGTATCGGCGAGGACCATTCGCAACCGTCTCCATGAAGCTGGGCTACGGTCCCGCACACCGTTAGGCCGTCTTCCGCTCACGCCCCAACATCGTGCAGCCCGCCTCCAGTGGTGTCGCGACAGGCGTGAATGGAGGGACGAATGGAGACGTGTCGTCTTCAGCGATGAGAGTCGCTTCTGCCTTGGTGCCAATGATGATCGTATGCGTGTTTGGCGCCGTGCAGGTGAGCGCCACAATCAGGACTGCATACGACCGAGGCACACAGGGCCAACACCCGGCATCATGGTGTGGGGAGCGATCTCCTACACTGGCCGTACACCACTGGTGATCGTCGAGGGGACACTGAATAGTGCACGGTACATACAAACCGTCATCGAACCCTTCGTTCTACCATTCCTAGACCGGCAAGGGAACTTGCTGTTCCAACAGGACAATGCACGTCCGCATGTATCCCGTGCCACCCAACGTGCTCTAGAAGGTGTAAGTCAACTACCCTGGCCAGCAAGATCTCCGGATCTGTCCCCCATTGAGCATGTTTGGGACTGGATGAAGCGTCGTCTCACGCGGTCTGCACGTCCAGCACGAACGCTGGTCCAACTGAGGCGCCAGGTGGAAGTGGCATGGCAAGCCGTTCCACAGGACTACATCCAGCATCTCTACGATCGTCTCCATGGGAGAATAGCAGCCTGCATTGCTACGAAAGGTGGATATACACTGTACTAGTGCCGACATTGTGCATGCTCTGTTGCCTGTGTCTATGTGCCTGTGGTTCTGTCAGTGTGATCATGTGATGTATCTGACCACAGGAATGTGTCAATAAAGTGTCCCCTTCCTGGGACAATGAATTCACGGTGTTCTTATTTCAGTTTCCAGGAGTGTACATCACAGTATATGAATGACCCACTCCACCGTGTTCGCCTTATGACGCGGAAAATACGTTTCCTCCCGAAAAAAAACACTATTTCGGAAGATATTTCTGTATCTCTAATCTGCCGAATGAACGCTATTATCTACTTTGCACGGTCAATACCACCAACGTCGCAACACGAACCAACCGGTGGTCGTCCGTGCACAGCATGCCGCGTCGTTAACACATGGAGAACTCCTCAAATGAATAGCATACTTCTTGTCATTCGTCGGGCACTTCCGGTCCAAGACTATGTACCAAGTCGACTGGACTGATGCAGGTAGGTGGGAGCGGCGAATCGTGAACCACGCCACTCCCTAATTAATGGCGGGATGTTTCCGTTCATCTTGTTCCGAGCGATCTATCGAAGAAGCAGATTGTAAGTGTCCTTCGATGCGGGCGGTCGCTAAACGAGCCCGAATGTGTGTTCAATGATTAACGTCCGTATGTAGGTTAAAGGGGGCCGATATGACCGGGGGAAGACGCGATTCCGGTAGTAGTTCTTCGATGGGCGTCCCCGTAAGAAAGTTGAGCCACGATTTGTGCATGCTATTTACGTACATGGCCCGTGCCTTTTTGTGAATGTTGACTAAGCCAACACCCCCTTCTCGTTCTGGGAGGGTAAGTGTGTCATACTATACGTCAAAGAGCTATCCCAAGGTTACGTAGTCCACTTAGCCATCGCACGCATCGTAGGGAGGTGTATCAGGTGACACATCATGGGAACGAGATAAGGACTGGTGAGTGCCACTGTCTGTAGCATATTCATCGACCGTAAAGCTTTTGATATTACACACATGTGAACGCTGTTCAACCACCAGTCACAACAGTCCGCGGCCGTTCCCGCCGTCTCCACATGACAGGTGACACTCAAGCAAAGCAGGGTTTGCACCACAGTTAAGGGTCCTTCCGCTCCTGGTTCTAGTCCACGACCCATATTTTCGGAAGCTGACCTCGCTGCCAGCTGCATTCTGTAGCCGATCTAATGCGAATCGGGTCTCCCCCCTCAGTCCGGACGAGAAACACAGTACCATCTGCGTGTGCTTTACACTTTAATGATAGATGCCGTAGAGACATCCCAGTAAGTCGATGGCGAGAGATTCGATTCTAAAGCTATCGCATGCAGGACGACCGACAAGGGCGACTCTGCCTGACAAGTCATAGTACCTTAAAATATTGGTCGGAATCTATGGTCGTGAGGGCGACGTCGTCAGATAGTCCCCCAAGGCTGAATGGATATTACTTGTTCCGACAAGACACGTCTGATCTACATGTACACTGTCAACCCACGATATTTTGATAAGACTTACCAGTATGGGCATAAAAATCTTATAATCATTTTTAAAGAGGGTCAAGGGGCGCTAATCACATGGCCGTTTGCCGCCAAGCCGCTTGGGTATCGGAATCACGAGCTCTCCCGCGAATTCAACGAGAACCGGGGGTTCCTGCGTCAGAAGCTCATTAAACATGCATAGCTACATCGGTGGCATAATAGTCTCAAACGAGGACCCTTCAGGGCTGGGGACTTGGAGGCACTCATGTAATCGCTTCCTCCAGCTCCTCACTCGTAATTTCTGATAAAAATCCTGCTTCCCCATTCGCAAGTGTCAAGTCAGGGATCTCGTTCAGGATAGTGTCCACCTACTTCTAGCCCACCTGATCGGTCCCATACAACTACGAAAATGACCGTGAACGCCTGTGCTATGTCCCTTTGTGCTGTAAAACAATGGCATTCGCTGTGATCGATCTCACGAGCGTCCTTGATCTGTGAGGTCTTTCCTGGCTGGCTCTGAGCACCATGCGACTTAACTTCTCAGGTCATCAGTCGCCTAGAACTTAGAACTAATTAAACCTAACTAACCTAAGGACAGCACACACATCCATGCCCGAGGCAGGATTCGAACCTGCGACCGTAGCGGTCGCTCGGTTCCAGACTGTAGCGCCTAGAACCGCACGGCCACCACGGCCGGCGAGGTCTTTCCTCTACCGCATGATGCATCGAGGGTAGTTCGTTGGGCGGCAGTCTTGCGACCTCGTGCTTACCACTGTGCCTTCCATCCTCATTGTCGCAAGTTCTACGAGCTTCAGCTTGACTCGGTGGACGCCTGTCTGACGTTCTGGTAAAGGTAGTTGAGGGAACAGTTCCCGGAGAGCCGTAAAGTAAAAGTCAGAGGTCGCGTGCTGCCATCGAGGAGTGTCCTTCCCATGACCTATTAATGTCCTCCTTAAAGCTAGCTTCGCGCACTCGGTCCACCACTGTAGGACGGAGCCATAATCATTTCTTCGGCAGAGGCAGTCCAACACCATGCGGCGGCAATCTACATCACCCAGATGGGAGACTTTCATCTTCCAATTACCTCTCCGTCTCCATACCTGTTGTCTGACAAAGGTAGAGGTACAATATGTGCCTCATGGTCCGTAAACGCCGTCGGCCACATTTCTGCGTCCATCAGCGACATCAAGAAATCCCATGAAACGTAGATCCGATCCAAACGGATCCAAAATCGTAAAAAGTGTGTATCCTGGTTGGTTTCGATCCTTCATGTCCCATGTATCGACTAATTCCATCCCGTTGACCAGCTCTCGTAGTTCTTAGCTGGGACTGTAGTTAGGGTGTTGGTCTTTCCGGTCTATCAGACAATTAAGATCACCGCCGATTATACAAGCATCGTATCGTCCCCGGAAAAACGGTGTAACCTCGCGGGCGTAAAATTCTACAGGTTTCCTTCTTTTATCAGAACCTGATGGCGCGTAGATATCGATCAATCGCAAACCGCCTGTAGTAATGGCCATACCGCGGGCCGAGTGCAAACAAATGTTTCAAATGGCTCTGAGCACTATGGGACTTAACTTCTAAGGTCATCAGTCTCCTAGAACTTAAAACTACTTAAACCTAACTAACCTAAGGACATCACACACATCTATGCCCGAGGCAGGATTCGAACCTGTGACCGTAGCGGTCGCGCGGTTCCAGACTGTAGCGCCTAGAACCGCTCGGAGTGCAAACACTCCACGTCGTTTGCACGTTTCCCTTCCTTCAGTAATGCCGCTGTGCCAACGCCTCTGTACTCACACGTGGAACAGTAAATATTATAACTGTAAAATTCGAGTGGAGCACCACCAGAACTTCCTGTAACGGAGCTATGACTATGTCTGCAACCCTTAAAACGTCACTGAACGTCTTGATATGTTGATTTGGTTTAAGAACTGAAGCAGAAAAATGCACCGTCTTATCAAGGTTTGTGAAAAGTTTCGGGGGTGTTTGAATGAACCTGTACGTCACTGCAGAGACTTGTGCAGTACTGCATCCAAATTTGAGGACATCAAACTTCTTTTAACAGGTAGGAATATATGGTAGTTTATATTGTGTAAAGTAGAAAGCCTTGGATAGAAAGCCTTGGATAAAATTTGAGCCCAGTTATATAGCGACTTGACGGAAAAGTTTACTTTTAAAATAGATTTTTACCAAAAGGAATGATACTTCATGCTAAAGTGAATGATGGCTCGTAACCATACATTTGTAGTTACCTCACTACGGTTCCTTTGTGGATCTAAGCCCACTGGAGCGTTTTGCCTTCTGTTGTTCTAGTTTTCACTACAAACTATGATACACCCTATACACAAATACTCTCTAGGGTGCTAGATGTGCTTTTGTCTCTTGGACCTTAATCTAGCCCTGTTCATATCCGACTCAAACAATAACAATAATAAATCAGAAAATGGTTCACTGAGCTGGGCTTGCAATTTATGTACACTGTCTGATCAAAAGTATGTAGTCTGTGCACTGTTCGCCTTCACTGCACGTTGAAATCTGCTGGGGACACTTTCAGTTAGGTTTCTGGACTTCTATGGAGGAATCGCAGTTCATTAAGATCCAAAACTAGAGAAGATATTGATGTTGAACGCTGAGATATGCAAAGCTGATGTTCTGATTCATCCCAGAAATATTGGATTCGTCAGAACTCTTGGCTGGCCAGTTCATTTCAGAAATGTTATTGTCCACAAACCGCTGCTTCAGAGATACTGCTGTATGACGAAGTGCAGTCTAATGTTTATACAATCAGTGTCTCTGACTGTTACTGTAGTGTACACAGTACACAATGCTGTGTAATGTGTAAATGTCATTCTACATTTAGCGCTCTCTTAAGTGCACGGGACCGCATTCAAACCATGGAAAATATCCCCATCACATAACACCACCTTCTCCGTATTTGACTGTTGGCACTACACATGACGACAGGTAACGTTCTCCAGGTATTTGTCAAACCCAAAACCTTCCATCAGATCTCCACAGGGTAGAGCGCGATTCATCATTCTTTCTAACACTCTGATGGCAGTTGAGTTGTTTAACGCACTCCTAATATTGGGACAGTAGTGCACAAATGCTGAATGAGTCGCTTAGTAAAACGTCATCAGCTGATGGATGAGTGACTTTTAATGTTACGCATTTTGGGATAATCCACCATGAGATATCAGATACGTCGAGTTGTACGGATGAAGTTGTTAGTGTGCCTCTGACAGTTGTATATGTATATATGTAACAAGTAACTTCATCAGATATATATATATATACACACAGATATATATATATATATACACTCCTGGAAATGGAAAAAAGAACACATTGACACCGATGTGTCAGACCCACCATACTTGCTCCGGACACTGCGAGAGGGCTGTACAAGCAATGATCACACGCACGGCACAGCGGACACACCAGGAACCGCAGTGTTGGCCGTCGAATGGCGCTAGCTGCGCAGCATTTGTGCACCGCCGCCGTCAGTGTCAGCCAGTTTGCCGTGGCATACGGAGCTCCATCGCAGTCTTTAAAACTGGTAGCATGCCGCGACAGCGTGGACGTGAACCGTATGTGCAGTTGACGGACTTTGAGCGAGGGCGTATAGTGGGCATGCGGGAGGCCGGGTGGACGTACCGCCGAATTGCTCAACACGTGGGGCGTGAGGTCTCCACAGTACATCGATGTTGTCGCCAGTGGTCGGCGGAAGGTGTACGTGCCCGTCGACCTGGGACCGGACCGCAGCGACGCACGGATGCACGCCACGACCGTAGGATCCTACGCAGTGCCGTAGGGGACCGCACCGCCACTTCCCAGCAAATTAGGGACACTGTTGCTCCTGGGGTATCGGCGAGGACCATTCGCAACCGTCTCCATGAAGCTGGGCTACGGTCCCGCACACCGTTAGGCCGTCTTCCGCTCACGCCCCAACATCGTGCAGCCCGCCTCCAGTGGTGTCGCGACAGGCGTGAATGGAGGGACGAATGGAGACGTGTCGTCTTCAGCGATGAGAGTCGCTTCTGCCTTGGTGCCAATGATGGTCGTATGCGTGTTTGGCGCCGTGCAGGTGAGCGCCACAATCAGGACTGCATACGACCGAGGCACACAGGGCCAACACCCGGCATCATGGTGTGGGGAGCGATCTCCTACACTGGCCGTACACCACTGGTGATCGTCGAGGGGACACTGAATAGTGCACGGTGCATCCAAACCGTCATCGAACCCATCGTTCTACCATTCCTAGACCGGCAAGGGAACTTGCTGTTCCAACAGGACAATGCACGTCCGCATGTATCCCGTGCCACCCAACGTGCTCTAGAAGGTGTAAGTCAACTACCCTGGCCAGCAAGATCTCCGGATCTGTCCCCCATTGAGCATGTTTGGGACTGGATGAAGCGTCGTCTCACGCGGTCTGCACGTCCAGCACGAACGCTGGTCCAACTGAGGCGCCAGGTGGAAATGGCATGGCAAGCCGTTCCACAGGACTACATCCAGCATCTCTACGATCGTCTCCATGGGAGAATAGCAGCCTGCATTGCTGCGAAAGGTGGATATACACCGTACTAGTGCCGGCATTGTGCATGCTCTGTTGCCTGTGTCTATGTGCCTGTGGTTCTGTCAGTGTGATCATGTGATGTATCTGACCCCAGGAATGTGTCAATAAAGTTTCCCCTTCCTGGGACAATGAATTCACGGTGTTCTTATTTCAATTTCCAGGAGTGTATATATATGAAGATGGTATCTGTTCTTTCGGACATGTCCGGAAGAACAGGTACCATCGGTGACCATGCAGCTCGTTAGAATGAAATTACAATGAAATGAATACCAGTAGCCGCATACAGGCGTTGATATAAGTCATCGGGGTCACCGGTTATTTGAACATCTTCTTCTGTGCGGATGTACAAACAGTGCCCGAACGCTTACGGGAATTGGCAAAAAGCCTCGCGTAATGAGTATAATCGGCAGGGGCATCATTATGAGCATAGTGAGGGACAATAAGCTGCGAATGTGGGTCTCACGGGAGTCGTGCCAGAGATAAGTCCCTGCAGTCGCACTATCCTCTATGTCTCCGGTGGCTCAGACGGAGAGAGCGTCTGCCATGTAAGCAGGAAATCCCGGGTTCGAGTGCCAGATGGGACACACATTTTCAACTGTCCCTGTTGACGTTTATCAAGGCCTGAATGCAGCTAGGGGGATTCATTTCATTGAAATTTCAAGTAACTTCAGTTCATCTGTACAACTTGATGCATCTAGTTTTTGATGATGGGTTATCCCGAAACACCTAATATTAAAAATTCATCCACGAACTGATGACGTTGCAGAATTGTCCCAATTACATAACACAGTCTCATGCTTCCTGTAAGACGTCGCATCTCTAATATCCTGATGATGCTACAGATCCGATCACTGCTGACCTACAGGTATCGGAAGCTCCCCGTAAGAATATGCAAATTTAACAGGGAGAAGCTCATTAAACTTGAAATATGGCTACCACAACTCACATAGTATATTGTCAAAGGTATCCATCAAGCTACTAAATGAAACTAAAGTTTACTACAATAATGTGAATTGTTGCTAGATGCATTAATGTGATAATAACCACTGAATAAGCAATGCAAATAATTGGAAAAGCGTGCAAAGGTGCAAAAAGATGTACGAAAGATCGTTGCACAGGTAGTTGAATTTGAGATAGAGCGACATAAAAACTGTGTCCACAAAAATTGTCAGTGAGTGCTGAATAAGTTGGTAGCCTAACGAGAAGACCCAAAAACGTACGTACAAGTATAAGTTCTCCCACCCAAGCACATTGAGTGCAGCTAGCTCTCTGTATGGATTACTTAAGACGCGAAACTTCCACATGGAAGAAAAAACTTCGCAGTCCCTTGGTCATGATGTACGCAAATGCGATCCGTGCTTGCAACTCTGCTGATACTCAGGCGCAAAGGATGGCTGCAGTAGTGGATGAAAACTCTATATTCAGCCCTGGCATCTGTGATGAGCTCTAAAGCGAAGACATCTACCTTGCAGTACTAAAATGCCCTGTGTCTACAGTCCCAAGATGTTCTCCCTAAGTAGATCTGAGATGAAATTCCTTATTTCTCTTCTTCACAAAATCTAACTAGTTCTGCCAGAGCCGGAATCTCGGTAGCCAATTGCAGCATTCTTTCCGAGTTCTGACCACTGGAAAGCTTATAACAGAAACAATTTCCCTCCTTCTAACAAAAATGCCATGGTAATCCGATTCTGCTCAGTTCTCGCTTATAATTGGGCAGGAAACGAAAAATCTCTCCATGACAACTACGAAATGAATTCAGAAGCTACTCATGGGCCCCCTTACAGAATGTAAACATCTAGAACTTTGACCTCCTCCAGCCCATGACAGTTGTACCCCACACTGTTTGTGTCATGTCATTCTCTTCACTTTGCAACTATTACCTTTTTGAAGCACATTCCTAAAGTTCTCTACAGACTGAAAGTTAGCACACGCTGGGTACTACTGGTCGGTCACATTCACGGTCATTGCCCTGCGTTTTTGCATTTGTCGAAAAACAGTTCTCAGTTTCCAGCGCGTACCTAACTGAGTCCTGGCTTTCAGCAGAAACGCTTTTATGGTCTGCATGCTACCTTTCCCTCATAGCTCTTGTTCATTCTGTACAGTATTAAAGGAAACGGTAGTACTTAGACTGGCATGGATATCAGATTTAATTGTGTGCATACTTTCATGCAGCGTTAATAATTTACATGAATTGGGCACCTTCATAGTAATAATGGCTTATTCGTAACGTTATAGAACAGTTTTGGATAAATTGTGCCGTAACAACATCCTGTGCTTAGTCCAAATTCGAATTCTCTGAGATCTCATGACGGACCCAGTCTGCTGTTACTGCTTCTCTGGTGTCAGTTCTCCCCGACTCCGTTTATACTGCCGGGTCCACCTCTGGCGGCGCCTAGTGATCAGCTCTACATCTACATCTACATTTATACTCAGCAAGATACTCAACGGTGTGTGGCGGAGGACACTTTACGTGCCACTGTTATTACCTCCCTTTCCTGTTCCAGTTGCGTATGGTTCGCGGGAAGAACGACTGCCGGAAAGCCTCCGTGAGCGCTCGAACCTCTCTAATTTTACATTCGTGATCTCCTCGAGGGGTATAAGTAGGGGGAAGCAATATATTCGATAACTCATCCAGAAACGCACCCTCTCGAACACTGGACAGGAAGCTACACCGCAATGCAGAGCGCCTCTCTTGCAGAGCCTGCCACTTGAGTTTGCTAAACATCTCCGTAACGCTATCACGGTTACCAAATAACCCTGTGACGAAACGCGCCGCTCTTCTTTGGATCTTCTCTATCTTCTCTGTCAACCCGACCTGGTACGGATCTCACACTGGTGAGCAATACTCAAGTATAGGTCGAACGAGTAAGCCACCTCCTTTGTTGATGGACTACATTTTCTAAGGACTCTCCCAATGAATCTCAACCTGGCACCCGCTTTACCACTAATGACCTTAGTAGTTGAGCGCCCTAAACAAAAAACAAAACAAAAAACCGCCTTACCAACAGTTAATTTTATACATTCCACTCCAAATCGTTCCGTACGCATACTCCCAGATATTTTACAAGTAGTAACTGCTACCAGTGGTTGTTCTACTAGCATATAATCATACAATAAAGCATCCTTCTTTCTATGTATTCGCAATACATTACATTTGTCTATGTTAAGGGTCAGTTGCCACTCCCTGCACCAAGTTCCTATCAGCTTCAGATCTTCTTGCATTTCGCTGCAATTTTCTAATGCTGCAACTGCTCTGTATATTAGAGCATCATCCGCGAAAAGTCGCATGGAACATCCGACACTATCTACTAGGTCATTTGTATATATTGTGAAAAGCAATGGTCCCATAACACTCCCCTGTGGCTCGTCAGAGTTTACTTTAAGATCTGTAGACGTCTCTCCATTGAGAACAACATGCTGTGTTCTGTTTGCTAAAAACTCTTCAATCCAGCCACACAGCTGGTCTGATATTCCGTAGGCTCTTACTTTACTTATCACGCGACAGTGCGGAACTGTATCGAACGCCTTCCGGAAGTCAAGGACAATGGCATCTACCTGGGAGCCTGTATCTAATATTTTTTGGGTCTCATGAACAAATAAAGCGAGTTGGGTCACACACGATCGCAGTTTCCGGTATCCATGTTGATTCCTACAGAGCAGATTCTGGGTTTCCAGAAATGACATGATACGCCAGCAAAAAACATGTTCTAAAATGGTTTCAGAAAACATCGTTCTTGTGCAACGCAGCTAGCTCTTTATTCGCACGAAGTAATGACAGCTATCGACAGGGGACCTCAAGTTGATTCCGCATTTCTAGATTTCCGGAAAGCTTTTGATACCGTTCCTCACAAGCGACTTCTAATCAAGCTGCGGGCCTATGGGGTATCGTGTCAGTTGTGCGACTGGATTCGTGATTTCCTGTCAGGAAGGTCGCAGTTCGTAGTAATAGGCGGCAAATCATCGAGTAAAACTGAATTGATGTCAGGTGTTCCGCAGGGAAGCGTCCTGGGACCTCTACTGTTCCTGATCTATATAAATGACCTGGGTGACAATCTGAGCAGCCCTCTTAGGTTGTTCACAGATGATGCTATAATTTACCGTCTAGTAAGGTCATCCGAAGACCAGTATCAGTTGCAAAGCGATTTAGAAAAGATTGCTTTATGGTGTGGCAGGTGGCAGTTGACGCTAAATAACGAAAAGTGTGAGGTGATCCACATGAGTTCCAAAAGAAATCCGTTGGAATTCGATTACTCGATAAATAGTACAATTCTCTAGGCTGTCAATTCAACTAAGTACCTGGGTGTAAAAATTACGAACGACTTCAGTTGGAAAGACCACATAGAGAATATTGTGGGGAAGTCGAGCCAAAGGTTGCGTTTCATTGGCAGGACACTTAGAAGATGCAACAAGTCCACTAAAGAGACAGCTTACACTACACTCGTTCGTCCTGTGTTAGAATATTGCTGCGCGGTGTGGGTATCCTTAACAGGTGGGATTGGCGGAGGACATCGAAAGGGTGCAAAAAAGGGCAGCTCGTTTTGTATTATCACGTAATAGGGGAGAGAGTGTGTCAAATATGATACGCGAGTTGGGATAGAAGTCATTAAAGCAAGGACGTTTTTCGTCGCGGCGAGATCTATTTACGAAATTTCAGTCACCAACTTTCTCTTCCAAATGCAAAAATATTTTGTTGAGCCCAACCTACATAGGTAGGAATCATCATCAAAATAAAATAAGAGAAATAAGAGCTCGAACAGAAAGGTTTAGGTGTTCGTTTTTCCCGCGCGCTGTTCGGGAGTGGAATGGTAGGGAGATAGTATGATTGTGAAACTTCCTGGCAGATTAAAACTGTGTGCCCGACCGAGACTCGAACTCGGGACCTTTGCCTTTCGCGGGCAAGTGCTCTACCAACTGAGCTACCGAAGCACGACTCACGCCCGGTACTCACAGCTTTACTTCTGCCAGTACCTCGTCTCCTACCTTCCAAACTTTACAGAAGCTCTCCTGCGAACCTTGCAGAACTAGCACTCCTGAAAGAAAGGATATTGCGGAGACATGGCTTAGCCACAGCCTGGGGGATGTTTCCAGAATGAGATTTTCACTCTGCAGCGGGGTGTGCGCTGATATGAAACTTCCTGGCAGATTAAAACTGTGTGCCCGACCGAGACTCGAACTCGGGACCTTTGCCTTTCGCGGGCAAGTGCTCTACCAACTGAGCTACCGAAGCACGACTCACGCCCGGTACTCACAGCTTTACTTCTGCCAGTACCTCGTCTCCTACCTTCCAAACTTACAGAAGCTCTCCTGCGAACCTTGCAGAACTAGCACTCCTGAAAGAAAGGATATTGCGGAGACATGGCTTAGCCACAGCCTGGGGGATGTTTCCAGAATGAGATTTTCACTCTGCAGCGGAGTGTGCGCTGATATGAAACTTCCTGGCAGATTAAAACTGTGTGCCCGACCGAGACACGAACTCGGGACCTTTGCCTTTCGCAGGCAAGTGCTCTACCAACTGAGCTACCGAAGCACGACTCACGCCCGGTACTCACAGCTTTACTTCTGCCAGTACCTCGTCTCCTACCTTCCAAACTTACAGAAGCTCTCCTGCGAACCTTGCAGAACTAGCACTCCTGAAAGAAAGGATATTGCGGAGACATGGCTTAGCCACAGCCTGGGGGATGTTTCCAGAATGAGATTTTCACTCTGCAGCGGAGTGTGCGCTGATATGAAACTTCCTGGCAGATTAAAACTGTGTGCCCGACCGAGACTCGAACTCGGGACCTTTGCCTTTCGCGAGCAAGTGCTCTACCAACTGAGCCACCGAAGCACGACTCACGCCCGGTACTCACAGCTTTACTTCTGCCAGTACCTCGTCTCCTACCTTCCAAGTTTGGAAGGTAGGAGACGAGGTACTGGCAGAATTAAAGCTGTGAGTACCGGGCGTTTGGAAGGTAGGAGACGAGGTACTGGCAGAATTAAAGCTGTGAGTACCGGGCGTGAGTCGTGCTTCGGTAGCTCAGTTGGTTTGCAGTCTGCGTTCGGCAGGGCAGCAGTGCGCACCGCGCTCGGCCGTCCACGCCGCTGCGCGCGCGGAGTGTTTTGTTTACTTCCTCGTCACAGCGCTTCTCAGTCGAACAAGCTGTAATGGCCAACTCTTACAGAAAGAACACTCTTAACTTCACCTTCTCAAACGAATACGCACGACCCAAAGCACTGGCCGTCGAACGCTTCCTACGCGAAGACGTGAAGATCCCGCGTGACGAACTCATCGGCATACACCTATCGATCATTAGCAGCGTCGTTTATGTTAAGATGACTTCCGACGCTGCCTGCAATGAGATCATTCAAAGGACGCGACATGGACTAAAATTTCGGCACTCCGACGGAAACGTCGGGCCTGTGGATGTCGACCATGCAGGACTTGGCCTTCGGACGATCCGTGTATTCGAACTGCCTTTCGAGGTGAATGAAGATGAAGTCATCGCGGCGCTAAGCCCGTTCGGAAAAGTCCAGAGCCACGTAGCCGAGACATGGGCACAGTTTACGACGTATCCGGTACTTAATGGTGTGAGACAAGTCCGAATCGATCTCAAACGGCACGTTCCATCGTACATTTCTATCGGCGGCTGCCGTGCGGTGGTCATTTACGACGGACAACCTCGAACATGTTCCGGTTGTGGCAAAGAAGGACACGTCCGTAATGACTGCCTGCAACGCCGCATCACACAACTACGGCCCGACGATACGAACACCGACAGAACCACGACCACCCTTCCAGTCACCTATGCGGCGACACTGCACGTCCAGCACTCACAAGGCGCCGTTCATGAGCTTCTCTCTGGTCCGATACACCCGGAGGCGTCCCAGCACCTTGACACCGGCGATGCCGCCCGTGAACATGTCCAACAGCCGGACACACCAACGATAGAAGATCACAAGGATACCAATGAGAGTGTTCTGGAGAATGAAGACCGCATCACAGCACCCGCGGCTTTTGTACCGGAACGACGTGAATCTCTTCCTTCCTCAGACTCCGAAACTCATTGCCGAAAGCAGAAGTCGCCCAAACGACGAAAAAAACGCCGCAAGACATCAGACTCGACTATTGAGCCCCCTCCGCAGGACGAAGAGATGCCACATCACTCCGACGGAGAACACGATAACACTTTCTCCTCTGCCACGGAGACGCGTCATCCACAAGACAGTGAACCGGCCAACAGAGATCGTGCGCAAGCCCCGCGCCCAGAAGCCATGGAACATAGCACGCCTGTTGTCACCGACGCCATTGAGCCGACTCGGCCAGCGCTGCCACCTCTCGCCGATGTCAAACCTGTCGGACACCTTTCATGGGCGGATGACACGGATTTCCCACCTCCATCTGATACGGAAATGAGATCTGTTTCTCCGTTAGACCAACACTAAAATGGGGGAAGTTTCTACGGTGACTCCTGCGACTTCTATGGACTTCCAGCATCCACCACAACAATCTTCACCAGCTACGAACCTATCGGCAGCACGGATCTCCCATCAGGAGTACCGAATAGCTACTATCAATACTAATCATATCGGCTCCCACGCTAAACTTCAACTGCTCCGTGACACGCTACGAGCAGCGGACATCGACATCGCCCTGTTACAAGAACTGAGAACAGCGACTTGGACTGGGTGTTATGGATATGAGACGTACGCCGCCCCTGCAGCTATGGAACACTCAGGCGCAGCCATCCTCCTCCGAGAAGGAATTGCAGTTTCCGATGTCGCATACCTCCCAACAGCGCGAGGGGTGGCCATCACAGTTGAAGGACTCAAAATCATAAATCTCTACGCCCCATCGGGCACTGATAAACGGAGGGATCGCTCCCATTTCTACGCAGAAGATATAACGCCTTTATTCCTCGGTCGATACGATCATCTCATCGTAGGTGGAGATTTCAACTGTGTTCTCGAGCGCACAGACCAATACCCTCATTTCACCACATGTCCCGAACTTCGCTTCCTCGTCCGCCGCCTTCGTCTCCTCGACACTTGGCGAGTGGTACACGGCGACCGCCCGGGGTATACACACATCACGAGCCACTCCGCCAGCCGACTTGATAGAATATACATCTCTAACGCTCTAAAATCAGTTCTCCTCGACGCGGAACGTTGGCCGTCTGCCTTTTCGGATCATGACATCTATATCTGTACCATGAACCTACGTCGACAATCTATATGGCGCAGTGCAGGACCTTGGAAACTCAATGTCGCGCTACTGCGGGACCCTGAATGTCGACAACAGGTCACCGACACGTGGCACACCTGTGTTCGACGCATTATGCGTTACGAGACCACACTGCAGTGGTGGTTGCTGTGCGCCAAACCGGCCATCCGACGCACATTGACACACTATGGCAGAGCCAAAGCCAGGTGGAATCACCATACAACTGATTTCTACTATAGCGCTCTACGTGAACTCATGGATCATCCTCCATCCCCGGATCGCCTCCAAGAAGCTCAACGCATCAAGGCAAAGATTTTATCCTTGACCAGATGCCGTCTAGAGGGAGCCATTGTACGAGCCCGCAGCCAAGACAGGATTAACGGTGAAGAACCTTCTATGCATCATATTGTTCAAAATGTTCGTCGACGCCGACAGGCTTTAATGACAACTTTAGACTTACCTGATGGACGACGGCTGACTTCGCAAGCTACCGTTGCGGATGCATTCACAACGCACTATAGACTTTTCTATCAAGAAGTACCTGCCGGTGCAGAGGCCATTGCTGAGGTTGCCCAGGAGACACTTGGTACTCTAAACGCAGCAGCTGCAACCCTCCTGACTGCTGAAGTGACCACCGACGACGTCCAAGGCGCTGTGGCCAAGGGGTCTCTGAATCGATCTCCCGGCCCGGATGGTTTACCTCTCGAATTTTACAGAACCTTCCAAGATTTGATGATGCCACGATGGAGGGACATGTACTGGGAACTTTTGTCCGGCGCGGCGAACCCCCCACCAATGTTCATGGAAGGCTTACTTGTACCAGTCCCGAAACCCGCAGGAGGAACACGACTCGACAGTTATCGGCCGATCACGTTACTCAATTCGGACTTCAAGATTTTCACACGCCTTCTAGCAGTGCGACTCAAACGTGTCTTACGGGACATTGTTTCCCACGAACAAACATCCTTAGGCGGCGATCGTAATATACAGACAGCCCTCAGTGAATATCGAGATGTGATCGCTGTGGCAACACACTCGCGACTGCCAGGCGCTTTACTCTCCATCGACTTCAAACAAGCGTTTGACCGCGTCAATCATGCATTCCTCAACGCAGTGATGGACCGAATGGCAATTCCCCCGACGTTCACGCAGGTGATTATGCGGCTCCTTCGTGGAGCAACGTCCAGACTTCTCGTCAACGGCAGACTTACGGAACCTATACGGATTGAACGTTCAGTACGGCAGGGTTGTCCATTGTCGACGGTGCTTTATGCCATTGCGATGGAACCACTCATTTGCGGATTACGGCGACGTTTGACAGGTATTCCACTCCGGGATCATATGTTCCGCTGCCGAGCTTATGCGGACGACTTGGCCCTCGTCGTACGTTCAGCGGCTGACGTACAAGCTGCGATGCAGTGGATTACCCGTTACAGTGCAGGGGCAGGGAGCGTTATGAACGTGGCAAAATCATGCGCCATGAAGATCGGCCGCGGCCTTCCCGCAGACAGCGTAGTTCCATTTCAACTGGTGGACACCCTTTGTTGTCTCGGACTGGTGTACACCCGAGACATTCGCCGCACCTCGGCGATTAATTTTCGGGCGCTGCTGCAACGCATCTGGGCCAACATACAAAATCACATACTACGCCCGCTGAATATGTGCCAGAGAGTCACCTTCGTCAATACCCATCTGGCGGCTCGGATACCCCATATAGCGCAGATTCTGCCCATCACTGCGACAATGGCGGCCAGGTTACAGGCGGCATTCGGCTATTTCATTTGTTCTGGACACATCTTCAAAGTCCAGTATGAAGCTCTCACCTTACCGAAGCGGGATGGTGGCCTCGATCTGGTTAATGTGAGAGCCAGGACTACGGCACTTTACACCAATACTATGCTCCGGTTATGGAAAAGCCAAAATGCTAGTTTTACTGGAATGTTGACCACCGAGCTCGCACCTGTTTCGAGACGCCCACCGACGTCTTTGGCACACATCCCACCTCCGATGTCACATATCGGCCGTTTCTTTTTGGAGTACAGCTACATATGCACCGAGCTCCCCAGGACCAGGAAGACGACCACCCGCGACATCTACCGCCTTCTCCGAAAGTCTCCACCCCGCAACCCCGTCGAAACACGTCACCCCCAGGTTTCATGGCCTACAGTTTGGAAAACGATCCACCAACCGTATCACACCACTGACACCACCTCTATGTGGTACCTTCTCGTCAACGGCAAGTATACTACAAGACAGAAACTGCATCGCATCGCACTGGTGGACTCACCCCTGTGCCTCAAGTGCAATGTCGAAGATACAGATTTACATCGTTTTGAGTGTGGGCCAGCAGCAGCTGTCTGGACCCTCGTACAGAAGATTGTGGCTTTCTACCTCCGAGTACCACCACATCACGTTTCTCCCACTATGATGATATATCCCGACACGACCTACTTTCCATCGGCTAAGTGGCACGCCATCACATGGATCAGTGGCATGGCTGTCAACTACCTCTTCCGGGACGACATTGTCGATCCGGCGGACTTTTGGACACGCCTCCAAGTACATCACCACACCCTTCGCCGGCATCGACACTATCGGGCCACTTTCGCGAACTATTTACAGAGCATTTTCACCAACCCGCCTCAAAGCTGGAATCTGAACGAACCGTGCCAGCCAAGACTGGACGATCCCACGTTCCCCTTCAATGGTCAATGATAGAATGCATTTTGTTCTAATGGCGCGCCAAAGTGGAGCATGGCGCGGAAAGTATTCCTATTTTATTTCACTTCTCTTTTCTCCTCCTCTTCTAAGTTTTTTTTTCTCCTTACACATGTTTATCCTTTTCACACATAGCTCTCTATCTGCAGCCTATTTGTTTTCTTTCTCTTGTGCTCCCAAAAAAAAAAAAAAATTGCTGCTGATGGTGAGACTGTATACTCATTTATGTTAACAAAAAACATAAAAATACAAAAGAAGGCCGTTGCGGAAATATAGCTACCTTTTATGTTTTACGTTTTCAAAGAATATTGTGTTATTTTATGAAGAACGTCGTCTTTTATTTTCATGCCCAAGAGGTTTTTATTTGTTTTCTAAAAAAAAAATAATTAGTAGAGCACTTAAAAAAATTAAAACAATACAAAAAGAGAAAAAACTGCAACAATAGAGCAAAAAAAAAGTTGGTAGAGCACTCGCCCGCAAAAAAAAATAAAAAAAAAAGTTGGTAGAGCACTTGCCCGCGAAAGGCAAAGGTCCCGAGTTCGAGTCTCGGTCGGGCACACAGTTTTAATCTGCCAGGAAGTTTCATATCAGCGCACACTCCGCTGCAGAGTGAAAATCTCATTCTAGTATGATTGTGGTTCGATGAACCCTCTGCCAAGCACTTAAATGTGAATTGCAGAGTAATCATGTAGATGTAGATGTAGATTCTACAACAGATCGATGTTTGAGATATAGGCCTATAGTTTTGCGTATCTGTTCGACGACCCTTCTTGAAAACTGGAACTACCTGTGCTCATTTCCAATCATTTCGAACCTTCCGTTCCTCTAGCGACTTGCTATACACGGCTGTTAGAAGGGGGGCAAGTTCTTTCGCGTACTCTGTGTAGAATCGAATTGGTATCTCGCCAGGTCCAGTGGACTTTTCTCTGTTCTTTATTACATAGTGGTTTCCGGATACTTTAGAACAGATAGTGTACTGCAGTTGCGTTCGGTAGTCACTTTTGCCGCGATCGATGGGATGTGCTGCCTCAGAGCCCGAGCACAGTCCTCGCAGCTCCGCCCGTGTGGACAATGAGCGAGGTGTGAAGCCATTAGGCCGCTCTCGGCCGGCCGGCGAGGCTGGGATGGCCAGCGGGGGCTCCGCAGGTGGTCGCGGCGGCATTGTGCTCGCCTCGTTACCTGCCGCCTGCAGCCTGCTGGCTGCTGGCTGGTCGCCGGCGTCGCGACGTCTAATTACGCTAACGAGCGCGTGCCGCTGTTCAGGTGACACCTGCAGCTGCGCCGCACTCGCCTGTCAACAGCCGCGCCGGCTGACGTCCCCACTGCTTCCGAAACGTCCACATTCCTCTTCCGTTAAAAACTTTTGACCGTTCCTTCGCCGACACGTTCTCATTGAAACCAAAGGCCCTGAGGAACGTAACTAGTGATGTACATCTTCTGGTAGACATATTCATAGTTCAGCAGACGGTTCTGAAGCCTGATTCATGATCACTGATCACGCTACTGAGTCTCGATCGTTATCAAAAGATACATACTGATAGTCTCACTAAATCTCGTGTAAGGAATTTCAAGTGCCTCGGTCGTCATATCCCAAATTTCACAAAAGAAAATCAGATATATGTACACTGCATCACCTGCCGCAGTGGCTGAGCTGTTCTAGGCACTTCAGTCTGGAACCGCGCGACCGCTACGCTCGCAGGTTCGAATCCTGCCTCGGGCATAGCTGTGTGTGATGTCCTTAGGTTAGTTAGATTTAATTAGTTCTAAGTTCTAGGGGACTGATGACCTCAGATGTTAAGTACCATAGTGCTCAGAGCCATTTCAACCATTTTTACACAGCATCGGAGTTTGATTAACACCAAAAAAGGACCTACTTTAGCACACGATTTACAAAGAAAGGCTAATGTGAGAGTTTAAAAACGCATGAAACAAAATACACAACAACCTGATGGTCACTCCATGCTTTCAATTGGTTAAACTTACGTTGCCATATCTTCTGTCTTGCACGAACACGCCTTCACTCCTCCAATGTTTCCCACTCTCTTTCATTCCAGTTAACGTTCAGAACACCTAAATGATATTCATCCACGAAATAAATTTCGTTGCCGACCACTTCGCACATCTACATTGGGCTGTACGCGATCTTCTACGAACATTCTCATTGTGCACTTTTACTAGACACACAGTGTCCCACTCCGCCCTCCCCCGAATTTTGTTTTCTCATTCACAGTTGAATACAACTAAAAACTGATTTCCAGCACCTTTCGCACATGGATTATAACTGATAATTTTCAATTTTTTTATGTGAGAGATGCCTTTCGTGTGTAAGTTCTACTATTAGCGTCTACTTCCAACCCCATTACCAAGATTTTCCAGACATTGTTGCACTCTGGAAGCAAAACAGGAAACTTTCAGTAGACGTCATAGAAAATTCCGTTGCGGTTCTATGAAGTGGCGAAGCTCAAAGAGAAAAGCAGCTGAGCTAAATGGTGAACTTCCTCATGTTGGCAAACATTCCAAATCATATTGAGTCATTAGGTTTCTCAAAGGAAACACCATCGCCTAATAACAGCAACGTGCCACCATGTGCGACAGGCCCACAAGCTATTCTCTACGCCCACTGCCGAGAATTTCCTCACACCATACTTCCGGCGTCAAAATAATGCATAATACTTGTCGGCTAATCGACGGTAGTTGATAATAGGCAACCATAATATCGAACCTATGAACAAAATTCATTGAAATCACCATGACATAGTCTTTTCTTCTTGTTGCTTCCAAAATGGACGTCCTAGCTTGTTTCCCTAAGACCGCCTAGCGTTTCTTAGCACGAGAAAAGCTGAATGAAGACCTCTTCAACGCCAAATCATATGAGAAGTTTCTTTCATGAATAAGCAGTTGAACTGAATAAAAGTGCTCTCAGTTAAAGCAAAGTACAAAGCTTGTCCCTGGCTGGAAGCAACAAATTTATTTACCAGCAAAGCAGTTAACAACGTGAAGATTGCTTTCATAGTAAAATGCTTTCTTATGCATTGACCTATTAAAAGGTCCACGAAATGAATTTCATTTCCACACACAGAATCATTAACAAAGTATTGTTTGTGAGGTCTGTTAACAGATGTTTTTGTCCTCGTCTGCTTGTAACCATTGCCTATGTGATATGTTGAAATCTGTGTTTCGATACTTTTCAAAACTCACAGAACGGCCTCTGTACCATTCAAATGTGAAAGGAGAACTGTGTGTTCGGCACGGACAAGTTACTCTGTAACTACAACACATGATCTGAAGATGTGCAGCTAGCCCGAAACCGGTAATTGAAAATAAAAGAATAGCGATCGCAGACTGAAACGCCATATTTTATTAAAGGAGAACTGCCCACAATATTTAAAGAGGTGCATCAAATAGAGAGCATCCCAGAGTGCCCCTGAGAGCTATGATACCAAGAAGAATCGCTTCTCGGCTTTTGGCAATATCAATGTATAGTTTTTATTGGTAAGGATAAAGGAATACAAAGCACTTTAACATGCAGATATTATCATCTATACTTAGCAGCCGCACCATGATACAGCATTCAATATGCCACAGCGTATAGGGGGGGGGGGGGGCTGGGGGTAGCCCCACTTGGATGCTACACACTGATCTTGCCAAAAGCCGAGAGGCTTAGTATACTGTACTATGGTACATATTAAGTCCCCATTAAGAGAAAGAGACAAAACAGCAAAATAATCAAGATTCTGGCTATGCCACCCTTATATACATGTTTGAAGCATGAATTACTTTATCATTATGTCAAGAATTAGACATATCAAATTAAATGAACACCCTTAGCTGCTTACAGGTGTTGACATACGTCAACGAGGACAGATGAAAACGTGTGCCACGACCAGGCCTCGAACCCGGGATCTCCTGCTTACATGGCAGATGCCCTATCCATCTGAGTCACCGAGGACACAGAGAACAGTGCGACTGCTGGGATTTATCTCTGGCACGCCTCCCGTGAGACCCACATTCGCAGCTTATTGTCCCGCTCTATATTCATACTGCCCCTGCCCATTATACTCATTACTCGTGGCTTTTTGCCGATTCCCGTAAGAGTTCGGGCACTGTTTGTGCATCCGCACACAAGAAGATGGTCACATAGCCGGTTGAAATGTCCCCTTTGAAAAATTATACAAGACTGTGCTTAAACTGACACACAATATTTTTAGCGCAACGCAATCTGACTTTCAAAAATCCCTACAAAAGAATGGCCCTGACTAACATTAACCTATACCTTTCACAAATCACTTACCTCACAAAAATCTTCATTACTCGAACTACTGCTATACAGCGAGCGCCACTACTGCCAGATAAATAAAAGATTCAAACTACGGAAGGCACTAACTACTAGTAGGCATAGTTAGCAAATGAAAGATTTTAATAGAGAACAAACAATGTATTTACCTTAGAAAATAGATATTAAACAAAATAGGCAAAGCAAGGCGTGAAACGTCATTCACTAGCCATATGGCATTTCATAATGCAGTAAACAATCTTTCAACTAGCAAGACAATAGACATGAAATGTTTCTCATCATTTCATTTCAGTAAATATCATAAATTAAGAACTCTACAGTGTAAACATGTTTTCAAGTTTGAGAGTGTCATATTTACAATGCTTTCTACAAAGGAATGTCAATAGCGAGGATAAAGGCCTCCCTTTTTTTTTTTTTTTAGAGAACAAACAATGTATTTACCTTAATAGTCATCAAAAGTCATAATATATATAGCAGTTCATGACATCCAATCTTACAAATTTCAAAACTCCGCCATTTCTCTCCCCACATCCACCACTGCTGGCGGCTCACCTCCAACTGCGCAACGCTATGCGCTGTTCACATCCAGCTGCCCAACACTACAATAGCAGACAACAATGCAAACTAGCCACAGACTGCACACAGCACAGCCAGTAATTTTCATACAGAGCGCTACGTGGCATTACCAATATAAAAACCTGAACAGTCTACTTACACGGTGACCCCTTTGACTTATATCAACGCCTGTATGCAGCTAGTGGTGTTCATTTCATTGTAATTTCATTCTAATGAGCTGCATGGTCACCGATGGTATCTGTTCTTTCGGAAATGTACGAAAGAACAGATACCATATTATACAGGGTGGTCCATTGATAGTGACCGGGCCAAATATCTCACGAAATAAGCATCAAACGAAAAAACTACAAAGAACGAAACTCGTCTAGCTTCCATTTTAAATCACTCCTAATGCGTACTCCCAGATAATTTATGGAATTAACTGCTTCCAGTTGCTGACCTGCTATTTTGTAGCTAAATGATAAGAGCTCTATCTTTCTATCTATTCACACCACATTACACTTGTCTACATTGGGATTCAATTGCCATTCCCTGCACCATGCGTCAATTCGCTGCAGATCCTCCTGGATTTCAGTACAATTTTCCATTGTTACAACCTCTCGATACACCATAGCATCATCTGCAAAAAGCCTCAATGAACTTCCGATGTCATCCACAAGGTTATTTATGTATGCTGTGAATAGCAACGGTCCTATGACACTCCCCTGCGGCACACCTGAAATCACTCTTACTTCGGAAGACTTCTCTCCATTGAGAATGACAAGCTGTTTTCTGTTATATAGGAACTCTTCAATCCAATCACACAATTGGTCTGATAGTCCATATGCTCTTACTTTGTTCATTAAACGACTATGGGGAACTGTATCGAACGCCTTGCAGAAGTCAAGAAACACGGCATTTACCTGTGAACCCGTGTCTATGGCCCTCTGAGTCTCGTGGACGAATAGCCGAATAGCGCGAGCTGGGTTTCACAGGACCGTCTTTTTCGAAACCCACGCTGATTCCTACAGAGTAGATTTCTAGTCTCCAGAAAAGTCATTATACTCGAACATCATACGTGTTCCAAAATTCTACAACTGATCGACGTTAGAGATACAGGTCTATAGTTTTGCACATTCTTCACGTCTACACATTAGAGATATAGGTCTATAGTTTTGCACATTCTTCACGTCTACGTATTTATTTGCCATCTTTGTCAACGTACTCACACTGGCGACGAACACATTTCTCCCAACGATTGACCAGTTTGTTGACACTGTCACTGTAGAATATTTGGCTTTGTTAACCGAACTACAACCTCATCTCTGCCTGCACTACTTCATCACTATCAAAGTGAATCCTCGAAAGTGTTATTGACGTCTCGGAAACAGATGAAAATCGGATGCGGTCATATCGAAACTGTATGGAAGATGGTCGACGCCAGTGAACCCAAGACTTCGGATTACTGCTGACGTCGCAGCGCCAGTATGTGGTCTGGAATCTTCACTATATACAGTTTTCATTCTTCCAGGAATTTCAGTTGGAGGCACTTTTTCTGCGGTTAGAAACTCGGCTGAATAGTATGCGTGACATGTAATACATCAAACGATGTTGAGAACAGAACAAAAAGTTCGGAAGCATTGCTTTTCAGCGTGTTCTTGTATCTTAGGAAATGTGAAAATAAAGCTACCCAAATTCACGGATATATTTTATGAAAAAATAAACCAGATCTACTGACATTAGAAAATTATCTTCTACTCAAATTCGAAGTAAAATGGTTATTGGGTAATGAAGAAATAGCTTGCGTTGATTAACACAGCCAAATAATGAATAATGGATGTATACTGCGAGGAAAGACCTGCAATTGTGGTGTGAGTAAGAGAGAGGGAACAGAACACGGAGAAGCAACAGAGGGCAGTTGAATCATAAATTGTAGCGCATGCAAAAGTTCTCGCGTTTCGTATAGACCAAAGAATTCAACCGGTGACACTGACACAGAACAAAACGTGGAGTGCTGAAATTATTTTGCTAGTAGACCACCTTTATAAGATACTCCAAAAATCACAGTTCTTGCAACTATTAGAACAATGATCACCTGTCGATCACGTTACCACAGAGAAAAGCGATTTATCCAAAACTGACAATATTTTGAAGTCTCACTTTCGAAATCAAGTTTTGCAAGATACTGGTTTCTTTTTCCGTAGACGTGTAATTGAGATAATTTGAACAGACGCAAAAAAATAATGTAACAACAATCATAATAAGGCCTTAGGCGTTCGCAGGGAGGCTCAAGAGAGAGAATTTGAAGTACAGGATTCATACACTTCTCGAAGCGATTTCCCGTGAGTGGATAACCATCAATTCTGTGATATATAATAGGTTTTTTGTGTTACCTATAAAATTTATTTTTCGTGAGATGACATGTGTTGAAACTGTCAAAAATGACTATTTTCGAGGGTTGACCCCTCCTTAACCTTGGGATAAATTACTGCGGACATCGACCAATACGTCTAAGTAATTACTTACCGGCACGTCATGATGAGTGAGGTGATCTCTTAGAGAAAAGGTAGTTTTCCTGCAATTTTTCCAGCGGAATTATTTATATGACAGTCAGTTTTGTTTACTGTTTAATTTTCATGGGAATTTACGTAACAGAAGATTACAAATAAAATTGAGAAACTATTATTCTCATTGTAGAAAAACAACGATAATGTAACATCAAAACATATGGCAAATTGTCTTCAAGGCAAAACGATGGCAATTAAAATATTTTTCATGCCTCCGAATAAAGAAAACAACTGAACCAAATCTGCCTGTTTTATCTACCGATAAAGTCAGTAGCTGATATGGTCTTTTGTGGTCACAAACGCATATAACAACTGCTGCGCATGAAATCATTTTCTTTTCTTGACTTATCGACACTGGTTTTTGCATGTATGCAAGAATCCTTTATAAAGTTTGTCGAAGTTAATAACCTTATTTTAATGTAAAAATATTAACTGTTTCTAAGATTAACACATAAAACTAAGTAGGGATCAAAATTTTAGCACTTTGCTGATAGGAAATGTGGGTTATCCTCAGCCTACTGCTTTATTTCGCCTTCAACTTCATTACTAGCTGTTTAGCATTCCCTGGTCTTTTTGAAATTTGTCATTCAGCTTTATCCATCCACGTAACGCGTTTCCTTCGTGGTAATGTCTACTGATCTGATGGTAGATCATCGTTTAGGTAGATCATCCTCCAGAGAAATCGACGAAGTTTTAAATACCAACATTTAATAATCATGAATAGTTTAAGTGCAGTTGAGCTTAAATATTAACTTTCAGTCGGTAGCTGATAAAGAGTGCACTTTAGTAACAGCTTGCGATCACCGCCTCTCTTTGAGAACACCTGGCAGCAAACATTCAGCTCCGTCATCTTCCATTCAATCTTTAATCTGAAGCTTAGCGTAGTTATGTCGAGATAACGTCCGTAAAAGGGTCCTTTCCCCATCCCACTCTACAGGCATCTCAAAGAGGAGCCCGATACCGCTCGATTCTATTCATCGAGGTCTAAAAGTGTTAGTACTTCCGGTCGTTCCTAGTCGAGATGACCCCTTCCAAAGCTGCTGGGCATGGATGTAGAGATTGTGTGCCACAAAGCGGTTGCCTGTAGAAAGGGTCGCTGGCCATCGGGAAGCTTGTGGCCGCAGCTCCCATTTCATCCGATGTTCGGCATTCAGCCGTCTCGTTACGAGGCGGTGGCGCTTCCGAAAGGGTCGCGCCGGCGGCGGAGCGATTGGCTGAGGGGTGGGGAGGGCGTTTTCGGATACGGGTTACTCCTCCCTTATGAGCGCCGCCGCCTCCGCTCCACTGCCCCTTGACCGGGCGGGACCTTTGATGTCCCGACAACAATGGAGTGCCGCAATTGCCCTCTCCACGACTAGGCTATTGAGTGACTCACGAACCGGATTTGTTTTCACATGAATATGCATTACCGCAGGGCTTATTCATTATTATATTGTCCTAATGAAAATTACTCATTATTTTGCTTCGTCTGCTCCACTGCCGACGCACCGCCCAGCTATTGAATGAAGGTATAGAGTTTCGCTTGGGCGCGTGGTTCCTTTCAAGTGGATTGACGGCATGCGTTTAAAGCAGCTTTATTGGAGTCCAGCGCTGCACTGAGCTGCCCGCATTACATCCCACGCGGTTCCGAGAAAGTTCACTGAGAAGGGCGCCTCTCCGGTTATCACAATTTATTACAACTGACAACATTTTGTCTTCTTCACCATTAAGACAAGTTACTGTATCCGATGCAAAGAAAAATGCATCAATTGCGGCTAATAAGTCTTTCCTTTCATTTTAAAAGGTGCGCCTTTTTTACAGCGTTGATACGCAGAAATTTTCTTGTACCACGTGTTCTGCACGATGCATGAATTTATCAGTTTTAGGAACGGCTGATGGTATGCTTTTGGGTCAAGAGCGGCAGTTTCGTCTGAGCTGATGAAGTCAGTGAAGAGTTCACCTGCCTCTGTGGTAATAGTGGTTTTTGTGAGTGTGCCAGCGGAACTTCTGTGTGTTGTTGTCGAGGATGTTTCACGATGCCGAAGACGGTGCATCGATGGAAAGAATTTGAATTCGCTCGGCAATGTCGATATTGGATTGAGTATCTGTTCTGCTTAGCAGAAGTGACTTTGGACGCTGGTGTGTCTGGAGAAAAAGTTGAAGATCAAGAACTGTGCGACAATTACCGGAAGTAACAAGGTGGTGGGCGCAATATTGTGGTCTCTATAAGACCATTATAGCCTATGTAGGACCATTAAATTATATTTCGTTGCCTATATTCCATGGACTCCGCAGGAACGGCCTCTGAGAACTGGAGGGAAGCTATTTTACTGAAGTGCAATTCAATGATATCGAATGTTATTGTGTTTCATAGTTGTGATTAATTAGGAAGTAACTTAAATCATAGATTTTCAGACCTTTTTAGGATAGTCTTTAGTGGGATAGAAAGAGTTTTCAAAAAGCTAGTAGTAATGCTTTCTATTATTTATCGAAATATTATTTTCTGGGAATGTGTAATTTGCAAAAAAAGAAAAGCCTGATTTCATTTAACTGAAAATTAAAATGTTGCTTATCACTGTTGAAGTATGAGTTTAGTTAATGTGATTACTATTTGCCTGACCCAAAGAATAGAGCATAAGTTATCTAAACTCTTGAATTTAACTGACGCTTTTTATAGTATTTTTGTAATACTTCGCCGTAGGTATACGTCGCCGTAGATTTGTTGAACTGAAAACAAAAAAAAAATTGGAGCTCGAAGATTCTCTTTTGTTCAACGCCGTCGTTGCTGTTAAAGTCCGTAGATATTTGTACTGTGCGCTGTATGATTCCTGATACCTGCGACATTTTTCGCGCCTATCTGTCGTGTGACTGGGAAACGCTGGTTAATCTGTGTACAATGAAGTAATGTGGCCAACAGATGGGTTCTTTTGATGACGATTTCTTCTATCGATCCTTTCTAGGACTGTACCTGCTACGTTTATTTATTTTGTAAACCAGTTTTTAGCTTACAACCAAAACAACTGACAATAGTCGCCAAAGGCGTTAACAAGTTGGGTTTGTGCTGCAAAATTCACAGAGTAGAACCTGCCTTCGATATTGCGATCATCATAATAAAAATAAGGCGGTTGCTCAGCATGAGACAAATTTATTTTATTTATTTATGTACTAGCTGTCACCCGCAGCTGCGCTTGCACATTATAGAAATTAAATGAAATGCGTATGGCTTTGTTGGCCACGAGACCCTGTTCAGAATGTTCGGCCGCTTGGTGCAAGTCTTTTTATTTGACGCAAATTCGACGGCTTGCGCGTGGATATGATAAAATGATGATAAGATCAACACACACACACACACACACACACACACACAGTCTCGAGCGAAGGAAATCAGGCCTGGCTGGGAATCGAGCCCGGGACCCCTTGATCAAGGGTCAGCACAGCTAACCAAAAAACCACGAGTCATTGACACTCGTCAGTAGTTTCTTTATGACGAATGATGGTGACGATACTAAAATAAAATGTCTACTTCCTAAAATTATTAAATAGGGTTACACTGACGAAGAAAGACAATAAATAATTTGTAGACCGGTGTAGCGCGAATTTTATAACATTTGTACACGCAATAACGTCAATTACTCTCACACTTCATTCCGTTATCCCGGACCGCGCGTGCATATCTTAATCTAACTTCCGTTTGTCGTACAGCATTTAAAGTACGTTGTCGTTATGAGTATTCGAGCGTTCCAGAAGATATGAGACGCATGACTTTTAGCAGCTATAATGTGACGGTCTTGTGACAAATTAAAAGTATGGATTAAATGGCTCTGAGCACTACGGGGCTTACCATCTGAGGTCATCAGTCCCCGAGAACTCAGAACTACTTAAACCTAACCAACCTAAGGACATCACACACATTCATGCCCGTGGCAGGATTCGAACCTGCGACCGTAGCGGTCGCGCGGCTCCAGGCTGAAGCGCCTAGAACTGCTCGGCCATGCCGGCCGGCTGTGGATTAAACTCGTTGAGGATTGCATAAGTACTGTATTCATTACGTTGAATCATATGACGTAGAAAATATCAAACATCAAAAGCATATTCACAAGTATGATAAAGTTCAAAAGCCAAAGAGTAATTAGCTTTTTCAAAAAGTAATTAATGTTCTATATTTCACGTTATATTTTTCAAACCAATAAAGATCCAGTACTACACACTTTCTAAAGTAGCCTATGTTCAGCGTTCAAGCTGTCTCCGTACCAGATTTAATCAAAATCGGTTCAGTTGTTTAGTCGTGAAAGAGTAACAGACAGAGTTACTTTCGCATTTGTAATATTAGTATAGATTTATTTTACCTGTCAAGATAAGTGACTTCAGGCCCTCTCTCACATCTAAAAAAACTTCCTTAGAGTTTAGTACATGAGCGATATATAATAATAATAATAATAATAATAATAATAATAATAATAATAATAGTAATAATCCTGCTTCACAGTTGCACCGAAATAAAACACTCGGGATAAGCTGAAAGGAAAGGTAGACCTATGTGGTATAGCTGTAATATCCTCTGCAATGCAGATTTGATTTGAGTAAGGGCGCAGGTTATAGTGTAATGCACGAGGCCTTTGTTCAATCTCACAATCAGTGTGAATTTTTGGAAGAAGATCCTTTCAGTCACGACAGATGCATGGAAAACAAGGACCTTCATACGAGCCCATATGATGAAATCAAGTTGCATTAGCTGCCTGCAAACAGGACCTTCTCTGGCTATCTGCCTTTCATGTCAACTTCCGACACAGGCGTCCAAGAGCATTTTTTGCAAAGTGAACTCGGGCTTCATCTGCTGGAACAAGACTGATGAGCAGAACAACAAGGCGGATATCTTCCTATGAAATGGGCAGATTAAAGCTGTGTGCCAGACGAAGATTTGAACTCGAGACCTTTGTCTTTCGCGGGCAACTACTCTTCCAGTTGACCTACCCGAGAACGACTCACGACCCACCCTAACAGCTTTGCTTTTGCGAGTACCTCATCTCCTACCTTCCTGACGCCACATAAGGTCTGTGAAACTTGAGGAACTAGCGCTTGCGGAAGGAAGAGTATTCCGGAGACATGGCTTAGCCGCAATGTGGGAGACGTTCCCAGATTCAAGCTTTCACCCTGCGGCGTAGTGTGCGCTGATGTGAACCTGGCGGACTAAAACTGAGTGCCAAATCGAGTCTCGGACTGAGACCTTTGCTTTTCGTGGGAAAGTGCTGTAACGCCGATCTACACGAACATGACTCAAGATCCCGAGGTTAGGAAGTTAGGAGATGAGGTACTGACGGAAGAAAAGCTGTGGGGACGGGTCATGAGTCGTGCTGGTAGAGTCCTTGCCTGTGAAAGGCAAAGGTCCCGAGTTCGAGTCCCGGTGTGGCACACAGTTCTAATCTACCAGGAAGTTTCATATCACCGCACACTCTGATGCTGGGTGAAAACTTCATTCTGGGAACGATTCTAAGGTTCTGTATTCTTACAGATCTATCTCACGAGGCTTTTTAGATATTCATTCTGTCGTTTTTCAAGCAGGATTCCTTGTTTCAGACCAATACATTCGTTATTTTCTATAATCAATTAAAATTTGTGACAGAACCACGGAAAAAACATGTACAAAAATAAAGCATTTCACGTAACTACATGGGCTGAAACAGCACCAAATTAAGCAATTTATAATCCATTGAAAATAAATACAGAACGAGAGGATTACATGAACTACAAAGGAGGAAAAATACTAAAATGAGTTTCATATCGCATTCTTTGCACAACATTATTTGAAGTTAAAAGAAACGGCTTAGCAGTTGAGTCAATTTCTAGTTCATCACTTCGCAAAACGTTTCTGAAGTTAAGACCTTCTGGGTCCAATTATTAAGTGGGGTGGAATGTGCAAGTAATGCACTGTGGTATAGAACAAGTGCTACCACACAACGGTTTTTTTTATCGCTTGACTATTTCACAATATTAAGTTCAACTTGATGGTTCGAAAAAAATCTATAGGTTTCTTAGGTTTGAACAGCGCACGGGCGCGATATTGTATGACTTTCATAAAATCAAACATCTGTTTCAATTTCTATGCTTTACTTTCAAAAATTGTTAGACTGGATAATATTTGCCGCCTCGAGCAAGGGATAAAATCAGATCTTTTTGAGGATTTTAGAAAGTGGGTGTACCATCTGATGCTAACAACTAATAGGCTATCTCAGAGGGGTGACCAAAACTTTTGAGTCTGGCAGATTTAAAATATCACGTTAACTTAGGAGGACCACAACCGAATACGTTTTCACTCGCAATCCCCTCAGCTACGCATAATGATTTGAAGGATATGGGATATCGGGCTGTCCTACAGTCAAGTTTTGTATGGTTTCTGAGACCCTCTAAATCAGCGCTGTACGACTTACGTATATGGTGCTCGGGCACATTTAACTCATGCGTAAGGTGAGGTACATACCACCTCCATCCCGGTCACTATTTTAGTGATAATACTACTACGACTGAAGCTACTGTTACTGCTACAAGCGTGTAGTACTGTAAAAGTACTTCAAAAAGTTACAATTAAACTTCCCCAGCTTAAAACTTTTTCAATTAATGTGAAGTTTGGGACTGCAAGCTCACAGTAAATTCAGGAAAATCTGGTGTGTAGCTGGATCAAGCTGTTCTTAATGCGTCACCTGCGACACTGGATCAGTATTTATTTTTGATTATACTCATAGTCGAAAATGTGACCTCGCAAAGATATGTCAAGCCTAAACAAGAATAAGTTTTCAAAGCAACAGTAGCGGTTATGGGATATTTATTCCTCTCCACCAGATCCATAAATTGCCTGAAGTTGTAAAACATGATTTCGGGGGTACGTCTTCCTGAAACTTTAAAATTTCTTTTTCTAATTCTTCAAGACTATGATTTTTGAAGATCTCACATGTCCTATCTCCACTTTCAGTATTGTCAACTCGAGCGAATGGATTATTTGTAAATATAATCACTTGTCCAAGTGTTGAAAGCTGACTAAACCTGTTACAAGTTCTGTGACTAGGATTTCAAGATGTTTGGCAAAAGATAGATAACCACATTCACATACATTTGCGGTTTTCATGACTGAACTCAATGCTACAAAGTGTGATACGAAATTACGTTTTAAATATGTAGTCTTGTCATTTTAATTTCCTGTGAAAAATATTTACTGTACTTATCATGGCTGAAATTTTGTGATTTTTCCCTTGGAATTGAAGATTTAGCTCATTTAATTTTGTGGTGACACCTGCCAAGAAATCTAAATCTAGGAGCCATGGTTACTAGCAAAATTGCTATGGAGATTATTTCAGAAAATCTTTTATCGCATCCAGAATACTGCAAAATCGTTCCATAGCTTTCCCCCCACTAAGTCAACTTACGCCTGCATGAAGACTTGTGTCACCATGCACATTAACTGATACTGAAACGATTTCTGAACAGTGACGTGTAAAAAACGATCGAATGTAATTTACTACACGAGTTAAAATTTCAATGACAGATCAGATTTCAAAATCTTTGCACGTAGAGCTTTCTGATGTATCATACAGCTGTGCACGACTTTGTCGAGGACATGGTCAAGGCAGAATTTGAGCATCCACGAAAGTAAGGAAACAGATAAATTAGAATAATTGAATGATAACAGTGATGTCTTTAAGTTTACAAAAATAATGACAATTTCAACCTTTTATAGCTACAATCTAGCTGATAAATCTTGCAAAACATAAATCAGAAAAAGTATGGTGTTAGACGTACAAAGCAATTATTCTGCTTCTTTGACAAAGTCTGACTCTCGTAGAGCGCTTCTGAATGACTCTGTTGTGTCATCACATTTGCCAACGAAGAGTTCCTCATACCTCAATGGCAGTTTCATGTAGTAGTGTCGCACTATCTCCGTATCACTATATGGCTGGTCCAGGTAACGGTGCCGCGCGGGATAAGCCGAGCGGTCTAGGGCGCTACAGTCATGGACTGTACGGCTGATCCCAGCAGAGTTTCGAGTCCTCCCTCGGGCATGGGTGTGTGTGTTTGGCCTTAGGTTAATTTAGGTTAAGTAGTGTGTAAGCTTAGGGACTGATGCCCTTAGCAAATGGTTCAAATGGCTCTGAGCACTATGGGACTTAACATCTGAGATCATCAGTCCCCTAGACTTAGAACTACTTAAACCTAAGTAACCTAAGGACATCACACACATCCATGCCCGAGGCAGGATTTGAACCTGCGACCGTAGCGGTCGCGCGGTTCCAGACTGTAGCGCCTAGAACCTCTCGGCCACACCGGCCGGTGACGACCTTAGCATTTAAGTCTCATAAAATTTCACACACATTTTTTTCAGTTAGCTGTTCTTGTTGACAAGAGTCTGAAACTTTACCGGACTGCGCAATCCCGATGCTTCATAATCCTTTCTCCTTTCTCCTTTCATTCTGAATTGAGAGAAAACGTTTTAAGTCAAAACATTCGTAATTTTGAACTCCTGGACTTTCGCTAAATTCTGACCCGACTTCATGGCCGATCGATCCCTGAATGGTGTTTTACCCTCGTCTCGTGTCATCAGAGTTGTTTCCGTACTTCTGAGCCGCTCGCTCTCCCAACGGTGTTGCCTGTCACCTGCGTGACGGCCCTCACTTCGCCCACTAGTCGGCGACCAACCGAGTCTATCTGCGGAATCCGACGGAACGGGGGCGCGTACATCCCTCCCTCCTCCTACCACATCGACGCCTGTCGCCATCGTGCTGGACGCTTCGATGGAACTTTCGACACTCATTGTCCTTACAACGGAACGTCGGATATCCCTCCAGTCTTCGTCACTGAAGGTCGGATGCGCAAGCAGCAGCCACAAAAGAAGCGCAGGCAACACCGCGTTCGACCTCTTAGCGGGATCCCTCACCTCCCATTCAGTGACCCATCGCCTTGGTGACCCGTCGGTGATTTCTCAAGGTGAAGAGAACCACGATTTGACAGGCGGTCAAGCATTGACAAGAGCGATGCCTGCGCAAACCGACAATCTGGAGAAAACCTCGACCCACTGGTAGCTCGGCTGTTCTGCCGCCGCCATCGACAGTGTTCGCAATGGATCGCATACATCCTAGGAGCCGACGACATCAGGACGGAGCGAGAACGCAGAAGACCCCGCACAGGTGCCAACGGCACCCGCGACAGAGCGATAAACACTTGGCAGCAGCTTTGGATTCCAGGGACACCCAGTGAGCGGCGCTGCCGCCTGCTCCCTTTGTGTTGCCTACCGGCGGAATTCCCCCACGAGGTGGCGCTGTGGTTAGCACACTGGATTCGCATCCGGGAGGACGACGGTTCAATACCGCGTCTGGCCAACATGATTTAGGTTTTCCGTGATTTCCGTGGTGTCTTCCCCCAAAGAACCCAACCCAACCCCCCACGTGGCAGGCCACAGCTTCAGATGTACCGAGTGGTTACGATTAACTACCCCCCATCAATATCCAGGTGAAACACCAACTTCTGCAAGATATGATTTGAGCTTCCGACATCGACATCGCGCTGCTTCCGGAGGTGCTCTTGGCTGCCATGTTGGATGTGGCCATTGACACCTTTTACGCCTCTCCTTGTGACGACCTTGGATTTGAAGTAGCCGTGTATTTTCGTGAGGCATATTAGGTGAAGTTGTCATGTATGTGCCACCTGCAAGGAGTGTGGCACATACCGTGATGGGGCCCCAAGTTATAAATGTGTACCCTCCGTCCGATTCTGGCCACTGTAGGGACAGAGCCCGATTTTATTCTTAGGAGATCACTCTCCTCTTTCTTGGCCGCTACGAACATTGTCTGCTTGGCAGTGACTTTAATTGTGTTTCTTATTGGAAGGACGAACAACTACACTTCAACCCCTACCAGGAACTGTGCTTCGTCGTCTTCAACCGTTCCCTCTACGGGACCTATTAGACACGGCGATGCACAAGGCTATACACATCAGATGGGCCACTCTGAAAGTCACCTGGATAGGATTTATGTCTCCAGGGGCTCGTTAGTGCTATTCAAGAAGCAAATCGCTGGCTTTTGGCATTCTCTGACGGCCGTGTCTCTATCAACAGTCCTCCTCCCATGGAAAGCGCTGTGGCTCAGTCGTGTGCCGTGGAAATTAAACATCACACTTCTTTCCATTCCGACTCCCGGTAGCATACAACAGAGGTCTGGACAGCGTGCGAACGCCAGCGTCTGGTGTATATAATGACGATGGGTTTGTGGCTGGTGTGTGCCAACCTACTATAAGGTGAGTCTTGATGCAGTTTGTCAGGATGCTTCGTGATCTTCATATGCAACCACACGCTCCACTGTGCAGATAGTCTGCACTGACCCTTTGCAGACTGCAGTGGGTGGTCTTGAGGATCAAGATATGGCGTGGCAGGAAGACCCTTTAATAGACTTCATCGCGGTTGACAGGAAGCACCACTGACAACAGCTGGTCTCAGAGCTCGTCACTCGCTTGGGGCGTTGGGCCGCCAATCAGGCGTGTATCATGGCTGGCTTTGTGGAACTCTTTCGCCACATCTATGTTCATGATTTGAAGCTAGTTTCATCCCACCCCACTCACACCATCTTGCTCATTGAACCATGAGGAGGACGTCACCTGTGATGATGTCAAGACTGCAAGAGCGAAGGGTGCTCCAAACACGTCGCCTGGTGTGGATGGTAGCCCTGTGGGATTTTACCAGGCTTTCCAGTATTTGGTGTTGCCAAAGCTGACTACGATGTTCCATGAACTGTTGATGACAGCCATCATGGTACTGCCACCATTTGTCAAAGGCGTTATCATCCCAGCTCATAAGCCCCTGCAGGGGAATACAGCTGCCCATTACCGCCCCGTAACCTTACTTAACGCCGACTACAACAGATTTGCGCTTATTTTGGCGACACAAAGTCGACAAATCTTTCAGAGTATAATACCCAAAGAACAAACAACGCCAGGTGGACCGTCATTGCCCAGACGGCCATTGGTGGATGCCGAAAAGTGATTGCTCTAGCAACTATGTGAAAGTTCTGTTTGATAGCGCATTTGATTGGATACGACATGATTACCTGTTTGCTCTCATGGAGCAGATGGGCTTTCCAGCCCCCTTCACTAGTACCCTACGACGTCTCTATGCCAGTGCCCGCTCCCTTGTCCAAGCTAACAGGCGTATTGCCAGACTGGTTCCGATCCGCCGTTTCCTACGTCAGGATGCCTGCTATCAATGTTCCTCTACACGCTCACCCTGGACCCACCTAATGAGAGTCTCATGACGCACTTGTCACGACTCACTTCGCAGCAGTTCACGTTCCACTGTCGCACCTATGCAGATGAGGTGTGGCTGCTGGTACGTCATTGGAAGAGACCACACACGTTCTTGATCTGATCTCCGTGTATGGGAATGTGGAAGGCAGTGCTTTGAGTGTTTCGAAATCTACGGCGGTGCCACTTGGCCACGGACTCATAAGAAGAATTGGCAGCTCTGCCTTGCTTCCAGATCTTCCAGTACCGTGGCACTGTCTTTACATCCACCACCTGATCGCACCACAGATGTCAAATCCCGACCGGCCTTAAGTCACCCTCACAACTGTTCGGCAACGTCCGTTGTCTTGAAGTTGTGCAACACTTAGAATATCTGAATGCGCATGTTCCAAGCTGGTGCACATACCACAGGTCCTTCCGATGTCGCCGGCGATTGGTCGCAGCCTGCTGGGCGCTTTGTGCTACTTCCTTACGGCTGGTAACATTATTAAGGTCAAATGTGATACACTCACCCTGCCCCAGAAAGCTGGGGGACTCGGACTCACTTATGTCCAGTATTGTGCAGCGACCTTATATCTGACACCATGAACAAACAGTGGTAGGCCACAGTGAACTCACTCACACGACAGATCTTGGACATTTACACCCCAGCCGCTGTCTCTCCGCCGGAGTCGGTGGGCCATGTTGCTTCTCTGTTCGTGGATACATCTTTCCTTTTTGTGGACTTCAGCTATGCACATGCTGGCCTCCCATGTACTTGCACCCCCGCCCCTACCCCCCACTCCCATCGTCCAAAGGATATCTACATACATGGCGTACCTTGCAACGATGTTTAGATCAATTGTCCTTTAATGAGGTGATTAATGTTGTGCTGCAACCTTCATCAGCCATACCTTCCAACATCAGTCTGAGCGAAATGGTATTACATCGCCTGTGGAAAACTCGTCAATAATCAGTGTTTACATTCAACTGGTTTAGTGGACACTCCTTTATCCTCCACCGGTCAATCGGAGGACGAAGACGCGTATCACCTGACCTGTACTGGTATTCTAAAAGCCTGGACGATGAGGCGACAAATAGTGACCTGTTTCCTCCGTGTCCTCCCATCTACGGTCGAACCGTTGGCATTCATTTGACCAGACGACATATTTTTCCCTGGAGCCAAATCTCATACAATAGTCTGAGTCAAAAGATGGACACTCGCCTAGCTTTACAGAGAAGGGGAAAAGTCGGGGATCGGTCAGTGGATCATCCTACATGTGATGATTGAACGACGCCAACGCTTCCGCGCATATTTCGCTCATTACCTGCATGAGGTTTTGCGTGATCCCCCCCTAAGCAGGACTGTGCCTGGTATGGTTGGCTCGACTGCTGTCGAGCACTGCTAACATCCCATCACGTTGTTCCAAGTCATTGGCAGGTGGAACGCCTGATGTTCTATTCCAGTCTGCCCCACCTACCACTGCTGTACCACACGATGAAATTTCATGATTACAATTAAGTATCTTCTGCCTTGACTGTCCCTTCTTGTCGACTTACGGTTGGTTGATGGAACTGGTGACGCCATGGACAGGCATCGTATGGTCGACCCCTTCCCACTCTCCCCCTCCCTGCCATCGAGCCGGAGGCGACCCACACACACTCATATCCTATCATCCCCACCGTGCGTCTGCTTGCAACGAACGGTCAGTTTTCCCAATTTGTATTTTATAATGTTATCTGATGATTTGGTGTATTGTTTGTTTGCACTCTCAAATTCCAAGTAATAATAAATGGTTCAAATGGCTATGAGCACTATGGGACTTAACTTCTAAGGTCATCAGTCCCCTAGAACTTAGAACTAATTAAATCTAACTAACCTAAGGACATCACACACATCCATGCCCGAGGCAGGATTCGAATCTGGGACCGTAGTGGTCGCGCGGTTCCAGACTAATAATAAATAAGTACAGAGCTGGAATAAAGCTTGTTAGCATGCTACTGGAAAATAAGTCAATAGAGAACTTCCCCGTGGAAGTGAAAGGTCCAGATTTCCAGTCTTGGTCCAGCACGCAATTATAACCTACCAGAAAACCGCTATTATATTCGTTGAATACGGTGGGCTCGTCTATAAAACTGAACTGAACACGTTTTCTCATGAAGCTGGACGGTGCTGTGTTCCATTAAGAAAACCAAATAATTAAGGCTCCTTGCGATTAGTTTGAAGATTCTTAAATCCTCCTTTGCTAAAAGTGTGTTAACAGTCAAACACAGACTAGAACTGGTTCACAAAATAAATAAACAATTTACGTTATGCGTATTATTTCAGTCCATGGAAGAAATCTGTGATCTCGTTCTGCGTATGTTTAATGCACAAATAGAAAATTGAACTGTGTCTGGTGGGAAGATTTCAGTGATTTTACGTTCTATATCATTACCTCCTTTCTGTGTAATTGTTGTGGTGCTGAATTAATTTAATTATTTCGTATATGTCAGTGCGGATTGTTACTTGCGGTTTGAAATACGCGCGCAGGCTCAGCCAAAACCTACAGCGATGATAATGTAACGTAGCAGTTCAAATTCTGCATATTGTTTTTGGGAACGCCACGTATATTTTGAGAGTGAGTGAAGCGTCTTAAATGTACGTAGCGTGAATTAATGTCAATACGCAGGGAAAAAGTTATTTATTAGTATTGGAAATGCTACGCTCTCTTTCAATGAACGACAATGTGATGTATCCTGCAACTAACCCAGCGCTAATATAGAGCATGAAATGATTTCTTTTACCAGCAAAATAATCTAATTTTACGCAGAAAGAAAGAATGGTACAAACACTTTCGTATTATAAAATAAATTTCTTTAACTTTTAATCCTTTGAATTAACTGAAAATATTTTAAAACAGAGGTGAAGCCTCACATAAGCCTTGCGGTGTTAAATCTCTGAATAAGTTTCGTAGTCAAAAATATTAACTAACTTCAATATTGAAAACTGACTGTACAAATTCATAAAAGCACTTCGAATTATTTTCGTTTACGAGTGAAACTTGTAAACACTGAAATATTCTTTAGTACACGTAATGGAGGACTCAGCGCCACCGAAACAGTCGAAACCTGATGGGCAATCGACAGCAATATTATTACTATCTTTAAGTAAATTTCACGTGGAAGGGGAGGTATTTTTTGAAATGAAGCATAAGATATTTCAATTAACAATATAATGTAACCTTAAAGTACATACAGATAGCTAGTTACACATACATCGATCCACAGGAGGGAGAGGGCAAGGGAAAAACAAAGAAGAAACAGGCGAAAAACAGAGAACAAACAAGGGCGAGCAACACGGCTACATCTACATCTACATTTATACTCCGCAAGCCACCCAACGGTGTGTGGCGGAGGGCACTTTACGTGCCACTGTCATTACCTCCCTTTTCTGTTCCAGTCGCGTATGGTTCGCGGGAAGAACGACTGTCTGAAAGCCTCCGTGCGCGCTCTAATCTCTCTAATTTTACATTCGTGATCTCCTCGGGAGGTATAAGTAGGGGAAAGCAATATATTCGATACCTCATCCAGAAACGCACCCTCTCGAAACCTGGCGAGCAAGCTACACCGCGATGCAGAGCGCCTCTCTTGCAGAGTCTGCCACTTGAGTTTGCTAAACATCTCCGTAACGCTATCACGGTTACCAAATAACCCTGTGACGAAACGCGCCGCTCTTCTTTGGATCTTCTCTATCTTCTCCGTCAACCCGATCTGGTACGGATCCTACCCTGATGAACAATACTCAACTATAGGTCGAACGAGTGTTTTGTAAGCCACCTCTTTGTTGATGGACTACATTTTCTAAGGACCCTCCCAATGAATCTCAACCTGGTACCCACCTTACCAACAGTTAATTTTATATGATCATTCCACTTCAAATCGTTCCGCACGCATACTCCCAAATATATTACAGAAGTAACTGCTACCAGTGTTTGTTCCGCTTGCATATAATCATACAATAAAGGATCCTTCTTTCTATGTATTCGCAATACATTACATTTGTCTATGTTAAGGGTCAGTTTCCACTCCCTGCACCAAGTGCCTATCCGCTGCAGATCTTCCTGCATTTCGCTACAATTTTCTAATGCCGCAACTTCTCTGTATACTACAGCATCTACAGCATCATCCGCGAAAAGCCGCATGGAACTTCCGGCACTATCTACTAGGTCATTTATATATATTGTGAAAAGCAATGGTCCCATAACACTCCCCTGTGGCACGCCAGAGGTTACTTTAACGTCTGTAGACGTCTCTCCATTGATAACAACATGCTGTGTTATGTTTGCTAAAAACTCTTCAATCCAGCCACACAGCTGGTCTGATATTCCGTAGGCTCTTTGTTTATCAGGCGACAATGCGGAACTGTATCGAACGCCTTCCGGAAGTCAAGGAAAATAGCATCTACCTGGGAGCCTGTATCTAATATTTTCTGGGTCTCATGAACAAATAAAGCGAGTTGGGTCTCACACGATCGCTGTTTCCGGAATCCATATTGGTTCCTACAGAGTAGATTCTGGGTTTCCAAAAGCGACATGATACTCGAGCAAAAAACATGTTCTAAAATTCTACAACAGATCGACGTCAGTTTTGCGCATCTGCTCGACGACCCTTCTTGAAGACTGGGACTACCTGTGCTCTTATCCAATCATTTGGAACCTTCCGTTCCTCTAGAGACTTGCTGTACACGGCTGTTAGAAGGGGGGCCAAGTTCTTTCGCGTACTCTATGTAGAATCGAATTGGTATCCCGTCAGGTCCAGTGGACTTTCCTCTGTTGAGTGATTCCAGTTGCTTTTCTATTCCTTGGACACTTATTTCGATGTCAGCCATTTTTTCGTTTGTGAGAGGATTTGGAGAAGGAACGGCAGTGCGGTCTTCCTCTGTGAAACAGCTTTGGAAAAAGGTGTTTAGTATTTCAGCTTTACGCATGCCATCCTCTGTTTCTGTATATACATTACAGTTGAAGTTCCATGCTTTCATGGAACGTATTGACATACAGTATTTTTTAATGGAAAATACAGAGTGACACACACAAAACGGGCCCCTGCTCTGAAAGGAATATGAATGAAGAAAGTCAACGTACATCATCGCTTTCTTACATTTTTATTGTACAGTTTCATTATTAACTATGTAATTAACATATATGTAAAGGATTTACTTTTATTAGTTTAATAAGCATATTTTAGAAAGGAATTTAAAATTTGTGTTCAAAATGTTCTCCGCCAACATCCAAGCAAAGTTGTATACGTCGAAGCATGTGAAGGAAAACACTTTTCAGTACTCTTTGACGAATGTTCGAAATATCTTCACATATGTTGAAACTTCGTGGCAGATTAAACCTGTGTGCCGGACCGAGACTCGAACTCGGGACCTTTGCCTTTCGCGGGTAAGTGCTCTACCAACTGAGCTACCCAAACACGACTCACACCGCGTGCTGACAGCTTTAATTCCGCCAGTACCTCGTATCCTACCTTCCAAACTTCCAAGCAAATTTTCATTCTTCACATATGTTGTTTTTTAATGTGTCAAGTGTGTGGGACTGTTGCGGTACCCTCTAGCCTTTAGAAATCCCCAGAGGTAAAAGTCACATGGTGACAAGTCGGGAGAGCGGGGTGGCCACAAGCCCATAGTAATGGTTCTCTCCTGTGTAAAATCAGTATGTATACGAGCTAAGGACAAATCCGACGTATGAGAAGTTCTTGCTGGAAATATGCACAACATTTTTCGTTTGGAGTTAACGGAGCCGAAAATTCATTGTAGAGTTCAAAATGGTTCAGAGCACTATGGGACTTAACATCTATGGTCATCAGTCCCCTAGAACTCAGATCTACTTAAACCTAACTAACCTAAGGACATCACACAACAGCCAGTCATCACGAGGCAGAGAAAATCCCTGACTCCGCCGGGAATCGAACCCGGAAACCCGGGCGCGGGAAGCGAGAACGCTACCGCACGACCACGAGCAAGTAAACATGTGTGTTGACAATTTCGTTGATGAACAATGGCCTGATAATTGTTACCAGATACAGCACACCATACAACAATTTTTTAATCGTGTAACGGCTTTTGCAGTATACCATAGGGATTCTCTGTAGCCCAGTGTCTTGTGTTTTGTGAATTAACGTAACCCGACAGCCCGACAGATGAAACCAAGCTTCATCCGTCGAAAAATGGAGGAACGTATCAAGATGCCCCCAGGTACATTTTCCAGCAATGGAGTAAGGCATGGCAATGAAGTACACTGTTTATAACGACTACTTTCCATATGAACTACTCACACGCTACTGCTGTTGGAAGGTGGCAAAGAAACTGACAAGCTAGTAATGCTACTCACGCGCGTTCGCAGTCCGGTTCGGGCCGGTTTTACGTGTGCCGCCCCCCCCTCTCCCCCACTCCTGTATTTACAATATCTGTCACAAAATATTATCAGACTTGACTAAATGACTTATAATATTACAAATATTACTTTGTAATTTTGCATTACCTTCATGTCGGTTGGGTAAATCGCTTCATACATTAGATTGGCTTCCAGGTGACGCCACAGTTCACGTCATAGTAAGATATATGATGCTAACTATGACGGTACGATTTGTCAAGATGTTACTCACATATAGAATTACAAAACGCATGGAACACTATGCGAGCAGGTCCACTCAGCAAACGTGTTCTTTTGTTATCTCTGTCAATTTGCCCTTTTGGAAAACAAAGGTGCTTAAGGTGAAGCGTCGGTTTCCGCTCTCGGCGCTACGGCACAGGGAGCAGTGCTGCTCATTGAGTTGTGTCAGTCAGAGTGGGATGTTCCCCACGTCACCTCCCCTCTCCCTCCGGCACCCGCTGATGCCCGTCGGTGGACAGGGCGTTGTTTTCCGGCCGGCTCTGCTAATATTTGAGCGGTTGTATTGCGGTGTGCGCTCCCACCCCTCGCCCTATCGTCGTACATCCCCACTCGTTTGCATCCAGTCTGGTATGAATTATTACACCAGAAAAATAATATTTGCTTTTCGATGCCCATGTCATGTAAAAGCGAAAAGGGGGTATTTAAAATGTATATGCATTCTGTTTGAACGACTGGCTACAGATGGCTAATACTTTATGGCTTTTTGAATAATTCTGCAGAGAGGATACACATTTTATAGAATGACCGCTGTTCGCCGCAAGCCGATGGATCGCGCTCATATCGCCGCAACCAGCCGGTCTCAAGTAAATTTTTGCGAGCTTCAGTCAAACAGATGTCCTGCATCATATGACTAGCCTCGTCTGTCAGCCATAAAAACAAGGGAGTTGAATACCATTACTACTTACCTTCATCTTCCTGTTGTAAGTGGCACAAAACATTCACTTATTAAGTTTATTAGAAGTTATTTCATTACTAACTTATCTGAATTTTCCGTGACTGAAGTTAGCGAATTGAGAGCAGATCTCATATATTTCAGTGCCGCGTCCGCCAAGACTTTCAGAAGGTTCTTTCCTCTGGCGTGTAGGAAACACCTCCAGTCATGGAAAAGACACAAGCCTTTGCGGTAGTTCCGAATGTCTTGTACACAACTCATACAGTAGGTGTACAGGAAGACAAGCCCATTACCTCGAGGTTGAACAAAAGCTGCCACGCAAGGATACTGGCTCTAGTGCCCACAGTATCGAAAATCACCAGGAGGCAGTCTGTTACAGAGGGTCATGGGATAAATCCACATAATTATAGGTCAATATCGCGTGGAAAAGAACATTTTGGAAATACAACAATAAGGGACAGGATGATAGGACATGTGTTAAGCATAACTTCCATGGAATTAGAGGGAGCTCTAGAGCTTAAAGACTGTAGGGGAAGGCCGAGATTGTAAAACATACAACAAATAATTAAGGGCATACAGTGCAAGTGCTGCTCTGAGATGAAGAAATTGGCACAGGTGAAGAATTCGTAGCGAGCCGCCACAAAAGAAAAAAAAACTTCCACCTATGTCAATCTGTTGTAGAATTATGGAACCCGTTTTGTGTCTCTTTGGCGAAAAAACATCGTCCATACGAATCAACATTATCAAGCGAGGTGACACTGGTTGGCACAGAAGAGCTGCATTGGGTGGCCGTTCCATTCCAAGTATGGCCATCCACATTTTCATTTCCCGTCGTTTACCTCAATCACTTAATTAAAACACGAAGTAGAGGAACAGTTTCCTTCCTCATCCTCCTCCCCCCCCTCCCTCCGAGCTAGTGATCAATCTTAAATGACTTTCTCGTCGACGATACGTTAGACCCTAATCTTCCTTCGTCCAGTTCTTAAGAAACGACATGGATTCCGCAAATCACAATCTTGTAGAAGTTACGTAGCTCCGAGCGTCGATAAGTTCCAGAACAGCGCTGTAGTCTATGGTGTATTCCTTGATTTCTGGACAGGTCTACACTGCACGTTAGTGAAGAAAATATCTTACGTTGTGTCGAACCAGGTTTGTGACTGGATTTCGAAAGCCGTAGCAGATAAGGGATAAATCGTAAGATGGAAATGTGGTTCGGGAGTACGTAGCAAATAGTGTAGACAAAAATACGGACCACCAAAAACACAAAAACATTGCCATGCATAATAAGGTGTAGGAAACCCGCTCGCAATCAAAACAGCTTCCACTCGTCTCGAAATGAATAAATACAGGTTCTGTATGATTTCCAAAGCAGTCTTATACTTTCATTCCTGCAAAATAATGGAAAGCTTATATGTTGTTGTTATTGTTGTTGTTGTTGTTTTTGGGGGAGGAGACCAGACAACGAGGTCATCGGCCTCAACAGATTAGGGAAGGATGGAGATGGAAGTCGGCCGTGACCTTTCAAAGGAACCATCCCGGCATTTGCCTGGAGCGATTTAGGGAAATCACGGAAAACCTAAATCAGGATAGCCGGACGCGGGATTGAACCGTCGTCCTCCCGAATGCGAGTCCAGTGTGCTAGCTACTGCGCCACCTCGCTCGGTGGAAAGCTTTTAAGTAGACTGTTTAGGTTTTTATCTTGGTAATGCCACTAGTGCTCTGTATGAAAAGCGCTGACCGCGCTCTGTGCAATCTGTGGCTGGTTGGACTAATTGTTGGAATATTCGCTTTGAAACAACAATTTATACATGACTGTGCTTAAACTGACACACAATATTTTTAGCGCAACGCAATCTGACTATCAAAGATCCCTGCAAAAGAATGGCCCTGAGTAACATTAAACTATACCTTTCAGAAATCACTCACCTCACAAAAATCTTCATTACTCGAACTACTGCAATACAGCGAGCGCCACTACTGCCAGCTAAATAAAAGATTCAAACTACAGAAGGCACTAACTACTGATAGGGATAGTTAGCAAATGAAAGATATTAATAGAGAACAAACACTGTATTTACCTTAATATCATCAAAAGTCATAATATATGTAATTTCAAAACTCCGCCATTTCCTTCCACACATCCACCACTGCTGGCGGCTCACCTCTAACTGCGCAACGCTACGCGCTGTTCACATCCAGCTGCCGCTGCCTAACACTACAATGGCAGACAACAATGCAAACTAGCCACAGACTGCACACAGCACAGCCAGTGATTTTCATATAGAGCGCTACGTAACGTTGCCAATAAGAAAACATAAACAGCCTACTTACAGCTTGTGTAGTGTTGGGCAGTTGGAGGTGAGCCGTCAGCAGTGGTTCCTATGAGCGAACGATCTGGACATGTGTCCGCCAAAAAAAGGAAATTTGGAAAAATGGATGGCATAAATTGATATATATATATATATATATATATATATATATATATATATATATATATATCTGTGTGTGTGTGTGTGTATGATGGATTTTGAACATTATTAAGATAAATACATTGTTTGTTCTCTGTCAAAATCTTCCATTTCCTAAGTATGCCCATCAGTGGTTAGTGCCTTCAGTAGTTAGAATCTTTTATTTAGCTGGCAGTATTGGCGCTCGCTGTATTGCAGTACTTCGAGTAACGAAGATTTTTGTGAGCCAAGTGACTCATGAAGGATAGGTTATTGTTAGTCAGGGCTATTCTTTGGTAGGGATTATTGAAATTCAGATTGCGTTGCGCTAAAAATATTGTGTATCAGGTTAGTGATAATAGGAATAAGTAAAGAGAAAACTGTTTGGGTACGTTGAGTTTTGATCAGCTGTTTGAAAATCAAATAACGTAAGAGTTTTTCCAGCATTGTAATTCATAATTTTTCAAAGGGGACGTTTCAAGCTTAGGTGGCGATGCTGGAAGTGGAGAGCGATCACGCACCCTTCTCCCCAAAGTAGACCACAAAGCCTGAATAATATTCAAAACTGGTGACTGCGGTGGCCAGAGGGGAAGCGACAGTTCACTCGCAAAACCCATCCAGGAGAATGTGACCTGTCTACTTTCGAACACAGCATCACCTAGGTGAACAAACATTCTACAATTGGGTGGAACTGATGAGTAAAAATAGTCACATAATCCTTGGCAAAAACGCGCATTTGCAGAGTACCCATGGAGCCCATGGAATGTGATGATTGGCTGTTCAAATCATCACCGAATCGCGGCCACGTTTCACTCTTGGGTTGTAAGCTTGACCAAAAGCTGAAAACAATGTGAAACAAGACTCATACAACCAATTAACTTTCTTCCATCGTTCCACAGTTCAGGTTTTATGGCTTCGGCAGCACGTTTTCTTGTTTCGAGCATTTGCATCACTGAAGAGTGGTGTTGGAATTCAAGCTCGCCCTGCAATTTCCTGCTTATGGATCTTCCATTATTGTTGTTTTGGTGTGACAGGGTTGCAAGTGCGACTTTCAGCTCAGCAGTGACTTTCGCAGCTGTCTTTCTTTAATTTTTCATCACATTCCTCTTCAGTTACCATCTCACACAACCAATCAACACACACTTTCGTTCACTACGTGATTTGGTGGATGATGTTTCTCCGTTTTCCCTGCATGCAGTATAAATCTTCAACAAGAGGACTCTTGCAACACCAAACACCTTGTTTTCCTTGGCTACGAAGTACCCATCATACTAGCCACCAACAATCGGCTCACATTAGAATTCACTTAGCAACGACATACTGTAGTCACTACTATGTAGGACACTATTGTGACCACATTATACTTGCAACGTGTTGAGGTCAATACAGAGGTGCCGTTCATGGTCAAATACAACAAATGCACTCTGCAGGATTTGCTAGAATCTCCTTTTACGTTCAAGCATGTATGATCCTCGCACTCATTTGCTGGAAAGTGTTATCTCCAAAAATACGCGCGGTAGTCGTACCTAGCCAGCAGTGTAGAGTGCTCTTTGAGTCGATACGTGGACAGGCGACGTAATACTTTCGCAAGTTCCTTGTGCGACCACAGAGAAAGCGGAAACTGAGAAGTTAAAACACGTTGAATGAGAGATTGAGAAGGGAGGACGCAAATCTTGATAGCTTCATATGTGATATGTTACAGTTTCGAAAGTTTTTTATAGTAGAAGTCAGGTATTACTGAAAACCTCGGTTGTGAAATACATGTAGAGCACACCTATATGTTTCTTGAAGACAGTTTGAACGGTCTCTGTTGGATTCCTTTCATGTTCATTTCTTAAATCTGTTGCCATTTACGGCATAAAATCCTCTTCTAAATTTACTGTGGCGTTTCTGACTATCTGGGAGGAGACTGAGTAGTGGAACGTGTTACTTTTACACACAAACAAGAACGATCTGTCACACTACTACACTTTAAAACATAGTTTATATGTAATTCATGTCACACAGTCTCATACGGAACCTACATCCGCTTTCTTTTATATAGTGTATATGATAAGATACTGTCATCCCCCTTCCCTTCTGTGTGAGAGGATGAATGAGCAAATGTATTTCTAGTTGCATGCTTGAGGGTAGCAGACAAGCCTGTCTGCTAGAGAACAGTAGAACCAACGTCGGAACAGGTAGCTACGCTTTCTAAAAGCAAGTAGGTTTCTATCCTTAGTACGGTCCTGTCCGTCCTTTGTCATGTTGGTATAGGAAGCTGCCTCTCTGGCCACTTCCGTTTGTATTTGTGAGCCACCCCTCAGGAAGGGACCAGGGCAGTCTGTCCGTGGCGAGCGTCTGAAGTGGTAAGATCTCCGGCTAAGCGCGTGTCTGCTAAGTCCGTAGGACAATGGATTTCTTAAGTTCAGCCTAACTGAAAATTTAATCACCTTTATTTCAGGTTTAGCTCTAAAATATCTAATGTTATCTTAAATTGCAGCGCAGTGTAAATCTCGTGTGAAGTTCAGAATATATTCTGGTAGTTGCTTTGTCACTACTTTGTGAGTAAAGTGGAACAACGTGTTGATCAGTAACTCTAACTAAGATCATCAATCTTAAATGCGAATGTGCGTGAGATTATAACGTCTCGTCTTGACAATATTTTTCAATATAGCAACTTTTCTTTATGTTCAAGCCACGTGGGGTGTACTTTGTGAAACCAGTACCACGTGCTTCTACAATTGTTTGACCCATCAGGTTAATAGTAAGACGATAGTAACCAGTTCGAGGTTTTTCTTTTGTAAATTGCTTTTCGATATAATTTATTTTAATTATCAAAATTATTGTGGAGTTACACTCTTTGTGTAAACCAAGTTGACCACGTGAAGCATGTGGTGTAATCATCAAAGTAGCCCTCAGCTATTCTTTTCAGGAAGATTTCACAAAGAGTTAAAATGAATTTAGTATACCAGTGTCTGGTAATTACATGACGGACAGGATTGTGCTACGAACGTAACTTCTTTGGGTGAAAATTGAATCAGTTGGTAGTGGTTAATATTCTGTTGCATATGTTTCAACGTTCTTTGTGTGTTGTTTTATGAATGCAGTGTTGTATGCAGTCTCCCAATCTTGGCTCCATATTTGATGTGTTCCGTAAGATTACAATCGCACATTTTCACAATCCTAAATAAGGCACCAGTTTAGTTAGGAAACAAGTTTAATATGCTGAAATTTCAATGATCAATGTTAAAATAAATTTCCAAATATAAACTGATTTATTTCTTTTTATTTAAATTCTCTTTTATATATATATCACTGGTTATCGTATGACTATTAAAAGATTATAATTAATGTTAGTCTGGTTGGGAATTTGGTAATCTAGACTTAATACCTGGTGAAACAGTTGCTCAATAATGTAAGGTTAACTTCCCCAGACAGCTCACAGCTTTTAAACCGCTTTTATTGTCTATCAGTACCGCTTTCAAAGAAAATTAAAGCAACAACGTTATAAGTTCCATACTACATTTGCCTGAAGTTATGTTTTGAATAGCTCCACTACTTACATTACTGTTCAGATTTGACACTAACGTTGTTAATACAGTGTTCATTTCTAGTCTCGACGTGAGAAAAGGATTCCTCCCGGACTCTTTTGCATTGTAATCAAGAAAGGTAGTGGAATATTTGACACAAAACTTGCCATTTTAAGAAAGAATGTTTTAGCAGCATCAACATTAATATAGCACAAAGCCACCCGAAACACATATTTCATTGACATCAGCCAATATAAACTACGTCAAAATGGTTCAAACGGCTCTAAGCACTATGGGACTTAATATCTGAGTTCATCAGTCCCCCAAACTTAGAACTACTTTAACCTAACTAACCTAAGGAGCACACACACACATTCATGCCCGAGGCAGGATTCGAACCTGCGACAGTAGCAGCAGCGCGGTTCCGCACTGAAGCGCCTAGAACCGCTCAGTCACAGTGGCCGGCGAACAAAGTCGCTCTGGGTTAACGATAGTGTCTGTGCAACTGCCGGTAAGCTGGTACTCTGCAATAATCCGCACAGTCTCGAGAGTACAACTAACATTTATCGAACTAAAATCACTACGATATCCCTAAGAAATGCACAACTGGCATCAAGGAACTTTTAATGGGGCACTGGAAGACATGACAGAATCCTTTAGCAGTCCAGAGTACGAGCCATACAGCACTGCAGTCAAGTCGCTGCAAGAAGATCCCTGACAGTTGCAATGTACTGGGCACAGCAGCTTCACACACCTACCTTAATCAGTCACAATTTTATTAACATCTCTATAGCAAGGCCACACTGTTGTCGGAGCACTATAGACCATTATTGCTTTTCTCTACAGCCGTTGGCACTTCGTAATTAAGAGATGCCAACAGATTAGCCAGCTGTCAGGGATCAATTTGTGCCTACTCGACTATAGGAGTCGTATAGTTCCTGCACTCCAGGCATAGTCTCCCTGGACACCAAAACGACACCGGCCGGTCCGTTCCCTAAGCGCTCTGTGCCGCTCTCTCCCTCGTTGTCAGTTGTCATCCTCTACTCTTCCCACAACTGTATGTATGAAGTCCAGGCTGTTCCAGTGCTCCTCCAATAGACTTCTCTGGAGGGCACGTCCCCTATGCGTTCGGCGCCGCTATCCGTATGTTGTGAGGCAACACTTACTGACAGCCACATGTCCCCAGTTTAGAGCTCTGGCTGTGCCACTGTTTACAGCAAGCCTCCAGGAACAAAGCACCTAGCAACCAAGACAATACTAGACTTCGCACTCGCGGTGCATTCGACACCAGTATAGGTATGTTGCTGGCCAACAGCCGCCTATAGTCTTCGAGGTAATGGCTTCAAGCTCCGACCAATTCCAATGTCCAACCAATACTCAAGAGGCATCAACACTGGAATTCAGACAACACCAAATGGTGTGTCCTCCATGCACTGCGCGCCGCTCTCGATGTGTTGCCAGCTAGCGGCTGCCTGTAGTCTTCCGAGGTGATGGCTTCAACCTCCGACTAATCCAGTGTCCGACCAGTATTCAGGAACCAACTACTAGGGAATTCACACAACACAAGTTGGTGCACCCTCCCCGCACTGGCGCTGCTCTCGATGTGTTATCCAGCAGCTGCCCATCGTGTTCCTTGGCAGGTCCGCTGCCACACACAAGACATCACAACCACTGCATACTCACCAGCTTGTCAACAACGGCGGTGTTGTGCGCGGCTGCTACAGTGCTTCACAGGCCGTCTTCTTCAGTGACCAGGTACCTCACGCCTTGGCGAGGGATCGTACTTTTAACAGTGAAACAAAATCGTGCCACTCGTTTTCCTGAATAAAATATTATATGAACAGCCGTCAATAACAACCAGTTAGATAGATAAGAAAAAAATCAGCCTAATTAAAAGATGGTCGTCTGCTTCTTGAACAAATCTAAATCTGAGCGTTTTATTAAAAAAACTGTAGTCTTTGAATACCATAAGCAGCTATTAAGTCACATCTCGATTTAGGCATCCCATACAAACAGTTGCGAGAGAAACAATGCATAGGTACATTAGGAGGAAGGAACAGTAGCAGATAGTACATTTGACATATGAATTGCATCTCAGCCTTAAGACTTGATTAGGGTAGAATCTTGAATGTTTACATTGATGAGCGTAATACTCTACGTTGGCATGTACAGTGCCTCCATCCATTGAGAGGTAAAATCGCCCGTGTTACAATTTCTTTCTTTTTGTATGGCTTCCGGATTCAAACTGTTCTTTCCCTTTCACACTGCCTACGTGTTGAGGCAGGCGTAATGATCTCTGGCGCTCGACTTTGACTCTGACCTTGAACACATGACGTCATCAACGAACTTGTACTGTCAATGTGACCTGGCATGCACTGCTAAATTATGGCCCCACCACCTTCCCCTCCGCTCCCTTCCCCTCCTCTCTCCTCCAGTCACAGCCTAGTAATTTTATCAGCCATTAAAAATGGAGCAACCAGTCAATATGTATCGCAGAGCCACAATCTTGTCACCAACCTGACACAATTTCATTAAAAGCCTTTTTTAGGTTTTGATTTGTCTGAAATCTTGCTGAGCGACACAGCTCTCTCTCTCTCTCTCTCTCTCTCTCTCTCTTTTACATACACACACACACGCAAACACACACACACACACACACACACACACACACACACACACATTACATCTCCCAATGACAGTCTAGTATTTTACCATTCGTTAAAATGAAACAGCAGGTACAAACCGGTACTTTTGTGGCCATTAAAACGAAGCATCCAATTAGTATGTACCACACCTTGTTCTCTGTACCTCCCACTAGGCAATGAGAAAAGCTTGAGCTATGTACCACACTTAAAGCAAGGAACAATGAACCGTCAAATTAAATACTTCCGTGTTGAAATTCTTCTATAACGGTAAAAAATATATGTAGCTCACTTATTGTCATTACTCATGTAACTTATAGGTCAAGATGCACTTACGCAATGAGCGCATTTGGCTGTTTCTATGACACTCGATGCAAGGCACAATGAACCACCAGATTAAATATTCCCACGTCTAAATTGTCTGTATTATTTATCAAAATTTATTGACACTACAGATCTAACTTGCAAATTAAGCTTAACTTGGCAACGAACAGAGTTCGATCTTTGTACCGCACTTGATGCAACTCACTAGAGATCTTCCAAAATAAATATTTCGTTTAAATTGTCTGTATATTTTTCGAATTACATAATGCGCGACTGATCTAATTTACACGTTTAGTTGCACTTGGTAATAAGCGCGACTGGCTGTCTCTACCACAACTGTTGCAAATTAAAGATTTCCAATTTCAATTTGTCTGTATAATTTATCAAATTACGCATGGCTCTACTGATACGACTTACAGGTTAATCTGCACTTGACAACGACAAATGTATATAAGCTGTTAGTTACTTAATTAGTTTCATATTCCATGGGTCAGTCAGAATCATAATGATGTGGAACAAGGCATTTTACATTCACATCAAAAATTATTTTGTAGATGTACCTGCATGTTAATAATTTACAACTGTTTTTTTTTTCTTTTTACATTTTCGTTAATGTGCCTCTTGCGGTAATCATTTACAAGTCTTCTTTTTTCAAAAAAGACATACAGATTTCGTTAGTAATTCTTACCCACTTACATTTGACATTAATGTTACACTAATAAAAATCCTCCCATGGAACAGAACAAACTGTCAAGAAGAAACTTTTACAGTTTATTTTCGAATTTTACTCTTCTGTGTGACTGGCAGTTCATGACACATGGTAAGTGATAAAATATTTTTGTTGCAGTATGGTGCCACCCTTTTCTGTTTTGTTTTTCTATACACAATTTTAATGTGGTATAATGAATTTCATTCTTGATTTTTGTTTCTTTCTTCTAATATTGTAATTACGTGCTCATTTTTCTGTTTGAACTGCAGTGGATTAGTTACAACAAATCATGAGGCAGTCATTCTGTGGACTGCAATTGGGGAAAGCCACTGACACTAGCGACTTTGACAGAAGTTTGACAAAAGTTTGTACGTGCCTTGTGTCACGGAACAATAGTGTCAGAAATGGCAAACCTGACTAGCCATGGGTGTGCTAGGGTCATGAGCACCTATGGAAGGTGGTCGAACGACGGCGTTACCACAAGTGCTGTCCTCACCACAGAACTTGAAGTTCGGAGGCCTGGCCACTCTTTAAGGCAGGACAGACGACGATCTGTGGCAGATATGAGGGCAAAGTATAACACTCGCTTGCTACGACACAAACTAATGTTACCCTCTGGGAAGATTTTTACTTTTGACCGCGTGTTTGTCTAATGGATAAAGGGTATCAGACAGAAATTTTGAAGGTATTGTAATTAATAGAAAAAACTAAAAGGCATTTACTTTGTGGGATAGTGAAAGTAGTAAAGTAATATACGAATGAAACAATAAAGGGTCGTCGGCCGGGATGGCCGAGCGTTTCTAGGCCCTACAGCCTGGAACCGCGCGACCGCTACGGTCGCAGGTTCGAATCCTGCCTCGGGCATGGAAGTGTGTAATGTCCTTAGGATATTTAGGTTTAAGTAGTTCTAAGTTCTAGGGGACTGATGACCTCAGAAGTTAAGTCCCATAGTACTCAGAGCCAATTAAGGGTCGCCAGCCCAATTAGGCACATTAATTTGGAATATTATATTTAAGAAAATTAGATATTAGTTTTTGTAATGACTTTCATTAAGACTCCTTTTGAATAGCACATTGGATACACACAAATACCGGGCAATCTAAGTTGTGGGTAACAGTAGTTACCATTAATACACAAACCAGTAATTACAGAAAGCAAAATTGTACTCCACTCATAATACAATAATAACAGTTACAATCACGATCATTACGTGACTCAGTACTGAGATGTTACTGCTGGGAGCACTGAATGAAAGTTGGACATGGAAAGGTTTCTTACTTAACTGACATATAAATACCACAGATAAAATTAAATAATACTACAGTTACACTGTTTATAGTCCCATTTATAGAAATGTATCAGATTTCTTTAGTAGCGATAATATTCCAATTATCTTTCTAATATGAGATACATATGTTGGGGACCCACAAACTGATAGTGTATCACTAGTCAAACTCTTTCATTATTTCAGTAGAAAATTCAATTCACGAAATTTGATTCCTAGCCTCACTTGAAATAGTTCAAAGCAAATTATTCAACAGTGAACTCGATTAACTTCAAAGAAATCGTTCACGACAGTAATCGAGGCTAAATTATGTTTCAAATAAGTTTAACTTACGTGCCTTTTTCATCACCTGTGAAGCAGGTATTTTAGACAGTAAGATTTACACACACTGGCACAGAATTTTTGTACATTTAATACACAGAAATAAATCACTAGTTCAGTCAGAAACAGGATATTCGGTTTTCTGAACACTTAGGAGGGGATCTTGCATAGGTTCATGATTAGGATAAAAGTTATGGTTCTAAATATATTTTTGTAGCGCTTGGATTATTACTGAAAACACTCACAGGAATTAACTGGTCCATGCATATCTGTATGCATTGAAGTTGGTGGAGCAGTGGCGAAGTAGTGGTGGCAAGCGACGTGGCGGCAAACTGTACTCAATGCTCTTGATGTTTAAATGCTCTTTACATTTTCTCCTTGCCGACGGATTTTTAACGTGTTAGAGCCATTCCTTATTGCCGAGAGTATCATGCAACAGTCATTTCCACATCCGAGGCAAAATTTCTTGGCAAACGGCTTCCAATTGCCTCCCTTGGCACCCTCGTTGTGTACCGTGCAACGGCTACCCACTGACTGCGACCGTTCCCACCAAGGAGCCGCCCAGATCGGCCGCCAAAACCACCTTTTACGTCGCACCAAGCCACTTCCGTTGCGGAGGGACTTCTCTACATGTTTTATGTTATAGAATACAAGTGTGCTAAGCATGAACCAGCTTCCAATATACAATGTTTTCTTTATAAGCATAGGTATATTGTAAAATTTCATTATTTTAAACATTATTAAGTTTCTTCCATAAGTACATTACAAACTTTAAATTCCCTGTCACAAATCAGTGACCTTAAGTAACAAAAGAACAAACACTTCATAATCACAGATACACAGTTAGATAGCATAAACCTACTTCTAATCGATATAGGTGTTAGAAGAATACAGTGCTGGTGCAGCCAGAAGTTTTACGGAACACACCGTTCAGCGTGCCTCGTTCAACATGCGTCTCCGCAGCACACTCATAGCGACAAGTCTGCAAGTCAAAGGAAAACTTGTTTCGTGGTCTCAGGAATTACTTATCTTGTTACACCACGTGGACAGTCGAGTCCCCATACTGTGTCATACAGGCGAACGGCTGGCCGAAACACGTTTCGCACCAAGGACGCAGGCCTGTTAAGGCCGTGTTATGGTATGGAATACATGCAGCTGGGCTTCCACGCGACTTACGACCTGTGATGGTAATCCAAGGCACAATGACTGCTGCGTTTAGGTGAACATTATTGCTGACCATCTGCATCTCTCTGTACTTGTTGTCTTCCCCGATTCCGAGGGCATCTTTCAGCATTATATCTGCCCGTCTCGTAAGGCCAGAATAGAGCTCACGCTGATATCTGGGCCACCAAATTCGCCTTATATGGAACCGAGGTAACACACCTGGGGCGCTTTCAGGAGCCACTTCCCTGCCCCCAAACGACCGGCCAGTAATTTACGGAACTGCGTGATCTGTCCGTAGAAATCTGGTGCCACATACCTCCAGAAACCTACCGGTGGCTAACCAGATCCTTGGCACACAGAATCTCCGTTGTAATTTGTTCCAAAGTAGGACCGATACGTTTCTGATCTACCCGTCGTAACATTTTGTCTCATCGCTGTATTTGCAGTAGCGCAGCACTTAGTTGGTACCAACAGGTTTTGTATTTCATTCGTGGAGAAGTATCTGATAACTGAATCCTGGTTACGGCTTTCATTTTTTGTTGTTGTTACTGCACTCCTGTTTTAACAGCGCTGAGTATAACTTTTGAACTACCGATAGTGTCACCGATGACCAAAATTTCAAAGAGATCCAGCAACAGGATTTTGTTCGATAAAGCATAGGTGCTCAACAGACGCTGTTTACTAGCGGACTTAGTAATGCTGTAGCTGGTACCGTTACACGAAATTGTCTGGGACGTTTTATATCCTAGATTAGAGAACACGGTACTTTACGAGCAATATTTCTCTTTGACACAGCATGCCATGAGTTTTTATGGGTGACGGAGTTCACGGAAGGCGCCAGACTTCTAACGCACGAACTTTCGTCCCCAGCGAGGGAGTTGATTGACCAATAAAATCCTTAAATTGCTTGTTATGAATTTAACCATCGTCAATAACTGTAGATGCATTTTTCCGACCAAAAATAATAATAAATAAGGAACAATGTAAGCTGATGCAGATGAATAAATATTTTTTGCGTCCTTACTATAGCCTACAATGATTTTCGTTTCATGTTCTCCCTTATTCTGAAAATGAGAAGTACATGTTAAATTTGGATACTCATTCCTCTCAGGGCAAAATAAGAGTTCTGCTCTTCAACTCTATTGCATAACCTGTTCACTGCTCTTTAAAATCTCTTAAGTTCTCTTTGCATGTATCTCTTCTAATAATTTTAGTCCCAGCTTTTGCGGAAATTGCAGTGTATCATCTGCATCAGAGAAATTGCACTTTTTGCGTGCTTTTGAGCACTAGCACATTGGTGACATATTAATGACATTTCTTTAACCTGTAAAACTCGTTCACTAACTCCACAGTTCTAGCGTTTTCTTTTATTTTTCGCCATGAGGTTTTCATTTAACTTCTCATTGCCGTTCATTTCGTTCTATCTTGGCCCACAGTCATTATCGTCATCTATCTGTTAAACACAATATCCTCTACGATTCTGACAGTTTACTTCACCAACGCCCACAATCATCCGACATCAACAGCTGGTAGTCTGTCCTAGTGGTTTTCCAGGGATAGATTTCTTTTTAATTCTAATACCTTATTGTTTCTTACTTTTCTTTTAAATATAATGCCCAATTTTTGTCAGCATCACACTGTCTTCTTTCCCTATTTATAGGGGTGAAACTCCTAAAGTTATTCGGTCCATTTTCTGTGGTGTTGCGACAGATATCCGCGATTTCGTTCTGGAAGTCTGTAGCTGGAGTCTGCCCGAACAATTACTGCTAGTCATGGTATTCCAGCGACGCCCGTTGTTGACGGAAAGCATCGATTTGTTTTCCCGTTACAAACAAAATGATTATTAAAGCGGTATTTTACGTGACCATTCGTAGAGAGGGCGCAAATTACTCTATTGTCATATTCTTTTTATTGATAGTGACAGGGACACTGACAGGATATTGACAGGAACAGTAAAACTAGCGCAATAACGGCAGCATCGCCCTGTGTGTTGACTGCTACCGCCACGGAACAGAATTGCTCAGTTGCTTCTGGAGTACTGGATGAATATAGTGACGCAATCACCCGGACTCGTACTTGTTCCTCTGAAAACGTGTGGTAGAATAGTGTCAGTGACAGGTTCAGTGTTCCCTAGTAGCTTGCATTTGTGTTTTTAACAAGTTCTGGGTGGAAATTCTCATTAAAAAGACAACACAGACTCACTTTCTTTTTTTAACTTATTATATCATTCGAATTTTTGTAGTATGTGGAAATTGCATGCTGTGTAAGAACACAGGAGGAGTTGGCTGTTGGCTGCGAACAGCTGAAGATATTGTTGGCCATGATGAGCTGTTCGCAGGCTGCTGGCTCGGGATGTTGTGGCTGTCCGGTAACTGATGTGTTGGATGGGCACCTCAAGTGATGCATGTTTCGGCATGGGCTCTGGTGTCGCGACACCTTCCAGTGCGCCTGACGCGGGAGGAACCTTGTTAACTGCAGAGCGAATTGTAGGTTGTAACTCGTTCGGATCACTCAAGTCAGAGAGTGAATAAGGGAACTGGGCGTTTGTACTCGCTCATTCACTCTGAGTGGACAAGAGGCTGCTCCTTCAGCAGGGTCTGAGCATGCATATAGAGGGTTGGTCAGTTATCGGGAGTTTCAACGCCAGTTGCATTATGCAGTTTCTTATGAAAATGGCGGCCATGGCTGCAATGACGCTCGATATGACTGCCAGGGATGCCTCTTCCGACTTATGGAGGAAGACTTGCCTGCGGTTATCGCAGGTACAGGTTGCAGTCATCTGCAAGTTGTGGCTCGTGTCGGCAGCGACGACGCCTGTTTCAGTTCTTGTGGCCAGTTGGCGGAAGAGTTTACAACTGTCGCCTTGCTTGTATGGTGCCAGCACAGCTAACATTTACACTAACGTACCCAGAACTGATCGGGCTCCTTTACTTGGGAGCCAAGCGGAGCGTTCAACCAGAGTCTCTGTTGTCTCTGTGTCGGCCTTGACCGGCAGATTTCTGGACCAGTATTATGGGGGGGAGAACTGTAGGATTCCCTTCGAGATCTCAGGTGTACACCACTCAGAGGAAGCTGCTACTCGTGTGCGGAGCGCACACGGGGGTTCCTTAGGCTAAGCCAGTTTGAGTTCCTCTGATGAACGCTCACCAGTCGATACACAGTGAGCAAAATCATATCGCATAAAATGTAAAGACACGTAGAATGTAAAATAAAATAAAAAAATAAACAGTATATTGCCGAAGTATTTATAACAAAGGCCATGAATTTACCACCCTCCAGGAAAGCTCTCGCCTTCAAATATTCTCAGAACCGAGAGCTGGATGAAGCCCATGGCAGCAAGCTCCAAAATATTTAACGAGGCATGGAACGTTTATCGAAAAGGTAGGTTGGATATCACTGGAGTTGCGTGTCCATTGCAATCAACAAAAATGTTATTTTTATGGACGTCGAAACTGAGTTTGACTGCGAAGTTATCTATGCGTGAGTAAACGATCAAAGTGAACTCAAGTTAATCATCGGATATTTTTACTAGCCACCATATTCTGCCGTAACAGCTGCAGAATCATTCAAAAACAAGTCTACTCGAGTAGCGCAGAAGTGCTCCGATTATAGAATCTTAGTTAGAGGAGACTTGAACCTACTGAGAATAGACTGGGACGCCGATGGATTCTTTAAAGGTCACATGAGCAGACAGTCTTGTGAAGTAATTCTGAATATTGCATGATACTTGCTTTCCGCAAAGCCTCGGCAGGCATCCTCAATTTGAAAATGGCACCTGTGAAAAATTTAATGAAAGAGGCCTACGACAGTTTGCAAGAGTAAACATCACTACACAACACTTCTGCTTATTGGTTAAATTTAAGTTGAATGTTTGAATAACTTATTGGAATGGTAACGGAATTATGGCGTTGCTGTGAGAAATCAGGTTAAGAATTTTATATAACAACAGCATTTATTTAATAAAAATCAGTAAAGATACTACCTGATCACTCACTTTACTTAATAGTACGATTATATGGAATGCTGGCACATCATCAGTAATAAAAAATAGAAGTAGCAATTTTATCCAGTCTGGCTACGACTCCTAACTGAGATGACTACAGGAGCCATCAAGCAGATCGTCTATACTCACCAGAGTCTCAGCAGGGAAAGCCTAACCGCCTCCCCTCGTCCGGGGTCCACACACGGTGGCTCAGAGAGTCTGCACAGCGGCTTTTTGCCAACCTAACGGAGCCTGCTAACGCGCGGGGAACATGTCTCCCTGGTCCAGTGCAGTCGCACTCTACTTAATACAATGGTTGGCTAAACTACATCTCCACATTCACAGAATCCACAGCAGATAGCCCACGCATACGTCAGCAGACGACCCGCATTCACACTTGCAGACTATACTAAGAGTGATAATGTAACGTAATTCCAAATAATAAATCTTATATTGCTCTTCCCTGGGTGTCGGAAGGGCACTCAGGTGTGTTGTGACTACAAGACTATCGTGTCACACCATTTAAAGGCTCACATGGAGCCGTTACAACATGAGTTCGAAAAACAGTCTTGGGCAGTTGTTCCAAAAACCCACATGAAGTTAAAGACAGACCAAACCTCGTAGATAGTGTCAGTATAGAGCCAGGGATTAGTATTTTGATTTCATCACAGTGATTATGGTTAACAGAGTTCATCAATTGGTCAAGAAAGTTAGGAGAATTTTAATGCTGGTGAGGGCAGACAAGCAACAGTTAAAATCCTACCTACACAGCAAGTGAACATAATTTATTTCCAATATGATGGGTGTTGAGTGATTGGGGCTAAAGTTCAAACTGAACGTAAATCATGCTTTGCAGAAGTATGTGAAGAGTAGGCTAAGTGGATTGCTACACAACACAAACGTGTGTCAGGCAAAACGTAAAATTCTCAGTCTTCCCTAGCCAGCACCAAGCCAATGCAAGGCAGGCCACCGCTACGTGTCGCAACCAAAACTAAAAACAGGCAGTACGCTGACATCGCAGAAAGCAGAACAACCTAGATACTGCCTCACATCGCAAGAGGGACAGGCTTGAAAGGTAAACCACTCTGAGGTTAAGACATCACCTCTCCCTAACAGCACTGCTCGTCAGAGAGAACAAAAATATCTCAAGAACACTTATCACCCTGTGGACATGGCGGTGAAGCAACAAGCCGAAGCCCTGAAAGCCATTCTAGTTGAATGGAGTAGTGGTGATGATTGCAGCTGTACCTGGAAAAGTAGGCCACATGCAATCATCTCCGGCCAGACACAACGTCATTGCCTCAGACAAGCGGCAAAAAGTAGTCTTCCGAGCCTTCGTCTCCATCGTTACGTTACAGAACAGCAGCTATAATGACGAACCTGTGATGTTCTGCTACTGTTCACCAAAATAACTGAAACGTCCCCTTAGAACAATTTTACATGTGAAACGTCCACTTAGAACAATTATACAAGCCTGTGCTTAACCTGACACACAATATTATTTAGCGCAACGCAATCTGACTTTCAATAACCCCTACAAAACAATGGCCCTGACTAACTTTAACCTATACCTTTTACAAATCACTTACCTCACAAAAATCTTCGCTACTCAAGCTACTGCAAAACAGCGAGCGCCACTACTGCCAGCTAAATAAAAGATTCAAACTACTGAAGGTACTAACTACTGATAGGGATAGTTAGCAAATGAAAGATATTAATAGAGAACAAACAATGTATTTACCTTAATATTCATAATTGACATTCAGTCTTACAGATTATCAAAACTCCGCCATCTCTCTCCCCACGTCCACCACTGCTGGCGGCTCACCTCCAACTGCCCAGCGCTACGCGCTGTTCGCATCCAGCTATAGCAGTTCATGACAACAATGGCAGGCAACAATGCAAACTAGCCACATACTGCACACAGCACAGCCAGTGATTTTCATACAGAGAGCGCTACGTAACGTTGCCAATAAGAAAACATAAACATCAAACTTACATAAAGAAAACATAAACAGCCTACTTACATAGCCCCCATGCTCCCCACAAAAATTTTTACAAATGGTGTTGGGCACTGGCCAATACAGATTTGACAAAAATTTTTCACAATTACAGTAACAAAGATATAAAATGCACACACTTATTTATACAATGTTGGTCAACAGCTAAAATTTTCTCACAGTCCATAAAGACAGTCCAGATTGTTCATCATAATAGTAATTACAGTTTTTGTTTTTCACAAAGTCTCATTAGTAAAAGAAATTGCACATAGAAGTAGTGGATTTCCATGCAGTCTTGAAGAAGTAGTGTTGTCCTTCCAACGGAAAGACAGTGCTGACTCTTGAAATGCTGACAGGTAATGGGCCACAACAGAGCAAACCCACAGCAGAGTCATTCGACGTTTTGAAGAAGATTGGTAGGTAGGTCATCACAGAGCAGACCCACTATAGTCCTGGTAGAGAGTATGGTATTGGTGGGCCACCAGAGGAGCAGACCCACTGTTGTCCTTGTAGAGATGGCCAGCAGCCATCTGTTGCGACTGTGCAGGTGCACAATCACCATTGAAGAGTTTTGCGGATAATAGAGCAAGTCCATAACCACCACTTGTGCACTCACAAAGTTTTTGGAATTGTCCTTAGAACCAGCAATGCTGTTATCCAGTCCCTTGCTGAATTATTAACACACGTGCAAACACTAACAGTCCCTACTTCTCACATATTGTCCATATACTATGACCAACAGAAATGTGTGCAGTGAAATGAATGCTTACAAGTTACTTAATTTGAGTAACTGATGTCAATTACAATTATATAACATAAGAATACAATTACAAAGATACAAAATACATCATTAAAAACATAACAATACAGATAATATTTGTAGTGCAGGCTTTACAAAACAATAGAAATAAACATATACATCAGTGTTACAGGAATGATGACATGAGTACATACATAAAAGATCAGAATCACTTTTAAAAATTCAACTTCACACATGAGCATTAAAACAAAACAGAATAAATAAAGTCTAAGCATCTTTACAAAGAAAATAACAGAGTATTAGAAAAATTCTACAACATAGCTCTCATCAGCTAAACACATATAGACAGGAAAAACACAAATACACACGGGTACCCAAACACATAGTGGGATAACACAAAAGGAAAGGACAGGGTTTGTTTTCAGTGTAACATCACAAGGTCTCATGATTTTCATGAACAATGGTTTGCAGCTCTTTTATGGCTGCTTCGTGATTCTGTAATACATTCTCATGACGCGAAAAAATAGGTTGGAAATGCTCACAAATTTGTGTTTTTACGTCATTACAGACTTTCTGACATTTCGATTCTATTTTATGTAACTCAGTAGTTAAATCTTCACGTGTTTGTTCAAGCATATGTTCCACTGAGTCTAACTTTTGAAGCTTTTGTTCCATTGTGTCTAACTTTAGAAGATTTTGTTCCATTGTGTCTAACTTTTGAAGATTTTGTCCCATCTGTCTCTGATTTTGTTCCATTTGTTGCATTAATTGCAATAATAATGTATTAGTGTCTGGAATCTGTTTCTCTATGCTTTTTGGCAGTGCGTTTTCACCGGCAGCATTCACATTTTGACAAGCAGAAAATGTGTCTTGACTCATTTGAGAAAACGGTGAGGACGCAAAACCTGAATCTACAGTATTTGCAAAATTGTGTCCTGTCATTTCGGATTCCTGAGGCGAGCTGTTGCCGACCGATCGATCGATAATGCTTCCCTGTTCACTACCTGTTTCACTGCCTACGCCATTGTCTGACGCCCGCTCCATTTCCCTATGCACAGTTACCAAATTACTACTTTGAATATTAGTTAACTCATTACATGGTGGGGCCAACACACTGCTTTCGTCTTCACTGTCATTTCTCAGTTTACTTTGGAGTCGAGTGTTACGTTTTTCACACGCCATTATTTTCACAATATTTCACACGATAACACAGAAAAGCACAATTTGAATAGCAAAAATAAGAGAACACATTAACATAGCACTGAAAATAATATCTAGTTAATTGCAGCTGCGAAATACTTGGTGCAAATCTACATGCATGCCACAACTGTTTTACTGTGCAACAATGAAAGTCTGCAACTACCCAGGAGATTCTCTCTACAATTACGCACTAGCAATAAACAAAAGCTACATTAAATACACAAACTACAAGAAAAAATCAGAAGATTCCAGTGAGGTATCCTAGGCTAAGGGTCGACATATGAAACGTCCCCTTAGAACAATTTTACATGTGAAACGTCCACTTAGAACAATTATACAAGCCTGTGCTTAACCTGACACACAATATTATTTAGCGCAACGCAATCTGACTTTCAATAACCCCTACAAAACAATGGCCCTGACTAACTTTAACCTATACCTTTTACAAATCACTTACCTCACAAAAATCTTCGCTACTCAAGCTACTGCAAAACAGCGAGCGCCACTACTGCCAGCTAAATAAAAGATTCAAACTACTGAAGGTACTAACTACTGATAGGGATAGTTAGCAAATGAAAGATATTAATAGAGAACAAACAATGTATTTACCTTAATATTCATAATTGACATTCAGTCTTACAGATTATCAAAACTCCGCCATCTCTCTCCCCACGTCCACCACTGCTGGCGGCTCACCTCCAACTGCCCAGCGCTACGCGCTGTTCGCATCCAGCTATAGCAGTTCATGACAACAATGGCAGGCAACAATGCAAACTAGCCACATACTGCACACAGCACAGCCAGTGATTTTCATACAGAGAGCGCTACGTAACGTTGCCAATAAGAAAACATAAACATCAAACTTACATAAAGAAAACATAAACAGCCTACTTACATAACTTTCGAATCCGAAACTCCTACCTATCTGGTCTTCTGTACTTGGTCACTGCGAGTTGCCGACCCGACAATCACTGATGAAAACACCTGGAGACTTTTACTTCCGGCTTTCTGAGCCCAACTGGTGGTGTATTGCACTCCTCATAGTATTCGGGATGCATTCTAACCGCTGATGCCCCCATCTAGTACCTGTGAGCAATCATCGACATCCCAAACCTTCCTTGATGGAGGGGCTATGGGCCATTTCAGCGCAGAGCTCTACGATATCTACAAGAGTGTTGTAGTAGAAATGTAGTCTCCATCGTGGGCATCACGGCATGTTGTATGGGCTATGCCGGTCACCAACGCAGCCTGACACCCTACCGACACATTGGTTCCGTGTGCTGGATGCCGCAGAGCAACGCCCTCCACGGATTACTGAGGCAGCGTCAGCACCTCCTCAGGCCGTCCGCTGTTCTGCCGCCTACACAGAGAAGACTACACGATTGCAAAATTTAAAGTAACAAGTAGTTCCAACATTTTGTTTGGAGAGAACAAGCAACTTGGATGATAATAAATATTTATTTAAATTTCTGTCACAGTTGCCTGTAACTTATATTAGAGATTGGTTTCGAACGTAGCCGATCATTTTCAACCCAGATTTGCACTAAAATGCTTACAAAAGCTAACTTATATTAGAGATTGATTTCGAACGTAGCCGATCATTTTCAACCCAAAAATGGTTCAAATGGCTCTGAGCACTATGGGACTTTACATCTATGGTCATCAGTCCTCTAGAACTTAGTACTTAAACTTAACTAACCTAAGGACATCACACAACACCCAGTCATTTTTTCAACCCAGATTTGCACTAAAATGCTTACAAAAGCCAAGTTCAACCGATAAACTCAGGTAACGTTCATATAACATAGTTATACAACAGATGAAATCGTATTAAAAAAATGGTTCAAATGCCTCTGAGCACTATGGGACTTAACTTCTGAGGTCATCAGTCCCATAGAACTTAGAACTACTTAAACCTAACTAACCTACGGGCATCACACACATCCATGCCCGAGGCAGGATTCGAACCTGCGACCGTAGCGGTCGCGCGGTTCCAGACTGTAGCGCCTAGAACCGCTCGGCCACCCCGGCCGGCAGTCGTATTACATCGTGATACATTCAACAGGCAAAGCAGTACTGACTCCGTGTTCCACAAACACGCAGTCGGTACTGCTTTGCCTGTTGAATGTAGATATAATATGTTTTACGCCTGTTATGTGGAAGTTACCCAAGTATGTCGGTACAACTTGGCATTTATAAGCACATTAGTACAAATCTGGTATGAAAATGAACTGGCTACATTCTAAACTAATCAACAATACAAATTACACTCAACTGCAAGAGGAATTTAAGTAAAGAATTTAATGCAATAATTCTCGTTCCGCTAATATTGTATCGTTCCGCTAATATCGTATCATTAGTGCCCAGGGAACCGACCGGCCTGCTTTAATGTGCTCCACTCTCCGCCAATCCGATACAGTGGAGATCTCAACCCAGACCCCTACAATATTAAGGACGGAAATGACAAACTGTGGTCTAATAGTAAAATTCGGAAAATACTGACGAAACGAAGATTGTTGTCCTCTCTATCCAATAAAGAACGCAGAAGTAGGAATTCGTGCGTCTACAAAAAGACTGGTGAGTGAAGCATGCCATCAGCTGATGAACTAAAGTTTGTAACTAAAGTAACTTTGAACTTCAGTACCTCAGAACGACCTTTTTGCTGTAACTGAACCACTCTCTCAAAGAGAACTCAAGGTAGGATTATGAAATTTTCACAGTATGCCAAAAATAAGATTCAAGACATGTGGAACAGGAAATTAAAAAGATCCTATATTCTTTAACTTTTATGTGTATTTAGTTTTTAAATTCTGCCATAAAAATTAAGAGTTTGCATAAAATTTGATTACTGCCTCATAATACAATTTTTGTAATAATTCTGGTTCATTGAATCTACAAAGCACTTTCATTAATTATGGAAAATTGGAAGTCGATTTCTTAAACCTTTCCAAAAGAGTGGATCAGGAAGTTTGATAATTTAACATTGGTATCAAAGAGCATATAATGTCCCGTTAAGAATGTTTTGTAGGTGGGTTTATGAGTCACGTAAATATGAATAACCCAATTTTGTTTTTTGCAAAATGTTTTTATTATCTGATTGGTACTTTTGATACATAGAACAATGATTTTGAGTGCATCCGTGCCAGTGTACCAACCTTGTTCACAATATTACATAACAAAATATTGTCTAAGGATTGAAAATTTAAATCACATTTTTGAGTCCCGACTTTTAAGTCGTTCTTCCTCCGATTTTTTTAACCACCAGTCCAAATTTCGCGATTGTCAGCAAACTATACTTGACAGTGCTAGGTATAGCGGCCTGAGACCTTCAACGTAGAGGGACGTTTTTCTTACATAGAAAAAAGGACGATGAAGGGTAGATGGGAAGCAGAAAAGTGTGTACGATTTATGACAGGAGGATGGAGTGGTGGGGACACAGAAACAATGAAGTAGGAATTGCGCGAGTATTCCACTTTTTGGATTTACGTCACACAAATAGAAACAAGAATGGTTGAAATATGGGCCTTTCACTTCATTTTATAGTCTTACTGGTCTCAATAAACGAATAAACGGGTTAAGCACCGAAGACAATTAAACAAAGAAATTGATTGTTTGTCGGTAGGAGATGCGTGGCAGGGGGTCTTGCCGTCTAAGTTTGCCCTGGGCGCAAGTTACCCTATATATGCCGCTGCGGTTCTCTCCCTCCAATGTGTAGATTCTTGTTCGCAGCCTCTGCAGGGCGCGCTATCAAGCAGTAGAATACCGCTTACGTTCGCTTTCTTTACGTCCTCAGCGCCACAACCACAGCGGCGCGCGGGAACCATTATTCTCGCAAGAATACGCGCTTACAACAATGACCCAGAGCCCGCAGAGTAAGGCGTCGTTTTTGTGGAGACAGACGCCGCGCGGATGCTCATCCGGCGCGGAGCATTGTCCGCTGTCTACTGTCTGCTCTGGTCGGCAGCAGACGTAGGCACGGCGTTAGTTGCGGGGTGGCACGGGGTGGGGGTAGGGATATGGATTAGGCGCCGCGCTGTGCAATGCTGCGGGGGCCTCGCAGCGCGTCCGCATCCCACGTGGCAGCCTGCGCTCCTAGGGGGCGTAATTACTCCGACGCCGACCTTAAATACGCCGCAGATAAATAAATAATAAACTGCCGCATTGTGGCGTCCCTGAAAGAAGCCCTACAACGCGTGTGCAGGTCGGCGGGTAATTCGGTAATCGATACTTGCTCAGGGACGCGCCCCTGGTCAACGCAATACCGCTTCGAGACCCCTTAACGTCTGCTTTGTTGTTAACTCTAGCCCCGATTCTAGACAACGGCAGCGGGTCCCACGTGCATATGTTCACTCTGGTGAAACTTGATGCCATGGTGAGACCGCTGCCAAGGTCATTTCCTAACTTACGAGGGGAACTGGGCTAGCTTATCACTTGGATGCTCGGCCCTTTATGAGAAAACGACAGTCAGAGTTTTCCAAGCAATTTACATGCGTTTTAGGGTGCGATAAGCTCGGTGTAACTGATACCATAGTGGCAAAGATCGTGACCTTTCAGTTTCCGTCTCGTGTTCGAAACCCGATTAGTGCTTTTATTTATTTTACTTTAGTTTTTCATTTGTCTGCCGACGTCCGTGGAATGTTGCTATACGAATGTTTCTTACCAAGTTGGGGAATACAATGGCGTTATATTAATCGGAAAAATACAACTGGATTTCACAATAAGTCTCATCCATTTAATGTACAAAAATAAAGTAGTGCATCTGCCTAATATCGTGTAGGGCCCCCGCGAGCACGCAGAAGTGCCGCATCACGACGTGACATGGACTCGACTAATGTCTGAGGTAGTACTGGAAGGAATTGACACCATGAATCCTGCAGGGCTGTCCATAAATCCATAACGGTACGAGGGGAAGGGCATCTATTCCGATCAGCACGCAAGGTATCCCAGATATCCTCAATAATGTTCATCTCTGGGGAGTTAGTGGCCAGCGGAAGTGTTTAAACTCAGATGAATGCTCCTGGAACCACTCTGTAGAAATTCTGGACATGTGGGGTGTCGCATTGTCCATCTGGAATTGCCCAAGTCCGTCGGAATGCACAATGGACATGAATGGATGCAGGTGATCAGACAGGATGCTCACATACGTGTCACCGGTCAGAGTCGTATCTAGATGTATTAGGGATCCCATATCACTCCAACTGTACATTCCCCACAACATTACAGAGCCTCCACCAACTTGAAAAATCCCCTGTGTTGACATTCAGAGTCCGTGGGTTCGTGAGGTTGTCTCCATACCCGTACAAGTGCAACCGCTCAATATACTCTGCAACGAGACTCGTCCGACCAGGGAACATGTTTCTAATCATCAACAGTCCAACGTCGATGTTAAAGGACCCAGGCGACGGCGTAAGGCAAGGGTACACGAGTGGACCTTCTGCTCCTAAAGCCCATATCGATGATGTTTCGTTGAATATCGCACGCTGACATGTGCAGCAATTTGCCGAAGGGTTGCACTTTTGTCACGAACGATGCTTTTCAGTCGTCATTGGTCCCGTACTTGCAGGATATTTTTCCGGCCGCAGCGATGTCGGAGATCTGATGTTTTACCGGAGACTTGATATTCATGGTACACTAGTGAAATGGTCGTATGAGAAAATCCCCACTTCATCGCTACCTCGGAGATGCTGTGTACCATCGACCGTGCACCGACCATAACAACACAGTCAAACTCACATCTTGATAACCTGCCGCCCGCATCTCGTGGTCGTGCGGTAGCGTTCTCGCTTCCCACGCCCGGGTTCCCGGGTTCGATTCCCGGCGGGGTCAGGGATTTTCTCTGCCTCGTGATGGCTGGGTGTTGTGTGCTGTCCTTAGGTTAGTTAGGTTTAAGTAGTTCTAAGTTCTAGGGGACTTATGACCACAGCAGTTGAGTCCCATAGTGCTCAGAGCCATTTTTTGATAACCTGCCATTGTAGCAGCAGTAACCGATCTAACAACTGCACCAGAAACTTGTTCTCTTATGTAGGCCTTGCTGACCGTAGCGCCATATTCTGCCTGTTTACATATCTTCATATTTGAAGACGCTTGCATATACACGTTTCATTGGCGCATAAGTGTATATGTTGTAAGACGTCGTGGTCTGCTGACATTCACTGCTTACATATTCTGCCCTCAAAATCATATTCTGCACATCAAGACGCTTCATTCGAACCCAAACTCGATAAGATAAAGTCAATGTTGTATGAATTCATGTAAGCGATATGCAATTAACAAGTGAGCACACCATGGTTGAAATACTCAAGGTTGGTGTACACACATACATTCCAGACACGACGGTCATAGAAGCTTTTAGTTCCAGAGAGAAACCGCACAACGGGACGCAGGTCCCTTCAGAGGATGACCCAGCATATGTCGGCCGGTAACCGCCCATGTAGCGGACAGCGTGGGCCCGAGTGAAAGGGGGGAACAACTCCGAGCTCGGCTTAAAAGCAAATTCCGCTACATTGTGTGGGAGCAGCCAGCCTACGCATTCTTTGCACATAGCACGCAGTTTCAGAGATTTTCACAGGGAGACAGAAAACGCCAAACGCCAATGCTACAGGTTTACGGATTGGTCGCCTTAAACTAAACGTCATTCTCCCGTTTTAGAAGAGCAACGTTGATTGACAGACGATATTTCTGACGCCTTGAGCTGAAGGAATAATGGAAGAGACCAAAAGATATACCCCTTCACGTCTGGCATGGAGAGGCACCGTTCCGTTGTCGTTCTTGGAGCGAGCAACAAGTCTCTCCTCAGTACTTCACTGGGAGAGCACCTCTGTTGAGAGCGAATCGAAGTGCTACTCTATATTGAGTCCTTGCGATTAAGCATTGTTCACTGTGTTGGCCGACACACTTATTGTGCGGTGTGAACAGACAGAGTTATACACTCCTGGAAATTGAAATAAGAACACCGTGAATTCATTGTCCCAGGAAGGGGAAACTTTATTGACACATTCCTGGGGTCAGAAACATCACATGATCACACTGACAGTACCACAGGCACATAGACACAGGCAACAGAGCATGCACAATGTCGGCATTAGTACAGTGTATATCCACCTTTCGCAGCAATGCAGGCTGCTATTCTCCCATGGAGACGATCGTAGAGATGCTGGATGTAGTCCTGTGGAACGGCTTGCCATGCCATTTCCACCTGGCGCCTCAGTTGGACCAGCGTTCGTGCTTGACATGCAGACCGCGTGAGACGACGCTTCATCCAGTCCCAAACATGCTCAATGGGGGACAGATCCGGAGATCTTGCTGGCCAGGGTAGTTGACTTACACCTTCTAGAGCACGTTGGGTGGCACGGGATACATGCGGACGTGCATTGTCCTGTTGGAACAGCAAGTTCCCTTGCCGGTCTAGGAATGGTAGAACGATGGGTTCGATGACGGTTTGGATGTACCGTGCACTATTCAGTGTCCCCTCGACGATCACCAGTGGTGTACGGCCAGTGTAGGAGATCGCTCCCCACACCATGATGCCGGGTGTTGGCCCTGTGTGCCTCGGTCGTATGCAGTCCTGATTGTGGCGCTCACCTGCACGGCGCCAAACACGCATACGACCATCATTGGCACCAAGGCAGAAGCGACTCTCATCGCTGAAGACGACACGTCTCCATTCGTCCCTCCAGTCACGCCTGTCGCGACACCACTGGAGGCGGGCTGCACGATGTTGGGGCGTGAGCGGAAGACGGCCTAACGGTGTGCGGGACCGTAGCCCAGCTTCATGGAGACGGTTGCGAATGGTCCTCGCCGATACCCCAGGAGCAACAGTGTCCCTAATTTGCTGGGAAGTGGCGGTGCGGTCCCCTACGGCACTGCGTAGGATCCTACGGTCTTGGCGTGCATCCGTGCGTCGCTGCGGTCCGGTCCCAGGTCGACGGGCACGTGCACCTTCCGCCGACCACTGGCGACAACATCGATGTACTGTGGAGACCTCACGCCCCACGTGTTGAGCAATTCGGCGGTACGTCCACCCGGCCTCCCGCATGCCCACTATACGCCCTCGCTCAAAGTCCGTCAGCTGCACATACGGTTCACGTCCACGCTGTCGCGGCATGCTACCAGTGTTAAAGACTGCGATGGAGCTCCGTATGCCACGGCAAACTGGCTGACACTGACGGCGGCGGTGCACAAATGCTGCGCAGCTAGCGCCATTCGACGGCCAACACCGCGGTTCCTGGTGTGTCCGCTGTGCCGTGCGTGTGATCATTGCTTGTACAGCCCTCTCGCAGTATCCGGAGCAAGTATGGTGGGTCTGACACACCGGTGTCAATGTGTTCTTTTTTCCATTTCCAGGAGTGTAGTTAAACCCCTGCAAGCGAATTTTGAGTGGCATCATGGTGGACTCGTTATCTGACTGGTGTACCACGCCAATAGTTAGGCTAGGGGCGAATAGGAATCCATGACTTCATCAAGGCATAGGGAGAGTTTGATTGGCGAAGGTCAATCCAGATAGAATGAGAGTTATCTTATTTGTCAGCAGCGAGCGGTGCAGACAGCAGTTATCGCAGCTTATGGTATTGTGCGCTACGGATATAGGGAGCCCCATATTTCCTCCACAACAGTACACTTCACTGCATACCACACACGACAGTCTCGACCGTACCTAGCAACATTCTAAAGGATAATTATTCAAGTTGAGTAGGTGCGCCTCTCAGCCATTTTGCCAAGCCAACAACCATATTAAGCTTTGTATAGAAATTTCATTAGCGAATCCTATCCTTGAGAGGTAACTTCACATTCCGAAAAGAACCAGGATGTAAGTTGTTCAATTCATAACTAAAAGTGCCATTGTGATTTCTCATAATTTTTGCAAAATAAATAATAACTTAGGTTAGTTTCATGTTTTTATTACAGTAACTAGCGCTACTCCAGTACCCAAGAATCCCACTAGTTACATAAGAAATTTTGTGAATTTTTGTGTCATTTCCTTACAGCAGACGACTCCAAAAGATATTTATTGCTGAAAGTTTTTCAGGCATTTCTCTTTAGAACGTAAGGAGCGTCTGTCTGATTTCTGTAGTAGTGTGGGGGTGGAAATTGCATCTTGCAGGAGCCACAGGATAAAGGGTATATCTCAGATTAATCCGTTGCGCAGAATAACAGATCAACCCCACACCTAAGAATGTGTGTGCGATATTTTCAACTGTTACAATCTTTTTAAGTTCTTGTGTTCTTATTCTTCGTTCTCATATCGATTCTTATGTTTAATTTTTACATTTCTCCTTCAGGAAGAGTTGATTCCTTCCCTTGAAGCCGCGCGGGATTAGCCGAGCGGTCTCAGGCACTGCAGTCATGGACTTTGCGGCTGGTCCCGGCGGAGGTTCGAGTCCTCCCTCGGGCTTGGTTGTGTGTGTTTGTCTTTAGGATATTTTAGGTTAAGTAGTGTGTAAGCTTAGGGACTGATGACCTTAGCAGTTAAGTCCCATAAGATTAAAAAAAAATCCCTTGAATGATATCGGTCTTAGAAACACTCGAAACACAGAAATTAAGAACACCATGAACATCTAGCAAAGGCAGGTTCGCTACAATGACATTTTTTTCGTATGAATCTCACTCGGGATGATGATGATGACGGTGGTCATGATTATATTTGGTTTGTGGGGCGCTCCCCATACAAATTCCAAATCTTTCCACTGTCCAGTCTCGCCACTTTCCCGAATGGTGATGAAATGATTAGGACACCACAAACACCCAGTCCCTGGGCGGAGAAAACCCCGACACGCCGGGAATAATCTCATTCGGGAAAAGAACGTCGCTAACATTGCTGAGTATTGCACTGTTTGACAAACCACTCATAACAAATCACTTTTCGGAAAACTGGCGAGTACAACTGATTATGAATCAAGATAAATTACATGAATCCCACCGAAATTTAAATTATATAATGTTTTCATTCATTTATTTCTTTTTTGTGTCTTCAAGTTCATTTGAACCTACGCGTGGTTTTCAGGTAGCGCCTTTCATTCGTAATCAAAACGTCTCCGGTCCCGGGTTCGAGTGCCACCGCCGCTTAAATTTTAATTAACAATCAGCACTGGTGGCCGTAAACTTCCGGCATAAGAAGTCACTTTCATTCTGCCAACGGTCTTGTCAAAGAGGACGGAGGAGTGGACAGGGGTTCAGGGCACTCTCTTGTCCTAGGGGTGGAAAACTGCCTTGAAAGAATCAACAAAGATCAACGGCTTGAGGTCCGCCCCAGTAGCTGAGTGGTCAGCGTGACGGATTGCCGTCCTCCGGGCCCGGGTTCGATTCCCGGCTGGGTCGGAGATTTTCTCCGCTCAGGGACTGGGTGTTGTGTTGTGTTCATCATCATTTCATCCCCATCCGGCGTGCAGGTCGCCCAATGTGGCGCCGAATGTAATAAGACCTGCGCCAAGGCGGCCGGACCTGCCCCGCGTGGGGCCTCCCGGCCAATGACGCCAAACGCTCATTTCCATTTCCAACGGCTTGAGGATGCAGAAGGCAATGGAAACCACTGCATTAAAGGCACGTAACGTCTATCCACAGGACGTGTGGCCTGTAACTGAAGAAGTGTCACGATGATCTGTCCATTGGCAAAAGATTCCGGATTAGTCCCCCTTTCGGATCTTTAATGGCCAGTAGCGTGTCTTCGCTAGCAATTTTTGAGCGGGAATGGTAGTTTTTCTACGCGAAGCTCTAATGCTCTGACAAGGCTTTGTAGTAAATTCGTCACAAATTCCATCTCTGAGCAAAAGAGTGGTGAGTTAATGAATTAGATTACAAACAAACTAAGAACTTGAGTTTCAGATGAAAAACTATGCTCCTGTTGATAGATTAAATTCATTTAATGCCCCTTCTTCACTACAAAGATGGAAATATTGTAGAACAGGCCCTTGCTTGGTTGATTTAGGGGAGGGTACCAAACAGCGAGGTCATTAGTCCCATCGGTTCAGGGAAGGATGGGGAAGGGAATCGGCCGTGCCCTATTAAAGAAAGCATCCCGGCATTTGCCCGAAGTGATTTTGGGAAATCACGTTAAAGCTAAATCAGGGTGGTCGGACGCAGATTTGAACGGTCATCTCCCGAATGCGAATCCAGAGTGCTAATCACTGCTCGACTTCGGACGGTAGAACATGCCCTTAACAGTGCCTAATTTTTGCGGGCAACCATTGCCGTATTTTTTAAGATACAGAACATGGTTTCAACTTACACAAATACATAGTGTAGATTCTGGCAGTTATACTATCCAGGCCTCACAATGCCACATATTGAAACTGTAATTCTTAAACTGGAAGCATTCAATAATGCAAATATGAGTTGAAGGAAAGCAATATCTAAATTTTGTCACGTGTATTCAAGCTGTACAGCCTTTTCTACAACGAGTCCCCTGTACTTTACGAATGCAGTGTCTTTTGGCGGTAACAAGCAGCATCAAGTGACTAAAATTACAAGCGCTTTCGGCAAAGCACTCGTTGGCCAATATCAAGTGATATGACTGCCACTGGGTGGTTGGTACACCCCTTCTATACACTAGCTGCCGGTTGTGATGTCACTGGTGCTCGTGGCATTGCCGTATATGGGCATACGCTGACTCGGCGCTCGATGTGCCCGTTTCCGCCACGCCACTGCTAGGTCCCACGCCATGTTGAGCTGCAGGCCACCTTTCTGTTATTAGTATTTTTATTTCAATGGCTTATTTAATTACGCAGCACCAACAGCCGTTATTGCGAGCCACGACGTAGATTCGTCAAAATTTCATCCGGTGTCCGTTTTCTAAAGCATGTCCAGCTAAAGCAGTTTTCTCGGGATACATTGTGAGTGTGGTCAGTCTTACGTCGGACAAACAGTACGCACTGTGGAACAACACAGGGAGGAGCATGAGAGGCGTTACCATCTACGCTACCCCGAGAAATCTGCTTTAGCTGACCTTGCTTTTTCTGGCATTATCTAATTAAAAAAGCCATTGAAATAAAAATCACCGATAACACAGACGAGAAGGTGACCTGCAGTTCACCACTGCATGGGATGTAGCGATTGTGCGTTTGAAGCGTACACATCAAACGCAATGGCGATGCCACGAGCACCAGTGACGTCAAGGCCGGCAGCTTGTGCATATAAACCGCTTACCAGCAGCCCACTGGCAGTCATACCACTTGACAATGTCCAAGAAGTGTTTGGCCGAAAGATCGTGTAATCATTTGTCGCTGTTGGAAACCGGAGAACTTTTTTATTCATCCACTGCACTATTTTGTGGGTACTGTTCATCTTTTGAGGTGTACCCGTAACTACTTGATCAATCAAAAGAAGTAGATACCGTGTTTTTTCGACTTCAGGGGCAGCGTGGAAGAAGGTTTAGTATGTGTTACAATACCAGTATTGAAACTGTTATACATGGTAGAAAGAAATTAATTATTTCAATATGGAAATTCATTAACGTTAAAGGCCTATTTCCTAATTCACCTGAACGCCAATATGGCAAGCTTGTGTTGCGTATTTTTAGTGATACGACAGTTGTTGCTTTGGACAAATTATGATCCAAGAAATGAATTGGAAACTAGGAAAATAATGGCACATTGTCTGAAATTTTGTGTAATTATATTTAATCAGTTTTTTTGGAGTTACGAACATCAGATTTTTTTAACCAGGGAGTACTCTAAATAGCGTGTGGAAAATCTAGTAACATTTGCAATAATTTATGTACTGTTACCGTAAGAATGAAACTATAGATAAATGCTTAGTGACGTACTGTTCATATCAAAATAACATTTCGAATTGCTACGTATTTCAGAAATCTTTGAGTCTTTGTCGCTCTTTTCAGTTTTAATTAGAGTTACTCAAGCACATTGACAAGGTCAAAATATTGTAAAGTAAGGGTTACTAATAATTAAAATCGCTCTGGTTATTATGCCGCGTCATTGCTAAAAACTAACAACAATAATAAACTAAAACCGACGTTTCGGCCGAATTGCAACGACCTTCCTCAGGGCACGATTGGTTATACATGGGGATAGGTGCTTCTATTTATTACAGACTATCGATGTCTGACGTCACTGTTGTAAAACTTTCAATTGGCCCTTTAATAGCATTGGCTAGTCATGGGGTAAGGGAAGATGGAAGGAAAGAGGCTATTCGTGGATGTCCATGTCTACAACGATTGGTAGCTGTCCGCCAACCACCGTTCGGCTTCTGGTCGGCAAGTTTTCCTCCTGGTGTGCGCGGAAGTGGACTGACAGTTGCTCTACAGCTGTTTGTGCAGATACGTCCGTGTCCCGTGTAGCTTCTGCCCCGCGACCGCTCGCGGCCCGTTGGACTGGGATGGCCGGCAGCCAGGACGCCGGAAGTTTGTAGCCATCTTCTCTGTTGATGTTGTCAGGCTGCTTAATAATTTCGATCGCTTCCAGTATTTTACGTTCTCGCATCCACGGTGCTTTCGCCAGTACTCGGGCTTCCTGGAACCTGATAGGTTGTCCACAGTCACGGTGGTGTTCCGCTATCGCCGATTTATTATGTTGTTGTAATCGTACATAGCGTTCGTGTTGTGCTACTCGTAAGCTGACAGGTCTCCCTGTTTCTCCTATGTAGGCAGCTCCGTACTCACACCGTAGTTCGTAAACACCTGTAGTGTTTAGATTGTTGACTACATCCTTGGTGGAACCTATCATTTCGTGGATCCTGTGACTGCTTCGAAAAATCGGTCTGAAACATCGTCGGCGGATGACGTTGCCTAGCCGTTCACTGACGCCTTTTACATATGGTAAGCGTACCAGTGGAAGCTTCTCTTCTTTGCCTTCTTCTCGTATTCTGCTTCCTTTGGTTTTAGCTACCTTCCTTACGATGTTGTCATCATAGCCGTTGGCACGAAACGTGTGTTGTAGCTCCTTCAATTCATCTTTGATGTTATTTTCATCGCTTATCTGGTAGGCTCGGGCAGTTAACGTATGCAGAACAGAATACTTTTGAGCTGGGGGGTGGTGGCTCTTCGCGTGCAGGTACCGATTAGTGTGCGTTGGTTTCCGGTACACTCTGTGTCCCAGTTTACCTTCGGCAGCTCTGTCTACTTCCACATCCAGAAATGGCAAGCTACCATTGTTTTCAGTCTCATGTGTGAACTTTATATTTTTGTACAGGCTGTTTAAGTGCTGGAGGAAATTTCCCAATTCCGCTTCACCATGAGGCCAGATAACGAATGTGTCGTCGACATATCTAAGCCAACAACTGGGACGCAACCGAGCAGAAGCTAGGGTCGTTTGCTCAAAGACGTCCATGAAGATGTCCGCAGCTAAAGGGGAGAGTGGGGAACCATCTAACTGTTCGTAATATTTTCCCCGCCAGGTGAAGTACATAGATGATAGGCATGAGCGCACCAGATCGCAGTTATCTGGTGCGATCCGATCCTGTAGAATGCGCATTGTCTCCTCAATAGGTACGTTAGTGAAGAGAGACTTGATGTCAAAACTGACCATAATGTCAGATGGCTTTATTCGCTGTTCCCTAATCAGTTGTATGAAGTGGGAAGAGTCTTTCACGTAGGAGTCTATTTGTCCCACAAGACGGCGCATCTTAGGTGCCAGATGTTTCGCAACATAATACGTAGGTGAATCTATTCTGTTCACTATGGGCCTCAGTGGATAACCCTCCTTATGGAGCTTAGGTACTCCGTAGATACTAGGAGGAACAGGCACCTTGGTGATTAATCTCTTGGCTGTGTCAGGATCAATTTTCGAGTCCTTCACAAGGGCCTTCGTATTTCTGCCTATTCTCGCCGTTGGGTCACTCCTTAGTACTCTGTAAATGGGATCGTTTAGCAGTTCGTCTATCTTCTTTTCATATTGAGAAGTGTCCATCAGAACTGTAGCGTATCCTTTGTCAACAAGGATAGGCAGAAATACGAAGGCCCTCGTAAAGGACTCGAGAATTGATCCTGATACAGCCAAGAGACCAATCACCAAGGCGCCTGTTCCTCCTAGAATCTACGGAGTACCTAAGCTCCATAAGGAGGGTTATCCGCTGAGGCCCATAGTGAACGGAATAGATTCACCTACGTATTACGTTGCGAAACATCTGCCATCTAAGTTACGCCGTCTTGTGGCACTTAAATAGCCTGTACAAAAATATAAAGTTCACACATGAGACTGAAAACAATGATATCTTGCCATTTCTAGATGTGGAAGTATACAGAGCTGCCGAAGGTAAAGTGGAACACAAAGTGTACCGGAAACCAACGCACAATAATCGGTGCCTGCACGCGGAGAGCACCCACCACCCAGCTCAAAAGTATTCTGTTCTGCATACGTTAACTGCTCGAGCCTACCGGATAAGCGATGAAAATAACATCAAAGAAGAATTAAAGGAGCTACAACACACTTTTCGTGCCAATAGCTATGATGACAACATCATAAGAAAGGTAGCTAAAACCAAAGGGAGCAGAACACGAGAAGAAGGCAAAGAAGAGAAGCTTTCACTGGTACACTTACCGTATGTAAAAGACGTCAGTGTACGGCTAGGCAACGTTTCAGACAGATTTCTCGAAGCAGTCACAGGATCCACGAAATGATAGGTTCCACCAAGGATGTAGTCAACAATCTTAACACTGCAGGTGTTTACGAACTACGCTGTGAGTGCAGAGCTGCCTACATAGGAGAAACAGGGAGACCTGTCAGCTTACGAGTAGCACAACACGAACGCTATGTACGATTACAACAACATAATAAATCGGTCTAGGAATGGTAGAACGATGGGTTCGATGACGGTTTGGATGTACCGTGCACTATTCAGTGTCCCCTCGACGATCACCAGTGGTGTACGGCCAGTGTAGGAGATCGCTCCCCACACCATGATGCCGGGTGTTGGCCCTGTGTGCCTCGGTCGTATGCAGTCCTGATTGTGGCGCTCACCTGCACGGCGCCAAACACGCATACGACCATCATTGGCACCAAGGCAGAAGCGACTCTCATCGCTGAAGACGACACGTCTCCATTCGTCCCTCCAGTCACGCCTGTCGCGACACCACTGGAGGCGGGCTGCACGATGTTGGGGCGTGAGCGGAAGACGGCCTAACGGTGTGCGGGACCGTAGCCCAGCTTCATGGAGACGGTTGCGAATGGTCCTCGCCGATACCCCAGGAGCAACAGTGTCCCTAATTTGCTGGGAAGTGGCGGTGCGGTCCCCTACGGCACTGCGTAGGATCCTACGGTCTTGGCGTGCATCCGTGCGTCGCTGCGGTCCGGTCCCAGGTCGACGGGCACGTGCACCTTCCGCCGACCACTGGCGACAACATCGATGTACTGTGGAGACCTCACGCCCCACGTGTTGAGCAATTCGGCGGTACGTCCACCCGGCCTCCCGCATGCCCACTATACGCCCTCGCTCAAAGTCCGTCAGCTGCACATACGGTTCACGTCCACGCTGTCGCGGCATGCTACCAGTGTTAAAGACTGCGATGGAGCTCCGTATGCCACGGCAAACTGGCTGACACTGACGGCGGCGGTGCACAAATGCTGCGCAGCTAGCGCCATTCGACGGCCAACACCGCGGTTCCTGGTGTGTCCGCTGTGCCGTGCGTGTGATCATTGCTTGTACAGCCCTCTCGCAGTATCCGGAGCAAGTATGGTGGGTCTGACACACCGGTGTCAATGTGTTCTTTTTTCCATTTCCAGGAGTGTAGTTAAACCCCTGCAAGCGAATTTTGAGTGGCATCATGGTGGACTCGTTATCTGACTGGTGTACCACGCCAATAGTTAGGCTAGGGGCGAATAGGAATCCATGACTTCATCAAGGCATAGGGAGAGTTTGATTGGCGAAGGTCAATCCAGATAGAATGAGAGTTATCTTATTTGTCAGCAGCGAGCGGTGCAGACAGCAGTTATCGCAGCTTATGGTATTGTGCGCTACGGATATAGGGAGCCCCATATTTCCTCCACAACAGTACACTTCACTGCATACCACACACGACAGTCTCGACCGTACCTAGCAACATTCTAAAGGATAATTATTCAAGTTGAGTAGGTGCGCCTCTCAGCCATTTTGCCAAGCCAACAACCATATTAAGCTTTGTATAGAAATTTCATTAGCGAATCCTATCCTTGAGAGGTAACTTCACATTCCGAAAAGAACCAGGATGTAAGTTGTTCAATTCATAACTAAAAGTGCCATTGTGATTTCTCATAATTTTTGCAAAATAAATAATAACTTAGGTTAGTTTCATGTTTTTATTACAGTAACTAGCGCTACTCCAGTACCCAAGAATCCCACTAGTTACATAAGAAATTTTGTGAATTTTTGTGTCATTTCCTTACAGCAGACGACTCCAAAAGATATTTATTGCTGAAAGTTTTTCAGGCATTTCTCTTTAGAACGTAAGGAGCGTCTGTCTGATTTCTGTAGTAGTGTGGGGGTGGAAATTGCATCTTGCAGGAGCCACAGGATAAAGGGTATATCTCAGATTAATCCGTTGCGCAGAATAACAGATCAACCCCACACCTAAGAATGTGTGTGCGATATTTTCAACTGTTACAATCTTTTTAAGTTCTTGTGTTCTTATTCTTCGTTCTCATATCGATTCTTATGTTTAATTTTTACATTTCTCCTTCAGGAAGAGTTGATTCCTTCCCTTGAAGCCGCGCGGGATTAGCCGAGCGGTCTCAGGCACTGCAGTCATGGACTTTGCGGCTGGTCCCGGCGGAGGTTCGAGTCCTCCCTCGGGCTTGGTTGTGTGTGTTTGTCTTTAGGATATTTTAGGTTAAGTAGTGTGTAAGCTTAGGGACTGATGACCTTAGCAGTTAAGTCCCATAAGATTAAAAAAAAATCCCTTGAATGATATCGGTCTTAGAAACACTCGAAACACAGAAATTAAGAACACCATGAACATCTAGCAAAGGCAGGTTCGCTACAATGACATTTTTTTCGTATGAATCTCACTCGGGATGATGATGATGACGGTGGTCATGATTATATTTGGTTTGTGGGGCGCTCCCCATACAAATTCCAAATCTTTCCACTGTCCAGTCTCGCCACTTTCCCGAATGGTGATGAAATGATTAGGACACCACAAACACCCAGTCCCTGGGCGGAGAAAACCCCGACACGCCGGGAATAATCTCATTCGGGAAAAGAACGTCGCTAACATTGCTGAGTATTGCACTGTTTGACAAACCACTCATAACAAATCACTTTTCGGAAAACTGGCGAGTACAACTGATTATGAATCAAGATAAATTACATGAATCCCACCGAAATTTAAATTATATAATGTTTTCATTCATTTATTTCTTTTTTGTGTCTTCAAGTTCATTTGAACCTACGCGTGGTTTTCAGGTAGCGCCTTTCATTCGTAATCAAAACGTCTCCGGTCCCGGGTTCGAGTGCCACCGCCGCTTAAATTTTAATTAACAATCAGCACTGGTGGCCGTAAACTTCCGGCATAAGAAGTCACTTTCATTCTGCCAACGGTCTTGTCAAAGAGGACGGAGGAGTGGACAGGGGTTCAGGGCACTCTCTTGTCCTAGGGGTGGAAAACTGCCTTGAAAGAATCAACAAAGATCAACGGCTTGAGGTCCGCCCCAGTAGCTGAGTGGTCAGCGTGACGGATTGCCGTCCTCCGGGCCCGGGTTCGATTCCCGGCTGGGTCGGAGATTTTCTCCGCTCAGGGACTGGGTGTTGTGTTGTGTTCATCATCATTTCATCCCCATCCGGCGTGCAGGTCGCCCAATGTGGCGCCGAATGTAATAAGACCTGCGCCAAGGCGGCCGGACCTGCCCCGCGTGGGGCCTCCCGGCCAATGACGCCAAACGCTCATTTCCATTTCCAACGGCTTGAGGATGCAGAAGGCAATGGAAACCACTGCATTAAAGGCACGTAACGTCTATCCACAGGACGTGTGGCCTGTAACTGAAGAAGTGTCACGATGATCTGTCCATTGGCAAAAGATTCCGGATTAGTCCCCCTTTCGGATCTTTAATGGCCAGTAGCGTGTCTTCACTAGCAATTTTTGAGCGGGAATGGTAGTTTTTCTACGCGAAGCTCTAATGCTCTGACAAGGCTTTGTAGTAAATTCGTCACAAATTCCATCTCTGAGCAAAAGAGTGGTGAGTTAATGAATTAGATTACAAACAAACTAAGAACTTGAGTTTCAGATGAAAAACTATGCTCCTGTTGATAGATTAAATTCATTTAATGCCCCTTCTTCACTACAAAGATGGAAATATTGTAGAACAGGCCCTTGCTTGGTTGATTTAGGGGAGGGTACCAAACAGCGAGGTCATTAGTCCCATCGGTTCAGGGAAGGATGGGGAAGGGAATCGGCCGTGCCCTATTAAAGAAAGCATCCCGGCATTTGCCCGAAGTGATTTTGGGAAATCACGTTAAAGCTAAATCAGGGTGGTCGGACGCAGATTTGAACGGTCATCTCCCGAATGCGAATCCAGAGTGCTAATCACTGCTCGACTTCGGACGGTAGAACATGCCCTTAACAGTGCCTAATTTTTGCGGGCAACCATTGCCGTATTTTTTAAGATACAGAACATGGTTTCAACTTACACAAATACATAGTGTAGATTCTGGCAGTTATACTATCCAGGCCTCACAATGCCACATATTGAAACTGTAATTCTTAAACTGGAAGCATTCAATAATGCAAATATGAGTTGAAGGAAAGCAATATCTAAATTTTGTCACGTGTATTCAAGCTGTACAGCCTTTTCTACAACGAGTCCCCTGTACTTTACGAATGCAGTGTCTTTTGGCGGTAACAAGCAGCATCAAGTGACTAAAATTACAAGCGCTTTCGGCAAAGCACTCGTTGGCCAATATCAAGTGATATGACTGCCACTGGGTGGTTGGTACACCCCTTCTATACACTAGCTGCCGGTTGTGATGTCACTGGTGCTCGTGGCATTGCCGTATATGGGCATACGCTGACTCGGCGCTCGATGTGCCCGTTTCCGCCACGCCACTGCTAGGTCCCACGCCATGTTGAGCTGCAGGCCACCTTTCTGTTATTAGTATTTTTATTTCAATGGCTTATTTAATTACGCAGCACCAACAGCCGTTATTGCGAGCCACGACGTAGATTCGTCAAAATTTCATCCGGTGTCCGTTTTCTAAAGCATGTCCAGCTAAAGCAGTTTTCTCGGGATACATTGTGAGTGTGGTCAGTCTTACGTCGGACAAACAGTACGCACTGTGGAACAACACAGGGAGGAGCATGAGAGGCGTTACCATCTACGCTACCCCGAGAAATCTGCTTTAGCTGACCTTGCTTTTTCTGGCATTATCTAATTAAAAAAGCCATTGAAATAAAAATCACCGATAACACAGACGAGAAGGTGACCTGCAGTTCACCACTGCATGGGATGTAGCGATTGTGCGTTTGAAGCGTACACATCAAACGCAATGGCGATGCCACGAGCACCAGTGACGTCAAGGCCGGCAGCTTGTGCATATAAACCGCTTACCAGCAGCCCACTGGCAGTCATACCACTTGACAATGTCCAAGAAGTGTTTGGCCGAAAGATCGTGTAATCATTTGTCGCTGTTGGAAACCGGAGAACTTTTTTATTCATCCACTGCACTATTTTGTGGGTACTGTTCATCTTTTGAGGTGTACCCGTAACTACTTGATCAATCAAAAGAAGTAGATACCGTGTTTTTTCGACTTCAGGGGCAGCGTGGAAGAAGGTTTAGTATGTGTTACAATACCAGTATTGAAACTGTTATACATGGTAGAAAGAAATTAATTATTTCAATATGGAAATTCATTAACGTTAAAGGCCTATTTCCTAATTCACCTGAACGCCAATATGGCAAGCTTGTGTTGCGTATTTTTAGTGATACGACAGTTGTTGCTTTGGACAAATTATGATCCAAGAAATGAATTGGAAACTAGGAAAATAATGGCACATTGTCTGAAATTTTGTGTAATTATATTTAATCAGTTTTTTTGGAGTTACGAACATCAGATTTTTTTAACCAGGGAGTACTCTAAATAGCGTGTGGAAAATCTAGTAACATTTGCAATAATTTATGTACTGTTACCGTAAGAATGAAACTATAGATAAATGCTTAGTGACGTACTGTTCATATCAAAATAACATTTCGAATTGCTACGTATTTCAGAAATCTTTGAGTCTTTGTCGCTCTTTTCAGTTTTAATTAGAGTTACTCAAGCACATTGACAAGGTCAAAATATTGTAAAGTAAGGGTTACTAATAATTAAAATCGCTCTGGTTATTATGCCGCGTCATTGCTAAAAACTAACAACAATAATAAACTAAAACCGACGTTTCGGCCGAATTGCAACGACCTTCCTCAGGGCACGATTGGTTATACATGGGGATAGGTGCTTCTATTTATTACAGACTATCGATGTCTGACGTCACTGTTGTAAAACTTTCAATTGGCCCTTTAATAGCATTGGCTAGTCATGGGGTAAGGGAAGATGGAAGGAAAGAGGCTATTCGTGGATGTCCATGTCTACAACGATTGGTAGCTGTCCGCCAACCACCGTTCGGCTTCTGGTCGGCAAGTTTTCCTCCTGGTGTGCGCGGAAGTGGACTGACAGTTGCTCTACAGCTGTTTGTGCAGATACGTCCGTGTCCCGTGTAGCTTCTGCCCCGCGACCGCTCGCGGCCCGTTGGACTGGGATGGCCGGCAGCCAGGACGCCGGAAGTTTGTAGCCATCTTCTCTGTTGATGTTGTCAGGCTGCTTAATAATTTCGATCGCTTCCAGTATTTTACGTTCTCGCATCCACGGTGCTTTCGCCAGTACTCGGGCTTCCTGGAACCTGATAGGTTGTCCACAGTCACGGTGGTGTTCCGCTATCGCCGATTTATTATGTTGTTGTAATCGTACATAGCGTTCGTGTTGTGCTACTCGTAAGCTGACAGGTCTCCCTGTTTCTCCTATGTAGGCAGCTCCGTACTCACACCGTAGTTCGTAAACACCTGTAGTGTTTAGATTGTTGACTACATCCTTGGTGGAACCTATCATTTCGTGGATCCTGTGACTGCTTCGAAAAATCGGTCTGAAACATCGTCGGCGGATGACGTTGCCTAGCCGTTCACTGACGCCTTTTACATATGGTAAGCGTACCAGTGGAAGCTTCTCTTCTTTGCCTTCTTCTCGTATTCTGCTTCCTTTGGTTTTAGCTACCTTCCTTACGATGTTGTCATCATAGCCGTTGGCACGAAACGTGTGTTGTAGCTCCTTCAATTCATCTTTGATGTTATTTTCATCGCTTATCTGGTAGGCTCGGGCAGTTAACGTATGCAGAACAGAATACTTTTGAGCTGGGGGGTGGTGGCTCTTCGCGTGCAGGTACCGATTAGTGTGCGTTGGTTTCCGGTACACTCTGTGTCCCAGTTTACCTTCGGCAGCTCTGTCTACTTCCACATCCAGAAATGGCAAGCTACCATTGTTTTCAGTCTCATGTGTGAACTTTATATTTTTGTACAGGCTGTTTAAGTGCTGGAGGAAATTTCCCAATTCCGCTTCACCATGAGGCCAGATAACGAATGTGTCGTCGACATATCTAAGCCAACAACTGGGACGCAACCGAGCAGAAGCTAGGGTCGTTTGCTCAAAGACGTCCATGAAGATGTCCGCAGCTAAAGGGGAGAGTGGGGAACCATCTAACTGTTCGTAATATTTTCCCCGCCAGGTGAAGTACATAGATGATAGGCATGAGCGCACCAGATCGCAGTTATCTGGTGCGATCCGATCCTGTAGAATGCGCATTGTCTCCTCAATAGGTACGTTAGTGAAGAGAGACTTGATGTCAAAACTGACCATAATGTCAGATGGCTTTATTCGCTGTTCCCTAATCAGTTGTATGAAGTGGGAAGAGTCTTTCACGTAGGAGTCTATTTGTCCCACAAGACGGCGCATCTTAGGTGCCAGATGTTTCGCAACATAATACGTAGGTGAATCTATTCTGTTCACTATGGGCCTCAGTGGATAACCCTCCTTATGGAGCTTAGGTACTCCGTAGATACTAGGAGGAACAGGCACCTTGGTGATTAATCTCTTGGCTGTGTCAGGATCAATTTTCGAGTCCTTCACAAGGGCCTTCGTATTTCTGCCTATTCTCGCCGTTGGGTCACTCCTTAGTACTCTGTAAATGGGATCGTTTAGCAGTTCGTCTATCTTCTTTTCATATTGAGAAGTGTCCATCAGAACTGTAGCGTATCCTTTGTCAACAAGGATAGGCAGAAATACGAAGGCCCTCGTAAAGGACTCGAGAATTGATCCTGATACAGCCAAGAGACCAATCACCAAGGCGCCTGTTCCTCCTAGAATCTACGGAGTACCTAAGCTCCATAAGGAGGGTTATCCGCTGAGGCCCATAGTGAACGGAATAGATTCACCTACGTATTACGTTGCGAAACATCTGCCATCTAAGTTACGCCGTCTTGTGGCACTTAAATAGCCTGTACAAAAATATAAAGTTCACACATGAGACTGAAAACAATGATATCTTGCCATTTCTAGATGTGGAAGTATACAGAGCTGCCGAAGGTAAAGTGGAACACAAAGTGTACCGGAAACCAACGCACAATAATCGGTGCCTGCACGCGGAGAGCACCCACCACCCAGCTCAAAAGTATTCTGTTCTGCATACGTTAACTGCTCGAGCCTACCGGATAAGCGATGAAAATAACATCAAAGAAGAATTAAAGGAGCTACAACACACTTTTCGTGCCAATAGCTATGATGACAACATCATAAGAAAGGTAGCTAAAACCAAAGGGAGCAGAACACGAGAAGAAGGCAAAGAAGAGAAGCTTTCACTGGTACACTTACCGTATGTAAAAGACGTCAGTGTACGGCTAGGCAACGTTTCAGACAGATTTCTCGAAGCAGTCACAGGATCCACGAAATGATAGGTTCCACCAAGGATGTAGTCAACAATCTTAACACTGCAGGTGTTTACGAACTACGCTGTGAGTGCAGAGCTGCCTACATAGGAGAAACAGGGAGACCTGTCAGCTTACGAGTAGCACAACACGAACGCTATGTACGATTACAACAACATAATAAATCGGCGATAGCGGAACACCACCGTGACTGTGGACAACCTATCAGGTTCCAGGAAGCCCGAATACTGGCGAAAGAATCGTGGTTGCGAGAACGCAAAATACGAGAGGCGATCGAAATTATTAAGCAGCCTGACAACATCAACAGAGAAGATGGCTACAAAGTCCCGGCGTCCTGGCTGCCGGCCATCCCAGTCCAACGGGCCGCGAGCCGTCGCGGGGCAGAAGCTACACGGAACATGGACGTATCTGCACAAACAGCTGTAGACCAATTGTCAGTCCACTTCCGCGCACACCAGGAGGAAAACTTGCCGACCAGAAGCCGAACGGTGGTTGGCGGACAGCTACCAATCGTTGTAGACATGGACATCCACGAATAGCCTCTTTCCTTCCATCTTCCCTTACCCCATGACTAGCCAATGCTATTAAAGGGCCAATTGAAAGTTTTACAACAGTGACGTCAGACATCGATAGTCTGTAATAAATAGAAGCGCCTATCTCCATGCAAAACCGTATACGCCTCCCGTCCCCCATGCGGATCCTCTATGACCTCATTCCTTTCCCCCATCTGCTCCTATTCTTCGAAAATATCCGTATACTCTACACCTCCCGCCGTCTTGATCCCCCTCATCCCGTGGTTGCTCCTCTCCTCTCCTATCCCCGCCCCCTGCCACGTCTTCAGTGTTGTGTCCCCCCTACCCTCCATCTCTACACCCTTCATCTCCTTTCCCAAGGTGGCTTCCATCAACTCCCCCTCCCGGATGATGCCCTGTCTCCCTCCATTTATCCCTCCTATCAACTCTGATCCTCACTCCCCCTCATTTCCTCTGTCCTTTTCCTGGGCTCCGTCCCCCCCTTCCATACTCTTTTTTCCCCACCTACCCTCTCTCTGCCCCCCTTCTCTCCCCCGTGTCCTTTTGCATTTCCCTCCTCTGCCTTTTCCCATTCCCTCTCGCGTCTGCCCTGCCCCCCCCCCCCTATGAGTCCTTTGCCTCCTTTGGTTCCCCCCTTTCGGTTTTCCTCTGCTCCCTCCTTGTTTTCCCCCTCATCTGTCCAGGTCCCCCTCCACCCAGCCCCCATCTGCCCTTGGCTAGGGTGTGTCATCTTTGTGCCGACATTTTAGGCCGTTGCAATTCGGCCTAAACGTTGTTTTTAGTTTATTATTGTTGTTACTTTTTAGCAATGATGCGGCGTAATACCCAGAAGACTTTTAATCATTGTGACACATTCTCATATAAGGGTCACTAAATTTGAAATTTGCATCTGTGATCAGCATGAGTGAAGGATATTACGAAAAGGTTCTGTTTGCTTTCGGAGTTGTAGTTTGCAAAATTTGAACAATTTTAAGTCTGGAAGGAGAAGTTTTAATGTTTACGGATGTATTTATCAAATCGCAAAACCTGTAGTTTGTCATGAAAGTGTTAAATGTGTGTGCCTCTGTGGAATAATACGTGACGCAGAGCCTACCAAACATCCTGGCACTGCAGGCGCCTCTTCATGACATGACGTCACTAAACGCGATGAGAGGCCTTGTTCCTAGGCGGCGTTGCTTCTGCAGAGGAGAGGAGAGGAGCCTGCAGCACTGATGAACTGTGGAGCTTCTATTCCGCAATTATTTTATCACTGTTTTTAATGCGATATTTTTCTTTCACATAACATGTGAAGGTAACGTCTTATGTAGCCTCTACTGAAACTTAATAAAGTAGTAACAGTCCTTGCTGTTACCTGTTTACAGAACTTGGTGATACTCGTCACTAGACACGGAAACGAAGTCAATACAGCTTCTATTAACAACCGAACCGTGATATGCAGCACTAATGATCAACATTTTGGTAAACGATTGTTTGCCTGTGATTCAAAGCTGTCAACATTGTACTGTAAAAGTTGAGCATCATAGTTCCAGCACTGCAAACCTAGCAGTGATAAAATCATGATCTTAGAATAACAGATATTTGTAATAAAGCTTTTACATTCACTACACCTTTGTTTTGTGGCTCGATCATGAAATTGAAAAGTGGTTCAACTCCTGACAGACAAAACGGTACTGTGTCGAAGTGACCTTTCCACGTCTCAAATTATTTTGTACTGTTTGTAGTTAATACTTACTGATGCTCTATCGGAATTCATATGATTTGGTAAAAAAGAACACATCACTGCTTCCAAATATAAAAGCAAAAATTGTGATTGCTTACACAACTGTATTGAAATGAAGATTAACGTTCCATTGGACATCCATTAATAAATCGAATGGGAAACCATAATATTTTGCCAATTTAAGAAAACAAAATCTAACAAGTGACCCCTTTAGTGCGAGGTCGAAAGTCCAATCTTTAGTGCTATTTGAAAGTGTTGTGTTAACAATTACGACATAAAAGTATTAGCTGCTAATTACTCACCAAGTTCATCAGGAGGGTGACAGAGAATGCGTCTGAGAGGTACAGAGGTCAGTCTTTTACGGGATGTACGTATTACACTTCACAAAATGAACGTCGTCGACAAGAAATGTTCAAAATAACCTATTAGGTTGCACCATGAACACCGAATGAAAAATGGCGTGCCACAGCGATCATAAAGGATCGCACCATCAAGTTCGAACGCGAACTCCTGAACAGTTACAAGCCAAACAGGACGTTCAGCTAGGTATCCATTCTTAAATAATGCATATAAAATCATATTGGGGTAAAGGGGTGATGAGAACTGATGGAATATGATGGCATGCAACCGAATGCGAAACAATCTGTCGTGGAGCTTATCGTGAAACATGCTATCCCGTAAGGCGTAGCTGCAGGTAGTGCGATAATATATTTTATAAGCACAGAAAAAACAAACTACCACAGACTGAATTTATCCAGTTGTTTTAGTTGGTATGAATTGCAATGTCACGCCGCGTGGAGTGGCCGCGCGGTTAAGAGACGGCATGTCACTGACTAAACGGCTCCTCCCGCCGGAGATTCGAGTCCTCCCTAGGGCATGGGTGTGTGTGTTGTTCCTACCATAGATTAGTTTAAGTTTGTTTAAGTAGTGTGTAAGTCTAGGGAACGATGACCTCTGCAGTTTGGCGCCTTAAGAACTCACACACATTTGAACATTTTTTTGCAATGTCACGTACTTTTCAGGAGGGATAGTCTGTTGAAAGAAGTATGATTTTTGTACGCAGACGATTATTCAAGCAAAAGTAAGTTATTTTGACCAGCTTTCAGCCAAAAGCAGTGCTCATACCGTAGCTGTAGGTCTCTTATGCCCGTTTTCCCACTCCTGCTTGTTGTGACGTAAATATTCCCTACTTCCCTTGCAAGATCACGCACACGAGAAAGAATCGTACGGGAAGAGCACCCCCAACATCTCACAGCTCAGTAAATGCCTTTCCAGCATGCGTTAAGGTAATGATGTTAACAACTCTGGCCGGCTGGGGTGGCCAAGCGGTTCTAGGCGCTACAGTCTGGAACCGCGCGACCGCTACGGTCGCAGGTTCGAATCCTGCCTCGGGCATGGATGTGTGTGATGTCCTTAGGTTAATTAGGTTTAAGTAGTTCTAAGTTCTAGGGGACTGATGACCTCACATGTTAAGTCCCATAGTGCTCAAAGCCATTTGAACCATTTTGATACAATTCTCTCGGTACCTTTAATTTCCTGGGTTCCTTTCATATGCATTTCCTCTCCAAATCGCGAATTGTCGGAGTTGAAAACAAATTCCTTACTGAACGATCGGATAATCTTTTTACCTCATTTACAAATTGTCGAGCCGATTCCGGAGTTTGCCGCGCGACGTCAAGTTGATGCTTTGTTTGTAATGTCATTATCTTATGTACTTCATTTCTGTAGTACTGAAGTTATCCATTACTTCCCTCTAAATCACTGTAACCTATGTATCGCGCAATTTGATTTTCATTACGCAGTAGGTCACTATAACCGAGTCCTGAAAATTGTATCGAACTTCTTGGAAACGGGCAAACAGCAGTTTTGGTAACGAGTGAACCTTGTCCTCCCTTTAATATCCGTAGTGTTTTTTATGCACTACGCGGTCATATTGCTGCTAACTTATTCAAAATTGTCCGCAGCTCGTGGTCGTGCGGTAGCGTTCTCGCTTCACACGCCCGGGTTCCCGGGTTCGATTCCCGGCGGGGTCAGGGATTTTCTCTGCCTCGTGATGACTGGGTGTTGTGTGATGTCCTTAGGTTAGTTAGGTTTAAGGAGTTCTAAGTTCTAGGGGACTGATGACCATAGGTGTTAAGTCCTATAGTGCTCAGAGCCATTTTTTATTCGAAATCTGTTCATAATTGTTTTTTTTTACTATGCTGCGGATGATCTTCTATGTACATAATTCCGTTCAGTACCCGCTCCTTGGACAACGATTGTACTTTACTACGCTTCAGTGGAACAGGATCTATGGCTCACTGCCACCAAGGATGATGAAGTACATAGCTCGGCAGCTGTTTCAGTATCACTTTCACTTGCTAAGCACATGTTTTCATTCATTGTACACTGCCGTGCGTGTAGTACACCACACACTCCACTGACTCATCTTGGAGAAGCGCTAATATTTCATCTGCCACTTCCTTCTCACTCTGCGAAATTCCTTGAGTTCCCTGCAGATGAAATGTCAACTTGGACAAGTGTTGTTATAGATATAATGCGATGTTTGCTTCATTTATCGTTGCCATTGCTCTGCTCTTTATCAACACCACTAGCACTATATCACTGTTGTGAGCTACTCGTCGACTAATCAGTTCAACCACGCTCCGTAGCCTCATGCTGTGTTCGCCATTGGATACCTCCAGTCCCGCCCCTATTGTCATTAAAATCTTAACTCCGCCCGAACTGGCCATAAAGGCCCAACGGTACCGACCGGCCACCGTGTCATACTCAGCCCATAGGCGTCACTGGATGCGGACATGGAGGGTCATGTGGTCAACACACCGCTTTCCCGGCCGTATGTCAGTCTGCGAGACCGGAGTCGCTACTTCTGAATCAAGTAGCTCCTCACTTTCCTCGAAAGGGCTGAGTGCAGTCCGCTTGCCAACAACGCTCGGCAGACCGGACGGGTTACCCGTCCAAGTGCTAGCCCAGCTCACCAGCGGTTAACTTCGGTGATCCGATGGGAACCAGTTTTACCACTGCGGCAAGACCGTTCCTGTTGCCATTAGCAGCCAATACATCCACATCTGCATCTACATCTACATGATTACTCTGCAATTCACATTTAAGTGCTTGACAGAGGGTTCATCGAACCACAATCATACTATCTCCCTCCCATTCCACTCCCGAACAGCGCGCGGGAAAAACGAACACCTAAACCTTTCTGTTAGAGCTCTGATTTCTCTTATTTTATTTTGATGATCATTCCTACCTATCTAGGTTGGGCTCAACAAAATATTTTCGCATTCGGAAGAGAAAGTTGGTGACTGAAATTTCGTAAATAGATCTCGCCGCGACGAAAAACGTCTTTGCTTTAATGACTTCTATCTCAAATCGCGTATCATATCTGCTACACTCTCTCCCCTATTACGTGATAATACAAAACGAGCTGCACTTTTTGCACCCTTTCGATGTCCTCCGTCAATCCCACCTGGTAAGGATCCCACACAGCGCAGCAATATTCTAACAGAGGACGAACGAGTGTAGTGTAAGCTGTCTCTTTAGTGGACTTGTTGCATCTTCTAAGTGTCCTGCCAATGAAACGCAACCTTTGGCTCGCCTTCCCCACAGTATTATCTATGTGGTCTTTCCAACTGAAGTTGTTCGTAATTTTTACACCCAGGTACTTAGTTGAATTGACAGCCTTGAGAATTGTACTACTTATCGAGTAATCGAATTCCAAAAGATTTCTTTTGGAACTCATGTGGATCACCTCACACTTTTCGTTATTTAGGGTCAACTTCCACCTGCCACACCATACAGCAGACTGTGGTTGCATGTCGGACAATATGTGAGGCGTCGAATGCTGTAAATATCAATGGTCTTTTGTAACGTCGCACTGAAGGGGTTCCTTGTAAGATACATATTTTTGTTTTGTTTTGGCTTAAACATGAGTTATAAATAGAGACAGAATTATTTAATAATTCAACATTACCAGTTAATTTTTTCCATCGACAAACGTAATTCGTTTCGCAAATGTATTTTAGTGGCTGAAGACACAAGAGCAAACACATACAATGAAAAACTACTTTATTTTATTCAAAACATATGCTCCATGGGTAGAATGTTCCTTTGTGAAGACATTTAAATTTTCTTTCACAGTTCACAAGTCTCATTGTCCCCGATATTGTTCCCTGTTGGCACTAACTACAACCATTTCGACTTTGTTTGTGTCCTGATGTTGTTCATTGACTAGCAGAGGCTTCTCTCAACACTCAGCGTCAACGCACTTATCGTCTGTGGTTTGCTCACGACACCTGACCGAGTTCTCAGGGAGGTCAGGGAGCATAGAAATCTCTTCCTACAGGTGTCCAAAATAAAAAAGGACAGTCATGGGGAGGTTGCAGGGCGCAACAAGCTGCTCATTCTCATGCAGTTCTGGCACAACACGCGTGCTTACTGATTTGGTACGGCACGAAAATCACTTCGTAACGGACGCAGTACACACTGGTACTGTATAGTCATATCGCTAACGTTGGCAGCGCACCGACACAAAACACACCTGTACCGAAGTCGTCCGACGTCCATTGGCTTCAGGCGATTTCAGACTAGAGAGCCACTGTTCGGGACGTTGAGATCAAAATATACATACAAGTAATAAGGAAAGGGTAATTTCGGTTGATTTCTAGTCCGTTTCCTAACTCTTATTTTAACTATCTTTATTTTCTTTCCATTTTCGCATCTTATTTATAACGTTTAAAGAATTCATTCTTAACTCATGCCAATTTGTTACGGAGTACCCTGGAGGAAAGAAGAATACGAGTAAACTGCGACAAATCGACTTGTGATATCATGTCAAAATAAAGTATACGCTGACAGTCTGTTCTAAGCTTATTTCACTAAAGTAAATACTGACAAACGTTACACCACATTGAAGTTCGTATCATAATTGACCTAAATAACAAACATTACTGAAGACACTTTCACTACCTGTCATAGTTCACTTTTACTGACTCCATCCACACAGTGAAGAAAAAACACTGTTTAGACAAGTAAATAGTTAAGTCTCTTATCCATTCCCAATACGACAATTGTTAACCCGGTGCGGTTGCTTTGTGGTAGTGTTTCAAGACAGTCACGTTATTGAAGGGGCTGCTGTCATAAAATGAGGAAGGTCGTTATTTAACTTCACATCGACGACGAGTTCATTGGAGCACAATAGCCAGTTGGGAGAGGATATCAACACCCTCTTTTTAAAAGAAACCATCTCAACATGTGTCTTAAACGATTTAGAAAAAATTTTAATTCTGGATGGTGAGACAGGCATTTGAATCGTCATTCCTCGGAACATAATCCTATGGTCTTACCTCTGCCTCACCTTGCTCGGTACCACTTTTTCGATTCGGAGTCGTGTGTCGGTTCTGTGGTCATCTTCAGTGCGATTTTCAGGCGGTTACCTGCGCTCATCTAGGCACAGATGGACTGGACCAGAGTTTCCGGCACAGTTTCCTTTGCACAAATTGGGAGACTCCGAAAAAAAAAAAACACGTCTACAATACAATAATAATACACAGGCAGATTTCAACACTGACGTAACCATGTGCAGACTTAACCGTTATTCGTTCTGTTAAGATAAAATACGACAGAAAATTTCTATCAAAAATGGTCACATCGTTGTCTTTATCCAAATGTAGCTATATCTTCACTGTTCTCGTTCACAATGCGCGAAACCAGAACAGCACTTTGGTAGTCTGAAAAGTTTGTTCAGCTTGCGTTCTACGGCTCAGTCTCTCCATCATAAAATTCAAATAAAATTATTGACTACTGCATACTTAGGCCGTGGAAAAATTGAAACTGACAGTTGATGTTCTTACCTTTGTTTTCAGTAAACAGAAAGAGGGAAGTATGTACCGTTCGAGGTTTTTATCGTCGCTATAGCAGAGTCGGTGAAAGATGCTCGTTGACAACTGGGAGTTGTCAATACAAAATCGTGTCACGTGATTGGTTGACGGTTGCGCGCATAGGAGCTGCGCCAAGCTTACCTTAATTGTCAGAGATCTTCTTTCGCCAACGCTACAGAGAATATCGGCAAGCAAAACTAACAGTCGCCCGCCGTTGGAGACCCCTGATTTTACTGACACGTGCCGCAATTATTAGAACCGTGTGAAATGCGTCATATTATAAACTTGTGAGGTTTATACCATTGGATGGCACAAAATTCCACGTTTCACACCATAGGACTTTGCCACACAGTAAAACGTCTCGTCACACCGGTTAGGGAAGTTTGATCTATGCCGTGCTTAACAAATGGTTCAAATGGCTCTGAGCACTATGGGACTTAACATCTGAGGTCATCAGTCCCCTAGAAGTACTTAAACCTAACTAACCTAAGGACATCACACACATCCATGCCCGAGGCAGGATTCGAATCTGCGACCGTAGCGGTCGCGCGGTTCCAGACTGAAGCGCCTAGAACCGCTCGGCCACTCCGGCCGGCTCCGTGCTTAACAGTGGAAGCGGGAAACCTAACACTTCAAGATTCCGAGAGGGCGAGAAAACAGTGATGTATGTGAATAGTTCAAACACCACAACATGCATGAGATCTTTACAATATTTCATATTTACGCTTCTCTTTTACTGTCTTCTTTTTCTCATCAGAGTAGCTGGAGAATGACTTTGTAGAAGCTTCCGACAAGCTTACTGATTTTAGGTAAAGTCACTGCTCCTAGGATTTTAGAACAGTTATTTCTTTGTAGCACAACAGTACTGAAAGACTCTGTTAGCACATTCTTCGTGTGATACTGTTAGAAACGTGGGAGAACTAGGCGTATTAAATATTCTGACAGAAATAATGTATACCAAAATTTTTCCATAGAAACGTTACTGCAGAGTTACTGAATAAAGAGGCAGATAAGATGAAACATACTGACAGAAGTTATAAACCAGTTAGCAAATTGCGAATATGACCTCAAGAAACTGAAATGCTAGTCAATAATCAATGAAATTATGGGTTTTGAAACGTAAATAATGTGTGGTAGTTTGTGATAAAGAGTACCAGTTTGATTGTAGCTGTACTAATATGGACGGAAAACAGTAGTTACAGGCAATAGAGACGCGCCTTTACTTTGTTACGGTGGTAGCCTGGAGAGAGAGGACTGCCATTGGCTCGTACGCTTAAATCTTTAAATAATAGTGACGGCAACTGTATTTGTAACATTGGAAACACTGTATTATTGTAACGCTGTCATATCACAATTAAAAAGCAATAATGTTTTTTATTGTAACAACTAAGTCACACTTTGTTGATGGGACGTGTCGCCGAAGACAGTAGTTCCTACGGATTCCAGTATTGTCAAATCGCCAAGGTCATGATATTTTTTTTAATTATTTTTTTTGCTTATCTCCTCAGGTGTAGACTGTATATCATGAAGTTTATCACCAACCTACTGGCATCTTGAGCAAATAATTAATCATGTCAAACATATTAACTGTATTATGGTTCAAATGGCTCTGAGTACTATGGGACTTAACTTCTAAGGTCATCAGTCCCCAAGAAATTAGAACTATTGAAACCCAACTAAGGACATCACACACATCCATGCCCGAGGCAGGATTCGAACCTGCGACCGTAGCGGTCGCGCGTTTCCAGACTGTAGCGCCTAGAACCGCTCGGCCACCCCGGCAGGCAACTGTATTATGAACCCTGTTTCTTTGTACTATTTATTACAGGTCAATCAGTATTTCCGAGTTCACTTGCAGGCGATTACTAAAGTAAAAGAATAATATAATGAGTGATGAGTGCGGTGATGGACAGCCTTGACAAGTCGTCGTTTAGTTCCCGCTCATTAATTGTTAATTGTTAGGCGAGATGGCGGTTCTGCGTCAAACTCCCGCCTCCACTGACGTTGCACTTCAACGACATTATCAAACTTGAAAAACCACTTCAAACTACATTTTCGTTGCTCGAATGTCAAGCCATCTTGTTTTCTCAATACCGAGATGAAAGTACTAACATCTGATGAGACAAAGACCATAATACAACACACTCGTAACTGAAATCGAACGACAATATCGATATCTCGATACAACCTGGCAAAGAGTGTATACATCCTTGTGGCGGATTATGTAGAGGGAACGTATGCAAGGCGTGAACTGTTCCGTGGGGAATGCAGTCTCTTTCATCATGCTGTGTCGCTCTGAGATCCATTACCAATTGACGGGATTCTGTACTGCATTCCCTTGTGTAAACCAGATCATAGATCAAGCCAGGCCGCGCCACGTCGTAATTTACGTGAATGTCTTAAAACAGCGCCAAAGTACAAATGTACTCTTCTGTGACGTACTGTTTCTTGTGACAGCAGTCAGGCGCAAACATCACCAAGCTAGAAAATATTCTAAATGCGAGTATCAGCATTTGTAGGCTCAATGACATCAAATCCCATTTAAATTTACATTTCTGAGAACATTCTGTAATTATAGCATTAAATCTATTTGCGAAAATGACAATAATAAGACTCAAGATAAATCATAATTCCAAGCAACATAAAAAAACAATAATTATTAAACACTACCAGTCTGAAAATTACTTAAAGCTGCAGTAACATGAAATTATAGTTGCGAAAAACGCAAATGTCGAAAATTAGGCTTTTTCATGCTTTAATATATCCTGCTGCACGGTATTTAATGATTTATTTATCCGTTACTCATATTTTTTACCAGTGTCCATAATCGACATTTGTTAATAATTGGAATAAATAATCAACGCAGTTTCATCTATGCTAATGTGTGCTAATTCGTGAAGAGTGCATTCATTTTCGTTTGAAACTTAATATTCGACGTTTTGTGGGATCACACGGTGATATTGCTCTTTCCACTAATGAATCCCCGTTAAAACTCGTCACAATTTCCGTCTGCCGTGTAAACGACTACCACCAGTTTTCTCTTTTCCACTTCAATTGATGCTGATATTCCATCAAAGTTCGTTGCTCGTTCTGATTTGAATGTCAGATTTCAATCACCATGATGTCTATTTGTTTTATTTACATGAATTGGCATTCGGACTGTTCCGAGGAGCTGATTTCGTCTTTCAGGCGGACTAAAAATATAAGTTAACGTTATGCCTTTTCAACGTGTTGGTGTGAATTAATAACTAATGTATTTGCTTGAATAATATTGTGAGCTGAGAACATTTTTGTCCGATGTTTTGTACTGATGTTAGGTTAGCTAACTACACAACTTCAATGATCCAGTCACAATTTTTGTAATTTGTGATGTTTAATTTACACACATTTGTTTTAAATACTGCCACAAATTACGTTATGTCACGTTAATACTGTAATCAGCACCAGGTTACATAAAGGAAAGAAATTCAAGTAGTTTTTGTCATTTGCCAACGCATTAAAAGAGGATTAGTGGGTCAATGTAACTTAATAGCCTCCAACTACCCTCATTCTCTACTGTAGTACAGGTATTTTTTTCCTCTAACGTTATGTAAGATAACAAGTTAACATTCTCAAGGAACAGAAAGCTGTTACACATAAAACGATTTCACCTTTAAGTTTATTGCAAGAGAAAGGAGCGGCAAGCTGACTGATATCTTCCGTCATGGCCATACACACATTGCATTATTTTTTAAACTACTGCCGGAGCGCATAAAAATGATTAATCGAACCATAATGTATTCTCTGGCTTCACTGCTACCACTTCACAAAGTAAACAGACAAAATACACTTGAAGACAAAATCCTGAGAAGGGCATCCCAGCTGACAACAATTGAACAGTAAAGATTACGGCTTGTTTACATTTTGTTTCAGATTAGAGCAAGCACAGTAAATTAAACCAACTTATAATCCACTGAACCAGAGGTAACTGGACAATCCCTGATGGCGTTCCGTCTGTCTGTCTGCCTCAGTGTACTTTCACTTTCCATTCTCCCTACGGTCGCGCTGCATCTGAACACAATATTTGTCTTTCAGGCGGACTAAAAATATTAGTTACACTATGTATTTTCACCATGTTAGTGTGAATTAATAACTACTGTACTAAGGCTAGTAGTATTGGCATCGAATAAACTGATTACTCACAGTGAAACTATAAACATACTACACCATTAACTGAATTTTATGTCAGTGCCTGACAGAATGTGGCAACAATGCCTGAAAAATTTTGAAGACAATTTCCTTCCTATTTAATACTAAGTTTCTATGCCTTGGGTACAATTTCCTGTCGTGACACTCATATTCAGGGATTGGGAAAAATAATATATCTATGAAAGAAGATAAAATATTTGTTAGTAGGACATTTTCCTCCTTATGCATGAATTTCCTTATGCATGAATGATATTTTGTATTGGACATAGAATCGGCAAACGCAGGTTATGCAGAACAGTCAAGAGAGAAACTTACGTTTCACGCTATACAAAGGTCGCTGTTTCATGAAGTACCTTCGTAGAAGGATATCCACAGCTTGTCCTACGAAATTTCTCACAAAGGTGTAGTTATATTCAGATCAGGGCACTGAGGCGTGACATTAGGTGTTGTATTTCAATATATTGTTTACTGAATTAGAATCAGACTATTTCCGTAAATGTGAAAAAGAATATTCTGGCTTTATATACTACAATTTAAACAGCGTTTGGTGAATATAGTCGTCCAGAATACTGATCTAATTTATCCGGTAACTCAGCGATGCCGGTACCAAATGGGCCAAGACCACTGTGCGACATTGCTTCCCAAACCATTGTTAAACCGCCGCCATGTTTCGCGATAGGACGAAGACATTCTCCATTAAAGGGCTCTACAGGCGTTCTCCAAACATAAACGCGTCCATTAGTTGGGAATAATATGAATGAGCATTCATTTCGCCAGATGATATTCTCCAATTGCTGTCGTGTCCAGTTTGTGTACTCGTGACAAAATTTCATCGTTCAGGTAATTGGGTGGTGTAATCCACAATTTTAAATAGCCACTCTGTTACGAATTTTGGCCGCATACAGTTCACGGCACGGAAATTTAGGGTCCTGTGCCTCATCTGTAGAAATGGAACCCGCCTTGTTGTCTGACTATCTGTACAACTGTTAAGAACACTTTTTCTCAGGAAACAATTAGACGAATCAAGCTCAGGTTTATGTCACCTATTAAGGTCAACGGTCTCTTGAAGGCGTAAAAATTTTGTGCTTCTAAGTCAATGCAATCAAAAGACACGGCCATTTATGTCACGTATTTTCATACTCGAAAATACCCTCTTCAAAACCTTTAGGGAGCTTCCCCTTGACTTAGAAGTAGGAAATATTGCAAGAAGGAGCGTTTCACGCTACAAGTAAAGGAAAATTTCAGAAACTTTTTAATTAGTTATTATAAAATACGGCAATTTTTTTCATGTTTTATCCGGCCACATGTTTTTCTGTCCGTCTGTTAAGATCCTTTTTCTATAGAAGATGTTGGCGTATCAGGTTCAAATTTATGCCACGTACTTAAGTTTATGGTTCCTCCGCTGTTTAAAAAAATTAAACTTCTATGTCAATGCGACGGTATTTTGAAATTCGTAAAATCACTCATCAAAACTTAAAGGATACTTTAAGTTGACATTGAATCATGACACTGAAGCATGTTTTCACAGCACAAGTAAAGAAAAAAATCTTTCTCTCTCTACATTTATAAAATGAAGTCTCCTACTTCAGCCTAGTCTGAGATTTTGATACGGCCTTGAAATTCCTGGGACCATTATCTTTCCAGTATTGATATCGAGAATAGGCAAAAATCGTTGAGATTCTCAATTCCTAGAATCGCCAGTCCTACTCGCAATTGAGCAATTTTTTTATGTTATAGCCAACTGTAGATGTGTGTTCACCTCATACTCGTACGTTGTCCGGGGGGTTCTTCTCTTTACAAGCGAATTTTCATATTACGTAAAATATGAACCAACCATTGTCAATAATGCTGCTTATTTGGAACAACTAGTGCCATCACCTGTTTCTAACGTAGTATTTTTTCCAAACAAATAGCACTATTAATAGACGTTCATTTATATTTAAATATAAGAATTAACGTATATTTTTAGATAGCTACAGTATCACCATATCAGTTTTCGACGAAATAATTTATGTTTTTATTTCTGGCCACAATCTACGTAAGAGCTTAGCAACTCTACATCGGTCATCTTCGAATTTCGGTCACTGTTGTTCTTTTATAAATGCTTGTGATATAGACACTCTACTTCTATTGACACAAATGACTGACATTTTTCCAATACGACAGATCAGCCATATACAACTCAATGTACTTCAAATCCGACTGCTGTCATTGCTGGTAAGGCAGTAGTATATTTACATTCTCACCTGTTAGGTGGCACATTGCAACAATAGGCAACTAAAGCTCTTCAGAGCTTCACTGGAAGACTGGAGTATAAAACATGTTTCCTTTGGATACTGCTGTTGCACAGGTGTTCATATTGCTCAGCCGCTTTATCGCTTATTTCCCACGAAAGCCGTCAACATGGATCGCGGAGAGTTCGAGCCTAAACCGAAGGCGGACTTGAATCTCTGTGTAATATAAGTCGGAGAAATCGGTGTGCATTGTTCGTATTACGAAACTTCATAGCTTAAATTTCACCACCGCCTAAGTTTATTTTTGCCTGTCTGCTTATAACTACGGATACATACGAAAAATGGCTCTGAGTACTATGGGACTTAACATCTGAGGTCATCAGTCCCCTAGACATAGAACTACTTAAACCTAACTAACCTAAGGACATCACCCCCATGCCCGAGGCAGGATTCGAACCTGCGACCGTAGCAGCAGCACGGTTCCGGACTGAAGCGCCTAGTACCGCTCGGTCACAGCAGTCGGCGGCTTTATATTGTCGACTGTTTTGTTGCTGTTGATAAAAGTCACTATTTTTTACTAGTGGGAGCTGCATGTAACCGGTCATAGGGCTGGAGACCACAGCAACAACGTAGAGGAAATTAAATATACGCACCACTTGTCACTTACAGTTTCTTCCGTGAAACTGGCAGTCTCGTACAGTACACTTTTTAAAAAAATTGAAAGGAATTGACGCATTCACAGTAAGCCCAGTCTGAGGTTCCCACTGCCATGTTTGATACGCCAAGGGTGTCTGCTCTACGTCCATTCCACACTTCATCAGACTAACAGCGAAATACGCATCCATACTTCATCCATGCTCGCCATATGCCACCCGAGTTGTCAGAATGCGCAGTCGTTCCTACACAACCACGATATTATTGCACTTGGCCTGAGGTGGCCGCTATCGGAAACACACCATGACCTTACGGTGAACAAGAACGGTGGCGGCTCAGGAAAACGCATCCCACTGTCAATGCCTTCAGGTGAGCAGTGCGTGTACTGTCAAGTGGTTCAGCATGGTCTCGTGAAATATCACGATAATAGCTAAGGATAAGCCGACCGAAGCTCCCTCACTCTCAAGTGCAATAATACTGTGGTCAACTGACACCTGTATTCGACATAGTACCGTACGTTTGTTTTCGGTTGAGGTCTGGTTAACCAGCTGTGGAATATTTTTGATCTGTTCATGGGTATCTTTCGTAATTCTGATTGGAATTTCCCTTAATATATTGCTACACTTTAAGAAGATATGAAAATTTATATACTTTTTTTCAGGTTCTTAGCCAAGTATATTAGGAAGGTTTATATATATACACTCCTGGAAATTGAAATAAGAACACCGTGAATTCATTGTCCCAGGAAGGGGAAACTTTATTGACACATTCCTGGGGTCAGATACATCACATGATCACACTGACAGAACCACAGGCACATAGACACAGGCAACAGAGCATGCACAATGTCGGCACTAGTACAGTGTATATCCACCTTTCGCAGCAATGCAGGCTGCTATTCTCCCATGGGGACGATCGTAGAGATGCTGGATGTAGTCCTGTAGAACGGCTTGCCATGCCATTTCCACCTGACGCCTCAGTTGGACCAGCGTTCGTGCTGGACGTGCAGACCGCGTGAGACGACGCTTCATCCAGTCCCAAACATGCTCAATGGGGGACAGATCCGGAGATCTTGCTGGCCAGGGTAGTTGACTTACACCTTCTAGAGCACGTTGGGTGGCACGGGATACATGCGGACGTGCATTGTCCTGTTGGAACAGCAAGTTCCCTTGCCAGTCTAGGAATGGTAGAACGATGGGTTCGATGACGGTTTGGATGTACCGTGCACTATTCAGTGTCCCCTCGACGATCACCAGTGGTGTACGGCCAGTGTAGGAGATCGCTCCCCACACCATGATGCCGGGTGTTGGCCCTGTGTTCCTCGGTCGTATGCAGTCCTGATTGTGGCGCTCACCTGCACGGCGCCAAACACGCATACGACCATCATTGGCACCAAGGCAGAAGCGACTCTCATCGCTGAAGACGACACGTCTCCATTCGTCCCTCCATTCACGCCTGTCGCGACACCACTGGAGGCGGGCTGCACGATGTTGGGGCGTGAGCGGAAGACGGCCTAACGGTGTGCGGGACCGTAGCCCAGCTTCATGGAGACGGTTGCGAATGGTCCTCGCCGATACCCCAGGAGCAACAGTGTCCCTAACTTGCTGGGAAGTGGCGGTGCGGTCCCCTACGGCACTGCGTAGGATCCTACGGTCTTGGCGTGCATCCGTGCGTCGCTGCGGTCCGGTCCCAGGTCGACGGGCACGTGCACCTTCCGCCGACCACTGGCGACAACATCGATGTACTGTGGAGACCTCACGCCCCACGTGTTGAGCAATTCGGCGGTACGTCCACCCGGCCTCCCGCATGCCCACTATACGCCCTCGCTCAAAGTCCGTCAACTGCTCATACGGTTCACGTCCACGCTGTCGCGGCATGCTACCAGTGTTAAAGACTGCGATGGAGCTCCGTATGCCACGGCAAACTGGCTGACACTGACGGCGGCGGTGCACAAATGCTGCGCAGCTAGCGCCATTCGACGGCCAACACCGCGGTTCCTGGTGTGTCCGCTGTGCTGTGCGTGTGATCATTGCTTGTACAGCCCTCTCGCAGTGTCCGGAGCAAGTATGGTGGGTCTGACACACCGGTGTCAATGTGTTCTTTTTTCCATTTCCAGGAGTGTATATATATATATATATATATATATATATATATATATATATATATATATACTATTCCTAAAAAAGATAGTTGCTTTACTTAAATCAGACAATTAGTCCCTAAGATACATTCTAGGTTTTGGGTTCATGTCGTATCCATAAAGACACAAATCTCTGGTTCACTTTCTGTGTGTGGATGATCTTGGTTATCTTAAGGTGGAAGAAATATTATCCATACCGTTTTGTTCTGTCCACGCTGCATATCAGCCAACAAATGTAACAGCGGATGTATGCTGTCAGAAGCTTGAACATCACGTATGTCTGGCACAATGAAGAAAGTTTACTGTCGCTGAACACTTCCAACAAATGAATCACTCCATGGAGTTAGGTACTATCAAAAATTTTCAAGCAGACTCTTAGTTTCTGGATCAGAGTTTTAGAGACAGGACTGAGATCAATTGGGAGAAGCAGAGGTGCCAGCAATTATCTGAGCAAGGCATGGGATCCTGTAAAAGGTCATATCAAATCATAAACAGGAAAATTAGCCACTGATACACCACCAGTGCTCGAGGGAACGAAGCATCTACAGAAGGCCTCATGTGGGCGAATAGAACTTGGAAGTGGACAGCGTACAGAACAATCAAGCCTAAACCACAGAAAGATGAAGAGAGTGCATAATTGAAAGGAACTGCAGCCTCCTGAGGCTTCATTGCGTCAAGGAGCACCTGGTGATGGCCACGAGCTACACCGTTGAAACACTGCGCTAAGAAGAAATGATAGTTCAGCAGCAAACCTGCATTATCCACCATCAACGCCAGACACGAAATCTTATATTTCGTATTCCATTCTATACCCTAATTTCATATATATGTGATGTCTGTTCACTCAGACACGTCGAAAAGAATAGACACCATACTGATCCAGCAGTCTTTATGAATTAAGACACAAAGGACTTACAACCGTTGGCAACTGGACATTGTGTGAAATCATTTGGTAAAGTTGAAAATATAGAGTCGGGTACAAACCCTGGTCTTCTGTTTACTAGGCAGTTGTTCCGACCACTAACCCATCTACACATACATCTACATCCATACTCCGCAAGCCACCTGACGTTTTGAGGCGGAGGGTGCCTTGAGTACCCCTATCGGTTCTCCCTTCTATTCCAGTCTCGTATTGTTCGTGGAAAGAAAGATTGTCAGTATGCCTCTGTGTGTGCTCTAATCCCTCTGATTTTATCCTCATGGTCTCTTCGAGAGATATACGTAGGAGGGAGCAATATATTGCTTGACTCCTCAGTGTAGGTATGTTCTCTAAACTTCAACAAAAGCCCGTACCGAGCTACTGCGCGTCTCTCTTGCAGAGTCTTCCACTGGAGTTTATCCATCATCTCCGTAACGCTTTCGCGATTGCTAAATGATCCTGTAACGTAGCGCGCTGCTCTCCGTTGGATCTCCTTTATCTCATCTATCGTCCGCCCCGGTAGCTGAGTGATCAGCGTGACAGACTGTCAATCCTAAGGTCCCGGGTTCGATTCCCGGCTGGGTCGGAGATTTTCTCCGCTCAGGGACTGGGTGTTGTGTTGTCCTAATCATCATCATTTCATCCCCATCGACGCGCAGGTCGCCGAAGTGGCGTCAAATCGAAAGACCTGCACCAGGCAAACGGTCTACCCGACGGGAGGCCCTAGCCACAGGACATTTCCATCTCATCTATCAAACCTATCTGGAACGGATCCCACACCGATGAGCAGTATTCAAGCAGTGGGTGAACAAGTGTACTGTAACCTACTTCCTTTGTTTTCGGACTGCATTTTTTTAGGATTCTTCCAATGAACAGAGTGATCACTGCAATTGTATGGCCTAACCTAGCATACATCCTGTCAGAAGCAAATTCTCAACTTATCCATGCACTATGAATTTAATGTCTCTTGACAATTATCCTCATTACTTGGCGGCATTTGACCGATCCCATAAGACTTAGAGTCTGGTGTGCATCTGCATTGAAGAGACCATTGGCCATCTCGCCTTAATTATAGCCAAGATCTGTAATTCTTTTGTCTGGTAAATTCGTGATAGACCTAACAAGGGAACTTCCCCATCTCACGCCTCTCAGATTTAGTTATAAGTTGGCACAGTGGATAGGCCTTGAAAAACTGAACACAGATCAATCGAGAAAACAGGAAGAAGCTGTGTGGAACTACGAAAAAAAATAAGCACAATATACGAACTGAGTAGTCCATGCGCAAGATAGGCAACATCAATGAAAATTTCAGCTGAGGCGCGCAGTGGTCCCGTGGTTAGCGTGAGCAGCTGAGGACCGGAAGGTCCTTTGTTCAAGTCTTCCCTCGAATGAAAAGTGAAATTTTTTATTTTCAGACAATTATCTGTACGTCCGTCCGTCGATGCGAGGTAACTGCGCCGTAGTATGGGGACGCTACACCCAAACAAACATCGAAACACAAAAACGTCAGTCGTCTACAGCGCAAAAACATTAAAAACATGTGGTTTGACAGAGCACAGGGAAAACTGTACGACTGTGAAACTGTTGCATTCATTTGTTGCAGTTTATGTGACGAACTCTTATGTTGTCATCACTTTTCTGGGAGTGATTATCACATCCACAAGAAAACCTAAATCGGGCAAGGTAGAAGAATCTTTTTACCCATTCGCCAAGTGTACAAGTTAGGTGGGTCGACAACATATTCCTGTCATATGACGCACATGCCGTCACCAGTGCCGTATAGAATATATCAGACGTGTTTTCCTGTGGAGGAATCGGTTGACCTATGACCTTGCGATCATATGTTTTCGGTTCCCATTGGAGAGGCACGTCCTTTCGTCTACTAATCGCACGGTTTTGCGGTGCGGTCACAAAACACAGACACTAAAATTATTACAGTGAACAGAGACGTCAATGAACGAACGGACAGATCATAACTTTGCGAAGATAAAGAAAGTAAACTTTTCACTTTTTTTTTCTCGTTATTGATCGTTGTGTTTGGTCGTTGCGGACGTCGCAAGACATCCTGTTCAAGTTCGGTGGTTGAGCCTTCCACTCAGTTTTTTTTATTACAGCGGCATACCGGCTCTCTGGCCGAACACGCTGAACTACCGTGCCGGCAAATCTTACTTTGTTCGCTTTTGTTCGTTGCATCTGCTCGGGGCGGACGTCGTAAGACATCCATTAAAGTTCCTTGTTGATCGATTAACTCAGTTTTTTTATTACAGACGGCACGTAACCCTCTGACCAAACACGCTGAGCTACCGTGCTGGCTATCATGCTATCCTTGATGTTGCCTATCTTGCACATGGACTATTCAGGTTGCATATTTTGCTTATTTTTTCGTAGTTCCACACAACGTCTTCCTTTTTTCCCGATTCATCTGTGTTCAGTTTTTCAAGGCCTATCCACTGTGCCAACTTATAACTAAATCTGAGGGGGGTGCGATGGGGAGGTCCATTGTAAGATCTCACATTTTCTATATTTACATTTCGTACTGGCCACGAGATCTTACATTTCATATTTCACTCGAGATATTGAACTTGAGGTCACATTGCATATTAGATTCCGTCAAGAATACTCATGCCAGCCACATGGGAAAATCGTAGTATTATGTCGTTTCTGCTGTTGGTAATGAGACTCAGTTATGAGTCACATTTTGTGTCCTTTAGCAGTCGCAAGAAAAATTTGTTACAGCCGCACGCCAGCAACTGTCTAGGGATGGCACGCCTTACAGTCATTACACACTACATCTGGTTCCTCTCAGAACCATCCACCATGAGAGCAGCAGGAAGAGGAGCAGATAGGCTGACGCGGCGATGACTGCCCGGGCACTTGGCGCCGCGGAGACTTGGCAGGGCGGCCTGGGACAATGGTGGTTTAATTACGCGCCAAAAACGCGGCGGCGAGAGCTCTAATGAATTCCGGCCGGCCTGCAAACATCAGCAGGACAGCGGCGGCAGTGAGGGGGGCGGCCGCGAGGGGCCAGCTGACGCCGGCGCCCGGGGGTCGCGCCGGCCACGCGGAAAAAATCGCCCGCCCGCTGCTGCCGCTGCCGCTAGCGACGCGCGGCGTGGCGTCCGTCAGGCGCGGAAGCCAGCCTGCGGGCAGAGAGGTCGGCCTCGGAGCAGTGCCGGCCGGCTGGCTTGCGTATTTGCTCAGCCGAGAGGCGCCCAGCAGTGCCACTGTCCTGCCCCCGGCATCTGCCCTTCTCCCGTGATTTCAGGCTATTCTGTATGTGTCCCCTATCGAGTCGAGCGCATTCGGTAAAGTGAATATATGATCAACAAATGGTTCAAATGGTTCTGAGCACTATGGGACTTAACATCTGTGGTCATCAGTCCCCTACAACTTAGAAGTACTTAAATCTAACTAACCTAAGGACATCACACACATCCATGCCCGAGGCAGGTTTCGACTGTAGCGTCCGCGCGGTTCCAGACTGAGTCAAACCGTCAATAAAGTCGATCTTTTTCAATTCTCAAGACTCAGGGTACATATAATGCTTTCCTAGAAGTGTTGTATAGCAGACCTTGTGCAGAAATCGTTTCCTGCTAACTTCACTATAAGTATCATCTCCATTTGTCTGTTACTTAAAAACGATGGCTTCTTTACTTTGCTTCTCACCAGTCTGTTACCTTGTATGTTGTTATATTTTGTGCCGATTCTCTGCACTCACCAAGCATAGCCTTAAGCCAGATAAGGGCACTCAGACATCTACGGTGTCAGATTACTAGTTTCGTATAAGTACGTATGTAAAAAAATTGCAATCTCAAACTAAACAAAAATTAGCCCAATCTTTAGTTCTAGAACGTCTTTACTACTGTGACGTAGTTCAGTGGAGCACAGATAATAAAAACTCGAGATGACTCTAGCTGGCTCCCAATACTTGTGTCATATACGTGCGCAACATCTGATTGTTTGATCACAACAGTCTTTGCTATGATCAGGTAGTCTAGATGCAACAAGCTAAGCAAAGCCGTTTCTGCAACCTCTGTTTAGTTTACTGGTGCGCTCAGTATTTCTCTGCACATCTAAAATATCTGTCATCATCCCATAACTGCAATACCATATCGGATACCTTTAATCATCTTGGCTGTGTTTCTCTACCTCCTCGATTTACGCCATTTGAGTAAGGAATAAGCCAGTCTGTAAACTGAGTCTCATGCAAAAACTATCTGTATTCAAGAGGAGATTAAAGTTTTATCTGTTATCGTTGTCATATCTATCCTCTCAGCATATCCCAGCCACTTTTCATCTATCCAACAGGAAACGACTGCATCTGTTACATTGTAAAGGAACCCATGTTTTTCTATCCCTGTCTGCTTCTGTTTTCTTACTCCCATTTTATTTATTTAGCTTACCCTATTACTGCTCACTTTTCCTCTGATCTGTTAAGTTATTCCCCATGTTGGTAACACATTGATGTAATGAATATTGGGAGGTCACAGGTACTGTTAGCATGAGATAAGCCATTGCAAATGTGAAATGCTCGTGCATAATTAAATGGTGTAACCGCCACAACGTCGAATGCAATCATGCAAAACGTGCTTAAATTGTGTTATACAGCTCCAGGATGTCAGTTTCAGGGATGGAATGATAGATGTTTTGTGCCTCTGTGAGTACCCCATAACCCTGGGATGGGCAAGTTAAATATCAGTGATTATAGACTAGCGTCATTGTTGTGAAGAGTTAACATGGAAACAGGAGGAGTTGCAATGCCTGTTGCGCCTGGTCGGTCAATTCAGACACACACAATTTTTTTTTTTTGATGACGCTGGAGTTCTCGTCCAATAATGTCACATATGTAATCGTAAAACAACATGTCAACACTGTGTAGAGCACATTGGGTTACAATAACGATATGTGAGCTAGTATTATCCTGTTGGAAAACATCCCCTGGGATGCTGTTCATGAACGGCAGCACAACAGGTCGAATCACCAGGCTTAAATACAGGGTTACGTGCAGTCAGGGTTCATGGGACAACCACGACAGTGCTCCTGTTTTCATAGAAAATAGCACCCCAAACCATAACTCTAGGTGTAGGTCCAGTTTGTATAGCACACAGCCTCTCAACTGGCCTCCTTCTAACAAAGACCCAGACTTCACTGGCACCGAGGCAGAAACAGCCTTTATCGGAAAACAGAATACACCTCCATCCTACTCTCATATGAGCTATCGCTTGACACCATTGAAGCCACAAATGGCGGTGTTTTCGGGTCAGTGGAATGCTCTTTACAGCTCGTCTGGCTCGGAGCTGTGCTTGAAGTAACTGATTTGTAATACTTCGTTTTGTCACAGTGGTGTCGACTGCTGCTCAAATTACTGCTCCAGACGCAGTGTGATGTGCAAGAGTCATATGCTGAACTCGATGGTCTTCCCTCTCGGTAGTGCCAGTTGACCTTCCGGACTCCTTCTTGCGACCGTACATTCTCGTGACCTTCTCTGCCAGCAATCGTGTACAGTGGCTACATTCCTGACAGGTCTTTCTGCAGTATAACAGCAGGAACATCCAGCTCCAGCAACACGATTTTGTTCACACTCAGTGAATTGTTGTCACTGGCGTTTTTCTCGTGTTAAAGGCAGTCTTGACTAACATCAACACCACATCCGAGGCGGCCGCTGTGGCCGACCGGTTCTAGGCGCTTCAGTCCGAATTCGCGCGACTGCTACGGTCTCAGGTTCGAATCCTGCCTCGGGAATGGATGTGTGTGATGTCCTTAGGTTAGTTGGGTTTGAGTAGTTCTAAGTCTAGGGAATTGATGACCTCAGATGTTAAGTCTCATAGTGCTTAGAGCCATTTGAACCATTTGAACCACGTCCGACCTAAAAGGCAGCAAATGCTCACCACCATTATAGCGTGTTTCGCCCAGTTCCCGCTAGCCTGGGAAGGAGATTTTAGTTCAGCCAAAGATAATTGGTTGGGGTTTCCCTAATCCTGCCAAATGGCGATGGCTAAAGCCAACATGGCTGGCTTAGTGAAAAATTTCCTCTTGATAGTGCTTGCAGAAACGATTCTTAATTGTCTGCTAGGGGCAGCACCTGACAGAATTGCTGTAAGAAGGGGGAAGGGAGGGGTCAATGGCAGTGCCTACTTTTGATTCTGGTTTCCTGACCGACCAAAAGGCCTATATGTTAAACAATTTCGTGAAGGAGTGGGGAGCTCATGAAATCGCGGCAGTCGGCGGTCTCTGTAGCGTTTGAGAGGTCGTATGCCCTCTGGGGCAGAGATGGTATTCTGGGAGTGTATTTTGTGAGTTTGGGTCGTGATCCATTGAGTTCAACTAGCAGACTGAGTGCATTACGGAAGACTCAGAGCATTGATGTCACTTCTTCATGGGTGGGCAACGATTTCTACTTAACCATTTTCCAGCTGTGCCTTGTAAGTGTTGAGAAGTAAGCTATAAGACAAGAAAAACGATACACCACGAACGAATTATGCCAATGGTACTCATACAGGTAGACGTGATGAATATGCACACACAAACAGATGATTACAATTTCATCAAAACTGGATGATTTATTCAAGAGGAAAAGCTTCACAAATCGAGAAAGTCAGTAAGGCGTTGGTCCATCTCCAGCCTTTACGCAAACAGTTACTTGGCTTGGCATCGAATGACACCGTTGTTGGATGTCCTCTTGAGGGATATCATGCCAAATTATGTCCAACTGGCGCGTTAGATCGCCAAAACCCCGAGCCGGTTGGAGGGCCCTGCCTATAATGCTCCAAACGCTCTCAATTGCAAAGAGATCCAGAGTACGAGCTGGCGAAGGTAGGGTTTGAGCAGGAAGACAAACAGTAGAAATGTTCGCCTTATGCGAGCGGGCATTATCTTGTTGAAATGTAATCCCTGAATGGATTCCCATGAAGGGCAACAAAACTGGGCGTCAAAGATCGTCGTTGTACCGCTGTGCTGTAAGTGTGCCGCGGATGACCACAAAAGGGGTCCTGCTATGAAATGAAGTAACACCCAAACCATCGCTCCTGGCTGCCGGGCCATATGGCGGGCGGCAGTCAGGTTGGTCTCCCACTTCCGCCTGGCCGTTTCCAGACACGTTGTCGCTGGTCATGAGGGCTCATTCTGAAGCAGAACTCACCCCTGAAGACAATCCTGCTACATTCAATGAACTGAATGTGCCCAATACCCTTTCTATGAGGCGCCTGCTAATGGTATTTGTGTTCATTGCAACACTAGTTGCAAGTCGGATCGATGATAATGATGAAGCCGGGGCTATGAGTGTTTCTCTCACGATTGCTCGGTCCTCTGGTTCAGCCGTCTCTCCAGGTCGACCGAGCGAGGTGGCGCAGTGGTTAGCACACTGGACTCGCATTCGGGAGGACGACGGTTCAATCCCGCGTCCGGCCATTCTGTGATTTCCCTAAACCGTTCCAGGCAGATGCCGGGAAAGTTCCTTCGAAAGGGCACGGCCGACTTCCTTCCCCATCCTTCCCTAATCCGATGAGACAGATGACCTCGCAGTTTGGTCTCTTCTCCCAAACAACCCAATCTCCAGGTCGACTGCTTCGTTCTTCAGCTATATTCGGCCATGGTCCACCCATTCCTGCCAACATCGCCGAATAGTAGCACCACTCCTACTTTAGTGTCGAGCGATTACTCTAACCGGCTTCTTTGAGCCCAGTTACATGTCCTCTCTCAAATGCTGGCATTTACTTATGTTATCCACGCGCTTTCGCGTGAAACATAGTTGCTGTTCAACTGAGTACAAGGAATGATATTCCCAAAACCGTAACCCCTGAAATCGACAGGTCTTCTGTCAACTGTCCTCGTCAGCTGTGGGGCGAAATTGCGCTGCAGCGTCACACTTTCGTACATTGGCAGCCAAAGTTTACAATTTTGGATTTTTCGTTGATACCTGTAGTATGAATATCAATATGTGATCGGTTTCTATAGGCCCTTCGTGGTGCGTCATTTTCTGTGTTAGAGCGTAGTAAGTGCAGACTTGCGCAGTTAGTTAAGGTTACTGTTGAAATGAAGGATTTTAACTAGCTGGGAGTGGCACTCAGATAAAAAGTCACGAGCTTAGCTAGGGTTATTCGATACTAAAATCTTCATTTGTATCACTGCAAATCTGAGAGTAATGTTTATGAGTGGCCTTTTCCCTGTTAATATTGAAGTGTGTTCCCGTTAGGTTGACATGTAACTACATAATGAAATTTTCACTCAGTAGCAGAGTGTGCACTAATATGAAACTTCCTGGCAAATTAAAACTGTGCCCCGGACCGAGAGTCGAACTCAGGACTTTTGCTTTTCGCGGTCAAGTGTCCTAACAACTTCCTTTTTTATTATTTTTTTATTTTTTATTTTTTTTACAACTGTGAAACTTTGTGCCGGACCGCGACTTGTATCCGGATTTACGCGAGATGTCACCTCAACCAGTTTTCTGTTCTTTTTTTCTTTTTTATGTTATCCCTTTTATTTTAATTATAAAAAAATGGTGAAGTGTAGAGTAGTCAGTTCTGAGCTGGTGGAGACAGGGTGAGCAGGGTCGAAAGCGGAGGCCTGGTCACGATGCCTCCCACTTCCCATTCCTGAATTACTCCCCTTTTCTTTCTTACCGGGAACAGGGTAAGTAAACAAAGTATCTTTATTTGTACAAAAATAAATACAACAGAAATGCCGACCTTCTGGTGGAATCAACACGAGACATTACACTCGAGAAGGTGAGCAAAAGTCTTTATTTTCAAGATGTCGGAAAAACATAATAATAATACGGAAGTAAGCTAAGAGGTGTGAGGCAATAGACAAAATGGGAAGAAGGTGCATGGGCATGCTAAGACTTATTGGCAACTGCCCGGCAGATGGAGCGTGGAGGCAGAGTGGGCGTGTCAACGTGCAAGATCTGGCCATTGCGTTCTCGGTACCACTACCAGGAAGAAGCGCCCGAAAGGAGGGTAGAAGGGGACAGTACAGTTGGGGGAATGACCAGAGTGCTCTGGTATAGTGCGTAAAAGAAAGGAGGCACAGGTCCATGCGCCTACTCCACTATGTGTTACGATATAGAAAGAAGCGCAGCGAGTCTCAGATGTTAGCAGGAGGGTGGGGGTGGGGGCAAAGTTTCGTTCGCGTGTGGCACTATCTAGCTGAGCAGGGGTGACGTAAAGATCGCGTGTAGGTAACTGACGAAGAAGGCGCGGTAGCTTGGTCGGTGCTCGACTTCATTGTGGGCGGTTTGTAAGTATTGCCATAAGTCAAGGCGTGATTTTTCGCCATCATCATACATGTAGGTGATCGTCCACCCCTTTATCCATACAATCGCTTGATTTTTGGTGGCAGGGAAATATGAATCCTCAGGATGGATAAAAGTCCACGGGTCAATCGAATCCGGCGCAACGTGGAGGTAACAGGCAACGAACTATCGACCGAGTTTCCAGACGCACTAGTGGCATCACAAGTCAGATGGTTCACATCGTCATCATTGAGGTGGCAAAGTGATCAAAGCGGAGAGTCCGTTAGTCCGATGGCGTGAAGGCGTTGATTTGTGGCGAATTTTTCACGTGGACGTGGTACCATGGTGCCCAGACGTTGGAGGGAAGGAAATGCTGGTGGGTATGACGCCAAACTGCGGGCCACCACGTCGATGGATGTCTGAGTTCGATGTTGTTGCTGGATACGTAACGAAGCAGTGGGGTGTAAAAATCCTTAGATTGAGGAGAGCGCGTGTTCGTCAAGTGTGTGTGAGCATAACTGAAGACGACGATGAAATCAGAATGTGCGTCAGATGGTGCTTGATGTGTCCTTCTGGTACTGGTGGTGTTAATGCAGCGGACATAAGAATTTCCAACAAGGTGCCCCTAAGGGAAGGACCCCCCTCCCACTGCTTGTGCTTGGTGGACATGTACAAGGACGCGGCTCGGAGCTCGCGGGGGGAGGGTGAGCGTTTCGAAACGGACCTTAAAGAGTGTACCGGCCGTAAGAAAGTATCCGAAAGCAACCTGGAGGCTGCATCCAATAGGTGATGATAGCGGGAGTACCTGTGCTATGTGGACCATTCTGGACGCCACATGTTGATTGAGGTATTGTACACGTTGTAAAGAATCGAGTCGGCGGAGGAGATTTTGTCGCACCGCCGTGCGGATAATTTGGAGTGCACGCCGAAAATTGATGGCAGCGGAGCGGCGCACGGTGGAGGTGAAAATGATACTTGCAGTGTCTCTACTTGCGGGAGAGGTGCTAAGCTGTCGTGTGAGAGGCCACGTCCAATGGACAGCGCCGTATATTTAGCCACATTCATGTTACTGCCCGCTGCAGTACCGTACGTTGATATCAAATCAACCACCGTTTGTGTTTCATTACGTGAGCGGACCAAGAGGAGCAGGTCGTTCGCATACGCAGGACTCCGAAAACTGTGCTGTCGCAAAGTGAGACCGGAAAGGTGGCTCGTCAGACTCCAGATCACTGGCTCCAGGTTTATGAAATAGAGTAGGGTTGAAAGCGGGCAACCTTGCCTTATGGAGCGCCGGATGGTCACTGGTCCCGTCACACGGTCATTGACCTGATTCAGCGATTTGGCGGTGCTGTACAGGCGCCGGATGGCATCGATAAAGGCGGGATGAAAACCCATTAGGCTCATTACTGAGAACAGAGAACGACGCAGCACCTTGTCGAATGCGCTGTCAAAATCAATGGCAACCAACGCGGCGCGGAGCCTGCTGCCAGAGAAATTAAATCACTACATTCTCCTGTGGCCGTTTGTATATTAACTGAGCCACCCGTGGTTGTCTGTTCCGGAGATAGAATGCTAGTCAGGATCTTGCGGCATCGTGGCCCCAAGAGTCGTGTAAAACTTTTATGGTCTGCATTAAGCGGAGTCTGGGGACGGTAATGTGCTGTCGTCCCTCCCGGTGTCGGTTTGTGGATGGGTATAATAGTCCCCGTGACAAAGGACGGCGGTGCGGCGTTTCCCATCGTTATCAGTTCATGAAACGTCGTCGTCCACCGTGACGCCTCTACAGCGAGGAAAGGACGATAAAATTCTGTTGGTAATCCGTCGACACCAGGTGACTTATTCAGAGCACCTTTGTTGATTGCATCGTGGCATTCGTCGGACGTAACTGCCTCCATCACCTCGTTCACTTCGTCGCTGGCGAGGGTGCGAGTTACTTGTGGTAACACAAACTCCTCAAAGCAGTTGTTGGTAGTCTCCTCCTGGTACATTGTGCGGTAGTGGTCTACAAAAGCATTGACGATTTCGGCCTGGCAGGTGACTTGCTGGGCGCGACAGGTATAATCACGGTGATGAGTCGTTGTCGTCGTTGTTTCCTATCGGAGGTGGCATGATGCATGGTGGGATGTTCTCCTTCCGGCTAATCATGACATCGGGTCCGCACTATTGCTCCCTGCAGTCTACGGCGTGCCAACGCTACAATTTGTGCCTTAATACTGCTGCGTTCCCCCTGGGTTTCAGGGGTGGGCGGCTGGGGGTCCAGGCCACAGAGATCAGTAGTGCCACAAGTGGGATGTCGCCCCACATTCCATTGTTGCCAGATGTACCCAAGAAAACGCTGATGACGTCATTCGAGATGGCACCATGTAGACTTAGCAAAAGCGCATGACATCGTTCAAGATGGTGGATTTTGGCGGGAAGATAGGTCAATTGGGCTACCTCCACTAACCTAACACTCCAGAAAAAATAGCGAGAAGTTCAAATACCAACAGGATAATGCATCACTCCTAAGACAATCGCTGAAAGATAAGTCGAGGTTTTCTGCTAATCTAAGAAAATCAAGGGAATAAGGTCAATTGGGCTACCGCTACTAACCGAAGTCACCCGAGTGCCCCTTCCTCCTACGAACTGGCGCCAAGTTTGATTTTAGGCAGTAAAAAATTCTCACTTGAGGTTTCGTTACCAACCTACGAAAACTGACAGAAGATAGGTTACTTGTCATCCGACTGCCATCTCCTCCTACAAACAGGCACCAAGTCTGATTCCAACAGGATAATGCATCACACCACTCTTATCTCTACTAAGCAAAGAATCTCGCAGGAAAATAGCTCACTTGGCTTACCTCCACTAACCTAAGCTACCCGACCGCCACGTCTTCCTACGAACTGGCACCAACTTTTAACTTTGGCAGTAAATGAAAATCAATTCCCATATGTCTACTAAGCTAACAAAATGGCGCAAAAGGAAAAGACACTTGTACTAACCTCAGTCACCAGACTTCCATCACCTCATAAGGATTCGTGGGTAAAGGACTCGGACATAAGACTTTATTTAAACAATTCCATGCAGGTGTGTTCACCACAAGGTCAAGACTCCAACTAACTTAGTAAACATCGCCACCACCAGAGGGCGCTCTCATCTGTGACATAATCCAAGATGGCGACAAACAATGTATTCACCAAAAGCTCCAGACTCCAACTCACTTAGTACACAGTAACGGCACCAGAGGGCGCTACCGTGACGTGAGGTGATGACGCAAATACCGTTATTCAATATGGCAGCATACAATGTGTTCACCATGAGGCCTAGTACATATTCATACCACCAGAGTGCGCTACTATGGACTTGGAATGAATTTTCGCGAATACCACGCCCACCTGGACTTGGAAGGAAATAGTTAAAGTCTACACCACGATCCTCAACCGACCGACGCGTCCTCTTACCGACCCATGTTGGTGGGCTAACGTGTACCAACGTGCTCTAACGTATACTAACGTGCACAGCGCATGATTTCATCCAAGATGGTGGGGCTAAATGGTGGGAAAACCACTCTTCCTATGCTAAACATAAGTTTTTATTTTGCAGCTAGTGTCTCCACCACGACATCTAGTCTCCAACTGACCTAGTACACACTACTGCCTCCAGATCGTGCTGTCATCCATCATGTGACGTAATCCAAGATGGTGGTCTGGAGGGGGAAATAGCGTGAGAATGACTCAGGCTGCACTGGGTTGCTGGATAGAGTAAGGAAGGACTGCACTCTGTTTGTTTTCGATCATTTTATTTAGCGATTGAGTATATTTAGCACACTCACTCAAAAGACTCGCCCTAATGTGCTTAGCGTCACAATACACCGTCTGCAGACACGTAAACAACTCCTAATTTTCCGAAATAATTTCATTACAGACCTGTAAATTGCTCCTAAATAATACAGCACGCTAAGTACTCGTAAACTGTCCAAATAGCACATATCGCAGCCTACAGACCTGATCGCAAAATAATGCAATCAACACGCGCAAGCACCCTCCGCCACACCCTGTCCACAGGACCGCGACCGTCAGCTGTCTAACCACGCACAGGCCCCCGCTCGGGTCCCGCAAGCATGCGCCGGCCACATCCTTTTCATAATTCTTTTCTAACAAATTCCAATCCAAATACGTGTTCACCCATACACAGGTGCAGACGCCCTTGGGACGCGCACAGCCGCCAGCCGACGTCTGACTCATGTGAAAGTTCCCCCTAATGGAACATACGAGCTGGGTCCAGCTGTGCGTACCCGCGAAACGACCGCGTCGCGACTCGCCATCTAAAATTTTCTCAATCTTACGTCTCATGGCTTGTAAAAAATAACAGCCAACTTCACCTCTCAGCAATTCTATACTGTCCCAGATATAGTTAATGCTCTCTTTCTTCATGTCTCAGCTTGTACGCACGCAAATTCTTGCCTAACAGAACCTGTGTACGAAAATAACATCGAATTCACTCGTCCCAGCGCGCAGTAGAACGCTGACTCGGGTCTACCTCGAGTTCTGAGAACCGACTGCGAGGCGTGCATGTACACAGACATGCATAAAACAGCGCAAACGCTCTCCGAATGTGGAGGTGATTGGATACATTCGAGTACAGTGCTATATTACACCTCCCGATCAGTGAATTTGGGCTAGGTGTTGACAGTTGTGCTACATTTACAATCAATTTTAGAACATAGAACGATATGTTATGTCATGATCGCATTGATAGATCCGACCTAAAATCGATAGAATTGTGAAAAATGACGAGGTTATAGGTATAAATTGACTGAATATAGACCCAAATGCGGTGAAATTGACGAAGTACTTTGCTATCTTCTGGTTCCCGCCGAACAATTTGTATATGGGACCAAGTATGCGGCAGAAGGAGGAATCTAGGAAAACGTGGACATCGAAACGAAGGAAATAAGGGAGGCAGGCAACTTTTTCCCACTGAGGCAGGATTATAATGCATGTCTATTGAGGTACCAGTGATACTCGCGAGTTAACTGCTGTATTTGTTGGTTTTTGGGATGACAGAGAATTATTCATTTCTAAACTTACTTCCATCTGCGTTAAAGGATAACAGAGAGTGGACCGGGTGATCGATTGAGATGGAGTTGTAATGAGGTACGATTTAATGGCTGCCATATTCATTCTAGAGAAGGATAAGTTGATGGAGGTCAATTTGATTTTTTCAACTGTTCTGTCCGGATGCATCAGTCACGTGACATAGCCCGTGTTCTACTCGTATATAGCTACGTGTTCCGTATTTTTTTTAAAGCACTATCTACTCGCGATCGTTAATGGTAACCCTGTCTGTGATCAGAGGACTTCCATCTCATGTGTGAAGAAACTTGACACACTTCTCTAAACGAGCTTCGATTTATGCGATCGCCCCTGTCGCATCTTGTGTGTGTAAAATCGAGACTTCAGCATCATAACTAAGCTATCGGCATGACCTTGTGACACTCTACAATCCCCGTGTACACATTTGCTTCACATATGTTGTGTTTACATAGTTAGTGGTGGAATGACTTGTAATTTTCACATGTCGGACGCTGCTGCTATGCGTTTATCTGTTTCTTTGTAAGAGGTATTCCCCGTTAAATGGTTCAAATGGCTCTGAGCACTATGGAACTTAACTTCTAAGGTCATCAGTCCCCTAGGACCTAGAACTACTATAAACCTAACTAACCTAAGGACATCACACACATCCATGCCCGAGGCAATATTCGAACCTGCAACTGTAGCGGTCGCGCGGTTCCAGATTGTAGCGCTTAGAACTACTCGGTCACCACGGCCAGCTATTCCCCGTTACTGACGATCATTTTATATAGGGCTGAGGCATGCATAGTACAATTTCTGAACCGTGATCGGAATTGAACAGTGGACACTATACATCTCTGGAAAGCTATATCATGCTCGTATCACACAGAGCCAATGTTTTAAGGGGGTAGTTATTTCATTTTACGGTTCGATAACATAGTTTATCGTAGAGAAACCTGGATGAAGGATGTATGTCACGTTCTTGAAACATATTTCTTAAATTAGAATATTAACAGTTCTACATTCCATACGAGCGATAGGTCGGATATGCAAGCGATCTAACATTATAGCCCGTTATAAGTGCAGAACGTTGTAGCCTTAGGAGTGCGTGTGTTTATGTTCTCTCTCTTACCAATACCTTACAGGTACAGGTCCTAGACTGTAGAACAATTATTTAGAGATGATAGCTTGGATTATTTACGTAAAGATGTGCCCAACTCCACCTGTCTGGAACTACATTGCGTATAAAAATGAATCCTTTCTTGTTCTTCTTCTTAATTGTCAGCTATTACATAATGGCACTTTGAAATCTGTTACTATACATAGATAAGCAATGCTAACCTCCTCGTCATGGTCCCATCTCGAGAAAACTGGTGCACTTGGACGGGTTAGGACTCGGAAAGCTCTATTCATTCACGAGACGTGGAGTGTAGTGGTCTTCTAATCGGTTGCAGATTAATTCGGTAACGGTGCTGCAGGGCGGGTGGTCAATGAGAGTGTGAAGGGGGGGAGGGAGGGTTCTTTCAGTGTCTAATTTTACCCTGTGAGAATGCTCTGTGACTACCATTAGCATAGAGATAGATCGTAAATTAAGTACTATGCTCTAGGTGTTACAAATATGTAGAGCGTTGTCTGATGTACTTCGATCATGTATGTGTTCGAGAATTAACAATGAATGGACGTACTGCACAGTAATCTATCCACATTCGCAGTCATAGTCGCAAAGTGAAGTAAAAGGGGTGGTTTAGCTGTGACACTGAAATTGGGGGTCATGCTGTCACATCACTGGTCAGTTTTGAAATTAGTGTAAAAGTGTTAAAATTGTTCACACTATCAGCTGTGATGCTTATTATTAGAGTATATTGGTGGTGTCTTTCCCATCCCATCCGTCCGCTGGCATGCTGTTGGTTACGAAATATGATTGAGTGACAATGCTTGTTTGAGTTGGAGGGAGAGTTTTGGCGGTTGGGCTATACCTTCTGGGGTGGATAGCACCGAAACAGTGATTGCGTACCTGAATGCAGTATGATGAATGAGTCGAAACGGAACATAATCAGCTATTCCGTCAGTGTGAGAGATGAGTCTAAATGTAGAGCTCGTGAATCACCTTCAGACTGTAATTTGGAACTCTATACAACGCGAGAAAACTCTTCTGGTTTCCTTATGTTGTAGCTGGCTTTTATTTAAAATCATCCGATGTGTGGCATGTTATGGTATCAGCCCTAAGAACATGATTTACATCGTGCAACGTCTAGTTTTCTGTGAAAGCCCGTGGATCAGAACTTCTTAATGTCAGTTCAGAATCTGGCGCAGGCCTCGAAGTCGTGGCAGAAAAACGAAATGTTTGGCAGTGTACAAAGAGTGTTAAAAACAGTGTTTCAAACAACTAAACAGGACCACAGGGGGCCATTCTTGCGATTTACAGTATAGTACTTGGGATAAGGTCATTCTCCTAGAGGTGATAAAACTTTTAACTACCCTCTGTAGTGTATCAACACGCGTGTATTTAATAGGTTCGTTCCACCCAGGGAGCAGTAGCAGCAGCAATTTGAAAGGTAAATTCAGTGAGGGACGAAGAATGCCGTTAGGATTGCTTGGAGGGCTGCACGCTGTGCTGTTCTGGTTCAAATGGCTCTGAGCACTATGGGACTTAACATCTGAGGTCATCAGTCCCATAGAACTTACAACTACTTAAACCTAACCAACCTAAGGACATCACACACATCAATGCCCGAGGCAGGATTCGAACCTGCGACCGTAGCGTTCGTGTGGTTCCAGACTGAAGCGCCTAGAACCGCTCGGCCACACCGGCCGGCTGCTGTTCTGGGAAGCACTACGAAATCTCTCTCTCTCTCACTCACTCTCTCTCTCTCTCTCTCTCTCTATCTCTATCTCTCTCTCTCTCCCTCCCTCTCTCCCTCTCTCCCTCTCTCTCTCTCTCTCCGCGCTGGACCCCCAACGCAATTTCGCGTCATCGCGCGAGTAATGGCGTCTATGTGAGTTCTATATCGGATGAAGTTATTTGAGCTTCTATAGTTGTTGATTTTTCTCTGTTGAGGGGTAGAGAATAACGATGACAGCATGTTGGCCTGATAGATTTGAATGGTCGTGGATCTGTAGTACTTGTACATAGACAGGGAACGTACCACAATTCGCGCATTTCCACCGAATGGTCAAAACACGGTCCTGTCGCACTAACTCAGTTCGCTCTGTTTCTAGAAGTTTTGCAGAAGGTGGTGGATATGGCTTTGTCCAACTTCTGCTCAGTTCCGACGGAAAATTGAATGATCACATGCGCAAAGCTGTAGAAATGGAAGCATTTGCAAGATGTGTAGGGACTGACTAAAACGATGTTGGTTTTTTACTGTAGCAGATAGGTTCGAGAAAGGTGACTCGCTTCGAGATATGAGAGCGCCAGAAATATGATTCACTTGTGGTTGTGATCCAGTGCAGGTATATGGCTGGATGGGAGGACCTGATTCCGAATCATAGACATCATTTCTAGCGGATAGCGTAACACTAGAGGCGTGAGAAGCTAGTGTACATTTCTTACGACTTCAATAAGTATACGATTTACTACTGTTTGTGATCCTTCTCAATCAGTCATCGCCTTTAACTCAGTGGATATATAACGGAACCTCTGACATGGTATCGAGACAGAATACATCGCACATACTGGATAAATATCTAGCTGCGTGAGGGAGTTGCAAATACCGGTCAATACCGCGTTCTTTAGCCGAATGACTTTCTAAATTCACAGATTTTATCACGAGGTTGCACTCCTACGATCACCGTCTCGGTATTTGTCTGGAAAAAAAACCACCTCATTCAGAGGTAATGCCGTACCTAGATTTACTTAGCAAAGGGAAGAGTGTGTCAAGTCACAAGAATGGTAGTGATATTTCTATTTCCAGAGCCACTGCCGACAGCAGGGTGTATTTCCGAAACTTCGCTCGTTGTCGAATGCCGTTCAATTGAGACCGTGATCGTAATATTTAATTGTAAGTATAATGATAAAAGATGTCTGTGACCGGTTTTCTAGAATAATTCCGTGTATGCAAAGCCTGTGGTTGGAATGATTCACGTTTCCCGTTAACGGCAGCAGCTGTCCGAATGCAGAGACCTAGTGGAGTGTAGGAATTTATCTGAGTTATTTTTGCCTTCCTCTAGACGACCGAATAGCGAACTAATACATAGTATGTGTTGGGCGGCTTTCGTCATCAAGTGGGAATTTGAGAAGATTGATAATGGAAGTGCGTTTGCGCTGGACATTCGTTATTCCATCCCATGTAAATTGTTTGGTTGACTGCTTCTGCACATTTCGCGCCTGTATTTAGTTGAGAGAAGATCGATTGTGGTGCATGTATCTATCATGTGGAAGACACGATTGCCAGTTCTCTAGACATGGGAAAGACCTAAGTTGGCTTGTAAATTATAGGGGTGTTACATCACCGACATCGATATTCGAGTGTGGAAATATGAGGTACTGAATCGAGGTACGTTGAATGGCAGGTTTGGCACATTTCAGCCAACAAGTCAAGGTTGTGCAGTGCTTACATAAGCGACGTTCACCGATGGCCCATGTCTCGGTAAACACTTTGAAGACATTCGGGATCATGAAGATGGGAGTTGTTTAGCTTCCACGGTGCACGATTGCACCAGTCCACTTGTTGCGTGAGCACCTTGGACTGCAGGTGTGAGTTCCCGAGAGAGGGAAATCCTATCAAGGGGGCTCGTGGACTGACTCGTCTGGTAAGTATGTCCAGGTGCGTCGCCGTGTCAAACTTCCCATGTGTCACGGAACAACAGACCATGGACGACAGCTGTTGTAGTGAGGCATTTGGTCCTTAGGGTGCAGGACACAATTAAAATCACTCCCAAACTAATGGTCAAAGTGTCCAAGAAACAAAGGGTAGATTTCTTCTCAATAGAAGCGTGCCCTGTCGCCTCTGCGGGTGGAGCCCAATGGAGCGTAAATGTTGACAATATGCGTCCCCATGACGGTGACGGCCATGCCTCCGGCGGATGGAGGGTATGTGATATCAGCCACCGGAATTCCTTCTCGGGCGTACATGGCCAGGTCCCTTGTGGTCACCAGGAGAAGGATAAGTGTTATATCCCGCGACGTCTTGAAGTGTGGCCAAGTGTACTTCCTGTAGTAGTCCGATGTCGATGTCCGATACCCATATTATCTTCCGCAGCAGTTGAATTTTCACGGGCAGCTAATGGTGTTATTGTTGTCGTCGCTGCTCCGTAGGTTTGGAGTCGTACCCCGCCGTGGAGGGGAATTCAGTCAGCGGAGGGTGAAGAGGGGCGAAGCAACTGCGAGTCATGCCGTACGTCACCTGACGGCGTTATCGGCGGCGTAACTAGGCTTCCGTTTCGGGTAAATCCGTCCCCAGCGTGTGGTTCCGGCCTTCGTGGACGTCGTCGCTCCACGCCATCGAAGGCGCTGTTGTTGTCATGTTCTTACGGTCCACTTCGTTCGTAGGAGCGGAGGATGTCTCGGCGGCAGTAGCAACGGTGGAGCCCATTGGTTCAGGAGCACCTGGGAGAGCCAGTAGAGTAGGCATAGACACAGCCACAGTCGGCGTCATGTTGTCGTCATTCGTGTCGTCGTGCAGGTTCTTCGAGGCCTCGTGGGGACGGACGGCCTCTGGAGCCTCAGGGGGAGGTGATCTGTCTCGTTCCGAGACCGTACGGCGCCTCCTCTTGCGCCTTTTAGGTGAACGTTATTTGCATATTCGTCCCTTTGTGTCGGAAAACGGGAGGGAGTCGCGGCGGTCTGAGAACAAGCCCGTCGCGGGAACGATAAGGGGCGTCCCTATCATCGGCCGGGTGGGGATCGGAAGTCAACGCTGTTGGTAGTGGCGCCGGAATAGTGTCAGGTTGTGAGTGCGACGTATCGGCCTCGGCGCTCTCCGTGGCAGCAGGAAGGGTCATCGGTACATGGTCAGATGGACGGCGGCCGGTGGGAGGAGAAGAGAGCGCCGATGAACAGGTGATCGGTAAAACTGTTATCGGAGCCGCGTGGCACCCGCTGATTTGCAGGTAAAATGCCACGTGGCGATGAAGATCGATGGTGATCTGTCGTACACCGTTAAGAACGACTTACATTTGGAATTGCGCCCAGTGTCCGGCAGTGTTGCCATGTAGAGTGCGATAGGGGCGGAAAGCAGCGGTATCATCTTCCGCCGGGAGTTCAAACGGGAGTTCGAAAACTCGTATGGTGCGCGTTCCCAAGACTGCGTGGTCGACAGTGAGCGCGCCGACATTTCCGTCGGCGTGGCAAAAGCGTAGTCCATATTTGGTATCACGAAGAATTCTTTCGCACATCGCGTTATTGACGACTTTGACGCAAATCGTGCAGCTTAATTTGGACAAATGGATGCCCAAGATGTCGCAAGCTGCGATCTTAGCAACGTCGCGTAGGAAGCGTTCCACTTTGAGGGCCTTTGGTCGTATGTAGTCCTTGAGGAAGCTGAATCGTAGTGTTGGTTTTCTAAAACGGTTGGCCATCGTTCTACTCCACGTAAGCGACACGTTAAGTGACGGCCGCTGAAAAGTAAACAACAGCAAGCGCACGCTCCGCAGGCGGAAACAACAGCACGTCCGCACTGCACGGCTGCGGAAGTCGGACTGTGCCAACTGAGCTGCCCAAGCATGACTCACGACCCGTCCTCACCGCTTTCCTTCCGCCAGTACCTCGTCTCCTATCTTCCAAACTTCGCAAAATCTCTCCTTTTCTTGTCATGTAATTATCAACGACAATTGCTAATAGCCAGGCGGAGGCGATTTATTGAAATGTTAGCGGTAAACTTTTCCCATCCAGTGATTTGATCTTGTAATATTTCCTGAATATAGGGCTTTTTAATTATTGACCTTGTATTTGTGAGAGGTTAACTCTATCTCGCGGAGAAAGCAAGGCTGGCGACCCTTATTTAATCCGACAGGGTAGTGTGGCACAGAAGACAATTAATCCGGGTCCGACAAAAACTTTTCCAATTAAATCCGTGGACCAGTACGTCGCGCCATTGCTGTCCCACGCCACACACCACTAGAAGAGTACGTGGACTCTCACCGCAGCCGTGAGTGTGATTTCACGCGATGGCACGGAAGCTTTGAGGACGCACAAAAGGAAAGTTTCATTAAGTGACCCTAAAATTAAATGTCTAGAACAGTAACAATCGTCTGACACACTCTTCCAGGATAGTTTTATTATCTAATATTTTAGTTTCTACACATACTTTCAATTTCTTTTTTGTGATTTAAAAATAGAGCCGTCTCAAATAGGACATGACAGGACATTGATACAGGGAAAGAGAATGTACTAGGGACTTAATGAATGTCAAAGGAAACTTTTAAAAACCTTATTTGACATCAGTAGCCCAAACAACAGACAAACACTGCTGCATGGTTGTATGACACTTTATTTTATTGCCAAAAAGATCAATTTTCAAAAATATTGCCTACACAAGAAAATTTTCTTTTCAATTTTATGTAGAACACTAGTTAATAAAAATTAAAATTTCAAAAAATAAAAACTTCATATGCTGTTAACAGTGTTACTAGGCTTTTACAAATCGCACTAGTTTTAGAATAACACAGAAAATTTATAAAGCTTTTCTTGTGATTGACAAGAGCATATACCCATTTAAAAACCCATATCAAATATACAATCAGAATGTAACTTAATCCTGGTAATTAAAAGTAGCTTCCTTCTTAAGCACTACCCACCTCTTTGATCGGTCTGTTCTTCGACACTTCAGATGTTACTTTTTCTTTCTGGCGTTACACGAACAAGCCAACAAAAGTAAACATCCGTTTCTATAATAATGCGTGACATCACCAACAAATTTACGGACACAGGCTCTGATTCACTTACTTTACGACGATTCTTTGTCCTAAGAACCAACGGCATTGCAGACATATAGCAAGATGTACCACGATCTCTGTTATACTCCTCACATATCTGAAACATATTGGCTATATTTTGACTTACCTCTGCCACAAGATGTAATCCAGTCGTCTGTATTTTTCCTTCTGAAGAACACTTTTTATAAACGTAGAAACCATAGTAAAGGGCTTTTAATGAAACTTCCACTTTGCAACTGATTGGCTGCTTATTCTTTCTACAAGAAGATTTCACTCTACGGTTGCTGCTATAGCAATGTGTAAAGAAAAAAATCAATTAATGAAAACCAGACCTTGTTTTCTGTTAATCATGGATATTGCATGAAACACACATAAGTGACCTTTGTTTTGGTTAACTATCTGTACACCACAAAAGCGAAACTGTAACTGTCTGTGGAATACTAGTTAAAAATGCATCTGTCTATTTATGGAAGACACCCAGTATATTCATTACTTTGATACAAGCGTGAAAAAAGTGATATTTTGTCGAAAAGTTACGTTCTGAGCCCGTGGCTGTGTGAGAGGTGTCAGAAGCCCCCTCTCATATTTCTATCTTACTCTGAGTAATTCGATAATGCTCTCTAATTGCATGCGGTGAAAAGCTGCTATTACTTCACACGCGGACTTCCCACACAGAGTCTCCCGTCACCTGGGTGGTCCGGTGACAGGCGGGCTCTGCTGATCTTGAAACTGACTGCCGACGTGTGTGAGGGAGTCGAGTGAATGTTTTCCAGACGTCGACATTGTCATAAAGTGGCGGAGACACGCCTGCAGGGGCCTGAAGGAGCAGCTGGGCTAGAGATTCCGTTACTTCGCAGAAACGTAGCGATAACACTTTCTGGCGGGCTACCAGCGAGGCGTGGGAGTGACTTCTACATCTACATCTACATTTATACTCCGCAAGCCACCCAACGGTGTGTGGCGGAGGGCACTTTACGTGCCACTGTCATTATCTCCCTTTCCTGTTCCAGTCGCGTATGGTTCGCGGGAAGAACGACTGTCTGAAAGCCTCTGTGCGCGCTCTAATCTCTCTAATTTTACATTCGTGATCTCCTCGGGAGGTATAAGTAGGGGGAAGCAATATATTCGATACCTCATCCAGAAACGCACCCTCTCGAAACCTGGCGAGCAAGCTACACCGCGATGCAGAGCGCCTCTCTTGCAGAGTCTGCCACTTGAGTTTGTTAAACATCTCCGTAACGCTATCACGGTTACCAAATAACCCTGTGACGAAACGCGCCGCTCTTCTTTGGATCTTCTCTATCTCCTCCGTCAACCCGATCTGGTACGGATCCCACACTGATGAGCAATACTCAAGTATAGGTCGAACGAGTGTTTTGTAAGCCACCTCCTTTGTTGATGGACTACATTTTCTAAGGACTCTCCAAATGAATCTCAACCTGGTACCCGCCTTACCAACAATTAATTTTATATGATCATTCCACTTCAAATCGTTCCGCATGCATACTCCCAGATATTTTACAGAAGTAACTGCTACCAGTGTTTGTTCCGCTATCATATAATCATACAATAAAGGATCCTTCTTTCTATGTATTCGCAATACATTACATTTGTCTATGTTAAGGGTCAGTTGCCACTCCCTGCACCAAGTGCCTATCCGCTGCAGATCTTCCTGCATTTCGCTACAATTTTCTAATGCTGCAACTTCTCTGTATACTACAGCATCATCCGCGAAAAGCCGCATGGAACTTCCGACACTATCTACTAGGTCATTTATATATATTGTGAAAAGCAATGGTCCCATAACACTCCCCTGTGGCACGCCAGAGGTTACTTTAATGTCTGTAGACGTCTCTTGTCCCCATGCAGTCTTGGCGGGCAAATTCCCGCATTTTCTGCAAAATCGTAACTGTGATTGGCTTGCTCAGGGCATAGTTCCGTGACGTAGCAAAATCGGCGCAGAAATTGGCGCCAAGAATCTCCATTGGTGGAATGGTAGTGCTTCAGCAATAGAGTGGAATTTTCCGCCGGTTTTCGAGTTGCTGATTGGAACGTTTTACCACAGCCACTGTCGTGGGGGCGGGAATGTTCTATGTTCGGTTTGTACGGGTGCTCTGGTAGGAGTCGGTTCTAGCCTTTTGGTTGGAGTAGGTTACAAGACTGAGCTCTCGCTGCTCTGGACAGCCTGCCTTCCGTTGGCTGTCTAATATAGTTTTATTTGATTATAATTGTTTAACGAAGTTGCTGAACTTTCGACTTCAACGTAACTTTCCAAGTAAAGTTGGCAATTGAGCGTTCAGCGTACGAGCGGCCTATGTTGTCTGTCTTGGGCAGTTTTGGCTAAAGTTGACTGTATCGGAGTTACTGTGTGACTTCGCTTGTTAAAATCAATCACTGTACCGTCAGTGACTGTGTGGCGAGCCTTCTTTGTCTTCCTCAGAGGCGCATTTGTATTGATAGGAAGTCTTTAGTCTGGAACAACCAGACCAGGACAATTTGTTTCGGGCTATACTCGCGACATTATCATCACCACGACGGGACGTAGAAGCAACCAGCCATCGCTTCCGGTACCCCAGATCGTGCCCTTGCAGTTAAGAAGACAGCTTGGTAATGTATGTCTGGAGCACCAGCAGACTAGGGAATTAGCACTGTGATAATCAGAGCTCAGCAGAGCGCGCCTGTTCGTCTTTTCTAACTTTGTTCTGTCTTGGGTGTTCATTGTCTGAGTTATCACTACCATAGCAGCAATTAATGTTGAGTTGGCTGGGTGTTTCTCTTAAGATTTGAGTTGCAAGGAATTAGCTCCACATACCACTTCGTCATCAATGTCACAATCTAGTTTATGGACAACTTCACCTTCACAGCATTTATTTGAGTATCCCATTTGATGTACTGTAAATGTTTCATGTGTTTTGTTTATGATTTTGAGTTTAGTCATAATATATCAAATTGTTATTTTGGACAGAACTTTCATTCTGTTAATCGGTTGAGCAACCCTTTCATTTCTCAATACGTTACCTAAACTTTCCTTTATCGAATTAATGTCTAACAAATTAAATTATTGCAGGTGCCAAACACTTTTCTACTCCACTTGCAGGGTCGATTACAGTCAGTTCGTCTTTCTTCTTAATCCATGTGCAACAGCAAAAGAAGGAGTTAGAAAAGGGGGGGGGGGGGCTTAGAGCATCATTTCCATATGAAGATTCGAGGAGAATTTAGTGTTAAATACACTGCTAGCCCCGGCACCTCGCATGTGTACAAACTATTGGTTGACTCTTACATAGAAGACACCTGTCGGTTCGAAACCCGTAGCGGCGCTATTTAAATAAACAAATATCTTTGTAGAAATTGTCTGGTTGCTGTTATCTTGCATGTAAGAGTCAACCTGTATGACTTTTCAGACTCACGTGAAGGGACGAAAATGTGTGATTGCAGTCTGCTTCTTGTTATCTGATCGAATATAATTTCTCCAAGCGTGATACGTCAGCAGAGTTCCATAGTATCTGTAGTTGACAATAGGTCTCTCCCCCCGTGTTTACCGATTGTGAACAGCGTTGTGTATGGTGCAGAGATAATAGTGAGGTGCACGTTACATTGCCGTTCCGACTATCCAGATTTGTTTCTCTGTCACCACTTCCGATAAAACATCGAAGGCTTCCTTCAGTACATCAACCATCTTCCTTCCTCATCCCTTTAAGACAAACTTGACTCCATTCACACGACACAGAAATATTTTGAACTCTGACTTTAACGAAATGTAAGTGCATGATATTGTAAGTTACACAGTTGTCTGGCGACTTTATTAAACTGTTCATTTGCATGATTTGTTGTTATGTCGTATAGATTCAGTATAGGACTATTTGTAGACAGCATTTCTGGTCACCTTACTCACGAGGTATACGTATCACTTCCATAACCATGTGCCTACGTGACACGTGTCCATTCAATCTGCTACTGACACACTTCAATATAAAAGCATCAGTGAACATATTAGGATGAAAAAGGACTTTAAACTAAACAGTGTATGATTAAGGTTAGGTTTATTGTGTCCCAAGTTCAAGGAAAGCTCCCTACGTCGATTTAAAGTCTACTCAGAGTACATTAACATATGTACACTTGTAAGTAGGCTGTTTGCGTTTTCTTATTGGCAACGTTACGTAGCGCTCTGTATGAAAATCACTGGCTGTGCTGTGTGCAGTCTGTGGCTAGTTTGCATTGTTGTCTGCCATTGTAGTGTTGGGCAGCTGGATGTGAACAACACGTAGGGTTGCACAGTTGGAGGTAAGCCACCAGCAGTGGTGGATGTGGGGAGAGAAATGGCGGAGTTTTGAAATTTGTAAGACTGGATGTCATGAACTGCTATGTATATTATGATTTTTCAACACTCTTAAGGTAAATACATTGTTTGTTCTCTATCAAAATCTTTCATTTGCTAACTATGTCTGTCAGTAGTTAGTGCCTTCAGTAGTTTGAATCTTTTATTTAGCTGGCAGTAGTGGCGCTCGCTGTATTGCAGTAGTTCGAGTAACGAAGATTTTTGTTGAGATAAGTGATTTGTGAAAGGTATAGGTTAGTGTTAGTCAGGGCCATTCTTTTGTAGGAATTTTTGAAAGTCAGATTGCGTTGCGCTAAAAATATTGTGTGTCACTTTAGTGAATGTTTGAGTACGTTCAGTTTTGCTCAGCTGTTTGAAAAGCAAATAATGTAAGAGGTTTATCAGCACAATAATTCAGAAATTTTTCTAAGGGGACGTTAACATATGTCGACCGTTAGCCGAGGATACCTCACTGGAATCTTCTGATTTTTTCTTGTAGTTTCTGTAATTAGTGTAGCTATTGTTTATTGCTAGCGCTTAATTGTAGAGAGAATCTCCTTTGTAGTTGTAGTCTTTCATTGTTGTACAGTAAAACAGTTGTGGCATGCATGTAGATTTGCACCAAGTATTTCGCAGCTGCGCTTGCAATTAACTAGATATTATTTTCAGTGCTATGTTAATGTGTTTTCTTATTTTGCTCTTCAAATTGTGCTTTTCTGTGTTGTCGTGTGAAATATTGTGACAATAATGGCGTGTGAAAAACGTAATACTAGGCTCCAAAGTAAACTGAGAAATGACAGTGAAGACGAAAGCAGTGTGTTAGCGCCACCGTGTAATGAATTAACTAATGTTCAAACTAGTAATTTGGTAATTGTGCATAGGGAAATGGAGCGGGCGGAAAATAATGGCGTAGACAGTTAAACAATTAGTGAACAGCGAAGCATTATCGATCGATCGGTCGGCAATAGCTCGCCTCAGGAATCCGAAATGACAGGACACAATCTCGCAAATACTGTAGATTCAGGTTTTGGGTCCTCACCGTTTTCTCAAATAAGTCAAGACACATTTTTTGCTTGTCAAAATGTGAATGTTTCCGGTGCACACTCACTGCCGAAAAGCACTGAGGAACATGTAACAGACACCAGTGCATTGTTATTACAGTTAATGCAACAAATGGGACAAAGGCTACGAAAGTTAGACACAACGCTTGAACAAAATCAGAAACAAATGGAACAAAATCAGAGACAAACACAGCAAAAACTTCAAAAGTTAGACACAATGGAACAAAATCAGAGACAAACACAGCAAATGCTTCAAAAGTTAGACACAATGGAACAAAATCAGAGGCAAACACAGCAAAAGCTTCAAAAGTTAGACACAGTGGAACAAAATCTTCGGAAGTTAGACACCACACTTGAACAAACACGTGAAGATTAACTACTGAGTTACATAACATTGAATCGAAATGTCAAAAAGTCTGTAATGACGTAAAAACACAAATTTGTGAGCATTTTCAACCTATTTTTTCGCGGCATGAAAATGCATTACAGAATCACGAAGCAGCCATAAAAGAACTGCAAACTATTGTTCATTAAAATCATGAGACCTTGCAAGCTAAAATTGACTCAGTTGCATCTACCGATTCGGTTACGCAACTTGCAAAAACTCAGGAAAACTTAAAGGACACAGTAGATACTCTGAAAATTGGTTCAGAAAGACACATGGAGGAAATTAGTTCATTATCAGAGAAAGTAGTTGAACTTTCGGATCAGCTAAAAATTATCTACGAAGGTAGATGATAATCTGAATGACACAAAACTGGTAGTCTTTAAAGACACAGAAGAGTGCGAACAAATTAGGAAATTCAAACAAAATCAGAATCAAATTAATACGCAACACCAAAGAGAAATCTGGGAAGTACAAGATCAGCTGACATAGGTAACACAAGAATTACGTATTTCAGAGGACACTGGCGCTGCAATACGGGAAGAGGGACATAGAAATACGGAACAGCCACAAAATAATAACACAGCGCATTTCGGAAATTATGAAAGAAATTGGCAAGGTGCAACGAATTTTGAAATGGAACCGCCGAAACGACGTAACAATGACCGATATGCGACTCGCCGACATGATGATTTTGACTATAAGCTGTTCATTACTACACGTAAATTTAAAACATTTAAGAATTCTGGCAACGACATTCATCCACAAGCGTGGCTCCATCAATTCTCTCATTGTTTTCCTTCCAACTGGTCATTAGAGCACAGATTAGAATTTATGTGTGGCTATTTAGAGAATGAACCAGCTGTAAGAATGCGATAGGTCATTCACGATTGCCACAGTGAAGGAGAATTTTATCATGCCTTCCTCTCAGCATATTGGTCTCAAGCTACACAAGACCGAGTAAAACATAGCATCATAATGATGAAACATTTCGAACAATCTGAATTTTCCAGTCTTGTGAAATATTTTGAATACATGTTGCACAAGAATCAGTACCTGTCAAACCCATACAGCCCCTCAGAACTCATCTGCATTTGCTTAATCAAACTACCTGAACATTTACGACATATTATTTTGGCAGGACGTTGCAAAGATGACATTGAAGCTTTTCAGGGATTGTTACAAGAAATGGAAATTGACACTGACACTCGCAGAACGCGGAAACAGGAACACAACAATTACAGGTCACATCCATCACAATTCCACGATGAAAGAAATAATAACTGGACACAACAAGGCTATTCTCACAACACAAATCGTGACCAAAACAGACACCACCCGTATGACAAACGTTGGCAGAGTAGTAATAACTACAGGGAAAGATCACCTCTCCGCAGTAGTGACTATCACAGAGACAATCAAAGAAACAGACAATATGGGAACCAAAATAATTATTATCAAGGGAGACAGAATAACTTTAGATGCAACGGTCCAGCGCGCATTTACGATTCAGGGTGAAATTCTCCACCCTGTGACCGACAAGAAAGAAACTATGGAATCTACCGACATGACGACAGATGATATGATCGTAGCGACAGATCTGGCGGGATCCAAACAGGGCGGAGCCCTCTCGACAAGGTGAATTTGTAGAAGCTAGGTCTCCAAATCCCAATAACGATGCGCGCCAACAAAGAGACAATAGGCAATGACTCATACCACTGGCAGCCACAAAACGTACTTATGAAACTGACGACGCAGCTGCCGTAGCTAGTAATTACGTAAAAATGGAAGACATTAGGGACATTTTACTCCAGGAACACGACGTAAAACATAACAACATTGCATATCCTGTGATTCACATTACAGTAAATGACGTAAAATTTATGGCAGTACTTCCGTTACAGTAATTAGTGAAACAGCCTTTAGCAAATGCAACAAATCGAACGATTGCCCCACACTTCCGTTACGTAAGATTAAATTACAAGGTGCAATCTTTGGAACAAATGTTGATGTACGCCAACAAACCAACTTAGAATTATTCTGCCAGTGCCACAGCTTCTCTGTGAACTTTCTTATTGTTCCATTATTATCGACAGAAATTATATTGGGAGTAGACTTTTTGAATGAATACAAAGCAATCTTAAACTTTCACGATGCTGAAATAAGTTTAGAGAAAGAAGGTAAGTCAATAGCTTTGAAATTTGAAGATTGGCTCTCAAACCATGACGAAGAAATTAATCGGCTTTACCTACTGTTAGACAACAGTTCGGAATTTTCGACGGAACTTGACACTAACAATCACTCTGCAAGTACTGACAGGGATGATATCGACGGCGCATTTGATACTAATGAGTTAATTCAGAATAAAATTCAAACAATTGAGAATTGTAATGACAGTGATAGGCAAGACCTTTCTGAGACTTTACAAGCACATTCCACAGTTTTTACTCACAAAACAGGAACAATCAAGGGCTTTAAATACCAATTTCGTGTTCGTGAGCATACTAAATTTTGTGTTAGACCATACGTAATTCCAGCACATTATAGGGACTGTGTTAGAACAGAAATACAATCTGTGCTTGACGAAGGCATTGTTGAGCCTGCAGTAAGCTCATACAACAATCCATTACATGTTGTTGAGAAGAAAAATGGATCGATCAGGCTTGTCTTGGATTCGAGACAAATCAATAATATCATCATTCCTGAAACAAACAGGCCGCAAACGTTAGAAGAACTTCTTCAAAATTTTAATGGTGTAAAAGTGTTGTCTTCCTTTGATCTCAGATCCAGCTTTCATCAGATCGAATTTCATCCAGAATGTAGAAAATACACAGCTTTTCTTTGTTTCGGCGTTTGTTATCAGTTTCGGAAACTTCCTTTTGGTTTGAACATTTCTTCAGCAGCATTCATTCGCGGGCTAAATTCCATATTACCTGAGTTCTGAAAACGTCACATCACCTTATATATGGACGATATTCTAATAGCAGAAGCTTCATGGCAACAACATAACCGCATCCTCAACAGTTTGTTACGTATTTTTGCAGAATCTGGAATTACAGTTAACTTGGAAAAGTCTGAATTCGGCAGGACAAAGGTGAAGTTTTTGGGACGTATTATTTCTTCTGAAGGCATTCAGCCGGATCCTGAAAAGTTAGAAGCAATCAGAGCCATTCCAGTTCCATCCACAAAAAAACCAGTCCGCAGTTTTCTAGGTCTCGTAAATTTTTACCGTCGTTTTCTGAATATGCAAATTCTAGTTACGCCAAAACTTTGGTCTCTCACTGGAAAAAATACTATTTGGAACTGGGACGAACAAGCACAGTTGGAATTCAATTCTTTGAAAGAATCACTACTTAACGCGCCAATACTAGCTCATCCAGATCTGTCACTAGATTTCTGCCTTTGCACGGATTCTTCTAAAGTCGGTCTTGGTGCCCATTTATTTCAAAAAGCCACAGAAAATGGCACTACTGTTCAGAAAACCATTGCTTTTGCTAGCCGAGTGCTAACAAAATCTGAAAAAAATTATTCCGTTACTGAATTAGAAGCTTTAGCTATCGTTTGGGCATTTAACAAATTCCGTTTCTTTCTTTCTGGTAAGCACGTAAAAGTATACAGTGATCATCGTGCATTACAATTTCTTATGTCTTCAAAATTAAATCATGACAGGTTAAAACGTTGGGCATTGTTTCTGCAAGAGTTCCACTTCACAGTAGTCTACATTCCCGGCAAGGAGAACATTGTTGCGGACGCACTGTCACGTGCACCGGCTGGGCTTGAGAAAAGTAACACAGAAGACAACCTCGAGAAAAATTTCAGTATTCTTTACATTCAGAAAGTCGCCTTTGAAAACTTCATCACCACATCTTTAAAGGGCATTGCTCATGAACAAGATAAAGATCCGATTTGGAAAGACATCAAACGTAAATGGCATGAAAAGACACACACTCAGATTCGGCATTATCACCTGGTTAGAAACAACATACTCTTCAGACGCTGCACTGTTGATGACAAGCTATGGGTACTTTGCATTCCAGACGATTTTGTTAATAAGCTCATTTGGTACATTCATTTCAGCTACGCACATTTTGGTCCACGAAAATGTTATCATATTCTTCGAACGACTTGTTATTTAAACAATATGGAAAAGAGAATTCGAAGAGTCTTGTCTATTTGTAAACTTTGTCAAAAGGCGAAACCATCTACTATCTCACACCGTGCTCCGTTGTTTCCTATCATTCCTTCTAAATTAAAAGAATTTGCTGCTGTTGATCTCTTGGGACCCCTTGTCAGAACATCGAATGGATTTTCGTACGTTCTAGTCGCTGTTGAACTTACTTCAAAATTTGTTTCTTTCACTCCATTACGTAAAGCCACTGGACGGTCTGTATCCAACGCCTTTGTTAAAAATTTCTTACGTGAAGTTGGCCACGTTGCTAAAGTCATTTCAGATAACGGACCGCAATTCAGATGTGCTGTTTGGTCACGCATGCTTCATAATCATAAAATCAAACCTGTTTTTATTTCATTGTACTCACCACATTGTAACCCGTCTGAACGTATTATGAAAGAAATCAATAAGCTTTGCAGACTTTATTGTCACAGAAAGCACCAGCATTGAGACAGATATTTACACTTATTTCAAAATGTGCTGAATGAAATGCCTCATGATTCCACTGCTTTACCACCTACTCTTGTACTGAAGAATGAAGAACCACCGAACAGAATCAGAGAGCTTGTACCTTCCCGAATACACGTAAACTTCGACACAAAGACATAATTGATTTGGCTATTAAAAATATAAAATCTGCAGCAGACAAAAGGAGAAAACTACACGGTAAAGCAAATGCAAAGAAATTATATATTGGTCAGAAAGTTCTCATTAAAGCTCATTCATTGTCACATAAGAAGAAACACTTGAGTCACAAATTCTTTCTAGTTTACAATGGACCTTACAGAATCCGACGTGTACTACATGATAATTGCGTTGAAGTTGAAACTCTGCGTACTAGGAAGAGTAAAGGTTTACGCCACATTTCACACGTAAAACCGTTTATTGAAAGATAATCTGTTTGTTAACGTAGTCTTTGCCATGGAACTTCTCACTTCACGCTAGGGAACTTAGACAAGTAATTACGAATGCATTGTTATAGTGAACAGACGACACAGTGTTGTTATTTGTACATTCTTCCTTGTTAGTTGCACGATTACGTAACGAATATATGGCTTACATACTTAGAAAATATACTGTTAATGAGATTTTAATGCAACATTTTGGTTTAGTTGAAAAGACATTCTTTATTTGAAGTACTTACTGTGAGATTAAACATGACATAGTATTTGGTTTCTTTGACAGCTACACGATTATATAACGATGCTACTAATGAGTGACACAATTTATATTATTGCTTTTGCACTGTATCTGTTTTATATCTGCACTGTTTTACTGTATTATTCTGGAAAGCAAAACATGTTTTAGTAGTAACTTTTGTGGTATAGCTACAATGAGACAGCATTTTTCCGTAGCACAACAATACATTACAGCACAGTACTTTGTTAATCACGGCAATAAGCGTAATAAGTAAGATATCTATACGCAAAGCATTTCACTTTTGTTTATCATGAGGTAAGTACATTGACTTCCACAGAACTTTGCTTACGGACGACGATAATTACGACACTTGGCACATTTTTTACCCTTAAGTAATGACAGAGACTTTGTTACAACAGCCGGCTGCGGTGGTCTAGCGGTTCTAGGCGCTCAGTCCGGAGCCGCGCGACTGTTACGGTCGCAGGTTCTAATCCTGCCTCGGGCATGGATGTGTGTGATGTCCTTAGGTTAGTTAGGTTTAAGTAGTTCCAAGTTCTAGGGGACTGATGACCATAGATGTTAAGACCCATAGTGCTCAGAGCCATTTGAACCATTTTTAATGTTACAACAAGACGTACAATTTAGCGCTACAGGACACGCATTTGAGTGATTAATTTTGTACTTAAAACATTTATTTTTAAAGATTTTTGAATTACAATGATACAAAGGTTTTTCGTGATTCATTTCATTTCATTGCTGTAATATGTAACACCTGAGGGTATAATTACATTAATCCTCAGGCAGTACACGCCTACTTTGTGGACCATGTGTTTGGCAAGCACAAGGAGCCCTAGCTAATATGGTATTTGCTTATACAACTTTACACATTGGTACCATATTTCTCTAACACACAAATTACACAGCTATCTGATCATTTAACTGAGAGATAAACATTTTATTTACTACATCAGTGACACATGTTTACGCAGTTACACAGTTTGGTAACTTCACACTTATGAAACTGTATTTTGTCTGTACTTTGTGAACTGTTCACATTTTTTCGGAACCATTGTGATACTATGAGAGATTTGAATGATGTATTTGGTAAGGGATCATGATTTTTGAAGTACATTTGAGGTAGATGACTTTATTGAAGGTATTGAAATTATTGAAAGAAGCTGCGACGATTCTGAGATGTGATTGATCTGTTATGATGTTATTATTACGATGACGATGTGTATTATGCTGTTGAGGTATGTTTATGATCAAAAAGCTGAGAATCGTACTTTAAGAGTTATGAAATGCGTGTAAATGCGTGAATGTATCACAATGCAGGCGAAAATTTTTGCATACTGTTATATTCATAGGATTTTGTTTCTACACATTTGCAACGCAAATTCTCGACCTGTGAAATTTTTTATATGAGACTGTCACTCTAGTGCAAACTGGTGTCGTAAATATTTCGGTAAGAAAGTTAAGTGACACCTTCATGTAATGCGTCATGGGCACCCAGCTGTGTGACAGTCGCCTGGAAAAAAGCCATTAGTGTGTGCCTTTCAGAGGCACAGGGGGAAAAAAAGGGGGGTCATTATCCTCGCTATTGACATTCCTTTGTAGAGAGCATCGCAAATACGACACGCTAAAACTTGAAAACATATGATAAGACTGTGGAGCTCTTAATTTATGATATTTACTGAAATGCCTAATGAAATGACGAGAAATATTTTATATCTATACACCTGATTATGACTACTGTCTTTCTAGTTGAGAGATTTTTTTACTACCTTGTGAAATGCCATATGGCTAATGAATGATGCTTCATGCCTTCATTTGTACATATTTGCTCATTTTCTTTAATAACTAGTTTCTAGCTGCACTGCAGCATTGGTTATTATAAAATTTAATAGATGTACTAATATCACTATTTCCTGTCTAACGACCCAGTAAAGAATACGTTTATGATGTACTTTTTTTAGAAAAGAGAGCACAAATAGACATTTCCCTTCACAGGAATTGCATAAATAATTTTTTTAATGACTTGGTAACTTTCTTGCAGAGTAAGTTTTTGTGATGCATCACTATAGTGTTAAGATGTGACATAGGTATTAAAAATGGCCATTTTTACTGTAATATTCTTTCTGCTTGAGTTTTGTCATGTTTAGATATAAGTTATTGCATTTGCTGCTGCTCTTTGCCAGGCATAATGTTACTGAATTTGACTTTGTATTACTCTGTTAAGCCAGTTTTACTACTGATTTATTTTTCTTGTTTGCAGCACATTACCTTATATTAGTTGTAACATTGCAATTGCTTTGCTAATTTCTATAATGATGCTTGCTTCACCAATTTCCATTTTTTGTCATTGCTGTTTGTATTAATTGTTTTGTGCTACTGCATTGCCTCGTCCCTTAGTTTTTATGTAACGTCCCCTTAGAAAAATTTCTGAATTACTGTGCTGATAAACCTCTTACATTATTTGCTTTTCAAACAGCTGAGCAAAACTGAACGTACTCAAACATTCACTAAAGTGACACACAATATTTTTAGCGCAACGCAATCTGACTTTCAAAAATTCCTGCAAAAGAATGGCCCTGACTAGCATTAACCTATACCTTTCACAAATCACTTATCTCAACAAAAATCTTCGTTACTCGAACTACTGCAATACAGCAAGCGCCACTACTGCTAGCTAAATAAAAGATTCAAACTACTGAAGGCACTAACTACTGATAGGCATAGTTAGCAAATGAAAGATTTTGATAGAGAACAAACAATGTATTTACCTTAATAGTGTTGAAAAATCGTAATATGCATAGCAGTTCATGACATCCAGTCTTACAAATTTCAAAACTCCGCCATCTCTCTCCCCACATCCACCACAGCTGGCGGCTCACCTCCAACTGCGCAACCCTACGCGCTGTTCACATCCAGCTGCCCAACACTACAATGGCAGACAACAATGCAAACTAGCCACAGACTGCACACAGCACAGCCAGTGATTTTCATACAGAGCGCTACGTAACGTTGCCAATAAGAAAACGCAAACAGCCTACTTACACACTATTCACAGAAACACATAAGATCGGCATTGCTCTTTTGGATACCCTTCCACGTTGTAAATAAAGAAGTAGCTACTGTTCTATATTGCATAACTCCAAAATTTACAACATTATTTGCCAAGAGGCTCAGCAACCTAACGTCAAAGACCAACGGAGTACATAAATTATTCCTCTGTAACAGCATCATGTTTGAAGCTGGGTGTAACGTCACTATCTGAAGGACAGATCATTATTAACAGTATTACACACCAACAGTTCGTGATACAATCAGCTGAAGGTTTAGGATTTTGCTCTTGACAAATGCATGATCTCTTGATCAAGAATAGTCACAACTACAACTTCTATCTCCACTCGAACTTTGGTAGTGAAAACATCTTCCACCATCAGAATTAGAACGGTACATCTCCAAATCGAGTGCCAACTTACTAGCGTGCATTATTAACTGCGGGTTCTATTAATCGTTCACTGACACTTCCTGGCAGATGAAAACTATGTTTCGGATTGTGACTTAAGGCCGTAATCCATGCCTTTCGCAGTAAATTCTGTACACACTGATTCCCGCTCCAGCACACAGGTTTAATCTGCAAGGAAGTTCCAAATCAACGCACATTCTACTTCAGAGTGAAAACTCATTTTGAATCGTTTCACTGGTTAACAGACACCTTGATTTCTAGAATGTACGATCAGCTTTCCTCCTAATTGTCTCCTTATTGTGTTCCTTCTCCATTTGGTCCTCTTATTGTGGCTCAACTTGTGGATGTATACTCGGCAGCTCTTTGATCTTGTTTCATTTGCTTAAGACACATACTGGCCCGTGAAGCGCCATCGGTATCACTGCAGCGAATGGCCAAAAGGATGGAAAAACCGCAGGAAATGCATGTTTGAACATAAATGCAGATGCTAGCCAAGCCTGCAGGTTCCGTTGTTGTATTTGACCACGAACAGCACCTGTATAATGTTCTCAATACTTAAAAGGTATCAGTCGTGATGAGAAGAGTGTTCTGTGTAGTTGTGAGTGCATTATGTCGGAACTAAGTGAAATCGAACGTTGGCAAGCTGTTGGTGCCCGTGTGGTGGGTGCTCCCATAAGCAACATAGCTGAAATGTTTGTGGGTTAAAAGGCACTGTATCGAAAATTAATGCCACATATAGGGAAAGCGGAAGGAAACGTGTGTTGAGCGACAGTGAGAGGTGCTCTTTGAAGCAAATTGTAATGAAAAACTAGAGGACATCAGCTGCAAAAGTCCCTGAAGAACTAAATGTCGCTGCCAGGTACCCTTTCAGCACCAAAAGGACGCAGAGGGGGCTCCAGAAGTATGGCATCGGGTGGCGAGCTGGAATTCCAAAACCACTCATCAGTGGTTCCAATGCCGGTAACTGGAAAACGTGGTGCCGAAGCTATAAAACCTAGAATTTAGAGCAGTGGAAGAATGTTGTGCGATCGAATTAGTTTTGTTTCACACTGTTTTCAGTTTCTGGCCTAGTAGGCGTCCAAGAAGTAAAATGTGGCGGGAGATCCATGATGATTTGGCCAGCCATATCGTGGTATTCCAGGGGCCCCATGGTTGCTGTGTAAGGTCACACTTCTTCCAAGAATTATGTGACCATTTTGGCCGATCAGATCCCTTCCATGGTACAGTGTTTACTCCCCCAGTGGTGACGATGTGTTCCAAGACGACAGGACGCCCGTTCACACAGCTTCCAATGTCCAGGGCTGGTTTCTTCAAAACAAGGATGAACTGTCGCATCTCCTCTGGCCACCATAGTCACCAGAACTCAATATTATGTAGCCTATCTGGTCTACTTTGGAGAGAAGTGTGAGTAATCCTATTCAACTATAACATCTTTAAGTGAGCTTATCATTGCTTTGCAGGAAGAATGGTATAAGATTCCCCTGAAAATCATAAAGGCGAAGTAGTTATCCATTCCGAGACGATTGGAAGATGTTTTGAATAACAACGGGTTTCCTGCGCCATATTAGTCACCTTAATGTGTTTTTGGTGTTTCTTATTATACGGTAGAGTCATATTGTGTCCACGCCCTCCCGGTTGGCCGTGAGGCCTAACGCACGGCTTTCCGGAGTGGGAAGGAGCGCCTGGTCTAGGGCACGAATCCGCCTGGCGGACTAGTGTCGAGGTCCGGTGAGCCGGCCAGTCTGTGGATGGTTTTTAGGCGGTTTTCCCTCTGACTAGGCGAATGCGGGCTCGTTCCCCTTGTTCCGCCTCAGCTACACTACGTCGACGATTGCTGCACAAACAAGTCCTCCACGTACGCGTACAACACCATTACTCTACCACGCAAACGTAGGGGTTACACTCTCTGGTGTGAGACGTTCCCGGCGGGGAACGGGTGGGTGGGGAGGGGGGCACCGGGGGCCGAACCGCACAGTAACCCTGGGTTCAGTGTCGGTCCCCAGTTAACATACAACAACTATGTGCCGACGGCCCATGCTAGAGGTCAATGTGGAATAACCACTCACAAACGGCAGATGGCAGCACCAGCAGGACCACCCGAATCGAACATTGTTACGTATGGACCTCTGTAGGAGGCGCCCGTTTCATGCACCTATGCTTACTGCTGTGGCCGGGGTGACCGAGCGGTTCTCGGCGCTACAGTCTGGAAACGTGCGACCGCTACGTCGCAGGTTCAAATCCTGCCTCGGGAATGGATGTGTGTGGTGTCCTTAGGTTAGTTATGTTTAAGTAGTTCTAGATTCTAGGGGACTGATGACCTTTGCAGTTAAGTCCCATAGTGCTCAGAGCCATTTCATCGGCTACGAAGGCTGGAATTTGCAAGCCGATACCGCAAGTGGACGTACTCTGAGTGACGACAGATGGCCTTTTCAGATTTATCACGTTTTATGCTCTGAGAAAGAGACGGCCGTTTGCGTGTACGGCGTGAAACGTCTGAAAGCAAACCCCATGCAACAATCGCCTAAAGGGTCCAGGCCTATCGACGGATCGTTATGGTTTGGGGAATGTTTTCATGGCATTCCCTGGGTGATCTCGTCATTCAGGAAGCCACAATGGGTTAACGCAAGAATGCATCATCATTGACGACCACATCCACCCCTGCATGTAGTTTGTTTTCCCTCGACATAAAACAGGTACACAAAACAGGTCCGAACGCTGTTGCAAAGCCAACAGAAAAAGCATGCGAAGCTCAGATGAACGCGAAATCCAGAAGATTGGCTAAAATTTACAGACGCGCGAAATTTGGCACGAACTTCAATGAGAGATGCCTTTAATAGGTTCCACAACGAAACATTGTCTCGAAATTTGGTAGAAAATCCGAAGAAATTCTGGTCGTATGTAAAGTACACAAGCGGCAAAACGCAGTCAATACCTCCATTGCGCAGTGCCGATGGTACTGTTACCGACGACTGTGCCGCTAAAGCGGAGTTATTGAACGCAGTTTTCCGAAATTCCTTCACCAGGAAAGACGAATGGAATATTCCAGAATTTGAAACACGAACAGCTGCTAGCATGAGTTTCTTAGAAGTAGATACCTTAGGGGTTGCGAAGCAACTCAAATCGCTTGACACGGGCAAGTCTTCAGGTCCAGATTGTACACCGATTAGGTTCCTTTCAGATTACGCTGATACAATAGCGCCCTACTTAGCAATCATATACAACCGCTCGCTCACCGATAGATCTGTACCTGCAGATTGGAAAACTGCGCAGGTCGCACCAGTGTTTAAGAAGGGTAGTAGGAGTAATCCATCGAACTACAGACCTATATCATTGACGTCGGTTTGCAGTAGGGTTTTGGAGCATATACTGTATTCAAACATTATGAATCACCTCGAAGGGAAAGATCTATTGATACATAATCAGCATGGTTTCAGAAAACATCGTTCTTGTGCAACGCAGCTAGCTCTTTATTCGCACGAAGTAATATCCGCTATCGACAGGGGATCGAGGTTGATTCCGTATTTCTGGATTTCCGGAAAGCTTTTGACACCGTCCCTCACAGATGACTTCTAATCAAGCTGGGGGCCTATGGGGTATCGTGTCAGTTGTGCGACTGGATTCGTGATTTCCTGTCAGGAAGGTCGCAGTTCGTAGTAATAGACGGCAAATCATCGAGTATAACTGAAGTGATATCAGGTGTTCCCCAGGGAAGCGTCCTGGGACCTCTGCTGTTCCTGATCTATATAAATGACCTGGGTGACAATCTGAGCAGTTCTCTTAGATTGTTCGCAGATGATGCTGTAATTTACCGTCTAGTAAGGTCATCCGAAGACCAGTATCAGTCGCAAAGCGATTTAGAAAAGATTGCTGTATGGTGTGGCAAGTAGCAGTTGACGCTAAATAACGAAAAGTGTGAGGTGATCCACATGAGTTCCAAAAGAAATCCGTTGGAATTCGATTACTCGGTAAATAGTACAATACTCAAGGCTGTCAATTCAACTAAGTACCTGGGTGTTAAAATTACGAACAACTTCAGTTGGAAAGACCACATAGATAATATTGTGGGGAAGGCGAGCCAAAGGCTGCGTTTCATTGGCAGGACACTTAGAAGATGCAACAAGTCCACTAAAGAGACAGGTTACACTACATTCGTTCGTCCTCTGTCAGAATATTGCTGCGCGGTGGGATTGACGGAGGACATCGAAAGGGTGCAAAAAAGGGCAGCTCGTTTTGTATTATCACGTAATAGGGGAGAGAGTGTGGCAGATATGATACGCGAGTTGGGATGGAAGTCATTAAAGCAAAGACGTTTTTCGTCGCGGCGAGATCTATTTACGAAATTTCAGTCGCCAACTTTCTCTTCCGAATGCGAAAATATTTTGTTGAGCCTAACCTACATAGGTAGGAATAATCATCAAACTAAAATAAGAGATATCACAGAACAGAAAGGTTTAGGTGTTCGTTTTGCCCCGCGCGCTGTTCGGGAGTGGAATGGTAGAGAGATGGTACGATTGTGGTTCGATGAACCCTCTGCCAAGCACTTAAATGTGAATTGCAGAGTAGTCATGTAGATGTAGACACGATGGCATATACCAGCAGGACAATGCTACGTGTTACAAAGCTCGTAGCGTTCGTGCGTGGTTCACAGAGAACCAGGATAAGTTTATCGTACTCCTCTGGCTACCAAACTCCACCAAAACCCGATCGAGAATCTGTGGGACCACCTCCATCGGGCTGTTCGTGCCATGGTTTCTGACACGAGGAAGCTACCGCAGCTGGCCAGGGCACTGGAGTCAGCGTGGTTCCACATCCCTTTCGATACCTTCCAGAACCTCATTGTGTCTCGTCCGGCACGTATCGCAGAAGTCCGCGCTTGAAAAGGCTGTTATTCAGGCTTTTGACAGGTGGTCAAATTAACGTGACTAGACAGCGTATACAACTGATAGTGCAATGCTGCCGATATTGTATTGGCTGCAGAGTGAGGTAACTCTCGTATGTCGGTATCGAGTCAAAACGTAACTATCAAGTCATCCGTGGGTACCGTTCACTAGTGGAACCACGGTGGCATCTGCACCCTACTGTGCTGCGGGAATTCTGACAGGCGTCGACAGAGTTTGCTGGAAAACGCGGAGGCAGGCTGGAGACGGCGGCGAGACGCAGTGCAGCGCGGACGCCTGGCTAAGGAATCTGATAACGCGGAGAACAAAGCGTTGTGGGCTCGGCGGCTGCGGCGGCGGCGGCGGCGGCCGGCAGCTGGAGATGACATCGCGCGCGCCCGCAGCCACATCAAAGCCGCCGCGCTGGCCCGCGGCCAACTGCACCCCGGCGGCCTCGGGACCCTCCACCTGCTCTGCCCTGCGCTGCCCTAGCCTGCCAAGCCGCTTCCGGTTGTGCCCGCCACCTCCCTGTTTCCTTCTTCTCAAAACTCACATCACCGTGCAGCGGCCGCTGTGCTCGCGTTAGACACCGTTATCGCCACGAGGAACAGTGGGCCGTCTGCGTCTGACAGGACGGCTAGCGTTCTGCGAGGGCTTGCTCAATAGTAATGCCTCTGAATTTTTCATGTGAAAACTCATAAGAGTTGAAATCTTGGAATTTTGAATTTTTATTTATTTTTTTCATTAATTTCAAATCTTCCTTTCCAATCATCTATAGTAAATGTGTAGAGTGCTTCGAAAATGCGGTAGCGTTCTCGCTTCCCACGGCCGGGTTCCCGGGTTCGATTCCCGGCGGGGTCAGTGATTTTCTCTGCCTCGTGATGACTGGGTGTTGTGTGCTGTCCTTAAAAAATGGTTCAAATGACTGTGAGCACTATGGGACTCAACTGCTGAGGTCATTAGTCCCCTAGAACTTAGAACTAGTTAAACCTAACTAACCTAAGGACATCACAAACATCCATGCCCGAGGCAGGATTCGAACCTGCGACCGTAGCGGTCTTGCGGTTCCAGACTGCAGCGCTTTTAACCGCGCGGCCACTTCGGCCGGCGTGCTGTCCTTAGGTTAGTTAGGTTTAAGTAGTTCTAAGTTCTAGGGGACTGATGACCATCGATGTTAAGTGCCATAGTGCTCAGAGCCATTTGAACCATTTGACTCGAAAAGGACTCCACAACTTTGGAAGGATGTAGAAATTTATTGAGATAACTTACAGAATAGCGTAGCTGTATCATTTTGTAGCAAACAACCTCAAGTTTGACTCACATAATGCATCCTATCCAGGCCACCGAGAGTGCCAGCGTAGTGCCCTGTCAAAATGGCTACCTTCACTGGTGCTGAGCGTACTCACTGGGTTTTTTTGGTGTCATGAAACAAACTCTGCAACAACTGTTCGGTGTAAATTTCGCACCGAATGTCCCAAAGACACTCCAAGCAGACCTATAATTTACTCTTGGCTCAAGGACTTTGCTGATAACGGGTTGTCCACTGCGACATGCTGTACCACCAGGTCGCTCGCGTGTTGATGATTACGTCGAACAAGTTAGGGAGAGGTTTGCCCGCAGTCCAGAAAAATCAACATGACGTGCGTCTCGCGAGACTGGCAATCGCTAAAGACTGTTTGGCGAGTACTGCGTAGACCACGGGACTGGAAGAAGGCCCAGGTGATAGTAGTCTATAAAAAGGGTAGAAAATCGGATGCACACAATTACCGGCCAATTTCACTGACATCGATTTGTTGTAGAATCATGGAACATATTTTTTGCTCAGACATAATGACCTTTCTAGACTCTGAGAAGCTCATCTGCAGAAACCAGCACGGTTTTAGGAAACAGCGGTCATGCGAGACACAACTGGCCCTCTTCGTGCATGATATACAACAGGCTCTAGATACCGGCCCCCAGGTTGATGCCATATTTCGAAAGGCGTTCGACTCAGTTCCGCACTGTCGCTTGCTACAACAAGTGCGCGCTTACTGTCTATCCGATAACATATGCGGTTGGATAGAAAGTTTCCTAACAGACGGGTAGCAGTTTGTCGTCCTGAACGGGGTGACTTCAACAGAAACAAGCGTAACTTCAGGTGTGCCCCAAGGCAGCGTAATAGGTCCTCTGCTTTTTATGATTTACATAAACGATCTGGTTGATGGTATTGACAGAGGCCTTAGACTGTTTGCCGATGATGCTGTAGTCTACAGGAAACTAGTATCACACGAAAATTGTGAACAAATCAATGAGGATTTGCAGAAAATAAATGCGTGGTGTAATGACTGGCAGTTATCTCTCAATATCAGTAAGTGTAACCTACTGTATATAACAAGGTGAAAATCCCCATCAATGTACGAGTACAAAATAAATGCCTATGGAAGCGGTAAGGTCAGTCAAGTATCTGGGTGTGACTATTCGAAATGATCTCAAATGGAATGGTCAGATTACACAAGTAACAGGTAAGGCGAACTCTAGATTGCGGTTTATTGGTAGAATCCTGAAGCGATGCAGTCCTTCAACAAAGGAAATAGCTTACAATACGTTAGTTCGTCCAGTCTTGGAGTATTGTTCATCTGTATGGGACCCTTACCAGTTGGGTCTGATTCAAGAAATTGAGAAGGTCCAAAGAAGAGCGGCAAAATTCGTGACTTGTACATTTAGCCATCGTGAGAGCGTTACAAATCTCACAGAAAGTTTGAAGTGGGACACACTTGCAGATAGACGACGCACTAAACGGAAGGGGCTGCTCACTAAATTCCGAAATCCGATCTTCACCGATGATGTAGAGCATACATTATTACCACCAACTTTCAAATCGCGCAGTGATCACCATTCAAAGATAAGGGAAATAAGAGCTCGTACTGAGGCGTTCAGACAGTTGTTTTTCCCTCGCGCGATCCGCGAGTGGAACAGAAGGGGAGAAATATTACTTTGGCGCGAATTGTGCGCTCCGCCACACACCGCTTGGTGGCTTACGGAGTATATATGTAGATGTAGATGTAGATGAAGACGTTTACACTTGAAGCCACGCAGATTCACAACGGCGCAGCACATTAGTGATGCAGGTAAGATCGCTCATGGGGAATTCTTCAACGATAGTCAACATTTCATATCAGTGGCATGGTGAACGCGTACAACTGCAGAATATGAAAATCCACATGAAATCGCAGAACATGTTCTTGACTGCCCCAAAGTTAATGTGTTTTGTGCCTTTAACAAAGTGCCATTTCTTCTTCACGGAGAAAACTGTCACTGGTATTGTGTATCTTTTTAACTCCATACATCGACAAATATGACCGAGATTGGATGGTGTACAACCAGCAAGACGGTGCACGACCTCATTTCCTCACGGAAGTTAAGAGGTCTCCTCGATAATCGCTTCACAGATCGGTAGATTGGCCGTGACGGACAGTCGCACGGCCACCTAGCTCTCCAGGCTTGGACCAGTAGATTTCTACCTATGGTGTTTCATTAAAAATCGTGTGTATGTTCCTCCCCTACCAAACAACTCAACCAACCTGAAAATCGAATTCTACGCTGCCACTGAAAATATTACGGCCGATTTCTTGCAACGAGTGTGAGAGAGTGAGCTACCTGTGACATGTCTGCTGCATCACTATTAATGGTAGTCACATCGGAACAAAATGACACTTGACACTTTAATGTGAAACTTGAGGTTGTTTGCAACAAAATGACACAGTTATTGATTCTATAAGTTATCTCCTTAAATTTCTGTATAATTCCAAAGTTTTAAAGTTCTTTTTGACTCACTCTGTGTGTTATTGCTTTATTTCTGGTTTATTCATTCATTTAAACTGAACACTCTATGGACGTGACCATTTTTCAAAAATCTGAACAATTGAAGAAGGTAAGATTCGTCAATTAGTTAGGAGATGGGAATTCAAAAGCTCGCTAAGCTATTGAGGAAAAACATGGAAATGAGCATTTGGCGTCATTGGCCGGGAGGCCCCTTGCAGGGCAGGTCCGGCCGCCTTGCTGCAGGTCTTATTACATTCGACGCCACATTGGGCGACCTGCGCGCCGGATGGGGATGAAATGATGATGGAGACAATACACAGCACCCAGTCCCTGTCCTGAGAAATTCCCCGACCCACCCTGGAATCGAACCCGGACCCGTAGGATGGCAATCCGCCACGCTGACCACATATTTTTTCTTTCTTCTTATTCTTCTTCTTTTTTTATTTTTTTTATTTTTTTGTTAGTTGCGTTTGGTTGGGCGGACTTCACAAGACATCCGTTCAAGCTGATAGTTGATTCCTTTACTTAGTTTTTTTTTGTTACAGTGGGCAAGCGGCTCTCTGACCGAACACGCTGAGTCACCGTGCACCACTCAGTAATCGGGGTGGACCTGTTCAGGAAGAGAAGTCATATGGGGAAAATGTAACTATCACTGAATTCGAGAGCATAGGACATGTACCAAAGCGAATGTGTACGACGCTGCGACGACTGAAAGCTGTGTACAAGGGAAACAAATATGGTTCAAATGGCTCTGAGCACTATGGGACTTAACTTCTTAGGTCATCAGTCCCCATACCGAGCGAGTTGGCGCAGTGGGTAGACACTGGACTCGCATTCGGGAGGACGACGGTTCAATCCCGGGTCCGGCCATCCTGATTTAGGTTTTCCGTGATTTCCCTAAATCACTCCAGGCAAATGCTGGGATAGTTCCTCTAAAAGGGCACGGCCGACTTCCTTCCCTAATCCGATGAGACCGATGACCATGCTGTCTGGTCCCCTTCCCCAAACAACCACCACCATCATCAGTCCCCTAGAACTTAGAACTACTTAAACCTAACTAACCTAAGGACATCACACACATCCACGCCCGAGGCAGGATTCGAACATGCGAGCGTAGAGGTCGCGCTGTTCCAGACTGTAGCGCCTAGAACCGCTCGGCCACAACAGCCGGCACAAGGGAAACAAAGTGCAAGATGGAAGAAGATTAGATAGTAAGAATAGACACACAGAATCTGTCATAGATAAAATCCAAAATTATGGTGGCATGGCCGTCAGGCAAAAGTAGCGTAGAAGGTATGAGAGAAGTTCTATGAGCTGTTAGCCGTGTCGGCTCGTATCGATTTCTCTCCCGAGCGACTTTCTCTGCTGTTTCTCTCCTCTGGTCGTCCGGTGGCCCCTCATCTGCGCAGCGGCCGGTGGGCCTTTTCGCAGCGTACGAGTCTCGTTTGGAAAGCCGTGGGAAGAATTTGGGACTCCGAGCTGAAGCGGTCGGGACGACGGTTGGCTGATAGTGTGGGAAGTGGCCAGAGTCTACGTTCCGCGAGAGGCTGGTGGCTAGAGGTTTTCCATCGGAAGTGTGTTGCCGCCACCGACTATTGTGCTGCCATCCGCTGAAATGACCTCTTGGTACCAAGCTGTCAGTAGGCGATGCACTTGCAATCTTTTCCCTTGGCTGTGATTTCATCGGGAGCGAGCGTTGGTTGGTCCGTCAACCGTGTAAGCGGACGACGTGTATTGCTTCTTTTGGCCGCTTGCAGTTACTTGCAATTCCTCCCTATTGCTTCACCTTGACTGGTTTTAGTATTTTTTGAGTTGCTTGTGGTTTTTTTTTAGGCGGGTCTGTGATGAAGTCCCACTAATATGAGACCTACTGGGATATACATATAGCTCAACATCTTGGTAGGTGTTTGTTACACAGTCTGTGTAGTTATGAGTTACATTTTTTTTTTATATGGCTTATCAAGCCAACGGCAGCACGGCATCTCTTGCCGCATTTGTCATAAGCATATATAGATGATGGGGCAGGAGCAGTGGTAGCATCGCGAAGCTTTTTCTGCTTTAATCTGCCTAAAAAGCATTCAATCTGCTTCGACATTCCACATATCGTTGCGGCACACTGGTCTCATGCTAGCTCATGCTTCCCACCTGCTGGTGTTGATGCCAAAGCTCTCCATATCTCGTTTACAGGAGTCCTTGAAATTCAATATAGGGCTTGCTACAGGTCTTTTGGCTGTAGAAACCTCTCCAAGCATCGCCTCACATGGTAGTCACTCAGGATCGATACGGTAGACGTGCCCCAGCCAGCGGAGTCATCTCTGCTTCAAGATAGCTGAAATGCTGTTGCAGTTAGTTTTAAATAGTACTGTTTCGTTGGTCACTCTGTCCTTCCACGTTACTCCGAGGACAGACCACAGGCACCTCTTGTGGAAAGCATTAAGGTGACGTTCTTGTTTGGTTTAAGTAGTCCCTTTTTCCGATGCATACAAAAGGAAGTTCCATATACAAGAATGTTGGTGGTCAAGGTTGTCGTTTTTCCAAACACATGTATAAAACTTACCAAAAGTTGTCGCAGCTCTTCCATTGCGATCTTCAATCTCCTTGTCAACAGACATGTTTGATTCTGTAGTGAATTCAAGACAGCAGAAATTATTCACGACTTGCGGAGTAGTTCCACCTAATGCTATATTCGGCTGCGTATTAGCACCCGGAACCATATTACGGTCTTACTAATGTTTGCACTCGTCGATAATATGTGGCATGCATGACTACATCTTGACACTAGCTTTGCAGCTCTTCTGCAGAGTTCGTAACAGTAATCAGTATATACGAGTTCACGAGCGATTATGTCGTAGCGCTTTGTCTTAATCTCCAGAAAACTGACTTTGAAAAGCCTTCCATATTTCTTAGTATGCAGATGTATTTCAATATTGCAATTCTCAAAAGCCAATTGGACAGAGCCGAGAAGAGAACTTCGAAAAGTGTAGGTGCTAACACACAGCCTTGTCTTACGCCACAGTTCATCATATTGAAAGGTTTAGATGTACTACCATCGAAGATTACAGATCCATGCATATTGTCGTGAAAAGGTCTCATTAAGAACATCCAAGTTGGCGGACATTCAATTTTTTCCAGTATGCTGTTAAGCCCCCCCCCCCCCCCCCACTGTTGGTGTCAAATGCTTTACTGAAATCGATAAAAGCCACATACAATGGCACGCTAAATTAGCGGCACTTTTCTTGTAACCGGTGCAAGGTTAATATCATGTCGCTTGTGGATCTGCCAGCACGAAATCTGCACTGTGACTCAGGGTATATCCGATCAGCCAAAGGACTGTCCTAGCATGCAACCTTCCAGCAATGCTCAAGAGAGGTATGCCTCTATAGTTGTTACAATCACCCCTGCCGCCTTTTCCCTTACAGATTATTACTATATTTGCATTTCGCATGTCTTGAGATAGTGTGACTTCTTCGCTTCACTGCAGTAGGATTTGATACAATATCGGCGAAACACAGTCAAGTTTGATGATTTCAGCCGGTAGATTATCACGGGCTGTACCCTTGCCTAACTTTAGACTTTTAAGTGCAAGTTTTAATTCGCCGAGAATAGGAGCATCATGAAGCTCAGACATAACAGGCTAATTTGGTAAAGTACCCAAAGCTTCTGAAGAATTTTGACTTCTGATCATACGTCAGCATACTGCTGCACCCATCTACCGAGTTGCTGGTTTTATCATTGATTGGGTCACCATTAACATCTTTTATTTCAGCATACTTACTGCTTGTTGGTCCAGTGTCCATTTTGATGCCTTGATACATGCCACGGTAATCTCCTTTGTCTCGGCAGATCTGAACAGATTTGCAAAGGCTGGTCCAGTACCTATTTGCACAATGGTGAGAAATTTGTTGCAGATCTGCTTTTCAGACCTTGTAATCGGCTATTGCTCGTTGGTCTTTAGACTTATTGATAACCGGTACATGAAGATTACGTTACTAGTCTATATATGGGCACAACTCCCTTTCACATTCAGCAAAGCAGTCGCTTTGAGTCATACCCTGCTTCCTAAATGTTATAATAGCTGTTTGCAAAATATTTTCTTTAGCTAGATGCCACATATTTTCAGCTCTCTGTGCAGTTATCCCCCGTTGCTCAGGATTCAGATCCATCTCAGTATCTTCTCTGAACTTTTTATATTTATTTCTATATATATTTTGGTTTTTCGCAGCAGCTAAGAAGACTGTTTCGCACTAAAAAGCCAGCGCCAAGCTCACATCTTTCTCCAATTTCTCTCTCTTTCCATAAAAAAGGAGTAATTATCTTCACGCAGGGTGCCTTCTCCTGAGAGACGAGTTTTCTGTAATGAAGCCACATCAATGAGAAGCAGAAGTTTTCTGTCATTTATGGCTGTTTTTCTGACTACAGGGGCAGCATTTTTAGGAGTGTCATGTCCGGGTAACATTATTTTGACATTACAGGTAGCAAATCGTGTTATTAAATTGTTGATTTCGTTCATATGAGCTAGTTTATTGTTGTTTTTTCCGGATGCTTCAGTAACCCACCTTGAATCAAGCACTGCTAGGTGCTTGCTGCCCCATATACCCACAGAAGCGCAAGGTGTGGAACAGACTAGTACCTCACTGACTGGGAGCTTCCCAGCTTGAGGTGGGCAGCAACCAGTCAGTTAGCCGCAATGGGCTATCCCACGGACGAGAGTCACCCCTGACGCCCGCACACACGTACCGCTGTGCAAGGCTTAAAACCGGTAAATGCGACTCCCCGTGTTGTTATTCGCATCTTTGCAGGCGCAGGCGGAGTCTCCTCTCCACGCGCACTGCATCGCCTGGGACATATTTAAAAACCACGAACGTGCCCAGCATTCGTGGCATTCGACCCAGAAAACTGGTTCCACAGGAATGACAGGTCACTGCGTGTGGAGTTGAGTGGGTTGCAGGAGTTGCCGACTTGTTCAGGTTGAACCCTACTGTTGCCTACGGTACTCCGGATCCGTTGCCCCTTCCGCTAAGCATACGCGCCGTATCGAAGCCCTCCGCGCTACCGTTTGGGACTTACTTCACCCACAACCTTGGGCTAGTGTCCTGCATCCAACCCCGCAGGACTGTGTTGAAAGAGATAGGAAACTGAAAGACAAGACTCGAAGCCTAATACCATTTGCGTCGAAAAGCAAGAGTTGGCCAAGGCAGAGATCAGGAGGGGTCTGTCACAAGTTAGAGGAAGCAATGTCAGACCCTAGCTTGGGGTCGCGCGGATGCCACCCGCGAACTTAGGTAAAGTCCCCAATGGTTGCACAGCCTCCTCCTGTTGTTTTTTACTGTATTATCTGTAATTATAACCGATGAAATGTAAAAATTATCAGTTTCTGACAATATTATGAGGAGGACTGACTGCCACCCACCACGCAGTGGAGATGCTGAGTTGTAATCATATTTAAGTGTCTGTCTTTTTTTTTTAAAATTGGAACAGATTTGCAGAAGGTTCAAGTAGTGAATTATTCTTGTGTTTTACGTTAGGGATTGCTACCAATTTATCAAAAGTTTAAGTCCCTACAGCCCTGCTTACTGTCACTCTTTGTACATTTGTCGCATTCCTGGTAGCCACCTCCGTGGCTTGGTTGTTCTGAAGCGGGGCATTTAGGCTCTTAAATTATTTTGCAAGAATAGTAAAATATCTTGTTCTGTTTCGGATAATGTGTTTTTTTAAGTTTTTTTCAGGGGAATATTTATAGGACTTCTAGGACTCTGCATTGATCTTGACCTGTTGCAGTACTTGAAAATTTCAAGGGAATTTCTAAGGCTTCCGTTGTAAAATTTTTAAGAGAGAATTTTAAAGTAAATTTAAGCTTTCTGGCGCTCTGTAACGTTGATCTTGAATTTTTTTAAAAGGATACAAATTTCAAAGCTAATTTTTAAGCCCTTCTGGTGATTTGTGATTATTGGTTGTTGTTAACTGACTTTTCGCTTCATACCATGGGTCATTGCTTCTATTCTGTTGAGAAGTTTCTTGAAAAATTAAGCTGATTCTTATGTTATATTGTCGATTGCATTTACTTAAACTTATGGCTTGACTTTTTGGGTCCATAAACATTTTATTTTTGTCTGTTATTACTTTTATGTTGTAACTTCATGTACCAACACGTTCCATTGCTCCTCAATTTGGTCCTACGGAACTTGGCGTGTAAATAAATAAACAAAACACTGTAAAGAGAAATTTTACATATTTTCACGAATTAAATCTAGATGTTGTCAACCACGGGTGATGGTGAACCTGGGACTTAATGAACTTTTGCCCCGCCGCTACCAATGAAAGATCATTTCAGGCAGTTTTGTTTCACCTCTCTTCAACAGAAGTGATTCATGGTGCAAATTCAACAGAGCACTGAAAAATGACGAAAATATATGCACAAATGAGGTATGACTTTTGTCATAGCCGAGAGCTTGAAAGAAACTTTCAGAGGTTTGTCAGATGTAAAGACTATTGAAGAAATATCTTCGTGGTCACACCCTGAATCGTAATGAGTCCATCATCAGCGTAATCTGGGCTAGAATTTCCAAGACAGTGTTTGTGCAATTAGTACAATGCATTTTGGTTTCTTTGACACAGTGGCAACGTCCAGTGAAGGAAATGTTACAATGTGTGAAGTCCTGAAAAGACTGCGTTACAAACTATCGCCCGTTTTACTGTGAAAATATTTTAAAATTACATAAAGAAAGAGTTAGGCCATCAGAGAGAGCTATTAGAACTTTTAAACAAGGAAAAAGGACAGACTAGCAGGAAAAAGGACACTGCAAGAGGATGCAGACAGCCACTCTTATGGAGCAAAAATGCATTGACAACTTAACTAGCTGTTTTCCGTAAGTTGTATTTTTTAAGAATAGAGCGTACTATTTGGCAACTTCTACTTGACAGAATCGTTTCAAAATTACACCAAACATTAATCTGAGTATTGTGCATATTTTAACATGGTTGTTTTTTATTTTGTAAATCTGGAACAAGTTAGAGTCTTAAGTACGAAGAGAAGGTAGACAGTTTCTTATTTTGATGTACACGGCTAGCAAAAATAATTAAATTAAAACTAACAGATATTTTTGTAATACTTCTGTCTAGTTTGTTGATACCGTTACTGTAGAATGTTTTGTTTTATTGACTGAGTCACAACCTTGCCTCTACGTGCACCGCATCATCACTATCAAAGTGAAGTCCATGAAGTTGTTCTTTCAGATCCGGAAGCAGATGAACGTCGGATGGAGCCAATTCGGGACTGTAGGGAACGTAATCAATGAAAGAGAGCCGAAGCCGTCTGACTGTCGGAGATGCTGCAGCCCTCATGTGTGGTCTGGCTTTGTCACGCTGAAAGAGGGTGCTCCATCTGTGGACGAACTCTTGACACCACTAAAGACGCAACTGGCGGTGGTTTTCGGTCAATGAAATGCACGCTGGGCAGGGCAGCTGGCTCGGAGCTGTTACCGTTTTGTAACAGTTCGTTTTGTCACTGTGGTGTCAACTGCTGCTCAAATTGCTGCAGCAGCAGATGCAGTACCATGCGTCAGTACCATAAGCTGAACACTGTGGCCTTCCCTCTCGGTAGTGTCATGGGGCCGTCCGGTTTCCGATCTTCTTGCGGCAATACATTCTCTTAACCACCGTTGCCAGCTGTCATGTACAGTGGCTACATTCCTGCCAAGTCTTTCTGCAGTATCGCAGAAGGAACATCCAACTGTTCATAGCCCTATCACACGACATCATTAAAAGTTACTGAGATGTTGATAATGGAGTCTTTGTCGCCTTAAAGGCATTCTTGAGCAACATCAACTCACCACATCCAATCTCAAAGACAACTAACTCTGACAACCGTTACGGCAGGTTGTTGTGTTGTTGTTGTGGTCTTCAGTCCTGAGACTGCTTTGATGCAGCTCTCCATGCTACTCTATCCTGTGCAAGCTTCTTCATCTCCCAGTACCTACTGCAAGCTACATTCTTCAGAATCTGCTTAGTGTATTCATCTCTTGGTCTCCCCCTACGATTTTTACCCTCCACGCTGCCCTCCAATACTACATTGGTGATCCCTTGATGCCTCAGAACATGTCCTACCAACCGATCCCTTCTTCTGGTCAAGTTGTGCCACAAACTTCTCTTCTCCCCAATCCTATTCAATACTTCGTCATTAGTTATGTGATCTACCCATCTAATCTTCAGCATTCTTCTGTAGCACCACATTTCGAAAGCTTCTATTCTCTTCTTGTCCAAACTATTTACCGTCCATGTTTCACTTCCATACATGGCTACACTCCATACAAATACTTTCAGAAATGACTTCCTGACACTTAAATCTATACTCGATGTTAACAAATTTCTCTTCTTCAGAAACGCTTTCCTTGCCATTGCCAGTCTACATTTTATATCGTCTCTACTTCGACCATCATCAGTTATTTTGCTCCCCAAATAGCAAAACTCCTTTACTACTTTAAGTGTCTCATTTCCTAATCTAATTCCCTCAGCATCACCCGACTTAATTCCACTACATTCCATTATCCTCGTTTTGCTTTTGTTGATGTTCATCTTATATCCTCCCTTCAAGATACCATCCATTCCGTTCAACTGCTCTTCCAAGTCCTTTGCTGTCACTGACAGAATTACAATATCATCGGCAAATCTCAAAGTTTTTATTTCTTCTCCATGGATTTTAATACCTACTCTGAAATTTTCTTTTGTTTCCTTTACTGCTTGCTCAATATACAGATTGAATAACATCGGGGAGAGGCTACAACCCTGTCTTACTCCCTTCCCAACCGCTGCTTCCCTTTCATGTCCCTCGACTCTTATAACTGCCATCTGGTTTCTGTACAAATTGTAAATAGCCTTTCGCTCCCTGTATTTTACCCCTGCCACCTTTAGAATTTGAAAGAGAGTATTCCAGTCAACATTGACAAAAGCTTTCTCTAAGTCTACAAATGCTAGAAACGTAGGTTTGCCTTTCCTTAATCTTTCTTCTAAGATAAGTCGTAAGGTCAGTATTGCCTCACGTGTTCCAGTATTTCTACGGAATCCAAACTGATCTTCCCCGAGGTTGGCTTCTACTAGTTTTTCCATTCGCCATACGGCAGGTATTTAATGCAAAACTGTTTCCATCCTCACAGTGGCGCTAGTAGCATCTCGCTTACGCGACTGGTGTGAAATTTGAACAGACATAATCTCTCAAATATGGAACCAACTTTCGTTTAGGTCGCAGAGCTCCATCCTGGAGTGCGATTCTTTCTCCGTCAGTGAAATAAGTGAATTTCAGTTTACGTGATACCAAGGAAAAGAGATTAGACGATAGAGAATGTTGGCACCTGTGTGTTAGTAAAACTGTCTTGGAAACGTGGTCTTGTGGAGCTCAGACTGAGTGGTACAGTGTGAGGGAGGAAGAAGCACGGGCTCGTGCGCAGAGGAGCTGGTCGCGAGTGGTGGGTGGCGGGTGGCGGGTGCACAGGAGCTGTCAATTAGCCATGGCCCATTGTGCGGCGGCGCGCCTGCATTCTGCATGAGCAGCTGCAGCTGCGCTGTCGCGCGATCTGCGCTTGTGTCAACTCGTTAACATTTACCGCCTAATACCGGCCCGGCAAGGAAACGCGTTTTTCCGCACAAAGATCTTGAGGTAGGTTCTTTTGTTTATTTCATGAGACACTCTGCGGCTGATTCGGCCTGGCGTTCCACAGGCATCAAAGTATCATCGGCCATAAATTTTTCTCCGATTTTAAAGACTGTATTCCCGCTGGAGGGAGCCAGATTTTTTAATTTTACAAACTCCGGATCTCTACGCAGAAAGCTCCCTCCAACTCACAAACCTGGACACTGTTATTATGCTTATTGTACAGCGCTATTTTAAATTATTGGACGATTTCGTGGCACTGAATTATCACCAGCACTGATCAACTTACATGGCCTCCACACAACATCAATCAGGGAAGTTCCATGTGTACTACAACTGACATCGAGGCAGAATTTAATTCTCATCTGAAACAGGTCTGTTGTCATGTTCCACATGTGTATACAAACATCAAAAAAAGTTTTGCATCAGCCCGGTTCTCAGAACTAATGAAGATAGACGTTGACTGTGGATATTGCATCACAGACACAGTCCCTTTGACTGTTCAGAGATGTCACTAAACCCGCATAAAGACGTAAACAACCATGTTTGAGCAGCGCCTATTAGACGGAAAGGGTCATACAGTCGATTAGTTCCAGTCATTCCACCAGGAAGGAGGTACACGGTTCGTGTTGTCTGTAGTTCAGCCATGCCTAGGCGGTCAATACCGCGGTTCGTTCGCATCCGTATTGTTACTTTGTGCCAGGAAGATCTCTCAACAAGGGAAGTTCTAACATTCTGCGTGGTGTCTGTTTGTTCTATATCGTGTCTCCCTACCACTTTCGCGCAACGACGCTCTGAGCGTGTTTTTTAGGGAATTGACTAGTTTAAACCTGGGACCTGTTGCTGGTAAGGAGATCCCAGACCACACATGACATGTAGAATTCAGAAGAGTTCAGTGAGACTAGCGATGATCGATGATATACCCAAATACTTAATGATTTCAGCGTCAGCTCCACTGCACTCCCTGTAAAAGAATCTTCATACTAACTAAATTTAGTGGAAGGGGTTCAAGGCTTTCCTATTTTTAGTTAGCTGGTAAAATAACGTCGGAAAAGCAGTTAAGTTTACCACTGGAAATTTTATTCTACTCACAAAACATTGTTTATAAATTGCACTATTGATAAAAGGAAATGTTTTAATACAGGATGGTAAAAACCAACTGCGTTCAACAAAAATGTGAACGAATATTCCCTGAATGGGTTTCCAAGTTCTACAATGGATCGAAGGATAACCTATGCACATCTATAATCTAGGTTTAAATTAAGTTTCACAAAAGAGAAAACTATCAAAATAGTGTACAGTGACCCTCAATTATCTTTAATTACTTATCTAACTTGTCGTAAATTACAGTGGCTGATGTGGCTTCTGAATAACTTTATAACAGAAAAATCATCGTGTTTCAGATTTATACTTCAAGTGGCAAATGTGAACACCATGAGCTTTAATTGACGATCGACACTAGTATTACGCAAAAAGGGGGTGTAACAGATGAGACTTCTGCAGTTCTGAGTGAAGCTTTATGCGCTATTATGCGGCATCGCGTGCATTCATTACCTTGTCGGTGTTCGTCAGGGGGCGGTGGTTAGCACAGCTCCACTCAGCTCGCCGGCTCGGAAGCAACTCTCCCCTAACTTCTCCTTACTACAATTTACCGAAGTTGGTTTAAAAAAACTATGTAGCTGTGTTTTCATCTGAGCAATCATGGTCTCAATGTTAACCTTAAGCTCTGCCTACAAAAATTCTGTCTATCCAATGAGAAATGTTATACTTTTCGTGGTGGGGCAATGTATTTAAAGTTTGCAACGTAACAGAGACGCGAAAAAGTCTCACGCTAAAACTTGCAGCTGGTGTGGTCCTTTTGGTGTTATCGTAACATCTATACTGTTCTTCTGGAGGGCTCTATCTTTTAACATGGGCTGGCGGGTGCCCCTGACGTAACAGAGACGCGAAAAAGTCTCACGCTAATACTTGCATCTGGGGTAGCCCTTTTTGTGTAATCGTAAGATCTGTACTGTTCTTCTGGAGGGCTCTAGCTTTTAACATGGGCTGCGAGGTGGTCCTAGCGGTTAGCTGGCGACGTTATCGTAGGGCCTTCAGCTTAACACGGTTCTGCTCTCGGCTTCTGTTTTCGTTTCTCCCCTCAGAACTGCGTCTGTCTCACGATGGGAAGGTATGCGCGCGCGGCGGGCGGCGAGTAGTGTTTAACGTCCCGTCGACAACGAGGTCATTAGAGACGGAGCGCAAGCTCGGGTGAGGGAAGGATGGGGAAGGGAATCGGCCGTGCCCTTTCAAAGGAACCATCCCGGCATTTGCCTGAAGCGATTTAGGGAAATCACGGAAAACCTAAATCAGGATGGCCGGAGACGGGATTGAACCGTCGTCCTCCCGAATGCGAGTCCAGTGTGCTAACCACTGCGCCACCTCGCTCGGTGGGAAGGTATGACATGCATTTAGTCATTCTTGTGTTAGTCTGTGGTATTCCATTTGCTCACTCGTTACTCGTATTACTTTGGTTCATTTAATGTCATGATTTATTCGGAGCTACGTGTCATACTACTGGATTTGCTTATCATGTCAGGGTTTTCATGGAAGGTGTTGGATTTGCCTGACACCTTACATATCACCACCCTTACAACTTATTTTTTTTTACTGAAGTTAGGCAATGATTGAATAGTTGTCTAAGCCAGTCAAATATTATTCTGTTATCTAAATTTTGTTGCTTACTGTTCAGCCATGTTATTCTGTTCTATGCTAGTTTGTATTACTAATTTATATTTTTATATTCTTCCACATTATTATCAAAAATATATTTGTATTGACAAGGGAAGAATATTTTTATTCTATTATAATTATTACTTTTAATTATTTTCTTTCTTTATTTAATTGTGAAGTTTGTTTTTTTAAGAAGTTTGTTGTCGAAATTTAGGAGTCTTTCACATTGATTTTCTTAGAAATATTGTTTTTATGAAGGTAGTAATTAAGTAAAATCTATTCCTAAGACATCTTCTAAATATCATGTACAAGTAAAATGTTTTTGGTTCTAGACACTCATTTCAACTTTGTTACACTAACAAATAAGAATTATTTCCAAGAATTGCTTTGACAAAGAAATATAGATACACAAGTATTGAGATATTATCCTAACAAATCGTACAAATGTTAAAAAAAAGGGAAAACATCCAACAAGATAATTTTATTCTTAGTTTTTATAAGGAGAAAATAAGTAAAATATAGTTATTCTTTTATTTTTATGAGGAGAAAATAAATGGCATATAGTTTTAGTGTTTATTATGCCTTACTTTTGTTCTTTATATACTGTCCATTTCAGAACTAATGACTTATTTTTATCGATAGTCTATTTTTTACTTAAGTCCATAGTCAATGATTGTTATTTTGTAGTTTATTAGCTGTGGTGTGCTTAACTTATTTAGTTTTTCACACATTTCTTTTGCACAATTGCTACATCACATAATTTGATTTCACACATTCACGCAAGCCTATGAATGTTTAAGCATGAGGTTGGCGAATGTTTTTGCACGAAGGTGATGGACTTGAGCGAGATGGATGTGAGCAAGTATTTGATGTACAGCTTCATTCATCGTTCCTTGTTGGCTTTGCAAGTGTGTGTTGCTGTTGTGGAGGTCCCATAATGGAATGGAGCTGTGAGTGCAGAATCTCGTAGTTTACTGGCTTTGTATGCGTGAAAGTCATCGTTATGTGTCGCTGAAAGCGGTCGTTTTTCGGTGTAATACTTCGCAGACGACTAGTTTATAATAGGATAGGGATTTGGGAAGGTATATCGTCTATTCTTCACCCTTCTTCTTTCTTGGTCTCAATCTTGCGAATATTCAACTTCTGTTCTTCCAGCTTTTTCTCTGCTTCTTACTTGCATCTTGGTTCTTCTCTGGGCAGGATATGGAAATATTTATTGATAACTAGTCGCTTTGAAGTTCTCCTCTTAGTAACAGTTTGATAAATTGTTTGGGCGTGTCATTTTTACTTTGTGGAAGTTTTCTTCAGTTTCGTGCATCAGCGTGCTGTTTAATAGCAGTAGTGTGACTTTTACACATATTTTTTTGACAGTGGTGGCTTGCTCAAGCGGTCTTCTCGTCGGGCCGTTTTTCGCTCACTCCACTGAGTCAGGGTTTACGAGTGGTGAAAGTCCGGTGTTTGCTTGTCAGTCCCTGCACCAGTCCCTTCTGGCATTCGGTGTCCTGTCGTGTCTTTGCAGGGTTCCACCACTCTGTGGTTCCGTTTTCTGTCCTAGCAGGGTTCTGCTTAGCGGGCAGATTTACTGCCCACTCTACAAGGGCCCTCTGTTGGTCTTGCTGTCCTTTCCCTTCTCTCCACGCTTCTGCCTTGTAGGAATCATGTCTTGCTAATTACGTCCTTTTCTTTCTTGATACTTCTCGCGTTGCAACTTGTGGGTCGTTGCATCTCGTCCTTCCTGGAGTTTTTACACTGGTTCTTACAAAAAAGTTTTACTTATAATCTTCTAACATATGTCTAGTACCTACATTGTTTTACGCCTTCTTAAAAAGCTTCACAAATTTTGGCGCCCTTTCCATGTTACAATTCTAAGATATTTTGAGTCTTAACTTCTACAAAAATCCTCAAATTCGTTTTTTTTATTTTTTGTGTAGTGTTGTGGTGTATAGTATTTTAGTATTTCATGCTGTTAGACTATCTACGTTTTATCCCTTCACCTTAATCTATGGTACTATTGGTGTTATTTGTGTTTTTGTTTTTATTGAAGCTACTTTCTTTTTCCCACCTTCCTCTCTCTTCATTCTTCTTTCTCCTGATGATCTTATCTGCAACATAATCTTGAAATATTGTGCTGATTATTTACCAGTAATAAAATTAATCTTCAAACTTTTTGATACGGCTCACATGCTGAAGTCCTAAGGTTTTGCCTGTTTTACTTCAAACTTGTACTGAAAGTGTTTAATACTGCCAGTCTTAGGTAAAAATACCTCTGCTTTATCTCGTAAAATAGCCTCTAATTCTCTTTTACTGTGTTCCGAAATACCTTGAACTTCTTGGAATTTTTCGTCGATTTCTTTATGGACTTCTAACATGAGTTGAGGCGATTTCCCCTTTTGTGCATACCATTCTAATTCTTCATTCTCTTTATCTCACGTCATTCGTAATTGTTTGTTTATAACTGGTATTTCTTCTAATTTTAGCTTTTGCTCAAAGAGAAGTGTGACATTTCCGAATGTTACGCTACCTTTCCCCATATCTATTATCGCTTGTCTCTCATTTAAAAAATCTGCACCTATAATCAAATCTACAGTTAGTTTAGGTATAATAACGAAGTTGGCTTCGATCTTTTGACCTTGACACGAAAGAGTTAACCTTGTTTGTCTCGTAACTTCTGCAGCATTGTTTCTAATAGGACCTCTTACTTTAATCTTACGTGTTTTCAGAACTGGCAATTCCTCATTGGCATTACACTGCACGAATAAATTTTCTGAGATCGCAGTCAGTTCACTTCCGCTATCAATTACAATATTGACTGGGATATGCTTTACTATGGCCTTCACAATTGGTTGAATTTGAAAGGGTTGGTTCTGTTCTTCTTCTTCTTGCATCAACGAATCGTCCACTGAATCATACATGAGTCTTTTTAGGAATTTCCCCTGTGAATTCGAACTTTCTGTAGGATAAGCTTCGACTGCTACTTCTCTCTCTTTTATTTCCTCTTCTCTATTTCTTCCTTCATTTACGCTTTCTTCAACATCCTCTACTTTTTCCTCATCCTCGTCTATCTTCTCCTTCTTCGTCGCTACTTCCACATAATCGGATCTAAATGCTCTAATTATCGCTTCATAACTTCCTTCATTATATACGGTGGGTTGTGTGCCCACTCGTAACTTATTTTCAACTTCTGTCGACTGCACATTATCCTCATTAAATTCGCTTTCCCTGGTTTTCATCTCAAATAGCTCTGCAATACTCATTACTTCGTCCTTTCCTCCTACATTCGTTGTGCATCCCTCTGATAATTCATCTTCCTCGTCAGTATTCTTCCAATTAATTTCGTCCCAACACGATATTGTTATTTTCTTGTCTTCGTTTTCATCTGGTCCCTACGGATTTGTTTCTTCCTTCTTCTCTTCTCGTGATAAGATTTTTATTTCTGTGTTCAAGGTGCTGCAATTGTCCTGGGTCGGTGCGTCATTCACCGTGCAAAGTGTCCAGGCGTCTTGGAGTGAACTAAAGTGATGTTCGGACGTGGTGAAGATACAGAGAGACAGGATCTGTAGATGGCATGCCTCGCTCAGGCCGCCCAAGGGCTACTACTGCATTAGATGACCACTACCTACAAATTATGGCTCGGAGGAGCCCTGACAACAACGCCACCATGTCGAATAATGCTTTTCTTGCAGCCACAGGACGTCATGTTACGACTCAAACTGTGCGCAGTACGTTGCATGATGCGCAACTTCAGTCCTGACGTCCATGGCCAGGTCCACCTTAGCAACCGCCATACCATGCAGTGCAGTACAGATGGGCCTAACAACATGCCGAATGGACCGCTCAGGATTGGCATCACGTTCTTTTCACCAGTAAGTGTCGCATGTGCCTTCAACCAGACAATCGTCGGAGACTTGTCCGGAGGCAACCCGGTCAGGCTGAACGCCTTAGACACACTGTTCAGCGCGTGCAGCAAGGTGGAGGTCCCGTGCTGTTTTGGGGTGGCATTATGTGGGACTGATGTACGCCACTGGTGGTCGTGGAAGGTGCCGTAATGGCTGTACGATACGTGACTGCCATTCTCCGACCGATAGTGAACCATATCGGCAGCATATTGGCAAGGCATTCGCCTTTATGGACAAAAATTTTAGCCCCCATGATGCACATCTTGTGAATGAATTCTTCCAGGATAACGATACCACTCGACCTGAGTAGGCAGCATGTTCTCCAGACATGAACATAATCGAACAGGCCTGGGATAGATTGAAAATGGCTGTTTATGGACGACCTGACCCACTAACCACACTGAGGGATCTACGCCGAATCGTCGTTGAGGAGTGGAACAACCTGGATCAACACTGCCTTGGTAAACTTGTGGTTAGTATCCAACGACGAATATAGGCAAGCATCAATGCAATAGGATGTAATTCTGGGTATTAGAGGTAACGGCGTATACAACAATCTCGACCACCGCCTCTGAATGTCTCACTGTATGGTGGCACAACATGGAATGTGTGGTTTTAATGAGCAACAAAAAGGGCGTACAATTTTCTGTATAGGTTCAGAACTTTCGGAGCCGATGCGATGCAAAACTTTTTTTGATGTTTGTATGTCTTCCTAAAGCCACCGCATTGTGCATTGTTGAGGTCATATAAAGCACTATAACTACTGTATATTCCTCATTTACAATTAAATTTGCGGCTGGTACTTAGAAAGGATGAGTGCCGGTTCCACTCCGTATGATATTCAGATTTCCTTAATTTTACCATCATATGCGTTACGAGCGATGATAGTTGAAGAAAGTTATTTGCTTTTTGACTTGTTCTAGCACACGTACTTTTGGAATTGAAATAGTCAGACAGAACACCTTCCTTGTACCGTCTCACACAGAGCTCAACATTGGCATTATTAAAGTTAAAGTCTGTAGACGTCCAGTTACACGTGCCCAGCTGTAGTCTGCTAGTCTGCTCTCTCCACCCCCCCTCCCCCCAACCTTTCCACACCAAAAACATTAAGCTGACACAATTAGTTCACAAAAGGCGGTAGACAGTTTTCCTAGGGTATCACTTCTGAACTCACAGGCATCAAGTAGTTCCCCACAACTTTGTATATGAATACTGTGCCTACAGAGTCTTCACAACACGTGATTGTTTCCGGTAGACCCTGATCCAGTTACTTTATGACTGAAAAACAGTCTGCCCCGTTACGAAATCAGTAGGCTATTAATGAAATCTTCCTGTCACTCCTGTCTCGTGAAATTTCCCACTAAATTGCAACCAGCAGGCAGATTATATAACGTAAGGCAAATATATTGCGTATGTGTTAAAAGTACTGTCACCCACTGATTTGAAAGTTGTTGTGAATACCGTAGAACTTTGGGTATGTGACCCTGCGGCATACAGTATCCTTTGACCTTGATGTAGCAAGTGCAACGTCTCAGACAATGAGATAGTGGGACTACGGCATTTTGGTGCACTTTACAGCTTGGTTTTGTATGTAGTATACAAAGAATTACCACACTTGAAAACTACTTAACGTAACAGAAAAAAATAATAAAGTAAACTTCTAGGACTGGCTGGGCACCTGTGGCGTTGTCGTTTCGCACTTACAAACCAAGTAAACAGCCCACAATTGTATGTCTATCATTACGAAAGTTGTTTTGAATAATATGAACGCAATGACGACTATTACGAATTCATTGTCATCATATGTACTAATGACCCCTTTACAATATGCATCCACATATTTTCCAATGAGATAGAACATTTATGTTGTACAGTTCATATTGTTTTCGTCCCTGCCACTGCTGCTCACTGACGACGATCATTATGCTCTATGATTGAGTTATCAATAGTGATTAGTATAGGATGAGGGAGCAAATGCATAGTATTAATAATACAGTGGCTTGTCACTGTGAAAATATCACTTATGGTTACTTTAATTTGTTGATTAACTGAATTGACTGTATGAGTTAGGTATTATTGCAATCGGCTAAGGTATTTTTCTCTTCAACATTCTGTGTCTGCAATCATCATAAGGGTCATCTCATAAATAAAATATTTTCCAATACGTCAAATGCTTAGGTATGTCTTTACCTCCGTGAGTCCCAAATAGGAAGTGAAATTACCTTCGCTCCCACAACTCCAACCACCTCTAAACCCCTCTCCCCCCCCCCCCCCCCCCTGTGTGTTTGGCTGTTAGAATATTCCCGAGGTATTCCAGCCTGTCATAAGAGGCGACTACGAGGAGTCTTCTACTTTTCGGCCTAATACGTTATGGTCCCCTTTTAGGTTCAAATCAAATGGCTCTGAGCACTATTGGACTTAGCTTGTGAGGTCATCAGTTCTCTCGAACGTAGAACTACTTAAACCTAACTAACCTAAGGACATCACACACATCCATGCCCGAGGCAGGATTCGAACCTGCGACCGCAGCAGTCGCGCGGTTCCAGACTGTAGCGCCTAGAACCGCTCGGCCACCCAAGCCGGCTCCCCTTTTAGGGTTTGACCTTCACACTGTGTGGACCATTTGGTGAAGAGCGCCAACAGGATACATAAACTCCATCGATTGTCCATTGTCCTGTTTTGCCTCCACGACAATACTGTACTTCCACACACCCAATATCAAGCACGGTAGCCAGTCCATCATGGAGGCGTCGTCATGTGCCCTCTTGGTCATAGCCCCTTGACTGCACACAGACCACACTGCTGATGCCTGAGCTGCAACCTCCCCACATATGCCCCGTCTTGGGGCATCAGGACTCCTGCCAACGGCCGTCACGCCAGGTGGCCTTTGCGGTGGGGAAAGCCCCTGATCGGAGTGGGTGGTATGAGACTGCATGACTTGCAATGAAATGGATAAAGTCTTCTTTTGCTGGGAATCGAATGGTCCCAGTAGTCTCTAAGAAAGAGAAATCTAAATTTAAAGTTGAGAATATGATTCCAAATCGTTCCCCCCCATGGCTACACCATGGGCTGAAAATAGGGTTACAGAGAGAGTAGAGTCGTATTCACCTCGTTATTTGGTGTGCAGCAGAACCGATGTGGGGACTCCTTTCTGGCTACAAAACCTCTATTTTTTGTTGAACACCTGGATGATAAGTTTGGGGGAAGTGACAGCGCTGTCCAAAATGCGCAGTGGCTCAGTTCTGACTCAGGTGGCATCCCCAGCCCAGTCACAACCATTACTCGCTTGTGACAAGCTGGATGATATTCCCGTTTCGGTCACTCCCCATAAAAACCTCAACAGGGGCCAGGGAATCATTATTCATCGTGACCTGTTGCAGTCCGACGACGAGCTAAGAGCTGATTTAGAGCGGCAGGTCATTCACTTCGTCCATTGCGTCTATAAGGGCCCTAAGGATAATAGTGTTGTCACCAGTGCCTTCATCTTGGCCTTTGAGATTGATTCGTTATCTGAGAAGGTCAAGGTGATGGTATGCTGATGTGACGTAAAACCATACGTCCTTCCCCCTATTCGGTGCTTTAAGTGCTTAAATTCAGGCACCTGTCCTCCTGCTGCAATTCTAGATCACATGTCGAGATTGTGGACGTCCACTGTATCCGAATACTCCTCATATAAGTCTTCTCCATTCTAATTGTAGCGGTTTTTTCTCCAAGCTGGCTGAGTTATGACAACTGTTAAGCATTGCACCTGCTTTTTGCGTTGCCCTTCAGAAAACTTGCTTTCCTGCAGTATGGACCTCCGCACTTTGCGGCTATTGTGATACTACAAAATTCGTAGTGACTGTACAATGATGTCCAGTGGAGTCTGTATTTATGTCCTTACCTCCGTATGTAGCAAACCCATGCCCTTTCAAACATCTTTAGAAGATATGGGTGTCAGGGTGAGGACAATGCAGGAAATTACCATCTCTAACATCTACCTTCCACCAGATGGTGAAGTGTCATATGATGTATTGTTGCTGTTGTTGTGGTCTTCAGTCCTGAGACTGGTTTGATGCAGCTCTCCATGCTACTCTATCCTGTGCAAGCTTCTTCATCTCCCAGTACCTACTGCAACCTACATCCTTCTGAATCTGCTTAGTGTATTCATCTCTTGGTCTCCCCCTACGATTTTTACCCTCCACGCTGCCCTCCAATACTACATTGGTGATCCCTTGATGCCTCAGAACATGTCCTACCAACCGATCCCTTCTTCTGGTCAAGTTGTGCCACAAACTTCTCTTCTCCCCAATCCTATTCAATACTTCGTCATTAGTTATGTGATCTACCCATCTAATCTTCAGCATTCTTCTGTAGCACCACATTTCGAAAGCTTCTATTCTCTTCTTGTCCAAACTATTTACTGTCCATGTTTCACTTCCATACATGGCTACACTCCATACAAATACTTTCAGAAATGACTTCCTGACACTTAAATCTATACTCGATGTTAACAAATTTCTCTTCTTCAGAAACGCTTTCCTTGCCATTGCCAGTCTACTTTTTATATCCTCTCTACTTCGACCATCATCAGTTATTTTGCTCCCCAAATAGCAAAACTCCTTTACTACTTTAAGTGTCTCATTTCCTCATCTAATTCCCTCAGCATCACCCGACTTAATTCCACTACATTCCATTATCCTCGTTTTGCTTTTGTTGATGTTCATCTTATATCCTCCTTTCAAGACACTGTCCATTCCATTCAACTGCTCTTCCAAGTCCTTTGCTGTCTCTGACAGAATTACAATGTCATCGGCGAACCTCAACGTTTTTATTTCTTCTCCATGGATTTTAATACCTACTCCGAATTTTTCTTTTCTTTCCTTTACTGCTTGCTCAATATACAGATTGAATAGCAGCGGGGAGAGGCTACAACCCTGTCTTACTCCCTTCCCAACCACTGCTTCTCTTTCATGCCCCTCGACTCTTATAACTGCCATCTGGTTTTTGTACAAATTGTAAATAGCCTTTCGCTCCCTGTATTTTACCCCTGCCACCTTTAGAATTTGAAAGAGAGTATTCCAGTCAACATTGTCAAAAGCTTTCTCTAAGTCTACAAATGCTAGAAACGTAGGTTTGCCTTTCCTTAATCTTTCTTCTAAGATAAGTCGTAAGGTCAGTATTGCCTCACGTGTTCCAGTATGTCCAGATGTATTGGCTACACTTATTTCCCAACTCCCCCATCTTTTCTACTTCTGGATGATTTTAATACCCTTAATCCTTTGTGAGGTGAAACCAAGGTCACTGGCCATAGTAAATATGTCAAGGATCTACTAACTCACCTCGACCTTTGCCTCAAAAGTACAGGTGCCCCCACTCATATCAGTGTGGCACATGGCACATACTCGGCCACTCATCTCTCCATTTGCTGTCCTGGCTTTCTAGTGTCTATCCACTGGACACCTCACGTCGACTTCAGTAGTTGTGACCATTTTTGTCACTCTTCCTGACCCTCCTCCAGCATCACTCATCTGGATGTTCGCCCAGATAGGCTCTTACTAAGGCTGACTGGGACGCTTTCACTTCTGCTACCGCTGCTGAATCTCTGTTGCATGGCAACATTTATGAGGTGATCGCGACCATCACTACTACCATTGTTGCCGCAGCTGAATCAGTAATCCCTTGTTCCTCAGGTTACCCTTAGCGGAAGACAGTGTCCTGGTGGTCGCCAGAAAACGTTGTGGACATTAGAGACCATATGTAGGCCCTCTAACATCATAAGTGGCAACTGTTCATGGAACACCTCATTGTCTTCTAACGACTCCATGCCCATTACTGTCAACTCATCACATGATGGAAGCATGAGACTTAAGAACGATATATCTCCACCAATGGAACATACACCTCTTCTTCCCAGTTTCGGACCAAGCTCAGACCGCTGCAGGTATACCTTGAAGTTCCTCAAATGAAGTTACATACACCGACCCAGACGTAATCGCAGAGTGTCTTGCAGATCATTATGCTCGCACCTCTGCATATGAGAATTTCGACAAGGTCGCTCCACCACTGGCCACTTGGTATACCTACACCCTCTTAAAGCCATCAACACCTTATAGCCGTCTTTTTTGACCTAACAAAAGCCTACAGTACCCCTTGGCGACACCAAATCCTCGCTTTTCTAGAGGAGTGGGGGTCTCCAAGGCCCGCTCTCGATTTTTATACGGAACTTTTTGTCGCTCCGCACTTTCATAGTTCAAGTAGGTGCTTCACACAGTTCGTCGTATATCCTAAAGAATGGGGTCCCATAGGGCTCTGTACTGTTCCATTCTTTTCACTGGCCATTAATGGTCTTGCAGCAGCAGTGGGGTCCTCTTCATCCCCCTTCATAAATGCTGACGATTTTCGTACATCGTTTTGCTCCTCTTTTATTGGAGTGGTTGAATGTCGACTGCAGGGAGCCATATGAAAGGCACAGTCATTGGCCCTCACCCACGACCTTCAGTTTTCAGGTGGCAAGACTTGCATCATGCACTTCTGTCGTCGTTGTATTGTCCACCCACACCCAGAACTTTACCTCGATAGCCAACAGCTTAATGTAGGATTCATCACATTTTAGGACTGGTTTTCGAACCCTGTTTAACTTGGCTTACCTACCTTCGTCAGCTTAAGGAAAAGTGCAGGCAGCATTTTAATATTCTTCAATGCCTGAGTCACACTGACTGGAGAGCAGATCATCCTGTACTGTTGCAGCGGTACAATGCCCTTGTACTATCCAGTCTTGACTATTGGAGCATGTTGTATGGTTAAGCATCATCCCGAGCAATGCGGGTGCTGAACCCTGTGCACAACTGTGGAGTTCGACTTGCAAAGGGGGCTTTCTGAATGTGTCCAGTGAACAGCCTCCTCGTGGAAGCTGGGGTTCCTCCATTGCGGATTAGGTGACAACAATTGCTTGTGAATTATACCACCCACATTCAAAATTGGCCTCAACTTCCAAATTACCATCTCCTTTTCCCTAAGATCATGATCCATCTCTCGCAGTGAGGGCCCAGATCAGAGATTCTGGTTGCAGTCCATGTCCGGTCCCTTCTCACTAAACTTGAGTGTTTCCCTCTGCCACCTTTCTTCTGGGTTCAGTGATGTACATGTTTGTGATCGATGCCTTGGCCACAGTTTTGTCTAGACCTATTGCGTGCCCCAACGGACTCAGTTCCTGTTGAGGCCATCTGCCACCAATTTTTCTCCATTATTGGTGAGTTCTAGAGCTCAGAAAGAATGTACACCGATGGCTCGACGGTCGATGGTCACATTGGCTTCACTTATGCTCATGCTGAATTAATATAACAGTGCTCCTCGCTGTGGTGTATCAACTGCAGAGTTCGTAGCCATCCGTCGTGCTCTTGAGCATATCTGCTGTTGCACAGGGGAGCCCTTCCATATCTGTAGGGACTCCTTACGCAGCCTCAACCTCTCGACCACTGCTTCCCTCAGCATCCTTTGGTAATGACTATCCAGGACTGTTTCTGCCCTCAAAAACAGTGGACCTTCAGTGGCCTTAATTTGGACCCCAAGACATAGCAGAATCCTGGGCAATGAACTAGTTGACAAGCTGGCCAAACAGGCTACCAGTAGACCAACTTTGGAGATCAACATGCCAGAGATTGATCTCTGATCGGTCTTATGCCATGAAACTTTCATACCTGGGATACTGAATGGTGCACCCTCAGTACGCCAAATAAACTACATGTTATCAAGGAGACAATGAATGTGTGGAAGTCATTCATGTGAGCCTCTCAAAGGGGCTCCATTGTCTTTTGCTGGCTACTCATCAGGTGTACTTCGCTGTCTTATGGTCACCTCCTCCACTGCGAGGACCCACCTCAGTGTCACTGTGGTTCCCACTTGACTGTGGTCCACATATTGTTGGACTGTCCAATTTTAATCGCCCCAATGTGGACTTTCACCACACTGCCTGTAGTGTTAGAAGACAATGCCCCAACAGCTGATTTAAATGGTTCAAATGGCTCTGAGCACTATGGGACTTAACATCTATGGTCATCAGTCCCCTAGAACTTAGAACTACTTAAACCTAACTAACCTAAGGACAGCACACAACACCCAGCCATCACGAGGCAGAGAAAATCCCTGACCCCACCGGGAATCGAACCCGGGAACCCGGGCGTGGGAAGCGAGAACGCTACCGCACGACCACGAGATGCGGGCTAGCTGATTTATTTTTTATGTCTTATTCGTAAAGGTGGTTCTTATCACAGAATCTAAGGGTGGGTGTCTGGCCTTTTCTCCCAAGCCTTTACCCTCCCTTCATTTTAACTCCTCCTCACTCTTCCTTTGCCGTTTGTTCGCCTTGGTGTTCGCCTATTTTTGTCTGTGTTTCTCTCGCCTTGTCTTTTAGGCTGGAGATTTTGGTTTGTTGAAGAGTGGCTGGCTCAGCCTTTCTTTTATTCTTGCGATTGGCCAGCCAAGTCCATCTGCTATATTATATTAATACCATCAACTGCTTTTTTTTCCTTTTAGTGGACGTTTTCTCCTTTTGTTTTGCTTTTATCGTTTTCTCTTTCAGTGTGTTTCACAGTTAGTTTTCCGCCTTTTTTACTTTCCCAGACTCCTCTAGAGAATGGTTTTAGTCCAAATTTGAAAATAGGGAGTGATGACACTGTCGTTTAGTCTGTTTATCTCCCGACGAACCAACCAACCACCTCTAGTAGGCAATGTGGCGCAGCAGTAAGCGGTACAATGGTGGTCTAACTCCCCATGCAGCAATATAGATTTAGGTTTCTCTCGGTCTCTCTCAATCGCCTAGGCCAAATGCTAGGACGGTTCCTCTGAAAAGGATGGTACCAATTTCGTTCCCAGTACGAACTTATGCTTCGTCTCTAAAGACCTTGACGTCGACAGGACATTAAAGATCTTCCATTCTGTCTTTACAATCGTCTCGCGAATGCAGGCACCTGCGCTGCCTCCTCGCGGCTACTGCCTTTGACGACTGGCGTGCCGCTTCCGCTACTGTCTGCCCAACGCCTCACCAAGGTGTCCTTTCATCCACAACGGTTGTCAGCTATCTGCCATATAAGGGTTTATCTTCAAAGATCATTCACGTTTTTGGAAAATGCTTTTGCTCCATTCCCACAGGTGGTCCCCCAATAAACGGCGACGGCTTTCGGTTCCTGAGGAGCTGTCAAGCCCTCCAGTGAGTACCTGCTGTCCGTCACAAGGGTCACCTCATGTAGACAAACCAAAAAAGTATCCCCAGCTATCATTTTTGTACATGCATTGACAGTCACTTCCAGCATGTTCTAGAGTTCTCGTACAAAGTATCTGTAATATTTACATATGTAGCTCTTAAGGGAAACAAAAGGCATCGTTGCAATTTGAAGGGCATGCCTTGATGGAGCGAGGTATTTCTAGAAGATAGATCTAGTGCTGCATGCAGTGGGAACAAGCAAGATCTAAAAGCTAACAGAAAAGACTTGGCACATTAAATTCACAGTAACAGTGTCTAACAATAGTGGATCAGTTAAATCATTTTCTTCATATTCCAACACAGTTACAATTATCCCTTCATATCACCAGTTACAAGTATCTCAAAAGGCCTTCTTTAGATCCAATTCCTTTACAGAAGATCCGTGCGTTGTCACCAACGTAAAAGTATTCTGCTTTGTTTTATACAGTAGAAACGAAAAATCCTGCTGCTGGTGCCTGCAGGAAGCGACCGACTTCGGTGCAAACAGAACAACAATCGATGAAGAAGCACACTCCAATGGACTTTGGCCAATTGTGCGTCAGTACTTTGTGGGTTTTTACCCTATTTGTATTTCAAAAAGAAATATGGATCACGCTTGTAATAACAAAGAAACGAAATTTTAGACACAGCGTTTCATTTTAACGAAACAGTTTAACACATTTAACGTATTTTTATCGCTTTTGTAATTATCATCAGGTGTCGACAGTGTATGAATTTTTTATTTCTATTTTTCGTTTCTGCTCTCATCCTTCAGTCTCCTTCTTTCTATTGACAGAAACGTGTAAGACAAACGCTCAAACAAATCTACGCGTGGACACCCTAATTCAGTTCAAAGGAAGCATACGCCCAGTACGTGTCCTTTAGCAGACGCCTATGCACATTTTCCTGATTGTCCCTGAGCGTTACAGCTGCTGAACCAGTATTTCGAGTGGTTACTTCAGTTTCCATCAATTAGCTTCACAGAGGTGGCACGTTAATTTGAATTTGGCAAGGTTATAGACATCCTTACAGTCGCCATCCCGTCTCCTCATGAGACGGAATTTGTGTACCCCATCTGTCTTCCTCTTATGCTATCCATCTGAAATTGTGATGACATTCTCGAAACGTTTGCGAATCGTCTAAATGAGGTGGAACGTGGGTACCAGCACGGTAATCACCTAGGTAGCTATAGGAAACAGCCTAAAAACCACATCTGGGTTGGCCGGCGCACCGGCCTACGTCGTTAAACCGTCGGGAAGATTCGATCCACGACCGGCGCGTTTCTCCGAATCACGATCCTGGAAGCGGAGTGTAATGCGTGTGGGTACCCAGACGAGTTATTTAGTAGGTTTAGGTAACGGTGGTTAGTCTGTTAACAACATCCGGACGCAACTTATTATAAGTGACAAAGCTTTATCAATCAGTCTCATAAGAGTCTGCAAGGCCCTTATTTATTTATTGATTTACCAGCTTAGCAACTGCTGCTTCGCTCGCGTGCATTAATGGTTTGCACAGTTTTATTTATTTATTGTTTTTCTTTAATTGAATTTTGTTATTCACAAATTGCAACACCTTTCAAATTTTCAATCTAATTAAGGCTGTTGGAGCATGGTCTTTTCGAAATGTATTTCTGATGAAATGTGATTCTGGTATCTGGAGTCCAAGGTTTTTTTTCCATTTTTGTGACTACACTTCTGGAAATGGAAAAAAGAACACATTGACACCGTTGTGTCAGACCCACCATACTTGCTCCGGACACTGCGAGAGGGCTGTACAAGAAATGATCACACGCACGGCACAGCGGACACACCAGGAACCGCGGTGTTGGCCGTCGAATGGCGCTAGCTGCGCAGCATTTGTGCACCGCCGCCGTCAGTGTCAGCCAGTTTGCCGTGGCATACGGAGCTCCATCGCAGTCTTTAACACTGGTAGCATGCCGCGACAGCGTGGACGTGAACCGTATGTGCAGTTGACGGACTTGGAGCGAGGGCGTATAGTGGGCATGCGGGAGGCCGGGTGGACGTACCGCCGAATTGCTCAACACGTGGGGCGGTGAGGTCTCCTCAGTACATCGATGTTGTCGCCAGTGGTCGGCGGAAGGTGCACGTGCCCGTCGACCTGGGACCGGACCGCAGCGACGCACGGATACACGCCAAGACCGTAGGATCCTACGCAGTGCCGTAGGGGACCGCACTGCCACTTCCCAGCAAATTAGGGACACTGTTGCTCCTGGGGTATCGGCGAGGACCATTCGCAACCGTCTCCATGAAGCTGGGATACGGTCCCGCACACCGTTAGGCCGTCTTCCGCTCACGCCCCAACATCGTGCAGCCCGCCTCTAGTGGTGTCGCGACAGGCGTGAATGGAGGGACGAATGGAGACGTGTCGTCTTCAGCGATGAGAGTCGCTTCTGCCTTGGTGCCAATGATGGTCGTATGCGTGTTTGGCGCCGTGCAGGTGAGCGCCACAATCAGGACTGCATACGACCGAGGCACACAGGGCCAACACCCGGCATCATGGTGTGGGGAGCGATCTCCTACACTGGCCGTACACCACTGGTGATCGTCGAGGGGACACTGAATAGTGCACGGTACATCCAAACCGTCATCGAACCCATCGTTCTACCATTCCTAGACCGGCAAGGGAACTTGCTGTTCCAACAGGACAATGCACGTATCCCGTGCCACCCTACGTGCTCTAGAAGGTGTAAGTCAACTACCCTGGCCAGCGAGATCTCCGGATCTGTCCCCCATTGAGCATGTTTGGGACTGGATGAAGCGTCGTCTCACGCGGTCTGCATGTCCAGCACGAACGCTGGTTCAACTGAGGCGCCAGGTGGAAATGGCATGGCAAGCCGTTCCACAGGACTACATCCAGCATCTCTACGATCGTCTCCATGGGAGAATAGCAGCCTGCATTGCTGCGAAAGGTGGATATACACTGTACTAGTGCCGACATTGTGCATGCTCTGTTGCCTGTGTCTATGTGCCTGTGGTTCTGTCAGTGTGATCATGTGATGTATCTGACCCCAGAAATGTGTCAATAAAGTTTCCCCTTCCTGGGACAATGAATTCACGGTGTTCTTATTTCAATTTCCAGGAGTGTATATTTCCGTAGAAATTTCACTCTCTAACACATATTTCCTCATATCTAACCGATAAGAGAAATACCAATTTTCATAGATTCTCCTTCACTTTTTTTTAATATTGCGAAACATTTTCTTAAAATTTCATCCCCTATTTCACCCCGTAGGGTTTGGATATGCGAAAACAGTGAAACACTTATTCTTTTATTTCTAACAGAGAATCCAAAAACAAATTTTCGTAGATTTAGCTTTAAGAATGCGTTTATAATGAAATAACGTCATAAAACTTTTCATCCCCTACTTCACTCTCTTAGAGGGTTCAATTTCTAAAAACACTGAAACATGTATTTTTTGGTCAAATACCAATTTTCAAATACCAGTTTTCAAAGATGTAGCTTCGAAAATACTTTAGTAGTTCTTTAATAATGATTTATTTTCAAAATACTTTTGCCCATTATTTTACCTCCTTAGTGGTTGAATTTCTAAAAATGCTGACACACTTACCATTTTATTTCCGACTGAGAAACCAAATACCAATTTTTGTAGTTCTAGTTTGAAAACTGATATAATAGCAACATGTTTACAAAACGGTTTTCATCCCCTATTTGAACCTCTTATGAGTGGAAATTCGAGCAATTCCTTCTTATACGATGCTTACACTATAAGATCCACACTTTCTCCAAATTTCAAGTCTTTATCCTTAAAGGTTTGTGCTGGCCGATGGTCAGTGAATCAGTCTGGCCTTATTTCACATCCTTAGGCGTTGAATTTCCAATAACAGTGAAAATCGTATTCCTTTCTTTTCTAATCAAAGATACAAATAGCAATTTTCAAACGTTAGCTGTAAAAATGCTTTCACAATAAAATACTTCTGTAAAACATTTCACATACGACACAGCGGAGCCGTAATTTCACCGTGTACCAGGACTACAGGCGTTAGAGGAAGCAACTTAGGTTTTCGAGATAGTAATTAAAACATTTGCGATTACCTACTGTATGATACGGAGTATCGGTGTGCTAATGAACACAAAAACTCCTATTATTACATTATTATACTATTAATATGGAAGGAAGGTTGGGAACAACTAATGTCTATCAGCGGTACAAAGTGAACACGTGAGACAAATAATTGCACATTAACAACAAGCCGGCCGCTGTGGTCGAGCGGTTTTAGGCGCTTCAGTCCGGAACCACGCGGATGCTACGGTCGTAGGTTCGAATCCTGCCTCGGGAGTGGATGTGCGTGATGTCCTTAGATTAGTTAGGTTTGAGTAGTTCAAAATCTAGGGGACCGATGACCTCAGATGTTAAGTCCCACAGTTCTTAGGGCGATTTGAACCATTTGAACCATTCAGAACATTTGATTGAAATAACGTAAATATGTTGACAGCTGCGTCAAAGCTGCTACCTAAACTGTACAACGAAAAGACAAAAGGTTGATTTCAAAACGGTATATAGAGAAGTATTCAAAATATTTTCATCAATTAAAACAATATTAAGCAAAGAGCAGGAAAGGACGGTGGGAGTAAAAAAATGGCAACAGTGAAGAAGTCGAGATATGACTTCAGCCTTCTTCACGATAATATGTATATTGTCTGACACTTTCATCCCTAAGAAAAATAAAATGTTCCGCTAGCAATGAAACTGCTAGTATATTGATCGCATTTGCATAAGGCAGTAGTACCGCATAACGAATCATTATAAAAACGTTATAGTGGTGATAAACAAATACCCCAATTTTGATTCATTGTACTTGTAAATAGGTGTTTCAGTCCAAATCAGTAGAGCTGACTGCATTCCTGTGACCGAACCTTTCATTTTGAGTGTATCATACTTCCAAATTGTATCGAGGTTATCATCGAACTGTCTGATATCTGAGTATAGTCTTCTAACAACTCTGGGGTAATTTTGCTAGCTACGCATGTAAGTATCTAGGAGAAATTGTGAAAGGTTTTATCACTGACAGGCGGCAATCTATAGTTAAATTTATCTCTGACAGGGTTATCTCTGCTGATCACGTGCAAACCAGACCACGCCCACTTTACACACTACTTTTTTCGCTCTCCGACATCCTACTCATCAGTCGTCAAGTCGCAGCGTCACCAGGAGCGCCTCCGAAGACGTCCGGCACAGCTCTGCACGAAACGTCAGGAACGGAAAAGTTTCTCGGACAACAGCCATACAACGCGGAAGACTCACCAGCAACTAACTCGCATGCACATACATTTGACATGTGCGAGCTGGAAGAGCGGTCTTTCAGTGCATCGCAAACAGTCTTTTATCTTACGTGATTTCGTATCAGTCAAACATGACGCGTTAGCTGCGGTTCAGTAGCGCAAGTGGCTATCGAGCTGAGCAAAATCCGTAACCAACGGTCAAGGTGCGTTATTTTGGTCTTTCTGGTAAAGGACTTAGAGCGAGAACCGAGAACGGTGAGCCCCTGGCACAGACACTCATGGGAGCTGGCTTTGGAATACCTGGCTGATACGCTGCTTGTGCGAGACAACGGGAATTAACTTTATATCACTTTACGTGTCTGTTCTCAGTTTAATTATTGGAATTAATTGAACAAATTAAGTAATGATATCTGTAATTATAATTTCTTGAGAGAGGCTTTTCCAAAGCCCACGTCGCTCTCACCCAGTTAGTCAGTTTTAGTATTACGTTGCTCTTTTGTTTCATAAATGCTTAGCCTTGCAGTGTTTCATTACGTGTGTCCATACATATAATATTTCGCCAATTAGCGTCACAAGACATTGGTTGGTGTCTTGCCATGATTCTTTGTGTCAGTTTATATGCTGTTAGCCGGCCGCTGTGGCCGATCGGTTCTAGGTCCTTCAGTCCGCAACCCTCCTGTGCTACGGTCGCAGGTTCGAATCCTGCCTCTGGCAGGGACGTGTGTGATGTCCTTAGGTTAGTTACGTTTAAGTAGTTCTAAGTCTAGATGACTGATGACCTCAGATATTAAGTCCCATAGTGCTTAAAGCCATCTGAAAAATTTTTTAACATGCTGTTATTGCGGTCACTTCTCGGCAGCGTACTTTCTAAAGGTTTTGGAATTTGTTATGTTTAAATCTTCGGGGTGCCTGTAACTTTCTGGAGACGAAACTGTTGTTAAATTCTAGATTTTGCGTACCATGTGGTAGTTAGTGAGCTCCAAGACCTTTGTATTATCAGGCTGTGGTTGTGGCCATAATCTGTGCGATTTTTACGACATAGGAATGCTCTCAAAAAGAGTCGGGATTTGTGCCTATTTGAGTCGGCTTCCAGATATTTTTATTTTCATTGTAGAAAACCGAGGTGTTCGCGACGAGTTTGTGTAGAATACGAAGGTCGTCTTATACTGTTATCTGTATGTTACGTACCTATTGTGTGTGTCCTGTTATTTCGATTTTTTTAGTAAACGATCTAAGTGAAAACAGATTTCGTGAGTTTTGGTCAGAAATTCCCCTTGTTCCTGCACGCTTTGTCCTGAGGCCAAAAATGTACGAGGTGTGATGAACACGCGTATTTTTAGTTTGAACAAATTAGACTATAAATTTTGATGCCTCCGAATAATGCACTCCTACTTTCCTCTTCATGCGTTTCTTTCGTTACCTGTATTGAAGACTGCCACGCTTGTTCATCAAGTGCCACCTATGTCTGTAGCTTTGATTCCTTTTTGGCAAAATGGACTTTCTCTCTGAGGACTGATGTATGATTTCAGTCGGAGACTGAATTCGATAAAATGACACAAGATCTTAGCGTCCAGGATCAAGTTAGACCATTGCACTATTACCGATAAAAACGCGCAACACAGCATGTTTTTTTTCAGCTTTCTGTTCCGGTATGTCATACGCTGAAATCAAGATTATTTATAGGTGCAAATTTGTCCAATAACTCAAAAACACTGCTAGAAAGCTTGAAGTACGATTAGATACAGGTAGTTTTATGCAGTCATAAATGTTATCCATGTGTACAATTTTGTTTAAATAACTTTAAATTAATTTTGTTGCGTTTAAATATTCATTACAGTCAGATATGTTTTCATTATAGTCAGATGTATATTTATTACCCGTTCGTCGTGTTTGTATGTTCAACATTAGTGGCATGTGCTCAAATAATTAAGATTAGTCAGATGTGCTGTTGTAGCTAATATCAGTCAAATGTGTCATACATTTAACGTTAGTCAGATGTGGAACTTTAACAGTGGCAACTATTTATTTACTGCTCGTACAAAATAGATACATGTTATTCTGACCATCATGGTAGTCACCAGCATTGTGTATAACCCGTTGCCAACGATGCGGAAGTCGTACGATAGTCTTAGCAGTGCCAGTTGTGTTGACAGTATGAGCGGCGCAGTCTATTGCTTGAAAAATTTGTAGCAGTTCTGAAGCGAATGCTGTGAAGTGTTTCCTTCAGTTTAGAAATCGAGTTGAACTCACGAGGACTTAAGTCAGGGGAGTGCAGTAGGTGGTATAGCACTTAGCAGCCCCATCAGTGAAACAAGTCAGTAACACCCTGCACTGTACATGCTTGAGCATGTCCTGCAAAATAATGGTCAAGTCTGCAGAGTGTGTCATCACTTCTGTCCCTATGCAGCTCGGTTTTGGAACACAACCTACGACCAGCTTAGAAGAGATGACACTTTCTGCAGGACCTAACCATCATTTTGCAGGACAATGCTCAAGCACGTACAAATGGTTCAAATGGCTCTGAGCACTATGGGACTTCACATCTGAGGTCAATAGTCCCCTAGACTTAGAACTACTTAAACCTAACTAACCTAAGGACATTACACACATCCATGCCCGAGGCAGGATTCGAACCTGCGACCGTAGTGTTGGTTGGTTGGTTTGTTTGGGGAAGGAGACCAGACAGCGAGGTCATCGGTCTCATCGGATTAGGGAAGGATGGGGAAGGAAGTCGGCCGTGCCCTTTCAGAGGAACCATCCCGGCATTTGCCTGGAGTGATTTAGGGAAATCACGGAAAACCTAAATCAGGATGGCCGGACGCGGGATTGAACCGTCGTCCTCCCGAATGCGGACCGTAGTGTTCGCGCGGTTCCAGACTGTAGCGCCTAGAACCGCTCGGCCACCCCGGCCGACTGCACGTACAGTGCAAGCTGTTACTGATTTGTGTGACTGATGGGGCTGCTAAGTACTATACCACCTACTGCACTTCCCTGACTTAAGCCCACGTGAGTTCAACTCGATTTCTAAAGTTAAGGAAACACTTCACGGAATTCGCTTCAGAACTGCTACAAATTCGTCGGGCAATAAACCTCGCCGCTCTAACTGTCAACACAAATGGCACTGCTAAGAGTATCCTTGGACTTCCACAACGCTGGCTGGCAACGGGTTATACACAATGCGGGTGACTACTTTGAACGTCAGTAAAACTTTGAGACACGTGTCTATTTTGTACGAGCTGTAAATAAATTGTTGCCACTATTTAAGTTCCAGCCCTCGTACATTAATTCCTGACGGCAGGTTAATTCTAAAACACAATCTGCAACTGGCTTGCATAATTGTGGGATCTGAGATTTTCCTGGGGTATACAGTGATCAGACAACTTATGGAAATGTAGTCGAGTGGGGTCATCGACGGCTGCCAATAATTCGGTAGGATCTCACCGATATTTCGACAGGTGCACACCCAGTCAAAATATCGGCCGTTGTCGACGAAGTCACCCGGCTGCAGTCTTTTCAGATACTTTAACAGCTTACATCACCTGTGGAAGCTCAAATATAATAGTAAAAGAAATACCAAAATGAAATGTGTCATAAATAACAAGCCATTTGAACAAGTCATACATATCAGTCATTTGGGATATGCAAGAAATACACACATCGCCGAAACCTTAATATAGTTCCAAATCAATACGAAACCTTCTTACGAGGTAGTTAATAACATCATGCAACAAAGAAGCACACAAGTGAAGTACAAAACCAGAAACCATTGCTAAACAAATCTCAGTTACCTTATCTACAACTTACAGAAAGGGTGAAAAGTGAGAAGGCTTCCTAAGCAATAAAATCTTATCGGACACGCAAGAAATGATACTAGAAAATGATGTGCGCCAAAGCTAGGACGAGACATGATAATGATGGTGTAGTGAATACAAGTAATTGAGCAAAAGGGTACGGAAAGTTCCGCAGCAACGCTGGTGAACGTTATGCAACTACAACATCTGCCCTCAGCCCCATCCTTTGTTAATCTCTCGCTGCCCGCCATTATGCTCGAGGCTTGATCCAAAAATTTGATTCAGGCCGAACACTTTTTTCTTGCGCTGAAGTGCTGTTCTCGCACTTACCATTCGGAGCATGGTGGGAGGCTCCCATCGATAGGACATAATTTCATCTCTATTTGCCCGAAGTCCATCCTTTCGCAGCGAGAGTCCATTCGGATGCCTCAAATGGCCTTTGGGTCGCCGGGGCGGTAATTCAATAACAAAAATGACGGGCCGGCGTCGTCGCCCTCGCGGCCACTGCTGCGGGACGGCAGATAAGCGCGGCTCCTCCCCCGCCGCCCACACCCCCGCTGCCAGGCAACCCCCGCGACGCCCGGGGCGGTGTCCTCGCGAGCGCCGACGGCACCCCGCCGTAATTTGGTCGCCGCCAGGTCCCCCGGCCTCAGCGCGGCGCCCCGCGTCTGACTCACCTCGTGATTGGGCCGCTAATATCGCAGACGTCGCCCTCGTTGTGTGCGACGACGCCCATCGGCAGCACGTCAGCGACACTGCCCCCGCGCCACTCGTGCCCTCACGAGTACCGGCTGGCGGTCATCCTCTCTCCGCTCCCTCTATCGCTATCGCGGCCGTCTTCCACACCTGCTCGCAAAAGTCGTCCCCTCTGCTTCTCGAAGACCCATAAGTGTTCCGAAGCAGTGGCGCTCTTCGTAACAACCAATATAAGCAGTTTTCTTCTATACATCGATGGCTCAGAGTTAAAATGAACCAAGCCCATTTTTAGCAATTTCTCAATAAAACCTGTCAATGTGTCCTTAATACATGTTGTTTTTGAGAGTAATCTTGAACCGAGTCCATAGCTAAATTCTCATCCAGCAGTTGTTATTAGACCTCTTATTCTTAACAATTTGATGAAGTTGGAAAAGACCAAAATAGTAAACAGCTTCTTGCATCAGCGATTATATGAGGATAATTTCGTGAAACTTGGAGAGTATACTTTTGTTTAGACTCATGGAATGGGAAAAATCAAAACACAAAAATGACCCTGACTATATTGAAACGAGCTCAGGCTCCTGACCTGAAAACAGAAACTGTAGATATGAAGTTCCTGGAGTCTATAAATACATTGTTGTCATGCGTTATTTGACTTACGTATAACAAAAAAAACTAGTGAAAACAAAGAATACCTAGACGTGCCAGAAGATTGGATCAAAATTATACACTACTGGCCATTAAAATTGCTACACCACGAAGATGACGTGCTACAGACGCGAAATTTAACCGACAGGAAAAAGATGCTGTGATATGCAAATGATTAGCTTTCACACAAGGTTGGCGCCGGTGGCGACACCTACAATATGCTGACATGAGGAAACTTTACAACCGATTTGTCATAGACAAACAGCAGTTGACCGGCGTAGCCTGGTGAAACGTTGTATGGAGGAGAAATGCGTACCATCACGCTTCCGACTTTGATAAAGCTCGGATTGTAGCCTATCGCGATTGCGGTTTATCGTATCGCGACATTGCTGCTCGCGTTGGTCGAGATCCAATGACTGTTAGCAGAATATGGAATGGGTCGGTTCAGGAGGTTAATACGGAATGCCGTGCTGGACCCCAACGGCCTCGTATCACTAGCAGTCGAGATGACAGGCATCTTATCCGCATCGCTGTAACGGATCGTGCAGGCACGTCTCGATCCCTGAGTCAACAGATAGAGACGTTTGCCAGATAGAGACGTTTGCAAGACAACAACCATATGCACGAACAGTTCGACGACGTTTGCAGCAGCATGGACTATCAGCTCGGAGACCATGGCTGCGGTTACCCTTGACGCTGCATCACAGACAGGAGCGCCTGCGAAGGTGTACTCAACCTGGGTGCACGAATGGCAAAACATCGTTTTTTCGGATGAATCGAGGTTCTGTTTGCAACATCATCATGGTCGCATCCGTGTTTGACGACATCGCGGTGAACGCACATTGGAAGCGTGTATTTGTCATCGCCATACTGGCGTATCACCCGGCGTGATGGTATGGGGTGCCATTGGTTACACGTCTTGGTCACCTCTTGTTCATATTGACGGCGCTTTGAACAGTGGACGTCACATTTCAGGTGTGGTACGACCCGTGGCTCTACCCTTCATTCAATCCCCGCGAAACCCTACATTTCAGCAGGATAATGCACGACCGCATGTTGGAGGTCCTGTACGGGCCTTTCTGGATACAGAAAATGTTCGACTGCTACCCTTGCCAGCACATTCTCCAGATCTCTCATCAACTGAAAACGTCTGCAGCAGCATGGACTATCAGCTCGGAGAACATGGCTGCGGTTACCCTTGACGCTGCATCACAGACAGGAGCGCCTGCGACGGTGTACTCAACGACGAACCTGGGTGCAACTGGCTCCTCACAATACGCCAGTCATACTCTTGATGAAGTGTGGTGAAGTTGCATGGGCAGCTGCACCTGTACACGCCATCCTAGCTCTGTTTGACTCAATGCCCAGGCGTATCACGGCCGTTATTACGGCCAGAGGTGGTTGTTCTGGGTACTGATTTCTCAGGATCTATGCACCCAAACTGCGCGAAAATGTAATCACATGTCAGTTTTAGTATAATATATTTGTCCAATGAATACCCGTTTATCATTGGCATTTCTTCTTGGTCTAGCAATTTTAATTGCCAGTAGTGTATTAAGTCAGCCTAAATACGCACTCGGTTTAATTCTCAGGAATTAATTTCTAAGCAACATGACATTGAGAAACTCCATAACTAAGAGGAGCGTGGACACAAAGACATTCTCTACGATAACTGACCGCCCCTGGTAGCTGAGTGTCCAGCGCTACGTAATATCATACCTAACGCCCGGGTTCGATTCCCGGCTGTGCCGGAAATTTTCTCCGCTCAGGGACTGGGTGTTGTGTTGTCCTACTTGATTTTGTATTAGTTATACGTTTTTCTAATGCTGCACAAAAAAAAAGATATCAAATGGATCTAAACAGAGCCCGCCTCCACGTGGCGGGACACGGGCAACGGTGTGAGTGGGGACGGGAGCCGGTGTGGTGTTACTTTCAGTCACTGCGGACCCCGGACCCAGTCACAGCGGCTAAGTGGCAATATACGACCCACCATAAGAAATTAGACGGTGGGTCATAAAATATAAGCAGCTAGTGAAAAAAAAAGTGTCCTAATTGTCTTCATTTTATTCCCCTCTGACGCGCAAGTCGCCGAAGTGGCGTCAACTCGAAAGGCTTGCACCCGGTGAACAGTCTACGTGACGGGAGGCCCTAGCCACTCGGTATTTCCATTTACGCTAACTGCAGTCTGAAGAAAGCTCGCCCTTAGCTGTTAAATTCAAAGATACATTCAACGAACTCTGTATTTGCTTTAGAGAGATGAAGGTGGAAAATCAACGACAAGAAAGATTTATTCCCCAGACCAGATGGCCCATGAACGCACAGAAGAAAAATGGTATGTAATAACCACTGTAATACGTGTCATGAATAAACCACGTGTACTTCAAAACATTACAGTCAAGCTGAAAACAAGCTCCAATGATGTAACTCAGCAGAACGACGATTATGATGACATTATGCGTGATTAAAATGTTAAGAATTATTATAATACGCAGTTGTGACTTGTATAGCTATATTGCAGCCTTTGTAAGCACTCCTTCTAAGACAGCCCAGAATATGGAGGGTTAGTATGTAAATATAGAAACAATAAAGTTTGTATATTTTGAAATGTAAATGCCGTACTGATAATTAATCTTATGCCACATACGTTCTTAGACTGTACAATGAAACAGTGAAGCTTGTTCCATCCATAGTTAAATTTTATCAGTCTAAGGAATAGCTGTAATAAATTAGTAGAAATAATACAGCGTAATAACTTGCTTAAACACTTAACAAACGCAACTGAACTTCCAAAACTATTGAAATTGCATGGATAATTCATTCAACTGGTTTACCTTTCCAGTGTTTCTCTCAAAACTGACATTAATTTTCATGAGTTACATTAATTTTGAACCCTCAGTTTTTGTCATATAGCTCAAGAACCAGTGCAAGGTGTCCATATCGGCCTGTTTGTCGCTATTAGTCTTTTTGCAAAACTTTTGTGTCACCTTTCATCGTCTTTCCCCAGGAGCATGACTCAGTGGCAACAAAGAGAGTTTTTGACACTATCGCTGGATCTAAAAGCAACCTGTGCATCGACGAGCGGAAGCTGTTTGGACAGTGTAAGATCCGAGAAATGTTTGTGAGACAGTTGTTATTTACGGTACCCTAGATGGGTTTAGGTCAGCTACGCGAGCGAAAGTGCTAGCGATCGTTCCATAGATTTTTTTTTTCCTTTTTAGGGTCTCGTAACTCAGTTTTACTCGGGTTTATTTAGGAAATTATGATCGGCTACCAGAGGCTGTATGGAATTAATTTATTTTTTAATTACCAGCTTACATGAATATATTGATACATTTGCACCATATGCTAATACATCATGTTTTACGCAGCAGCCTGATCACATTTGTGCTATGTATCAGTGCCAGAGACGGTGAATATTTTCTTCAGGTTGCTTATTACTGCACTTCTGGTTGGCCGTTTAATGCATTTCTACGTGTATCAGTAAACCCACTTACACTTATATCCTGTAGGGTCAGGCTTTGGCGGCGCCCTCATCAACCAAGAAGCGAGGAAGTGTATGCCAGAACAATATTCACTGTCATGTAATGGTTTCTGACAAAAAAAAGAAAAAAAGCGCCTTGCGCCCGGCATACACTTTTGTAATTCTGACTATTCTATTACACATAAAACACAGGCAACGAAAAGTTAACTACAACTTATGAAGAAAAACTGTGGTTACAGAAGGGAGAAAGTAATTGAGAATGCCTATCACCCACATATTCAGACAGAATGTAGAGCAGGGGTAAAGTAAAAAATAAGATAAATTTGTGCAATAATGAAGCTGTAGGTACTTAGTTTTTGTTTTAGTTTTTATGTATTTATGATTCTGGAACAATTAACCATCTTCAGATACCTAGATACGGCGACCATGTCATTCATCTTACTATACAAGAAACTAAACATCTATATTTAAACCTTTTTTAGATGATGAAATGTTAACTTTATGAGAGTGAACCAGTTTAGTTATATAGTATTCCACTCCTGGAAATGGAAAAAAGAACACATTGACACCGGTGTGTCAGACCCACCATACTTGCTCCGGACACTGCGAGAGGGCTGTACAAGCAATGATCACACGCACGGCACAGCGGACACACCAGGAACCGCGGTGTTGGCCGTCGAATGGCGCTAGCTGCGCAGCATTTGTGCACCGCCGCCGTCAGTGTCAGCCAGTTTGCCGTGGCATACGGAGCTCCATCGCAGTCTTTAACACTGGTAGCATGCCGCGACAGCGTGGACGTGAACCGTATGTGCAGTTGACGGACTTTGAGCGAGGGCGTATAGTGGGCATGCGGGAGGCCGGGTGGACGTACCGCCGAATTGCTCAACACGTGGGGCGTGAGGTCTCCACAGTACATCGATGTTGTCGCCAGTGGTCGGCGGAAGGTGCACGTGCCCGTCGACCTGGGACCGGACCGCAGCGACGCACGGATGCACGCCAAGACCGTAGGATCCTACGCAGTGCCGTAGGGGACCGCACCGCCACTTCCCAGCAAATTAGGGACACTGTTGCTCCTGGGGTATCGGCGAGGACCATTCGCAACCGTCTCCATGAAGCTGGGCTACGGTCCCGCACACCGTTAGGCCGTCTTCCGCTCACGCCCCAACATCGTGCAGCCCGCCTCCAGTGGTGTCGCGACAGGCGTGAATGGAGGGACGAATGGAGACGTGTCGTCTTCAGCGATGAGAGTCACTTCTGCCTTGGTGCCAATGATGGTCGTATGCGCGTTTGGCGCCGTGCAGGTGAGCGCCACAATCAGAACTGCATACGACCGAGGCACACAGGGCCAACACCCGGCATCATGGTGTGGGGAGCGATCTCCTACACTGGCCGTACACCACTGGTGATCGTCGAGGGGACACTGAATAGTGCACGGTACATCCAAACCGTCATCGAACCCATCGTTCTACCATTCCTAGACCGGCAAGGGAACTTGCTGTTCCAACAGGACAATGCACGTCCGCATGTATCCCGTGCCACCCAACGTGCTCTAGAAGGTGTAAGTCAACTACCCTGGCCAGCAAGATCTCCGGATCTGTCCCCCATTGAGCATGTTTGGGAATGGATGAAGCGTCGTCTCACGCGGTCTGCACGTCCAGCACGAACGCTGGTCCAACTGAGGCGCCAGGTGGAAATGGCATGGCAAGCCGTTCCACAGGATTACATCCAGCATCTCTACGATCGTCTCCATGGGAGAATAGCAGCCTGCATTGCTGCGAAAGGTGGATATACACTGTACTAGTGCCGACATTGTGCATGCTCTGTTGCCTGTGTCTATGTGCCTGTGGTTCTGTCAGTGTGATCATGTGATGTATCTGACCCCAGGAATGTGTCAATAAAGTTTCCCCTTCCTGTGACAATGAATTCACGGTGTTCTTATTTCAATTTCCAGGAGTGTAAAATTGTAAAGAGAGAATCTGTCTCTTTTGTAGTAAATTTGTAAAAATTTTTGGAAAACCAAATAACATCGGCTTGTATGGTATTCGTTTATATGTATTTTGTTTATATGTAGGATGTCCGCTGTTGATGGAGTTGTTATCAAGAAGATAGTAACGAATTGCATGAAGACCTATAGAGAATTGGTAGTTTCCGTGTAAAGGGCCTCAAAGTAAATAAATCTAACTATTTCACATAAGGAGGACTAGAAATCTCCTACACTATCAGTGTAAACAATAACTACTGCAAAAATACCTAGCAGCAGGCATATGGAGCGAGCTGAAGTAGGATGCTCATGTGGGGCCCAGGTTTGCAGGAATCTTAAGGAAAATAATCCAAGCGCTAATAACTGACGAATTCACTTATGAGTGCACAGGAGCAGCCAAAAATCTTGTCTGCATGATACCTAAAGACTTTAACACTACAACTTTCACCAGTGTGTAAATACTGATGGGATTGTTCCTAAAAATGAGTATCACTAAATGTATGTGAACTGCCCATGTGCGAAAAGAAAAAGATATACGCGGTTCTATCCGGAATACAGTATCAGCGCCAATCAACTCACGAAGAACCCACGCGGGGAAATGCTGTAATTACAGCCCAAATCTTTCCATACTCACGCAGTAGCTCTGCATTGTGCGTTACTGCTCGTGGCTGATCTGCGTAGCAGCCGAACCATTGTAAATGATATGATAGATAGTTCGTTGGATGCTGGGTAACACTGTTGGAATTGTAGTATATAACAAATTTGAAGAAAACGATGTGTTTCCTGCAAAAAAAACTACACATTCCTCTAAGACTCTGACACCGTTATACCGCTGCCACTGCATATCTAGCGTAGCTATCATAGGAATACAATAAAAGAGATTAGGACAGGTACAATACAGAATTATTTGATAGCCACTAATTGTTAACGTTATCCATCAGATTTTCTTAGAACAGTCCTCGTTCATTAAAGGTGCAGAATAAGGCTTCTTTAGTCACTGCAGTGGATAACCGTTCTTCTATATTCTCATCAGTTCGTGCACGCGCTCGCGCGCACGCTTGTGGTTTTGTGTATGTGTATGGAGTAAAAATGAGAATCGGTAATACTGTTATGAAGGAGACTCCACAGTGCATTGTGCAGTGGCTTGCGGAATATATGTTTTTATGTAAAGTCTTATCTATAACAAGGTTGCAGCGATTTGCACAGGATTCACGATCAGCGTGAGTTGGAGCTGTACATAAATAAAAGTAACTATTGCATCTACATAGGCGAAGAGACCCGTTACTGTTTAGTCTGCTATTGATTACAAATTATTACAAACAACAATGCAGTTGTTTAGTTGGTATGACGTCTGTGTTACATATTGCAAAAGACGCATTGTGCACCACGAAGGGGCTAAACTGGTCAACATATAAGGAAGTATGTTCCGGGCAATATGTATATTACTTCCTAGCAGACATGTCTCGGAATGCTGTTGTCTTTCTTCCATGAAATCTCATTTACGTTCCTGCATAACATATGTAGACTGCTTGTCATAATACAATAGTGTTAACAGTTTGGCACTTAAAAGAGGGGAAGGCTAGTGCACTATTGGAGGTAGTAGCAACCTGTAAAAAAGCGTGTGGTATGTGGGTGATTGCTGGTATAGTTGACCTGAACGTAAATCGAATTTCAGATTCAAGATGATTGGTACTGGAAATATGAGTGCAATATTTATCAGCGACTCTAGCTCTTATAAATATTTATCAAAGCCGCGAACATGAGGAAAGCAATACTGCTCACAGAGAAGGTTACAAAACGCGTTTTCAACAGTTTGCATACTCCCACACATGAAAAATACGCATTACAACTTTCCTAGTAGTGACACAGCATATCCCTGATATACATTCGTTAACGATAATTCTGTCAGAATGAGGGTAAAATACTACATGTGCCAAACTTTAACGTGAATTTCGTAAAAATATATATCTCCAGAAACGTATAAAGACCTGTGTCACGTAGAACTGCTGTTGTATACGGTGTAAGAGTCCTATAACAATGTACTGTTAAGGTGTATGCTGTGCGTTACAGTAATGAAATTGGCTGAGCGTTATTGTTCGTTTAAACAAAAAAATATAGTGCAGACAATGTACACTGCTTGACAATTGCTGAGAAACAACTGACACTTGCTAAAGGGAAAGTGCCAATGACTACTGAAAAACTGACAACTGCCACAGAACGCCAGACCAATGATAGTACGAGGAAACGTAGAGTGCGAGACGTGTTAACTGCAGCAAAGACTTTGCATCAACGCTCTGTATGCATTCTACAGTTCACAAAGTATGGTGTTTGACGAACGTTGATGTGGAACCACTTAGCGTCACAGTCCGTGTGGCATGGAACACGTCTGCAAGACATCATTTGACTGCTTACAATCGTGGACGAGCAACTGGATGACTCAAAGTCGGTCAAAGTCTTACTACTGTGGCCACAGTAATGGGTGTGTCCAAAAGAGTCATCTTGCGATTAAAAATGGCTTCTGAAGATGGAAATGTTTCTCGAAACCTTGTCAGTGATTGTAGGTAGACCATCACACTGCAAGAGGATCGATGTGTAACCCTAGTGGCGAAAAGAAACAAACACTTCATTCCTAGGCACATCACTGCAGACCTTGCAACCACTATAAGTGCAGCAGCCACTGCGATTACATGGGTGTGGTTTGTTTGCTCAGAAGCCTGCTAAGTGCATGCCATTTCAACCACTCCATCGTCGAGAAAGACTTCGTGGGTATAGGGAAAATGATGGCTGTGGTCAGCAACACTGGTCCAGAGTGATATTCTCCTACGAATCCCACTTCACTTTGGCAAGAGATCCTCGCCACCAGTGAGGGTGGAGAAACATTACACACCCACAGAATTTTCATGAACGTCGCTGGTATGGCATAGGCGTTACGGTGTGGGCAGGTATTACGCGCAATGGCAAAAAACTGCTGTACATATTTGCACGTGGTACGGTTACAGCACAGCAATATTGATTGCATGGAGGTAGTGTTATTGTTATTATTATTGTTGTTAAGTGTGTGCTTACTTCTGGTCAGATAGCCTATACAATATAGACTAAAGAGCAATTCTACTGCACTGTTATTATTATTATTTGGTGTCTGGATACTTTTGATCACATACAGTCCGTAGAATATAGACTGCATAGCGCAAATTCGCGCTGTACTCGAATGCTCTGTAATTCCTCTTGCAGTTCGTTAAAAGACACATAGAGATTGTATCTAAGTAAAGAGTAGCAAGTGTCAAAATGCAAAAAATGAAACTTTCAAAAGGGAATACAGACGTCTAAAATTGAGTGTAATAGTGAGTTTACACTGGCGAATTAGGAATGCCTAGACGAAGTATTCAAAGCTGTAGAGGCATACATGATTATTGGCAAGATAGATGCAGCAAAGAGGAAAACTGGAGAGATCTATGGAGAAAAAAGTAACTCATGTATGAATATTTAGAGCTCAGATGCCACGCCCGTACTAAGAAAGAAGGGAAGACCGAATTGTGGAAGGTACACATAGAGTGCTTTGCAATAAGGGAAACACACTTGAAGACAATATTAGAAAAAGCCGAGACGAAGTAAATGAGGATGATATGCAAGCTATAAGACTGTGAGATGTATTTTACAGAGATCTGAAAGACCCAAGTGGAACAATTCCCCTGAAGTAGACGGCATTCCCTCAGAATTACTGAGATCCAGGGGAGAACCCACTGTGAAAAACTATTCCACCAGTTGTATAAGACACACAATACTGGGGATATGCCCTATGAATATCACTGAATTTTCAGTTTAATAAGTCATAGTTTCTGAAGAAACGTAGAAACACGGGAGACCACACTGACCCTTCGCTTATCTGAAAAGCGAGACGGAAGAGTGGCAAACCTATGTCTACAGCGTTTGTAGGTTTAGAGAAAACTTTTGAGAAAGCTGACTGTAATTTATTTTTTAATTGATCAGTCTTCAGACTGGTTTGATGTGGTTCAGCACGAATTCCTCTCCTGTGCCAACCGTTTCATCTCGGAGTAGCAATTGCGACTTACGGCCTCAATTGCTTGTTGTATGTATTCTAATCTCAGTCTTCCTCCACAGTTTTTAAGCTCTACAGCTCCGTGTAGTACCATGGAAATTATTCCCTCACGTCGTATACAGATCTCCTACAGTCCTGTTCCTTCTTCTTCTCAGTATTTCCCGAACATTCCTTTCCACGCCGATTCTGTGGAGAACCTCTTCATTCTTTACCATATCAGTCCAACAAATTTTCAGCATTCTTCTGTAGCACCAGGTCTCAAATACTTCGATTCACTTTATAACACTCCTGTCTGCTGCTACTGCTATACCATAACCTCGAAACTGGAGGCAGTTTGCAAACGGAATTATTTTGTTAGAGTAATAATGGTATAAAGCAACAGAACAGTGTTACCCTCTGAGAGGAATTTTGCTAGGTTGACCGTGTTGTACCTAACGGGAATGGCTTATCGGAAATGAAAGTCAGAATTACGTAAATATTCGAACAGTAACAAACAAAATGTTGCCTATCTGCACTGTTCAACGGATAAAGAAAACGGTCGCCAGCCTAACTAGGCAAGAGAATGATTAACATTCTCGTTCAAGAAAATAGTTATTAGTAACTTTAATGGGTAAACACAACCTATACTTTGTCACACGCGAGTCCAGTGAACTCTGACACATACATATGTTTATGGTAAGATTGAAACTAACAGTTAGAGCAGCAGGAACTATTTGCAAAATTACAAGAGATACCGAAACACACTATTACTTTCAGGGCTTAAAGAAATTATAGTTTTTATAATTAGTGGTCTTTCCATTACTTGTTACCTAGCATTAACACAATAGACAAACTGTAGATCCCGTTATATGATTAATATGCACTTCCAATACACAAGAGAGACAAGCACTTAGCAAACATGGGTATATAACGTCTCACAACTGCAGTTTTCCACTTTTACTACACTGAAAGACAAAATTAACATATATGTAGGATACTGACTCACCTTCTGCGATTTACAACAGGCAGTAATGTGATCATTTACTGAGAAAAACTTTATAAGCCTCAGTCTTAAGAACTTTTAATTTGAAGTTGGCAACAACACGTTAATAAGCTGTTTTACCAGGAAAAATATTTTCAGCAAGCATCGTTAACTTTAACTCACTCTCTTGCCACATTAACTTTAACTTTCTCTTTACTATGTTCAAGAGGCATTAATTAGAAAAAAAAACTGGTCTTTAACGTTCTTTCAGTAGGGACACTCGGTAATCACTTTAGTTCAAACGGAGAGGAACCTGAGAGGCGTTATGATAAGGAAAAAATCAAGGTAGGTACTTAAATTCAGATATAAATTACCTTATATTTGAGCACACTAACACATCCATTAAGCTGATCCTTCACTGTACATCATTGTAGTATTCCGATGCAATGATTGCGCAATGTGGTCGCAACTGCATGTTGGTAGGTGGAATTGCAGCTAGAATTGCTGGACTCTGTCATTTCTCTGTGGCGATGATAGATACAAATTCCAGAATAGTTCCAACTATTTATCCATCCATCCGAGGCATTGGAAAGTAGCAGAAAAAGCCTCTCTCGGGACCAGTACAATATGCATCTTTTACATGGCAGTACACAGTTTGGTAGCTTGTCCCCGACTCGTAGCTCGTCCCCGACTCGTAGCTTGTCCCCGACTGACTATCAGTTCCACCTTTTCTACATAGGCCAACCACAACTTGCGCGCGCTACACAGTTCCGTTCCCGAGGGGAACCACAACAACCTTTACGTACAGAATAACTAAGAACCCTAAGTGAGGATCAGCAGTTTACATAACAGTAACCAAATACATTAAATAAAACAGAACATTTGCACATATTGACATTTCTAAAATAAATTATTCACACAGAAATTACAATTACATACAGTAAGTTTCGTTCCCTCCAAATGGGACAAAGCATTTAAATGACAGATACACTACTTCGCATTGAACCAAACCATGACATCAATGTTTGTACAAAGAAAGGAGTATACAATTCTGTGTTATCTATTCAATCAAACACATTTACAGAGGCTCAATGATGTAACATTAAATGAAACAAAAGGAAAATAAATCCGTACAGCATAAGAGCTATGGTGTTACAACTTCTATTCCGGTTTTCCCACAGTTCATGTCTCACTGCGTGTATCAAACGTACATTCTCTGAAATTTCTTCCTCAAATTAAGGTTTGTTTTGATTCCAGCAGACTCTCTCTTATAATTGCTTAACTTCGTCTACTTCATGATCACCAATCCTGAAGTTACGTTTCTCGCTGTTCTCATGTCTGCTAGAATTTTCATTATTTTCGTCTTTCTTCGATTTATTCTCTATCCATATTCTGTACTCATTACACTGTTTATTTCATTCAACACATTCTGTAAATCTTCATTACTTTCAAGAGAATTGCAATGTCATCAGCGAATCTTACCGTTGATATCTTTCACCCTGTATTTTAATCTCACTGTCGAACCTTTCTTTTATTTCCGTCATTGCTCTTCGGTGTATAGACTAAATAGGGGGGCGAAAGAATACATACCTGTCCCACCCCCTCTTTAGTCCATATACTTCGTTATTGCTCTTCCAGGCTTATTGTTCCTTCTTGGTTCTTGTATTTGTTGTATATTACCTATCTTTCCCTATAGCTTATGCCAGTTTTTCTCAAAATTTCGACCATCTCAGACCATTTTACGTTTTCGTCGCTTTTCCCACGTCGATGAATCCCATGAACGTGTCTCAATTTTTCTTGTCTTGCTTCCACTATCAACTGCAACGTCAGAACTGGCTCTCTGGTGCCTTACCTTTCCTCAGGGCAAACTGATTGTTATCTAAAACGTCCTTAGTTATCTTTTCCGTTCTCCAGTATATTATTCTTGTCAACAATTTGGCTGCATGAGCTGTTAAGCTGACCGTGCGATAATTCTCGCAATTTTCGTCTCTTGATATTTCCGGAATCTTGTCGATGACGTTTTTCAGAAAGTCTGATGGTATATCTACATTCTCATACATTATACACATCAAAGTGAATATTCTGATGGGATGTTATCTATCCCTTCTGCCTTATTTGATCTTAAGGCGATCACAGTTTCTTTAAATTCTGAGTCTAATACTTGATCCCCTATCTCTCCCCCGCTTCTTCTATCAAGATATCATGTAAGACCTCCTCCTCATAGAGGCCTTCAATGTATTCTTTTCACCTATCCGTTCTTTTCTCTTTCTCGGCAGTTAACCGTGGAGTTCCCATCATATTCTTAATGTCAGTGTCCTTGCTTTTAATTTCACCGAAAATTGTTGTGACTAGTCTATATATTGAGCCAGTTCTTGCGACAATCATTTCTTGTTTTATTTCTTCACATTTTTCATGAGCCATTTCGCCTTAGCTTCCCGCCTTCGTGCATTTCCTATTTATTGCGTTTCTAAGTGACTTGTACATCTGTATTCCGAAATTCCCCTGCACATTTTTGTACTTCCTTCTTTCGTCGATCAGCTGAAGTATTTCCTCAGTTATCCATGGTTTCATCGCAGTAACTTTACTGGTACCTACATTTTTTCCATTTCTGTGTGTGCCGTTTTTAATTAAACTGTAATGTCTACTGGTCTATTCATTATCACAGTGTCTATAGCGTCAGAGAAATTAAAGCATATCTCTTCATTGTTTAAAACTTCCGAATCCCAATTCTTTGCGCATTGACCCACCCTGACTAGTCTCTTCAGCCTACTCCTCATCATTACTAAATTGTGATCCGAGTCTGTATCTGCTCCTGGGTACAGGAGTAACCGATTTTGGAATCTCAGCCAGACCATGATGTAATATATTCGGAATCTTCAGGAAATCTCCTGGCATTTTCCAAGTGTACCTGCTCCTCTTGTGATTTTTTAACAGTGTTTTCGCTATAACAAATTGATATTTATTGCAGAACTCAATTAGCCTTTCTCCTCTGTAGTTGCTGCTACCATGTCTATATTCCCCCATAATCCTTTCTTCTGCTTCCTCCCCTTTCATCTGCGTTCTAGTCCCTCATGACTATTATATTTGCATCTCCCTTTATAATCGTAAATTACCCGTTCAATATCTACGAACACACTCTTTGAAATTCTGAAGGTAGCAAAGGTAACATACAGGGAACGAAACGTTGTCTAAGGTTTGTATAGAAACCAGAGTGCGGCTATAAAAGTAGAAGGATATAAAAGGAACAAGTAGCTGAGAACAGAAGGAGAGAAAATTGTGCACTATTCCCGATGTTATTCAGTCTGTGTAGGAAAACAACGAGAAATTTCGAAAGGGAATTAGACGAGTTTTGGTATTTAGTCAGCAAAATAACTCCGATGAAATCAGAGAGAATATAAAATGCAGACTGGAAATAGCTTGCCTGAAAAGAAAATCTGTTTACGTCGAAAGTTAATTTAAGTGTTAAGCAACCTTATTCGGAGTTGAGCCTTGGGCAAAAGTGAAACGTGTACGATAAACAGATGAGATAAGCAACTTTAGAACTGTAATGCTACAGAAGAATGGTGAAGATTGAATGGATAGGTAGAATAACTAATGACGAGGTCCTGTATCTAACCGGATAGGACAGAAAGTTATGGCGTAACTTGAGTAAAATAAGAGATAGGTTGATAGGTAACGTAAGGAGGTGAAGGGTAAAAATCGTGGAGGGACACCAAGGCTCGAATATAGTAAGCAGATTCAAACGGGTGTAGGCTGCAGTAGCTATGCATAAACTAAGGGGCTTGCACAGCATATACTAGCGTGGAGAGTTGCATTAAACCTGTCCTTCGACTCAAGGGCACAACAACAGGAATGTCTAACCTGTCTATTGAACTGCATGCATCGTTCGCCGGATGTCTTTTGTAAAAAGCATGAATGTTGCTTTCTTAATCCCTGCTTTACTCGCTCCAGGAAACTGATTGTATTAAATTTTAGGGCTCTGATGCTGACCGATGTTAAAGATATTGTTCTATAATTTTATTGATCCATTCGTCTGCCTTTTTTATATATTCTATATGCGTTGTTTTAACTGTGTAATATAATATCCAGGCTTGATTGGCTGAAGCGCGTACGTGTGGATTTAATTCCGTGTAACTGTGAGCAGATGGTGAAGTCAAGGAGTCAAGCAGCAGCCTTGATAGGGTTAGAGGAGGTGAGTCTGAGCCCGTTGGGGTGGAGGTGGTGTGGAGGCGTGTTTCGGAAATCAGGGATCAGTAAAGTTGTGTGTGTGGAAAGCTCAGAAAGTGTTCGGAAATACGTTTGCTACTGCAGGAGTGGGGAACGTCTTAGCCTGTGACCCATTTTCGAGGTGGATGTCTTTGGTTAGCTGGCGTACACGGCCTCTTCATGAAGAGGCTGCCTAACAGAGCGTGGAGCAACTATCTGGCTGGAGGTGTTGCCTAACAGATGAAGAGCACTTGGCGAGGGATATGTGTATGTGTGAAATCTTATGGGACTTAACAGCTAAGGTCATCAGTCCTTAAGCCTACACACTACTTAACCTAAATTATCCTAGGGACAAACACACACCCATGCCCGAGGGAGGACTCGAACCTCCGCCGGGATCAGCCGCACAGTCCATGACTGCAGCTCCTTAGACCGGTCGGCTAATCCCGAAACTGCGTTTTGCTCCAATAGAAATTCGAAGTGTTGAGTTCTTGTTTCTGCTCCTATCGTCTTTGTCTTTAGACTGTTAACCTGTGGTATTTACAGAGTAGATGGTAGAAACAGGTTGGGGACGCTGTTGTGACTAATTGCGGTGTTTATTGTACAGTTCAGTGGTCGGGCTTTGGGTTTTTGAAAAGAACCAGATAGCCACAGTGCATTTAGTAGTGAGCTAGGGGAAGCTGTAAGGTTCCTCTTATGCTTCTTTGAATACCATTTTACTACCTAAATTTTAAATTTTATCGAAACACTGCATTGTAAGAAGTAATTCGATTCCTTAAGAAGCACTGCAGAATGCAACAGCACCGAGTAAAAATCTGTTTTCCACGCAGGCATCGGTAACGGATGTACCATCGCAGTAGTGAGTCAGTGGAGTAAGGAGGAGTGGGCGAGTCTTGACACCGAATCTTGGGTGGCTGTAATTACATCGTTGATCCGCCAGTACCCAGGCGAAAAATCTAAAACTTTTCTTTAATGAATATTGACAATTAGAATCCACCTTCGCAGAGCAAATGCTAGGAGGAGCCTAACTCTCATTAAAGCTTTGATACTGTCATACCAGTATGCAGTAAATCTGCTACATCTGAAAGCAAATGAAAATTGCTCACTTATCTATCACATACGAATAGTTACGAAATTATAGGAGATTTCTACTGAGCGCTAGTCTAGTCAGTCAGCGATAGGCTGTAATTAGAGTCTGTTCTCTGTGCTACTAGCCTTAGCTATGCTCTCGATCTTTAGTAACTTTTTGTGATTAATTCTTTCAGCTGTTTAAATTGAAACTGTTTTACGGTGTTCGGTAATAAATGGATCGTAATGTCGTTCCGGGATTTATTTCAAATAGATTAGCTGCACGCACACAGCTTCCTGCTTGCATGTCCAATCGAATCAAGTATGCTACCAGAACTGCGTACGGACAACATCAACGGGAGTGTACGGAGAACAGGTAGGAGGGCGTCCTAAGCACCGAATCATTAAAGTACTTCAGGAAATGGTTAACTTAAACTTCTGCAGTCTCCAGTGGAAGAAAAGGATCAATTCTACTGTACATCTCCCACACAGCTTTCTACGTATTGGTGGCTATGGAGGTTTGGTACAATGATGGGGTCTTGCAAAGTGACTGTCTTAACCCTGTCTCGCAGATCAAAGGGAGCAACCCTCATTTAACTTGATACAACATGTGTAGCAGGACCTATTTACCTAGGTTCGGCAATAAACATTTCAGAGGAAGTCTACAGAGCAATAAGTCGCGTGATTTGTTTCGCGCAGCGTACAGCACTAAAAGTAAGTGTACACTAAGGTTACAAAAATCGTTGAGACAGAGATACGCAGTTATACAGATGGCGGCAGTATTACGTACACGAAGAATTGAAGAGTAGTGGATTGGTGGAGCTGCCGTTTGTACTCGGCTGATTCATGTGAAGAGGTTTTCGACGTGATTATGATTGCACGACGGGAATTAACAGACTTTCAACGCGGAGTGGTAGTTGGAGCTAGACGCACAGGACATTCTATTCCGGAAGTCGCTACGCAATTCAATATTCCGAGATCCACAGTGTCAAGACTGTGCCGAGAATACCAAATTTCAGGCATCACCTCTCACCACGGATGACGCAGGGGCCGACGGCCTTCACTTAATAACCAAGACCAGCGGCGTTTACGTATAGCACTGAAAGCAGCACTGAAATAACTGAAGAAATCCCTATGGGACGTACGTCGAACCTATGCGTCCGGATAGTGCGGCGAAATTTGGAGTTAATAGGCTATGGCAGCGGACAAACTACGCGAATGCCTTTGCTCATAGCACTACGTCGCCTGCATCTCCTCTCCTGGGCTCATGAACATATCGGTTTGGCCCTAGACGAATGGAAAACCATGACCTGGTGAGATGAGTGAGTTGGTAAGAGCTGATGGTAGGTTTCGAGTTCGATGTAGACCCCACGAAGCCTTGAACCGAAGTTTTCAACAAGGCACTGTGCAAGCTGGTGGTGGCTCCATAATGGTATGGACTGTGTTTACATGGCGTGGATTGGATCGTCTGGTCCAACAGAACCGATCATTGACTGGAAATGGTTATGTTCAGCTACTCGTAGGCGATTTGCAGCTATTCATAGACTTAATGTTCCCAAACGATGATGGAATTTTTATGGATGACAATCCAGCATGTAACAGAGTCACAATTGTTAGGGAATGGTTTTAGGAACATTCTGGACCGTTAGAGCGAATGATTTGGCGACCAATATCGCGCACAAAGTTCTATACTGGCAATGCTTTCGCAATTAGAGACGGCTGTTGGGGCTGCGTGCCTCAGTGTTTATGCAAGCGACTTCCAGCGACTTGTTGAGTCCATGCCACGTCCAGCTGCTGAACACCGACGGGAAAATGGATGTCCGACACGATATTAGGAGGTATCTCAGGACCTTTGTCATCCCAGTTTACTCTGGCCGCGGCCGCGAGGAGACTTCACCAGGCGCTACAGAAGCACCGAGACGACGGACGGGAAGATATGCTTCGTACCTGAAGACACAAATGAGGAAGTTCTCCTCACATGCCGAATGTCCCATGTGCCATACTACACGAAAGTGCGTTCTAGAGTTCACTCTTCGGGAAACGCATAAACGGTGGCAGAGCTATGAAATTGTGCTGCAACACAGTTTCTGCCCGCTCAAGCCTTTCTGGGAGGCGCGAAGCCTGAGACGCTGTGGCCTCCCAAAGAACAGAAGAGGGGAGAGAAGACGCTCTCAGCAACAATCAGTTACGGCCAACGGCCCAGGGCGGAACGACCGGATTGCAGGTTCCCGGCGCGATTTATAATGAGCGAATTTCTATTCAGGCGCTTAACTAAATGCGCATTGAAATATGTAACTCGACGGCCCTCCGGAAGGGCCCGGCTGGGTGGCGGTGCTCGGGCCATAAATGATGCAGCAACGCTGGGGGCGGCGCCAGGGGTTGGCGAGCAGCAGCGGGACACAATGGGGCGCCCAGAAACAGTCGCTCGTGTTGCGAATCAACGCAACAGAGTGTGGCAAAGTGGCAGTCAAGCGACAGGCCGAGTGGAACGGATTAACGAGGACGTGGAGTGGTGTTCGTGATTCCAGGCGCCTGTGTCGCAGTCGCACGTCGAGAATGTGTGCCCGGGGATCCACAGTACAACCAGGCACACCGAGGAGACTAGCAACGCAGGTTGACATTAGCAGTTTGTGCCCTTTCGCGATCTTGCAACAACCACTTATGAGGAACAGGTAAGTGCCGACGCTGTCAACGTCTTGACCGTACGGTTTCGGTAATGTGTGCGAAAATAGTAGCACTGAACTTCAGAAACTACAAGGTGAGTAAAGAAGAAAGGTACAGCCTTTCGAGGATGTTAATAATTGTGACTCTGAACAAAAGTCTTCAAACGACATATACACTTATCTTAACCGTATCCGACATTCAGCTGTTTGAAAATGGCGCGCGTCAGTCACATGTCCTTTTTCACCAGCACTCACATGCGAAAACAAACTAAGCGACATCATGTCTTCACTGACCGTTTCCTCACGCACTTAACTTGCACGTTCCGTACGGCCGTGACACAGTATCTCACTGAAACGTTTCCTGGGTGTTGGATCGGTCGTCTTACCCTTGTGTGGACGGCTTAACATTGAAGTCTACAAGTGCAGTGTAGACACAAAGAAGGGACTTATCGCTCGTATTTTACATGCGTCTGCTCAAGTAAAGGACAGTACGAATTAGCTTAGATCAGCAACTCAGCAATTGTCAATTACAGATGCAAAACGCATTGCATTTGACGGTGGATTTCTTGAACATCTTTTGTGAAGAAATGTACACAATTAAACACTAGATCACAATGTTTCATTCATTATTATCTGCAATCTGCATTTGTCCTGTTCCGCACTGTTTCCATTAGTTTCCTCGGAAACTGCTAAGAAGAGGATATATGTTCAAAAATGATTCAAATGGCTCTGAGCACTATGGGACATCACACACATCCATTCCCGAGGCGGGATTCGAACCTGCGACCGTAGCGGTCGCGCGGCTCCAGACTGTAGCGCCTAGAACGGCTCGGCCACTCCGGCCGGTGACATATGTTCGTTTGACGTTTTTTGTTCAGAATCACTATAGCATCATCCCTCAAAATATGTACCTATCCTTCTTTCTTACGCTGTATATCATGCCAGGTGCCACCTGTTGGCACAATGTCGAATAGAAAATGTTGTTATTACTAATTTAATGTAATTCAGATAAACTGTTGTAGTAAGAAACGAGTAGAAAGGTCCGAAAGTCTCACATTTTCAATGTAAATCAACATCAGACTAAGGACACCAAGTGTGATTTTGGATATCGCAAGATTCGACATATTGGGTGATCCCATGAAAATCTTAGAAAATTTCAGGAATGATGGAGAAAAGTAAATGTATCAGTCTGAGAAGTGACCCTGATTGGGAAAGGACCTAGTCGAAAGTTATCAGCAAAAATCATTCTGACGTCTCTGATAGTGGAATCCGTGTATCGGTATTGTTATTGCCAAAATCGAAAGGACCGCAACTTTCAAAGGTGGTAGCGTGGGCTAAAACAACAAAAAGGTGTAGTAAACATGGGCTCAAAAACGAGTACCGTATTTTACGGACTATTAGAAGCACTTTCATCTTCGAAAAATTGCCTGCAGAATGCAAGTAGGTCTTATCCTCGAAATAAATTAAAACTATCCAATGTATAATTCAAAATTCTCCCCAGTCTTGGAATTGGCCATAAATTCGATGCCGCGGAAAACGTATCTCTATCTGGCAACATTTTATTCAACTGGCAGCTGCAGTGCAGCGAGGCGACGAACATGAGTTGCAGGGATTCACAAGCTCGCTGAGACTGTCCGCCCCGCCATCGGACCTAGAACACTGTCCGGAGTCTGATGCATCGTTACAGTCAACGTGCCAGTGAACATGAATTGAAAGTTATTTGTGGTGTCGGAAACAGTACAGTATTTTTGTAAGTGGCTAGTTTCGTAATGCAAAGATAAAGGCATTCATATGATACCGGCTATAAATGGAAAGTAACAGCAAATGAAGAAGGACTTGGAAACAGAGCAGCTGAGCGTCATTTCGACCTTGCACCAACAGAAGAAAACCATTCGCGATTGGCCGGCTAGTAAAGAAGAACTGCACAAACTGATGTAGACTAGATATGAAAATAGAGGACCGAATGCAAAATGCCGAAGAAGATGACATATTGAAATCTATTTAAGGACACAGACAAAAAGGCATTGGAAATAATACAAAGGGCGTTCAAAAAGTTTTGCACAGTCGTCTGTATTTTTTTTTTTCTGGAGGAGAATGAAATATTTTGTGAAGATACTGGGAACATTTAGCTATATGTTGAGCCTACCCAATGCAGCAGTGACGCATCTGGCCCAACGTTCTTTCCATAATGTAAATGCACTTTGGTTAAATTCTGGAGACTGACTTTTACACCACCGCATGACACAGGAAATAAGGTCTTTGTCACTTTCAACTGTTTTACCGCGCAGGTGAGCCCTCAGACGACCAAACAGGTAAAAATCAGACAGAGTCAAGTCCTGACTGTGGTAAGGAACGATTTTCTAACCAATTTTCCTGATTTTCTCCTGCGTCATAAGGGCTGTATGGGGTTTGACATTGTCGTGGTGTAGTCTGATGAGCTCACTCTGAAGCTGTGGTCTGTGGGTCTTGATGGCACGTCGCAGCTTGTCCAATGACAAACAGTAACGTTTCCGGTTAATTATGCAACCAGGTTCCAAAAAGTCAATGAAAATGACACCACACTGATCCCAGAAGAAGGACGCCATCACCTTTCGGCTTGCTGTTCGTGAAAATCTTGGTTTCTTCTTCCGAGGGGAACCCGGATGATGCCACTCCATGGATTGGATTTTGCTCTCAGTTTCGGTCAAAAACAACCATCTCTCATCCTTGGTAATGACGCCGTCAAAACAGTTTCCACTCTTCAGTAAAGATCTACATGAGACCCTCGGACACATTCTTCCTCAGCGTTTTCATTTCTCTTGTCAATAATCTAGGCACCCAACGTACAACGATTTTTCTGTACCCTAGTGACTGTACCAGTGATACCACACTGCCCAATGACAAACGAGCCGGCCGGAGTAGCCGAGCGGCTCTAGGCGCTACGGTCTGGAAGCGCGCGGCCGCTACGGTCGCAGGTTCGAATCCTGCCTCGGGCATGGATGTGTGTGATGTCCTTAGGTTAGTTAGGTTTAAGTAGTTCTAGGTTCTAGGGGACTGATGACCTCAGAAGTTAAGTCCCATAGTGCTCAGAGCCATTTGAACCAATGACAAACGAGCATTTCAGCAAGCTGTCGTGTCGTCACACATCTGTCATTTTGGATGATTTGATCAATGGTCTCTGAGACGCCCTGCTAAACCCGCTCGACACGACAGGTAGTTTAAATTGTGGAAAGGGGCCAAAATAAGGGGCTGTCAGTTACACTCGTACGTACAACTTTATTATTTGATCAAACATTAAATGAGTCCAAAGAATTTTTTTTAAAACACACAGCTTTAACGTTTGGGACTTAATTACCAGCTGAAAACCACTTTAATTTAAAAACACATGAAGGCCAATAACTGAAAACGCAAGCATAATCAGAAATTTAGAAGGCAAGCCCAATCTTACAATAGTTCTTTATTTAGGCTGAAGGACCAAAGAATCTGTGACTTTCAGAGCAAACAATTTTAATTCAAAATCGGCTGAAGGCCCAACACTTAAAATTCAACAACATTAAAATTGTTAAAATGCCAGAGACCTTACCTGAAACAGTTCTTTGAACTAAGCTGAAGGCCTTAGGAGCAAAACAACTAAAACTCAAAATCGGCTGAAGGCCAAACACTTAAAACTCAACAACATTAAAACCTTTAAAATACCGAAGGTCTTACGTGAAACAGTTCTTTAAATTAAGCTGAAGGCCTAAAGAATCTTACGCCTTAAGGGCAAAACAACCTTAATTTTAAAAAAAGATCGTCTAGAAGCCATACAAGTATAAACACCAAGAACAAATTTAAAAAAGGCAGTACATCCAAGGGCGCTCAGATGTTCGAGGGTCGACCTAAAGCTCACTTCGGTGAGACAGGCAGTCGGGCCAACCATTCACGATCCGACGACAACCCAACCGACCGACAGTCAACGGACTAACTGTCAAGATAACTCCCGACCAGGGCACAACAGCGAGTTCAACGGAAAAACGTAGAAGATATTGGCCACAACCAATCATACATGGAGCTGGCCAACTACACACCGTGCTGGAAAGCAACAACACGATGAGGAAACTACACTGCCTGAAATTTATGTCAACGGCCAGGGCAGGTAACCGGAATGTTAACGGCCACAAGGCAGAAGATTCCGCTGGTGCATTTCAATTCAAATAACCAAATACAGTGAAACTCCTCTAGAGGGTGGCTAGAATTTTCCAACTTGAAAACCATGTTGTTGCACGTGGGAATATCCCAACAGCCGACAACGAACTCCAAACGACACAGTGGAACAGTTTTGACTTGCTGGTAGATTAAATCAAAACTCAACTTTCGTGTGTAGGGTCGGTGAGCCACGGACCTCGTAGCAATGAGAACAGCCCCACACACTCCGACACCGCGCAGAAACCGATAGCGGCCCCGGCCAAACTACGTCAGGCGGAGCATTCCTCGCTGCTCCACGCCAACCGACCAACTAACCAGGCCCGGAAACGGTAAAAGGACCAAATATATGTCGGCCGATGAGACGACCAACCGAACGACCAACCAACGGTCGTCCTGCCTCCGTCCTGCCTCCGTCGGAGAGTTCATGTGTGCCGCCAGCGGTCGGCGAGCACTGGCTGTCGGCGCCTCACCGGCGCACCGACTCCGACTTCACTGCTGGTCCGTCTCCAACCGACTACCAGGCACACGACGACCCGGAAATACTATCGGTCGCTCCAGAGATGGTAGGACAGTGCACTTATCGATACGCGCTGCTGCTGCCACTCACGGGCAAGTAAGGCAGGAAGGGCAGTAAATGGAATAAGGAAACGAGGCGGCAGTACCGTAATAGAAGATGACAAACAATAAATGGGACAAACGCAAGCCGTGCACCTCCCAGTCTCCTTATTTGCATCACTCACTGCCGTCATGATCTATCACATCGTGGATTGTCCAGTAGAGAGAAAAAAATGGCTCTGAGCACTATGGGACTTAACATCTGCGGTCATCAGTTTCATCAGTTCCCTAGAACTTAGAACTACTTAAACTTAACTAACCTAAGGACATCACACACATCCATGCCTGAGGCAGGATTCGAACCTGCGACCGTAGCGGTCACGTGGTTCCAGACTGAAGCGCCTAGAACCGCACGGCCACACCGGCCGGCGATGTGGCACAGTCATCGCCAGTCTTAAAGAGGAACTCCATCACCGACCGTTGTTGCAACCTGACATCTACTTCACGGTCCATTATGGCTCACCTGTAAAGAAAAGAAAATACTTTTATATCCAACTTATAGCTAAATGTTCCAAGTATGTTCACAAAAATTTCATTCTTCTCCTGCGGAAAATTAAAGAATTAGAGACGACTGTGCAAAACTTTTTGAACGCCTTTTGTACAAATGTTATTGAAATACACGTTCCTAAGGTAGCGCTATATTGGAAGTTAACAGACTTTAAGGGTGGAGTTGGTTGGTGCTACACGTGTATGAAGCGTCGTGAGCTCAGCATGCGAACGAAAACCAAAATATCTCGGAAAATGCGACAAGAGTAAGAAAAGAAAATATTCTCTCTCCCTCACTTTATTTTTCAACATCGAAAGAAAGAGAATGTGGAACTAAGCCAAATAGCGAAAATGGACGAATCTCCTGTGACATTTGATGTACCGAATAACAAAACTGTTGCCATGAAGGGTGCTGAAACCATAAAAACTGGACATGAAAAAATGTTGTCATCTGATGTTGTGCTGACGGTAGTAAACTTAATCCAACGTTCATTTTCAAGCACAAAACAATGCCTAAACCTTCTGAAATACCGCCATGTGCTGTTATTCAGGTACATGACAAGGGTTCGAAGGATGAGACTTGTATGAAATTATGGATTAACAGGGTGTGGCAGAGAAGGAAAAGTGTTTCTTTGAAGAAGAGTTCTTTCTCTTCTTGTACTACATCAGTTTGGTAGTCACTTGAAAATTACTGTGAAAAAGAAACTGAGACAGGGAAATAAAGAGCGTGCTGTTATTCCGGGAGCACTTACTTCACAATCGCAATCGCTTGATGTCTTGATAAATAAGCAATTTAAAGTCTATATGAGAGAGGAATGGAACAAATGGATGATGAATGTAACCCAATATGAAATTACGCCGAAAAGAGCTTTAAAACGACGAACAGTCGAACAAGTGTGTCAGTGGATAAAACAGTCGTGGCCTAGAAAGAGAGAAGCCATTGTTGTTAAATCTTTCAAGAAGTGCGGAATGAGTAACGCTCTCGATGGAGGTGAAGACCACGTCATACATGAAGAGGACACCGATGATGATGACGAAGAAGAAGAAGAATAAGGAAGTTCAGATGACGATTTTGAAGGTCAGTGCGGTTTTATAAACTAAGAACTTTTTTAGTCTGGCTTTGCGATGTAATAATAATAATGGCAAAAATGTATCCAGAAAAAGAAGTGTCGGTAAAAATGTTATTTAAAAAAATGCTTAAAAATTAAGGTGCGTCTTATAGTGTAAGTAGGCTGTTTAGTTTTTTATGTTGGTAACGTCACCTAGCGCCCTGTATGAAAATCACTGACTGTGCTGTGTGCAGTCTGTGGCTGGTGAGCATTGTTGAAATAGTTGCTATTGTAGTGTTGGGCAGTTGGCTGTTAACAGCGCGTAGAGTTGCGCAGTTGGAGGTCAGCCGCCAGCAGTGGTGGATGTGGGGAGAGAAATGGCGGAGTTTTGAGTGCGGATGATCTGGACGAGTGTCCATCAGAGACACTAAATTTGTAAGACTGGATGTCATGAACTGCTACATATATTATGACTTTTGAACACTATTAAGATAAATTCATTGTTTGTTCTCTATCAAAATCTTTCATTTGCTAACTATGCCTATAAGTGGTTAGTGCCTTCAGTAGTTTGAATCTTTTATTTATCTAGCAGTAGTGGCGCTCGCTGTATTGCAGTAGTTCGAGTAACGAAGATTTTAGTGAGGTAAGTGATTTGTGAAAGGTATAGGTTAATGTTAGTCAGGGCCATTCTTTTGTAGGGATTATTTAAAGTCAGATTGCGTTGCGCTAAAAATATTGTGTGTCAGTTTAGTGTTGATCAGAATAAGTAAAGGGAGTACTGTCTGAGTACGTTCAGTTTTGCTCAGCTGTTTGAAAAGCAAATAATGTAAGAGGTTTATCAGCACAGTCATTCATAAATTTTTCTAAGGGGACGTGCTTATCGTGTTATAGTCCGTAAAATGCGGTACCTTCCGAAATTATGAGCAGCTGCTCATCTTCCATACTGTCAAACACATCACGAATATAAACAAGTGCTCACAACTCGTAAGATATGCATTTTGGAGCCAATGTTTACTAGCCTTTTTTATTGCTTTGGTCTACACTACCTCCTCCAAACATATGGAAACCAAAGGGCTTGCAGTAGAAGAGATTTGCTTCAAAGTATCAAAGATGAGCTAGTGGTCGTAGTTCCTAAGGCATGCATCACCACGGAATCGTCCCGTAGGGAATGATATCGCACGGATGCGCCTCGCTGAGTATACCTATATGGTAAAGAACTAAGAATATAGTAACGAAGGGGTGTTTTTAAACATAGAGAGAAGATCAGACAGCTTCAGTCATGATGGTTTTCTACTCAGACCATAACAAATAGGATGTCTAGAGCTCAGTATGATAGGTTCATTTCTGAAAACAAAATTCTTCCTTACATACGGCAACCATTGTAGCGACATAAAATTACTTATAGCTGCAGTGCTGCATTGTTTGTTTCTAAGACCTGTGCTGAACTCTAAAAGACATACCCGAGCAGAGGGGAGGGTCAGGTGCCCTCTACACCTATCTTACTGTGTTTTTAGAAGTAGCTCCTACCTAAATTAATTTTCTTGGAACCTCAGCCAGCTGTTTTGTGGCACCCTATAGCATCCCAAATGTCCTCCATCTAGTTCACATCAGGCGCATTGCGTGACCAAGACGTCAGTAATTTCACTATAATGCTCCTCAAAACTGTGTGGTACTGTATCACGAGTCTGCTTTTGTAACAAGGACACTTTGAAGAACGGTCACTTCGTATCGAGCTCGTGTCATAAGCTGCAAGCTGCACTAGGAGTAACTCACTTGTTGATTTGCAGACAATCAGTAGCCGTCTCCGTCTTTTGCCAAAACAATGAGCTGTAGAGATCCCTTCCTGAGAGGCGGAACCTTCGAGCAGAACTAGCCTGTCAAAGCGCTAGGCGCACATCGTTCATTTGTCTCCACCACGCTGATTCAAGCACAAAGGCATTCTCGTCTCGTCTTTAGGCAAGAGCAGTACGCCGTAACAGTAGTATTCCGACACTTTTCTTGTTTATTTGGTATGGATGTTTTCGATCAGCAGCTTCGGGCATAAAAGTAAGATTGCACCAAGCAGCAAACACTCCAGCTGCATTCGTGCGATTGTGGACCATGGTAACATTGAAGTTAGGTACAATAGTGTACTTCTCGCGTTATCTTTTGCTGGGACTTGCCATGTAAAACGTTGAATGATTGTTCTCATTTTTATTTACTTCAGGAACTTGTTCGTTGGGGTCTGTATCTGTGTTAACCATTTGTAAATTCAAACAACTTACCAACAGCTTCCCTGATTCGCGAGTACATATCTGAACAGCTTGTGAAGTTATTTTCTCGTAATGCTGTTATATGATGTTCATAAGGGATGTTTGATATCCTGTCTTGATGTCTGTTGATAGCCATAATAGCTAAATTGTTATATGATATTCTTATGTATTATATTGTGCTTCTCATACATTTGGATTTCGAGAATTCATTATGTTACACCTTTTTCTTGGTTTACCAGCCCGACCACAGGTACTTTCATCTCCATGTATGAATACTTAATAATGGTTTCATGCAAAATTTGTTCCATTTATTTACGTTATATTCAGCTCAGGAGCTACACTGAATATGCGCGCCTCACTTGTATTTATATTCCTAAGAAATTTCAGCAATTCAAGTAAGATGACACTGATCTAGTTCTTTGAGATGTACGGCGGTGGAGACTACGTCATCGCAACTTACTCCTTTCACCATACAAATTTAGATTCCAGGTTATTAAACTGTGTAGGCAACAGACGATTAAAAAATTTGTTTCTGAACAAATCGGGCACGTAATTCGTGATTTATTACATTTTGCGGCTGTGTAGTATGAGATTTTTAGTTACTGTTTCAAGCGCTTCACTCGTGTAATATCCGAGTAACTTCCCACCGACGCCATCCCACGTTTCTTTGCACTTTGCGTAAACTTTTCCATCTCCGATTTCAGTTGCAGAGTCAAATCGAGCTATAAATTGGTCATATTCAGTGTTTGAATATACATTACTGCCCATTAAAATTGCTACACCACGAAGATGACGTGCTACAGACGCGAAATTTAACCGACAGGAAGAAGATGCTGTGATATGCAGATGATTAGCTTTTCAGAGCATTCACACAAGGTTGGTGCCGGTGACGACACCTACAACGTGCTGATATGAGGAACGTTTCCAACCGATTTCTCATACACAAACAGCAGTTGACCGGCGTTGCCTGGCGAAAAGTTGTTGTGATGCCTCGTGTAAGGAGGAGAAATGCGTACCATCACATTTCCGACTTTGATAAAGGTCGGATTGTAGCCTATCGTGATTGCGGTTTATCGTATCGCGACATTGTTGCTCGCGTTGGTTCAGATCCAATTACTGTTAGCAGAACATGGAATCGGTTGGTTCAGGAGGGTAATACGGAACGCCGTGCTGGATCCAACGGCCTCGTATCACTAGCAGTCGAGATTGCAAGTATCTTATCCGCATGGCTGTAACGGATCGTGCAGCCACGTCTCGATCCCTGAGTCAACAGATGGGGTCGTTTGCAAGACAACAACCATCTACACGAACAGTTCAACTACGTTTGCAGCAGCATGGACTATCAGCTCGGAGACCATGGCTGCGGTTACCCTCGACGCTGCATCACAGACAGGAGCGTCTGTGATGGTGTACTCAACGACGAACCTGGATGCACGAATGGCATAACGTCATTTTTTCAGATGAATCAAGGTTCTGATTACAGCATCATGATGGTCGCATACGTGTTTCACGACATCGCGGTGAATGCACATTGGAAGCGTGTATTCGTCATCACCATACTGGCGTATCACCCAGCGTGATGGTATGGGGTGCCATTGGTTACACGTCTCGGTCACCTCTTGTTCGCATTGAGGGCACTTTGAACAGTGGACGTTACATTTCAGATATGTTACGACCCGTGGCTCTACCCTTCATTCGATCCCTGCGAAACCCTACATTTCAGCAGGATAATGCACGACCGCATGTTGCAGGTCCTGTACGGGCCTTTCTGGATACAGAAAATGTTCGACTGCTGCCCTGGCCAGCACATTCTCCAGATCTCTCACCAACTGAAAACGTCTGGTGAATGGTGGCCGCGCAACTGGCTCGTCACAATACGCCAGTCACTACTCTTGATGAACTGTGGTATCGTGTTGAAGCTGCCTGGGCAGCTGTACCTGTACACGCCATCCAAGCTCTGTTTGACTCAATGCTCAGGCGTATCAAGCCGTTATTACGACCAGAGGTGGTTGTTCTGGGTACTGATTTCTCAAGATCTATGCACCCAAATTGCGTGAAAATGTAATCACGTGTCAGTTCTAGTATAATATATCTGTCCAATGAATACCCGTTTATCATCTTCATTACTTCTTGGTGTAGCTATTTTAATGGCCAGTATATATATATATATATATATATATATATATATATATATATATATACTCCTGGAAATGGAAAAAAGAACACATTGACACCGGTGTGTCAGACCCACCATACTTGCTCCGGACACTGCGAGAGGGCTGTACAAGCAATGATAACACGCACGGCACAGCGGACACACCAGGAACCGCGGTGTTGGCCGTCGAATGGCGCTAGCTGCGCAGCATTTGTGCACCGCCGCCGTCAGTGTCAGCCAGTTTGCCGTGGCATACGGAGCTCCATCGCAGTCTTTAACACTGGTAGCATGCCGCGACAGCGTGGACGTGAACCGTATGTGCAGTTGATGGACTTTGAGTGAGGGCGTATAGTGGGCATGCGGGAGGCCGGGTGGACGTACCGCCGAATTGCTCAACACGTGGGGCGTGAGGTCTCCACAGTACATCGATGTTGTCGCCAGTGGTCAGCGGAAGGTGCACGTGCCCGTCGACCTGGGACCGGACCGCAGCGACGCACGGATGCACGCCAAGACCGTAGGATCCTACGCAGTGCCGTAGGGGACCGCACCGCCACTTCCCAGCAAATTAGGGACACTGTTGCTCCTGGGGTATCGGCGAGGACCATTCGCAACCGTCTCCATGAAGCTGGGCTACGGTCCCGCACACCGTTAGGCCGTCTTCCGCTCACGCCCCAACATCGTGCAGCCCGCCTCCAGTGGTGTCGCGACAGGCGTGAATGGAGGGACGAATGGAGACGTGTCGTCTTCAGCGATGAGAGTCGCTTCTGCATTGGTGCCAATGATGGTCGTATGCGTGTTTAGCGCCGTGCAGGTGAGCGCCACAATCAGGACTGCATACGACCGAGGCACACAGGGCCAACACCCGGCATCATGGTGTGGGGAGCGATCTCCTACACTGGCCATACACCACTGGTGATCGTCGAGGGGACACTGAATAGTGCACGGTACATCCAAACCGTCATCGAACCCATCGTTCTACCATTCCTAGACCGGCAAGGGAACTTGCTGTTCCAACAGGACAATGCACGTCTGCATGTATCCCGTGCCACCCAACGTGCTCTAGAAGGTGTAAGTCAACTACCCTGGCCAGCAAGATCTCCGGATCTGTCCCCCATTGAGCATGTTTGGGACTGGATGAAGCGTCGTCTCACGCGGTCTGCACGTCCAGCACGAACGCTGGTCCAACTGAGGCGCCAGGTGGAAATGGCATGGCAAGCCGTTCCACAGGACTACATCCAGCATCTCTACGATCGTCTCCATGGGAGAATAGCAGCCTGCATTGCTGCGAAAGGTGGATATACACTGTACTAGTGCCGACATTGTGCATGCTCTGTTGCCTGGGTCTATGTGCCTGTGGTTCTGTCAGTGTGATCATGTGATGTATCTGACCCCAGGAATGTGTCAATAAAGTTTCCCCTTCCTGGGACAATGAATTCACGGTGTTCTTATTTCAATTTCCAGGAGTGTATATATATATATATATATATATATATATATATATATATATATATATATATATATATATATCAGAGAAGAATACACTCAATATAGTTTTTAAAACAGTGGCAGCTTACGACTTATAATGCGGAAGATACCATCACTGTCGGGGAACGAACTGAGCACGAAGGGATAAAGGCAGTCCACAAAAAGGTTCAGGTTATCCACAGCTGTCACGGTACCTTCGATTAGTACGATCGGTGCCGTGGAACCCTAGGTGAATGTCCCCCACAGCATAATTCTTTCCCCACCAGCCACCGTCCGTGGCGCAGTGCATGTTTCGAGCACCCTTTCGCCTGGATGACTGTGTATCCAGACTCGATCATCGATCCTGTCTAAAAGAAATGTGATTCATTCGACTAGATGCCACGTTTCCATCAATCCACAATCAAGTCTCATTGATCCCGTACCCGCTGCGATAATAATTGATACTGTCGTCCAACATGGGAACACGTAGAGGTCGTATGATGTGGAACCCTGTGTTCAACAATGTTCACTGAACGGTTGCGCCTGCGCCTGCGCCCAGCATTGTACTCTGCCGTCAGATCTGTCGCAGATCGCCGTCTGCTTTACACAGCGGGCAAGTGTCTGACGTTCACGTTCTGGGATGAGGCGTGGAAGTCCTAATCTTGCGCCTACTCGTGGTTCCACCATCGTTCAAACCTTCCCGTAGAAGCTAAAGACAGTAGCACACGAACAACTGATCTGCTTGGCCGTTCCCGGTGTATTCGATCTCAGAAACTGGGCCATAGCAATCAGCCCTTTGTCAAAGTCGCTTATGCCAGTGGATTTTCCCATTTACAGCCCGAATCATCACTAGAATAATTACACTTTCGTCTCCGGTTTGCTTCTACACTTGCCTTAAACCGTCACGAGCCTGTAACGTTACCAGGCGACGTTCAGTATTGTGGTGGTTAATTGTCACAATGCTTTGGCTCATAAGCGTATTTATTCCAACATGTACAAATGTAGATTACTACTAACATTTCGAGTTCTCTCATGAAGGCATTTCTCGAAAATCTCTGCCTTTGAGAGTTGGTGATGGGTGTTCACACTCATAAAAGAATTACACACTTTTCTTGAACCAACGCAAGCTATGAGGATCAGTGGATTAAAGGTAGCGCTGAATATTTGCTTTCGTTGGCTCCTACAGGTTCTTCATCACTCAAAAGTAGCCGCTTTGGCGTTCCATCTTAAAACTAAGTCGTGATTATTCTGCACGTTATCAGTCTCTGATATGGTAAGATGACCCATCCGCCCAATATCTTACTACCTCGAGGCATCATCCCAGTTCGATCTCAAACTATCAGCCATTCGCTGGGGAATAGCTGACACTCAAATGATGAAATGCAAAAGGTGACGAGAGTAATGTCGTTTGCCATTTGTGCTATTTGGTCCTGAGAAAAACGTGTAAATATTTTTATATTTGTCATTACTGGCAGCAAGTAAATTTGTTTCATCTAAATTTCTCCTTATGTTCCAGAAAATATGTACCTGACGTGGCACGTATTCGCGCCCACAAAGAGAAAATCTACGTTACCCTGCCTAGTGGCGTTCCAACGTTTGTCTTACTCATCATCTTCTGGCGAAGAGTCGAGATATTGCGAAAGTCTCTATATTTATGCGAGTGGGTTGGTCGCCTCACCCAACTGGCTGTGGGCGCGAGGGCGTTGTCCGGCCGACGAGCTGGGAACGGGGAGGGGGCGTAGTGGTGGGAGGGGAAGGGCGGGCTACAAGCTCAAATCGGATGCGTGAGCGCTTTTGATCCATTCCGTTGCTGGCCGCTGCTGAGCGCACTCTCAGCTTATAGTCGCTAGCACAGGATTCCACGTTGAGCTTACTTGATAACCTAGGTCTCTATTAACAAAGTTCTCATGAACATTTATTTTTATTAGTTTCTTTATCATTATTCACACAGTAGCCACATGCTCGCCACCGAAACATGGTTTCGTCACAATCAAACTTCTCTTCTTCGAGTAGAATGTGCTCTGTCAGAACTCATTTGCCTCTGCATCCCAGCAGTACCCACCTGATACGTTTATCGCAACGTTCCGATATACAGCATTTCGTGTGCCCAGTGTACTGGCGGATACATTCACGTGGGATATTACGTAGTGTCATCAGAAGCAGTATGACAAGTTTCAAAGGGTATTTCATGGTAGGCTGTGCTGAGAAATAATTATTAAGACAAAAGTTCGACACTGCCATCTCCGATTTAATTAGCACTGAAGCTAGACAATCAGGCCGTTGTGAGGGTAAATTCAATCAGCCTACCATACAGAAACAGAGTCAGTTGTTCCTCGAGTAGATGATAGCGCACGAGACAGCTTACCGTTGGGTCGGGTTGGATTCTTACTACCGTCAGTGGGGAAGCTCTACAAAGTATTTTGAGACTTGGCCCAAACAAAAATATGAAGAGAACGTACAGTTAGAATATAACAATGCGTTGGAAACTGTAAGCTTGTTTTGCATGTTACTGTAGTTTCATTCGATCTAGCGATGAGCTGACAGTTCACAGCGATTGCATGCTGTCCAGTTAAACAGTTCACTGGAGGCTTCCAGAAATAGCCACTTGTTTCCACGCGGCAGACGGCAAGGTGGAAGGCAGTTACTCGTGGCTGAGGAGGGTGACAATGAGGCTTGGCTCAGCTGTGAAATGTGTGTCATTTCGTGTACTGTTCAGTCTTGGTTTAAGAAAATTGTTTCAGTAGTTACAATTCATAAGTGCAGGTTTATTAACTGCTCATATTCTGGTTTTTGCAAAGCGACCATTTGTGCTTTTATTTCGTGAGTTAGAGGACAAACCACTTTAAAGCTGGGCAAAGTGCGCTTATAAAGACAAGCGATCCATATCACACTTAGACAGTAAAATATTTGATGAGTACAAATCAGAATATTTAAATTTTCTTGGTATAAAGAGTTTCCTTGTTACACGTGTATTTTGTTTGGTGGGCCCGCGATTGTAAAAGAGCAGACGTCAGCTTCTTTCGGAGTATGCGCGACAAAAAGTTTTGATAGAAAAACCGATAAACACTAGAATTCATGAAGGCACCTCTAGCGTCAAGAGAGTTTTCAGTGGTTAGGTCATGGACGAAATTATCATTCAAAGTCTGAAGGAGCCAAACGTCTAGCCATAAAACATTATGCGAGTGTGAAACAAAACTGATTCGTAATCGAACTCTTATTGATGTTGTTTGTTTCTTGGGCAAGCGAGAGCTTGCATTTAGAGCACATTCTGAAGATGAAAGTTCGGACCATAAACGTAGTTACCTTCAGTTATTGAAATTTTTATCATGATAGGAGCAGTTTATTCATGATCACTTGCAGAGCACTTCTACATTCAAAGGAACATCTGCACATTTTACAATGAATCAGTTGAATCGGTTACAGATGTCATTAATGATCCCATTAAAGAAGAGTTACAGTCACGTAAATTTGTTGGAGCGCAAGCAGGTGAAAGACTGGGTGTTTCTTGTAACTCATAAATGGGTATTAGTCTCATATTTCGTACACAAGACGGTCTCATAGAAAGATTTACTGTTTTTCATGATGTTTATAGTGACAAAGCTCCTCAAGATTTATCACAAAAGTCTACTCAAAACACTAAATGTTTGGGGAGCTACTGACAAAATAGTGAGCGAAATATATGATGGACACTCAGTAATGCCAGGTGAACTTGGAGTCGTCCAAAATTTTGTTAAACAAAAATGTCCGTAAGCTACATCTTTGCACTGGTGTAGTCATGCACTTACTCTAGTGCTGTTACATTTTTTTTAATTTCGAAGCAATTATACTTTTCGTTTGTAATCTTGTAGCATTCCATTCATTTTAGCAAGAACTCAAACAGAACACAACTCTTAGAAAATAAAGTATTCAGATTACCTCAAACATAAACTGCACACCGAAATTTCAGTTCACGAGCCGTTCAGACAATATATCTTAAATACAATGATTTGAAAGACATTTTCCAGAATATCACCACACATAGTGAGGTTTGGGATAGAGGAACGCTCAACAGTGATTCTGGCTTGCTTAGCATACTTAATAAAACTCAATTCCTTTTCCTACTTTACTTTCACAAACAAATATTTCTGTATGTAGGCCATCTCGATGCACTTCTTCAACCCAAAATTGCGTATGATACTAGTATGTGCAATGCTGAAATCAAGAAGACCATCATTTTGTACTGAACGTTTTTACAAGAAATTTCTTAGTGAAAAAGTGTTAGTGAGGGTGAATTCTAGTCCCTTAGGATGTTGTCTTATGTACAGCTTCTTCTGAAAGAAGTATGAACACCCTTGAAAGAAATAAACATTGCCTTCGCAAGACCATTGCAGATTACTATTTTAAGAAGGTCTGCAGGTATTAAATATTTATATCCGAAAGAACAGACACCATTTTCATCTTGCAGCCGTTATGAATCCAGACACAAAGGAATTAAAGACGTTAGCTGCCAGTAGGCGTTGATTTATATAACTGGAGAGAGTTGAAAATTTGCGCCAGACCAGGATTCAGATTCTGGTCTGCCCCTTATTAGGCGCATGCGGTCACCGCTACGCCATCCGGATCCAGTGATCGCCACCACCGCACGGGGTACTCTAGCACATCTCCCGCCAGACACCAATTCTCAACTTACACGACTCACTATTGAGGACAGAAAGAACAGACACCACATATATATAACTAAAGCAAAGATGGGCAATGATCCCTTCTGTGTAGATGCACACCAAAAAGAACTCTTAGCGGTATGGGAGGGATGACGCGAGTAATGAGGCTATTGAGCAGGGCACTACAACAGTAGTGTGTGGTGTAAATTGAGAATGTGGGCCTGACGGGAGATGTGCTAAGTTTGTCCTTGCGGTTGTGGTGACCATTGCCTAGTAAGCATCAGATCACGGTCCGGAACAAGTTTTCAACTTGGCCCACTGATATAAATCAATGCCCACTGGCAGCTAACGTCTTTAATTCGTGTGTGTATAGAAAACAGAAAACTTTGTTACCGAGAGGAATCGACGCATGGATCTCCCGTATAAAACGATATAAGGTAAGTCTACCCAGAATTAATCCGTTACTGACTACCTTCCCATTGTATCTTTCGGTTTTAGGAAACCAAAGGAAAAACACATTTGGCAGCATCGTCTCTGATTGAATGCTTGAATCTGTGTGCGACTATCTTATTGGATAAGTTCAATGCTAATTAAATCGAAAACGGCACAAGGTATCGGAATTTTCCTTAACAGTTATTTCTCAGCACGACCTACCCTGCAATACCCTCGCAAGCTTTTCACGGTGCTTCTGTCCACTCTGTATATCTATGGCACATTAAGTTTCAGTGGGTCTTTCGCAGGGTCAAGAGTATCTTTTGCGGTGGTCGGAATACGGTTTTGATGTCGCATATAAGGACATCCGCAGTATTTCGACATTTCACCGTAATATGGTGAGTATGATGTTCGTCGAAACGCCGCGGTATCTCAACACCCGAGAACTTTTCATCATCTGCAAGGAAGGGAGACCGGCCTGTCACGCAAGCGAAGACGCGCCTGTGAAAACCTGCACGGACCAGCCACTGGCTGGGAGCTGGCCGCGCCTACTTTATGCAGCGTGAAGACCGGGCCACGTCACGTCACCTCGGAATGAACCCTAATGGGCCGGCTGCCGGCCGCAGGCAGTTAACGTGCGGTGCGCCGGGACCGCCAATTAGACGCCACAGGGCCGTTATGGGCGGCGTATCGGCGCGGCGCAGCGCGGCGCAGCGCTCAAAGCACGCTGAGGACCTGTTAAATGGCTCTTCAAGGCCCGCTGCGCTGCGCTGCTCTGCACAGGGCAGGCCACGGCCGCCGAAACGAGGGCCAGCGCTCGTGTGGTGCGCCGCGACGTACAGTACCGGCAGCTTCCCCTGCCCTCGGTGTGGCCGCAAAAGTTCAGCTGCTGCAGGGGCGCATTCAGTGTCTGAAAATCGAACAAGAGCCCGTGCGGCGTTGTACTTCTGCTACTGTTGCAGTGTAGTGCTAGATTACGATAAGGCTCGAAGCCTTGTGGTCAACCTACACTGAGGACAGTGTCGGGTACATTCACAGTCGCAGGTTCGAATCCTGCCTCGGGAATGGATGTGTGCCATGTCCTTAGGTTAGTTAGGTTTAAGTAGTTCTAAGTTCTACGGGACTGATGACCTTAGACGTTAAGTCCCATAGTGCTCAGAGCCATTTTGAACATCCAGTCAGCTCCTCCATGCCAACCAGTATGGACTGCGAAGTACTGGTCAGGTAAAACCCAACAACAACGATGTTTCTTAACTATAGTCCACTGTACGTGTAATCACGCAAAATTTGTGACTGGATGGAGGATTTTCCTGTAGGCAGGACGCAGCATGTTACCTTGAATGGAGAGTGCTCTTCAAAACACCTGTCCTCAAATCAGCACGGTTTTAACAAGCATCGCACGTGGGAAACTCAGCTTGCTCTTTTCTCCCGTGATACACTGTGAACTATGGATGAAGGACAATAGCACTCCGTCTTCAGGCCACAAGTGGCCCATCGGGACCATCCGATCGCCGTATCATCCTCAGCTGAGGATGCGGATAGGAGGGGCGTGTGGTCAGCACACCGCTCTCCCGGTCGTTATAAGGTTTTCTTTGACCGGAGCCGCTACTATTCGGTCGAGTAGCTCCTCAATAGGCATCACGAGGCTGAGTGCACCCCGAAAAATGGCAACAGCGCATGGCAGCCCGAAGGACAATAGGCAGATTGCATATTTCTAGATTCCCGGAAAGTATTTGACACGGTTCCTCACTGCAGACTGTTAACGAATATACGTGTCAGGGGAATAGATTCAAAGATATGTGAATAGCTCGAAGACTTCTTAAATAATAGAGACCAGTACCTTGTTCTCGACGGCGAGTGTTCGTAAGAGACCTGGTATCGTCAGGAGCGCCTCGTGGATGTGTGATAGGGCTGATGTTATTTTCGATATACATAAACGATCTGGCGGACAGGGTGGTCAGCAGTCTGTAGCAGTTTGCTGATGATGCTATGGTGTACGGGATGGTGACGAAGATGAGTGATTGTAGGAGGATAGACGATGACATAGACGAAATTGCTGGTTGGTGTGATGACTGGCAGCCAGCTCTAAATGTAGAACAATTTAAGGTAATGCAGATAAGTAGGAAGATCAAACCTGTAATGTTCGGATTCAGTATTACTAGTGTTCTGCTTTAGGCAGTCACGTTGCATAAATATCTCGATTAAAAAGCAATATGGAATGGAGCAAGCATGTGGTAAGGAAGGTGATTGGTTGACTTCTGTTTATTGGATCATCTACAAAGGAGACCGCGTATGGGACGCTGATGCGACCTGTTCTTGAGTGCTGCTCGATTATTGGGATCCACATCAGGTCGGATTAAAGGAAGGCGTTGAAGCAGTTAGACGAGGGACGCTAGATGCGTTACCGGTAGATTCGAACAGCACGCAAGTATTACGGCGATGCTTCGGGAATTCAAATGGGTATCGCTGGAGGGACGCAACGTTCTCTTAGAGGAACACTGTTGAGGAGATTTATAGAGCTATCATTTGAAGCTGACTGTAGAACTATTCTCCTGCTGCGAACATACGTTTGGACTAAGGACCAGGAAGATAAGATACGAAAAATTAGGGGTCACATGGGGGCATACAGACAGTGGCATTTCCCTCGTTCTGTTTACGAGTGAAGCAGCAAAGGAAATGACTAGTAATGGTACAGCGTGCCCTCCGCCTCACCATATGGTGGCTTGCGGAGTAGATATGCAGACGTAGATGTAGAAGTAGAAGTAGAAATAACTTCAGATGTGGTTCAGAGAAGTGTATTGGGACCGTTATTGTTCGTTTTGTTTATTAATAGAAGTGTACTGGAACCGTTGTTGTTCATTTTGTTTATTAACGCTCAGGTAGCAGATAGTAAATGCAACCTCAGACGTTTCGCCATTGATGCCCTTACCTATAATGAAGTACTGTGTGGAAGAAGCGACAGAACCATTCAGTCACATCTTAATAAAATGTCAAAATTTGTGCAAAGACTGATAACTTGCTATAAGTGTATTCATATGTAAAATTATCAGCTTCCCAAAACCAATAATTTCCAATTAGGAGCTGTTGAAACGTCCCCATAGGAAAAAATTAAAAATGACAGTGTTGGACAACTTCTACGTTATTTGATTTTCATACAGCTGAGCAAAACTGAACGTACTCAGACATTTCCCTCTTTACTTATTCTGATCATCACTAAACTGACACACAATATTTTCAGCGCAACGCAATCTGACTTTCAATAATCCCTGCAAAAGAGTGGCCCCGACTAACAATAACCTATACCTTTCATGAATCACTTACCTCACAAAAATCTTCGTTACTCGAACTACTGCAATGCAGCGAGCGCCAATACTGCCAGCTAAATAAAAGTTTCTAACTACTGAAGGCACTAATTACTGATAGGCATAGTTAGCAAATGAAAGATTTTGATAGAGAACAAACAATGTATTTACCTTAATAGTGTTCAAAAGTCATAATATACATATCAGTTCATGACATCCAGTTTTACAAATTTCCTTTTTCAGACGGACACACGTGCAGATTGTTCACTCATAATTACCTTTCAAAACTGTGGCATCTCTCTCTCCACATCCACCACTGCTGGCGGCTCACATCCAACTGCCCAACGCTATGCGCTGTTCACATCCAACTACCGAACACTACACAAGAGAATATTCCAACAATGCCAACCAGCAACAGACTGCACACAGCACAGTCAGTGATTTTCATACAGAGCGCTACGTGGCGTTAACAACATAAAAACCTAAACAGCCTACTTACACTGTCAAGTCATATATATACACGGATGTAACAAATAGATTGGATATGAAGTACAATGATCACGTAAGCCCACTTGTAATCCAGGTGGCAGACTTCAGTTAACTCTGAAGTGGTCTAGTGGTGTGTGACCACTTCTCTGTGTGGTTGGGTCGGGGTCGTGTGCTGTGACGAGGGAGCAAGCATCTGGTACTTGGCCAAACAGTATCAAAGGTCAAAACACTTTATTAATACTCTAGCAACTATATTCTAGCGTCTCAGTGGATGCGGAGGTCACATCCTCTCACAGTTTGTGGTGAGGAGAGCACATGGCGGTGGCGAGCTGTCACGCTGATAACCAGGAGTGCTGCCTCCAGAAGCTTAGGCAGCGGCATGTGCCAACTTTAGTGAAATACGGCCGCTCGCGGACAAAACCTGTGACGATGGAAACTGCCGGGCTGCTTGCAAAGGTAGCCTCCCTCCCCCCTCCCCCCATTCCCTGGTGGTGGAGTGATTGAGTGATTGAGGGTAGTCCGAGAACCCAACGGTACGTTACGAACATCCTGCATTCTCATACCTTACCATTCATGCTTCATGCTACTGTGAGGTGGTGACTTCAGCTAAGGTGGCTTCCGCCTCTGGGGTCTTCTATGTCTTATTTTTGATAGACTAAGTCCAGAAAATAATCAAGACAATGACGACTTCAAGGTATTTCCTCAGCACTGTGTTCAATACTGGACAAGAGTGCCAGCGACCTATTCATATACTCGAACAGGGTGAACCCGAATTCCATTGACGAAATTTCGGTGGTTGTTCAAGGATACGTTCTGAGTATTTTCCTACAAGGGACCGTCGTCTTCGAAGCTCTTTTGTAGAGAAATTGCATTTCGTTTAATTCCTTAGCCCCATTCGAGTTTTTATCTCTGTTGAATTGGGAATATCTGCACACTCTGCGCGGTACTTGCTGTTGAACTGTAATTAACAGGTAACCGTTCGCCCCCGAGCTTGCCGAGTCCGATGACGCACTGGTTAGCTCACACGACTCGCAATCGGAAGGACCAAGGTCAAATTTACTGTCGTACACATACATTCGTGTATTACGTGAGTAATAAATCAAGCGAAATATAATTACTCTGTAAACACCACGGGAGACCTCACTACCTTACATCAAAGTACTCAGAAAATATCTGCGAATATCATCGTAAATCTTGTCGGTGGAGATCGAATTCGAATCAACAACGTATTTATGTAATTTTCTGGTACGAAATACTATCCAAAGTCATATCTATTGTTATCGTGACCTCCATGTAAAAGAAGTGCTGGTGATAGTAAAGCATGTTTGTCGCTCTTGCTGAAGACTTGTTTTCAGAACCCTGCTGTTAATTAATAAATTGATCGCAAAGACTAGTTCTGGCACTGGCTTATTGTGGAGGTCTTTTTGCTCTTGCAGATACCGACGAAAGTGTGGCATCTCAGTTATTATAGTTCTATTATTTTTACAGATCTTGCAAACAAATCTAATACGTAGCCGTTTCACAGATTTGGTAAAAACTAAGCGTTAGCGTACTGGGGCTTACCGCGAGCTGTAGCTGCGAATCCTTTCTACAGAGTAACAAGTTGTTCTGTCTCTCTCTGCAATTTCCAAACATGCTTGGTCAAAAAGGGTATTATCCTTTGAATATTCAAAGAGTCAGTAATAATATATGACTGTGGTGAAGGCAGTAGTAATGAATTTGGTCAAGCCCTCCACTGGAAGTGTGATAAATGTTGATTACATCTGAGGTGGCCAGCGGCCGTGGTACATTGGTAACATTGGTTCCCATCAGATCATCAAAGTTATGCGCTCTTTGGCCTGGCAAACACTTGGATGCGTGACAGTGCAGGTCTGCAGAGGGATGTTCGCAGGTGGGGTGCAATCAGCCCTTGTGAGGTCAACTGAGGAGCAACTCGATTGAGAAATAGGGGCTTCGGTCACAAAAACTGACAACGGCTGGGAAAGCGGTGTGCTGACTGCATGCCCCTCCATATCCGAATCCCGTGACGACTGTGTGCTGAGGGTGACAGGGCGGTCGGTCGATGTCGCTGAACATCCAAGGTCTGTTTGGACGGAGACAGACATTTATTATGGGCATTTGCGTTTTTTTTTTTTAGCAAGGGAAGCCGTGCTACTCTTTTCTACCTTTATAGTTTGGGATAGTGACAGTATTTGGAATTACTGTAGTCCTTGGGATAAGGGTAGTTGTAAGAACGTAGAGAAAACATCTTTAAAAATGAACCAAAAGAGGTGAAATAATAATCATTAATTTATGGTGCATTCTTGTTTATAAATTTCCGTGCAAATAATTTTGATCATTTTTTTACAGACATTACTTCAGTGTAAACGATGTTTGATGTAAGAATATAACCTTCGTCTACTTTTTGTTTTTCATTTTCTTTAAGGGATACAAAATTGTTAGTTGATTTAGTTGCCCTCGAAAAGGCTAAATACACTCCTGGAAATTGAAATAAGAACACCGTGAATTCATTGTCCCAGGAAGGGGAAACTTTATTGACACATTCCTGGTGTCAGATACATCACATGATCACACTGACAGAACCACGGGCACATAGACACAGGCAACAGAGCATGCACAATGTCGGCACTAGTACAGTGTATATCAACCTTTCGCAGCAATGCAGGCTGCTATTCTCCCAAGGAGACGATCGTAGAGATGCTGGATGTAGTCCTGTGGAACGGCTTGCCGTGCCATTTCCACCTGGCGCCTCAGTTGGACCAGCGTTCGTGCTGGACGTGCAGACCGCGTGAGACGACGCTTCATCCAGTCCCAAACACGCTCAATGGGGGACAGATCCGGAGATCTTGCTGGCCAGGGTTGTTGACTTACATCTTCTAGAGCACGTTGGGTGGCACGGGATACATGCGGACGTGCATTGTCCTGTTGGAACAGCAAGTTCCCTTGCCGGTCTAGGAATGGTAGAACGATGGGTTCGATGACGGTTTGGATGTACCGTGCACTATTCAGTGTCCCCTCGACGATGACCAGTGGTGTACGGCCAGTGTAGGAGATCGCTCCCCACACCATGATGCCGGGTGTTGGCCCTGTGTGCCTCGGTCGTATGCAGTCCTGATTGTGGCGCTCACCTGCACGGCGCCAAACACGCATACGACCATCATTGGCACCTAGGCAGAAGCGACTCTCATCGCTGAAGACGACACGTCTCCATTCGTCCCTCCATTCACGCCTGTCGCGACACCACTGGAGGCGGGCTGCACGATGTTGGGGCGTGAGCGGAAGACGGCCTAACGGTGTGCGGGACCGTAGCCCAGCTTCATGGAGACGGTTGCGAATGGTCCTCGCCGATACCCCAGGAGCAACAGTGTCCCTAATTTGCTGGAAAGTGGCGGTGCGGTCCCCTACGGCACTGCGTAGGATCCTACGGTCTTGGCGTGCATCCGTGCGTCGCTGCGGTCCGGTCCCAGGTCGACGGGCACGTGCACCTTCCGCCGACCACTGGCGACAACATCGATGTACTGTGGAGACCTCACGCCCCACGTGTTGAGCAATTCGGCGGTACGTCCACCCGGCCTCCCGCACGCCCACTATCCGCCCTCGCTCAAAGTCCGTCAACTGCACATACGGTTCACGTCCACGCTGTCGCGGCATGCTACCAGTGTTATAGACTGCGATGGAGCTCCGTATGCCACGGCAAACTGGCTGACACTGACGGCGGCGGTGCACAAATGCTGCGCAGCTAGCGCCATTCGACGGCCAACAGCGCGGTTCCTGGTGTGTCCGCTGTGCCGTGCGTGTGATCATTGCTTGTACAGCCCTCTCGCAGTGTCCGGAGCAAGTATGGTGGGTCTGACACACCGGTGTCAATGTGTTCTTTTTTCCATTTCCAGGAGTGTATAATTTCCCGTGAGTAAAGACGGGATCTGGTACATACAATTCTACCCTTTGAAGCGTTCGTTCTTGCGACTTGTTTATAGCGATCGCACATGTAGTTTCAATCGACAACCGTCTTCTCGTAAATAAAAAGGTATGCTTGGATCAGATGGTGTTAAGTTTACCTGTGATATTACAACAGTTTTCTCGGTCTCACTCAGCTGAGCATTAATTGTAAACGGGAGGACGGGTGCGAAACTTTCGCGCTTTTATAGTTGTAAGTAAAGACAGTATTTGAAATAAATGTAGTCATTGGAATAAGAGTAGCTGTGGAAATGATGAGAATTTAAAATTATTAATTTATAGTACATCCTTCTATACACACAATTTCGAACAAAAATAGAGTAATCAAGTAAGGCAGTAGTAGCGACAGGTAAATGACAATTCAGGGCGACAACGAAAAATATGTTAATCGTTCCGAAAATAATATTCGTTTAGAAGAATCAGCTTGTACGGCATGCAAACAACGGACTATCGCAGTGGTTACATTTATTATCTGTGACAAAACTGTATACAAATTATCCAGTTATTAAGTACTTTACAACAAATAAAATGCAAATTGTAATAAGGTATTACGAAACGGGTCTTTCCTATTCGTGATTAATAAGTTATCTTCGTAAAATGTCGGTATGAAGCTGGGCATGAATGATGACTTCTTGCCTATAATAGTAAAAAGCTCTTTTATGTTAATATTATCGACAAATAGTAGGTTTTAGCGCAAAAACGGTATGCAGTTTCAGAAAGCGATTAAAAAGACCTTTCTAACGACACATCATTCATCCTTGTCCCTGTACGATTAGTACGTGTTGAGAAAAATTTATGTTGACTTTGGGAATAATAGATGGTAAATAAAGGAATTACTTTTAACAGCTGCAGGAGTGTAAGTAGAGTATATAACAATAGTTTTATATACACACTAAGGCAAAAAGACGATGCACCACGAAAAAATTATCCGACTGGGTCGAAAATCGGTAGATGTGATGTACATGTACAGACAAAAGATGATTAGAATTTCAGGAAAGTGGATGATTTATGCAAGAGAAGGTGCTTCAGAAAGTGAGCAAGTCAGTATCGCGTTGGTCCGCCACTGGCCCTTTATGCAAGCAGTTATTTGGCTTGGCATTGATTGATAGAGTTGTTGCATGTCTTCCTGAGGGATATTGTGCCATATTCTGTATAATAGGAGCGTTAGATAGTCATAATCCCGAGATGGTTGGAGGGTCCTGCCCATAATGCTCCAAACGTTCTCAACTGGGAAGAGATCCGGTGACCTTGCTGGCCTAAGTAGGGTTTGGCAAGCACAAATACAAGCTCGTCTGCATTATCTTGCTGAACTGTAAGCCCGCAGTAGTTTGCCATGAAGGACAACAAAACAGGGCGTAGAGTATCGTCGACGTTCCTCTGTGCTTTAAGAGTACCGCGGGTCACAACCAAAGAGGTGCTGGTATAAAATGGAATGGCGCCCCAGACCGTCACTTCTGTTTGTCGTGCTATATGACGGGCGACAGTCAGATTCTTATCCCACCGCTGTCCAGGGTGTCTCCAGAGATGTCTTCGGCCTGTAATCTCATTAACTGACGTGGAATTCGCTTCAGTGATGAGTCCCGCTTCTAACTGAGCCCCGATGACGAGTGAAGATATCTGTGTTATTCACTTCTCAATTTGTGAAGCCTCTTTCCCTGAATAAGTCATTCAGTTTTTCTGAAACTGATTTTTATAGTGTATTTACAATGTTCTGTGTAGACCAAGGCGAGTTAATTTCAATAACCCTTCACAAAATAAAATTACGATACAATAGATATCTTTCTATCACTGTGATTATAATAAGAGAACAATAATACAGTATTGTTATTGTGTTGCAACGTACGGGGATATAATGAATATGAAACTTCTTGTTTCATTTCTGCTACGTGATCTCGGCTCTGTTTCAATGCGCGAATATACCCCCAGTATTGTTTGCATCGAATTAATATGATAATATACTTTATTAATAAAAACTCGTATTCTATCATTAGTTTTCTACCGACTGAAATGATAATGCTTTGATTATGGTCTGTTATTAAATCTTACAATTATTCATTAAAAACAGGATGAGCAATACTCCTAACCTAAAACTTTGCAATCAAATTAATGTCCTCAACTAACTATCCTACCATTGTCACAATGCAGACTCTATCCCTAATCGTCCCTTTCCCTAACTTACGTAGGTTAATACTGGCAAATGTAAGTGGTTTTACTGTAGTTTCACCTAGACGGACACAGAATCAGAGAGCTCAGGCAAAGAGCTAGTGGAACGCGTACGCAGTTTCAGTTACAGTGCCCTACTTTGCCAGCTGTTTGCTCTAATATCACCATACGACAGTCGTCCGAGGCACCAGCGTGACGTCGCCTTTCCTCTGTGAGAGCTCTTGCGGAGCAGGCCCTGAGCGTCCGCCTAGCACCACCGCCGACACCAGAGTCCAGATCTTGTTGTCGCCAAACTGTGCCGTTCCTCGCACATGTACCCATACGCTTTTTGGGCCAATCAGGACTGTGACTTTACGCGCGGTTCTTGTTTCCGCCAAACTTTGCCGTTCCTCTCACAGGTATTCCTACGCTTTTCGGCCAATCAGGACTCTAAAATTTCGCGCTGATCTCCCACCTTTCATACGGGAGCCGTATTTGCGTCCCGTTAGCCGCAACGGCGGGAAACAGGCTCTCTCTGTCTCGCACGTACGCCCTCTCTCTCTTCTTCCACCTGTGAGGTCTTGGGCTCCCCCAGTACCGCCTGTGGTCACAAGCGTCACTCAACCGACAAAGCAGCCGCCGTGTGAAGCGCCGGCCAGCTGCCGGCCACCTCGCTTGTTCGACATCATAAACAACTCTTTCCCGTGTCCCTCCAAACCACCTTCCCAATGATAATATGCACGGTCCTAAAATCTTACGTATCAGTATTAACCCTGATATGTCAAAGGCATACCATTCTGTCAAATGGCTATCACCATTCGCGTGGTATTTTTCATATATTATTTTCGGAATAAATATCGTGTACGGTACTAAAATCTGCCACCTTACAGTATTAATGAAAATTTCGGGGTCTTTTTTGCAGCGTTTTGGCTCTTGCTCTGAGGCAAATGAAACATTTGGCGTACTTAGTTGCATGTTTCTTCCAAGCCATGGCAGGTCTGTCTGTGACGCGATGTTGTTGGGGAGCCTCTATTACATACTGTGGCAGCCAAGTAGCACTGCGACGGCCAGCCATCGGCTATAAGCCGCTGGTGATCATTGGTTATAGACTTCGCTTCCCAGGAAACTTTGAATTTCCTTACCTCAGGCCTAGAAGCCGAGTTTCTGTAGTCAAACATAGCAGCGATCTTCCCTCAATAGGACAATCTCTTTCCCCTACCGCTCTGCTTCTTCTTACGACTGATTGGCCACCTCGGTTTCTTCGTCTCGCCACCCACGTTATTTGGTAAAATCTTTTATTTTTCCTGTACGGTCTCCCCTTTTTCCAACTTATAGTACACGCACACAAACACACACACACAAACAAACAAACATATACTAACACATAAGCGTGCACGTGTGCGACGCACGTCTACCTTTACTGAGCTTCTCAAACAATTATGTGCAGCTTCTTTTGCTCATCGTGTTAGTGCTAGTCCTGGAAACAATCGGATCGATCTTCCGACGTATTTTGCTTACTTTCACTAAATAATGTCTTATGGAATAATTTTTGAGTAAACTCATTACTTAGAAAGAAAGTATTGCTTGCAGAAAAGCGAGAAGTAAGAATAAAATGTAGTGTTCCCCCGTGGACGTAATGTACGTACCTCTTCGAGGCGTTAGGCATTTCAGTTGCTCATCATTTCCTGACGCTCTCGTCACTGTTTAACACAAAATGAGCTATCTTTCTTTGAACTTTTTCGATGTCCTATATCAGTCCTATCTGGTATGGATCCCAGATCCCATACAATGCAGCAATACTCCGCAAAGGGCGGACAAAGTTAGTGTAGGTAGTCTCTATAGCAGTTTCGTTGTGTCTTATAAATGGTCTGCCTTCTCCACAGAATTTTTTATGAGATTGTACAATTGAAGTTGTTTGCATTGTAATTATTAAGTAATTAATTGAACTGACAGAGTTTATACCTGCGTGGTTTATTGTGTAATCAAAACCAAAAGAACTTTTACTTCTCGTATGGAGGAAGTCGTACCTTTTATTGTTTAGGGTCGAGTCACACTGTTTGCCCCAGCTTACAGTTCGTTTTGATCTTCTGATGACTTTACTCGACGGTAAACGACAGCATCATTTGGAAACAACCTGATAGGTATGCTCAGATTGTCTCCTAAACCGTTTGTATAATTTAAAAACAGTAGATATCTTATAATACACTCCTGGAAATGGAAAAAAGAACACATTGACACCGGTGTGTCAGACCCACCATACTTGCTCCGGACACTGCGAGAGGGCTGTACAAGCAATGATCACACGCACGGCACAGCGGACACACCAGGAACCGCGGTGTTGGCCGTCGAATGGCGCTAGCTGCGCAGCATTTGTGCACCGCCGCCGTCAGTGTCAGCCAGTTTGCCGTGGCATACGGAGCTCCATCGCAGTCTTTAACACTGGTAGCATGCCGCGACAGCGTGGACGTGAACCGTATGTGCAGTTGACGGACTTTGAGCGAGGGCGTATAGTGGGCATGCGGGAGGCCGGGTGGACGTACCGCCGAATTCCTCAACACGTGGGGCGTGAGGTCTCCACAGTACATCGATGTTGTCGCCAGTGGTCGGCGGAAGGTGCACGTGCCCGTCGACCTGGGACCGGACCACAGCGACGCACGGATGCACGCCAAGACCGTAGGATCCTACGCAGTGCCGTAGGGGACCGCATCGCCACTTCCCAGCAAATTAGGGACACTGTTGCTCCTGGGGTATCGGCGAGGACCATTCGCAACCGTCTCCATGAAGCTGGGCTACGGTCCCGCACACCGTTAGGCCGTCTTCCGCTCACGCCCCAACATCGTGCAGCCCGCCTCCAGTGGTGTCGCGACAGGCGTGAATGGAGGGACGAATGGAGACGTGTCGTCTTCAGCGATGAGAGTCGCTTCTGCCTTGGTGCCAATGATGGTCGTATGCGTGTTTGGCGCCGTGCAGGTGAGCGCCACAATCAGGACTGCATACGACCGAGGCACACAGGGCCAACACCCGGCATCATGGTGTGGGGAGCGATCTCCTACACTGGCCGTACATCACTGGTGATTGTCGAGGGGACACTGAATAGTGCACGGTACATCCAAACCGTCATCGAACCCATCGTTCTACCATTCCTAGACCGGCAAGGGAACTTGCTGTTCCAACAGGACAATGCACGTCCGCATGTATCCCGTGCCACCCAACGTGCTCTAGAAGGTGTAAGTCAACTACCCTGGCCTGCAAGATCTCCGGATCTGTCCCCCATTGAGCATGTTTGGGACTGGATTATGCGTCGTCTCACGCGGTCTGCACGTCCAGCACGAACGCTGGTCCAGCTGAGGCGCCAGGTGGAAATGGCATGGCAAGCCGTTCCACAAGACTACATCCAGCATCTCTACGATCGTCTCCATGGGAGAATAGCAGCCTGCATTGCTGCGAAAGGTGGATATACACTGTACTAGTGCCGACATTGTGCATGCTCTGTTGCCTGTATCTATGTGCCTGTGGTTCTGTCAGTGTGATCATGTGATGTATCTGACCCCAGGAATGTGTCAATAAAGTTTCCCCTTCCTGGGACAATGAATTCACGGTGTTCTTATTTCAATTTCCAGGAGTGTACATCCTTGGAGAATCTCAGATATCACTTCGGTTTCACTGCCAGTTTCTGCGAACTATAATGTTTCTGACTGGAATTACGAATCCACTATCACAACTGAGACGATACTCAGTAGGCGTGCAATGGCATCAGAATTCGCTTGTGAGGAACGGTGTCACCTCTCATTAAGGATACGAAGTGGCCGACGGCCTCCCCTTAAACACCAAGAGCCGCAGCGTTTGCGTACATATGTCACTGCTAACATATAAACAAAACAGCGTGCAATAACCACAGAGATCAATGTGGAAAGAACGACGAATGCATCCGTTTGGACAGTGTGGTAAAATCTGGCCTTAATGGGCTATGGTAGCAGACGACCGATGCGAGTGTCTTTACTAACAGCTCGACGTCGCCTGCAGCTCCTCCGTTAGTTTCGCGAACATATCGTTTGGAGCCTGGACCATTTCAAAACAATGACCTGGTGAAATGATACCCGATTTCTGATGGTAAGAGCTGATGATACGGTTCGGGTGTGGCACAGACCACATGAAACCATGGACCTAAGTTGTCAACAATGCACTGTGCGAGCTGGTGGTGGCTGCTCGATGGTGTAGGCTGTGTTTACATGGAATGGACATGGTCCTTTGGTCCAACTGAACCTATCATTAACTATAAATGTTTATGTTTTGCTAGTTTGAGACCATTTGCAGCCGTTCATGGACTTCATGTTCGCAAACGAGGATGGAATGTTTATGGAAGACAATGCCCCGTGTCACCGGGCCACAGTTGTTAGGTTAGAACGCTCTGAACAATTCGAGCAAATGATTTGGTCACCCAGATTTCCTGACATTAATTCCATCGGACATTCAAGGGACATAACCGAGGCGTCAGTTCGTGTACAAAATCCTGCATCGGCATCACTTTGGCAATCATGTAAAGCTGTAGAGGCATCGTGGTTCAATATTTCTGCTGGGGGCTTCTAAGAACTTGTTGTGTCCATGTCAGGTAAAGTTAATGCATGACTTTTGTCACCTCAGTATACGTTCAGTTTTTGTAATAGAAAAGAAAACGAAAAATGAATTGTGTTTGTAGTGTAACATAAAAAAAAACTCATTTTTATGTATTCGTGAATACGTCTCCGAACTTATGAAACAGTCGTACAAACAGATACGAATAAAGTACAGATGTAAAAGTACAGTACCCAAATGTTTTGTAAACGACTCTGTGGAAAAACCTCTACACAACTTTATAGACGGCTATTATTTTTGTCTAAAGCCTTTTGTGCTTCGCAGTTGAAAGCTGTCAAAAGAACTGCCAGGTGTCAGAGATTTCCTTAAATTGACTCGACTGCATGACTGTTTTGGTGATAAAAGATTAATGTATTAAAATTTCATGCAATTACAGCGCCTTTTCACGCATTACATTGGTTATGATGTCACATCTCATTAACTTCTTTCGTAACGTGATATAATTAAGTAGGCAGGTCCAGCGGCATATGTTGAATCAGTCTGCAAAATATATTGCGAATAGAGACAATAGAACAGAAGTAATCAGTTTACTCTGAGGTTAAAAAAGTCATGGGATAGCGATACGTACATATACAGATGGTAGAATCGCGTACACAAGATATAATAGGGCACTGTGTTAGCGGAACTGTCATTTGTACTCAGGTGATTCACGTGAAAAGATTTCAGACATGACCACGGACCCACGACGGTAATTAACAGACCACGAATGTGGAATGGTAATTGGAGCTAGGCGTATGGGGAAATGCAGTAATCGACGGCCTTCACTTAGCGATTGAGAGCAGCGGCGTTTGCGTAGAGTTGTCAATGCTAACAGACAAGCAACATAGCGTGAAATAACCACCGATATCAATATGGGACATACGACGAAAGTATCCGTTACAGCAGTACGCCGAAATTTGGCGTTATGGGCTACGGTAGCAGACGACCGACGCGAGTGTCCTTGCTAACAGCGTGACATCGCCTGCAACGCCTTTCCTGGGCTCGTGTCCATGTCAGTTGGACCCTAGGCAACTGGAAAAACGAGGCCCAATTTCAGTTCATAAGAGCTGATGATACTGATCGAGTACGGCGGATACACCATGAAGCCACAGAACCAAGTGGTCAACAAGGCACGTCGCAAGCTGGTGGTGGCTCCATAATGGTGTGGGGGTCTGTTTATATGGAACTGACTGGGGTCTCTGGTCCCACTGAACCGATCATTGACTGGAAATGGTTATGTGTGGCTACTTTGAGGCCATTTTCAACCGTTCATAGACTTCATTTTCGCAAACGACAATGGAATGTTTATGGATGACAATGCCCCATGTCACTGGGGTTTGGTTTGAAGAACATTCCAAACAATTCGAGAAACTGGTCACCCAGATTGCCCTACATGAATTCCATCGAACATTTATGGGACATAATCCTGCACTGGAAACACTTTCGCAATTGCGGACGGCTATAGAGTAGACGTAGTTCAATATTTCTGCAGGATACTTCCAACGACATCGAGTCACTGCACTACACCGGATAAGAGGAGGCCCGACACGATCTTAGCAGGTATCAAATGTTCAAATGTGTGTGAGTTTCTAAGAGACTAAACTGCTGAGGTCACCGGTCCCTAGACATACACACTACTTAAACTAACTTATGAGGACAACACACACACCAATGCCCGAGTGAGTACTCGACCCTCCGGCGGGAGGGGCCGCGCAATCCGTGACATGGCGCCTCAAACCGCACGTCCACCCCGCGCGGCTAGGAGGTATCCCATGAATTTTGTCATCTCAGTGTATGCTCAGTTACTTAATTATGTGCAAGCTCCGTGTCTCGAAGTGGTAATTTGCTACTTATATTTGATATTGTACTGGGTCCTCGTCTGGGTTCCGTCTAGAAACAGATGATGCTTTATTGGCGCTACCACAGTTAAAATTTCGGGCTCTGTATCTGGCCGAAGGTTCAGGCGGCTGGAGGTCCACCTCTGTCCGTACTTTACACAAGTCAATGGGACACACTGACCGCTACAACACAAAATCAGTTCTTAGATACAGTAGATGCACCATCTGAAGGGCAGCGGGAGTAATCTTACGAGACTTACCTCAATGGCCACCGTCGCCCGGCCGTGCGCCGCTGCCCCTGTGGTCTGCTGCTAGGCTACCCGCTCTGCAGCGGCGCTCCGCCGGCGGCCTGACGCCTCGGCGCGGCCGCCCTCGTCTTCCCTAACTTTGTTTGCAATCAGAACTCAGCCGCGGCGGCAGCTCACTTGGACTGGGGATTATATTGATTCACTCTCGGTCGAGCCAGCCCTCCGTGGCGCATTTTCTGGGATCGAAACTTTGTGAGCGGCAAAGAACTTGGCCCGTATCGGCCGCCCGGCGGCCCTCCCCCAGACCGCAGCACTACTCGCCTGTCTCGCCGCTGTCGATCGCGTTTAGCGCTCGACCGGTCGAACCAGGAACTCAGAGTCAAGAACCAACTTCTTCAGGAATATAGTCGCCGCTTATTCGTTAACCAGTTCGGAAGGGCGAAAGAATTGTTCCACATGTCAAAATATTGAAGCTTAGAAAGACAAACAGACATGGTCAGTTGCCAACCAATGTGGCAATCCAGATAATCAGAGCCCCATCTGAACTGCTAAACATCTACAGAACCAGACAGGCATTCTTGCACAAGTTGTGACTGGGCACTCTTTCATATGTTCACTCTTGGCTAATGATCAGTTATTACAGTAATTTGCGCAAGGATGTCTGTTTGGTTCTGGAAATGAGGCAGCGATTACATGGCCTGATGTATTGGTATGACGTCCTCTGAGATGTGACTAACATTTGAGTTTTACATTAATTTATGCCATGTATGTATAAATGATTGGAGTCTTTTTTCTAGTTGTTTCACGCTTTGTTTTGGTATATACAGATTCCGCGATGATGGTGTAAACCAAAACTGGCAGTTATAATGAAAGACAATTAAAGAAATTTGTGTGATGGATTTTACAAATACAAAACAGCTGTTGGCAATCGCCTGCAGAAAATGTTCACTGAAGAGTAACGAAGTTCGTGTACATTTTGCTCACAGGCCGAGTACTTAGTATTATTGGTACTCTTTCTGTTGTGTAACACCAGCGTGTCAGTAATAGCTATGGTAAATAATTATTGCAGCTACTAACGAAAATCAGTATACCTGAAAGGAGGAACAGTTCATTTTAGTGGGCCAATCACATGCGTCGTAACTGATGCAGCACATTCACAGATAAGTTCAGGGAAACCAACTAGAGATGCATCTGTAACGAAATGGGGCAATCGCAGCATGCAAGTAAGCCTAAGTTGATCAACTGCATTACAGATCTACAAGGATTACGAGTTACTTCGTCAAGTACCACAACATGAGACAGCAAAGACGCATCACAAAAATGAGTTAGAATGTTATCCACGATCTGTCTAATGGAAGACCTTGTTCCAGTTGATTTGATGGTGTGACAGTGGTACCACCATCGCTTCCAAATCACAAAATGGTGATACTGTGCAAAATATTTGGTCATTGTCAATGCAAATACAGTACAGATTTATTCAAGGAAGAATGTAGGTGTGGCGCTGACATCTGACGCACCGTTCTCACACATAACGTGTCATTTTTCGTATATAACGTGTACCTCTGTGGCACTTGGTTTTACAGATCCCCGGTTTTCAAAGCGCTGGATCTACCGCTTTCAGATGGTAATTCTTAATGATACAGCAATTTTCGCAAGAATCTGCTTCACTTAGGAAATAAAAGTCGTTGACGAGATAATTTGCTACCACCTTCCCGTGTTCGATATAGATCTCCGCCATGATGTAATCTGTTAGAAGTTCATTTTTAATTAATGGAGACTGTATTAGTGCCTTATCACCCCGAAGGCTGTCAGCGTTAGATCCTAAATTAAGTCTATGAAACCGGATTCTAGGAACGCTTATTCCCCGTGAAGAATAACAGCAACTGATTGCAAATGTAAATCCGTATGACGGACTTTAAGTATGCGGAATGCTCTGAGACACATCCTCTTCCCAGAGCTAGTAAATCAGGAAAAAGGGCCCATAAATTCTTCTACTGTCCAACCGTAAACTTAATATTGCCCTGGATGGAGATGAGATACTCTAAATATTGAATATATCTCACCCGGAAGATTCAGAGAACATTTAGAAATGTTGGATGAATAAATTAAGCACTAAAGATAAGGAAGGCTAGCTACGGCAACAACGTCAGTCTTTTCAGTCACTGTCCGCTGCTCATTTTCCAGAGTACCGCAAACATGAAATCAACAAACACTATAAGAACCGTTTTATAAAAATTAATACGCAAGTTTTTATAAGGATGATGGCTTATTCACATTATTAAAGTCAGAATAGGTTTGTACGCGCGCAAGAAAAGTAGTCTTTTCGTGGCAGTAAAATGACGTGTCCGAAAAAGCTAGCTCACGGGCTCATTAAGATGCAACGCAGACGTTATCCTCAGTGGCCACGAACATATGTTCATAATACATGCACGCTCAGAAGTATCTAAAAGTGAGCGATGTCTCTGGGTTTCGGAAATATTACGAAATAAAGAAAAATTGAGCATTTTTAGTGAATCCACAAGCACATTCTTGCAAACGGATCTTCAGCATTATCTGGAAAGCCCGGTATATAGAACACAGGTGATCAGCCAAGGACTGACAGCGCAAAGAGCAACTTGTGGAAGGTATACAGTAAGAAAGAGTCAGACATGGGAGACGCCCTTGAAGTTGTGGTGCAGATGATGGAACAGACACAAGGAAGTTGAATGTAGGTAGGTGCAATACTTAGTCGTACCTAGTTTCATATTTAAATAATCCAAGAGTTAACCATTTCGTTATATTTCATATTAAGCTAACATTAGAATGACGGGCATCTAGATATTGCCCAAAATCAGTACGCATCTGTAGCAAGGCTTGAGCAGTTATCTGAGTTATCATATTATCCGAGCCCTGTAAATCAATACGTTTCTGCGTAGAAATTTATAGGATCGATGCTTGGAGTTCATCAGAATGGATGGGTTTTGTGTGTGTGTGTGTGTGTGTGTGTGTGTGTGTACGCGCGCACTCTCGCAGAGAAATTTCCCCTGAATTGGTAATCATTTAACTTAGTACCAGGCGTACGACAATCGTAGCACCCTTTATTGCGACTAGAGATAAGAGTAAGTAACGTGGTGACGTAAGCATAACAATGGAACAGCTGGAGAATTTTCAGTTAAACTTAATACGTGTAAGAGTGAGATAAGGGTTTGAATGTGGTGCCATGTAAAAACAATCGAAAGCAAAATGTACGAGAGCGTAAAGTTTTTGGAATTCTGGACTGATTAAATACAGTCCCGATGATGTTTGTCCCATTGGGTTTGAGGTTGTGACAGGATGGGGCGACATATAAAAGCATAACTCCGGAATACTCGGAGAAATTTCAACTCAGCTTGGTCCGCATATGATTTACTCTCAGGTACTATGAAACCACTAGCACCCCAGGGGATGAGGGTGAGGCTAGGAGAAGCGACTTATATGTTAGTACTTAATTTCTACCTATGAAAAAATACTAGAGGTGTTGGTGCACACACCACCGTTACGAGAACGCGTTGTGATAGGAAGGAAGTGACACGTAAATATAATTTAATACGGCCGACATTATTATCTAATCCATATTTTTCATTGTTGCTGGGATGATGACTTTTGACCGCTCGGAGTATTGGAAAGGGTAGGAAGGAAATGAGGGTGTAACAAAATGGAAAAGCATGTACATCCACAAATGGGGATGAAATCAACTTCCAAAACCTTAACGTACCGTTCGGTAGTCACCATGCTATCAAGGCATATTGCACACTGTGGTGTGCGTACTGTAAGACCTTCGGTACACACACCATCAGATTATTTGACTTGTCGCTCTAACGAAGTAGGCGAGTGTCTGCAATATGTCTCGTGGTCTTATCGTGGCGCCGGCCGCGGTGGTCTAGCGGTTCTGGCGCTGCAGTCCGGAACCGCGGGACTGCTACGGTCGCAGGTTTGAATCCTGCCTCGGGTATGGGTGTGTGTGATGTCCTTAGGTTACTTAGGTTTAAGTAGTTCTAAGTTCTAGGGGACTTATAACCTAAGATGTTGAGTCCCATAGTGCTCAGAGCCATTTGAACCATCTTATCGTGGCGTGTTTATCTTCTGCCGTTAGGTCAGACGATAGAAATGCCACTTGCACGCTTAGAGTAGCAGATTGACAGTGAGCAACTTTAAACAGAACTTGATTAATTTTCACACACATTTATTAAAATAATAAAAAATATATACATTACGTAACTTGATGCTGGATGCTGTTTACAAATGACAATCTGAAGTTCCTTAGGTCTTGGTACGTTAATCTTATTCTCACATATCTCTGATACTCGACAAAGTGTCTATACACTTATCTTCATGGCTATGTACAGGAATGTGATAATCTTATTAGGCGCAGACTGAAACTTGACTATAGACTGGTACAGACTAATGGAGACTGATGCAGACTGGTACAGCCTGGTGCAGACTGACTAATCGGAGGTCTGTACACTCGTTATAATACCTCGAGCGTTCAGGTATCACTGCGCGAGTGTCATACGCGAGGAGAAAAGGTTCTACGTTAGCAGCAATCTCATTGGCTGCGTTACATATTAATACGCGGATCGGCGGAAGCAGAATTTGGTCCGTCTCTAAGACAGCGCCATCTCGTAGTGCGCAGATGGACGAGCGCTGCGCCTGCGCTGTTGTGCTTAGCGGGGCGCGCTCTAGTGGGAAAGTTGTGTACGCGCTGACTACGCGGAACTATGTACACAACACACACCACACAGTATCCCGCTCGCAAAAATGTGGATTCTCAGTCCCCCAAATGTGCCATTTTTGCTTATTGACGAACTCAACAAAATGAAGGTGAGTTTTGTCGCTAAACCAAACCAGATCAACTCCCATCACGCCCCGCAGCAAACTGCAATTTGAGCGTCCTAAGGCAAACCGTTCAAACGTTAGGACGATTTTATTTCATATAGTTCCATAATAGTCATCCTGTATGTGCATATCGCGATTTCATTACTTTTTGCCACCTCATTGTATATGCATCCATTTTTACAACATGGATGGATATGAACTGCTTGCACAACGTTGGTTTCATTGTTTCCAATTAACAATAATTATTTGTACGCAGTGTTTCCAGCCCTGTACCTCCATGTCTTTACTACGGTATCCCTGTTACTCCTCCAGAACTACAAAGTCAGAAAATAATGTAATGGATGAAGAGAAAAAAACGGACAAGTGCGTATAGGACTTGCGCTCTGAGAGTTCCGTGTAAAATTCATTATTTACATATTCAGTTCATCTGTAGGTTACGATGACTGATTTTGCGAGTAGGCCTATCACAATGACCCTATCTCTTGCCTGCATTGTCTTAAAACTTGACTTTTTTTACACCACCAAAGGACTGTAGACCTTAGTATTTCATAAAAATTTCAATTTGGTATCTCTACCCGTTCCTGAGAAAAAGGAATCTTAAGAGATGGAGGCAGACAGGTGAGCAACAAATTGATCATATACGGGTTTCGTTTTAACCGACTGAGTTACGGAACTCTAAAAAATGAAACAAATTTCTGATCGCAGCAGAGCTAAACCGTAGACAGGCTTAGTCTCAACATGGTGTACATGACAGCAAAAAACATCAAACTACTTACACGAGCAGATTCAGTACCTCATTATAGGTCAGCTCAAGTGATACAAATGGTTACGAAAAATTAGACGTAGGAGATAGTTATACACCTTGAACCATTTATCAGACTTTCGCCTGTAGCCATTCTTCTAATAGAAGGTTAATTAACTTCAGTATTCCATTTTTAAATGATAGCATTCACATTTCATGTGTAGCAGGCTTCACTGAAATTACAAAAACTACTCCGGCAAAGTTAAGTTTTTCTAATTGGTCCAAGATTAAACATGGTCATGTACCTAGTAACAAATTGCTACCGAAATTTGTAAGTGCCACCGCCGAGAAAATCTTGCATTTAATAGTCTACCTGTTTTTACTGTATTATACACGAATGATCAGTAGGTGGAATCAAATAAAGTAGAAATATCATGAAAAACTAGTTAGAAATACTAAAAAGGTGGATCTTAGGAAAATATTATGCCCGAGAAAAACTGTGGAAAGCTCAAAGATACGCATTGTTGATGAAATTGTTCGAAACATAGGAAACATATTTTACGTAACGAGAAAAAGGAAGACTGGTATTTTTAGACTGCTATATCGAATACAAGGCAGTTGATTAACCAAAAAGTCATCCGATATTTGTCAGATAAGAAGTCAACAACAAGCTGTATCTAAGATATAAAAAAGTATTTAGAAAAAACCATAGAAGCTGAAAAATAACTGACAGAAAAGTGTTTAGCAAAGAGGTATGCAATTTGCAGAATTTCATGCTATAAAAGTGACGAAAACTGGTATGAAGAGGTCAGATCACAGGAAGAAAAATATTACCGAATATACAAAAGAATACTGAGAAAAAAGAAGGGAAAAACGAATAAGTAACTGAAATTGTCATATGACCATTAGTTGGTCCACCCGAGAAAAAAGACACTCTTACAAGCTATATATATATTGAAATGAAAGCTATAAAAAACTAACATAAATTTCCTGTTTCAAGACAGGTAAAATCGTTAAGACGATAATAAAACTTACACTACTAGCCATTAAAACTGCTACACCACGAATATGACGTGCTACAGACGCGAAATTTAACCGACAGGAAGAAGATGCTGTGATATACAAATGATTAGCTTTTCAGAGCATTCACACAATGTTGGCGCCGGTGGCGACACCTACAACGTGCTGACACGAGGAAAGTTTCCAACCGATATCTCATACACAAACAGCAGTTGAGCGGTGTTGAATGGTGAAACGTTGTTGTGATGCATCGTGGAAGGAGGAGAAATGCGTACCATCACGTTTCCGACTTTGATAAAAGTCGGATTGTAGCCTATCGCGATTGCGGTTTATCGTATCGCGACATTGCTGCTCGCGTTGGTAGAAATCCAATGACTGTTAGCAGAATGTGGAATCGGTGGGTTCAGGAGGGTAGTGCGGAACGTCATGCTGGATCCCAACAGCCTCGTATCACTAGCAGTGAGATGACAGGCATCTTATCCGCATGGCTGTAACGGATCGTGCAGCCACGTCTCGATCCCTGAGTCAACAGATGGGGACGTTTGCAAGACAACAACCATGTGCACGAACAGTTCGACGACGTTTACAGCAGCATGGCTGCGGTTACCATTGACGCTGCATCACAGACAGGAGCGCCTGTGATGCTGTACTCAAGGACGAACCTGGGTGCACGAATGGCAAAACGTCATTTTTCGGATGAATCCAGGTTCTGTTTACAGCATCATGATGGTCGCATCCGTGTTTGGCGACATCACAGTGAACGCACATTGGAAGCGTGTATTCGTCATCGCCATACTGGCGTTTCACCCGGCGTGATGGTATGGAGTGCCATTGGTTACACGTCTCGGTCACCTCTTGTTCGCATTGACGGCACTTTGAACAGTGGACGTTACATTTCAGATGTGTTACGACCCGTGGCTCTACCATTCATTCGATCCCTGCTAAACCCTACGTTTCAGCAGGATAATGTACGACCGCATGTTGCAGGTCCTGTACGGGCGTTTCTGGATACAGAAAATGTTCGACTGCTGCCCTTGCCAGCACATTCTCCAGATCTCTCACCAATTGAGAACGTCTGGTCAATGGTGGCCGAGCAACTGGCTCGTCACAATACGCCAGTCACTACTCTTGATGAACTTTAGTATCGTGTTGAAGCTGGATAGTCAGCTGTACCTGTACACGCCATCCGAGCTCTGTTTGACACAATGCCCAGGCTTATCAAGGCCGTTATTACGGCCAGAGGTGGTTGTTCTGGGTACTGATTTCTCAGGATCTCTGCACCCAAACTGCGTGAAAATGTAATACATGTCAGTTCTGGTATAATATATTTGTCCAATTAATACCCGTTTATAATCTGTTCTTCTTTTTGGTGTAGCAGTTTCAATGGCCAGTTCACTTGCAAGTATCACAGGTTCCGTAGTAGAAGACCTTCTTCCTTTTCAAGGTACATAAGGTAAGGGGGAGGGGGGTCGGGGGAGGTTGAGGTTGTGGGTTCAAACCCGTCCCAAAATGTTCACAAAGCTAAAGAAAGAGAGAAGTGATCCGAAGGTCGATTGCAATGTAATCTTTATTTCAAAAAGTCCATGTTTACAAGCCACGGCCATTGCCACTGTGGGGTAATACATGATGAGAATACGGCAGCAGTACGCCAGCGTTGGCACTATATCGGCACCAATTTGCGGACGGAGCCTCAATAGAATGTGGTTTGTCTGGAGTCCTGGAAAGTCCATATAGCGCTCCTCCTGCATGAGGGCTACCGTAATTGTCACTGTTGCTGAATCTGGGCTTACTGAAAAGACATTCGTTCAGATGTCAGCACTTAGACCTATGGTCGTCGCTCTTCCTGGAAATTTACGAAATAGTTGTTATTATCGTGTAGAGTATTTTTGAAATGTTTATTTTAGATAATGTTATGTAGGGGAGAGGAGCGGGTAGTGTGCTCAATGTGATAATGTCTCTGTTCTTTTACGTTTACTTTTCTGCAGTTAAATGGTACGTGCATTATCTGAGACATGACCAGTTTGATACAAAACCGTATAAGGGAAATGTTGGAGAGCATGATAGTGGCTTTTCAGATGTCTAATAAAATGAGGAGAAACCTAATTGGTAATCAAATATCACCATTTATCAGTTTAACAGAAAACGCGTGCATCACAATAATAGCTACAGTGGTGTGCAAAACTACAGGAAGAAAGTAAACTTCGCATGATGTTTCACTGCCAAGTTATAATCAGATGAAACCTGGGCCATATCCAGAAAGAAATGCTACAGTATAGCACAGAAGGTAACTGAAAGATATATGCAATGAGACGGATATAAATGACACTTTTGTCCAAAGACAATAATTACGCCGAAATATCTGTGATTTATGATAGTCTTCTGGACATTATAAAAGGCAGCACATGGTTTATAGTGGGTTGGGTGTTCACCAGGGACGGCAATGGCTGGTCTGCAACGTGCTCCTACGCTTGCCATGAGGTTGGTATGGAGTTCTTGCGGTTGGGCGTTCCATTCTTCGACCAGCGTAATTGGCAACTGATGGATGGTCGTTGGCGCATGTCTACGTGTTGCGATACATCTCCACAACACACATCACACGTACTCGACGGGATTTAAATCGGGGGGGGGAGTGGACAGGCCAGTCCACTCACTGAACATCACCTCGTTCCAACACCTCTTCCACCTGCGCTGTTCGAAGTCGTCAAGCATTCTCATCCATAGAAATGAAATCTGGGCCTAATACACCCTTGAAAAGACGCACGTGGAGAAGGAATGTTCTCACAATAACTTTGACCGGTGAGAGTACCATGTTCAAAAGTTTGGATGTGACTACGCCAATACAACATTATGCCTCACAATGCCACAGCGCCTGGATCATCAAAGCAGTCATTATGGACGTACCCTCCTATGACGCAAAGTGGGATCACGTAATGCACCAAGGAACTTTGTCTAACATGATTGTTTTGGTGATCCAAGCGTTACTCTGTGGGGAGGTATAATGTTGCGTGGGCGCACATACCTCCAAATCATTCAGCACAGTACTCATACATTCACCAGTAAACGTTATTGGGACACTATACTCCTTCACCATTTGTGTCCTCTCAGCGGTGCAATCGGCTCTGACTTCATTTTTCTGGTGTCAATGAACGACCAATTCGAAGCGTGTAGGTGGACGAGTTCTTAGAATGAGAGCATATTCGGCGAATTTATTAGCCTCTCTCTTCCTGTGAGCTAATCCCACCGACCACTATGGGATGCAATGAGGGGACGTACTGCAACACGTACACATTCACCAATGACCGTCCAGCGGCTGTCAACAGCGTTGCTCGAGGAATGGAACGCCCTGCCAAAGTCATGACCAGTAAGGCATCACTGTGCAGAGCATGCACTGCCGTCCGTGGCGATCATACACGGGTCCCGCCTTTTGTAATGTCCAAGAAAGCATCATGAATCGCCCTGACTTGAATATCGTTACTGACTTTGAATACAACTGTAATTTCTGATCGTCTGGTCGCGTATTTTCTAACACTGGTGGGCCTACGAAGTGGAAACCGTGCGTTTGTTGCCAGCACTGAACAACATGAAAATTTTCTCCGTGCACTTCTCCTCTCTTCGTAATGGTCATTGTGCTGCTTGCCCCGCTTACTAATTCCTTCATGTTCGAAACTGTACCACTTGATGGAAAGACGTGGATTACCGACATGTTTGCGCAAATGTTCACTGCCATCTGTAAACAACGTTTACTGCCACCCAAAAACACACTCCATGGAATTCACACACACACACACACACACACACACATATATATATATATATATATATATATATATATATATATATATATATATATATGAAAGAACTGGAAGCGAGGTGTAGCAAAGCTAATGCAGTGAGCGCTCAGCTACGATCTACTCTCTTCTGCAAGAAGGAAGTCAGTACCAAGACTAAGTTATCTGTGCACCGTTCAATCTTTTGACCAACTTTGTTGTATGGGAGCGAAAGCTGGGTGGATTCAGGTTACCTTATCAACAAGGTTGAGGTTACGGATATGAAAGTAGCTTGGATGATTTCAGGTACTAGTAGATGGGAACAATGGCAGGAGGGTGTCCACAATGAGGAAATCAAAGAAAAACTGGGAATGAACTCTATAGATGTAGCAGTCAGGGCGAACAGGCTTAGATGGTGGGGTCATGTTACACGCATGGGAGAAGCAAGGTTACCCAAGAGACTCATGGATTCAGCAGTAGAGGGTAGGAGGAGTCGGGGCAGACCGAGGAGAAGGTACCTGGATTCGGTTAAGAATGATTTTGAAGTAATAGGTTTAACATCAGAAGAGGCACCAATGTCAGCACTGAAAAGGGGATCATGGAGGAACTGTATAAGGGGGGCTATGCTCCAGACTGAACGCTGAAAGGCATAATCAGTCTTAAATGATGATGATGATGATGATGCACAAACAGTGCCCGAACTCTTACGGGAATCGGCAAAAAGCCGCGAGTAATGAGTATAATGGGCAGCGGCACTATGAATATAGAGCGGGACAATAAGTTGAGAATGTGGGTCTCGAGGGAGGCGTGCCAGAGATAAGTCCTTGCAGTCGCCCTATCCTCTGTGTACTCGTTCGCTCACATGGATGCCGGCACGGTAGATCAGCGTGTTCGGCCAGAGAGCTGGTTGGTCTCCGTAATGAAAAAAACTGAGTGGAAGGATCAACAAAGAACTTCAACGGATGTCATGTGACCCCCGCAACGACCAAATGCAACGATCAGTCACTAACAAAAAAAAAAAAAATAAAAAAAGAAGATAGATGGATAGAGCGTCCGCCATGTAAGCAGGAGATCCCGGGTTCGAGTCCCAGTCGGGGCACACAATTTCAACTGTGCCCGTTGACTTATATTAACGCCTGTATGCAGCAAGGGGTATTCATTTCATTATAATTTATTGCCTAAATGATCCAAGGTAGCTTAAATTTTATACAGAGACACGTATATACTCGTAGACTGTCGTTTTGTGTTCATTAAAAGTCCACTTTATTACGATGCCGATTTGTTGAAAACCCTTATTTAAATCAGATACTAGCTAGGCCTATGATATATAGAATTTTACTCAGCTTAAATTCGGTAACTTAAGAATAAGCATTAATTTCCAAATACATTTAATTTATTATAGAGCACTAAAATATGAAGATCTCAAAACATTTACAAATGCTGCACAGACCACAACATCATGTCTCACATGAACAACACCTGTAGATAATGCCCGAAACCAATTATGGGAATCGCTAGCGCAAATTCCTTTATGTGGTTTAAAATTGGTCATTAGATTGAAACACCGACCAGCAAACATTACGCATTCCTTCACTATCCTCGCTCTCCTCTACAAACGCGTTTGATAGACGTCACGAGCACATCTCTCCATTAGCAGCCGTATCTGCTCCCCTGTGTTTCTTAAAGACAAGATGACTAGTGCTTCATATTATTTGCTTCTATGATGACAGTACCTGAGTGTTACTGAAACTAGAAAGATTAATTCCTCTACCTCCAGCTGACTTCTATACCTGTTAATCTTCTGAGATTGCCTTCGCAAAAGGAACAAAAACGGAAACAGACATTATACAACATAAGTTGTAAAATAGAGAAGGGGTTCGCACAGTTGTAGTGGCCCACGGGTAGTGGATGCAGGGACGTCGTTTCCATCTCTCCTTCCGAGCAGGCCGAGGCAAACTCGGCGTTGTACCCCAACTCTCGTAACTCTTGGCTCAGTGCTCCATCCGTCTCGCGTCGCAGAAGCAAGGGGGTGTCGCGCCATCGCAGTGTGGCGTTTATTTGATTAGCAGGGCAATTCCACGGACGCGATTGCTATCATAGCAGCGTAATTAAACTTGGCGCGCGGCCGACTCGATAAGAAAGTTCCGCAGTTAATGTTTAATTTTTTGGCCGCGCGCTGCGCCGGGCCCTCTTGGCAGCCCTTTGTGCCTTTGTCGCCTGATGCGGCGGGCTTTGCAGGGCAGGCTTGCTAACCCCAGCAGACGTCCGGCGAGACATCTGGATTAACTTCTTATTTCCAGAAGTAAACGGTTACGTCCACATTCGCTTCTTTGACATTGTACGAGGGCGAGTCAAGTGAAAACCTTAAATTTGTAACAGAAAATCGAAATTTTGCGCCGTTATCCTGTAAGTTGGTAAGCGTGCTACAAACAGCGTGCAGAATGGCCTGTAGGTGACAGCATAGTGCAGATGCACACATACCGTCGCAGTATCAGTATAAAGATGGCCGCCCCACTTGCGACTTGCACCAGGGAAGAACAGCGTTCTGTTTTTCGGTTTTTTCGTAGTGAAGGAGTGTAACCTATTGAAATTCATCGATGAATGAAAGTTCAGTACGGTGATGCATGTTTGTCACAACAGCAAGTCTACGAATGGAGTAGGAAGTTCGCAAATGGTGTGACTTCAGTGGAAGATGCTCCCAGTCCAGGTCATGCACAACGAGCTGTGACTCCACAGAACATTGCAGCAATTGAAGTCATAGTGAAGGAAAACCGCCGAGTGACACTGAATGACACTGCAGCATGTTTACAGATTAGTCATGGGTCAGCACACCACACTGCGCATGATGTGCTCCAGTTTCACATAGTGTCTGCAAGATGGGTGCCACGGCAGCTGACTCCTGAAATGAGAGAACTATGTGTTGATGCTTGTGAAGAACTTCTTCGGTGCTTTGAACGAGAAGGTGATGGCTTCCTTGCAAGAATCGTTAGTGGGGACGAAACCTGGGTTAACTTCCACCAATCGGAAACGAAGTGAGCGTGCTAGGAATGGCGCCATTCCTCATCACCAAAACCAAAGAAGCTTCGAACAGAACCATCAGCAGGGAAGGCTGTGCTGACTCCCTTTTGGGACCAAAAAGGCGTCATTTTGGAGCATTACACGCCTAGAGGGACCACTGTCACCTGTACATCATACACAGATCTCCTAAAAAATCATCTGCGGCCTGCAATCAAATCAAAGCGACGTGGATTGCTGTCAGCAGGTGTCCTTTGGCAACATGACAATGCAAGTCCCCACACTGCCCGTACAACAGTTGCAACAATCACAGGCCTGCATTTTGTCTTCCACATCCTCTGTACTCACCAGACCTTGCCCCAAGTGATTTCCATATGTTTGGACCACTCAGAGACGCAATGGGAAGAAAGAAGTTCCGTTCTGATGAAGAGGTACGCCACGCGGTGCATGAGTGGTTGCGCGGACTACCAAAAGAATTTTCTCTAAAGGAATTTATGCACTTTGTAAACTCTGGAGGACTTTCGTTGATCGTGGAGGAGATTATGTTGAAAAGCGATACTGCTTTGTACCAATTCTGCACAATAATTAATATTTAAAAAAATATTTAAGGTTTTCATTTGACTCACCCTCGTACAAATTCTGATAACACTGAAATTGTTGCATTTTAGATTTTATTGTGGTATTTACTCAGTCCGGTAACGGTGTCAGACGCTGGGTCACATTTGAAGGTAACTGATTTGTTAGAATGTCAACAAGGCTGGCAACAGCAGTTACACAAACAACAGTTGTTAGTTGTGCCAACTTCAAGCAACGAGAACGTCATGTATCAGAATCCATTTCATTATTAAATTGATTACTCTTACTTGGAAGATAAAACAGAATAAATATTTATATTTTGATTGCACTCACCAGACGTTCCCGTGCACGAAGTTCACGAGTACCAATAATTTAAAATTACTACAAGCGTGCAACGGCAGCCACTCATCTTGTGCCAGCTGATCATAGTGGAGGTATTCATCAAACTTTCCAAATTGGAGGTCTCCATGAAAAATACCGAGAACAGTATGCATAGCTGATATCTGCAGTATATCTGGAGTCAATAACGGAAGTCTTCTCTCGTTTCCCTGAACCTCGACACAACTTATAGTGAACATTTTCTTTTTTTAAGCATGAAAGACACTTTCACTGGAGGTATCTGACAAATTACACTTGTTAATCTCACCATATTGAGAATAGAAACAGAGAAAAAGGCATGATCCCTTTGCAGGTAAATATTTCATATTAGGCATCAGAAAGTAAAAAATAACGATGTTCTGAAAAGGAAAGGAGATACAGAAAGATACTAGGTGGATTACATCGTGGTGAAACAGAGATACATAAGTCAGAAATTGGATTGTAAGACTGTCCCATGATCGGATATAAAATGATATTACAATTTACTAATGACTGACGGCTGGGTGAATTTTAAGGAAATCGTCTAGAATAATTATGTAAAGAAGTAGGATATTAGAATACACGGAGTCTGCAGCTGTGATCTAATCCATGCGTGACTAGTGATGGGTTAACGAACAAGTGCATCTACAGATTATGTTGTTTTACGATGTTTGAATACGTGTGCTCGCACTGCGTAACAACGACACGAATGTATTTAACACGACTGACAACGGCATACAAATGTGTCAGCGTACATTACTTTGACATGGCTTAAAGCCATAATATCAGCACTTGATAATGACCTAAGGCCGAAATTGCAATAGTGTGTAATAAAAACTTATAACCGTCACTGGCGTAAAGATTATGTCCTTCAAATAGGATATTAGAGTCTTGAAGAAATATGATGTACGACTGAAGTGATCTGAGGTGACAGTCTGGAACCGCGCTTCAGTCCAGAACCACGCGGCTGTTACGGTCGCAGGTTCGAATCCTGCCTCGGGCATGGATGTGTGTGATGTCGTTAGGTTGGTTATGTTTAAGTAGTTCTAAGTTCTAGGGGACTGATGACCTCAGATGTTAAGTCCCATAATGCTCAGAGCCATTTGAACCATTTTTTATCTGAGGTGGTAAATACTGCTATCCTGAATACGACAGCAAGCAGTTCTGTTGAAGGGGAATGAACATATTTAAGAACAGTACTCAAGGTAGTTGGACAGTCAAATATAGTTATGGAAGAGGTAACTGTGAAGAAACCTCGGGTACCAAAGGAAATCAATTGATAGACGGAAAATTGAAACACAAAAATGTTCAACAAAAGAAAAAATACGTATCGACATAAATGATTTAGTAATCAGTTGAGAGTACAAGGGAAATAATGCAAAATTCCGGCAGGAAAAATTTTAACGATTCAAAAAGGAAATTTGCCTCGAAAGCACGAAATCAAAACGTTGAAAACACAAAATTTCAGTGACATTTAAAGCAAGGATATCAACATTAATACTGCAGAAGGAACTCCATTATTAAACAAAGAAAAGAGAGTGAATAGATGAAATGAACACACATAGCCCCTCTATAAAAAGGGAGAACTACCTACTAACGGCCGGCCGGAGTGGCTGAGCGGTTCTAGGCGCTTCAGTCTGGAACCGCGCGACCGCTACGGTCGCAGGTTCGAATCCTGCCTCGGGCATGGATGTATGAGATGTCCTTAGGTTAGTTAGGTTTAAGTAGTTCTACGTTGTAGGGGACTGATGACCTTAGATCTTAAGTCCCATAGTGCTCAGAGCCATTTGAACCATTTTTGAACCTACTAACATAAACTGGAAAAAAAATGTGTGTCTATTTGAAGAACTTAACGCATCCGTTACCAGAGTTAGTGCTCTAGAGAGCTTTGGAAGACTTTTGATCAAAAATATAACAGTCATGTCGAATTTAGAAACTGCCTAGAAGTATTTGCAACCAAACAATTTAGGCTAGCGTGTAGTTCATGTGAAACTAGGGACATAAGGGCACCATTGAAGCAGTGCTGATCACTTGATGATGAAATCAGCATTAAAAAATCTCGAGATACTTTCGCAGCATTTGTCGAATCATAAAAACCGATTGACAACATAATCTGCTGTAAAACGACTGAATCCATAGAAAAATAAGTAAAAACTGTAGGGAGAGAAGGTTTATATAAAATAGGGACAAAATTCATGGACAGCAACAGAAATGAAACCAACGGAAGAAGTGTTTGGGCTCAAAATGGTTGTAACACAAGAATGCAGTCTTTCCCTGTGGTTGCTCATTTCGTATATCGGAAATACTTTGAAAAGGATAAAGGAAGAGTTCATATGTGGGGTCAAATATCATGGTGGTGAGTAGTCAAGATTCGTTGATCATATCGCCGTCCTCATCGAAAATGTGGAAGAATTGAAGGACGTGTTGTTGGAATGAAGTATGTTGAGAACTGCCAAAACTGATATCAGCAGTAAACCTAGCATGTGTTGGGAAGCATATACATGGACGGTAAAATAACGCAACACCAGAAGGAATAGATTTGCCTAAATAACATATTTTAATGATAACCATTGCAAGATCACAGATTAATGTAAGCGCGAGATCAGCCGTTGCAAATGTCAAATGCAATCGTCAGAATACTGAATGTAAACATGCAAACAAGCATGCATTTTGTTGTGTATAGATCAGTTTGTCGGATGGAGATCCATGTCCGTCGAGCTTGGTCGGTCAATAAAGGAACGGTTAACGCTGTTCATGGATATAACACTGGAGTTGCGGTCCGTACGGTTATGACCTCCTTTTCTTTTTCAGTCATCAGTCTTCTGACTGGTTTGATGCGGCCCGCGACGAATTTCTCTCCAGTCCCAACCTCTTCATTTCAGAGTAGCACTTGCAAACTACGTCGTCAATTATTTGCTGGATGCATTCCAATCTCTGTTTTCCTCTAGTGTTTTTGCCCTCTGCAGCTCTCTCTAGTCCCATGGAAGTCATTCCCTGACGTCTTAAAAATATCCTATCATCCTGTTCCTTTTCCTTGTCTGTGTTTTCCACATATTACTTTCCTCTCCGCTTCTGCACAGAACCTCCTCATTCCGAACTCTATCAGTCCACCTTGTAAGAGGTATGCGATGTATGCGCTGCCTGCTACAGGCAAGACATAGGAGAGTCTCTGACCAGAGAGCAGTATGTAGTTAGTTGTTGCTTGTCGCTAGTCGGCATTAGTCTTCAGTTGTCGACAGTAGTCTGCGTGAGTCTGCAGTAGTCTGCGCGTGTCGGCAGTCTGCTCTGGTCGGGACACTGGAGGATGAATATTATTGTAGAAGATAAAGAAGCAGCCTTGCGCATATCTAGCAATGTATGTTAACTGTCATCCAATTTCTTTTAAAAAATGCCCCAATAATAATTTTTATAATATAAAGTAATTTAAAAAAAAACACTAATTTCGATTTAAAGAATATATCCACTGCATGATCATTCCTTTCAAGAATTACAAAAAATATATAGGCCAGCATTGCACGAAGCCGTGCCGAAAAATTTTAGGTAAGAGCAGATATATTCTCAGTTTTTATTGAGGTAGAAATTTTTTTTTGTTTTTTTTATTCAGAGTACAGGGCCGTGGCGCAGCGCTGCTGTCGTCATAAAATTTACCAGGTTACTGAATTTTTTTTATTATTTTGGTGTTTAGGAATTTTTCTGTTTCGGACTTAACATTAAATGAGAAAATAATTTTGTGGGTACATTAAATGTGAATGCATTTCTGCGCAGAGATTATCAATGGGAGCCAATTTTGTTCAGAGGTTACAATATTTAAAATTCATTTAATTAATATTTTTGTGGGGAGGTTACACTTGGCGACATCCGGCCAGGATCGTATTTCTTTGTGAATCTTCTGATAAGTAGTCATATATCTGCTCTTATTTACTTAAATGTAGTTTGCATCTGGCGCAGCGCATTTACTAATTTGTCACTTTTGCTTTCACAGATCATCGGCAATTCGTTGCTCTTTGTTGTAATTGTGTTTGTTGCATTTTTGCATTGTCCTTGTTTCATTTGTGCTTAATTTTTATTTGTGAAAAATGCCGCGAAAAACTGTTAACAGTACATCGCGATGTACAATGAGTGAAATAGCCGACTCTAATAATTTGACCGATAATATTTGCGACACTCAGTGTAATGATGACAATCCTCCATTTACAGACAATCAGTGCGTACCGACCACTAATATTGATTTTGATCCTAATGATGAACAAACGAATTCAATTGTGTCCTTTGTTAATTTAACGACAATTGATGACGCGGGACGTTCTGTTACAATCAACGCTGCCAAGCTTGACACACCCGGTTTGCAAAATTTACTTAATGAACAGACAAATGTTTCTAACGAAAATGAACAGTGTAATCAGAATACGTCAGATTTATCTGATTCCGAGGTAGTGACTAACAGTGCACATCCAAGTGGCGAAACTTTCCAAGAATCAGAGAATGACCATCTGGTTGCACAAAACGCGACAAAAGCAGATACACCAACACATAGTACAGAGAATAGAGTTGCTAATTTTAGCTTGGATCAAATTATGGCATTGTTGCTACAAATTAATGAACATAATGAAAAACAAGACAACAATTCCAAACAGTCGAAGAAAGAACAAGACAACAATTTTAAACAACTTAGTGAAAATTTCAAGCAACTAAATGAACAGAACAAACAACTTAGTGAACAAATTACAGCCGTTGCCGCGCAATGTCATGATACTAAAGAACAATTACGTGAGGAAATTAAGGCTTGTGCTAGGAAAAGTAGAGAAGAAATTAGATCTGTTGCTCAAGAATTAAGTAATACGCAGGCAGCTGCAACAGAATCACTTAGAGACGAAATTAGTGCAGTCGGTAAACAATGCTCTGAAAACGCGACACAGTTACGCGACGAGTTTAAATTAATGTCAGCAGAACTTTCGCACACATTGGATGCAAAGGTAGACGTGAAATTTGAACAACAGAACAGCCAAATTAACGAACGCTTTAATCACCACCTACAAAACAGTGAAACGCGTTACCGTAAGTTTATACAGGAACAGAATAAAGTAAAGCGACAAGTCATGGAAACAATCACCGCACAGAGACAAGAAGATAAACGTAAATTGTTTACGAAAGCAAAAACATACGTAGACAACAATATTGCTACAGTATCAGACGAAATTAATACTATCAAACAGTTGAACACCGAATTGCGTGATGAAATTTCCGATCTTAAATCAAAAACTGATACACACATAGTAGACTTTAAGACAGTGACCGACAGACTCGAACAATTAGAACTAATACAAGATTCCGATGTCATCAAAGTAGACGTTAAAAAATTGAACGAAACCACACGTAAAATACAAAAACAAATTAATGCTTGTGACACTAAAAACGATGATCAGGTAAAAATACTGACTGAAAAATATGATGAATTGGCCAGTCGTATTGATGTTATCGAAAGTAATAATGACAGCAAATCAGACGATACGTCACCGATTTCATTTAATCAAACACCTGAATTCCAAAATTTACAGCAGACGATCAGTGAGATAGTTTCATCCAATAATACATTACGTAGAAAATTGTCAACTTTACAGCAAGAAGTGACAGGGATGAAAAATGTTTCAGTCAATAACACGTCACAGCATACGGCACATTCCGAACATTTCTCAGACTCACACAGCCAGTATAATTTAGGTAACTTACAGAGAGTACGTGAGTTAGATTCCGAACAGTCACAGACAAATAGATTCTCATACAATCCTGAACCTGTTCAGACATACAGAGACGATAATTTTGATTACAAACATTTTCTATCAGTGAGAAAATTTATAGTATTTAAAAATGACAGAACACAGATCCACCCGTTGGATTGGATGCAACAATTAAGCTTTGCTTTTCCACCGACTTGGCCCGTAACACACAAACTTAAATTTATTTGCAGTTTTTTGGAAGGCGAACCGGCAACTCGTATGAGACCGATCGCGAGACAATGCTACTCGGTAGAAGAATTTCAGAATGCTTTTCTGTCAGCGTATTGGTCGAAGACGACACAGCGCGGAATCAAGGATCAATTAATTAGTTTACCGAATTATGAGAACTCAAATTTTTCCACTGTCACGCAATTTTTTGAACACATGGTCCAACAAAACCAGTACTTAAGTGAACCATACAGTGAATCTGCACTTATTCAATTATGCATTTCTAAATTACCACGATCATTAAGAGTGTCACTTTTAACGGGTCAGCAGAAAGAAATTATTTCGGCATTCAGAGATCTGTTACAGCTTTTGGAAGTGCAGCAATCGGCTTATTCCTTTATAAACAAAAAGTTTTCATATAATAACCAAGGTCAACAAACATACAGCAATTACGATCAGCCAAGCAATTTCAATAGCAAAGGTAATAGACGCTTCAGGAACGACAACCACCAGAACTTTAATAACAGACAAAATTTTGATTATCAATATCGTCAAAATTATCAGCAACAGGAACCACATTTTTGTAACAATAGACGTTTTTCACCGCAACAGCATGAAAGCCAGCCGGTTAGCATACCTAACCAACAATGCATGTTCCATGGAACAATTCGAAGCACAGGCACTGGACTCGGCGACTTGCAAACCTAAGGTGTGGTACAGGTACGTCGATGATACTTTCGTGGTGTGGAGCCATGGTGAAGAACAGCTCGGTGAATTCGTGAGACACTTGAAAAGCCTCCATGCCAACGTAACATTTACCATGGAAGTAGAAAAGGACAAGAAACTGCCATTTCTAGATGCGCTGGTGACAAGGGACGGCGAAAACCTGGGACACAGAGTGTATCGTAAACCGACACACACGGACCGATACCTGCACAAACTGTCAAACCACCACCCGAGCCAGAAAAGAGGCATGATTAGTACGCTCGTAACGAGAGCAGGACGAATATGTGAGCCTCAACACCTCAAACGAGAAATGCAACACCTGGAAACTGTTCTGAAGAGCAATGGGTACTCCACAAATTACATTAGAAGTGTAACAGAGCCAAACACTCGGCGAAGTAAGGAACCAGAAAAAGAAATGTCGGGTACGGCCTTTCTGCCATACATTCCCAGAGGGACGGACAGAATCGGCCGTGTATTGCGCAAACACAGCGTAAAGACGATTTTCAAACCGACAAGGAAGATCGAAGAGTGTCTTAGATCGGCGAAGGAGAAAAGAGACCCACTTGCAATGTCGGGAATCACATGCGGAAAAGTTTATGTCGGAATGACTGGACGATCCATTAACACCAGGATCAAAGAGCATAAGTGACATTGCAGGTTGGGGCAGGTGGAGAAATCGGCCGTGGCAGAGCACGCACTGAATGAGACCGACCACGTAATAAAATTCGCCGACACGGAAGTTCTGGCTGTAGAGAAGTACTATCACACGCGCTTGTTCAGAGAAGCTGTAGAAATCCAAAAACACGCGAACAGTTTCAACAAGAAAGAGGAAAGCCTTAAGGTAAACGGATCCTGGCTTCCCGTACTGCAGCGAACGACCGTCGCAGGTAGCAAGAGGAGAACGGCACCGGAAATGACCGCGGAGAAGCCCTCGGACGTTGGCGCGCCAGGTACATGTAGTCTGCGGCCGCGAGCTCGCCTCCAGTTCACCACCGGCAGTGGAGGGTGAAGCTTTGACAATGCCAGCCACTCGTGCTGGCGTAACGTCAGAAAAATCATTAGATGAACGTCGGCCGAAGAACCCGAGACAGAAGCCAATAGGCAGTTTGTCAACATCCAGATCTTACTAGAAATTTTTCCATTGCCACCGACAGTTCTAACACCGCTTTAGGCGTACACATTTTTCAGGAAGTTGAAGAAGATGGCACTACAGTAATTAAAAACATCGCCTTTGCGAGTCGCATTCTGTCACCTGCTGAACGCAATTATTCTGTTACAGAACTTGAAACATTATGTGTTGTATGGGCATTTACGAGATTTAGGCATTTTTTTTTATGGAAGACATACGACCGTTTACACAGATCATAGAGCGATACAGTTTTTACTTTCAGCTAAATTTACACACAACAGATTAAGTAGATGGAAACTTTATTTGCAGGAATTTAATTTTACAATTGTTCACATTCCCGGTACACAAAATATTGTAGCAGACGCACTATCCCGTTCTCTCAGCAACAATCAGCAAGACATCGCAACCAACTTCTGCAAAGCAAATTTCAGCGTCATGTACATTCAACAAGTTGCATTTGAAAATTTCATTTCGTCGTCATTACAAGACACAGCACAAGAGCAGAGTAAAGACAACGTATGGAAAGAAATTAAACACCTTTGGCAAGATAGGAATAATGTTACCATTAGAAACCATTACACTATACGCAATAACATTCTGTTTCGCCGCTCTCACCCTGACAGCAACAATTGGTTATTATGCATTCCTGACGAACTTGTTAACAAATTAATCTGGTATACTCATTTAAGTTACGCACATTACGGAGCCAGAAAATGTTTTCTTATACTGAGACGGAACTGTCATTTTACCAACATAAACGTATTCGACGAGTTTTAGCGTCATGTAAAATCTGCCAGAAGGCTAAGTCAGATACGACTTCACATATTCCTATATTACATCCCATTGTACCTGTTAAAGTGAGACACATGGCCGCTGTAGACATTTTTGGTCCGATTCCCAGAACTAATAGAGGTTTTTGCTACATCTTTGTCGCTGTTCAACTCACTTCAAAATTTGTTATCTTCACTCCGTTACGCAAAGCTACTGCTAAAACTGTTTCGAAAGCATTTGTAAAACATTTTCTATTTCATGTAGGGCATGTATTGAAAGTAATTTCCGACAATGGATCACAGTTTCGATCTGCTACATGGGCACGTATGTTACGAGCTAGAAACATTTCTCCGATCTACACTCCTGGAAATTGAAATAAGAACACCGTGAATTCATTGTCCCAGGAAGGGGAAACTTTATTGACACATTCCTGGGGTCAGATACATCACATGATCACACTGACAGAACCACAGGCACATAGACACAGGCAACAGAGCATGCACAATGTCGGCACTAGTACAGTGTATATCCACCTTTCGCAGCAATGCAGGCTGCTATTCTCCCATGGAGACGATCGTAGAGATGCTGGATGTAGTCCTGTGGAACGGCTTGCCATGCCATTTCCACCTGGCGCCTCAGTTGGACCAGCGTTCGTGCTAGACGTGCAGACCGCGTGAGACGACGCTTCATCCAGTCCCAAACATGCTCAATGGGGGACAGATCCGGAGATCTTGCTGGCCAGGGTAGTTGACTTACACCTTCTAGAGCACGTTGGGTGGCACGGGATACATGCGGACGTGCATTGTCCTGTTGGAACAGCACGTTCCCTTGCCGGTCTAGGAATGGTAGAACGATGGGTTCGATGACGGTTTGGATGTACCGTGCACTATTCAGTGTCCCCTCGACGATCACCAGTGGTGTACGGCCAGTGTAGCAGATCGCTCCCCACACCATGATGCCGGGTGTTGGCCCTGTGTGCCTCGGTCGTATGCAGTCCTGATTGTGGCGCTCACCTGCACGGCGCCAAACACGCATACGACCATCATTGGCACCAAGGCAGAAGCGACTCTCATCGCTGAAGATGACACGTCTCCATTCGTCCCTCCATTCACGCCTGTCGCGACACCACTGGAGGCGGGCTGCACGATGTTGGGGCGTGAGCGGAAGACGGCCTAACGGTGTGCGGGACCGTAGCCCAGCTTCATGGAGACGGTTGCGAATGGTCCTCGCCGATACCCCAGGAGCAACAGTGTCCCTAATTTGCTGGGAAGTGGCGGTGCGGTCCCCTACGGCACTGCGTAGGATCCTACGGTCTTGGCGTGCATCCGTGCGTCGCTGCGGTCCGGTCCCAGGTCGACGGGCACGTGCACCTTCCGCCGACCACTGGCGACAACATCGATGTACTGTGGAGACCTCACGCCCCACGTGTTGAGCAATTCGGCGGTACGTCCACCCGGCCTCCCGCATGCCCACTATACGCCCTCGCTCAAAGTCCGTCAACTGCACATACAGTTCACGTCCACGCTGTCGTGGCATGCTACCAGTGTTAAAGACTGCGATGGAGCTCCGTATGCCACGGCAAACTGGCTGACACTGACGGCGGCGGTGCACAAATGCTGCGCAGCTAGCGCCATTCGACGGCCAACACCACGGTTCCTGGTGTGTCCGCTGTGCCGTGCGTGTGATCATTGCTTGTACAGCCCTCCCGCAGTGTCCGGAGCAAGTATGGTGGGTCTGACACACCGGTGTCAATGTGTTCTTTTTTCCATTTCCAGGAGTGTATACAGTATATCCAGGTACCATGCTTCTTCGAACCCTTGTGAACGACTAATGAAAGAAATTGGTAAACTATGTAGAATATACTGCCATAAAAAACGTATTGATTGGGACACACACATACTCTCATTCCAGGATGTAATTAATTCCATACCAAATGAATCTACTATGCTATCTCCGTCTGTTATACTGAAAAATGTTGAACCACCTAACAAAATTAAAGAATTAGTAACCATTCCTACATCTCGTCGACTACGACACCATGAAATAATTGACATTGCGCTGAACAACATCAAACGTGCCGCAGAGCGCCGGAGAAGACAGCAAAAACAGGTTTGTACACGCCGTGACTTTCACATTGGACAGAAGATATTAGTACGCACACATTATTTATCTAATAAAGGAAAAAGTAGATGTAGTAAATTTGAGCTTCTATACGCAGGTCCATATCGAATTCGCAGCATTCCTCACCCCAATGTAGTACACGTCGAAACTCTGAGAACCAGAAAAACCAAAGGCAATCACCATATCTCCAACATCAAACTCTTTATTGAATGAACATACTTTATGATTTATCACACTGTAAGGCCATTTCCTGATTTTTTTATGACCACTTATGCAATTATATTCACATGAACACTTACTGATGATTATCGTATTTTTTCTTGGCAAGTGCCCGGCAAGGTAAGGTTGGCAGGTCGTTCTTCTTGTCGTTACACATCAGACCGTGCACATTTTTCCAGATGAACTCTCACATTTTATGACCACTTAAGCAATTATATTGATGTGATTACTTACTGATGATTATCATATTTTTTCTTGGCAAGTTCCCGGCAAGGTAAGGTTAGCAGGTCGCTTTTCTTGTTGTTACACATCAGACCGCGCACATTTTCCATTCTTCATGTATGTATGATTGTTTTCCTGTTTTGTTTGTATGCATTATGAAATATTTAAGATGTAACAAACACTAGTTGACTTTGACATTTTGCCTTATGATAGCTCACCATCGTGACTATTTTACATTTTTTTTTTCTGCTACATTGTGATACTCTGTGTACATTTTTGTATCTGAACACTGTCTATGTTTTTGACATATTACGTTTTCTGTCATGCTATGCTGTATGCTCAATTATATCACTAGAAACCAGTTTTTATTTAATGGGTATATGATTTAAATGCAAGACATTAATCATTGTTCATCATTTTCAGAAAGAAATAACGTGTAAAAGAAATAAATTAAACAGAAATGGGAATTTCACCTTCGCAATGAACGAAAGAAGATACAATACGTCGTCAAGAAGAGTAAATGGATCAGAATTAACAAGCATTAACAAGAATATACCATACACATCGTATGATAGCAGTCTTAACTAAGTTTTTCTTTCAGAATACGAGGCGATTGATGCAGACTGTCAGACAGAACTACACATCTTAGTTTTAGTGATGAAATATGCTAGAAATAAGGAACTTTATACTATGAATAGTTGTATGATGAAGTGTCTTTTTGCAGAGAATAATGAATGGTGATGAATAATGATGAATATAGTGATATGGATAATGAAGTTTTTCTTTATAGGTGATGATAATAATGGAATTATGGTGATATGGATAATGAAGTTTTTCTTTGCAGGTGATGAAGCTTTTCTTTGCAGATGAAGATAATGTTGAAGTTTATGTATTTATGCTATGTAGTTATTTAGGTCTTTGTTGCAGTTCGTCTTGACAGTATGGTATGATGACTGTAGGTTTTGGAAAGGACAGCTAGAGAACATATATTTAATACACATTTCATTACCTGTTAATTCGAAGTTCACTACTTTTCAGCATAATATGCGGTTCTTCTTTCAGCTTAATAATCCATTTTGTATTTTTTCCAGGAGAAGCTATTAATGAAATTTATGTGTTGTAAGCAGTTGGTCATTAAACCTGTGTCATTCATGAATGTGATCACATATATTCTATTTGTTTCATAACCTTGCTACAGCTGACTCATGACGAATGACGTTACACATCTTCATTTGCAGCAATAAGTCAAAAGCAAATATTGTTATGCCCCAGCAATTAATTACCGATCCCAACGCAATGCATTGCTAGCACAAAAAAACAAAAATAATGTATTACCAGTCGCAAATAATGCTACCAATTTAAAAGAGTTATGAGAAATACTGAATCACAGACTTTGAGTAATAGTTACAGAGCTTTACATTTTAATTATGTCTTATGTCAGTTAAATGTTGAGTTATGAGTAATAGTGAATCATATTTCGTAATAATGCATGCACGCTCTACACTCATTAACTCCTGTTTTGAATGATGACTTCTGATGTTTAGTAAGTGATCATTGAGTGCCAATAATTATTTTTAAATATGTCATATGTCACTTTAATGATGGAAAATGTTTTGTAATATTCAATACTTGCTGACCAATGAATGCCACTGTTTCTTATACTTTAAATTTATATTATGTCACTTTCATGCTATATATATTAATACCAATAGCTTGATGCTACACTCATTAGCTCCTCTTTTGACTGATGTATTCTGATGTTTCGTAACTGGCCAATGAGTGCCAATAATTAATTTTAAATATGTCGTATGTCACTTGAATGATGAAAAAATGTTTTGTAATATTCGATACTTGCTAGCCAATTAATGCCACTTTTTCTTATATTTTAAATTTGTATTATGTCACTTTTATGCTATATATATGAATACCAGTAGCTTGACGCTACACTCATTAGCTCCTGTTTTGATTGATGACTTCTGATGTTTTGTAACTGGTCAGTGAGTGCCAATGTTCTCTGTAAAGAGATAACTTATGAACATTATTCTGTAATACTTCATATATGGTACAGAAATATTCAGTAACTGGGCGATGAGTGCCACTAATTATTCAAATTAGTTGTTCGACTAGTGTAATTATCAGTGACGACTGGCATAAGACTTAATGTCCTTCACCTTCTGACCTAATTACCAGAAATTACTGCAATATCCGTTTGTCCTGACTATCCTCATGCTCATGAAGCACTATATTTGGTTTTTGCACTAATTCTACGTTGGTGTGCCTTACAAGAACGTGGTGTTGACACGACATGCTGTCCACCACCTTGAGCGATGGAGATGTTGTTATGGTCCCACTGTTTGGTGTACCTAATGTACTACCAAAATGATAACATGGAATATTACTACGACATTTCAGTGTCATGGCTACACAGATTAATACTTCAGGGAAAAGAACTTCAGATTGTCTCACTTGGTGTGGTGCTTCTGTAGAAAGATATGGACTTTCAGTGCAGTTGCATGCAACCTAATGTGCTACAACCATGATGCAACCCTTCCCTTTCCTATCCTAGTTCTTGTAAAATAGTAAAAAAAAAACTACAGTGCGTGTGCACTTTATGTCATTTGTTAATATGATTTGTATTCATTGCGTATACATTTCGTGATTTGCTGATATATTCTGTACTACAGTACGTGTGCACTTTATGTCATTTGTTAATATGATTTGTACTTATTGCCTATACATTTTCTCATTGCTTGATATGTTCTGTACTCAGTGCATGTGCACTATATTTTATTTCATGTTCTACACTTATATATATGTATATATTCTGTGATTGTAAACTTAGTTAATTAAGAAAAATTTGTTGCTCATGGCAAGTCCAATTGACTCACCATCACTGCCAAATTTTGGCCCCCCGAGTGGAGGGTTATGTAAGAGGTATGCGATGTATGCGCTGCCTACAACAGGCAAGATATAGGAGAGTCTATGACCAGAGAGCAGTATGTAGTTAGTTGTTGCTTGTCACTAGTCGGCATTAGTCTTCAGTTGTCGACAGTAGCTTGCGTGAGTCTGCAGTAGTCTGCGCGTGTCGGCAGTCTGCTCTGGTCGGGACTCTGGAAGATGAGTATTATTGTAGAAGGTAAAGAAGCAGCCTTGCGCATATCTAGTAATGTATGTAAACTGTCATCCAATTTCTTTTAAAAAATGCCCCAATATTAATTTTTATAATATAAAATAATTTTAAAAAACACTCATTTCAATGTAAAGAATATATCCACTGATGATCATTCCTTTCAAGAATTACAAAAAAAAATATAGGCCAGCATTGCACGAAGCCATGCCGAAAAATTTTAGGTAAGAGCAGATATATTCGCAGTTTTTATTGAGGTAGGAATTTATTTTGTTTCTTTATTCAGAGTACAGGGCCGTGGCGCAGCGCTGCTGTCGTCATAAAATTTACCAGGTTGCTGATTTTTTTTTTATTATTTTGGTGTTTAGAAATTTTTCTGTTTCGAACTTAACATTAAATGAGAAAAGAATTTTGTGGGTACATTAAATGTGAATGCATTTCTGCCCAGAGATTATAAATGGGAACCAATTTTGTTCAGAGGTTACAATATTTAAAATTCATTTAATTAATATTTTTGTGGGGAGGTTACAACCTAAGTTTCAACATTCATCTGAAGCACCATATCTCAAGTGCTTCTATTCTCTGCTGTTCCAGTTTCCCCATAGTTCATTTTTCACTACCATACAATGCTGTGCTCCAAACATACATTCTCAAAAATTTCTTCCTCAAATTAAGGCCTACGTTTGATACTAACAGATTTCTCTTGGCCAGGAATGCCCTTTTTGCCAGTGTTCGAATGCTTTTGATGTCCTCTTTGCTCCATCCGTCATTGGTTAATTTGCTGCCTAGGTAGCAGAATATGTGCTAGATTGGAGAAAGATCTGGTGACCGAGAAGGCCAAGGCAGCATATCGCCACAGTAGAACATGTTGGTTGTAACAGCGGTATGTAGGCGAAAGTTATCCTGTATTTATAACACCCCCGGAATGCTGTTCATGAATGGCAGTTCGGTAGTTCGAATCACCAGACTGTCATACAGATTTTCAGTCAGAGTGCGTGTGATAATTTCATACGAAATCACACCCCAGACCCTAATTCCAGATACATCCGTCGCAATTCCGCGATGAAAGAAATAATAACTGGACACGACAAGGCTATTCTCACAACACAAATCGTGACCAAAACAGACACCACCCGTATGACAACCGTTGGCAGAGTAGTAATAATTACAGGGAAAGATCACCTCTCCGCGGTAATGACTATCACAGAGACAATCAGAGAAACAGACAATATGGGAACCAAAACAATTATTATCCAGGGAGACAGAATAACTTTAGACGCAACGGTCCAGCGCGCAGTTACGACTCAGGGAGAAATTCTCCACCACGTGACCAACAAGAAAGAAACTATGGAATCTACCGACATGACGACAGACGATATGATCGTAACGACAGACCTGAATTGTATCAGAACTGGCGGGATTCTCGTCACGGTGAATTTGTACAAGTTAGGTCTCCAAATCCCAATAACGACGCGCGCCAACAAAGAGACAATAGGCAATGACTCACACCGCTGGCAGCCACAAGACGTACTTATGAAACTGACGACACAGCTGCCGTAGCTAGTAATTACGTAAAAATAGAAGACATTAGGGACATCTTAATCCAGGAACACGACGTAAAACATAACAACATTGCATATCCTGTGATTCACATTACTGTAAATGACGTAAAATTTACGGCAGTACTTGACTCTGGCAGTCCCATTTCTGTAATTAGTGAAACAGCTTTTAGCAAATGCAACAAATCGAACGATTGCCCCACACTTCCGTTACGTAAGATTAAATTACAAGGTGCAATCTTTGGAAAAAGTGTAGATCTACGCCAACAAACCAATTTAGAATTCTTTTGCGAAAGCCACAGCTTCTCTATGAACTTTCTTATTGTTCCATTATTGTCGACGGAAATTATACTGGGAGTAGACTTTTTGAATGAATACAAAGCAATCTTAAGCTTTCACGATGCTGAAATAAGTTTAGAGAAAGAAGGTAAGTCAATAGCTTTGAAATTTGAAGACTGGCTCTCAAACCATGATGAGGAAATTAATCGGCTGTACGTTCTGTTAGACAACAGTTCGGAATTTTCTACGGAACAAGACACTAACAATCACTCTGCAAGTACTGACAGGAATGATATCGACGGCATAGTTGAAACTAATGAGTTAATTCAGAATAAAATTCAAACAATTGAGAATTGTAATGACACTGATAGGCAGGACCTTTTTGAGATTTTACAAGCACATTCCACAGTTTTTACTCACAAAACAGGAACAATCAAGGGATTTCAATACCAATTTCGTGTTCGTGAGCATACTAAACTTTGTGTTAGACCATACGTAATTCCAGCAAATTATAGGGACCGCGTTAGAACAGAAATACAATCTATGCTTGACGAGGGCATTATTGAGCCTGCAGTAAGCTCATACAACAATCCATTACACGTTGTTGAGAAAAAAAATGGATCGATCAGGCTTATCTTAGATTCGAGACAAATCAATACTATCATCATTCCTGAAACAGATAGTCCGCAGACGATGGAAGAACTTCTTCAAAATTTTAATGGTGTAAAAGTGTTGTCTTCCATTGATCTCAGATCCAGCTTTTATCAGATCGAACTTCATCCAGAATGTAGAAAATACACAGCTTTTCTTTGTTTCGGCGTTTGTTATCAGTTTCGGAAACTTCCTTTTGGTTTGAACATTTCTTCAGCAGCATTCATTCGCGGGCTAAATTCCATATTACCTGAGTTCTTAAAACCTCACATCACCTTATATGTGGACGATATTCTGATAGCAGAAGCCTCATGGGAACAACACAATCGCATCCTCAACAGCGTGTTACGTATTTTTGCAGAATCTGGAATTACAGTTAACTTGGAAAAGTCTGAATTCGGTAGGTCAAAGGTGAAGTTTTTGGGACATATTATTTCTTCTGAAGGCATTCAGCGGGATCCTGAAAAGTTAGAAGCAATCAGAGCCATTCCAGTTCCATCCACAAAAAACCAAGTCCGCAGTTTTCTAGGTCTCGTAAATTTTTACCGTCGTTTTCTGAATATGCAAATTCTTGTTACACCAAAACTTTGTTCTCTCACTGGAAAAAATATTATTTGGAACTGGGACGAACAAGCACAGTTGGAATTCAATTCTTTGAAAGAATCGCTACTTAACGCGCCAATACTAGCTCATCCAGATCTGTCACAAGATTTCTGCCTTAGCACGGATTCTTCTAAAGTCGGTCTTGGTGCCCACTTATTTCAAGAAGCCATAGAAAATGACACTACCATTCAGAAAACCATTGCTTTTGCTAGCCGAGTGCTAACAAAATCTGAAAAAAATTATTCTGTTACTGAATTAGAAGCTTTAGCTATCGTTTGGGCATTTAACAAATTCCGTTTCTTTCTTTCTGGTAAGCACGTAAAAGTATACAGTGATCATCGTGCATTACAATTTCTTATGTCTTCAAAATTAAATCATGACAGGTTAAAACGTTGGGCATTGTTTCTGCAAGAATTCCGCTTCACAATAGTCTACATTCCCGGCAAGGAGAACATTGTTGCGGATGCGCTGTCACGCGCACCGGCTGGGCTTGAGAAAAGTAACACAGAAGGCAACCTTGAGAAAAATTTCAGTATTCTTTACATTCAGAAAGTCGCCTTTGAAAACTTCATCACCACATCTTTAAAGGACATTGCTCATGAACAAGATAAAGATCCGAATTGGAAAGACATCAAAAGTAAATGGCATGAAAAGACACACACTCAGATTCGGCATTATTACCTGGTTAGAAACAACATACTGTTCAAACGCTGCACTGTTGATGACAAGCTATGGGTACTTTGCATTCCAGACGATTTTGTTAATAAGCTCATTTGGTACATTCATTTCAGCTACACACATTTTGGTCCACGAAAATGTTATCATATTCTTCGAACGACTTGTTATTTTAACAATATGGAAAAGAGAATTCGAAGAGTCTTGTCTATTTGTAAACTTTGTCTAAAGGCGAAACCATCTACTGTTTCACATCGTGCTCCGCTGTTTCCTATCATTCCTTCTAAATTAAAAGAATTTGCTGCTGTTGATCTCTTGGGACCCCTTGTCAGAACATCGAATGGATTTTCGTACGTTCTAGTCGCTGTTGAACTTACTTCAAAATTTGTTTCTTTCACTCCGTTACGTAAAGCCACTGGACGGTCTGTATCCAACGCCTTTGTTAAAAATTTCTTACGTGAAGTTGGCCACGTTGCTAAAGTCATTTCAGATAACGGACCGCAATTCAGATCTGCTGTTTGGTCCCGCATGCTTCGGAATCATAAAATCAAACCTGTTTTTATTTCATTGTATTCACCACATTGTACCCCTCCGAACGGATTATGAAAGAAATCAATAAGCTTTGCAGACTTTATTGTCACAGAAAGCATCAGCATTGGGACAAATATTTACACGTATTTCAAAATGTGCTGAATGAAATGCCTCATGATTCCACTGCTTCACCACCTACTCTTGTACTGAAGTATGAAGAACCACCGAACAGAATTAGAGAGCTTGTACCTTTCCCGAATACACGTAAACTTCGACACAAGGACATAATTGATTTGGCTCTTAAAAATATAAAATCTGCAGCAGACAAAAGGAGAAAACTACACGGTAAAGCAAATGCAAAGAAATTATATATTGGTCAGAAACTTCGCATTAAAGCTCATTCATTGTCACATAAGAAGAAACACTTGAGTCACAAATTCTTTCTAGTTTACAATGGACCTTACAGAATCCGACGTATACCACATGATAATCGCGTTGAAGTTGAAACACTGCATACTAGGAAGAGTAAAGGTTTACACCACATTTCACATGTAAAGCCGTTTATTGAAAGATAATCTGCCTTTTAACTTTGTCTTTGCCATATAACTTTTCACTTTACATTACTAGTATGCTTTGTCAGACTTAGAATCTGTTTGCGGTGTTTCTGTTTCATATCTGTACAGTTTTTCTGTATTATTCTGGGAAGCAAAACATGTTTTAGTAGTAACATTTGTGGTATAGCTACAATGAGACAGCCTCTTCCGTAGCACAACAATACGTTACAGCACAGTACGTTCTTCACCACGACAATAAGCGTAATAACTAAGATATCTATACGCAAAGCATTTCACTTTTGTTTATCATGAGGTAAATACATTGTCTTCTGCAGAACTTAGCTTTCAGGGGACGATAACTACGACACTTCCACAGAGATTATCTTACAGCAAGACGCATATTTAGCGCTACAGGACACGTATTTGAGTGATTAATTTTGTACTTAAAACATTTCTTTTTTAAGATTTTTGAATTACAAAGAAAGTTTTCCGTGATACATTTCATTCCATTGCTGTAATCTGTAATACCTGAAGGTACAATTACATTAAACCTCAGGGGGGTACACGCCTACTTTGTGTACCATGTGTTTGGCAGGCACAAGGAGCCCTAGCTAATATGGTATTTGCTTATACAACTTTACACATCGGTACCATATTTCTCTAATACATAAATTACACAGCTATCTGATCATTTAACTGAGAGAGACAAACTTTTTTATTACGTCAGTGACACATGTTTACGTAATTACACCGTTGGGTAACTTCACACTTACGAAATTGTATTTTGTCTGTACTGTGTGAACTCTTCATATTTTTTCGGAACCATTGTGATACTATGAGAGCTTTGAATGATGTATTTGGTATGCGATCATGATTTTTAAAGTACGTTTGAGGCAGATGACACTATTAAAATGAGCAGAGAATATTTCTTATGGTTTGAAATTATTGCAGAAAGCTACGACTTCTTTGAGATTTGACTGAGGTGTTATGATGTTATTTTTACGACGACGATGTGTATTATGCTGTTGAGGTATGTTTATGTCAATAAGACGACGCTACCATATATGAGGAATGTGATGACGTGTTTATATGTATATGAATAATGAATAGAAGTTAGGGACTCTTGACTTGTGAAGAAGGATGTTGGAAACCAAGAATCGTACTATAAGAGTTATGAAATGTGTGTAAATGAGTGAATGTATTACAATGCCGACGAAAATTTTTGGACACTGTTATATCAATAGCATTTTGTTTCTACACATTTGCAACGCAAATTCTTGACCTGTGAAATATTTTTATATGAGACTGTCACCGTAGCGGAAACTGCTGTCGTAAATATTTCCGTAAGAAAGTTAAGTGACCACCTGCACACAATGCGTCGTGGGCACCCAGGTGTGTCAGACGCCTGGAGAACAAGCCATTAGTGTGAGTGCCTCGTCAGAAGCACAGGTAGAAAAAAAGAAAGGGGAGGCCATTGTCTGCGCTACTGACATTTCCTTGTTGAAAGCATACTGTGGAGCTCGTAATTTATGATATTTACTGAAATGCCTAATGAAACGATGAGAAACATTTCACGGCTATTGTCTTGCTAGTTGAGAAAAATGCCATATGGCTTGCTTTATGTATTTATTTACACATTTTGTTTAATATCAAGTTTCTAGCTGCACTGCAGCATTGGTTAAAATAAAATTTAATGTATGTACTAATATAGTTATTTTATGCCTACAGATCCAGTCAATAAGAAATTTATGATTTACTTCCAAGAAAACGAGGGCACATAAATAGACATTTCCCTTCACAGGAATTGCATAAATAATTTCTTTACGATTTGCTAACTTATCTGCTAGTGTAAGTTCTCGTGATGCATCACTCTAGTGTTAAGATGTGACATAGGTATTAGACATGGCCATTTTAGTGTAATGTTTTTTCTGCTTGTGCTTTGTCATGTATAGATATAAGTTTTATATTTTTTATATTTGCTGCTGCTGTTTGCCAGGCATAGTGTTACTGAATTTGACTTTGTGTTACTTTTCTAAGCTAGTTTTTATTGTTTGCTGCACAGTGCCTTATCTTAGTTGTAGTACTGCAATTGCTTTGCCTATTTAAAAAAATTTTGTCCTTGTGGTTTGTGTTAATTTATTATGTGCTGCTGCATTGCCTCGTCCCTTAGTTTAGCATCTGAGCTCAGTAGATTTAAGTTAGCTTAAGAGGGGGTAGACTATATAAGAAACTAACTATGATGAATTGGACGAAATGCATTAAGAAGCTATAAGATAATGGTTTGGCAAAAAAAAAGTAGTGTACAGTGGAGAAAAACTATTTTGAAAGAGGATGTGAACAGAATACAGAAAGCAGGCTTAGATAGTACTTTTGAGAATAATGATGAACAAAGGGAGATCTCCATGCAAAATACTGCAGTAAAACAAACCCTGTCCTTTCCTTTTGTGTCATCCCTCTATATGTTGTGTATCCTTGTGTATTTGTGTTTTTCCTGTCTTTATGTGTTTAGCTGATGAGAGCTATGTTGTAGACATTTTCTAATACTATGTTATTTACTTTGTAAAGATGCTTAGACATTATTTATTCTGTTTTGTTTTAATGCTCATGTGTAAAGTTGATGTTTCAAAAGTTATTCTGATCGTTTATGTATTTACTTATGTCATAATTCCTGTAACGCTGATGTATATGTTTATTTCTATTCTGTTGTAAAGCCTGTACTACAAATGTTATCTGTATTGTTATGTTCTTTAATGATGTATTTTGTACCTTTGTAATTGTATTCTCATGTTATAAAATTGTAATTGACACCAGTTTATCACATTAAGTGACTTGTAATCATTCATTTCACTGCACACGTTTCTGTTGGTCATAATATATGGACAATATGTGAGGAGTAGGGACTGATAGTGTTTGCACATGTGTTAATAATTCAGCAAGGGACTGGATAACAGCATTGCTGGTTCTAAGGACAATTCCAAAAACTTTGTGAGTGCACAAGTGGTGGTTATGGACTTGCTCTATTATCCGCAAGACTCTTCAATGGTGATTGTGCACCTGCACAGTGACAACAGATGGCTGCTGGCCATCTCTACAAGGACTGCAGTGGGTCTGCATCTTTGATGACTCACCAATACCATTATTTCTACAAGGACTACAGTGGGTCTACACCTTTGCTGACTCACCAATACCATTATTTCTACAAGGACTGCAGTGGGTCTGCACCTCTGGTGGCCCACCAATACCACAATCTCTACCAGGACTACAGTGGGTCTACTCTGTGATGACCTACCTACCAATATTCTTCAAAACGTCGAATGACTCTGCTGTGGGTTTGCTCTGTTGTGGCCCATTACCTGTCAGCATGTCAAGAGTCAGCACTGTCTTTCCGTTGGAAGGACAACACTACTTCTTCAAGCCTGCATGGAAATCCACTACTTCCGTGTGCATTGTCTTTTACTGCTCAGACTTTGAGAAAAGAAACGGCAATTTTACTGTGATGAATGATCAGGACTGTCTTTATGGACTGTGAGAAAATTTTAGCTTTTGACCAACATTGTATCAATAAGTGTGTGCATTTGATATCTTTGTTATTGCAATTGTGAAAAAATTTAACAAATATGTATTGGCCACTGGCCAAAAATATTTTGTAAAATTTTTTGTGGGGAGCATGGGGGCTATGTAAGTAGGCTGTTTATGTTTTCTTTATGTAAGTAGGCTGTTTATGTTTTCTTATTGGCAACGTTACGTAGCGCTCTGTGTGCTAGTTTGCATTGTTGTCTGCCATTGTAGTGTTGGGCAGCGGCAGCTGGATGTGAACAGCGCGTAGCGTTGCGCAGTTAGAGGTGAGGCAGTTAGAGGTGAGCCGCCAGCAGTGGTGGATGTGTGGAAGGAAATGGCGGAGTTTTGAAATTACATATATTATGACTTTTGATGATATTAAGGTAAATACAGTGTTTGTTCTCTATTAATATCTTTCATTTGCTAACTATCCCTATCAGTAGTTAGTGCCTTTTGTAGTTTGAATCTTTTATTTAGCTGGCAATAGTGGCGCTCGCTGTATTGCAGTAGTTCGAGTAATGAAGATTTTTGTGAGGTAAGTCATTTGTGAAAGGTATAGGTTAATGTTAGTCAGGGCCATTCCTTTGTAGGGATTTTTGAGTCAGATTGCGTTGCGCTAAAAGTTATTGTGTGTCAGTTTAAGCACAGTCTAAGGGGACGTTTCACCGGACTGCAGCGCCTAGAACCGCTCGGCCACACCGGCCGGCGAGGCAGAATCAGCTTTCATCAGAAAACGATACAGACCTAACCCTGCTCTCAATTGAGCTCTCGCTTGACGCCATTGAAGTCGCAAATTGCCGTGGTATGGGTTCAGTAGAAGGCACGCTACAGGGCGTCTGGCTCGGAGCTGTCATTGAAATAACTGATTTGTAACAGTTCATTGTGTCACTGTGGCGCCAACTGCTGCTCGGATTCCTACTGCAGATGCACTGCGGTTCGCCAAAGTCATATCCAGACATGACGGTCTTCCTTCTCGGTAGTGCCACGTGGCCGACCGGAGACCGCTCTTCTTGCGACCGTACGTTCTCGTGACCACCACTGCCAGCAAGCACATACAGTGGTTACATTCCTGCCAAGTCTTTCTGCAGTATGGCAGAAGGAACATCCAGCTTCTCGTGGCCCAATTACACGACCCCGTTCAAAATCAGTGGGATGTTGATAATTTCGTCTTTGTCTCGTTAAATGCATTCTTGACTAACATCAGCACATCATGTTCAGTCTCAAAGATAACTAACGCTTACGACCGTTACAGCTTGTATTTAAAGCAAATCTGATGTGCGTCCTCATAGTGGCGCTACTAGCAATACTCTTACGTGACTGGCTCGATATTTGAATAGACATCATCTTTCAGATGTAGAAAGACAGCTACTAACTTCCGTTTGTGTCGCACAATTATGCAATATTTTTCCGTCAATGTAGTAGGCAAAAAACAAGAAATTTTGCTGCCTTGAAAAGAAAAAAATGAATGACGGACGAAGGAAGGAAGATATAAGAAGCAGACTAGCACAGACGAAGAGGGCACTCTTCGCTAAACGAGGTCGGCTGGTATCAAGCTTAAGCCTTAATGTGGGGAAGAAATTTCTAATAACGTTCGACTTGGGGACAGCAATGAAAAGACTTGGATCATAGGCCGTTACTGAGCCGGAAAAGAAGTGAATTCAAGCATTTGAGATGTCGTCTTACAGAAGGTATGCTGAATATTAAGTGAGCTGAGAAGATAAGACATAAGTAAATTCTCCAGACAATACGTGAAGAAAGGATTATGGGGAAAACACAAATTAGAAGAAGGGATAGGATGATAGAATGTGTGTCATAGCATCAGGAAATAACTTCCGTAGTACATAGCTTATATGCTACTTTTAAAATTGCTTTCAAGTAATTAAGGCAAAAATCTGACATGTTTGTGTCACAAAGTAATACTTACTAACATATAAAATACCTATTTTTTTAACAACGACCTGACTGGTTCGCTGAGGCCAGCCACCAATTCCTCTCCTTTGCAGTCTTTTCATGCCAGAGTAGCTCTCCTCAATTGTATGTTGTATATATTCCAACATCTGCATTCTACAGGTTTTATTCTCTGACAGCTCTCTTAAGAACCTTGAAAGATATTCTTTGATTAAAGTTCCTCATAACTGGAAATTGAGGGAGAGATCAGTACTTCCTTCGAATAAACCTTTAACAGCCATATCGAATTCGACATTTAGATCTACATATACATCATACTCCGCCAGTCACCTAAGGGTGAATGGTGAAGGGTACTTCTGGTACCTCTAACTGATACTCCTTTCCATATTCCACTCGCGAATGGCACGAGGGTAGAACGATTCTCGGCAGGCCTCGGCAATGACACCAAATCTCCGAATTTTCTCATCGTTGTCATTTCGTGAGGTGCATGTGGGAGGAAGTAATATGTTCTCCGACTCTTCCTGGGAAGTGCTCTCTCAAAATTTCAATAGCAAACCTCTCTGTGACGCACAACGACTCTCTTGTAACGTCTGCCACTGCAGTTTGTTGATCACTCTGTAACACTCTCGCGCCGACTAAACGGTCACGTGACGAAACGCGGCGCTCTTTGTTGGACCGTCCCTGCCAGACCTACCAGGTAATGATTGCAGGTAGATGAACAGTACTTAGGAACTGGTCGAAAAAGAGCCTTGCATGCCACTTTATTCGTGGATGAGTAATATTTCCTTAAGATTTTTCCTATGAATTCCAGTCTGGCGTCTGCTTTTTCTGCTACGTGCTTTATGTGGTCATTTCATTTAAAGTCGCTCTGGATAGTTACGCCAGGATATTTTACGGTAGATACTGTTTCCAGTAATTTGTCATCAATAGTCTAGTTGTGGAGTAGTGGATTTCTTTTCATATGTATGTTGAATTTATTTACATTCATGATGAATTGCCAGAGCCTGCACTATTCATTAATCCTGTGTAGGTCATTCTACAAATCGATGCTCTTCTCTGGCGTTGCTATTTTCTTACAGACAACCGCTTTGTCTTAGAGAGCTTCCGAGGCTTTATAATAGACCATTTATATCCATTGTGAAGAATAACGGTCCTATCACACTTTCTTGGGGACCTCTGGAAATTACATTTACATCTCTCAGTTTTATTCTGTAAAGAGCGACGTGCTGTGTTCTATCAGCAAGGAATCCTTGCATCCAATAGCACATCTGTGCCGATACACGGTAAGTTCATACTTTCTCACTAAACGGCAGTGCGGCATGATGTCTAATGCCTCCCTGAAGGCAAGGAACACTGCATCAACCTGAGAAACTTTGTCCACAGCGCTATGAATCTCATGGAGGAACTGAGAGAGCTAAGTTCGCAAGAGCTCTGTTTTGGGAATCCATACTGATTTTTATAAAGAACATTTTCGCTCTCCAAATGCGCCATAATTCAGTAGTATTTATTCCTGATGACTGGTTTCGACAATTAAGATGCCATCTTCTGATCTTCAAAACACATTTTGTTACACGTCCTATTCCATTATGACTGTGATATGATGTGGGCAATACAGTCATTAGGGAACAGGACGTTCAACGACAAGTTTTTTGAAGATCAGATGACAGCTTAACAGTTGAAACCGGTCATTAGGAATAAGAAGTATTTAATGCCATCTTGGTTACTAAAAGTTTATTCTTTGATGTCTTAACACATGTATTGTCATCCTATCCCTTCTTGTCATTATTTTCCCCAAGTTCCTCTTCCCACCGATTCTGAGAAGATTCTCCTCGTTTCTTATCAGGCCACCTAATTTTCAATATTCTTCCGCAGCCCCACTCAACGCATCAGTTACCTTCTTTTCCGGTTTTCCAACAGTCCACAACCACACCATCCTGTGCTCCAAACGCACAATCTCAGAACTTTTTCCGCAAATTAAGGCCTACCTTTCATGATAGTAGACTTGCCCTGGGCAGGCAAACACTCGACCTGTGCTGGTGTCCTTGTCCAGTAATGTGTCAGTTTGCTTCCAAGGTTTATCAGAATTCCTTTACTTGGTCTACTTTTTGGTTCTCAGTTTTATTGTTCAGATTATCGCTAATGTCATTTCTGCTACTCTCCTTTCGTCGGTTTATTTTCAATCCATAGTGTGTGATCATTGGCTTGTTAATTCATTTCTTAACGTCCTACAATTATTTCTCACTTCCATTGAGGGCGGGAATATCGTCACCGAATCTTATCATTGATATCCTGTCACCACGCATTTCAATCACATTCCTGAACATATCTTTTCTTTCTGTCATTGCTTTTTAGAAGTATAGACTGAACACTAAGGACCACAACCCTGACTGCCACCGTTTATATTCCGACTATTTTGTTCTTGCCCTTCTGTTTTTTCTGTTCTGATTATTGTACAGTATTACCCATCTTCCTTGTGCCTTACACCTTTCTTCCTGAAAATTTCCTATGTGTTGCTCCATGTTTCATTATCAGACGCTTTTTCATGTCGACAAATCCAATTAACACGTCTTTATTTTTCTTAGGTCTGGTTTACACTATCAGACACATCAGATCTTGATGATCAATGAAAACCACCTCAGCTGTATACTTACTTACTATTTACTTACTAATTACTAGTGACCTCACCAAAGAGCCTCCTCCATCTTCCTCGGTCCATGTAGTCTTCTCCAGCTACTCCCCACTTACACAAATCCTCTTTGATAGCGTCAGTCCATATCAGCCGTGGTCTTCACCTCGGTTTGTTGCCTCTGATGTCCTCTTCCACCACTTTTCTGGTGAACTGGTCTTCTCGCCGCATTACGTACCCTTGTTACCTCAGTCTCTTCTCTCTAATCGCGACCACTACGTCCATCGGCTTCTACAGCTGCCGCAATTCACGGTTTTTCCTATTTCTCCAGTCGTCTCCATCCTTCATTGGCCCAAAAATCTGTCTCAGAACAGCAGTTTCAAATGTCAGGACTTTTCTTTATATCTTCTGTGCGATAATCCATGTCTCTGTTCCATATAGGACGATAGGTAGTATAACTGTGTTTTAGATCCCATTCTTTGTGGATCTCGATAGATGCTGGGACTTCAGCAGCCATATAATTACACATTTCTTTTGTTAGACCAGTTTCGTTCTTATAACAATAAATAAATAAATAAATAAATAAAAACTTTGAGGTTCGCCGATGACATTGTAATTCTGTCAGAGACAGCAAAGGACTTGGAAGAGCAGTTGAACGGAATGGATAGGGTCTTGAAATGAGGATACAAGATGAACATCAACAAAAGCAAAACGAGGGTAATGGAATGTAGTCGAATTAAATCGGGTGATGCCGAGGGAATTAGATTAGGAAATGAGACACTTAAAGTAGTAAAGGCGTTTTGCTATTTGGAGAGCAAAATAGCTGATGATGGTCGAAGTAGAGAAGATATAAAATGTAGACTGGCAATGGCAAGGAAAGCGTTTCTGAAGAAGAGAAATTTGCTAACATCGAGTATAGATTTAAGTGTCAGGAAGTCATTTCTGAAAGTATTTGTATGGAGTGTAGCCATGTATGGAAGTGAAACATGGACGATAAATAGTTTAGACAAGAAGAGAATAGAAGCTTTTGAAATGTGGTGCTACAGAAGAATGCTGAAGATTAGATGGGTAGATCACATAACTAATGAGGAAGTATTGAATAGGATTGGGGAGAAGAGAAGTTTGTGGCACAACTTGACGAGAAGAAGGGATCGGTTGGTAGGACATGTTCTGAGGCATCAAGGGATCACCAATTTAGTATTGGAGGGCAGCGTGGAGGGTAAAAATCGTAGAGGGAGACTAAGAGATGAATACACTAAACAGATTCAGAAGGAAGTAGGTTGCAGTAGGTACTGGGAGATGAAGAAGCTTGCACAGGATAGAGTAGCATGGAGAGCTGCATCAAACAAGTCTCAGGACTGAAGACCACAACAACAACAACAGTCTTTAATAGAGCCTCGCCGAGTTATGTGAAAATCATGATATAAACGGCCTGGTTGTAGTATATAATAATAAAGACCAAATTCAGATATAATGACCACAAACATCCTGCCCAATGCCTAGCGGAAGTATGGCGAGTACGCCGTGCACACTAGACTGTCCAGACAGAGTCGCCCCACGACAGATGTGAACGCAGTACTTCGGCTCTGTAGTGTGTGACAATCGATTGTGCGACCATAGCGATTAAAAGTAAGGACAAAGCGTTAATCACAGAACTGAAATTAATGAAAAAAACACTACAACAAATACTTAAAACAAGTGCAAAGTAGGTACAAACGGAGGGTACTTCAGCTACATTCATTTTACTGCTGATATTGTACTGATTGCCTCTTATGCAAATTTCAACAAACCATGGAAGAACTTAATAAAGTAGGCTCGAAAGAAGGCTTGAAAATCGATTATAATAAACTGAAATGACGTATTATCCAAACATTTAAAAGAAAAATGTGACAGTTAAGAATGGAATTCTCGAACTCGTCTATAAATTATTGAATTTAGGGTTGCTGAAAAGTATGACTGGATGAGAAAAAACTAAACTGTAACACCCCACCCGTTGCTTGTCCGATTTTTTGCGTGTGTTCGCCCCTGACAAACAACTTACAGAGAAATTGGGAGTGGAACTGTACGCAAAAATGGATAACGCTAGATTTAAATGTGGCCCTGTCGTCCCTAATTAATCTGCGGTGGTAGCGTTGACGATAAATCTCACCTGTTTTTACTTCCAAACATGAACGATCACGAACACTTAGGGTGTTCAATGACATCGAACACATACACAAAAATAAAATAAAGCAAAAGGGTGAATTCACGATCAACTATGAATTCACGATCAACTACTGAAAATAAGGCTCTACTGAATCACAATAATTTTATTGTAACCTTCGGATCAATGCTGAATAAAACACAATGAACAATTTACATATTATCCTCCTGACTGGCATTTACAGTGAACTGTGTTAAAATTGGTCCAAAACGCGATCTCTTATAACTTGGCTGACCGACTGACATCGACACAAAACGTAAAATGCGAAGAACCACTACACCCCAAAGTACCGTGAAACCTCTGTGGAAACAGCAATTGCACGTGATCCAACTATTTAATGTTACTCCTAACACAGGCCGAAGCGGGAGCGATCTCACCGCAATGTCCCTGTTGCAGCGGCGGTCTCTAACGGCGACGGCGCGGCTGTGCGGTTGGCGTGTGGCGTCTCGGAAAGTACACTCCTACACTACTCGGACAACAGACCGCTGTCCATAAACTTCTCTATTTGCAACGATCTTCCCGGCAGCAAAGAGCTGGCGCGGCTAACGTCCACTCAGAACGAAAGACCAAGACGGGAGACGACTTGGCTAACGTCCTCTCAGTTCCAGTGCCCAGAACGGAAGACGATTACCGAGAGTCCAGCAAGATCGCTCTTCATCTTTGTTTTCTCACCTCAACTTTTACCGAGCGAATCACATCACTAGAAGCTCTCAAAATACCCAGTTTGGTAGTGCCGACCAACGTACGGCCTGGGAATAAAACTCTTTTCTACAATTCTTTTATTTCTACAAAATTTCACAAGTGAACTCCGCCCTCGCCGGCTGGGAAGAACCACAGATGTGGGCAATAACACGTTTACTGGAAGTTTTCTCCCTAGAGACGACTCGAGATTTTCCCGGCAAGATTCCCCGTTGTAGCGAACACAGATTCTTACATTGAAAGTTTATTATTCGGAACTCCTGGCCTGCCCCACTTGAGTTACTCGAAGGCGTAAAATTAGTGGGACATAGGCGAGAGCACGCACGGGAAAGCCTGTCCAGCTATCCACTACTCTGTTTTGGTAAACACTTGAACACCTGCAGCCGCACGTCCTTCAGAGGTTGGCGACCGCTGTGGCCTCTCTAAACGGATAACAGAAATCCCCCAGTTCACGATTCATACCGTTAGGCTGTGGCCTTCGGCGGCTAGGCGGGGAGGTAGCCGAGCTCTGTCTCGCGTACTGCCTTTCCGCAAAATCTTATAATTACAAAATAGCGGAATTCTCGCGTGCCGATGCGTTTCCACATAGATTTCCTACACCGTAATTTAGATTATTACTCCAACGAAATCTAAAATGTCACGTTAAATGGACTCATGTAAGGTGCAAGGCCGTTGTCACCTTACAAAACAAAAGTGTAAAAATAGTTTTGCCTTCTATTGGTAGACTCAGTAATTTGCAGAGCGGTGCCTCCAATAATGTTCTTAAACGCAAATGTTACTAACGTTTGCCTGAAGCAGAATTTTATTAAATTCACATGCAGTGATTTCTTAAATTTTAAAAACGTACACTAGACTCAACGTATTATGAATCAGTAATCACGTTTTCTGTAACAACTGCCGTGTCTCACAATCATAGGCGTGTTAACATTAAAACCACTTACTTGATGTGGATATAAATATACATTCTGTGTAACACGAAGACGATAACTTCGCCGGCTGAATTCAGATGTTTATGTGATAATGTCACGAGGAAACTGTCGCATTTCAGATTCATTCAAGTGGAAAAAAGTGATAATTTGATAAAGAGTCTAAAGGAATTTCGTTTTGGTAGTTGCATTAAACTGATATAATTCGTAGCAGCCCGAAAATATTTCACGCTTAACAAACATTTACGACATAAATAGTGATCCTTGCGCCTGTTGTCAGTAAACACGGCAAAAGTTTCACAGCAGATCTGAATCTAAGTCACGAACTAGAGAACCTCAGGATAGCTAATCTCATTGAACATTAATACAATATTTTTATCATCGTTTCAGGGATAAATTTGAATAACGGGAGATAATATTGTAATAGCATGCGGAATGAAAGAAACGTCGAGATGTCAAACAAAACTCAGACGATTTTCGGCTCTCGACATCGAGATAATAAGCACTCTAAACGTCACACGAGCAGAAAAGCATATCGGAGACAGACGCGAAAACAGCGCACTTTAACGCAGTTCAACGCTTACTCTACTTAGTTCAAAAGCAAGGCACGAAATGGAGACCGTGATCATCTAGACCGGTGGTTTACTTACGTACATTTCCTGTTACACGAGTATCTCCTCTGTTTCGTTGCCACTGTTGCTGGCAATATATACCGAAAACATCTAAGGTGGACCATACATATTTTATTTGGTTTTGAAAATGACTGTTCTTTGTAGACTGATCTGTGTAGAAATTGTGACCAGTCGGTTTATTTTTTTAACTTTTATTTGTTCACTAGTCAGCCATCGGACCACCGCAGGATCGTAGTTGGTTATTCACAGGCGCTTTATACAGTGCAATCTAAAAAGACAATTGGAGACCACCCGCTTTGACGGACGGTAAGTGGCCGAGATGAGGGTTGTAATGCTGCGTTCGACTTAAAAAAGTTTGGGGAGATCATCTGGTGAATCTCAGATACCGTATGGTACTGTACTTAAGGCGAGGTAGAAGTTATAATTTCATGCATATTATGTTCGTAGTGTGCAATAATTAAAGGCACCGAGAAAGCAAATGCTTCTACCGTACAGTCCCCAAATATGGTCCCATTTTTATTACCACTTGTAAATCGATCAAAATGCTGGAACAAAGAAGTGTACACGCTTCATTACACAGACAGGTATGTTTTCTGTCTGTGCTAAAGTAAAGAATATAAAAAGTAATGATATTAAAAAAAAGTCTGGCCTCAAATTACGAGAAATGTGATCCAAATATGGCCCCTATATATAAAAACTTTGAAAGTTGGCAGTGAAATCGCTACGCACATACGAACTCGCGAACATTAGTTAATAATAAGAAACAACCCAGCATTATCATTTACTGAGCAAAGAAAGAGTGCAAATGAATGTCGTTGTATGTGAAATTCGTCCCCTGCATTTTTCATGGTCCCACAAAAGATACTGTATGCACCAAATCCATTTTTTGCCTTTGTTACTCTGCGAATACAGTTTATTGGACACTAGGCATTTTGAATTTACCACCGACACTTTAAACACCGACATCTACCTCACCAGGATTGGGACCTAAACCTAAAAAATGGTTCAAATGGCTCTGAGCACTATGCGACTTAACTACTGAGGTCATCAGTCGCCTAGAACTTAAAACTAATTAAACCTAACTAACCTAAGGACATCACACACATCCATTCCCGAGGCAGGATTCGAACCTGCGACCGTAGGGGTCGCTCGATTCCAGACTGTAGCGCCTAGAACCGCACGGCCACTACGGCCGGCGACCGAAATCTTATTGAGCATCAGAATCTTCAGAGGATTCAGAAGAGCAATCTTTTCTTTTCGTCCTTCGGTTTTTACTACCCGTCTTCTTTGTTGCATCTGGTTCCTCCTTCTCTTACTTCTTCTGATGTGACTCCACATAGGAAGTTCTTGGTTCGACGAAAGGCACAGATCGAATTTCCTGAGGTGATATGAAACGATTATTGTCTTCAGCAGCAGGATCGGGTTTTGTAAGATGAGCATCGAAGACACTTTACCAAAATATTACATATTAAGGTTGTTGCATTACTCTAGATTTTGTGTAGTACGTTTTGGTGGTTGCATATACATGTTATTTTTTCTCTCAGAAGTAAAATCAAATGGAGTAAGAAAGAAAATAATGAGATTTACACTATTACGCTGTAATGGGCCGCCAGAGATCATGCGTCCCTTGTAATAAAATACTAACAAAATATTCCTGAACAAACTTCGAACTTTTGCAGGTGGATCTCAAGTACATTCTGTATAAACCAGACAACTTGCGCTACGGAATCGGACAACACATGCAAAAACCTCGTTGCAGCAGTTTGTGAGGTTATGAAATGGAACAACGATATAGGCTCAGATATAGTTAAGGCAGGTGGCCGATTTCGATTCTTTGGTAGAAAACTAGGGAAATGCTATCAGTATACAAAGAAAATGCGTACAAAACAATCGTGTAATCTATCCTAGAAAATGATTCAGCGTATCGGACTTATAGCAAACACGATTAACGGGGGATATTGAACGTATACAAAGAAGAGCATGACGAATGGTCACAGCTTTGTTTGGCCTACGAGAGAGCGCCACAGTGATGCTGTTGGATTTGAACTGGCAGAAACCTGAGGACAGACTTAAAGTACCCCGCGAAAGCTTACTCAGTCTTTTCAAGAGTGAACTTGTAAGTGAGAGGTATGTGTTGTAATTAAACTGACATTGTTCCGGGCAGTGAAGTGCGTGCTGTATACATCGAAGGACGCTGAAACATCGTAGGTATGTCCATTCACCGGTACACTCGATGAGCATGCTGAAAAAATAAGAATTCCACTTTCCGCCACCAGGTAAAATTTTGGCACTTTAAGCAGTCCGAATGTGGTTTGGGTGCAGAAAAAGGGGAGCAACTATTAAATACTTGACATCGGTGGTTTTGGGCACACTTGTTAGGATATGATGACTAGTTATAAGATTTGTTCATTATGGTCTCCCGACTCAGCAACAAGCTGCATCCGTGACCAGATACTGTCGACAACTGCTTGCAGTATAACCGGTGTAACCAGAGTGATATGTCATCGAATCATTGAATGCTATCCTTCATATCAGGAAAAGTCCACATAGACACGATCTTTCAGATGTCTCCATAACCAGAAGTCACGTTGGGGATATGGAAGTTCACAAATCTTGAAATTGTCTAGAGATGAAGCAGTCGCTACCGATGGTTTTTCGAAGCAAATCTTTCACTCGGCCGGTGACATTTTGTGCCGTCCCATACTGCATAAAAATAACGGTGTGGATACTGTTGCGTTCTTGCAAATCTGAAATCACGTGTTGCACAAGGAGGTCCTTATAACGTGCAAATGTCACTGCACATCTAACAGGCCCACAAGGTATCATCTCCTCAAAGAAAAACCCACAGCACACATTTACAGAAGCCGAGAGCAGTGGGTGTTCCTGAACAACATGTGGCGGAGTAGAACTACATATGCAACAGTTCTGCGCATTCACGGTCCCGAGCAGAGTAAAGTGTGCCTCGTCCGTGCAAAGAATATTCCGTGACAACATGTCATCCATCTCCATGTGTGACAGAAAGATAAGGGCAAAGTCACAGGACTGTAGCCTATCTTGGGGTTTCATCTGGTGCACATTCTGAATCTTGTAGGGACACCAGAGTAAAGTGCACTGCAAATTCTTTTGAAGTGTTGGCCAGGGGAGACAATTCCCGTGGCACAGCTCGAGCACTGACTACAGGATCTGAGGCATGTGCTGCACGGTCGGCTAAAGTTACAGGAATTTCGTCAACAACTGCCACGGGAATGGGCAGCATCCCTCTCCCTGTTGAACCACCTAATTCATCTGTTTCTTCAAGTTACTTGACCATATTCTTTAGGCCTCTTCGCGACTATGCAGTGCTGCTATTACTGTCGTTCTGATAAAACAATTATACCAGCAGTGCACTGTCTTTCTTCTCAATAGCCACCGCGTTTCGTATGGAAAACGTAAACCCTCTTAGCCCTTTACATGAGCAATCACTTTAGAAGAGAAATCAATATACGTTGCCAAGCGACAAACAGTATACTCGCGTCAAAACAGGGAACATTTCATATTCTAAATTCTTACCGTTCCATATTTTCGCTTGGTGACAGGAAGTGGAACTATTTTTTTCAGCCTACTGCACGAACGCATCGATTAATGTATATACTTAAGGTGTTTCATCCTCCTGCAAGGTATACAGCTCGCACTGCAATACGTGGCACACCGTGTTATAGCCATCCGAATATACCACAACCCCCCAACGTACCGTTCCGGTAAGGGGCTAGGAAACAACATTAGACTAATTACATAGTGAAAAGAGGTACATAAGCAATCATCCTTCTTGTGTTGCATACGTGACGGGAATGGGAAATCTGCTAATAACAGGTACAATGGAATGTATTATATGACTTGTACTTTACTGTAGGTCGCAGAGTATGGATATAACTACAAACTTAAATCTATAGATCTGATGGTGACGAAATATATGTGCAGCCTGCTATGCAAGACCTGACGAAAGAAAAATAACGAAAATAGCTTATCAGGCGTCGTCCAACACCGCAGCCACAGCGAAAAATCAGTATGTGAGGTAAGGTCCGACACTGGAGCGTAAAGAGTATTCGTGTAAACTCGAAGGAAACAATTCCATGTTCCCACTAAATATTGGGTGGCTATAACGAAACTGACGATGTTCTGAGTGCTGCAGTACGGACTGTACACATCGCAGGACGCTGAAACATCGTAGGTATGTTCATTAATCGATGCGCTCGCAGAGTATCTTCAAAACCTCAATACATAGTTCCATTTTCTGCCTCCAGGTGATAATACGGAGTTGTATGCTATCACAATGTGAAATATTTCCTGTTTTGCCGTCAGTATCATGTTTATCCCTAGGCGATGAGTGTTGATTTCTTTTGTGAAGTGACTGTTGGTGTAAAGGATTAACAAGGCTGAAATTTTCCATACGAAACACAGTGGCTATTGTGAAGAAAGAGCGTGCACTATTGGCACAGTTGTTTTATCGGAACGGCAGCTACAGTTGCGCTGCATTGCGGGAATATTGCCGAAAGAAACAGCTGCGAGAAGACTTCATGTCAATAAATAGGCTAAAATATACGATCAAGAAATCTGAAGAAACGGGTGAATTAGGTACAGCAGCAGGGAGAAGGAGATGACCCATTCCCATGGCAGTTGTTGATGAGGTTGATGTAGCTATAGCCGACCGTGTAGCACATCTCAAATTTTCCAGCCAGTGCTGGAGTTGTATCACATGAATTGTCTCTCATCTGGTCGATAGCTCAAAAGATTTTGATGCGCGATGTACACTGGTACCCCTATAAGATTCAGAATGTGTGCCATATGAAGTCCTAAGATAGGATATAGTGTCCTTAATTCGCCTTTCGCTTTTGGCACGCATAAAAATGGATATGTTCTTTGGACGGACGAGGGACACTTTACCGTGGCCGGCCGCTATTGCCGAGCGCTTCTAGGCGCTTCAGTCCGGAACCGCGCTGCTGTTACGGTCGCAGGTTCGAATCCTGCTTCGGGCATGGATGTGTGTGATGTCCTTAGGTTAGTTAGGTTTAAGTAGTTCTAAGTCTAGGGGACTGATGACCTCAGATGTTAAGTCCCATATTGCTTGGAGCCATTTTTGAACTTTACCCTGATTGGTACCGTTACCGTCCATAAGGGGTTCTACTCCGCAAGATGTTGTACAGGAACATTCACTGCGCTCAGCTTACGTTAGTGTGTGGTGTGGTTTCGTGAGCTCCTTCATTCTCGGTCCGTTTTTCTTCGAGGGGATGTCACCTCGCGCGCCATGACACCTCGCTCGCCTCTTGCGTGTACAGTGACATCTGCACGTTATAAGGACCTCCTTGTGCAACACGTGGTTCCAGATTTGAAAGGACGCAACAGTGTCTACACCGCTTTTCATGCAAGATGGGGCGACACTACATGATGCTCGACAGGTGAAAAATTTGCTTCGAGAAACCTTCGGTGATGACCGCATCATCTCCAGGCAATTTCAAGATGTGTGGCCTTCCAGTTCTCCCGACCTAAATCCACGTGACCTCTGTTTGAGGGGATATCTGAAAGATATTGTCTGTCAGGCTTCTGTCCGGAGTCTTCCTGATCTAAAAGATAGCACACTACGAAATATCGCTCTGATTACACAGCATCTGTAGCAAGCAAGTGTCGACAATGCCTTGTTATGGCTGCAGAATGTTGTTCAGTTGGATTATTATACCGAACAGGCGTTGTAAATAGCGACCTTATCTTAATAAACGTGCCAGAACCACTCTTATCATGTGCTTTATCGCTCCTCCCCGTTTCCTGCACCGAAACCACATTCTGACTGCTTACAGGCAATATTTTCACCTAGTGGCATATTCCGCGAGCACAAAGACTGATTAACACAACAACGAACTTTCACCATCCTGCGATACGTACAGCCCGCACTGCACCACTTAGAACACAGTTTCATATACGCTCAGACACATTGGTAAAATCATCATAAATGGCCCTGCGTTGCCATGAATGTGCAGCCATCACTCGCCTGGCTTTTCTTTCTGACCCACGTGTCACGCGGATAACTCAACTGTTCGTAGAAAGCGGGGTCGGCGGAGCTTTCTTCCACCGTTCCGTCCGCTACTCGCGGGGCGGGCGCCGAGAAAGAAAGTTATGCACGGGTTCATACACGCAGGAGGGCCTTAAACAAACCTGTAACCGAAGCATTCGCCCACCTTCCACCGGAGATGCTTTATTGCCTCTTAAGGTGAGCGTCAGACAAGACGTTTTACATAAGGTAATGGATGCGGGAATCGGTAATTTTGCTGTAAATAAACTGAAATTGGACGACGCGGGCGTAGAGGCGGAAAGGGAGGAAACAGCAGCCAGTGCGCCTGCCTTTTTACGAGATACCTGGCGCCGGCAATGCAAAGTGGCTGGGAGCGCGAGAGCGTTAAAGCGGATGGAGGCTCGCGGCCGGGGAATACCCGCCCCGCTGCCGCCTCGCGACCGGCTATGTTAATGCGACGTGCCAACTTGCTCCATAATGTTTGATTACCGAGGCCGGGAGAGCGGCCAAACAGCCGCGGCGAGGCGCCCGGGATGAGCCGCGAGCAGACAGTGGCTTATCTGCAGCAGCGACCGCTCTCTTAACATGACAAAGAACGACTGCGGGCGCGCGCCTCCGCCGTCGGCCGCCGGGTTGACATCCATTATGGCGACACGACGGCGTTCCGCGGCGCGTAATGCATCAGAGTGGAAGTGCAGCGACACTTGGACGAGACTTATCTGATCGGAGGCAGCGGGCGTGTGTGACAGCGTTTTTAAGCGATTAACGATATTTCTTTTTGCCTCCTTTGAGTCGTATCGTAGGGCAGCGGCTAGTTCACACGTGATGTCAGTCTGCGGTCTCTCTCTTTATGACAGTGGACCGCCTAGCCTCAGTTTTACAAACATCCTCTGTTATTTCGACACACATGGAGAAACGAGGTTTGGCAATGGGATCCCTCTTCCATACTGTTTGGCCTATATGCAGAGGGTAAAAAAAAAAAAAATGTATCCACTGTTTAAAAGCCCATAACTGGCAAACCAATTGACGGAGTGGTCTCATCTTTGGTAGTGTAATAGTTTGTAGTTCCAGCAATCACCACACAAGCGTTGTATTGCGTTGTTTTGTTTTGTCAGATGACAGTCGCCAGATAGTCAGTGTTTGTTCGTAGTTGCACCTAGTTACTCTGGTAAACACGTCTGACGCAAGTCTTACATTCGATGAAAGGAAGTCAGTTTTGAAGTGGTATTTTAAGCACGAAAACATTAATAAAGTTCAACGGCAATGGCGAAATGAGTATCAAACACAGCCACCGACACGTTTAACGATTCGTCGCATTCGAGACAAATTTGAAGCCGAAGGCTGTGTTGAAGATGTACACAAACAACGATCTGGACAACCTGTAACAGTAACAAGTCCAGCTAACTCCCGTCATGTGTTACAATAATTCACTCGTTCACCACAGAAGTCAGTGAGACAGTGTGCCCATGAAACTGGAGTGAGTTGCTCAAGTGTTCGGCGAATTTTGAAGACAGCAAAGTGGAAGTGCTATATCCCACGATTGCTACACACAATGAACGAGGACGACCCAGATCGTAGAATGCGAGTGGTTTACTAACATGGTGCGCAACGATGAAGACTTTCCAGAGATGATTGTGTGCTCTGATGAGGCACAGTTCAAACTCAATGGTACAGGAAATCGCCACAATTGCATCTACTGAGCCGCCGAAAATCCGAACGTCTATATAGACAAAGCCGTGAATTTTCCAGGAGTAAATGTGTGGTGTTGGTTGTCTTACGAGGGCTTGATTGGGCCATTCTTCTTTGACGGCACAGTTACCGGTGATGTGTACCTTCAGAAGCTTCAGACATTCATTTTACCTGCCATCCGAGACTTGTATGGAGACGAAAGAGTTTACTTTCAACAAGATGGTGCCCCAGCCCACTACCAAAATCGTGTTAGGGCGTATCTCGACGAAAATCTACCAGGAAGATGGATAGGCCGTAGAGGTGCTGAGGAATATCCATCACGTTCCCCAGACCTAACTTCTCTGGATTTTTACCTGTGGGGAACACTAAAGGAAGTCGTTTATCGACAAAAGCCACGCACATTGGATGAACTTCGAGAATCCATCGTACATTCATGTGCAAATATCCAACTGAACACGTTGCAGGCAGTTGTTCGTGCTGCAGTTCGGCGGCATCGTTTGTGTGTGGATGTTAATGGTGACTATTTCGAACACCTACAGTGATATCTTTAAGTTGAACTTTAAGCTACACTTTCACCAAGAATGAGACAACTCCGTCAATTAGTTTGCAAGTTATGGACTTTTAAACAGTGGATAAATTTTTTGGACCCCTCTGTATATAATATACATTGCCACCGCCGTCAGCCGCCGGGATGACGTGACATCCATTATGGTGGCACAAAGGTGTTCCGCAGCGTGTAATGCATCAGAGTGGAAGTTCAAAATGGTTCAAATGGCTCTGAGCACTATGGGACTTAACAGCTGTGGTCATCAGTCCCCTAGAACTTAGAACTACTTACACCTAACTAACCTAAGGACATCACACACATCCATGCCCGAGGCAGGATTCGAACCTGCGACCGTAGCAGTCGCGCGGTTCCGGACTGCGCGCCTAGAACCGCGAGACCACCGCGGCCGGCAGAGTGGAAGTGCAGCGACACTTGGACGAGACTTATCATTTATATATATATATATATATATATATATATATATATATATATATATATATATATATATATATATATATATATATATATATCCAAATGCGAGTATGATTACATACAACAGCATCCACGTTATGGTGCGAACGTTGTCGGATGGTTTCGTTACGTTAACGATGTTTTATTGTTGTATGAAGTCCTAAAACAACCTAAAACACTTTCATTGCGTATCTTATCTCTTGTAGCCTTCCTTAAGTAAATATAACATAAACAGATTGCTATAGAAAATGGATACACCTTTACAAAAAGAAAAACATATTTCCAGCATTTTTCATACCCAAAAGTGGTGGAGTTCAATATAGATATAAGGAACCAACTAATACCAGTCCATATAAGGGTACAGGTGTATATGCAGGTAACTGTAACGACTGTCAATGTAAGTATATAGGATAGACGGGAAGAGGTTTTTATAAACACTGTTCAAAGAACATCTTAATTCAAACAATTTCCGGTTTGCCATGACAACGTACTTACGGTATACTGGTCCTTCTGCTATAAATGCACAACCTAATTGGCATTTTTTTTTTCAGGGAAAGCAAAGGAACAGTGCTGAAAATTTGAGAAGAGATACAGATTATAAGAGCTAGTAAGCAGACTTTAACACAAATATTTAACAATCAAATAGATCTCAAACGTCACAGACTTTCGACTAACTTTAACTACGGAGTCAAAGTACAATTTTCCTTAACGTTTCTTACAACCCATTACATTCTGTCTGCTCATACACTCTTCCTCTCTTTCCAATACCACCTTCCCCTCCTTACCGTTTTTCACATTCGCCTACTTTTTTTCTTTCCTGGTGTCCTGTTTGCTCGCAAACCATCACTATTCCGTCCTCCCATCTTACCTCCCCTTCCTCCTCCCACACCCCCACCCCCTACCCCATATCTTTTTCTTAGGTATTGTCAGTTTACGTCGAACCCTTGTTCGTATGGACTGTATTTTGTGTATTTATATAATAGTAAGACCTTCTATGCATTTGAGTATCAGCACACTTTTTATATTTATAATGTTATCTACGCAAAACAAACGTATACAATTCATATCAGTTCTGTAGGCGAGTCCCAAGGTCCAATCGGTGAATTGCTCTCACGGAACATCACGGTGGTAGCCGGCTCCAATGGTTCGGATTCTTGTTATCATCCGCTCGCCACACCGTTCTACAGTGTTTAGTGGTCTGCTGTTACCTGGACTACACGTGTTCGTCGCGGAGGCTAAGTCGTCCTTTAAGCCAGAAAGCAAAGTCTGGCGGCCTTACTACTATGCGGAATGAATGTTCATTAAGCACACATATGCATATGTATCGCTTTCCGGTAAGTGCATCAGTTTCCAGTAAGTGCCAGCCTTTCGTCCTGTATCCTTCGTGTTTTTTAAGACGGTGAAAAATTTTGCTTCACAAAGACTTCCATTTTAGAAACTCGCCTACCAGCTCTGACGATATGTATGTGTGGTCAAAGTGGGAGCTGAAGACACAGGTGTATTCTTAGCCGTTATCTCAAAATTCAGATTTGCACGGAGCCACATGGGAGTTCGACACTCTTGTTGTAGTTATTCTTTCGTTTGGATCTCGTACTTGTAGCCCCTGTTGGACATTTTTTACGACAGTTTTATTTTAGAGACGTCTGACGCTCTCCGAATGTAAATTATCAGTGATAACTGGCTTTATTAAGTCTTACTACCTGGCAGCGTCAGTTAGTGCTTCACATTGCACCACAGAACATGCGTTAAGCCATTTAGATAACATGTGACATTAGACATTGAAAGGTCTCTGTTGGAATCCTTTTATGTTAATTTCTTAAATCTGTTGTCATTTACATTCCACTTCTAAATTTACTGTGGTGTTTCTGACTATCTGGGAGCAGACTGAGCAGTGAAACGTGTTACTTTTACACATAAACAAGAACGATCTGTCACACTACTACACTTTAAAACACAGTTTCTAGGTAATTCATGTCACACAGTCTCATACGGAACCTACATCCGCTTTCTTTTATATACTGTATATGATAAGATACTGTCATCCCCCTTCCCTTCTGTGTGAAAGAATGAATGAGCAAATGTATTTCTAGTTGCATGCTTGGTGGTAGCAGACAAGCCTGTCTGCTAGAGAACAGTAGGACCAACGTCGGAACAGGTAGCTACGCTTTCTAGAAGCAAAGAGGTTTCTATTCTTAGTATGGTCCTGTCCGTCCTTTCTCATGTTGGTATAGGAAGCTGCCTCTCTGGCCACCCCTCAGGAGGGACCCATGGCAGTCTGTCCGCGGCGAGCGTCTCAAGTGGTGAGATCTCCGGCTAAGCGCGTGTCTGCTAAGTCCGTAGGACAATGGATTTCTTAAGTCCAGCCTAACTGAAAAATTTAATCACCTTTATTTCAGGTTTAGCTCTAAAATATCTAATGTTATCTTAAATTGCAACGCAGTGTAATTCGAGTGTTAAGTTCAGAATATCTTCTGGTAGTTGCTTTGTCACTACTTTGTGAGTAAAGTGAAACCACGTGTTGATCAGTAACTCCAACTAAGATTATCAATCTTTAATGCGAATGTGCGTGAGATTATAACGTCTCGTCTTGACAATATTTTTCAATATAGCAACTTTTCTTTATGTTCAACCCACGCGGGTTGTACTTTGTGAGACCAGTACCACGTGCTTATACAATTGTTTGACCCATCAGGTTAATAGTAAGACGATAGTAACCAGTTCGAGGTTTTTCTTTTGTAAATTGCGTTTCGATGTAATTTATTTTAATTATCAAAATTATTGTGGAGTTACACTCTTTGTGTAAACCAAGTTGACCACGTGAAGCATGTGGTGTAAGCATCAAAGTAGCCCTCAGCTATTCTTTTCGGGAAGATTTCACAGAGAGTTAGTATGAATTTAGTATACCAGTGTGTGGTAATTTCATGACGGATAGGATTGCGCTACGAACGTAACTTCTTTGGGTGAAAATTTAATCGGTTGGTTGTGGTTAATTTCCTCTTGCATATGTTTCAACGTTCTTCGTGTGTTATTTTATGAATGCAGTGTTGTATGTAGTCTCCCAATCTTGGCTCCCTATTTGATGTGTTCCCTAAGATTACAAACTCACATTTACACAGTCCTAAATAAGGCACCAGTTTAGTTATGAATCAAGTTTGATATGCTGAAATTTTAACGGAACAATGATCAATGTTAAAATAAATTTCCAAATATAAACTGATTTATTTCTTTTTATTTAAATTGTCTTTTTATATATATATCACCAGTTATCGTAAGATGAGTACTAAAAGCTTATAATTAATGTTAGTCTGGTTGGGAATTTGGTAAGCCAGACTGGATACCTGGTGAAACAGTTGCGCAGTGATGCAAGGTTAACTTCCTCAGATAGCTCACAGCTTTTAACCCACTTTTATGGTCTTGAATATCAGCACTGCTTTCAGAACAAATTAATGCAACAACATTACAACATTGTAAATAATTTATGATAGCGGTTCATGTCTTCTGTTATTAATCCGCGTGCCATGATCTTAATTTTTCGATGTTAAAAATTCTGAACTTGGTATGTCAGTAGTATGGTTCTTGCAAAAGTTTTGCATAAAAAATTTTAAGCAGAAATACAAGTGAGGATGTACTTGCATGATACTAAACTAGCTGTGCCAGTGTGAGCGACGGCAATAAAACAGATAATGCAGCAAATTGGACTCTCAATCTATTTTATTAGCGTGTCAGCACCTCAGTATTCTTTAATTTGCTTGAGTGTTCCTTTCAATATGGCGTCTGTTAATCTAACACTGTTCCAAACGGGCCAGAGAGAGAGGCAATTGTTTTTTCCAAATACCTAGCTCTCCAGTAGAAATTGGACAGTCGTTAGTGATTATACCCTGAACCATTTTTAATGGAAAGCGCTCATAGCTGTATCTGTCAAGTGACTGAGAAAGTGTGTTAGAATGTTTTCTATTCATTTTCATCATCATATGGGAGAAAATAATGTTACATATAAATTTTTTAGTCGTTTGGAGATACACTTGAGAGCAAAAAATGTGGTCCACTGCTGAATGCAACCAACATAACGTAGCTGTGTCGCTGGTCCTCTATACGCTGAAACCCTGTGAGGGTACAGTCGTTTGACTACACAGTGGTTACCATAAGAAACGACTAGAGGACACTGCTCATTATTGCGGTCAGTCCAGATGTAAACTAATAACGCGATACAACAAATATTAGAAACACCTTATCACAGATGAGACTGTCCATAACCCTTGTAAATTAAATTTCATTACAATAAGTTATACTTCAGAAGTCTTACCACTCCCTTTCAGTGACATGATATGTTTTTGTTCATGGTCTGAATTTGAGCCCACTGTTAACCAGACAGAGCTTGTGCGTCTGATTGAGACTCGACTAGGAATAAAGAGCTGTAAAATATCGAGGTTTTCGCCAGTACCAGATTACTACGCCGAATCTCAGTCCATGGCGATTGACAAGAAGAAGTGTTATAGAAATCGTGACAAACAGAAAAATTACTCGTAATTGACACCGTGACATCGTTAAACACACATTAATCAAATTATGATCAGCATAGGTTGCTCGACTGTCCTACTGTCTGAACCCAGTAGGACGACTACGTGCACATCTGTTCGACCAATAGCACCAATAATGATTCCCTGATGACACCTGACGTCCTAAAAGTTTGACATTTCTTTTAAAGGACCATCGATCTTTCTGTAAGTCCACAATAAGCCATCGATGGAATTCAGTTGACTGCACACTACTCTACCAGTAAGAAAAAAACACAGCTGACTTGATCTATACCTTTTAAACGTTCAATGTGTGGTTTTTACTCCGTCTACAGCATGAATCTTTGAATCACACCCTTTGCCCTGCTGTAATTTGGAAATTTGCAGTAAGGTCTTATGGGAGCAAACTGCTGAAGTCATCGGTCCCTAGGCCCACACACTATTTAATCTAACTTATGCTAAGGACGACACACACACCCATGCTCGAGGGAGGACTCGAACCTCCGAAGTGGGGAGCCGCGCGGATCGTGATAAGACGTCTCAGACCGCGCAGCTACCCCTCGCGGCTTCCCCTGCTGTACCGGTATCTGTTCTAGCTGCAGCATTTCTGTGCAGTCGCTTAGATATCTTCATTTTTCATTTACGATTTTTAAATTTTTCGAAGTTTTCGCATAAAAATCTCCCTGAGTCCGAGCTTTGGTTTCCTTCCCTCACTTAACACCAGAAAACTTCGCAAGATAAGCGCTAATGGATAAGGCCAATCCAAGGGTGGTCATAACATTTTAATTAATATCTCTAAAAACAGTCACGTTTTTTATGGTACCGTAGCATCCCACTGTAGGAGCCAAAACAAAATGCCGCAGCCCATTCATGAAGTGTAGTATCGTGCGGTAATTCGATTTCAACAGCTGCATAAATGTTGTAGCTGTGTCGGGCCAGTTCAAACGGCTGAACAAGTGCTATCGTGGTGAGGCTTGGCGTTTCAATCGGTATCAGAAGTGTAGAGGCAGACCTGCTAACAAACAAAAAATGAATTGCGTAACTGGAACGGGACAACTAAAAACCACGTGCCAGTTTCAGTTCTTTATTCGCTGTTCTTTTCTTCTCTTTCTTCCATTACCGTTTCATTTGTTCGCTACGTTTTTGCTTCCTGTCTTCTGACCACTTCATACGAGTCTTTGTCATTCTCCTACCTTGGAATCCTTCCATTACAAATAATTTCTTCCTTAGCAATTTTATGTCAGTTGTTTCCTCATTTTCTACATAAATTCTGTTTTACTTCGTGGATCCAGCTTCTTGTTAATTTTTTCAAAAATGATTCAAATGGCTCTTAACACTATCGGGCTTAACATCTGAGGTCATCAGTCCCCTAGAACTTAGAACTACTTAAACCTAACTAACCTAAGGACATCACACACATCCACGCCCGAGGCAGGATTCAAATCTGCGGGCCCGTAGCGGTCGCGCGGTTCCAGACTGAAGCGCCTAGAACCGATCGGCCACACCGGCCGGCTGTTCATTTTTTATCCCACAAATCTGTGAATAGCTTTGTGGTTTATCTGCCGCCTTGCATTCCATATAAATGTCTAAGAAATATCAGTCTTTTCTCTCACATCTGATATGTTTTTAATTTTTCGATGTATTTCATCATTACTTTTCTAATTTATCTAAATTATAGTTTAATGCTAGACAATCGCTTGCACATAGACGTTCTTGCTTTCTTATGATACTGAAATGAGATATTTTTCACTTTTAGATAGAGATCTTTTACTGTAAAGGCCTTTAGTTATACCATATGCTCTTCTCATTTTATGTATCCACTCGTCTATAACGTGTTTTTCCTAACTATTTTCTTGGATTATCTCCCGAATGGTGTTTCAGTTTAGTAACTTTCTCTATTTGGTCAGTATCTGTTTTCGGAAATATCGTTACACTTTCAACGTTTATTAAAAAAATTTTCTGCATAAATTCTTAACTCGGTCCTACTGGCTATTTCTATTAAAAGATTGATTCGCATTAAAATACATGTCACATTTTCCGAAAGTATAGCAAAATCACCTGCAGTTGCGAGACAGTTTACTCCGGTCGGTTTGTTTCTTCTTCCCAAACTTATAGGTAAGATCTTATATTCATTCAGTTTTTCATTCCTAATTCTCGCTGGTCGTTTTAGATCACATTTTAAAAAAATGGGGAAAATCCATCACCTTGCCATACACCTGTGTTTATTTCGAAGCGTTGAGATATATCTCCAATACTTTTCCTTTAGATATTGTTCTTGTCAGTGTTTCACGCATTAGTTTGGTAATTTAGGTTTTAAACACATTCTCGATTTACTTTGTCTATATCTTCACTGTCAGCACAATCAAAGGCTTTTCTGATATCAATAAACTTTATCACAGCTCTTGAATTAAGTAATCTGTGTCGAACGACTTCAGATTAAATGTTGTTCAGAACATTTTTCCTTCTTAAAACCAACTTGATGTTCTCATAAGTGCCTTGGAACATACTTTTTTATGCAGATTGTAGCAAAGAATATCCTCTATAGTTATTAACACTTGTTTTATACCCTTTCTTATCCAATGGATCTATGAAGGCTACCTGCTACTCACCTGGGATTCTTTATGCTCTTCAGATTTCTTAAAAGATTAATATACTTTTAGCGGATTTACCTTAATATTGGCGATGTAGTGATCAAAAGCGAATACACCATTCCTCGTTACTTTCACGTTTATAATTTCTTTCCTGCTGCAGTTAAGTCTTCTCCACTAGCTTTATTGTATTTTTTAGTTTTAAGTACTTCTTCAGTTTCCTAATAGTTAGGGATAAATCATCTAATTTTCATGAGTGTCTGAGAATTCGAACTTAAGGAGTGGTTCTGAACAAGTAAGAAACTGGTGAAAATATTTTGCAACCAGCATTTCGTAATTTTTAGTCTTCCTTAAGGCACGTCTGCCATTTTCATTTATGGAACAGACGCTTAGGGTTTGGTATCCTTTCAGTCAGCCTTAAATGTCACTTTACAAGTCATAGGTATTACTTTTCGAAAAGTTTTCTTCGATTTCCACTATTCTCCTGTTATCAAAATCTCTATTAGTTCTTTTATTTTTACTTGCACTTTCCTTTCTTTCTTGTTTTAATTAATCATAGAGTTCATTATTCTTTCAGCATTTCCACTTTCTCCATTTTTTGGTCCTCTCTGTTGGAGTTTATTCGATATTTAATTCCATAATATTTTATTTTTATGTTTCATTGACGCATAAGTTTTCCGTGCAGCTTTATTAACTTCTTTATATTATTATTGTCAGTTATCATGGTTAGCTATTTTAAATTCGTCTTCGTAATTTTGAACTGATACTGTTTCTATTTTACGTCTATCTGTATTATATTTTATTGTTTTTGTGATTTGCTTTGTATTTTATTAGTAGCGGATTAATCTTAATATTGGCGAGGTGGTGATCAGAAGCGAATTCACCAAGACCTCTATGCCGATTACGTATGTTGCGGCGGCAAGTCGGGAGACGCCAGCTGTCTTATGACAACCGTCCTGTGTTGGTGCAAGCCTTGGAGGCCCCTGAAATAGTTCCTCAGGAGCCCCCAGCGTCTTCCAGCGCCGATGCCTCTGTTGCCCTCTCTTCGCGCCCAGGCGCACCGCTACAACGGCAAGCTGACGGTGCGGTGGAAGTTGAAGAACAGGATGCCGCGTCGTCCCCCTGCCACGCGCCGATCACAGAGGCGAGACAGCGTAAACAGAAACCGCCAAAGCGCCATAAGAAAAGGCGCATAACAACCGACGCAGTAGAACTGCCCGAGACAGCAACGATGGATGATGAGGTACGTCAGCCCATAAACCGATCCGACACTGGCGATACTAACGTAGCACAAGGTTCGACTTGTTCTCTCGCTACCGGTGGGTTTGCGCACTGTGGGGATGCGGGAGATCACCGAAGCTCCGAACTCGGGGATACACCCACGACTACGTCTGCCTCTCGAGATCCAGTGGTATCGACGTCCATGGAGATGCAAGATGCGTTTCAGGTCCCTGGCGATACACCGATGTCGTTGGCAGCGTCTACGTTGACGGCGACAGACACCTAGGTCGGCATGCCCACACCTGTCTCTTCCTCTTTGTACGCCGTAACGACGCTCCACACCACGACTATTGCCCACTTGTAATACCAATACTTTACCCCTCCACAAAGGAGGTGTTGGACTCACTCACGTCAAGCACAGAGCGTTGGCGCTGTACCTTCGCTCAATGCGGCGACTCTGCCTTTCACCATCCTTTCATCTGCCTTTCCTGGCATCCTGATAGCAGAGGTGGCCCCACACACGCTGTGCCCACCGGCACCTCGCCCTCGCTATCACATAATAGGACGTTTTTCGTTGGGAGTTATACCCGAGATACGGAATCTGACAGCAAAAACTTATTATAGTGTTCTTCAACGCTGGATTCTGGCAAACTACATTGTACGACGCCACCCCGCGGTCGACTAGACGCGGGTTTGGCGAGCCACCCAATCGCCCTTTCTGTCAACTTTAGTGCGGTCGACGTGGTATATGGTCACTAACGAGAAATTTCATACCCGACGAAGGCTATATGCCATTCACCTAGCTGACTACCCTATGTGCCACCGACACTGAACCGTGGCTCCACACGCGAGTGCTGGAAACTGATCCGCCATATACTTGCTTTCCTGCTACGCCGCCCCTATGTTTCGATTGTGCCGCTGGACCTGTTTCATCCCGACGCTATTTCCCGATGACTGATGAATGCGGTCAATTGGGTACAAGGAATAGCGACGGCGAAAAGGAAGACCTCGATTTGGGGCAATACACGATCGACGAGTTCCTGGTCTTAATGAATAGAACAGAATACCGGGACCTTTTTGCTAACTATTTGGGATCATCATTCATGGACCCACCGTTCAGCTGGGGTGTGCCGGGTGTGAGAAGAAATTGACTTGCAGAGTGCCGCGCAGGATTAGCCGAGCGGTCTTAGGCGCTGCAGTCATGGACTGTGCAGCTGGTCCCGGCGGAGGTTCGAGTCCTCCCTCGGGCATGGGTGTGTGTGTTTGTCCTTAGGATAATTTAGGTTAAGTAGTGAGTAAGCTAGGGGACTGATGACCTTAGCAGTTGGGTCCCATAAGATTTCACACACATTTGAACATTTTTTTGAACTTGCAGAGTGATGTTTCCCGATTCCCCTACGGTAACAGGAACAGTCTCTGCCTGTGTGCAGCGGCTCCTGACGCTCCGACGTTTGATGACAGGTGATGTCGATTGCAATAACGACCGCCTCTTACTGGCTGCCCGCTTCAATAAAGCGATCCCAGCGGGCAAGATAGCCCTTTTTATTTCAGATTATCGGCATAATTTTTGGCGTATGGCTCCCTTATTTTGCTGCTTCTCACATTACAAAAAAATATTTAAAAAAATATCGATGGTGCGCTTAAGTGGTAGGAAGGGAGAGACATCGTGGCTACGCCTCGGAATTCGACTCCTACCCGCCTTGCCTTCTCCAGCCCGCCGCTGACTGTGCTACTCACAAAAAGAAAAAAGTTATTAGACTTGGTCGGAAGCCCGGGTTAGATTTCCGGGCGATGCATTTGTTTTTATTTTATTGCTCCGTTTCCGTATACAAGAGGTAGAAGAAAATCAGTAATCGTTTTTGCCATAAAACTTACAAAACCTCTCTTTTTTCATTAAAAAAAAAGAAAAACAAAGAGAAAAGGTGGTCAGTGCGGCTGCCTAACATGCGGGGGATACCGATTCGATTCCCGCTATTGTTAAATATTTTCCCGTAGGAGGAGGACTGGTACAGGATCTACCGAGTTACTCGACCGATTAGTAGTTACAAAGGTCAAAAATTCCGATGACGACCTAAAATCGACGTGCTGACAACGTACCCCTCTATACCACATGCGATGACGCCATTGGCAGAGAATGACACGGCGGTCGGACGGACCGTATTGGCCCGTCTACGGCCAGAACTTGGAAGTTTAACCTTCCTTGTAATATTTACACTCAAATGGAGTAAATAAGGTTTTCAAAACTAATCTTCCGATCAAACGGAAATTTTGAACTTAATGACAACTCAAGCCCTATAGGGATGTGACTTTAGTGGGGAAAGCACTGATACACAGAGTGTATTTAGAGGAAGACGCAGGTATCCTTGTTGCGGATTACCAAGAGTGACAGGAATTGAAACAAATAGATTTGTGGGTAGACTGCAGTAGATGACCATACTACGAGGGAACGCTGAAAAGTGATGACTCCAGCTAATTTATGAACGTTCTACATCTATATTCTTCGTGCCTACATATTTATTTCTTAACACAGTCACCAAGGCGACAAACGCATTGCTCAAAACGAGACACTAGTTCGTTGACACCGTCACTGTAGAACATTTGACTTTGTTAACGGAGTCACAACCTCACCTCTGCTAGCACCTTTCCATCAGCGTCATTTTAATGTCCCCGAAGACCTTCCGCTGTGGCCGAGCAGTTCTAGGCGCTTCAATCGCAGGTTAGAATCCTGCCTCGAGCATGGATGTGTGTGATGTCCTTAGTTTAGTTAGGTTTAAGTAGTTCTAAGTTCTAGGTGACTGATGACCTCAGATGTTAAGTCCCATAGTGCTTAAAGCCATTTGAACCATTTAATGTCCCCGAAGGCGTATTTTAAGTTTTAGGAAACAGATGACACTCGGATGGAGCCAAGTCGGAACTGTTTGGAGGATTATCGATGACAGTGAACCCTGCAAGTGATCTTTACGACTTTGTGAATCTACTTGGCAGCCCTGCAGCCAGGTGACTAGCGCGAGTTTTGGTGTTCTCGTAAAGATAAGTTATTTTAGATTATAAAACATATAGATTAGTACTGATTACGTGGTAAATAAGTGTATTAGTGTGCCGTTTAAGTGTACCATTAAAGGTTTCATTTTTCTTTACGTAATATAGCAGAAAACGCGAAAAGACCGTACAGTCGTATTTTCTGTTTACGTTCTGCTGCAGCAAATCTATAGAATTTCGTTTAGTTGTTCCTTGCTCTCTCCAGCAATTTAACTTAGCGTACCTCTTCATTATTTAACTAGCATTTCCGGAAAGTAGCGTAAACTTTAACTTGTTGTTTCAGAAACTGTGCACTTTTGTTTTTGTTTACACACAGTTGCGTATAGGCCAAATTTGTGTAACCATATTTTCGTGTTTATCTGTAATTTAACTGACTTATTCTTAATAAACTAATACGTTTATCATGAGTGAAAAGTGCTTGACTTGCCGTAGAATTGTTAGGTCGGGGCTTTGGTGTGATGGGTGCTGTAGTTTTTTCCATGAGGGTGACTGTAGTGGCGTGGGAATAGGGGAAGTAAAGTGGTTTTGTAGGATTTGTAGTAGAGATAGGAAGATACTGGAAGAGGAGGGGAAAATTGCTGCCCTTCAGGCTGAGTTAGACAAGGCCAGGGGAGATCTTGACAGGTTAAGGAGGGAGAAGGGTAAAGAGAGGTGGGAAGTGGCAACAGGCAACAGGAGGAACAGGCCTAGAACTTTGTCTGACAGCTTTATGGTGAATGTGGAAAATAGATTTGACCTGTAGCTTCAGTTAGAAGCTGGTGAGCCTCAAGCACTTACAGGTGTAGACAGGGCACAACAAACTTTCAGCAGCAAATTGAAAAGTAAGAATGTAGGGAAATCAGTAAAGAGGAAGAAAGTGTTGTTGTTAGGTAGTTCCCATGGAAGAGGTGTTGGCCAACTCTTGCAGGATGAACTAGGATCAGAATACCAGGTCACCAATTTTTTTTAAACCTAGTGCTGGTCTGGAGCAGGTGACAGAGGATTTAGGATCACTTTGCAAAGATTTCACTAAGGAAGACACCGTGGTTATAGTGGGTGGGGCAGGTAACAGTATTGACAGAGATCCTGGGTACAGTATAGAGTGTGACCTGGCGAAGATTGCATCAGCATCGAGGCATACCAGTGTTGAGTCTGTATCTGTTTTTGGGCGCCATGACCGACCTCATTTGAACTCTTCTGTCAAGAGAGTTAATTTGGAGCTGGAAAGGCTGCTCATGTCGGGTGCGGGGTCACACATTGGTGTGGTTCATGTTGATTCTATCAGTAGGTGGGATTATACTAGGCATGGCCTTCACCTCAACAGGAAGGGGAAGGGTAAATTGGCTGGGGAAATAGCAGGAAAGTTAAAGGGGGGAGGCACTGTCATGAGTGGTAAAATACCAGTGGTTGTAGGATTCAGAAAAGACCCTTTTTTAGGGTAGGGAGGACAGAAAGAAAGCAAATTTTGAGAGAGGTTAGAACTGAGACAAACCTTCAGTTTGAGAAAGAAATCAAAAAACATAATTCCAGCTTATTACATCAACATAAACAGCCATTGGTTAAGAATTTTCAACTGTCAGCAGATATTTTAACTCCACACAATTTTAACTCAGTCAATGTGAAATGTCAGCTATCTTTATTGCATCAAAATATTCGAGGACTGAGAAATAAAATTAATGAATTAACTATCTGCATAGATGAATTAGAGTCTTCAAACCCAGCTGTCATAATCTGCCTCTCGGAACATCATGTGACCACTGGTATAGAACTTTTAAGTGTTACAGGGTTTAGGTTAGCATTTCACTTTTGTAGATCAGAAATGGAGAAAGGAGGAGTTGCCACATTCATCAGGAACTGTCATAAATTTAAGAACATAGACATTCATAAATTTTGCCTAGAACAGCATATGGAAGCATGTGCAACAGAATTAGATTTTCACAAAAAATCTTTCATAATATTAAGTGTATATCGAGCACCTGCAGGTAACCTTAATCTGTTTGTAAACCACCTTGAAGCTGTACTGGCCCATTTAACAACCAAAAACAAGGAAATAGTGGTTGCTGGTGATTTCAATGTAGATTTCCTTAAAGACTCTCCCAATAAGAACTTATTTGAGTTAGTAACACTATCATTCAACTTAATTCCCACAGTAAAGTTCCCCACTAGGATAGCCACTTGCTCACAAACAGCCATTGATAATATCTTTATAGAAAAGTCCAATGAACAAAATTATATTACAAAACCAATAGTCAATGGCCTCTCAGACCATGACATGCAGTTCCTTCTGTTAAATGTTAATACTGAACAGGATATAAAATCTGTTAAATCTGAGCTCAAGAGGGTAATCAGTAAGCCAAAAATTGATTATTTTAGGACACTCCTCAGAGACATTCACTGGACTGATGTTTACAGTGCTCATGGCATGAATGAAAAATATAACACTTTTGCTAATAAAGTGCTTACCTTATTTGAACACTGTTTTCCCCCAAAACTTACCAAGGTTAGAGCAAAGTCTACAAAGAAGCCATGGATTACTCGAGGAATAGGGGTATCTTGTAAAACCAAAAGAAAACTGTATCTGTCAATCCGAAACATTTCCAATGTTGATGCTATAGCGCATTATAAGAAATACTGCAAAATATTAAAGACTGTAATACGGATGTCAAAGCAAATATATTACAAGGAAAAGATAGTCATATCAGATAACAAAATAAAGACAATATGGGATATAGTGAAGGAGGAGACCGGTAGAACCAGACATGAAGAGGAACAAATAGCATTAAGAGTAAATGATACATTGGTGACAGATGTGTATAGTGTTGCAGAACTTTTTAACAAACATTTTATAACTGTTACTGAAAAGATGGGGTTGTCAGGTTCGGTAGATGCTGCTATGGATTACCTTAGACCAGACATTTCAAGTAACTTCCATAATATAAATTTGACCCTCACTACCCCAACAGAAATAATGTCCATCATAAAATCTTTAAAATCAAAAACATCTAGTGGGTATGATGAAATATCAACAAAGTTAATTAAAGAATGTGATTCTGAGCTAAGTAACATATTAAGCTATCTGTGTAACCAGTCGTTTATCAGTGGAATATTTCCTGAATGGCTGAAATATGCTGAAGTTAAGCCACTGTTTAAGAAGGGAGATAAAGAAATAGCATCAAATTTCCGTCCAATTTCACTGTTGCCAGCATTCTCAAAAATTTTCGAAAAAGTAATGTACAGTCGTCTTTATAGCCATCTTATCTCAAATAACATACTGTCAAAGTCACAGTTTGGATTTCTAAAAGGTTCTGATATTGAGAAGGCTATCTTCTCTTACAGTGAAAATGTGCTTAATTCATTAGACAAAAAATTGCAGGCAACTGGTATATTTTGTGATCTGTCAAAGGCATTTGACTGTGTAAATCACAATATCCTTTTAAGTAAACTAGAATATTATAGTGTAACAGGAAATGCTGCAAAATGGTTCAAATCTTATATCTCTGGCAGGAAACAAAGGGTGTTATTAGGAAAGAGACATGTATCAAGCTATCAGGCATCATCCAACTGGGAACTAATTACATGTGGGGTCCCACAAGGTTCCATTTTGGGGCCCTTACTTTTCCTTGTGTATATCAATGACCTTTCATCAGTAACATTACCAGATGCCAAGTTTGTTTTGTTTGCCGATGATACAAACATTGCAATAAATAGCAAATCAAGTGTAGTCTTAGAAAGATCAGCCAATAAAATATTTGTGGACATTAATCACTGGTTCCTAGCCAATTCTTTGTCACTAAACTTTGAAAAAACACACTACATGCAGTTCAGAACTTGTAAGGGGTGTCCCAAGAGTATATGCCTAACATACGATGACAAGAAGATAGAAGAAGTGGACAGTGTTAAATTCTTGGGATTACAGCTTGATAATAAATTCAACTGGGAGGAGCACACCACAGAACTGCTGAAGCGTCTTAACAAATCTCTGTTTGCAATGCGAATTTTGTCAGACATAGGGGATATAAAAATGAAAAAGCTGGCATACTATGCTTACTTTCATTCCATAATGTCATATGGGATTATTTTTTGGGGTAATTCATCAAGCCAAGCTAAAGTTTTCCGGGCACAAAAACGTGCAGTAAGAATTATATGTGGTGTGAACTCAAGAACATCCTGCAGAAGCCTGTTTAAGGAACTAGGGATACTAACTACAGCTTCCCAATATATTTATTCCTTAATGAAATTTGTCATTAAAAATATATCACTTTTTCAAACCAACAGCTCAATTCATGGAATCAATACTAGAAATAAGAATAATCTTCACAAGGATTTAAAGTCACTTAGTCTTGTACAAAAAGGTGTGTATTATTCAGGAGCACACATTTTCAATAACTTGCCAGCAGCCATAAAAAGCTTAACAACCAATGAAATTCAGTTTAAGAGAAGCCTAAAGGATTTATTGGTGGCCAACTCCTTCTACTCCATTGATGAATTTCTTAGTAAAACCAACTGATTTGTATATAAGTACAACATAACTTCTGCACAATTTCAGTGCAGTAATGTGTTCACTGAAAATTTGTGTGTCTGTGTCTGTGTGTGTGTGTGTGTGTGTGTGTGTGTGTGTGTGTGTGTGTGGTTGTGTGTAAGTATAATCTAACTTCTGCACCATTTCAGTGCAGTAATGTGTTCATTGTAAATAAGTATTACAGTAGTTGTATTACATGTTTATTACCTTATAAATAAATAAAAAACTTTTTAATTTTAAATTCAGTGCATTAGTATTTGTAAAATGATTCTTAGTGTTCATTAAAAAATGACGATCATTCCACTTGGGACCTGTGGAATGGTACATTAGCTTATTTGTTTTAGTTGTAAATATTTGTCATGTATTGTTGTTTTTCTGACATGTTCCACATCCTGGAGGACCTCCTCACTACGGATCAATTGGAATGAAAGTAAATCTAATCTAATCTAATCTAATCTTTTCTTTATTTTTTTAGATCCGTTCACACTTGACTGAACTGAGGGTGACGTCAACGTCAATGTTTCTCGGGAAGAAAGTTGTGACGTCGACGTTAGTTTGGGGGGAAGGGGGACTGAGGCCACTGACGAGTGCTATCGTCGGTAGTTTACCTATTTTCGACGTGTTCGTTCATGTTATAGGAGAGGATTTCGTGCTTTGGTGTATTTATACCTTTATTTTATTATGTTCCTTTGTCTTCATGACAGCTGCAAATGTTGCATAACGATATGTTCTTTCAGAAGACAGGCCAGATATCTGAGACCAAAAAATAACTTACATATTGAGTGCTAAAAGGAACGCGTTAAACTTCAGTTACACGATAAGTCAGTCTAATCTAAAAGCTATAAATTCAACTAAATACCTAGATATTACAATTACGAACAATTTAAATTGGAAGGAACACACAGAAAATGTTGTGGGGAAGGCTAACCAAACACTGCGTTTCATTGGCAGGAGACTTAGAAAATGTAACAGATCTACTAAGGAGACTGCCTACACTATGCTTGTCTGTCCTCTTTTAGAATACTGCTGCGCGGTGTGGCATCCTTACCAGATAGGACTGACAGAGTACGTCGAAAAAGTTCAAAGAAAGGCAGCCAGTTCTGTATTATCGAGAAATATGTGAGAGAGTGTCACAGAAATGAAACAGGATTTGGGATGGACACCATTAAAAGAAAGGCGTTTTTCGTTGCGACGGAATCTTCTCACGAAATTCCAATCACCAACTTTCTCTTCCGAATGCGAAAATATTTTGTTGACACCGAACTACATAGTGAAGAACGATCACCACGATAAAATAAGAGAAATCAGGGCTCGTACGGAAAGATATAGGTGTTCATTCTTTCCGCGCTTTATACGATATTGGAATAATAGAGAATTGTGAAGGTGGTTCGATGAACCCTCTGCCAGGCACTTAAATGTGATTTTCAGAGTAGCCATGTAGATGTAGATGTAGATGTAGATCTGACAATAGCTGGACAAAGAGAAACCCTTCATCGTGCATAAGTAAGAACGCAAATCGATGAAGCGGTGAAAGAGTCAGGTCTATTACGTAAGAAAAGTACAGTTGTCTAAACGTTACTTGGTACTAAGGAAGATGAAAAATGCTATGGATAAGGTAAAAAGGCTGTATGCATAAACTTTGTTTGAGGTTTTTGTGTTTATTTTCATTAGCAAATAAATGGCTATGTTGTAAAGTGTTTGGACGACACCTTTCCTAATGTTCTAGTTCCTAGCGGCTGATTACACAAGCTTTACAAAGAACATTGACAATGAATATATATTTGTTTCAGGACTATCCAGCTACTGAAATTGGATATGTAAACGGAAACAGTGGAATGTTGCAAGGAAGTCTGCCAATAATTACACTTGGTGAAAGACAATGCAATATGCCGCAGCGTGAAGATACCTCATATTAGTAATTATGAGAAACCTTGAGCTGTAATAATGGCCTTGCTTATGCACAAAAGCAGCGAATAGTTGTTATGCATAAATGAGATGCGCGCGAGTTTATTTTTGTTTCTGTGTGTGCGCGTGTGTTTGTTTCTGTGTGTGTGTGTGTGTGTGTGTGTGTGTGTGTGTGTGTATGTGTATGTGTATGTGTATGTGTGTGTGTGTGTGTGTTGAAAGAACTACACGAGGGGAGTTGAGTTTTGATTTGAGGAGGGAATTGACGCGAGATACCGAATAAGTATCTGTGGATATGCCTATCAATGGGCCACAGAGCTCCGACCTGAACCTTTGGCTTTGCAGCTGAGTGCGCAATTTTCTGATTTCCTCTGCTCCCATCCCCCTCCCCATCCAAACCCTCCTCTCTTCCACCAGGCCCCGTGAATAGTGCCAGTAGGTCCTACAGGGAGAGCTTCTGTAGAGTTTAGAAAGTAGGAGAGACGTACTGGCAAAACTGAAGCTGTGGGTGCCAGTCATGAGTCGAACCTCTGTAGGTAAAGCAGTAAGAGCGCAGCGGCCGAAAGGAAGTAGTTGCGGTTCTGCTGCAGTTTTAGTCTGTTAAGGAGCTTTGAGTGCAATGGTAATCAATAATTATTTGTTATTCGCAGGGCCAAGTGAATCAGCTTTTTGTCGGCTCTACCAAACAGATAAAAGGGACAGTTCACCAGTAGGTTGCAGACAAATTTCCTACTACCACGATGTCAGATGAGGAGTAAGAAAGAAGACTGTCTAACGTCTCGTCGACGACGAGATCATCAAAGAGAAGAAACACGAGCTCGTATTAGACAAGGACCGGATAAGAAATTTTGAACTAACATAACAAAATTTGCCTTAGGTGATTCATGGAAACCATTGAAAATTTAAATCTGGATGCCCATACAGCTATTGGAAGCAGTGGCCTAAACTCTGCGCCACTTATTTTGGTGTATACTGAATGGCCCGTCGAGACTGACAATTTTTACTAATGAATATACAAATTCCGCCACAGCTGGAGAAAATATTACTGATGAACAGCATGTAACGAGATCCTCCAAAACCTTAAACTAGCTGGTCGTAAAAATGTTTAGGTCCAAGTAAGTCGAAGGCGAGATGACTCTAAGAAGACAAGGCAGGTAGTATAACTGTCTGCTGCTGAAACAACTCTTTGCTTTATGACTACTTAACTCAAAGAGCTGAATAATCTTATTAAAAGCAGTTGCTACGCTTCTTTCGTCGGTTGTAGGGTATCAAGGACACCACCCCACTCTGCACTTTTGCCAGATTTGTTCAAGATGGCGGATCGAAAATGGCATCCATAGATCTGGCATCATTACAATGATGTCATGGCGGAAACTTCACATTTTGGCAGGAAAATAGGTCAATTGGACTACCTCCACTAACCTAGCTCCAACCCCCTCCCCTTCCCCCTCCATTCCACTCCCCACAGCCAATTGCAAATTGGTGGGAAAAGGACTCAATCTGTGCTGGCCAGCCTTATAGGATGGATGTAGGTTTTTATTTTGTATGCATTGTTTATTTAAACAATTTGAGTTTTCATAGGTGTGTTCACCCTGAGGTCCGGAGTCCAGCTGACCTAGTTCACAATAAAACCACCAGAGGGTAATGTTGGGCCTCCCCCCTCTCCTCCCAAGACGTCATCCACGATGGCGATCAGGGGGAAAATGGCGGGAAAACGACTCAGTCTGTGTCTAGCTGCTGAACTGGGAGGTCGGACATAATTGTCTGTGCAGGAGAAGGAGGAGTTTAAATGGTATATTAGCGGTGATCATGCAGCTGAGAACTGTGTCCATAAGCACCTGCACCATGCTTGGTAAACAATTAGTTAAGTGAATGGATGAAGCACACAAATATGCTTCACGAAGTAATGAAGATGCAGCAGGATGGGACTAAGTTACACTTCGTAATTAATGCCCTTAAATGTGCGTGAAGAAACTCTAAATAATTCGACACAGTCAGACTTCTGAAGCACAAGAGGCAAGGCGTTCACTCCGGGACGCCCGCTCGCTGCCCCAGAGGCCACATGCCAGGCTCACAGCACCGCAACGCAGTAGCTTCCGCAGTGGCCACGTACTTCTAGTCGCGTTGGAAATACCCACAGCCTCCCTCCTTCGCATCCCTAGCTCACTGATACCCTTTCTCGTTGAACGACAACTGCTTCGGGAGTTATTACATCTGGTGTTCAAACAATGTGTGAAATACTGTCACATACATAACCTGAAGATGTCACAGGAACTAAATGTACCACTGCACAAAGAGAGTAAGAGTGCTTTGCACATGATCCAAGAATATGTAAACGATTTTCGATGTAAGTATACATTTTATTCTGAGGAATGCCACCGTCAGTGCACTTGAGCACGAACTCTAGAAAAGATAGAGACACACTTGTGAAACCATCCCTTCGACACTTTGCGTGCTTCTGTGCGAAATACCCTTGTCTTTGAGCACGAGCTGCTTCAGGAATTACTAAATCTAGTTGAATATGTTTCTAAATACACTTTCAAAAAGATCACTGCTCAGTAGTTTACCTCAGTTTTGTGATGTATACCACCACACTTGAACATGGACTCAAAATAGATTGATGCACACTTGTGGAACCTCCCCGAGATACTTCACACGCGTTTGTGGGAAACATATCCCAAAACCACTATCACTGCAATATCTGATTTTAGGCGCCTAAACGACGTTATTTGGAAGACGAAATAAATATATCTGTAACTCTAAACAGAACGCCCACCAATTTTCGAGTTTTAGCTGCTTGTTTGAAGGTACTGCCAGAGAGACAGACATCACTTTTCTCAAATGGTGAGTGGACTTAGTTTACATTTTCTGTTGCAGACAAAACCTTTATTTTCCTCACTTCTCGAAACACACACTGGTGTCTATGCGCAAACGGGAAAACCAGAACAATTATGAAAACGGAATTGGAACCACTCTCCTACAGACGAGAAAAATGGTTGGAACTTTTGGCGAATTTTCCACGTCCTATAGCTGCTGGTCTGGAGAAGCTCTAAAGAAACAATGGCGGCTGAGGGACAGCACCCCGCCTACCTGAACCAGAGAAGGATGGTCTCCTCAGTCTTATCTCTGACCACTCGAGAAAAGAAGACATCACGAGACTTTCAGATTGCACAGAACTTTCTGTAGATACTTTGCCCCTGTTTTGTTCGAACCTGGCTGTAGAGGCTCCTATTCCCCACACGAACGATGTCTAGTGACTCTCTTACGTCATGAAACTTCGTGTGAATGGAGCATTCTGATTGGTTCTCACTGAAATTATCCGCCAATCTGCTGTTGCTGCCAGTGAGGGAGCACTGTCCGCCATTTTATGCACACCGACAAATTACGAGGCTTTCAGCTGCAAAACTATTTCCTACAGTTAGTCATATTGCACTGATAGTTAAAACCCTCAAAAGTGGTCTACAGATTATGAAATATGGAAACTACAGCCAAAGACGTGTCCTCAATGCTCTGTTACTGTCGAGGAAAGGTTGAACTTTTATCACCACATACCATAGCGATATATGTACTAAACACAATTCGCATTTTACACCATACAAAATCTTCACTTCTGCATCCTACACGTAGCTATTGGCCACCAGACTCTCATATATATACTGGGAGGACAGACAGATTCCAAAAATATGAGCACATGCACTTATATAGGCCTCACAACACTGGATACTTCCCACGAGGTCGGTCGCTCATCTACCGCGGCAGTCACGAGTCAACTTCCCGTCGCACAACCTGGCCCAGAGCGTGATCAGGGCCCCCTCCATGGACAGCTGTCACTCTCCGAACTTCTGTGCAAAGGCTTGGCTGGATTCCTTCGCACAAAGACGTTACTGTTTCAAGCCCCAACATACTTGCTTGTTTGCTGCCATGCTTTCTACGGCCATCAGCAGACTGTATGGTTACAAGGACACATGTATTTTCACGTGCTTTGAGAGATTACCATACCATTTACATGATAGTTATCGATATGAAGCCCACAGCAGTATGTTACCGATCGCTTGCTCAATATAATTCCGAAGATAAAGAGTGGAAATTGTATCCCTAGAAACCAAAACCTTTAGCGAGGTGGAACGTGCTGCAAACTGCTGAGTAATAATAGAAACTTTCCTCGTCTGCGAAGATCTTTAAGTGAAAAGTCGAAAATAGAGGAAGTTGTCAGTTCCCCCCCCCCCCTTTTTTTTTTTAAATGAATACCGATGTCATTGATGTAACAGATTCGAAATCATCCTTCTACTTTACAAAGTCAACTAAGGTGTTTCTCACATATAGAGAACCAGGAAATGTCTCTTCCTCCTGTCTTCCACCATCTGGTTGCACACAACACACACCACAGTTGATGTTCTCTCAGCCAAATAAAAACAGGAAATGTCTTGAAGCAGTCAACTAGACAGTTTGCACGGGAGGGAATAACTGTCCAGTGCAAACAAACACCCATATTGAATCTCTTCAAATTTCCATGGAGAACACATGCCATCAAGAAGGCTGCCCAACAGACACTGAATATTATATCGCTGTTCTGTCTCCTAAAGGGCGACACAGCCAGGTCAGCTACATTCCTGTACCCCAGCTGGCCTCTCCAGATTGGACAGCTCCCACTGTATGTGGGAAATGTCAAACATTCTGGTCACAGCCCACCGCCACCACACGCCTCACACCCCAGACAAAATCTTCCTAGGAAAATAGGCACATACGTTTTATCACTACAATTACATTTAAATATTATGATTGCAGCCTCAGTATGACGACATTCGCCATGAACGAAGTATCGGAAATACCTCATACGATTCTTATGACTGGACATAATTTTCCACATGAAATCGTCTTTCACTCACTCTTATGGCCAACCCAAATTTCCATCTTGAATCCGTACCTTCCCTTATGACAGCACAAAGGCATTTTCTTTTCACATGTTAGAACACTGACCACAGTGCACATGTTTTATAAGCCTGCTGATCACAGAAAATATATCACACATCCACTACTAAGTGCAATACTTCCCCAGTAACCGAATGTTGGTGACACCAATCAATATTGAGAGAAAATCGGCGATGAATGGACATGTCTCAATTTTTCTGTGAATAGTGTTTTAGGAAGAAAGACGTAAACACCTTGTAAGTGACGAGCTATTAGAAAAAACACGATCGCAACAGCTATGTTATTCTCGTCCAGCGTAAAATAAGTCTTTTCTCTACTGGCACACACAGGTATCACTAACGATATCCTTGATAAAAATTATACAAGCTGTATAAATGGTATTCCCTCTGAATGGAGTGGTCTTCCACACACATACCACGGCATTGAATATAGACAGTGATCACTGGGGTGTGGATTAACATACCGAAAGTGCAGATGCACGTTGATGGTGGTGTAAGCTCGTAATAAAATCACCGAATTTAGAAAGCGATTCTGCTGAGGAATGTCATATTAAGCCAGTATTGCAACTCCCTCCTGCAGCAACTAGATATTTCTCACACTAACAAACAGAGGAAAAAAATTACAAACTATAAAAGCTTCACTCATGTCACCCAGTAGCGAACTCAGTAAGATTTTCCCATGTACTTGTCTTCTGATAGATATCTACCGTCTGTGTGCTGGCATCAGGCATATGTGAAAGTGGCGAGATTGGACTGAACAAATGTTGGGAATTTGTACGGGTGCTGAAAATCATGCAGTTGAGTGCCCCACAAACCAAACATCATCATCATCATCAGGCATATGTGGCGATCGTATTAAATATACAGGTATTGATCCATTGGAGCAGATGACCTGCACAGACAAATGTATAGTTTCATCACCTGTTCTGTAGGAGAATCATATCTCACAGACATGAGAGGGTCCCTGCTTTGTTGTTTGATGCACTGTTTTTTCTGCTGTAACACATCCAAGCAGCATATGACTACAGCTTTGTACAGCACCATACATTTAGCTTTTCCACCACAACTTCGAGGACTGTGTCAGGTTCTAAACTGACATTAACATGTTTCAATCAATTGGTTCTCACAGAAAATTGGACATCACATGGAGAAAACTATGCTGCTACTTTGCTATACACTATGTGATCAAAAGTATCTGGACACCGCCAAAAAACATGCGTTATCCATATTAGGTGCATTGTGCTGCAACCTACTGCCAGGTACTCCATACCAGCGACATCAGTAGTCATTAAACATTGTGAGAGAGCAGAATGGGGCGCTCCACAGAACTCGTGGACTTCAAACATGGTCAGGTGATTGGGTGTCACTTGTGTCATACGTCTGTATGCGAGATTTCCACACTCCAAAACATACCTAGGTCCTCTGTTTCCGATGTGATAGTGAAATGGAAATGATGGAAATGTGAAGGGACATGTACAGCACAAAAGCATACAGGGAGACATCGCCTGTTAACTCACAAAGACCACCGACAGTTCAAAAGGGTAGTAATGTGTAATAGGTAGACATCTATCCAGACCATCACACAGGAATTCTAAACTGCATCAGTATCCACTGCAAGTACTATGACAGTTAGGCAGGAGGTGAGAAAACTTGGATTTCATTGTCGAGCTGCTGCTCATAAGCCATACATCATGCCAGTAAATGATATACAGGACATAAAATCTCGTCTGAGGCCTGCGATCATTTTTATGTTAATAATTGGCAACCAATGCTGTACAATGGCAATAAAGTCATGAGATAATCAATTGACTCTTTCATTAGAACATGTTACGCGTTTTTGGATACACTCATCTTCAGACATCTGTTACAAAAAAAGCACAATACATAAGAGAGCAGCACACTCCACACGTCTCAACGTTACAGAAATGAGATCGGGTCATTTGAGTTACATACCACAAACTTCAACTCCTTCCTAACCATCCAGGTGTACAGCCTTGACAAGTCAAAGAAAGTGTTCAATAACATATAACTGCGACACAAGCAGTCTTGAAGCAAAGCGTATACTGGCGCTAAAAAAAATCAACTAGCATCAAAGCTCCCACAGGAGGGGGCGCTGCATGGTCATGTGCTCCAGGCGTTCACATGTGATTTAATAATAATAATATTCTCAGCATGTAACATCTAACAGGGTGTAATTATGACTAGCAACTGGAACGGCACTTCCGTACACGTTAACACTAAAGGATTTTTTTTTTAATTTTTTAAAAACTTCCAAATATTTACATTGCCATACTATACCTACAGCCAGTAGTTGAACTAAGCACAACTCAAACCATATGTCAACATAAAATAAATAATGGGAGGCAGGGGGGGTGAGTTCCTTCATGAATAAACCTTTCAATCTACCAAATCTCTAAAAGACTACCACCAAATTAAATATTACCAACAGTATCCATCATAAACCAAAACCCTGTGACCAGCTCGCGTACGCGTACGTCTTACGCGCCATCTGTAAAAGTCAACGGCAACCACGTCGGCGGAAGCCATCCGCCTATCGAATTACAGCCAAGTGATATTCATGTTGTTTAAAGTCACTGGAAAGGATGCAGTGAAAGTGCTGCACTCAATATGTCAAAAAATATGGATCACGCAGCAGTGGCCAGAAGACTGGAAAAGATCAGTATTCATCCCCATTCCAAAGAAGAGAAGTTCTAAAGAATGCTCAGATTACCGAACAATCGCACTTATCTCACATGCTAGCAAAGTCATGTTGAAAATATTACAAAATAGACTTCGCCAATATCTAGATCGAGAGCTACCAGAAGAACAAGCTGGATTTAGGAAAGGAAGAGGAACTATAGATCAAATGCTAACATTCGTTGGATTATGGAAAAAGCAAGAGAATTCAAGAGAGATGTGTACCTCTGCTTTATTGACTACGCCAAAGCCTTTGACTGCGTCGATCACAACAAATTATGGAACGTACTGAAAAACATGGGTGTATCAGAACACCTCATTCATCTGATACGGAGGTTATACCTTGACCAAGAAGCCACAGTGAGACCTATATATGGAACAACGAAATGGTTAAAGATTCAGAAACGGGTCCGGCAAGGCTGCATACTGTCACCGTACTTATTCAATCCGTATGCAGAACATGTTATGAGGAATGCGAGGCTAGATGAAGGAGAAACAGGAATTAAAATAGCTGGAATAAATGTAAACAACCTCAGGTACGCGGATGATACGATCCTGTTGGCAGAAAGTGAAGAAGAATTGAGAAAACTCTTGCTGAAGGTGAAAGACGAAAGTGAAAAGGCCGGTCTTAGGCTGAATGTGAAGAAAACGAAAATTATGGCAACTACACCTACCAATTCATGGGATATAGCAGGAGAAACCATGGAGGTAGTGACCACATTCAGTTATCTCGGTTCCCAGATCTCTGCTGATGGCGACTGCAGCCATGAAATCCGGAAACGCCTGTTGCTCTGTAGACAGGCGATGTCAAACTTTGACAAGGTTATAAGGTCCAGTGATATAACACTAGCAACAAAGATCCGTATTGTGAGGGCTATGGTCTTTCCAGTTGTGACGTATGGAAGTAAGACCTGGACCATTAGAAAGGCTGAACGGCGAAGAATTGACTCCTTCGAATTGTGGTGTTGGAGGAAACTTCTTAGAGTTCCATGGACTGAAAAGAGAACCAACAGATCAATATTGGAGCAAATAAAACCAGATTTCTCCCTGGAAGGTCTAATGTGAAAACAAAAGCTGACCTACTTTAGACACACAATGCGAAGGCATGCCTCGCTGGAAAAAACATTACTGCTGGGGAAGATTGAACAACTAGAAGAAGAGGACGTCAGAGGATGAGATGGATCGATGGCATCACAGAAGCAATGTGTTCCAACCTGGAAGGTCTACGGGTGAAAGTGCAAGACAGGAAAAAGTGGCGTGATTTGGTTCATGGGGTCACGAAGAGTCGGAACCCACAAAACGAATAGAGAGAGAGATATATATATTCATGGGCTATAATTGCCTAAATAGAAGCCTTCAAACAACAAATCACACATGAAAAAAGTTTAATGGTGAGAGGAAGAACATTTTCATAAAATCCCAAAACACACATGTGGGTTATACCTCATACATTCCTTATAGAAACTAGTGGCACAACAATTTCCCGAGTCCTACCTATGCTATCCGGATACTGGAGAGCTCTAGCTTTTTAAAAACAAAACATTGAAAGTGTTAAAACTTTAAAATCTAAAATCAATAAAATAGAGCATTGTGTCACCAAGGACCACCCAAAGGGTATGGTGGTGAACAAATGCGTATATGCCAACCTATCTACCCATCTAAATTTCCCAATATGATGTTAAACTAGCCAACCACCCAGCAAAAACTTAGCCTATCATAACGGTACATGCACAGAACACAGCAAGCTCCTATAAAATAGCCGGCCGGAGTGGCCGAGCGGTTCTAGGAGCTTCAGTCTGGAACCGCACGACCGCTACGGTCGCAGGTTCGAATCCTGCCTCGGATATGGATGTGTGTGATGTCCTTAGGTTAGTTAGGTTTAAGTAGTTCTAAGTTCTAGGGGACTGATGAGCTCAGATGTTAAGTCCCATAGTGCTCAGAGCCATTTGAACCATCCTATAAAATACACTATCATAACTTCTTATGAGGCGCTGCAGACACCAAACTCAAAGTACTTTCGTCGAGCGACCGGTAGTATATGATTCTTATGTATGGAGCTATTGTATCAGCATACTCTGAAAGGAACCTAGCTGGTATACAGGCTGGACTGGAAGACTTGATTTGTTAAGTGATTTAAGTTGCTACACTATTCTGAGGATATCTATTTCTAAACTACTCATGTTGGCAGCTGTTTTAGGTTCGAATTCTTGAATATTTACTTCGTCGGGTACTGCTTGAAATTAAACTCAAGTTTTCTTTGAAACTTACAGCAGTTTTATCATCTGAATTGGAAGATCGGTAAAAGGATACATTTATTACTTTATTCCAATTGCCAAGAATGGCCTCTGTCCATACTAGCTCACAGGAACTATCTACTTCAATTTTGCGACAAGATAAAGTACTTCTAGCAGCAAAAACCACGCCACCGCCAGCTGCGTTTAGCTTATCCTTGCGGAACACCGATAGATTCTTCGGAAAAATTTCGGTTGAACTTATCAACGTTTGTAACCAGTTTGCAGTGCCTATAACGATTTGAACATCAGTGCTTCTATTAGTGCTTGGAGCTCTGGTACTTCCCAACGCAGCAGCGACATTTTACAACTGTTACATCGATGGTTCCTATATCTACGTTCTTCCCGTGTTCGACCTGCACCCTTTGAGATTGAAGCCCTATTTGTGTTTTCCCGAGACCCTCTAACCTAAAAGACTTCCCAGTCCACGCCACACAGCCCCTGCTACCCGTGTAGCCGCCTCCTGCGTGTACTGGATTCCTGATCTATTCAGGGACCCCGAAACCCAACTACCCTATGGGGCAAGTCGACGAATCTGCAGCCTACAGGCTCGCAGAACCGCCTGAGCCGTTGATTCAGACCCTCCATTCTACTCTATACCAGAGGTCCGCAATCGGTCCTATCGACTATGCTGTAAATAGTAAGCTCTTCCTTCATCTCGCAAGCAAGACTGGCAGCCTTTAGCACTTCCGTTTGCCGTTCGAAACCAGAGAGAATCTCTCCCGATACAAAGCGACACACATCATTGTTACCGACGTGAGGCACCACCTGCAGTTGGCTGCACACTGTGCTTTTCATGGCATCTGGAAGGACCCGTTCCACATCTGGAATGACTCCTCCCAGTATGCACAACGGAGTGCACATTGGCTTTCTTCCCCTTCTTGGCAGAAGCCCCATAACGTTCCAAACATTGGAGCTCCCAACTATCAATAACCCAACCGTCTGTGGTTGCTGGGATCTTGCAAGCTGAGAGGTATCCTCTGAAACAGGACAGGCGACTGCATCTAGTTGAGCGACAGGGTCAGCCTCAAAGGGCACCTTGAACCTCTCAGACTAACCAGGGAGGCCTTACGTGCGGCCCCCTGAGAAGTCTTTCGCCGCCTGCCACGTCCTGATGCGGCCTCCCACTCGATTACGGGGGAATGGTCGACGTCAGTGTGAGCAGTAACTGGGCTGGCCACTAGTGAGGACTGATCGGAGGACTTCGACGTGCTGGACGTCTGTTGAATCCCTACGGCCGGTCCACAACAGTGATGCTCATCCACTGCAGCTTCAAGCTGTGTAACCGACTCCATCACAGCCTGGAGCTGAGAGCGAGGTGTCAGCAACTCAACCCGCATCCACATAGGTCACAGTCCCTATCCATACCAAAGACCGTGGTAAACTACGCTACTCAGATAAATGGACAGTCGACACGTGCTGCGGCTTTCTGTTGTAGACCCTGATAAAAACGCAAGAACTGTGTCTAATAAATTAGATTAATTCGCAGAGATTCAAAAACCGAACTGCCGAGGCACTCAGGTGAGACTAAATAATACGCTCCTGATTAGGAACTTGTAATGTGTCACCAGATCAATTTCTTTCCGACGCAAACGAAAACGCGAGAACTGTGTTTATTAGATATTAAATTAACACGCAGAAACTCATGAAAATAAAATAATCAAAGCACACAGATGAAATTATACAATGCGCTCCTGATTAGGAAGTCGTAAAAATCACAATATCGATTACTTCGCTTTTGCTGCTTCTGTCTCAGCCGGATGCTGATGCCTGACAGCAGAATAAAGTAGCTGTAAGATAAGTGTATAGTCCTTCGCCCCAGATGCCAGTCTATACATCGAAGAAGCAATGACGGATGAAAAATAAAGATCCAAGAATGGGATTAAAATTCATGGTGAAAGGATATAAATGATAAAATTCGCTGATGACGTTGCTATGTTCAGTGAAAGCGAAGAAAAATTAGGGGATCTCTTCAACAGAGGAAAATCGAAGCATCTGAAATGTGGTGCTTAAAGAGAATATTGAAAATTAGGTGGACTGATAAGGTAAGGAACGTGGAGGTTCTCTGCACAAGAAACGTATGGAAAACACAAAAGAGGGGACTGGATGGTAGGACGTCAGTTAAGACATCACGAAATAGCTTCCATGATAATAGAGGAAGCTGCAGAGGGTGAGAATTGTAAAGGAAGATAGAGATTTGAATACATCCAACACATAACTGGTGACGTAGGTAGCAAGTGCTGCTCTGTGATAAACGTGCGCATGAGGAATTCGTGGGGGGCAGCATCATCAAACCAGTCAGAAGACCGATGACTCAAAAGAAAAATAGCAGAAGAGGTGAAAAGTTCAATATAAATTGGTTAAAGTGACACAAAAAATCACACTTCCAATTTCTACGGAAACAAAAGCAATTTTTCGACTTCAATAAATCCAAACCTAGTCCGAAACTGTCATCAGACACCGCCAGCAGTTAGCAATTTTTCGACTTCAGTAAATTCAAACCTAGTCCGAAACTGTTATCAGACACCGCCAGCAGTTTGCAACTGGCTGCACAAATTGGTACAAGAGATCTGCCCACCATGCAAATATTCGCTCGTCGGTTTCTTGCAGGCTTGAGCAAGAAAATCACGTGTTTGTCCACATCTGGTCCTTATGCAAGCAGTTATTTGGCTTCACATTATAGATTTGGATGTCCTTCTGAGGGACAGCGTCTCAGATTCTGTCCCATTAGCGCGTCAGACCGTCAAAATCTCGAACTGGATGTTTGGTCCCTGCCCATGATGCTCCAAACGTTCTCAATTGGGGACAAATCCGCCGGGCTTTCTAGCCAAGGTAGGTTTCGACAAGCACGAAGACACGCACTAGATACTCTGGCCGTGGGCGGGCGGGAATTATCTTGATGAAATGTGAGACCAGGATTGCTTGCCATGAAGGGCAACACAACGGGTCGTAAAATATCGTCGATGCACCGCTGTACTGTACAAGTGTGCCAAGGATGACCAACAAGTGGCTCCTGCTGTGAAACGAAATGGCACCCCAGACCATCACTCCTGGTTGCCGGGCCGTGTGGCCAGCGACATTCAGGTTCGAAGGGCAGGATATCTCTTCAACAAGGAACGTTTCGAGCATTATGGGCAGCATCCTCCAACCAGCAGGGAATTGTGACCAACTGTCACGCCAGCTGGACAGAATCTATCACGATATCCCTCAGGAGGACATGCAACAACTCCGTCAATTAATGCCAAGGCAAATAACTGCTTGCATAAGGGCCAGAGGACTTTAGATCAAATAACGCAGAAGAGATCGATAACATTCAATCAGAATTTCTAAAATAACTAAGGGAAGTGGCAACAAAACAACTATTCACGTTGGTGTGTAGGATGTATGAGTCTGGAAACATACCGTCTGACTTCTGGAAAAATATCATCCACACAATTCCGAAGACAGCAAGAGCTGACAGGTGCGAGAATTATCGCACAATCAGCTTAACAGTTCATGCATCCAAGTTGCTGGTAAAAATAATACGCAGAAAAATGGAAAAGGAAATTGAGGATGTTTACATGATGATGAATTTGGCTTCAGGAAAGGTAAAAGACACCACAGAGACAATAATGACGTTGCGGTTGATAATGGTAACAAGACTAAAGAAAAATCAAGACACGTTCATAGGATTTGCCCACCTAGAAAAAGCGTTCGACAGTGTAAAATGGTGCAAAATGTTCGAAATTATAGAAAAATCGGGGTAAGCTCTAGGCAGAGATGGGTAATATACAACATGCACAAGAACCTAGAAGGAATAATTTGAGTGGGCGATCAAGAACGAATAGCTCGGATTAAAAAGGATGTAAGACAGGTATGTAGTCTTTCACCCCTACTGTTCAATCTGAAGCAATGATGGGAGTAAAAGGAAGGTCCAGGAGTGGAATCAAAATTCAAGATGACATTGCCATCCTGAGTGAAAATGAAGAAGATTTACATGGTCTGCTGAATGGAATAAACAGTGTAATGAGTACCGAATATGGATGGAGAGTAAATCGAAGAAAGACGAAAGTAATGAGAAGAAGCGGAAACGGAAACAGAGAGAAATTTTAACAACAGGATTGATGGTAACAAAGAGTTGAAGTTAAGGAATTCTGCTACCTAGGCAGCAAAATAACCAGTGACTGACAGACCAAGGAGGACGTCAAGAGCAGACTAGCAATGGCAAAATGGCCATTCCTGGCCAAGAGAAGGCTGCTAATATCAAACACAGGCCTTAATTTGAGGAAGAAATTTCTGATAATATACATTTGGGGCACAGCATTGTGAAACATGGACTGTGGGAAAACCGTAACAGAAGAGAATCGCACCATTTGAGATGTGGTGCTCCGGACGAATGTTGAAAATTAAGTGGACTGATAACGTAACGAATGAGGAGGTTCTGCACAGAATCGGAGTGGAAAAGAATATGTGGAAAACACTGACAAGGAGAAGTTACAGGATGATAGGACATCTGTTAAGACATAAGGGGCAGCTCGTGGTCGTGCGGTAGCGTTCTCGCTTCCCACGCCCGGGTTCCCGGGTTTGATTCCCGGCGGGGTCAGGGATTTTCTCTGTCTCGTGATGACTGGGTGTTGTATGATGTCCTTAGGTTAGTTAGGTTTAAGTAGTTCTAAGTTCTAGGGGACTGATGACCAAAGATGTTAAGTCCCATAGTGCTCAGAGCCATTTTTGAACCAAGACATAAGGGACTGACTTCCATTGTCCTAGAGGGGTCTGTAGAGGGCAAAAAGTGTAGATGAAAACAGAGATTGGAATAGATCCAGCAGATAATTGAGGACGTAGATTGCAAGTGCTATTCTCAGTTTAAGAGATTGGCACAGGAGAGAAATTCGTGGCGGGCCGCATCAAACCAGTCAGAAGATTGATGACTCCCCACCCCCAAACAAAAAGAAAGAAAAAAAGGCCAGAGATCGACCAACGCTTTGTTGACTTGCCCTAAATGTGAAGCTCGTTCACTTTACTAAATGATCAATTTTTTCTGAAATTTAAAGTATATTATCTATACATGTACATCAAATCTACCGATTGCCGTCCCATTCGGATAATTCCTACGTAGTACCTTAGGGTGTATTAGATTTCTCAGCTGTTCTAATCATCATCTCGGAAGTTAAAAAAATATGGCGACCAAACCTTTCAACAACTGTTTTCAGGCATAATGGTGCAATATTATTTCCGTAAAGAATAAATTTAAAGATTGGTTTTGTGCTGCCTGCCGCACGCGTTTCGTAAACCAGTACGAAAGGCAATGACGAGAAGCACCTGTGATAAAAGTACGGTGTCGTGAACAGCTCTTCCGTGGCACAGCGTCAACACGGCGTCAGCCTCGTGGCGCAAGTGTCAGGGATTCCCTCAGCCAGGCAATCTGGAGCGAGATCTCCCCCAGGCTGGGGGTAATCCTGTCGGCGCGCACATACAAGGCGCGCCGCGTCGGCTGGCTGCTTGAAACTTTAACGGGCCGCATTATGCCGACCTCCCTGCCGGCCCGCCAGCAGGTGAGCGATCGAAGCCAGCCGGGCCAATCAGTCGCAGCCTCAGGCGCCAATTCCGCTGCTCCGCGCAGCTCTTTTCCAGCGAAAAGAAAGGAACACCCCTATGTCGCATCCCAAACGTCTGTCGCCTGTTATTATTCTTACACGTCTTTTGTTGATCTGACGTTCTTTTTATTCCGTATTGACGTTTTCATCTCTTCATTTCTCTCTATGTTAACATTGTCAGGTAAGAGCTGTTTCCTCCTATCCAATCTAAATGTTCTTTTGTTTCCGCAGCTTCCATATCGTCTTCTTTTTTTCTTAACTTTTGAACGTAATCCGTATGTCAGGCTGAATTTGTTGGAGAGTCTTCTACACAGTGCGGTACAGCTGCCCCTACCGATGTCATTTTATGCAACCTTACATAATAGGACAACGATCTTGTCCAGTTCGCTTGGGAGATGTAAAGTGCATTGGCAGAATGTCGAAGGATAACTAGTAAAGCATACGAATACATCTTAGTTACTCGCGTAACTTTTTTCACAGGTTGGTGACCAGCAAACAGCGCAGCATAGATTCTCGCCCGGCGACCGAAGCAGAATATCTTAAAGGGTCAGTCCTCAGATAGACCATGAAATTAAGACATTGTTACAGGTTATGTTTAAGAGTCGACTCTACATCGCATATATCAATAATTACAGTATTCCAAAATCTATGACATCTTCAAATGACAGATGAAGAAATGTGAACGAAAGAATGAAATGACTATTTCAAGTAAAGTACGTATGATGCACCCTCCTTTGTTCAACAGAGTAATCTTCTTCATCTTCTGGCTTCTTATAATTAGGCTCGGAGAATAGCCCATATGAAAGAAGAGGTATTTGGGCCAGAAATCACAGTTGATTATTATCTTTTATATATTGTATTGGTGATTATTGCATAAAGAAGTTCCAACATACTGATGGAGGATACAACAGCAACTTTGGCATTAAATATTTTCATTTTCTTCATTATATCCGCCACAGTTGTGGCAATAGTCATTTCTTTATGGAGGCTAGTTTCGGACCATCACGTACAGTTTCAAACCACACGCTAAGGCTATGATTTGAAGATGGACATGGACGTGATGGTCTAAATCTAGTCAGCACAAATAACTTACTATCATCGCAACTGTGGCAGATATCGGAAGAAAATTAAAATATTATTGTCTCTATTGAAGTTGTAAAGACATTTCGGTTACATGAAATGTATTCGCAGTTCCGAATACGAACGACCATCAGCTGTATATCAAACTTCAAAAAACCCAAGAAATTGCTAGTCGTATGTAAAGGCTGTTAGTGGCACCAAAGTCAGAGTCCAGTCCCTATCCAATGAGACAGGAGCTGAAACTGAGCACAGCAAAGCAAGATCTGAAATGCTTAACTACGTTTCCAAATGTTCCTTTACAAAGGAAAATCCACGATAATTGCTCCCAATTTAATCCTCGTACCACTGAAAAGGTGAATGAAGTAAGCATTAGTGTCAATGGTGTTGAGAAACAGCTAATATCATTAAAACTGAACAAAGCTCCAGGGCCCGATGTAATCCCTATCAGATTCTATACGGAATTTACGGGTGAGTTAGTTCCTCTTCTGACTATAATCTACCGTAGATCGCTCGAACAGAAAACCGTGCCCAGTTCTTGGTAAAAAGCATAGGTCACACCTGTCTACGAGATAGGTAGTAGATATGATCCACAAAACTACCGTCCAGTCTCCTTGACATCGATTTATTGAGGAATCTTAGAACATATTCTGAGCTCAAACGTGATGAGGTATCTTGAACAGAATGACCTCCTCAATGGCGAACTGCATGGATTCCGAAAACATCAATCATATGAAACCTAACTCTCACGTTTCTCTCATAACATACTGAAAACTTCGTCTTAAGGCACTCAGGCAGATGTAGTGTTTCTTGATTTCCGGATAGCATTTGACCCCGTACCACACCTACGCTTATTGTCAAAAGTAAGGTCATATGGGGTATCAAATAAAATCTGTGATTACTTATACAGTGAACACATAGTGCGTAGTGGGGCCATCACTCTGTTGTAGAAATAATTCAGAAGCCAAGATCGCTTAAATACTGTTTACTGGATAACCGGTTTCAACGCACTAAAGGTGCCATCATCGGATCTGAATGTAGCTTAACATTTATAAACCATTTGGATATAGCGATACATGAGGCAGAGCAGCTGATATAAAATCATTGTCACAAAAAAATAAGTAAACCTCTGGTCTCATCATCATTCTTTTCCACCATATATGTAAAACCGAAGTCACAACAGAAAACTATTTGGTGCGTGACCGCTGCTCGAGCAGCAGATTTATTCTTTATCACAATCCCTGAAGTAGAGATAAAACCCTGAAAGATCTGTACGTACTAGGGCTGCTCAATGGTAAAATGGTAACCATATGTTCGGTAGTAACCAAGTCCAAACCATTATCTAGCTATTTAGACTGAGATTATCTTCAATTTCTTTCTGTCAGTGCAGGTTACTGGCATGACGTTTCCTGTATTAGGGTCGTATCAGATTGAGCATCGTTTATTAATCATGCTCGTATACCAATACTAACAGTCTTATTGTCTGCAGAGTTTCAAGATCTAATACAAATTACTGAATATCGTAATTGTTTCCATCTCTGTCGCTAGCCATAAGAAATTATCGATTCATAAAGTTTTACACACAAATAAACCAATCGAATATGTCGGAGAGCAGAAACGAAGTAATTACTACGCAAATACAATTCTAGAGGTGGTATTATTTTAAGAAAGTTACTGAAGAATAATTCATGCTACACATCTTCTTCGAGTGATGACCGACAAAACGAATCTTAATTCCTGCTAGAAAGAAGCAACAATCGCAGATTGAATGTCTTTTATCCGTAGGCCGTTGCTTGCCAACTTCCGAACTTCAGATGGAACTCTGCAGGTGACATTCAATTAAGAGGCCTCTGCAGAGAAAAATAACTTGGTCCACTAGCTCGGAACTGCAAACCAACAAACTGAATGAATCCTGTAATACTTCGTGTTTTATTTTGGTAAGTATACTGAACATATACATCGCTTCTGACACTAAGATTACAGTAAATAAATAATAATAATTCGAAAGAATTTTTTCCGTTGCTTGTCCTAGATTTTCTCCCACATTACGATAACGATTAAAGCGTTTAATCTTTGACGACTATAAGGAAATTATTCTTGCATAGCATTCAGATGGCTCGTCATGCTTTTTTGCACGTCAATATTGTGATATTAAAATTGCCTTTTTCTGTGCAACGTCATATGACTTAAATACGCAGGAAAGAATCTTCTTCTTTCAGTAAATGTGTTCTCAGACGGGAATCAACTTCACGTCTTCCATATCTCTCCGTCCTGACTGTCATCCTTTATTTGCTTGTTAATTCTTCCTCTGTTCACATCTGTTAGTGCGACAAACCGTCTTCTTCGTCTCCGTCTTTTTCCTTCTACTTTTCCCTCCAAGATTCTGTGTAGCAGGCAGTTGCTACGTAATGTGTGTCCCATACAAGATGTTTTCCTCTTCCGTATCATCCTCGTGAAGTTCCTCTCCTACCCTGCTCAGCAACTTCTCATCTCTTATTCGGTCGACTGAATTCACCTTCACCATTCTTCTCTATAATCACATTTTAAAAATTTCTAAGTATTTTTGCACTTTCTGTCTAACTGGCCACGTTTAGGAACCATTAGAGACTCGCCACCACACAAAATATTTGGCGAACCTTTTCCTAAGTGTTATCTTTCACTTTTCCGATAGCTCTCTTCCCCTTGGAGATTGTATGTCCCACTTCCACTGTCCAACTTTCTCTGAAGGTTATGAGGTTTCTCAAATACTGGAGTGACTTAATCTGTTCTAATACCATTCCATCTAGTGATTTACAGGGTGAACATTAATAAAACCGAAAAAACTGCAAGGGTGGGTTCCTGACTGGAAAGGAAGGAAAAAGGGTCCTGTGAACAAGTGTCCGTAAATGGACTGTGTGTATGCAACGACAACAAATTGTCCTGGAACACAGTAGAGAGCTGCGTCGCATCCACATCAAAACATGTTGAAAGTGGCCTCCATGGCATGCAATGCACCGTTCACACGTCACAGTATGGATTGCCGCACTGGTGTAAAAACCATCGACAATGTCCTTCCTGTTGAGGGAAATCAGCTACTGATAATCCTTGCACTCGGTGCAGGCGATAGGATTACTAGCGGTTGTCATGAAGGACACATGTAATAGCACTTTGGCTTACACCATGTTGGAGTTCGTACTACGATTCGTCTTAATATCCTATAGAACCTGGTCTTCCAAATCTCGTGTATGCACAGTCCACCGCCTCGCTGCACGTTCGTCTGTTTGAAAGGATCCATGGTCACACAAACGCCCAAAAAGGACTTGAAATATTGAGTGATGTGGATGGTATCTGTGAGGGTACACGTTTTGTTGTAGCCATACTACCTCTCGACCATTTCTGTCTGCTTGGCCGTACACAAACACCATCTCGGCTTGTTTCCCACAAGAATACAGGACCATTCTGCTGCCTACAATACGCTGGGTCAACCACACAGCCTCCAACACACAAGTAATTCCTTGGCCCCATCTACCGCTGGAACGATGCATTTCTGGACACATGTTCATAGGACCTTTTTTCCTCCATTTCTAGTCAGGAATTAGTTCCTATAGTTTGTCGGTTTTATTAGTGTTCACCCTGTATTAATTGCATCGTTTTCTTTTCCGATTCTCATCACTTTGGTCTTGCCAATGTTCAATTTCAGTTCTAACTCTTTAACCACTCATACAGTATTCTCCGTCATTATTTGGAGCTCTTCCTCCGTTTCTGCCAGCACAGTCATATCATCCGCGTACTTGATGGCATTTGCTATTTCACCTCCCACTACTAGCCCTTTTGATTTGTCCATGTCTATTCATTAGTTTTTCAGATCATGTATCGAAAACTGCTAATTACAAACAGGCAACCCTGTCCCACAACTCTTCCGGCAGCCATCTCTTAAGATTCATCTTCTTCTTCTCCAACTACCACTTTGAGTCTAACTTCTATCCTTCCAGTCCATACCAGTGACTTTCACAACCTTCGAGCGCACACAACAGTCAATTCTGTCAAATGTTTGTTCCCAGTCGAACAAACAAACATACATTTCTCTATTCACTTCCAAACATTTTTCTGCCCTCATCCTCAGACGCCCAATTACACATCTGATCCCTATTCCTTTCCTAAATCCGAAGTGATCTTCTCCTCTATCCTTCTCTATTGTCTTTTCTATTTTTGTCAGCACTATTATGGTCGCAGCCTAGGTAACAACGCATATAAAACTCTTTGTCCTATAATCTTTACTTTGATTGGCATTGTATTTCTTTGGTAAGGGAACCATTATTATCTTGAGGCCAAATACCTGCGTCATATACCCCACTGATGAAATTTGTAGTATTAATTATAGTATCATTCCCTAAAGCCTTCAGTGCCTCAAATAGCATTTTCTCACAGCTAATTGCTTCTTTCCTTAAGGTCCTGGTCTCTTTCTCCACCTGCCATTTTTCTTTTATTGGTTCGCAGCGATTTTTGTCACTTTCTTGCACGTTCTGTAAGACTAATCCTTCATAATCAGCAGAAGAATCACATACAACTTAGAGTATGCCGTCCATAAATCTTTTTTTCGGTTAAGTGGGACTTGTTGTCCCGCCGAAAACTGGTCAGTGTCGTTACGGAATGTTAGTCATGTGCGGGGAACTTGTTTCACCGCCGCTGCGAGTCCCAAACCAGTATAAGACGTTTAACGTGATATTACATGCCTAATCTAGCTGATGTCTAAGAATCGTTATTTTCAATATTATACGCAGTTGTCGGACAGAATAATGAGCGTGAACGAAGTACGTAAAATAAACTGAATAAAAATGCCTGAATAATGTACAATATAAAAATTATATCCACAAGGAACCATTCACACTGGAGCGGAGTGTGCGCTGGTGTTAAAATTCCTGGCAGATTAAAACCACGTGCAGGACCTCGACTCGAACCAGGAACCCTTTGCCTAAGATGCGTACGATAACTTCCGCGAAATTTGGACAGCAGGACAGAGGTATAGGCTGAAGTGAAGCTGTATGGGTGGGTCGTGGTCGTGTCAAATTGCCCACAGCAGTCAAGATTTCTGGTTCGAGCTCAGTCCGACACGCAGTTTTAATATGGCATAAAGGTTCATAAGGGAAACGGCTGATTCAATAAATTCTGCAGGATTCAATCACTGGTTCTAAACGAATTTTGGACTATGAGACTTTCTGTCTTTGTTTGGTGGCTGCTTGACAATTTACCTCAAGATGGCAGCAATTCTCACGGCCGAAGATTCGAGCAGAAGCAGCGCTTTGACCCGGCAGAATGATCGATAAGAATTTAAGAAATTATCAGTCGTCACAAAAATCTCCCACTGATAATGTGGCGTACGTCAAAACGATAATGCCTGAAACTGAATAAACGACAAGGTATGGAAACAACCGAATGAAGCAACCTGTTGTTTCTCAAAACATTCGTTTCGCAATCACTTGTAGGACTTATTCGGTTTGCCCAAGACTATCATCACAGCTGTGTCTCTCTTTGCTGGCATTTATTCAGTTGTACGGAGCCCGCCGGATGCCCTTCCTATCGACATAGTCGTCACTTAACGCAAAGGACGGAAGCGGCTTGCGCTGTCTGTGTAAAGTTTGTTCTGCATGTTATCTTAGGTCAACTGTTTGAGTACTATATTTTCTGAGGCGGTGACTGCGAACCAGTCTTGCCTTTGCCTGAAAGAGCGCGGAAAACCGCCTAAAAGCGGTACACTGACTGGCCAGTGATGCATATCAATTGTCATTAATCGTTTCGTACAGGTTTGGCTCACTTCCCACTTTCGTATGCTTAACGATGCTAGTTAAGCTATTTGAGCAGGACTGTAAACATATTATATCTATTCTTGAGTTTCTCCCGGCGTATTTGATAATCAAAATATCCACGGGTATGCTGCCGGTCTATAGTGTCCAACGGGCACAATATTTCGGCGATCAAACATGTCGCCATCATCAGGTGAACTGACGGACTGAGCTCCTGTGAACGTGCCGGCACGGAGATCCGTACGCTATGGCTGCTCAGAGGGAACTGGGTTCGGTCGCGGCGGCGGCCGATTTAAATACCCTCCGCCCGCGGCGCGCTCCCTCCGCCGTCCGCGCCCAGCGCCACGGTCGCGCGGTGGAACAGATTGCGACGGCGTCTGAGATGACGTCGGTGTGATGGCTCTGTCCGCCGTGGTCGTCACAACTATACGTCTGCTCGATTTACTCTTGATTAACCCGATCGCTGGTTCCCAAGCCTTGCTAAGATTATAGCCACAGTCCCGGTTTATGAGGTCGTCATTGGTGCGAATTTCGATGGCCTCTCTAACAACGCTGTCCCAGTATCTCGACGTCTGTACCAGAATCCTCGTGCGGTCATACTCCATGGCGTGATTTTCCGACAAACAATGTTCAGCGACCGCCGACTTGCTCGGATACATCAGTCGAGTGTGCCTCTGGTGTTCACGGCATCGATCCTCGACGGTACGCATCGTCTGACCAATATACGACTTGCCACATTGACACGGAATCTGGTACACGCCGGCCTTCCTCAAACCGAGGTCATCTTTGGCGCTCCCCACTAGTGCACGAGTTTTATTTGGAGGACAAAACACAGTTCCGACCCGGTGTTTCTTCAGAATGCGGGCGATTTTCCCCGAGAGTGCGCCTGTGTATGGAATAAATGCAGTGCCTACCTCCTCCCTCGTGACTTCATCCATCTCAACAGGTTGTGCTGCAGTGGTTGGGCGGAGAGCACGTTGAATCTGCCACTCTGAGTACCCATTTTTTCGAAATACAGTTCTCAGATGTTCCAATTCCTGGGGTAGACTCTCTGCGTCGGAGATAGTGCGCGCCCTATGTACTAGAGTTTTAAGTACCCCATTCCTCTGTGAAGGGTGGTGGCAGCTGTCTGCATGCAAATACAGATCAGTGTGCGTAGCCTTCCGATACACCCCATGACCTAGGGTGCCGTCAGCCCTTCTCTTGACCAAGACGTCAAGGAAAGGTAATTTACCCTCCGTTTCAGTCTCCATAGTGAATTTGATGTTGGGGTGTATGGAGTTTAGATGTGTAAGGAAGTCAAGGAGTTTATCCATACCACAACCTGTTGAGATGGATGAAGTCACGAGGGAGGAGGTAGGCACTGCATTTATTCCATACACAGGCGCACTCTCGGGGAAAATCGCCCGCATTCTGAAGAAACACCGGGTCGGAACTGTGTTTTGTCCTCCAAATAAAACTCGTGCACTAGTGGGGAGCGCCAAAGATGACCTCGGTTTGAGGAAGGCCGGCGTGTACCAGATTCCGTGTCAATGTGGCAAGTCGTATATTGGTCAGACGATGCGTACCGTCGAGGATCGATGCCGTGAACACCAGAGGCACACTCGACTGATGTATCCGAGCAAGTCGGCGGTCGCTGAACATTGTTTGTCGGAAAATCACGCCATGGAGTATGACCGCACGAGGATTCTGGTACAGACGTCGAGATACTGGGACAGCGTTGTTAGAGAGGCCATCGAAATTCGCACCAATGACGACCTCATAAACCGGGACTGTGGCTATAATCTTAGCAAGGCTTGGGAACCAGCGATCGGGTTAATCAAGAGTAAATCGAGCAGACGTATAGTTGTGACGACCACGGCGGACAGAGCCATCACACCGACGTCATCTCAGACGCCGTCGCAATCTGTTCCACCGCGCGACCGTGGCGCTGGGCGCGGACGGCGGAGGGAGCACGCCGCGGGCGGAGGGTATTTAAATCGGCCGCCGCCGCGACCGAACCCAGTTCCCTCTGAGCAGCCATAGCGTACGGATCTCCGTGCCGGCACGTTCACAGGAGCTCAGTCCGTCAGTTCACCTGATGATGGCGACATGTTTGATCGCCGAAATATTGTGCCCGTTGGACACTATAGACCGGCAGCATACCCGTGGATATTTTGAATATTATATCTACATCGGTAAAATTAACTGAACGTAATACGTACTGAACACTATACAGAATGATTGACATTGATTTAGTTGGCGGTTGAGCTCCGTGGCTGTGGATTGATTTACTTGAAGAAATGCAGCAGCCTGCCACATTTTGATAGCTTTATTTATGCAAAGATGTGTTTCGGGCATTTACCCATGTGCAATTAGCGTTATACGTCGACATCCTAGTCATTATGAAGTCTTTATAAGCTGCATTTTGGACGCTGCAGCGTTTAAAATGCAGTCTTTAAAACGTTATGAAGACAATGTATTACTCCTATCAAAGATTTGCGAAAGCTCAAAACAGATTTTTACACAAATAAAGCTATACAAAAACTGACTGGTTGCCATACTTTTCCAAGTAACATAATGATTACTTATTAATCAGTTTGTACGTATTTAGATATATCTTGCTGCCGTTGACCGAGGCACTATACATCAAGTGTTGCCAGCTACAGTAGTACTTCAAGTTCTCCATTCTTTCTGTCCTTTATTGCCAGGGTTAAGACAGAAACCATAATTAAATAAAAAAAAAAACTTTGAGGAGAGAGGACTACGGAAGCCAGTTTTATTCATGCGTGGATCATTATTAAAAAAGGTTATTGGACCTACCGTATTACAGTTTAAGAATACACAAAAAGTTCGTGTTATGATACTTATAGGTCTCGTTTGACAAGGATAGGAAAGCCATTTGCTTGAGGTAATTTACGGAACCATGGAAAAAGTAACACGTCTTATCAGGTGGAGATTTCACCCTCGGGTAGTCTGTTTCAAACAGCGCAAACTCATCCGGCTTATCCCTAGCTTCCAATAACGTTTTGCGAAGAATTTAGTTAATAATGTAAAATTATAGTGTTAATTGTTCATTCCTTTATCAAATCCGATCCTCTCGCACGCACTACACACACTATACACACAGTATTTCATGAATTAACTCTACACACTTCAATAGCCGACATCAGGAACATGGCAAAATTAGAAAACGTTATTCCATTAGGCAGCAGACCACAAAATGTTCCAGACCCTCATACAATTGACTGGCAGCTCACTTTCAGTATCTTTGCTGCTATACAGGCAGTAGTAATAGAACTAGTAGTAATAGTAGTCTTATTTAATGGTAAATCACGTTTACAATAATACTGGACTCGTCATGGTATAAATATTTAAGAATAACAAAATAACATAATTCATATGTAGAGGAATTTACAAACTTACAAGTCAAGTATGACAAGGATGGAGCAGGCAGTTGGCCATGGTCTTAAAGTAGGAACCATGCCGGCACTTGCCTGCCGTAATATAGGAAAAACACAGAAAACCTAAATCAGGATGGCTGGATGAAGACTGGACCCTCCACACTCCCGAATACAAGGTCGGTCAGCTTAAAACAGTGCAACTTCATTCAGCTTATCTGTAGTGTACAATACTGTTTTACAAGAAATTATTTAATAATACGAAACGTTAGTGCTGCACTGTTTCTTCATTTTTCACTCCCAGTCATCTACACATCACACACACTATACGCACATTGTTTCATAATGTAGTATTACACGCACTGTCGGCTCACAGCAATACCTTAGAGACTATGTTTGGCTTTCATTTAGTGTACAATTTCTTCCCATTAGCTAGACAGAAAAATTGAGTCAGCACCCCCTATAATACACTACTGGCCATTAAAATTGCTACACCAAGAAGAAATGCAGATGATAAACGGGTATTCATTGGACAAATATATTATACTAGAACTGACATGTGATTACATTTTCACTCAATTTGGGTGCATAGATCCTGAGAAACCAGTACCCAGAACAACCACCTCTGGCCGTAATAACGGCCTTGAAACGCCTGGGCATTGAGTCAAACAGAGCTTGGACGGCGTGTACAGGTGCAGCTGCCCATGTAGCTTCAACACTATACCACAGTTCATCAGGAGTAGTGACTGGTGTATTGTAACGAGCCAGTTGCTCTGCCACCATTGACCAGACGTTTTCAATTGGTGAGAGATCTGGAGACTGTGCTGGCCAGGGCAGCAGTCGAACATTTTCTGTATCCAGAAAGGCCCTTACAGGACCTGCAACATGCGATCGTGCATTATCCTGCTGAAATGTAGGGCTTCGCAGGGATCGAATGAAGGGTAGAACCACGGGTCGTAACACATCTGAAATGTAACGTCCATTGTTCAAAGTGCCGTCAATGCGATCTAGAGGTGACCGAGACGTGTAACTAATGGCTCCCCATACCATCACGCGATGTCGCCAAACACGGATGCGACCATCATGATGCTGTAAACAGAACCTGGATTCATCCGAAAAAATGACGTTTTGCCATTCGTGCACCCAGGTTCGTCAGTGAGTACACCATCGCAAGCGCTCCTGTCTGTGATGCAGCGTCAAGGGTAACCGCGGCCGTGGTCTCCGAGCTGACAGTCCATGCTGCTGCAAACGTCGTCTAACTGTTCGTGCAGATGGTTGTTGTCTTGCAAACGTCCCCATCTGTTGACGCAGGTATCGAGACGTGGCTGCACGATCCGTTACAGCCATGCGGATAAGATGCCTGTCATCTCGACTGCTAGCGATACGAGGCGGTTGGGATCCCGCACGGCGTTCCGTATTACCCTCCTGAACCCACCGATTCCATATTCTGCTAACAGTCATTGGATCTCGACCAACGCGAGCAGCAATGTCGCGATACGATAAACCGCAATTGCGATAGGCTACAATCCGACTTTTATCAAAGTTGGAAACGTGATGGCACGCATTTCTCCTCCTTACACGAGGCATCACAACAACGTTTCACCAGGCAACGCCGGTCAACTACTGTTTGTGTATGAGAAATCGGTTGGAAACTTTCCTCATGTGAGCACGTCGTAGGTGTCGCCACCGGCCCAAAAGCTAATCATTTGCATATCACAGCATCTTCTTCCTGTCGGTTAAATTTCGCGTCTGTAGCACGTCATCTCCGTGGTGTGGCAATTTTGATGGCCAATAGTGTATTTTGTTCCTAACCGCTCTCTCGAAAAAAGATACATTAATGTGTACACAGTATTTATCTCTAAGAAAGTAGAATGTGATGCCGTTTGCATAACACCACCGTGAATACAGGCATGGAGGCACGTTAGTGATGACACACAATGAGGGCCGAAGCAATTACGGAAGTGCGCTGTGACATCCGCTGCAGCTATATGGACTTTCTTTTAAGAAGAAGCTGAAACCGCCTCGGTTTTTCCGAAATTTCTTCTCATACAGTGCCTTGTAACTGAACTAACAAAATATATACTATTACGTTTTCTGAGTAAGTAAAATAGTTTCGACAATTTATTGTAAATACGAATCTGTAGGCCTGCAGACAAACACTAATTCTTAATTTATTCTTTCTCTCTCGCCTCGCAGTAAAAACTCAATCGTATGCAACATGAAAAAGACGTTTTCCCTTTGAAATCAAGCAACAGAGGTCCTGCAGAATATAATAATTTATTTTCTCTTGCTCTATAAAATGTGCTTTTATTTCCTTGATTTTCCAGGTCAGTTGGATACCTAAACATGAAAAAGATATGTATCTTTCATACGCTTGACTGACAATAATGCCAGGGAATGGTATCAGTTTCATACTAAGAGGTTTACCTTAAGATCATTCTCCGTCTTACGTTGCTTAAACTGTAAAACACTGAATTCGCTAAAACAATTTCCTGAGATAAGTTAAAAATTATTTCTTAAGAAGCTATATTTGTATAAGTGGCAAAAATATTTCTGTAGCTCTTAGAAATTAAGATCCTGGAAACTCAAAAAGCTGATGTGAATGCTCATTGACATTTTTGAGCCACATAGTTAATTAAGATTTACTGTTTGGCAAAGAAAAATTATATGACAACTTACATGCATACGTGAAAGAACAGGTACTGGACATAAACTTTTGTATATCACTGTTGGGTAGTAGATCTATACCTAATACAGCTGATGTCAAGGAATTCGCATTCAGCGAATTAATTTCGACGGTATGAGCCAGTACACCATTACAAAAAGTCAGACAGATGCACAAGGACGCTTTGATTCAGGGCGACTCTCGACCATGGCCGGCTGCGTGGGTACACGCATTCTTCACCTGCTGTAATCAATGTTAATTTTAGCAGAGCGTATGACCACGTAACCACACAACAAGAAACCGATCAGACACTACCGAGAGTAATACTAGACCTCTGGAAAATGGGGACCTTGTCTTATTCATTAGAAAATATAATGAATATGAGTTTAGATTACAATTTTACCATGCACACATCTGTTGATTGAGGATCATCACTATTCAGTCATTGTAGCTAAACAGTAAGCTGAAAGCACCATTGCTCACCAAATTGGTTCAAATGGCTCTGAGCACTATGGGACTCAACATCTTAGGTCATAAGTCCCCTAGAACTTAGAACTACTTAAACCTAACTAACCTAAGAACATCACACACACCCATGCCCGAGGCGGGATTCGAACCTGCGACCGTAGCAGTCCCGCGGTTCCGGACTGCAGCGCCAGAACCGCGAGACCACCGCGGCCGGCCGTTGCTCACCATTTGGATGATCATTTCTGAAGGAAGATGTTATACTTCCCTCGATTTCAGTTACGTCACAGGAAACTCTTTCATGTTGCTGTTATTGTACGGGAGTGAACTCCGTTAAACGAACAGCTTCATTTGTGGATTTCGTAATTAAGTCGTGAACCGCTATCATTGAGGTTTTGATCATTTCTGCAACCATTCATGAAGTAATATGGTGTTCACAGATTAAAACTGATATTCGCTTCTGTAGAAGACTTGGCAGTATGCAAGTATCTTGCATCGGCTTTTAGTATCACCGAGTCACTAAGTCGAAAGATTCCAGGAAAATCAATATTCACTGCCAGATTCTAAATTAGATTTCAAGGTTGGCATTATTGTGTCATGGTTTCTTTACGTACAAGTAAAACAACTCACAACTTCTTATTGCACTGTAATTGACATTATCAGACTGTTGAAGACATAGGTAGTCTTTTCTTGATGATTCTAGAACATGGTAAGACAAATACCCTACAGACGAAGGCAAGAAATACGAATGTGTGCCGGCCAGTGTGGCCGAGCGGTTCTAGGCGCCTCAGTCTGGAACCGCGTGACCGCTACGGTTGCAGGTTCGAATCCTGCCTCGGGCATGGATGTGTGTGATGTCCTTAGGTTAGTTAGGTTTAAGTAGTTCTAATTTCTAGGGGACTGATGACCTTAGAAGTTAAGTCCCGTAGTGCTCAGAGCCATTTGAACCATTTTTACGAATGCGTGTTGAAGAGTTTGCCTCCCGTTTTTTTATGTGAAAACTCTTAAAGTTTTGAAAATAAAACAAACTTTTAAGATAAAACAAACGTTATTAACGCCCTGGCGAAAAAGGGATTTCTCCCAACTAGAGACCACTTTGTTGACACCGTCACTGTTTGTTGACAGAATCACAATCTAACCTTCGCTTGCAGGGCTGAATCACTACCAAAGCGAAGTCCTCGAAAGTGTTCTTTAAGTTTTGGAAACAGTCGAAAATTGGATGGGGCCAAGTCCGGACTGTACGGATGATGATCGATGACAGTGAACACACGACGACGGATTATTGTAGATGCAGCGTCCATATGTGGTCTGGCACTGTCGTGCTTAAGGAGAGGGTACTCTATGTGTGGATGAACTCTTCGAATTCTAAACTCGATTACAGAATGCTGGTTCTTAATCACCCACATAGTTACGTTACACACTGCCATGTTGCACTCTACAATTCGGAGCCCTCTACCGGCAGAGGGCTGCAAGTATGTAGAATTGACGAATAAAGTTGTAGAATGTCAACAACGTTTATTTTATCTAAGAAGCTGTAAGAGTTTTCACGTATGTTCTAAGGCATCATTTTTCATCACGCACTCGTACAATTGGATTATTGACATAGTAAATAGAGAAGATCCAAAGAAGAGCAGCACGTTTCGTTACAGGTTCATTTTGTAAGCGAGAAAGCGTCACGGAGATGCTCAGCCACGTTCGAGAGACAGACGCTGCAGAGGAGGCGTACTACACCGCGTCAGTGTCTACTGTTAAGTTTACGAGAAGTAGCATTCCTAGAAGACTCAACCTACATACGGCCTCTTACTTCATGTATCTTGCAAAAAGACGATCAAGGTAAAATCAGAGAGATTCCAGCCCACATGGAGGTTTACCACCAATCGCTCTTCCCGCGAATCATACGCGACTGGAAAAGGAAAAGGGAGAAGTGACACTGGTGCACTACGTACCCTCCACCATACACCCGTAGGGTGTCTTGCGGAGTATAGATGTAGATGTAGACACAAGCCTCGACTGTTCATGGTCCATTTCAACGTGTATGTGGCAACATCACAATAGACGAGCAACGGGAATTACGTGTCCCCCGACAATTACAACTGCTATGACCTATGGGTACTTTCTGTACAAGTTTCAAGGCTACAGACAAGCGTTGCTTCCATGGCTTTCGATGTCAGTCCTACAAGAAAGAGTTGAATCACACTAAACCTAGAGTTCTGCAGTCACGTGTTCAACACCGTAGGAAATTACTGCGGTCCTGCTTCACCTGTGAAACAGAATCCAACAATCCTTGCAGAAACATATCATACTCTTATTTGACCGAACGCTGTGAGGTGTGAGTGGTTTAATTCCATCTCTTGGTGGCTTCAGAGTACAGTTAATTGGTATTTATTTCGTTTTATTGCTTGATGTTAGATTTAATAGAAACGCAACGAGAGGGAACAGTTGGTAAGTCAGTGCGGCGAATAAATTCCACTTTTCTCCAAGTCAGTTCTCACTAACTAAATTATCTGGTATCTGTCGCATAATATGGCCAACGGCCTTGCCGCAGTGATAACAACGTTTCCCGTCAGATCACCGCAGATAAGCGCTGTCGGGCTGGGCTAGCACTTGGATGGGTCACAATCCGGCCTGACGAGTGCTGTTGGCAAGCGGGTTGCACTGAGCCCTTGTTAGGCAAATTGAGGAGCTACTTGATTGAGACGTAGCGGCTCCGGTCTTGTAAACAGACATACGGCCGGGAGAGCGGTGTGCTGACCACATGCCCCTCCGTATCTGCATCCAGTGAAGACTGTGGGCTGAGGATGAAACGGCTGCCGGTCGGTACCGTTGGGCCTTCATGGAGTGTTCGGACAGAATTTAGTTTTTCTTTCGTATAATGTGAAGGCAGAGAGTGTGTTACTGTGAACAGTTCAGTGATAGGGTTGCTCTTACCAGACTCGACAGCGAGCCGACATCGACAACAATAGTGCAGGTATACATGCCGACGGCACAAGCTGAAGACGAATAGTGAAAGTATATGAGGACACTGGAAGGTTAATACAGTGCATAATGAGAGATGAATATCTAATAGTCATGGGTTACTAGATTGCAGCTGTAGGGGAAGCATAGAAGAAAAAGTTACAAGAGAATGTAGGCGTGGGACAAGGAATGAGAGAGGAGAAAGACTAATTGAGTTTTGTAATAAATTTCAGCTGGTAAAAGTGAATACTCTGTTCAATAATCTCAAGAGGAGGAGGTATACTTGGAAAAGACAGGGTGATGCGGGAAAGTTTCAGTTAGATTACATCATGGTCAGAGTGAGATTCCGAAATCAGATACTGGGTTGTAAGGCGTACCCAGGAACAGATGTAGACTCAGTTCACAAGGTAGCAGTAATGAAGAGTAAGTTAAAGTTGTCAGTAAGAGTCAGTAGGCAAAGAAGTATGATACGGAAGTACTAAGGAATAACGAGATACGGTTGAAGCAATAAGGAATAACTCAGCAGCCAGTACAGTTGAAGAGGAATGGACACCCCTAAAAAGGGCAATCACAGAATTAGGAAAGAAAAACATAAGTACAATGAAGTTAACTGCGAAGAAACGATGGGTAACAGAAGAAATACTTAAAGTGATCGATGAAAGAAAGAAGAACAAAAATATTTAGAGAAATTCAGGAATCCAAAACTACAAGTCGCTGAGGAATGAAATAAATAAGAAGTGCTGGGAAGTCGAGTCCAAATGGCTGCACGAGAAATGCGAAGAAATCAAAAAATAAATGACTGTCGGAAGGACATACGCAGGCAAGTCAAAACAACCTTCGGTGAAATTAAAAGCAAGGATGGTAACATTAAGAGTGTAACGGAAAGTACACTGTTAAATGCACAGGAAAGAGAGAATAGGTGGAAAGAGTGCATTGAAGGCCTCTATGACGGGAAAGATTTGTCTGTCATGATAGCTGAAGAAACAGGAATCGATTTAGAGGAGATAGGGAATCCAGTATTAGAATCAGAATTTAAGAGAGCTTTAGAGGACTTAATAACAAATAAGACAGAAAGGATAGATAACATTCCATCAGAATTTCTGAAATCATTGGGGGAAGTGGCAACAAAACAACTATTCACGTTGGTGTGTAGAATGTATGAGTTTGGCAACATACCCTCTGACTTTCAGAAAAATATCATCCAAACAGTTCCGAAGACTGCAAGAACTGATAGGTGACAGAGTTATCGCACAGTCAGCTTAATGGTTCATCCATCCAAGTTGCTGACTACAATAATATACAGAAGAATGAAAAAGAAAATTGAGGATGTGTTTGATGATGATCAGTTTGGCTTTAGGTAAGGTAAGAGCACCAGAGAGGCAATACTGACGTTGCAGTTGATAATGGAAGCAAGACAGAAAAATCAAGACACATTCATAGGATCTGTCGACCTGGAAAAAACGTTCGACAATGTAAAATGGTGCAAGACGTTCGAAATTCAGAAAAAAATAGGGGTAAGCTGTGGGAGGCACGGGTATTATACAATATGTACAAGAGCCAAGAGGGAATAACAAGAGTGGATGACCAAGAACGAAATGCTAGGATTAAAAAGGATTCAATCTGTACACTGAAGAAGAAATTATGGAAATAAAAGAAATGTTCAGGAGAGGGATTACAACTCAAGGTGTCAATGATACGATTCGCTGATGACATTGCCATCCTGAGTGAAAGTGAAGAAGAATTACATGAACTGCTGAATGGAATGAACAGTCTAATGAGTACAGGGTATGGATTGAGAGTAAATCGAAGAAAGCCGAAAGTAATGAGAAGTAGCAGATATGAGAACAGCGAGAAACTTGATGTTCGGATTGATGATCACGAAGTATATGATGCTAAGGAATTCTGCTACCTAGGCAGCAAAATTATCAATGACGGACAGAGCAAGGAGGACATCAAAAGCAGACTAGCACTGGCGTAAAGGGCATTCCTGGCGAAGATAAGTCTACTAGTATCAAACCTAGGCCTTAATTTGGGAAATAAATTTCTGAGAATGTACGTCTAGAGCACAGTAGTGAAATATGAACTGCGGTAAAACCGGAACAGAAGAGAATCGAAGCATTGAGGTGTGGTACTACAGACAAATGTTGAAAATGAAGTGGATTGTTAGGGTAAGGAATGAGGAGGTTCCTCGCAAAATCGGAGAGGAAAGGAATATGTGGAAAACACTGACAAAGAGAAGAGACAGGATGTTAGGACACCTGTTAAGACATCAGGGGAATGACTTCTATTGCACTAGAAGGGGCTGTAGAGGGCAAAAACTATAGAGGAAGACAAGGACTGGAATAGTTGAGGATGTAGGTCCCAAGTGCGACTCTGAGATGAAGAGGTTCGCACAGAAGAGAAATTCGTGGCGAGCTGCATCAAGTAAGTGAGACTGAAGACTCAAAAAAAAAAAGAAATAAATAAATAAATAAATAAAAAGTATGAATAGTTTACCTCATTTAGTCTGTATCAAATTACTGTGCGTAATTTCTTGCAATCAAATAGACGTTCGTTATTCTGCGCACTGCCGTAATACCAGATTCATTCTGACATAAATCGTTCAATAACGGAAGTTTCTAGATTCTAATGAAGTCAACCCATTCAGTAAGCTACGTTATTTTTTACGCGATTACTGATTCTCGAAAGTACGTAAAAATTAAATGGGACTGTTTAGGGTTCCTCTGAGTCTTAGATTTTCTCGCCAAGCCAAGTCACTCCTTATGAGGTACTACTCGTGCAAGATAGGTCACTTTCGACTGCTGCCGATAACAAACAATGGGGACTGTGGCGTATTCGTCCACAAAAAACTTTCAGAAACAACAACTACGAAAAAACTAGCAAAAATTACTCTCGTAATGATGATAATAACATTCGTTTCTCTTCAAATGTACGTACGCCATCTTATCAACAACAAAACGGCTCGAATTGTAAAATATTTTTGTCACATTATAACTATTGCAATTTTGTTCTTTATGAAGAATCTCATCTGTCCGTAAATATTTAACTGCACCACACATTCAAAATGAAGAAGAAATTTAAAGGTCGTAATCCGCTGATGTAGCTACTACATGGTAAAGCTGGGAAAATATTCGTGTATTTCAGTGGTGCTGCAACTTGCACTTAGCAACAGGGAGTTCTCCTTTATAAATAGAGCGTTTAGGCGCTGTTAGAACAACCTAGTCGTAGGGTAACTGTAAATTAACTCCCAAACGAGATTTTATTTGAAAGAAATTCTCGTATACATGCATTGTGGAGGGAGTGTAGAGCAAAACAATGGAACAGTGAAAATGCTTCCAGGCAGCGGGTTGCGACGCCAACTGTTGCATGTATGAGATGAGATGAAGAACGGAAAGCAAATATTGCCGCTGGCTCTCGCGTTGTAACGTGCACCGAAAATTACACTTGCATATCTCTGTGAGCATGTGGTTAAATTAAAGTATCACAGTAATTTCAGGAAGACTGAAACGCACTTCCTTCTGCTGTATTTTGGAATTTAAGAAAACACTAGTAAAGAATATAACCAAGAATACCACAATTCGAAGTGTTATCTATTATTATTATTATTATTACTATTATTATTATTATTATTATTGCTCTGCTCTTGTGCAAACAACGTATTTCAAAGTTAAAAGAAAAAACACCTAACCACTTTCAAAGTCAGATGGTTCGTTTAAGATCTCACGCCACAGATGAATTAGGATCATTTTAGTTACAGTTCAGAGTTCTATGGTTGAGGCAGAAGGTTCCTGATTGACTAAGGAGGTAGAGGATTTCCAGTTACAAAATTTGTCTTACAAGCAAGGAAAATCTCATCACAACTGCTTACAAGCTTTATCAGAAGCTGAGAAGTGGTGTGAGGAGGTGGAAGCTTGAATTGCATAAATTTCTGACGCAGAAAACATACACACACACACATTATATATATATATATATATATATATATATATATATATATATATATATATATATATGTGTGTGTGTGTGTGTGTGTGTGTGTGTGTGTGTGTCTGTGTCTGTGTGTGTGTGTGTTTTTCTGCGTAAGAAGTTTATGCAATTCAAACTGCCTCCTCCTCACACCATACTATGTAATCACAAGTATCCGGACACCTGGCTGAAAATGACTTGTAAGTTACTGACGCCCTCCATCCGTAATGCTGGAATTCAGTATGGTGTTGGCCCACCCTTAGCCTTGATGACAGCTTCCACTCTCGCAGGCATACTTTCAATCAGTTGCTGGAAGGTTTCTTGGGGAATGGCAGCCATTCTTCACTGAGTGCAGCACTGAGGAGAGGTATCGATGTCGGTCGGTGAGGCCTGGCACGAAGTCGGCGTTCCAGAGCATCCCAAAACTAGCCTCGAACATCTCATGACTTTATTGCGATTGTACAGATTGGTTGCCAATTATTAACATCAAAATTATCGCCGTCCTCAGACAGGATTTTATGTCTTGTATATCATTTACTGGCCTGATGTGTGGCTTATGAGCAGCCGTTCGTCCATGAAATCCAAGCGTTCTCACCTCCCGCCTAACTGTCATAGTACTTGTAGTGGATCCTGATGCAGCTTGGAATTCCTGTGTGATGGACTGCCTGTTACACATTACGACCCTCTTCAGCTGTCGGCGGTCTCTGTCAGTCAACATATGAGGTCGGCCTGTAAGCATTTGTGCTGTACGTGTCCCTTCACGTTTCCACTTTACTATCAGATCGGAAACAGTGGCCCTATGGATGTTTAGGAGTATGGAAATCTCGCGTACTGACGTATGACACAAGTGACACCCAATCACCCACGTTCGAAGTCTGTGACGTCCGCAGAGCGCCAAGATCCTGCTCTCTCACGATGTCTAATGACTACTGAGATCGCTGATGTGGAGTACCTGGCAGTAGGTGGCACCACAATGCACCTAAAATGAAAAACGTACATTTTTGGGGGTGTACGGATACTTTTGATCACATGGTATATACACTCCTGGAAATGGAAAAAAGAACACATTGACACCGGTGTGTCAGACCCACCATACTTGCTCCGGACACTGCGAGAGGGCTGTACAAGCAATGATCACACGCACGGCACAGCGGACACACCAGGAACCGCGGTGTTGGCCGTCGAATGGCGCTAGCTGCGCAGCATTTGTGCACCGCCGCCGTCAGTGTCACCCAGTTTGCCGTGGCATACGGAGCTCCATCGCAGTCTTTAACACTGGTAGCATGCCGCGACAGCGTGGACGTGAACCGTATGTGCAGTTGACGGACTTTGAGCGAGGGCGTATAGTGGGCATGCGGGAGGCCGGGTGGACGTACCGCCGAATTGCTCAACACGTGGGGCGTGAGGTCTCCACAGTACATCGATGTTGTCGCCAGTGGTCGGCGGAAGGTGCACGTGCCCGTCGACCTGGGACCGGACCGCAGCGACGCACGGATGCACGCCAAGACCGTAGGATCCTACGCAGTGCCGTTGGGGACCGCACCGCCACTTCCCAGCAAATTAGGGACACTGTTGCTCCTGGGGTATCGGCGAGGACCATTCGCAACCGTCTCCATGAAGCTGGGCTACGGTCCCGCACACCGTTAGGCCGTCATCCGCTCACGCCCCAACATCGTGCAGCCCGCCTCCAGTGGTGTCGCGACAGGCGTGAATGGAGGGACGAATGGAGACGTGTCGTCTTCAGCGATGAGAGTCGCTTCTGCCTTGGTGCCAATGATGGTCGTATGCGTGTTTGGCGCCGTGCAGGTGAGCGCCACAATCAGGACTGCATACGACCGAGGCACACAGGGCCAACACCCGGCATCATGGTGTGGGGAGCGATCTCCTACACTGGCCGTACACCACTGGTGATCGTCGAGGGGACACTGAATAGTGCACGGTACATCCAAACCGTCATCGAACCCATCGTTCTACCATTCCTAGACCGGCAAGGGAACTTGCTGTTCCAACAGGACAATGCACGTCCGCATGTATCCCGTGCCACCCAACGTGCTCTAGAAGGTAGTCAACTACCCTGGCCAGCAAGATCTCCGGATCTGTCCCCCATTGAGCATGTTTGGGACTGGATGAAGCGTCGTCTCACGCGGTCTGCACGTCCAGCACGAACGCTGGTCCAACTGAGGCGCCAGGTGGAAATGGCATGGCAAGCCGTTCCACAGGACTACATCCAGCATCTCTACGATCGTCTCCATGGGAGAATAGCAGCCTGCATTGCTGCGAAAGGTGGATATACACTGTAGTAGTGCCGACATTGTGCATGCTCTGTTGCCTGTGTCTATGTGCCTGTGGTTATGTCAGTGTGATCATGTGATGTATCTGACCCCAGGAATGTGTCAATAAAGTTTCCCCTTCCTGGGACAATGAATTCACGGTGTTCTTATTTCAATTTCCAGGAGTGTATTTAATTATTTTTCAGTATAACGGTAAAGACAGAGTACCTGCTCTCACGTTGATGCCAGTTATCAGACTCTTCTATCTCACTTAAAAACAAGATGTCTGTTGTTAATGCCCGCAGTTGAGAGAATTCTTAAGCTTTGAATTCCATTAAGATAATTTTTTGACGCCGAGGACAGGCCACTTAAAATAATTTCAGACTTTTTCGGTAGTCCGATAAGTGAAATTTGTGAAATTTACCTCATATTTCTGCAGTCAAACTTGGCTGTCTTTGAATATATATATATATATATATATATATATATATAAAGCGTGAGAAGAATAAAGTCTCTATAACTGAAAAAAGAAATGTAAAATCAACACTCAAAGATCTCTGAATGAAAGGAAAACTGGCAGTTTTATTGGCATGCAAACCAAGATGAATTTGAGCAAACTAAAAAATGAAAGCCCTAATCAAGAAATTATTAATTTGAGAAATGGACTATTTCTTTCAATAAATATCAGGTATTCGATTGGAAGACACTATCTAAGACACCAGATTGGGTGATGACTGAAAACACTATTATATTCCTGACTAAAAATGGTGTGGAGATTTAAGGCGACAATTGTTTTCAGGAATGTATGTATCTGCAGAGCTTTCTACAAATTAAGAGTGACTCGGAAGAATGTAAGCCCAAACACTTCGTGGAAGAAAGTTGAATTTACTTTCTTAAGGAAAACAATAATCCTGAACGCGAATGCCAACTATTACATTATACGAGTATTTGTTTTCCATTCACGCACAGAACGCCACTGTGGAAACAGTATTTTTGCTGATGTCGGGCCTGTGGACTGATGAAAGAAATCGACTGTTGCCAGGGACTGCGGAATCAGTCTTACAATGCCAGTTTAACTGACATGCATGGAGTTTTATAAATACACTCCTGGAAATGGAAAAAAGAACACATTGACACCGGTGTGTCAGACCCACCATACTTGCTCCGGACACTGCGAGAGGGCTGTACAAGCAATGATCACACGCACGGCACAGCGGACACACCAGGAACCGCGGTGTTGGCCGTCGAATGGCGTTAGCTGCGCAGCATTTGTGCACCGCCGCCGTCAGTGTCAGCCAGTTTGCCATGGCATACGGAGCTCCATCGCAGTCTTTAACACTGGTAGCATGCCGCGACAGCGTGGACGTGAACCGTATGTGCAGTTGACGGACTTTGAGCGAGGGCGTATAGTGGGCATGCGGGAGGCCGGGTGGACGTACCGCCGAATTGCTCAACACGTGGGGCGTGAGGTCTCCACAGTACATCGATGTTGTCGCCAGTGGTCGGCGGAAGGTGCACGTGCCCGTCGACCTGGGACCGGACCGCAGCGACGCACGGATGCACGCCAAGACCGTAGGATCCTACGCAGTGCCGTAGGGGACCGCACCGCCACTTCCCAGCAAATTAGGGACACTGTTGCTCCTGGGGTATCGGCGAGGACCATTCGCAACCGTCTCCATGAAGCTGGGCTACGGTCCCGCACACCGTTAGGCCGTCTTCCGCTCACGCCCCAACATCGTGCAGCCCGCCTCCAGTGGTGTCGCGACAGGCGTGAATGGAGGGACGAATGGAGACGTGTCGTCTTCAGCGATGAGAGTCGCTTCTGCCTTGGTGCCAATGATGGTCGTATGCGTGTTTGGCGCCGTGCAGGTGAGCGCCACAATCAGGACTGCATACGACCGAGGCACACAGGGCCAACACCCGGCATCATGGTGTGGGGAGCGATCTCCTACACTGGCCGTACACCACTGGTGATCGTCGAGGGGACACTGAATAGTGCACGGTACATCCAAACCGTCATCGAACCCATCGTTCTACCATTCCTAGACCGGCAAGGGAACTTGCTGTTCCAACAGGAAAATGCACGTCTGCGTGTATCCCGTGCCACCCAACGTGCTCTAGAAGGTGTAAGTCAACTACCCTGGTCAGCAAGATCTCCGGATCTGTCCCCCATTGAGCATGTTTGGGACTGGATGAAGCGTCGTCTCACGCGGTCTGCACGTCCAGCACGAACGCTGGTCCAACTGAGGCGCCAAGTGGAAATGGCATGGCAAGCCGTTCCACAGGACTACATCCAGCATCTCTACGATCGTCTCCATGGGAGAATAGCAGCCTGCATTGCTGCGAATGGTGGATATACACTGTACTAGTGCCGACATTGTGCATGCTCTGTTGCCTGTGTCTATGTGCCTGTGGTTCTGTCAGTGTGATCATGTGATGTATCTGACCCCAGGAATGTGTCAATAAAGTTTCCCCTTCCTGGGACAATGAATTCACGGTGTTCTTATTTCAATTTCCAGGAGTGTATATATAAGGGAAAAAAGATTTGCTGAAAAATGAGAAATCTTCCAAAAAATATGATGCAGCAACTACTACTGTAGCAAAAAGTTCCATTTAATTGTGTTCTAAATAAAAAGTAATTTTATTAAACAATTTTTGTACTTTTTTCTACACCCCCATCTAAGAGTGTACCGACGAGGGGCTAGACACGGCAACCCTTGGCAGAGGCGCTGTAGCAGGTAGGCAGACCAGCATTCCCTTTCATTCTAGTTCCGTCAGCTCTCACTCACCAGGAGTGTTGCGGGGCGCGCTTTTTTCTGTCGAAAGAAATATGAAATTCTTCGCAGAAAGCTTTTGAGCAGGATAGGAGGTATCTAGGCAGGTGTCGTTTCCCTCAGGCCATGCGAATTTTCGTCACGATCTCTCGAAATGACTTTCAGTTTAAAGTTTCTAAATCCAGTTTTCTGACTGGGTTATATTGCTAGTTTCGGGAGAGCCAGCAGTTTTTCGCTGTGGCTACGCCGAAAGTACTGAATAGGACCTACCCAGGATTCTGCCATAGAGTGGCGGATATTTTCTACGTTGTCCACACCTAAAAGCCCTACTGGTTCAACGTATGAAATATGTACGAGGTGTGGTATCGATAGTTCCGATGCCACAGCGTGGGTTGGCACTACGAGAGAAGAAGATCTTCCTGGTGTGTCCGCTGTGCCGTGCGTGTGATCATTGCTTGTACAGCCCTCTCGCAGTGTCCGGAGCAAGTATGGTGGGTCTGACACACCGGTGTCAATGTGTTCTTTTTTCCATTTCCAGGAGTGTATTTTCATGACGATTATTTCAATGTCGACAGTTAAGACTCCAGCAGCTCTTGATATATGGAGAATATGGGAAGGGTATCCAAGTCCTTCAATATTTTGTCCTAGTTCTACTTTAATTTGGTGAAACACATTCCGCTGGCCATATCGATGAAGCCCTCCGTAGTTGGTGTTGGTACTGTCTCCACAAAAGCGATTAATTTATCTAATGGAATTTTCTGTTGTCTTAAAGCGTCTAACCAAACTTTGCAATTGGCCCCGATGATTCGTTATTCAGCCAATCACACTTCAACAGTTTTTGTTGGATTCCGTCAGTTTCAGTAAAGTACTGAACACTAAAGGAAACAGCTTTTCGACCTTGTGGTTCGACGCGTTGGTGCCTATGCCGTAAAATTAAACTTATCGTAGTTGTTTTATACATTCGGGCACGGAGTGTTGTGCGGGAACATTTTTAACAATCACTGGATCTCTGGTCCTGGCTGTAGAGTATTTCGCGGCGACTTTGGACTCAAGACACATTGCGGCATTCAGTTTTACGGTACAGTCAAGAGAACTGAAGGACTGATGATGTTTGACAACTTTATAGGCTGTTGTTAATTCTGGAGCAGCAACAAGCAATTCTTCCTGGGTATCTTCTTCAGTCAAGAATATAGAAATAGGCTTTGCTGCCGATGCTAACGCGATCTGTTTGTACGATTCCTCGTAGAAATGTGATGCCTCACACTTCCCTTACCTCCGTGAGTTACTGAGAAAAAAAACAGCTACAAAACTCACACAAGGCTTCCTGATCTGTACGTCCTTTCTTGACAAAAGACCACTCTTTTGTGTAACGATCTGAAAAGTGACACTTTCTGTTCCCATCCTTAGGCATTTTCGTAAGCTATGATAAGTTTATTAGACGTAAACAGTCAACAATAACACTTCAGTCATCGAATTGCAAGACACTATACACTTCACGCCCTACAAACCCGCAGTAAACACATCAAACATTACCAACCTGTACTCGTTGTGCGTATTACGTTTAGAAGGAACCGTCTTACCAGATCGCTGTTCGAATGGAAACTGTCCGATTCTTCCGCGTGGCGCTGCTTAGATGGTTCCAGCCCCGTCCTACTGGAGAAGTCTAGTATTTTCTGAAATGATGGCACTTGCAGACGTCCATCCCTGAATTGCTGGCACCATTTCCTCACCATTTGCCTCGACATCACACCTGGCCCATACACCTCAACAAGGCGGTTATGCATTTCTGTGCCTGATTCTCCATGTGGTCTTTCACAGCGGATAACAGCTCTGACTTTCGCCTTTGACCACTACTCAAAACGCACCTTCCCTCCATAGCTCCGGGAAAAGACTGACTAGGCGCTCAGTCCGGAACCGCGTGACTGCTACGGTCGCAGGTCGAATCCTGCCTCGGGCATGGGTGTGTGTGGTGTCCTTAGGTTAGTTAGGTTTAAGTAGTTTTAAGTTCTAGGGGACTGATGACCTCAGATGTTGAGTCCCATAGTGCTCAGAACCATTTGAACCATTTGAACGAAATACGCTTCTCGTCTTTGGACACTGTCTGTAAACTCACGACCAAACCTCTAGAAACGGTCGAGCGAGCCACTTCTCTCGTAGGTGACTTACATGTTGAAAATTAGATGGACTGATAAGGTAAGAAATGAGGAGGTTCTACGCAGAATCGGAGAGGAAAGGAATATGTGGGAAACACTGATAAGGAGAAGGGACAGGATGATAGGACATCCGCTAAGACATGAGGGAATGACTTCCATGGTACTAGAGGGAGCTGTAGAGGGCAAAAACTGTAGAGGAAGACAGAGATTGGAATACGTCAAGCAAATAATTGAGGACGTAGGTTGCAAGTGCTACTCTGAGATGAAGAGGTTAGCACAGGAAAGGAATTCGTGGCGGGCCGCATCAAACCAGTCAGTAGACTGATGACAAAAAAAAAAAGGATTCTCCCAATGAATCATAGACTGGTTCCTGCTTTTCCTTCATGCCACAGGACCGCTTTATGTCGCTTACTCCTAAATATTTTAAGCTTTTTATTGTTTCCAATGACTGATCGATGATTGGTTAATGGAATACTAATGACTGTTTGGTGTATTTCTGCCAAATACTTCCATGTATTTATGTTGGTGTTCAGCGGCAGTAGTGCTATGCCTATTCTTAACGCTTCTAGTTCTAGGTCACTACTGTTTTTCCAAATAACATTAGATATTTTCAAATTTGTTCCAAATAATTTTAGTTCTATCGTATTAATATCATTACCATCGTTTAAGTAACTGTGACGCAAAAAGTATGCGTAAACCCATGGTTGGATATACTAGACGATCTGAAGACGCTAATTCTGACCACGCTAAATAAACAAACAAATAAAATTAGAAATATAGCTGCCAGCTCCGCACCATGCGTCTATCCTTTGCGGATCTTCTTGAATACCGCCACAGCTTTCTGAAGCATCGTCTGCCAACACCCTATCGGAGCGTCCCACGTTATCCGTTAGATCACTAACAGTGACAGCGCTATAACACTCCCCTGAGATATGCCTGGATTTACTTTTGCATCTTACGTTTCCGTTCCGTTCTGCTAAGAAGTCTTGAATTCAAGCGCAAAGCTCCTCCGATGTTTCATACCACTGTATTTTTTTTTTTTTTTTGTCGCATTAGTTGGGAGTGCAGAATTGAAGTAATGGTTTCCGCGAAGTGGAAGTTGCAGCTCTCTTCATCCTGGATAACGCTTGGAGTAGCTTGGTGGAGCATCGCACACAATGCACAGCAGCAGAGTACAAAGGAGTTACAATTATAGCCCCCGAAACCGCTTGACGCTATTTAATCTTCATTCTGTGGCATTTTATGCTATTTGAAAAGCGAAGCATAACCCGTGCAGCCGGGGAATGGTAGGGGCCGTAGAGTCCGATGGAGAAATCCATGCTCTTCCCAATGGGAAGCAAGAAGGTGCTTAAAACGTCAATGTAGGCCTGTGCTGTGATAGTGCCACGCAAAACAACAAGGAGTACAAGCCCCCTCCATGAAGAACACGACCACACCATAACACCACCGCCTCCGGATTTTACTGTTGGCATTATACACGATGGCAGATGACGTTCACCAGGCATTCGCCATACCGACATCTTGCTATCGGATCGCCACTTTGTGTACCATGATTCGTCACTCCACACAACGTTTTTACACTGTTCAATCGTCCATTGTTTACGCTCCTTACAACAAGCGAGGCCTCGTTTGGCATTTATGAACGTGATGTGTGCCTCATGAGCAGCCGCTCGACCATGAATCCAAGTTTTCTCGCCTCCCGCCTACTGTCATACTCGACCTGTAAGCTTTTGTGCTGTACGTGTCCCTTCATGTTTCCACTTCACTATCACATCGAAAACGGTGGACCTCGGAAACAGTGGACCAAGGGATGTTTAGGAGTATGGAAATCTCGCATACAGAAGTATGACACAAGTGACACCCAATCACCTGACGATGTTCGAAGTCCGTGAGTTCTGCGGAGCGCCCCATTCTGCTCTCTCACGATGTCTAATAACTAGTGAGATCGTTGATATGGGGTACCTGGCAGTAGGTGGCAGCACCATGCACCTCATATGAAAAACGTATGTTTTGGGGGGTGTCCGGATACTTTTGATCACGTAGTGTATTTTCGCTTGCATCACGTTACTCAGTTATACATAACAATGCTGCTACTGCACGCCTTTACATATCACTCACACACCACTCGTTTCGTCGTCTTGGTTCATTTATTTCCTCTTACAATCACTACCTCAATAACGACTACTTGTTTTTAGAAAATTATCATTTCCATTTCCACATATGCCACTGATACGGAATTTAATAAATGTAAGCTTTCCATGTTTAATATGCGCAGATTTTTCTCAATCTATTCGGCTACAAATTTGCCTGCTGGTACAATGATGAGTGAAATATTCCGACATATGTGAGAAACGGCGTCTACGTCTACGTGTGGAATGTTGTATAAGGAATCTTTCACAAAAACATTGCATCTTTAGCTGTGTACCAAATTCTTAATGCGAAACGTGTATAAATTTCCAAAAATAATGCATCATAGGCCTATTTCCGGTCATTATATGAGTTGTCATACGTTAACCAACTTTTTGAACGTTACATCCACTACTGTTCCAACAAACAGTTTCTAAACCAACAAACAAAAGGCAATTTTGGCAAAACTCGCATAAAGCGCAACGCTTGGGTTGTCTTTTGCATGTTTTTCTTCTTTCTCAGAGCCAGGACTCAGTCTAATTTGTATGCGTTATTATCACTCCTTCTGTGCTGTAATAACTTAAAACAGATCGTGGTATTTCCGCTAATTATACATGCAAGTTTGCCTTGGTTTTGCTCACAATTAATGCATGCAAGGACTGGTGAGGTGTAATAATCAACTTTTTTTTCTACACTAAATGCCAACGGAATTTTCGAAAGATTAATTTAAAATGAACTTTTGACAAGGTAGGAATTAAGAAGTACATCTTCAAGGAACTGTTGTTTGGTCTGGGGATGCGACACGTGTTCCTGTCTCTGTAAAGCAGTTATTGCAGTTGGACCCTCACACGTAGGAAGTTTCCATTGATTGTAAACTCTGTATCGATGACATATATGGGGGTATAACTGTTCATTTTGTAAAAACCAAGTAGGTTCAGCACTTATTTTGTACTGGAGTCCACTGCGGTACCTCTATTGGAACCTTTCCTACCTAACAAACTCGAATTCAGAACACTACAGAGCCACTTTCACAGCGTATAAATTCCAGTCAGTCGCTAGCAGGAACAAAATAAAAAATACGTAGACACTCGTCTATGATGCAAGGTAACGTCTGGCAAGTGGACAAAGGAGCTTCACGGCTGACTGTGCTTCACTTGCCCATCCAGCAGACACGAGATCTGCTAACAAAAGGGTAGCGGAGCAAAAGGCATGTTATAGCGTTTTGACGCAGAAAAGAACAGCTGGGAAACATGACCAGTCTGCTGGAAGAACATTTACAGATTGCGCAAAGCTTCCTCTCTTTGACTTCAGAAATACAGTTACTTTTATACTAAAAATAAATATATATACCAATGAATGCGCTTCAAACGCTTCCAGTGCAAACGGCTCTCTTTACAGTCGACCTAAAAAATATTTTTTATCTTTTTCAGCAGCTATAGCGCTATGAAATAAAATTCTTATGAAAGCAATGTACTTCATGCGCAGATAATAGCCGAAGGTGTTGTTAAAAAAATGAGAAAAACAGAAGGAAAAAAAAGTTGTTCGAGGAAATGTTGAAGAATGACTTGCGGCGTAGATGTATACATTACAAATTAACGGTGAAATACTGGCAAACTGTTTCAAGGATAAATACGGGACATCCTCCATTAGCTAAAGATCGGATAGGAATCCAGATCCAGCAAGTAGTTCCAATCGTCCAGGAAGATTCTCTGCAACTGAACGTCATCCATCAGCAGTACTAATAAGTCACTAAAACTTGCTATTTCAAATGGCTCTGAGCACTATGGGACTTAACATCTGAGGTCATCATCCCATAGACTTAGTACTACTTAAACCTAACTAACCTAAGGACATCACACACATCCATGCCCGAAGCAGGATTCGAACCTGCGACCGTAGCAGCAGCGCAGTTCCGGACTGAAGCGCCTAGAACCGCTCGGTCACGAAGGCCGGCTAAAACTTGCTAGTTTACCCTTGCTAGTCAACCCTATCAATACAAAATTGTTAAGGCTTTCGTGGCCACTTGTTGACAAAGTGCCTATTGGCTTCTGTCTCGCGTTCTTCGGCCGACGTTCATCTAATGATTTTTCAGAGAAGCTGCAGAAATCCAAAAACACGCGAACAGTTTCAACAAGAAAGAGGAAAGCCTTAAGGTAAACGGATCCTGGCTTCCCGTACTGCAGCGAACGACCGTCGCAGGTAGCAAGAGGAGAAACGCACCGAAAATGACCGCGGAGAAGCCCTCGGACGATGGCGCGCCAGGTACATATAGCCTGCGGCCGCGAGCTCGCCTCCAGTTCACCACCGGCAATGGAGGGTGAAGCTTTGACAATGCCAGCCATTCGCGCTGGCGAAACGTCAGAAAAATCATTAGATGAACGTCGGCCGAAGAACCCGAGACAGAAGCCAGTAGGCAGTTTGTCAACCCTATCAATGACCTAACCTAGTTCATATAGAGTTATGGGACGGTAGGTACACACGGTCTGACTAAAATAATAACAATAATAATAATAATAATCAGACTCTGGAATGAATCTTCCAATTTGCTACTCACTGTGCGCTGTTTTGAATCTTCCTGCCAGATTAAAACACTCCTCAGCAAGGCGACTCGAACCGGGCTCTTGCGTCTCGTAGGCAATGCTCTTAGTACTGTGCAGTGAGAGAATTGTACTTGAAATATTCCCATAGGCTGTGGCTTACCGGTTTCTTCGCAACACCCTCTGTTCCAGGAGCGCTAGTTCCATTGTGTATGCAGGAGAACGTCTGGGAATTTTGGAGAGGAAGAATGGCACCAGCAGAAATGAAGCTGTGAAGAAGTGTGTGAGTCGCACCTGGATGACCTAGTAGGTAGGTGGCAATGTTACAGATTCTGATCGACGTCCGGCACACAGTTTAATCTGCCAGTAAGTTTCAGTAGTGAGACTCTTCACATTAATAAGGAAATAGTTGCAACTGCGCGTAACTCCGTTACTGTTTTTCACCCTACCATACGATAAGTTCCACCAAACTCGATCAAATGACTGACAGAGGACGATTAGCGCACACTTCGCTGCAGAGTGAAAATCTCATTATGGAAACATCCCCCAGGCTGTGACTAAGTCATGTCTCCGAAATATCCTTTCTTTCAGGAGTGCTAGTTCTGCAGGGTTCGCAGGAGAGCTTCTGTAAAGTGTGGAAGGTAGGACACGAGGTACTGGCAGAAGTACAGCTGTGAGGACGGACCGTGAGTCGTGCTTGGGTAGCTCAGTTGGTAGAGCACTTGCCCACGAAAGGCAAAGGTTCCGAGTTCGAGTCTCGGTCCGGCACACAGTTTTAATCTGCCAGGAAGTTTCATATCAGCGCACACTCCGCTGCAGAGTAAAAATCTCATTCTGAAGTTTCAGAGGACGATTAGTTTGCTACAGAGCAGTGGTTCCCAACCTGGGGCTAATTCTCCCGTGAGAGGTAAAATATATTTTCCTGATGGGTACAAACAAAAGGACTTAATCGTATTTCGGTCACGTAACCAAATTATTTTAAAAGATCACAACCGTTAGCGCTACTTCGTAATCCTGATTACATAATTTACCAACAATTACATTTTTTATCAGTATTAAGATTAATGGGTGGCTCAGTGAGGTAGAGGTTACGGCTTGTGAAACCTTCCTCATATAATCCACCCACTGCACACAAACACACACACACATATATATATACATATACTTTGTACCATGCATCTGTGATAGTAAAATTGAGACACATACATCACATATACTTAAATATCTCACCAAAATGTCTTCAACGAGTTGTAGGTAATTCCCATATTAGATCAGAAATCCCTTTGTCTTTTACTTCGCAACAATAAACAAACTAATTGACAGTACAACACAACAGTAACTATGTAATGGCTACCACACTGATGTAGGGTCTTCATTGTATTATTATTATTATTATTAGTGGCAGTGTTAAGGCACAGAGCAATGGCAGCCTCAAGTCTTCCAGTTTCTAACAGTACAAAAGTAAGGAGTCCAGTAATCAAGCATAAACAGTAGGTCTAACTTTTTTATTTTTTTTTAACTTGGTTGATTTTGAAAGCGAGTGCATGGTACGGGTGAATCAAGTGTCGCTTGGAAGAGGAGTGATGCAGAGGAATCATGTTTTGTAAAATGTCTTTGCAGTCAATGTGGATAGCTTTGTTTTGTGAGAATGAGTTGAAGCGTCCCCTTTGAAAAATTGTACAAGACTGTGCTTAAACTGACACACAATATTTTTTTTTTAGCGCAACGCAATCTGACTTTCAAAAACCTCTACAAAAGAATGGCCCTGACTAACATTAACCTATACCTTTCACAAATCACTTACCTCACAAAAATCTTCGTTACTCGAACTACCGCAATACAGCGAGCGCCACTACTGCCAGCTAAATAAAAGATTCAAACTACTGAAGGCACTAACTACTGATAGGCATAGTTAGCAATTGAAAGATTTTGATAGAGAACAAACAATGTATTTACCTTAATAATCATAATATATATAGCAGTTCATGCCATCCAGTCTTACAAATTTCAAATCGCCGCCATTTCTCTCCCCACATCCACCACTGCTGGCGGCTCACCTCCAACTGCGCAACGCTACTCGCTGTTAACATCCAGCTGCCCAACACTACAATGGCAGACAACAATGCAAACTAGCCACAGACTGCACACAGCACAGCCAGTGATTTTCATAAAGAGCGCTACGTAACGTTGCCAATAAGAAAACAAACAGCCTACTTACATAGCCCCCATGCTCCCCACAAAAAATTTTACAAATTGTTTTGGGCAGTGGCCAATACAGATTTGAAAAAAAAAATTTCATAAATACAATAACAAAGAAATCAAATGCACACACTTATCGATACAATGTTGGTCAAAAGCTAAAATTTTCTCACAGTCCATAAAGACAGTCCTGATCATTCATCACAGTGAAACTGCCGTTCCTTTTCTCAAAGTCTGAGCAGTAAAAGACAATGCACACGGAAGTAGTGGATTTCCATGCAGTCTTGAAGAAGTAGTGTTGTCCTTCCAACGGAAAGACAGTGCTGACTCTTGACATGCTGACAGGTAATGGGCCACAACAGAGCAAACCCACAGCAGAGTCATTCGACGTTTTGAAGAAGATTGGTAGGTAGGTCATCACAGAGTAGACCCACTATAGTCTTGGTAGAGAGTATGGTATAGGTTGGCCACCAGAGGTGAAGACCCACAGCAGTCCTTGTAGAAATAATGGTATTGGTGGGCCATCAAAGATGCAGACCCACTGTAGTCCTTGTAGAGATGACCAGTAGCCATCTGTTGTGACTGTGCGGGTGCACAATCACCATTGAAGAGTCTTGCAGATAATATAGCAAGTCCATAACCACCACTTGTGCACTCACGAAGTTTTTGGAATTGTCCTTAGCAATGCTGTTATCCAGTCCGTTGCTGAATTATTAACACACGTGCAAACACTAACAGTCCCTACTTCTTACATATTGTCCATATACTATGACCAACAGAAATGTGTGTAGTGAAATTAACTTACAAGTTAATAATATGATGAACTGGTGTCAATTACAATTTTATAACATAAGAATACAATTACTAAGGTACAAAATATATCATTAAAGAACATAACAATACAGATAACATTTGTGGTAATACGGGCTTTACAAAAGAATTGAACTAACATATACATCAGTGTTACAGGAATTATGACATAAGTACATACATAAAGGGTCAGAATAACTTTTGAAACATCAACTTCACACATGAGCATTAAAACAAAACAGAATAAATAATGTCTAAACATCTTTACAAGGTAAATAACATATTATTAATGCCAATTATATTTGAGGATAACAGTATTCCTCATCATAGTGAATATAGCTTAGTATTAGAAGAAGAAAAAATTCTGTGAAACTACACAGAGACAGGAAGAAAACAAATACACAAGGGTACACAAACACATAGTGGGATAACACAAAAGGAAAGGACAGGGTTTGTTTTCAGTGCAACATTTGGTACTGCAATCCAACCCAAAACTTCATTCCATAGATCTTTTTTTTCTTATTTCAATATTTGTTTCCACCAAAAAATCCTATCCAAGCATGCTTTCTGTATTTATTTCACATATTTCTTACCTCATTATTTATTTCCAAGAAAATCCTACCTAAACCTGTTGTCCCTAAACCCTACTTTTTTTGTTCACATCCTCTTTCAAAATACTTTTTTGGCCAAACCATTTTCTTATAGCTTCTCAATGCATTTCTTCCAATCCATCATAGTTAGTTTCTTATACAGTCTACCCCCTCTTAAGCTAACTTAAATCTACTGAGCTCAGATGCTAAACTAAGGGACGAGGCAATGCAGCAGCATAAAACAATTAATACAAAAAGCAATGAAAAAATGGAAATTGTCAGAGCAAGCTGCAATAAATCTAAATTACCAAGCAATGCAACATTACAACTAATATGAGCCAATGTGCAGCAACAAGAAAAATAAATCAGTAGTAAAACTAGCTTAACAGAGTAATTCAAAGTGAAATTTAGGAGCACTATGCTTAGCACACAGCAGCAGCAAATGTAATAACTTATATCTAAACATGACAAAGCTCAAGCAGAAAAAATATTACACTAAAGATGGCCATGTCCAATACCTATGTCACATCTTAACACTAGAGTGATGCATCACAAAAACTTACTCTGCAAGAAAGTTACCAAGTCATTAAAAAATTATTTATGCAATTCCTGTGAAGGGAAATGTCTATTTATGTGCCCTCATTTTCTTGGAAGTAGATCATAAATTTGTAATTGACTGGATCTGTAGGCATAAAATAACTATATTGGTACATCTATTAAATTTTATTTTAACCAATGCTGCAGTGCAGCTAGAAACTAGACATTAAACAAAATGATTAAATAAATACATAAAGCAAGCCATATGGCATTTTTCTCAACTAGCAAGACAATAGCCGTGAAATGTTTCTCATCATTTCATTAGGCATTTTAGTAAATATCATAAATTAAGAGCTCCACAGTATAATTGTATGTTTTCAAGTTTGAGCATGTCGTATTTGCGATGCTTTCTTCAAAGGAATGTCAATAGCGAGGATATTAGCCTCCCTTTTTTTTTCTACCTGTGCCTCTGAAAAGGCACACATTAATGGCTTTTTCTCCAGGCATCTGACATAGCTGGGTGCCCACGACGCATTACGTGCAGGTGGTCACTTAACATTCTTACGGAAATATTTACGACAGCAGTTTCCGCCACAGTGACAGTCTCATATAAAAATATTTCACAGGTCAAGAATTTGCGTTACAAATCTGTAGAAACAAAATCCTATTGATATAACAGTGTCCAAAAAATTTTCGGCGGCATTGTGATACTTTCACGCATTTACATACATTTCATCACTCTTAAAGTACGATTCTTGGTTTCCAACAACCTTTTTCACAAATCAGTGTCCCTAACCACTACTCATTATTCCTTACCTTATTACACATATACATATTCGTTGACACTTCTTCAATATTTCATCATAAGAGATATGTAGCATAATCAAATTCCTCATATAGCATCATCTCATTGATCATAAACATACCTCAACAGCATAGTACACATCGTCGTCGTAAAAATAACATCATAACACCTCAGTCAAATCTAAAAAACGCCGTAGCTTTCTGCAATAATGTCAAAACCTAAAAAAATTCTCTGCTCATTTCAAGAGTGTCATCTACCTCAAATGTGCTTTAAAATCATGCTCCCTTACCAAATACATCATTCAAAGCTCTCATAGTATCACAATGGTTCCAAAAAAATACGAACAGTTCATAAAGTACAGACAAAATACAATTTTATAAGTGTGAAGTTACCCAACTGTGTAATTGCGTAAACATGTGTCACTGACATAGTAAAAAAAATGTTTGTCTCTCTCAGTTAAATGATCAGATAGCTGTGTAATTTACGTGTTAGAGAAATATGGTACCGATGTGTAAAGTTGTGTAAGCAAATACCATATTAGCTAGGGCTCCTTGTGCTTGCCAAACACATGATACACAAAGTAAGTGTGTACCCCCCTGAGGATTAATGTAATTATACCCTCAGGTGTTACAGATTACAGCAACGGAATGAAATGTATCACGGAAAACCTTTGTATCATTGTAATTCAAAAATCTTTAGAAATAAATGTTTTAAGTACAAAATTAATCACTCAAATGCGTGTCCTGTAGCGCTAAATTGTGCGTCTTGTTGTAACATAATCTCTGTCATTACTTAAGGGTAAAAAATGTGCCAATTGTCGTAATTATCGTCGTCCTTAAGCAAAGTTCTGTGGAAGTCAATGTACTTACCTCATGATAAACAAAAGTGAAATGCTTTGCGTATAGATATCTTACTTATTACGCTTATTGCCATGATGAACAAAGTACTGTAATGTAACGTATTGTTGTACTACAGAAAGGCTGCCTCATTGTAGCTATACCACAAAAGTTACTACTAAAACATGTTTTACTTTCCAGAATAATACAGAAAAACTATGCAGATATAAAACAGAACCACTGCAAAAGCAACGTTGTAAATTGTCACACATTAGTAGCGTCATGATAAAATCGTGTAGCTGTCAAAGAAACCAAATGCTGAGTCATCTTTAGTCCCACAGAAAGTACTCCAAATAAAGAATGTATTTTCAAGTGAACCAAAATGTTGCATTAAAATCTCATTAGCAGTACCTGTATATGTTCTAAGTATATGAGCCTTATAGTCGTTACGTGATCGTGCAACTAACAAGCAAGAATGTACAAATAACAACACTGTGTCGTCTGTTCACTATAACAATGCTTTCGTAATTTCTGTTTAAATACGTTCTCTTGGTTCTTGACTGGATATTTAACTTCAAACATTGTTGCATGGTAACAGTTTCTAAGTCTGACAATGCATACTAGAAATGTGAAGTGAAAAGTTTTATGGCAAAGACAAAGTTAAAAAGCAGATTATTTTTCAATAAACGGTTTTACATGTGAAATGTGGTGTAAACCTTTACTCTTCCTAGTATGCAGGGTTTCAACTTCAACGCAATTATCATGTGGTATACGTCGGATTCTGTAAGGTCCATTGTAAACTAGAAAGAATTTGTGACTCAAGTGTTTCTTCTTATGTGACAATGGATGAGCTTTAATGAGAACTTTCTGACCAATATATAATTTCTTTGCATTTGCTTTACCGTGTAGTTTTCTCCTTTTGTCTGCTAGAGATTTTATATTTTTAATAGCCAAATCAATTATGTCTTTGTGTCGAAGTTTACGTGTATTCGGGAAAGGTACAAGCTCTCTGATTCTGTTCGGTGGTTCTTCATTCTTCAGTACAAGAGTAGGTGGTAAAGCAGTGGAGTCATGAGGCATTTCATTCAGCACGTTTTGAAATAAGTGTAAATATCTGTCCCAATGCTGATGCTTTCTGTGACAATAAAGTCTGCAAAGCTTATTGATTTCTTTCATAATCCGTTCGGAGGGGTTACAATGTGGTGAGTACAATGAAATAAAAACAGGTTTGATTTTATGATTCCGGAGCATGCGTGACCAAACAGCAGATCTGAATTGCGGTCCGTTATCTGAAATGACTTTACTAACGTGTCCAACTTCACGTAAGAAATTTTTAACAAAGGCGTTGGATACAGACCGTCCAGTGGCTTTACGTAACGGTGTGAAAGAAACAAATTTTGAAGTAAGTTCAACAGTGACTAGAACGTACGAAAATCCATTCGATGTTCTGACAAGGGGTCCCAAGAGATCAACAGCAGCAAATTCTTTTAATTTAGAAGGAATGATAGGAAACAACGGAGCACGATGTGAGATAGTAGATGGTTTCGCCTTTTGACAAAGTTTACAAATAGACAAGACTCTTCGAATTCTCTTTACCATATTGTTAAAATAACAAGTCGTTCGAAGCACATAATAACATTTTCGTGGGCCAAAATGTGCATAGCTGAAATGGATGTACCAAATGAGCTTATTAACAAAATCGTCAGGAATGCAAAGTACCCATAGCTTGTCATCAACAGTGCAGCGTTTGAACAGTATGTTGTTTCTAACCAGATAATAATGCCGAATCTGTGTATGTGTCTTTTCATGCCATTTGCTCTTAATGTCTTTCCAAATCGGATCTTTATCTTGTTCATGAGCAATGTCCTTTAAAGATGTGGTGACGAAGTTTTCAAAGACGACTTTCTGAATGTAAAGAATACTGAAATTTTTCTCGAGGTTGCCTTCTGCGTTACTTTTCTCAAGCCCAGCCGGTGCGCGTAACAGTGCATCCGCAACACTGTTCTCCTTGCCGGAAATGTAGACTACTGTGAAGTGGAATTCTTGCAGAAACAATGCCCAACGTTTTAACCTGTCATGATTTAATTTTGAAGACATCAGAAATTGTAATGCACGATGATCACTGTTTACTTTTACGTGCTTACCAGAAAGAAAGAAATGGAATTTGTTAAATGCCCAAACGATAGCTAAAGCTTCTAATTCAGTAACGGAATAATTTTTTACAGGTTTTGTTAGCACTCGGCTAGCAAAAGCAATGGTTTTCTGAATGGTAGTGTCATTTTCTATGGCTTCTTGAAATAAATGGGCACCAAGACGGACTTTAGAAGAATCCGTGCTAAGGCAGAAATCTTGTGACAGATCTGGATGAGCTAGTATTGGCGCGTTAAGTAGCGATTCTTTCAAACAATTGAATTCTAACTGTGCTTGTTCGTCCCAGTTCCAAATAGTATTTTTTTCCAGTGAGAGAACAAACTTTTGGTGTAACAAGAATTTGCATATTCAGAAAACGACGGTAAAAATTTACGAGACCTAGAAAACTGCGAACTTGCTTTTTTGTCGATGGAACTGGAATGGCTCTGATTGCTTCTAACTTTTAAGGATCCGTCTGAATGCCTTCAGAAGAAATAATATATCCCAAAAACCTCACCTTTGACCTACCGAATTCAGACTTTTCCAAGTTAACTGTAATTCCAGATTCTGCAAAAATACGTAACAAACTGTTGAGGATGCGGTTATGTTGTTCCCATGAAGCTTCTGCTATTAGAATATCGTCCACATATAAGGTGATGTGACGTTTTCAGAACTCAGGTAATATGGAATTTAGCCCGCGAATGAATGCTGCCGAAGAAATGTTCAAACCAAAAGGAAGTTTCCGAAACTGATAAACGCCGAAACAAAGGAAAGCTGTGTATTTTCTACATTCTGGACGAAGTTGGATCTGATAAAAGCTGGATCTGAGATCAATGGAAGACAACACTTTTACACCATTAACATTTTGAAGAAGTTCTTCCAACGTTTGCGGCCTGTCTGTTTCAGGAATAATGATAGTATTGATTTGTCTCGAATCTAAGACAAGCCTGATCGATCCATTTTTCTTCTCAACAACATGTAATGGATTGTTGTATGAGCTTACTGCAGGCTCAATAATGCCCTCGTCAAGCATAGATTGTATTTCTGTTCTAACACATTCCCTATAATGTGCTGGAATTACGTATGGTCTAACACAAAATTTAGTATGCTCACGAACACGAAATTGGTATTGAAATCCCTTGATTGTTCCTATTTTGTGAGTAAAAACTGTGGAATGTGTTTGTAAAATCTCAAAAAGGTCCTGCCTATCAGTGTCATTACAATTCTCAATTGTTTGAATTTTATTCTGAATTAACTCATTAATTTCAAATATGCCATCTATATCATACCTGTCAGTACTTGCAGAGTGATTGTTAGTGTCTAGTTCCGTAGAAAATTCCGAACTGTTGTCTAACAGAAGGTAAAGCCGATTAATTTCCTCATCATGGTTTGAGAGACAATCTTCAAATTTCAAAGCAATTGACTTACCTTCCTTCTCTAAACTTATTTCAGCATCGTGAAAGTTTAATATTGCTTTGTATTCATTCAAAAAGTCTACTCCCAACATAATTTCCGTCGACAGTAATGGAACAATAAGAAAGTTCATAGAGAAGCTGTGGCTTTGGCAAAAGAATTCTAAATTGGTTTGTTTGCGTACATCTACACTTTTTCCAAAGATTGCACCTTGTAATTTAATCTTACGTAACGGAAGTGTGGGGCAATCGTTCGATATGTTGCATTTTCTAAAAGCTGTTTCACTAATTACTGAAATGGGACTGCCAGAGTCAAGTACTGGCGTAAATTTTACGTCATTTACAGTAATGTGAATCACAGGATATGCAATGTTGTTATTTTTTACGTCGTCTTCCTGGAGTAAGATGTCCCTAATGTCTTCCATTTTTACGTAATTACTAGCTACGGCAGCTGCGTCGTCAGTTTCATAATTACGTTTTGTGGCTGCCAGCGGTATGAGTCATTGCCTATTGTGTCTTTGTTGGCGCGCGTCGTTATTGGTATTTGGAGACCTAACTTCTTTGTAGAGAGGGCTCTGCTCTGTTTGAATCCCGCCAGTTCTGATGCAATTCAGGTCTGTCGTTACGATCATATCGTCTGTCGTCATGTCAGTAGATTCCATAGTTTCCTTCTTGTCAGTCACATGGTGGAGAATTTCTCCCTGAATCGTAACTGCTCGCTGGACCGTTGCATATGAAGTTATTCTGTCTCCCTTGATAGTAATTATATTGGTTCCCGTATTGTCTGTTTCTCTGATTGCCTCTGTGATAGTCATTACTGCGGAGATGTGATCTTTCCCTGTAATTATTACTACTCTGCCAACGGTTGTCATACGGGTGGTGTCTGTTTCGGTCACGATTTACGTTGAAAAAATAGCCTTGTCGTATATTATTTCTGTCATCACGGAATTGTGACGGATGTGATCTGTAATTGTTGTGCGCCTGTTTTCGCGTTCCGCGATTGTCAGTGTCAATTTCCAGTTCTTGTAACAGTCCCTGAAAAGCTTCAATGTCATCTTTGCAATGTCCTGCCAAAATAATATGTCGTAAATGTTCAGGCAGTTTGATTAAGCAAATGCGGATGAGTTCTGAGGGGCTGTATGGGTTTGACAGGTACTGATTCTTGTGCAACATGTCTTCAAAATATTTCACAAGACTGGAAAATTCAGATTGTTCGAAATGTTTCATCATTATGATGCTATGTTTTACTCGGTCTTGTGTAGCTTGAGACCAATATGCTGAGAGGAATGCATGATAAAAATCTTCTTCACTGTGACAATCGTGAATGACCGATCGCATTCTTACAGCTGGTTCATTCTCCAAGTAGCCACACATAAATTCTAACCTGTGCTCCAATGACCAGTTGGGAGGAAAACAATGAGAGAATTGATGGAGCCACGCTTGTGGATGAATGTCGTTGGCAGAATTCTTAAACGTTTTGAATTTACGTGTAGTAATGAACAGCTTATAGTCAAAATCATCGTGTCGGCGAGTAGCATATTGGTCATTGTTACATCGTGTCGGCGGTTCCATCTCAAAATTCGCTGTACCTTGCCAATTTCTTTCATAATTTCCGAATTGCCCTGTGTTATTATTTTGTAGCTTTCCCGTATTTCTAAGATCCTCTTCCCATGTTGGAGCACGAGTGTCCTCTGAAATATGAAATTTTTGTATTACTTGTGCAAACTGATCTTGTACTTCCCGGATTTCTCTTTTGTATTGCGTATTAATTTGATTCTGATTTTGTTTAAATTTCTTAATTTGTTCATATTCTGTGTCAGTGATGGCTACAGATCTTGTGTCATTCAGATCATCATCCACCTTTGCAGATAAGTTAGTAAACTGATCTGAAAGTTCGGCTACTTTATCCGTTAGTGAAATTATTTCCTCTGTGTGTTTTTCTGAACCAAGTTTCAGAGTGTCCATTTGTGTTGAAATCGTATCTACTGTGTCCTTTAAGTTTTCCTGAGTTTTTGCAAGTTGCATAACCGAATCGGTAGATGCAACTGAGTCAATTTTAGCTTGCAAGGTGTCGTGATTTTCATGAACAATAATTTGCAGTTCTTTTATAGCTGCTTCGTGATTCTGTAATGCATTTTCATGACGCGAAAAAATAGGTTGGAAATGCTCACAAATTTGTGTTTTTACGTCATTACAGATTTTTTGACATTTCGATTCGATTTTATGTAACTCAGTAGTTAAATCTTCACGTGTTTGTTCAAGCATGGTGTGAAGATTTTGTTCCATTGCGTCCAACTTTTGAAGATTTTGTTCCACTGTATCTAACTTTTTAAGATTTTGTTCCACTGTGTCAAACTTTTTAAGATTTTGTTCCACTGTGTCGAACTTTTGAAGATTTTGTTCCATTGTGTGTAACTGTTGCTGTGTTTGTTTCTGGTGTTGTTCCATTGTGTCTAACTTTTGAAGCCTTTGTCCCATTTGTCTCTGATTTTGTTCCATTTGTTGCATTAATTGCAATAATAATGTATTAGTGTCTGGAATCTGTTTCTCTATGCTTTTTGGCAGTGCATTTTCACCGGCAACATTCACATTTTGACAAGCAGAAAATGTGTCTTGACTCATTTGAGAAAACGGTGAGGACCCAAAACCTAAGTCTACAGTATTTGCAATATTGTGTTCTGTCATTTCGGATTCCTGAGGCGAGCTGTTGCCGACCGATCGATCGATAATGCTTCCTTGTTCACTACCTGTTTCACTGTCTACACCATTATTTGCCGCCCACTCAATTTCCCTATGCACAATTACCAAATTACTACTTCGAATATCTGTTAATTCACTACACAGTGGTGCTGATAAGCTACGCTCGTCGTCACTATTATTTCTCAGTTTACTTTGAAGCCTGGTGTTACGTTTTTCACACGCCATTATTGTCACAATATTTCACACGATAACACAGAAAAGCATAATTTGAAGAGCAAAAATAAGAGAACACATTAACATAGCACTGAAAATAATATGTAGTTAATTGCAAGCGCAGCTGCGAAATACTTGGTGCAAATCTACATGCATGCCACAACTGTTTTACTGTACAACAATGAAAGACTGCAACTACAAAGGAGATTCTCTCTACAATTACGCGCTAGCAATAAACAATAGCTACACTCATTACACAAACTACAAGAAAAAAATCAGAAGATTCCAGTGAGGTATCCTCGGCTAAGGGTCGACATATGAAACGTCCCCTTTTGAAAAATTATACAAGACTGTGCTTAAACTGACACACAATATTTTTTTTTTTAGCGCAACGCAATCTGACTTTCAAAAATTTCTACAAAAGAATGGCCCTGACTAACATTAACCTATACCTTTCACAAATCACATACCTCACCAAAAATCTTCGTTACTCGAACTACTGCAACACAGCGAGCACCACTACTGCCAGCTAAATAAAAGATTCAAACTACTGAAGGCACTAACTACTGATAGGCATAGTTAGCAAATGAAAGATTTTGATAGAGAACAAACAATGTATTTACCTTAATAATCATAATATATATAGCAGTTCATGCCATCCAGTCTTACAAATTTCAAATCTCCACCATTTCTCTCCACACATCCACCACTGCTGGCGGCTCACCTCCAACTGCGCAACGCTACGCACTGTTAACATCCAGCTGCCCAACACTACAATGGCAGACAACAATGCAAACTGGCCACAGACTGCACACAGCACAGCCAGTGATTTTCATACAGAGCGCTACGTAACGTTGCCAATAAGAAAACATAAACAGCCTACTTACAAAGTCTAGGTAACACCTGCGATGCACAGAGAACTCTTTCACTATTCTATAAGAAAAAGTTGTTGGAAATTAACAGTAGGATTTATCTCACTGATTCATTAGTACACGTTTTAGTAAAGCAGCTACAGAAACTAAATAATGTTATAATTTATCGTCCGTCATTTTAAAAATGAACGTCTTTAATGAAAATTCTTTATTATTTTAAAGTTTAGTGAATCATGTACTGCATTGTGTTGCCATTTGGTAACAAACCGCAATTTTATGTATAATGTTAAGGAAACCACTCGAAGATGGACAATGTTGTCGTCTGAGAACACACACATTCTGGCTATATTGAGCTAGACCATGTTTAACGTCATTATGTTGGCAGAAATAGTTCAAAGCCGATAATCCTTGCTGAACATCGAAAATACGTAAATACACACGAAAGCAGATGAAAGAATTATTTCTGCCGCCTAGACCACATCTAGTTAGCATTTTGAGATACGTAAAATGATGTTAATGACACCACAGAGTATGTTTCCACGTTCTGTAACTGAACGGTTAACAAATAATCAATACTTTTAGTTTGCTGTCATACAGTAACAAACCTAAAGTAGTGAATAAATAAAAATTACGGCAAAATTTCAGTGTTCAATGAGTTACATAATATTTTGTGTGCCACATAGTACCCAAGATATCTTTTTCTCTGAAACTGGGTTCCTAGAAAGAACAGTCACTCAATACAGGGTTAAGCGATAATGTTGATGAGGCCAGTGGAGAGGGGTAATGGTCTCAGTAAGGTACGAAACCACTTCTATAGACGTTGTCTTATAAGATCTCTGTCGTAAACATTATTTAAAAAAATGTACGAGTCGTGGCACAGAAATGTTGAAAATTTATCTGCTTACTACTGATAGCCTTGGGAGAGCCAGCCCTGACAAAACTCTACCATCTCGTGAGCAAGATGTATGAGACAGGCGAAATGCCCTCAGACTTCAAAAAGGATATAATATTTCCAATCCAGAAGAAAGCAGGGGTTGACAGATGTGAAAATTACCGAACTATCAGTTTAATAAGCCACGGCTGAAAAAATACTAACACGAATTCTTTACAGATGAATGGAAAAACTGGTAGAAGCCGACCTCGGGGAAGATCAGTTTGGATTCCGTAGAAATGTTGGAACACTTGAGGCAATACTGACCCTACGACTTATCTTAGAAAATAGATTAAGGAAAGGCAAACCTGCGTTTCAAGCATTTGTAGACATAGAGAAAGCTTTTGACAATGTTGACTGGAATACTCTCTTTCAAATTCTAAAGGTGGAAGGGGTAAAATACAGGGAGCGAAAGGCTATTTACAATTTGTACAGAAACCAGAGGGGAGTTATAGGAGTCGAGGGGCATGAAAGGAAAGCAGTGGTTGGGAAGGGAGTGAGACAGGGTTGTATCCTATCCCCGATGTTATTCAATCTGTATATTGAGCAAGCAGTAAAGGAAACAAAAGAAAAATTTGGAGTAGGAATTAAAATCCATGGAGAAGAAATTAAAACTTTGAGGTTCGCCGATGACATTGTAATTCTGTCACAGACAGCAAAGGACCTGGAAGAGCAGCTGAACGGAATGGACAGTGTCTTGAAAAAAGGATATAAGATGAACATCAACAAAAGCAAAACGAGGATAATGGAATGTAGTCGAATTAAGTCGGGTGATGCTGAGGGAATTAGATTAGGAAATGAGATACTTAAAGTAGTAAAGGAGTTTTGCTATTTGGGGAGCAAAATAACTGATGATGGTCGAGGTAGAGAGGATATAAAATGTAGACTGGCAATGGCAAGGAAAGCGTTTCTGAACAAGAGAAATTTGTTAACATCGAGTATAGATTTAAGTGTCAGGAAGTCGTTTCTGAAAGTATTTGTATGGAGTGTAGCCATGTATGGAAGTGAAACATGGACGATAAATAGAATAGGAGCTTTCGAAATGTGCTGCTACAGAAGAATGCTGAAGGTTAGATGGGTAGATCACATAACTAATGAGGAGGTATTGAACAGAATTGAAGAGAGGAGAAATTTGTGGCGCAACTTGACTAGAAGCAGGGATCGGTTGGTAGGACATATTCTGAGGCATCAAGGGATCACCAATTTAGTATTGGAGGGCATCGCGGAGGGTAAGAATCGTAGAGGGTGACCAAGAGATGATTACACTAAACAGATTCAGAAGTATGTAGGTTGCAGTAGGTACTTGGAGATGAAGAAGCTTGCACAGGATAGAGTAGCATGGAGAACTGCATCAAACCAGTGTCTGGACTGAAGACAGCAACAACAACACCATGAACAGTTAGCGGTGGATATCTCCAAAGTACGTTGGAATCCACATATGTACGCTTTTGTCCAGCGGAGCTCAAAGCAGTCCTGCGATTGATTTCCCCGAGGCTGCGTAGAGGCTCTGCCGTTCTTGCGCTCCAACAGAACGAGAGAACGCGTTTTGTAGTGAACTACTCGTGCGCGGCAACTGGATTGATGGATCTGGATGAAACCTGCATTTTGCTGTTGAAATACAGTCTCTCACAAACACTATACAATAAGTATTTCCTTAGTGATGTGGGTGGTCTCGCCGGCCGTAGTGCCCGAGCGGCTCTAGGCGCTACAGTCTGCAGCCGCGCGACCGCTACGATAGCAGGTTCGAATCCTGCCTCGGGCATGGATGTGTGTGATGTCCTTAGGTTAGTTAGGTTTAAGTAGTACTAAGTCTAGGGGACTGATGACCTCAGAAGTTTAGTCCCATAGTGCTCAAAGCCATTTGAACCATTTTGGGTGGTCTCATTACTTTTTTGTTGATAAATGTGTGACTTGTTATAAATACCAAAAAATAATTCACACGATTCTTTCTTTAATGACTAAGACAAACATTTGGTTTAGGTGTTTTCGTTTGAGGAGAACTTAAGACGGCCAAGCGAACCTGTACAAGTATTATGGAAACGACACAACTCGTGCAATGTTTACGTTCTGTTGACAACCACATCTACCGAAAATGTAATATGCTAGTAAACAGTAACATAGATACCAACTTCAAGTGAACGTGGAGGGGTTGAAATTTATTATTTCCTAGCGTTTAGACAACGTTGATACGTTCAGAGTCAAAATACAAGATCGGATTGTACAATAATTGGGAAGAAAATGGAGGGAAACGTCTCTCACGTCCTATAAAATTTCAGATGTAGCCATTAGAAAGACAGTAGGAACCTAACACCACAAGAAGACTATTTTCTCCAGTCTCAAGAACGAGCAGACGTTTTACTACAGCTCTATGCAGAACTTGACACACCATTCATCTACCGGACGTCTTCCAACAACTCTCTGACAAACCTACCGAGATAGAGCATAGATGGAAACGCAGTTTTATACGAAGAGAGTAACAGTATAGAATCAATAAATCACGTCTTTTTGAGTTTAGGATGAAAAATATAGAAGAATTAGTCGTTAGCCTAAAAAAACTGTTTTTGTCTTTCTCTGCCAACATGAAATATTTTCAAATTTTCTAGCAGATACGAGATCCGAGGTGTACAGAACATTTTCTTATACACTTCCAAGAAAACAACACACTCATCTAACACTTACACCACTTTAATTTACAAAAGGTGTGGTCCGACAAACAGTTATTAGTCACGCTATTTAATTTTATAAAAGATATCTAGTTAACAAGTAAAAATGTATTACTCTTCAAAAATTATGTCTTTATTATTCTAAGAGACACTTTTATATATTTTGAAATATTGAAATTCTAAAAGTTGTAGTAGTCTTGGATCTCTGTATACATGACATGTGTTAGACTTCTTTTTTTCGCTAATAATTGCTTCTCATTTCGTGCAAAACTTTTTTCCGCTCTTCAATGAACCATTCGTAGATAGGCAGCGATAATGCTTCATAGGTCCAAAGATTCTGCCCAAAGTCGGCCGATTTTATGGCTGCTAAACATAACGCTTTGTGAAACAAGTATTTTTTTCACTCCGCTGAGTATCTAGTGAAATGGTTCAAAAATAAGTATTGGAATGCTCAGTACTCTAAACAGTCTTTCCGGCTGGTTGGAATAATGTGATAGTCTCCATGCTACTCAAGAGTGAAATGGGATGATGTCTGATGTTCCGAAACCATGAATTTTCGGGATAAAGTGGTTTCTTATGTATGTCAGAAACACGTTTCTTTAAGTTGCTTCGCTTATATGCTCATAGTACCTGTTTACTTTCTCTTTACTGTAAATGTTCCAAAACGTCATAATTTCAGTGTAACTTGGATCCTGCCTGGACAGATTCTGTATTGTTGCTAGAAGTTGAAATATGCTCGTCTCTTTAATGTCATGTCAACGCGAAAACAGAAGTCAGTTTATAACGAAACCTACGAACAATAAAAAACACAACAAACAAAAATCACCGATCGCGATGGTGCAGTGGTTAGCACACTGAATTCATATTCGGGAGGACGACGTTTCAAACCCGGGTCCGGCCACCCTGATTTAGATTTTCTGTGATTTCCCTAAATCGCTTCAGGCAAATACCAGGATGGTTTCTTTGAAAGGGCACGGCCGACTTCCTTCCCTTTCCTTCCCTAATCCGATGGGACCGATGACATCGCTGTTTGGTCCCATTCCCCAAATCAACCAACGAGCACACAAAAATGGAATACAGACAATGCAGTGCGTAACAAAACATACGTTCCGACCTTCAGTATGGTTTTTGCAGCACATGTGTGATTGATACACATATTCTTTACAGATAACCACCTAATAAAGGCACCTATTACGTCGCGAGAAGGTGCTCACAGAATTTCAAGTATCAATTTTTACTGCGGAGAAGTGGACGAGTGCTTATCATGATTGAAATTAAAAAGCAGAAACATATTTAACCATTTAGTACGACTGGAGCTCGGCAGAAGAGAGGACAATAACGATTGTCCTAATATCTGTCGACCGGGTGGGAGTTTCGTAATGTACCATTTCACATTTACGCCTACGCGAAGTGCGAAACTTAAAAAAAATAGTTTTCTTTTAGTAAAACATTAGCCTGTTATATCGCTTTTCAGGAATTGATTGTCGGAGCTGTAATTACATTTCTGTGTACCAGTCATTGCTAACAGGTGCACATTCCTTTTCTTTTAATGGATAAGTAGCTTGACTTTTATCGTGCTGTCACTTTTTGTTCGCTTTTGTTAAAAAAAGAAAAAAGGTTGATGAGGCTGCTTTTGGCATCACTTTCTCATAAAAGGTTGCCGCTTAAGAAAAATAATTGCGGCTGAGAGGTTCTGAACATTAAACTCTCCTTCGCTCCCGTTCTGAGGCTGAGCGTCGTTCACTTGCCTTTGCGACCAATAACGGTTAATGATTCTCGGGTAGTCCTGGCCCCCTCTCCCCACCTCCCCCATCAACTCCCGGACTAGATTTCTTTAGCGATATATCAGCGTATGTAATGGTATTCGAGAGCCTTGGCAGAATGCCGCGAACGGTTGCAGCTGCAGCTGTAGGAATTCCATTAGCTTAACATCGACCAGCGGCAGTGCAGCGCAAGTTGTAAGTCGGCTCGGCGCGGATCGGCGGTCAGCTAATGCAGTGCTCGCAGCGGCGGTCCTGCCCGCGCCCTCAGGAGAGACCATTACCTGCTCTCCAAGTCGCCGTGGAGAGTGCAACGTGACCCGCAAGTCACTGACCGATTGGACTACTTGTTTTGTTTCTGCCAAAAGTGAACGAAATAGACGAATAAAGATAGTAACATGAGAACGTCCATGAGACCGGTTACCTGAGTATTTAATTTTGTTACCAAAAGATTAACTTTTATACAAATAGACTTTATTTCGCTCAAAGAAAGTGTCGCAGCTTTTGATATCGAAATTATTGGTTAAAACAGTCTTGGTTGCAATTTTAGTTCTTTATTTTTAACCAGTACTGTTAAGCACTGGTTTGCTGTATGCCACATATGGATTGGAAGGATATCGAAATTGTTCAGGGGAAAATATGCAGGTTAAGAGCGCAGCTGGTCAAGATGTAATAGATGTGGATATTTTTAAGGACCGTAAAATCGGAAAATTAAGCTCTCCATGTTTCATAAGGATGTTTATTTCTTTCACGGAGTACAGTTGGGCGGGCCCTGGTTGGTTTTCAAGGTCAACAGTTGTTATTGACTGAGCCTGACTGTTCAGACAATCTGGATGATGAGATAATGGACTGTCTGGACAATTTGGACTATGGGGGTGGTTTGATAAGCCTGGGAAAAAAGCAAGAAAAAATATTAGATTTGTAAACAAGTCACGTAACTTCTTGGCATAGTCTCCTCTGAGGGACATACACTTGGTCCAGCGATCCTCCAGCTTCTTCATTCCACAAACAAATAGGTTTTGTCAAACTGTGTAAAATACTCGTTGACTGCAACTATCACTTCCCCATCCGATGAAATTTTCTTTCAAGCAGATTCTCCCCAGTTATCGCTGGTGTATGGGATGGTGCATTATCCGTGTGAAATAGCACTTTTTTGCCAACTCTAGTTTCATAAGATCCAAAAATAGAGCATAATAGGGTCCAGATATCGTTCTACATTTTCCAAGTAATCTATGAGGATTATTCTAAGGAATCACAAAAAAACAGTGTCCATCATCTTACCAGTTGACAAAATGGTCTTTGCCTTCTTTGGTGAACTTTCACCAGCCTTAGCCCATTGATTTGACTGCCATTTTGACTCTGGTGTGTAATGAGGTTTCATCAGCAGTCATAAATCGGCGCAAAACGTCTTGCGGACTGCGACTGAGTGTCGACAGACATTGTGTTGAAATGTGGTGCTGGATGTACTTTTGAACGTCTGTGAGCAATCGAGGCACCCACCTTGCACACAGGCTTCTTCATACCCAATTCTCCGTGCAGGATATTACGCACTCGGTCAGTTGAGGTGAATACAGTCTCAGCAGTCTCGCGAATTTTTATTCGGCGTATTGAATTATCATGTCATGGATTTTATCAATGGTTGTCTTTCTGGTTACCTCAATTGGACAGCCGGAGGGCGTTTCAAGTTCGGTGCTTGTGCGACCGCGATTAAATTCACTTATCCAAAAGTAAATGATCTCCAATGATAGTGCAGAGTCTGTGTGAACTTCATCCACTTCTGTTTTAATTTGTGCGCTAGTCCTTCAAATAAAAATGTTTAACAACAGTACGAAACTCGATTTTCTCCATTTTTCAATTGCAGTTGACACATTGATCAATTCAGACGGCTGTCAGCAATGAAATGCACGCTGTACATTTTTGAAATTCTATATACGATCCTTTGAGTAATCAGCTTACCAAAAAAGAAATTTCCGTTGTTTCATCGAAGTTTACCAGACTTATCAAACCATTCTGTGGACATCTTTAACAGGCGTTAAATCAAAATATTAAGTTCTCCTTGTTTCATAACGACGTTCATTTCTTGCACGGGTGCAGTTGGGTGGAGCTAGTTGGTTTGCAAGCTCGTCAGCAAATCTTCATTTAACCGATACTGGACCGTCTGCACACTCTGGACGATCTGTACAGAAACACTATTTCAGTAACATAGGGATGAAGGAAAATTGACGTCGTTGAAACTACCATCGCAAGTTTAGCCTGAGATCGTTAGAGAAACCACGGAGAACCTAAATCTGGGCCAGTCGATGGAGATTTATGCTCTTCTGACTAATAAATTTGAATATATTATCTTAACCTTTGAATCACCCTGCGTCGATTAAATTGTGCAATGTTACTGTGAAGTAAAGCTTTTTCCTAGAAAACAGTTTTTTCACGAAGAAACTCTAGCAGATGGGAATGGAAGTTTAAGATGTGAAGCTACTTCGCCAACTACTGTCCTTGATAACTGAATCTAGAGGGCGTTTCATGTATGCTGTACCGTCTCTTTTTTCTCGAAACCGTAGCATGTGATCTTTTTAGAATAAAATGCCTTTTAGCCAGACCGGTAAAGAGTAATTGAGCTGTGAATTTTACACTACCTGGACGCTGATGCGAAAAGAAGAAAACGAATTTAAGAATTTTGAATCGGAATAAAGCTAGTATCGACGAACGGAGTTCTCAAAGGCGAGAATTCACTATGTAAAATCTTGTGCCGATTGCATGATGTCATCAAAACTCTTTTTGGCAACGCAACACACTTTTCGAAACTGGTTTTCGTCCCTGCTAGTATCACTATTCGGGTCTAACACGTGGTGTTTCAGGGGTACATTGCCAACAGTTTCTGTGTGTATATATAAATCTTTCAGTAGTAGAATTTGATAGGCTTGTAAAACTAGGAGAGCGGGCTCTCTGCAGAGAAACAACCAAACCCATCACGGCGGCCAAGAGAACTTTTTCGATGATTGGAGACACACAGTCGCAGTAGAGGGCACGTAAAACTGATTCACAGTCGTGACAAGGAAGTCAGAAGACGTATTTAAAGGTGACAAAACGGCAGGGATTGCTGCTGGCATACATCCCGATTCATATCTTTCAGCACGAAGAATAGCAAATGATTTGGAAGTCAGTCTGAAGAATTCTACATATGTTACGAGGTTCAGCGCTTCGCATTGAAGTACTGCCAACTTGTCTCAATACGTCGTCAATCCATCTGCCACTCTCTTAATATCACTATGAATCCAACTTCCTTGTACGACCTTTCATTATTTTGTCTCATTATCGCCTAGGACCATTTCCATTTCAGTTTCGTAAGTTACTATAAGGTCCTCAACTCCTATCTTTTGTCTTACCCATTTGCTTGTTTTTCTGTCCGTTCTTGGAATGCCCAACATGCATCTATCTATTCCTTGTAGAGCAAATCTCAATTTTTAAATTGTTTCACTTACGTAAGTTACTACCGTCAGTAAATTCTGATTATAGACCACCTGTGTTAGGCATATTGTGAGCATTCACTTTCCCAAATGACCTCCAAGCCATTTTTACCTCCTGTTTATTCATTTAAGTGTTCACCCGCTTGCTGTTTCCAGTTGCTCTAAGAATAAAAAATAGCCAACTATTTCCGTAAGTTCATCTTTAATCTTTACTATCGATACACGGATTGTGCATTAGTTTGGTCTTACTGTAATTGATCTTCAAGTTCACTTGTAGTATTATACTTGCACGTTCAGTGCCGCCACCCTCTGCTGCGGTTGTTATGGATTTGAAGCAAGCGTGGCAACGTCATTCGCAAATTGAAGATAATTCAGATAAGATCCGCTTATGAGAACTGAGTAAGAGAATGATCGTCATTTGACTCCCTTACGAGAATTTTCGGTTGCCACCCCCCCCCCCCCCCCCACTTGTAACCTCCCCCTCACTTACCGACCTTAATGACAGTGAAAAATTAAACCGCGTGCACCCAATGGAAATTTGGGAAAAAGCAATCGTCACCGAAGTTAATCTGTCGGTAAAGAGGGAGGAAAGGGTTACATCTAAATGAAAGGAAAAATGTAAATGAAACTGGTGGAAATTAATTTTGAAAAGTGGTAAAGTTAATAAAGAAAGTAAATGTGCGGCCGTTACGTTAACAATTAACTAGCGGTAATTAGATATTTGAGATTTGGGGAAAATTACGGTCGCCAGTCCTATGGACAATTACTACAGTAACTGAAAAAGAAAGGTTATTGCACATACAATTAGCACTAGAAGCGTGGCAACTGAAGGTTGACACGTGTAGTGTGAAAACTGAAAGTTTGTCAGAAGTAATAAATTTCGCTACACTCTGACTTAATTTAGCAAAAGAATTTATAAAACCGGAAAATTGAAAGTTAATTTAGTGACTGAAATTAATAGTGGGATTTGTTTCTGAAGCACTACGAAATTCAATAAAATAAGGTTAGTCTTGGGCTACCTCAACAATCATTTCAAAAGCTACTTGAATCTACGCAATTTAGAAATAAGAGATTTAACTTTGAACTTGAATTAAATGATTCTGAACAATTAACAATAGTAACATTTAGTACGTACCAAGCCGAGCTGCAGTCACAGGTAAGCTAAAATATGGTAACAAAACTTGCACTCTTAATTTGTGCTTGCGTAATCTAAATACTGTAGCCAGCTATGAATACATTAACTGAACTTTGAAATTAAAGCAGTGAAATGGAATGATATTACTTCAACGCTGGCGTCTGAATTTCAACGACACTCGGGTTCATTTCGGAAAAGGAAGGGACCCTGCTTGGTAATGCAATTGGGACAATGAGCAACAAAGGTTCATGCTAAATTGCTGTAATTTTGTGATGCAACAATTTTTAAAGCTGAGGTCTGCAATACAGTTCTAAAACTTTACGTGCTTCCAGTCTTCCTTGTTGGTTGATTGAAGGTTTGAAGCCGTCGATCGAGGAGGTGGAGACAGTCACTCATTGTCGGCCGCCGCTGTTGCAGAAGCTGGATGTTGGCGCGCCTTCTTCTCGACACGGTCACCAGGTGAAACGGGCTCTAGATGTGCGTCAGCTAATGCTTCCCGTCCGCGACACCGTGTCAGAAACTAACATAGCAATTCGAGCGCAATTACATGCTGCCAAACCCCGAAAGCGCGGCAACTCGCGGGAGCTTCACACAACACACCTGCTCCACTGCACTACTCCAGCCAGACCCTCTCTGCTCTCACTCCACGCGGCAGAGTTAACACTACCAAAGATCCTACACACTTAATGGTTCTCCACACGACCTATCGATGTATTCGTTTGATAGCATAGTTTTCCCTAGGCCAGACCCAGCGTATAAATACAAATAATATTCACAAAAAAAGAAACCAATTATACATCGACATAAATGAATATGTATACAAATAGTAAAACGATTACAATATACAAAGACACAGAAATGTCATATCTTCAGGTAACAAAATAAGGAAAAAAAATTTGCAGTGCAATAGATGGAAATAGGAGGATATGCATTTCCGGCGTTACACACTCCTTACTAACACTTCTCTGGAAAGCACTTCCTCCTCCCAGAATTTCTCGCAATATTACGTTCCGCTTGAAGGAATTGGAAGAATACCGTATTTCAGAGAAAACTCAACAGAAAGTTCCCAGTCCCTTAACGAGCATAATATTTTTCAGCCTCAATGTCAGCATCAATCTTCTAACATGTTTGATGCACCTCTCCACGAATTCCTGTCTACTGCCAAAGTCTTCATCTCGGAACAGCTCTTGCGACCAACTTTCTCAATTACTTGTTGGTTGTATCCCAATCTCTGTCTTCTCCTGCAGTTTTTACCCTTTACAGCTCTCTCTAGTACCACAGATGCTATTCCCCGATATTTAAACACATGTTATTCCATGCTGTCCCGTCTCGTAGTCAGTGTTTTCGATATGTTCCCTTCTTCACCGATCCTGAATGTAGTCTCCTCATTCCTCATCTTATCAGCACAACTAATTTTCAGCATCCTTCTACAGTACCACATCTCAAACGCTCGAATCCTCTTTTTTTTCCCTATGGCCCCACAGTCCAGAATTCACTTCCATACAGTGTTGTGCTTAAGTGAAGGCTGGCGTTTGATTCTGGATAGTAGACTTCTTTTAACAGGAACGTCCTCTTTGCTTGTGCTAGTCTACTTTTTGTGTCCTCCTTGCTTCCTCCGTCATGGGTTATTTTACTTCCAAGGTAGTAGCATAATTCCTTACCATCGCGTACTTCGTGATCATCAGTTTTTGTTAGGTTTATCACTTATTTCATTTATACTACTCCTCATTACTTTCGTCTTTCTTCGTTTTTCTCTCAGTCTGTATTCATTAGACTGACCATTCCATTCAAAGGATTTCCCTTCATTCTTAATTTTTATCCCACTCCTTATTTTTTCTTTTATTTCTGTCTTTGCAATATGTAGACTGGTGAATTCGTTCTTGGTCTTCCATTCTTATTTTTCCCTCCTGGTTATCGTACATGCTGTCTACTACCAGCCTTTCCCTGTGGCTTACTGTTTTTTTAATCGTATTTCACCATTTTACGCTTTAAAATTTTTTTTCTAGGTCAGAAAATGAAATGAACGTGTCCTGATTTTTCTTAAGTCTTGCTTCCATTATCAAGTTCAAGTCAGGATTACCTCTCTTGTGACTTTACCTTTCCGAAATCCAAAATGAGCGTCAGCTAATAGTTAATTCGGATGCATGAGACGTTAAGCTGGTGGTGCGATAATTCTCAGACTCATCTACCCTTGCTATCATCGAGTTAATGTGACGCTCATAATCCGCAGCAACGTTCTGAATTTGCTCTTCGGTTTCTGGCACGGATCTAAGTTGAAAATACGTTGCGGTGCAACATTCTATTGAGTGGCGAGGCACATTTTAGACTACAGGTAGCAGTGATACACAGAACTGCGGAATTTGGGGTACTGTTAAACCGCGTGTTGTGCACAAAGAGACATTGCACTCACCGGATATGATTGTGTGCTGTGGATTCATAACCACCTTTAACCTCAGTTCGTTATTCCTTTAAGAGACTACACCCAGAGGGCCTCTCAAGTGTACCGTGCCGCCTGAACGTTTTCTAGACCACTTGCACAGCATTTGATTCCTGTTCTGCAACAGCGCAACTGTGCGTGATTCAATGTTTTCATGAAAGATGGGGCAACACCTAATGTCGCTAGCCCAGTGAAAAATTTGATCAATACAATCTTCCATGAACGTGTTATGTGCAGAGGTTTCCCAGACGCATGGCCTGCAAGACCACCTGATCTGAATCCATGTGACTTTTGGCTCTGGAGATATCTAAAAGAAAGCGTCTCGCATGGGCACGTTCGGTTTATCCGATGGTTCAAATGGTTCAAATAGCTCTGAGCACTATGGGACTCAACATCTTAGGTCATAAGTCCCCTAGAACTTAGAACTACTTAAACCTAACTAACCTAAGGACATCACACACACCCATGCCCGAGGCAAGATTCGAACCTGCGACCGTAGCAGTCCCGCGGTTCCGGACTGCAGCGCCATAACCGCTAGACCACCGCGGCCGGCTACGGTTTATCCGATCTGAACCCCAGTATATGGGAACACGTTGCTCAGATTCCACCGGAACTGCTACGAGCAGCTATTGACAACGTGATTTTACGGATGCAGCATCTCGTCGCCGTCTCCGGTGGTTATATTGAGCGAACTGTGCCAGACGGCCGCTGTGGCCGAGCGGTTCTAGACGCTTCAGTCCGGAACCGCGCTGCTGCTACGGTCGCAGGTACGAATCCTGCCTCGGGCATGGATGTGTGTGATGTCCTTAGGTTACTTAGGTTTAAGAAGTTCTAAGTCTAGTGGACTGATGACCTCAGACGCTAGATCTCATAGTGCTTGAACAAACTGTGCAAGCGGTGCTCAATAACAAACTCAACATTATGCTTTTCTCACCTGGCTGTCCTTTCCTGTCCACGTCCCCTTGCTAATACATTAACTATGGAAATATTTATATACGTCTTTTTATTGCTTTCACAGCGCCAAATGTGCACCTGGTGGCCAAAACTGGAACTAATTTTTTCCCGTGTAAATCACTTCTGCATTAACGCACTGCATATCTACTAAGCTTCGCTACCGTATGATAATTACTGCCCACACTGGACCACCGTGAGTAGTTACACTTTAACCACCCGGTATTAATGATCTAGAGCCTAGCGTAGGAAGCTCCATGAGACTGTACGCAGGTGATGGAGTTGTCTGTCAGAAGCTAGCAACGCCAGAAGACTAGAGCGAATTGCAGGAAGACCTGATGCTGCAGAGACTGGCAGTTAACCATGAACATAAATACAATGAAGAGCCAAAGAAACTGGTACAGGTATACGTCTTCCAATACAGAGATATGTGAACAGGCAGAATACGGTGGTGCAGTCGGCAACGCCTCTATAAGACAACAGGTGTCCGCCGCATTTGTTACTGCAGCAGCATTGGCACGTTATCAAGGTTTAAGTGAGTTTGAAAATGGTGTTTCAGTCGGCGCACGAGCGATGGGACACAGCATCTCCGAGGTAGCGATGAAGTGGGGATTTACCCGTACGACCATTTCACTGGTGTACCGTGGATATCAGGAATCCGGTGAAATCTCCGACATCGCTCCAGCCGCAAAAAGATCCTGCAAGAACGGGACCAACGACGAATGAAGAGAATCGTTCAACGTAAGGGAAGTGCAACCCTTCCGCAAATTGCTGCAGATTTCAGTGCTGGGCCATCAACAAGTGTCAGAGTGCGAAACATTGAGCGAAACATCATCGATACGGGCTTTCGGAGCCGAAGGCTCCACACGCGTACCCTTAATGACTGCACGACACAGGTTCGAATCCTGCCTCGGGCATGGATGTGTGTGATGTCCTTAGGTTAGTTAGGTTCAAGTAGTTCTAAGTTCTAGGGGACTGATGACCACAGCTGTTAAGTCCCATAGTGCTCAGAGCCATTTGAACCATTTGAACTGCACGACACAAAGCTTTACGACTCCTCGGGGCCCGTCGACACCGACATCGGACTGTTGATGATGCAAATATGCATAGTTTGACGAATCTCGCTTCAAATTGCATCGAGCGGATGGACGCGTACGGATATGGAGACAACCTCATGATTCCATGGAACCTGCACGTCAGCAGGGGACTATTCAAGCTAGTGGAGGCTCTATAATGGTGTGGAGCGTGTGCAGTTGGAGTGATATGGGACCCCTAATACGTCTAGATATGACTCTGATAGGTGACACTTACGTAAGCATCCTGTCTGATCACCTGCATCCATTCATGTCCATTTTGCATTCCGACGGACTTGAGCAATTATAGCAGGACAATGCGACACCCCACACGTCCAGGATTGCTACAGAGTAGCTCCAGGAACACTCTTCTGAATTTAAAGACATCCGATGGCCACCCAACTCGCCTGGCATGAACATTATTGAGCATATCTGGGAGGCCATGCAATATGCTGTTCAGAAGAGATCTCCACTCCCTCGTATTCTTAAGGATTTGTGGACATCCATGCAGGGTTCATGGTGTCAGTTCCCTCCAGCACTACTTGAGAACTTATTCGAGTATTCGAGTCCATGCCACGTCGTGCTGCAGCACTTCCGCGTGCTCGCGGCGGCCCTACACGATAGTCGGCAGGTGTACCAGTTTCTTTGGCTCTTCAGTGTAACTGTAACGTAGCGCGCAGAAATGGATTAAGTAACTCACTGCTTTGCGGTTACATTATTTGGGGTAATCCACCGGAAACCGTAAATACCACAAAAACCTAGAAGTAACTATCCAGGGCGACCTAAAGTAGAATGACAACACAAAACTCATTTTAGGAAAACTAGATGCCAGGTTGAGAGTCGTTGGAAGAATCTTCAGGAAATGTATTTCTGCCACGAAAGAAGTGGCTTTCAAAACTCTAATGTGACTGATTCTTGAATATTGCTCTATAGTGTGGCACTCTGACCAGGTTATATTAATAATGGAGGTAGAAAAAATGCAACGAAGAGAAGCGCGCTTCGTTACGGTTTTAGTCGGCGCGAGAGCAGTATGGAGATTTTCAACAAACTTCAACGGCTGACGCTGCTAGGGAGGCGTTGTGAATCGCGGAGACGTTTACTGCTGAAATTCCGTAAATTGTTGGGCTGGACATTACTAACTCCCACATACGTCTTCGGAAATAATCACAGCAAGAAAAGCCGAGAAATGCGAGTTAATATGAAGGTTTACTGACTGTCACTAATCCCATGCGCCATTCGCGAATCGGCAAGGGAACGGGACAGAAGACTGTGGAACGAGACGTTCAAATGGTTCAAATGGCTCTGCGCACTATGGGACTTAACTTCTGAGGTCACCAGTCCCCCAGAACTTAAACTACTTAAACCTAACTAACCTAAGGACATCACACACATCCATGCCCGAGGCAGGATTCGAACCTGCGACTGCAGCGCCTAGAACCGCTCGACCACTCCGGCCGGCTAGGTACGAGAAGTACCCTCGGCAACACATAGTAATGTGGCTTGAGAACTATACAGGGTGATTCCGTGATGATGTTACAGACTTTCAGGGACGATGGATAAAAGTAAATGTCCCAGTCTGAGACAACAGACCCTCGTTCGGAAGTAACCGAGTCGAAAGTTGTAAGCGAAAATCGTTCTGATACCTCCGAAAGTTGAATAAACGTACCAGTACTGTTATTGCTAAGGTTGTAGGGTGTGCAACTTTCAGAGGCGGTGGTATGGAACAAAGAAGCAAAAAAAGGTGTAGTAAACATGGGCTCTAAAATGCATACCTGAAGAGCCATGAGCACTTGTTCATCTTCGATATTGTAAATCACATCTCTTCTACAGAAAGTTCTTTGGTTTTCCTATTTTGGGAGAAGGTAGTTTGGACCGAAAAATGCGTAACGTAAGAGCTAGCGTCATTATCTCAGTAGAAGAGATACATTTCGCAGTATCGAAGATGAACAATTGCTCACAGCTCTTAAGGTATGCATTTTAGGAGCCACGTTTACAGGCCATTTTTTTCTTGTTTCGGTGCCCACTACCATCTCTGGAAGTTGCCGACTCTACAGTCTTAGCAATAACAAAGCCGTTACAAGTATTTCCGTGCCAAAGTTATTGGAACGATTTTCGTTTATAATCTTCGACTCGGTTGTTTCCGGGCCAGGATCCCTTACCTCAGACTGATATATTTACCCTTCTCCATCATCCCTGAAAGTTTGTAATGCCATGACTCACTTACTCCGTAGATGCAGGCTACAAACGAGATGATGAAAGCCTGATGGGTATGTAGCCCCCTTTCAGGCTCATTTTAGACGAATTAGGAAAAACCAATCCATCAGATTGTGAGCTCCATAGAGAGCACGTTAACCCAACGGGGCTCTTGGAAAATCTGATGGACGCCATCTTTCGCGTCGCTAACAGGCGACTCCATCTATCGGATAAGACTCAAATGCACGCCACACCGGCCGGCGAACATCATTCGAATCGTATTATAGTTCGCTGAAACTCACGTCTCAACAGCCTCACACACGATACGACAGAAATAAAGAGAAAGAACCCATTTGCTACCGTGCTCTCGAGAAGCCACAAGTAGGCCGATGAATCTTACATTCCTATCTGATTTTCTTAAATTACAGCGAGGTCATACGAACTAGTTGATAATGAGCTAATACTACTTCAGCACTTGTGAGCGAAATTTTTATTATGATAACTTTTCACAGCACTATCATTAAAACCGCGCCTATTTTGATCGAACGCTGCTACGCTACTCTCTGGCCGCTACTTGATTGGAGCGGGACGGGTAGCGATGAAAGCTGTGTACCCTGCAGTGTGCAACACAAACCTATTTGGCGACACGGAATTCTGCTGCCGGTAAACGTTTCGGGAGCGCGTGCGGTAGGCAGTGACAGCGTGCAGCGGAGCGTGCATGCGCAACACAAACGAGACTGTTCCCAGAGCGTGCAGCGGGCGGTGAGCCATGGCTTTTGGAGAAATTATCACAGCGGTACAAGAAACGCCAGAACTGTGGCAGTATTGTCATTTTCATTATAAATATAGGTCGATTGGAAGGTAGATATGTACTGAAACAGTAATAAAACTTAATACTGACGGCAAGTAAATACTTTTACTGTTTCATTCTGTTCTGACGAAAGTAATTCACAAACATGTGCCGCACATTTCAAACAACTAGTGGTGCACATGCAATTGTTTAAACTGTGTAATACTAATTTAGTTTAAAACTAAAATGTTGGTAAAGCAGAAGAAAATTGTTGAAGTCAATTTTCTTGCTTCAAAGTTAACTGTAAGTTCTTGCTCTAGCGGGGTGGCTAATGGAAATTGGTGCAGTGTGCTCTCAAGCGTGAATCTATCTTTATTAAAACATAATCAAATGTAGACACATACATTCGCATGCATTCATGAAATTTATCAGGATCTGATCTACATCTACATCTACATCTATACTCCGCGAGCCACCTTACGGTGTGTGGCGGAGGGTACTTATTGTACCACTATCTGATCCCCCCTTCCCTGTTCCATTCACGAATTGTGCGTGGGAAGAACGACTGCTTGTAAGTCTCCGTATTCGCTCTAATTTCTCGGATCTTTTCGTTGTGATCATTACGCGAGATATATGTGGGCGGTAGTAATATGTTGCCCATCTCTTCCCGGAATGTGCTCTCGTAATTTCGATAATAAACCTCTCCGTATTGCGTAACGCCTTTCTTGAAGTGTCCGCCACTGGAGCTTGTTCAGCATCTCCGTAACGCTCTCGCGCTGACTAAATGTCCCCATGACGAATCGCGCTGCTTTTCGCTGGATCATGTCTATCTCTTCTATTAATCCAACCTGGTAAGGGTCCCATACTGATGAGCAATACTCAAGAATCGGACGAACAAGCGTTTTGTAAGCTACTTCTTTCGTCGATGAGTCACATTTTCTTAGAATTCTTCCTATGAATCTCAACCTGGCGCCTGCTTTTCCCACTATTTGTTTTATGTGATCATTCCATTTCAGATCGCTCCGGATAGTAACTCCTAAGTATTTTACGGTCGTTACCGCTTCCAATGATTTACCACCTATGGCATAATCGTACTGGAATGGATTTCTGCCCCTATGTATGCGCATTATATTACATTTATCTACGTTTAGGGAAAGCTGCCAGCTGTCGCACCATGCATTAATCCTCTGCAGGTCTTCCTGGAGTACGTACGAGTCTTCTGATGTTGCTACTTTCTTGTAGACAACCGTGTCATCTGCAAATAGCCTCACGGAGCTACCGATGTTGTCAACTAAGTCATTTATGTATATTGTAAACAATAAAGGTCCTATCACGCTTCCTTGCGGTACTCCCGAAATTACCTCTACATCTGCAGATTTTGAACCGTTAAGAGTGACATGTTGTGTTCTTTCTTCTAGGAAATCCTGAATCCAATCACAAACCTGGTCCGATATTCCGTAAGCTCGTATTTTTTTCACTAAACGTAAGTGCGGAACCGTATCAAATGCCTTCCTGAAGTCCAGGAATACGGCATCAATCTGCTCGCCAGTGTCTACGGCACTGTGAATTTCTTGGGCAAATAGGGCGAGCTGAGTTTCACATGATCTCTGTTTGCGGAATCCATGTTGGTTATGATGAAGGAGATTTGTATTATCTAAGAACGTCATAATACGAGAACAGAAAACATGTTCCATTATTCTACAACAGATTGACGTAAGCGAAATAGGCCTATAATTATTCGCATCTGATTTATGACCCTTCTTGAAAATGGGAACGACCTGCGCTTTCTTCCAGTCGCTAGGTACTTTACGTTCTTCCAGCGATCTACGATAAATTGCTGATAGAAAGGGGGCAAGTTCTTTAGCATAATCACTGTAGAATCTTAAGGGTATCTCGTCTGGTCCGGATGCTTTTCCGCTACTAAGTGATAGCATATCGTGAACTCTTATTGTTGTTGTTGTCCTCAGTCCTGAGACTGGTTTGATGCAGCTCTCCATGCTACTCTATCCTGTGCAAGCTTCTTCATCTCCCAGTACTTAGTGCAACCTACATCCTTCTGAATCTGCTGAGTGTATTCATCTCTTGGTCTCCCTCTACGATTTTTACCCTCCACGCTGCCCTCCAATGCTAAATTTGTGATCCCTTGATGCCTCAGAACATGTCCTACCAACCGGTCCCTTCTTCTTGTCAAGTTGTGCCACAAACTCCTCTTCTCCCCAATTCTATTCAATACCTCCTCATTAGTTATGTGATCTACCCATATAATCTTCAGCATTCTTCTGTAGCACCATATTTCGAAAGCTTCTATTCTCTTCTTGTCCAAACTATTTATTGTCCATGTTTCACTTCCATACAGGGCTACACTCCGTACAAATACTTTCAGAAACGACTTCCTGACACTTAAATCTATACTCGATGTTAACAAATTTCTCTTCTTCAGAAACGCTTTTCTTGCCATTGCCAGTCTACATTTTATATCCTCTCTACTTCGACCATCATCAGTTATTTTGCTCCCCAAATAGCAAAACTCCTTTACTACTTTAATTCCCTCAGCATCACCCGACTTAATTCGACTACATTCCATTATCCTCGTTTAGCTTTTGTTGATGTTCATCTTATATCCTCCTTTCAAGACACTGCCCATTCCGTTCAACAGCTCCTCCAGGTCCTTTGCTGTCTCTGACAGAATTACAATGTCATCGGCGAACCTCAAAGTTTTTATTTCTTCTCCATGGACTTAAATACCTACTCCGAATTTTTCTTTTGTTTCCCTTAACTGCTTGCTCAATATACAGATTGAATAAGGTCGGGGACAGGCTACAACACTGTCTCACTCCCTTCCCAACCGCTGCTTCCCTTTCATGCCCCTCGACTCTTATAACTGCCATCTGTGAACTCTTATACAATGTTTTAAACTCTCCAAACAATTCTAACTGTTTCACTAGAATACTTCGACCTTTCTTTACACTGAATGAATCGAGTTTTAGAAACGTATTCCTTTCCAGTATCAAATCGAACAGTAGTGGATTCGACTCTGTTTCTTGCCTGATCTCCACAGAACGCTACAACAGACCGCTGAACAAGGAACTGCTACTCAGGAGACTACAGCCTCTTCCAGTGTTATGACGTCATCGAGTGTTCTGCCCGCTTACCGTCCCGCTGAACTCGGGCCGTAGCTTCAGAGTGTAGTAAACTACGAAACAGCGAGCGTACTGGTCTGGAAACTAGCTTCACTCTTGAGGAAGAGAGCGCAAAGGAAAAGTGTGGCGGCAGGAGTCTATTAATGGAAGGTGGGTGGAGTCGCAATGAAGACGTGAATTTAGATGAGGTCACAGGCGCGGGCTGAAATACGGCGGCTTCGCATGACCGGCCGAGGCTCATGTCTGGTGTTGCGAAACAAGGAGGCCCAGAGGCGCTTCCGGCGGCCGCCCGACCGCCGCAGGCCGGCCGCCATTTGTATGATAATGCTGGCGGATCACGCCACTAATTAGCCGCTCTCCCGCTCTGCCACTTGCGCCGACGTCACGCGCGCGATGAATCACGGCTTAGGCGCCAGCAAAGCGGCTTTCTATCGGAATTAAAACGCTGCCAGCTGTGCTGCTGCCGCATAATCTGACCTGCAAAACAGTACATTCCGCCAGAGCTGCAGTTACACGCTCCTGCGAAGCAGAAGGCAGGAGTGTCTCCGCCAGAAACATCCAAGGCCAAACAGATGGCAGCTCTGTCGGTAGAAATGGCTGGTTCAAATGGCTCTGAGCACCATGGGACTTAAATACTGTGGTCATCAGTCCCCTAGAACTTGGAACTAATTAAGCCTCACTAACCTAAGGACATCACACACGACCGTAGCGGTCGCGCGGTTCCAGACTGTAGCGCCTAGAACCGCTCGGCCACACCGGCCAGCTCTGTCGGTAGAACTCGCATGAAATAACGTAGCACCGCCTCAGTCTCCTCGTGAGTGCTGAGCGATCGCATTCCTTTGCTCCGAAGGAGCGGATAACTGCTAATCTGTGGTTACGATGCGCCACTGACTTCAGATGAAATACTATGCTTGTTAGCACAAATATAATTGAACTGTAAACTTGTTGATTGAGTTCCCATCTAATCGAGCTCAAATTTCACCCATGGCCTACTTCAACAAGAATATGCAATAGTACTTCAGTGCATTATAGTTACGATCTGCTGAATACTCATACTCGTACATGTCAATGGAGCTATATCACGTGACGTCTTCTAATTTGGATCTAATCGTGCATTCGATTTGTTTCAGACAGCCGGTTGGGGTGGCCGAGCGGTTCTAGGCGCTTCAGTCTGGAACCGCGCTGCTGCTACGGTAGTGGGTTCGAATCCTGCCTCGGGCTTAGATGTGTGTGATGTCCTTAGGTTAGTTATGTTTAAGTAGTTCTAAGTTCTAGGGGACTGATGACCTCAGATGTTGTGTCCCATAGTGCTCAGAGCCATTTGAACCATTTGTTTCAGACACATTCAAATCATTACGTAATGTTGAAGAACTGTACAGTTCGCTGCTCCAGTTCTTTGACTGTCTCAATGGGCGAGCTGTATACTACGCTGCTGATATGACATCAGATAGAAAAATCCAGAGAATTGCATCAAGTGATCTTGAAGGTCAAGGTACAGATCGAGCTCGAACTTTTCATCTTGGACGATAGTGACGTGTTAGACGCCCTCCTACATCAGCAACAAAAGGAACCGATACCGTCATACATGTACCTCATCTTGAACCATGGGCTATGGGTGAAACCTGATTACTTGAAGACATAATCGAGCAGTTTACATTTCAGAAACTTTATTGACTGGGACAATATTTCATACTGAAGTCAAGTACGGGTCACAGCCTCGTATTTGCAATTTTAAAAGCACTCCGTCTTCAGGCAACAAGTGACCCATCGGGACCATCCGACCGCCGTGTCATCCTCAGCTGAGGATGAGGATAGGAGGGGCGTGTGGTCAGCACTCCACTCTCCCGGTCGTTATGATGGTTTTCTTTGACCGGAGCCGCTACTATTCGGTCGAGTAGCTCCTCAATTGGCATCACGAGGCTGAGTGCACCCCGAAAAATGGCAACAGCGCATGGCGGAGCGGATGGTCACCCATCTAAATGCCGCCCACGCCCGACAGCGCTTAACTTCGGTGATCTGACGGGAACCGGTGTATCCACTGCGGCAAGGCCGTTATTTTCAATTTTAAGAACCGATCAAAAAGTTCCGTTCGTAGGCCGTACCGACCAGAATCGGAACGTCAATGAGGAAAAATCGCCGTTGGCACTGAGGCAACTATCTACCGACGTACCAGGTTGAAGATACACCGTGTCCTACAGCGTGAAGAAGTCCGTAACTGTTTGCTGCACATCCTCGTCCGACAAGAATCGTCGACCCTTCGAGGTCCTTTTTTAAGGACCGAAGCTGTGATCAGCGTGTGGGGAGAGATGAGGGCTAAGCGACTGGTTCTTGAGTGTCTCCCACTTGAGACATCCGCGATGTGGAGCTGTGCACATCAAGAAGTAGAAGCACTCATTCCACAACAGTGATTTCGGCAGAGCTGTTTTGCTTTTGTTTTGTGTTGTTTCAGGGCGCAAAAGCAACTGAGGTCATACGCGCTCATAGCAAGACGAGAAAGAAGTTAAAAGCGGCTACACGTTAATCCCAATCGACAGTTGGAAAGACAGCCAAAGACAGGGACTTCCTCTTGAAGAACGGTCCATAAAATAGGCCGTAGAGGTAACGGAGGTCCTGAGGTAAGGATTAAATGTCCTTCGTCATATTGGTACGACGGATAAAAAGTAAAACGCGATTGATAACTCAGACGGCAAACATAAATTAGGACGTAAATAGTTAAAGAGCATTCGGTCAATAAATGGCCAACCATCAAAGGTTGATCACAATGAGCACAAGGTGGTAAGGGATCATCACCTAACAAATTGGCGATGATCAAAACGGCAGTGTTCAATGCACAACCTAACTAAAATGATCTCCTCGTAGCGAGAGGGCCGAGTGGAGATCGACCAAGCCGCTGGGAGAGGTTTAATTCCCCAGAGCTCGTTCCCATGAAGGGAAGACCAGCGGTGATGCCAAAGGGACCCCACCTGCTGACAGACAGCAACACAGAGATCGTGGAAGGACTGGAAGGACTAGCGCACCGAGGCAAGAGAACTGCAGCCTTGGCAGCAGCGCCAGCAGCCTCGTTTCCCGTTAGACCAAAGTGAAGAGGGGCCCATATAAACCCCACAGTGGCTCTATCAAGAGTGAGCAAGTGGAAGCTTTCTTGGATCTGTTGCACTAAGAAATGGACTGTCTACAGCTCACTGAGGCCCTGAAGGGCACTGAGAGAGTCGGAGCAAATGACACGATTGGAAAGCCTGTCTCGCTGGATGTCCTGCGTGCCCTGATACAGGACGAAGAGCTCCGCTGTAACTACTTAGCAATGCTCCAGAAGCCGATACCGAAAATCGTCGGTGCCAACGACGAAGGCAACCCCGACCCCACGGTCAGTCCGAGAGCTATCATTGTACACAAAGGAATCATCGTGAAATTCTGTACGAAAGTCTAGAGTAGTGTCGTTAGGAAGCGAATCAATTCCAAAGTAAACAAGGGCCGCCAATGTGGTGAAGGGTTCACGCCTACCGGGAAAGTCGCAGGTAGCGTGAAGTTTCTGGAGCAATAGCTGAAAGCGAACTCCAGGAGGTAACACGCAAGAGGGACGCGCCTAATGCTGGGGGTCAAAGGAGTCACCTTGAGAAAGACGCATAGGATGGGTGGCCAGGCATGTCAGGCAAACGGCATGTGAATCTGCTGACGAGAACATCACGTCCGTACGACAATAGTAGTTCTACAGCTTCAGCGTACAGACTCTCAACCAGACTAATGCAAAAGGCGCCAGTGGCCAAATGGATGCCACGATGGTGGAGTGTATTTAAACGGCGTAAGATGGACGGACGGGCAGATGCATAAACGAAACACCCATAGTGCAATTTCGAACGGACAATGGATTGGTACAAATGGAGGAAGCTGGTCCGATCCGCTCCCCGGAAGTACCTCTGAAGACACGTATGACAATGAAGGACTGGGTACAGTGGGTGGCCAGGTAAGACACGTGGGAAGGCCAAGAAAGTTTCCTGTCAATTATGAGCCCCTGGAATTTCGTAGTTTCATCGAATGGAAGAGCAACAGGCCTAAGATACAAAGATGGTGGAAGAAACCAATTACGCCGCCAGAGATTCATACAAGCGGTTTTGTCAGTGGAAAACCAAAAGCCACAGCAACGTTTCAGCATTTACCGTATGCAAGTAGGAAAGACATGAATGACACAGTAACCCTTTGCACGCACGTCGGTACTTAAATACCGGCATCAGAGTAGCGCTGAGTTGTTTATACGCTGCAGCCAAGCCCTAAAATGGAAACTTTTTGATCGACCCTTATATTTCGCAAACGGCTCTTTTTCGGATCTATTATGGTGACTACGACGTTGTGAAATTTGTTTCTTTAGAAGCCGTGGTATTCCATCCCAAGATTCACCTCGTAGTTTGATTGAGATTGCATTAGCTGAGGTATGACGTAAGAAGTGGAGTGAGACGCGGACGACAGATGGTACAGTGAGCAGTAATTCCGTGAGAAACTGCGCCAATTTAATCGGAGGATAATCTGATCGGCTGCCATCAAAAGAACCAACGTGCCAAATTTCTAAAGTTTTTTTTAATTATAATGGAAATTTAATTACCAATCCTTCTGACTAACGTCTCAATAGTAAGCTATCATCCACTTATTTCAGATCTCATTTTTATGACAGTTTTCATCAACATTTTAGTAACGATATTCAGACGAAGTACTTCGTGCATCTTCGGCTCCCGCTAAAAGCTTACACCGAACGAAGTGACTTGAGCTGAACGCTTCAGTCGAGTCGGGTACGAGGAGTCTTACGATGCAGTTTGTGTTACGCACTGCACAATTAAAATGAGAGTTGCACACCTTATAAAGGGATATTTAACAATCGCGACTCTGCTTGCAAAGCAGATAAGATAAGAGTAAATGTGTAACTTAGGTTGGTGCGCCCCCTCCCGCCAGAGGTTCGAGTCCTTCCTCGGGCATGCGTGTGGGTGTTGTCCTTAGCGTTAAGTTAGTATAAGTAGTGTATAAATCTAGCGACCGATTACCTCAGCAGTATGGTCCCTTAGGAATTCGCACACATTTGAACATTTAACTTGAGTTGTGCATCAGCGATCCTTGTACGGACAAGTGATAAGTGTGATTTTGTTGGCGTATGTTTGTAAAATACATTGCTTGCAGATTAACGTTGGCTTGCAGCGTCAACTTGTAAGTAGGCTGTTTAGGTTCTTATATTGGTAACGCCGCCGCCAAGTAGCGCTCTCTGTATGAAAATCACTGGCTGTGCTGTGTGCAGTCTGTGGCTAGTTTGCATTGTTGTCTGCCATTGTAGTGTTGGGCAGCGGCAGCTGGATGTGAACAGCGCGTAGCGTTGCGCAGTTGGAGGTGAGCCGCCAGCAGTGGTGGATGTGGGGAGAGAAATGGCGGAGTTTTGAAATTTGTAAGACTGGATGGCATATATATTATGATTATTAAGGTAAATACATTGTTTGTTCTCTATTAAAATCTTTCATTTGCTAACTATGCCTATCAGTAGTTAGTGCCTTCAGTAGTTTGAATCTTTTATTTAGCTGGCAGTAGTGGCGCTCGCTGCATTGCAGTAGTTCGAGTAACGAAGATTTTTGGTGAGGTAAGTGATTTGTGAAAGGTGCAGGTTAATGTTAGTCAGGGCCATTCCTTTGTAGGGATTTCTGAAAGTTAGATTGCGTTGCGCTAAAAAATATTGTGTGTCACTTTAGTGAATGTTTGAGTACTTTCAGTTTTGCTCAGCTGTTTGAAAAGCAAATAATGTAAGAGGTTTATCAGCGCAGTAATTCTAAAAGTGTTCAAAGGGGACGTTTCATATGTCGACCCTTAGCCGAGGATACTTCACTGGAATCTTCTGAGTTTTTCTTGTAGTTTGTGTAATTAGTGTAGATTTTGTTTATTGGTAGTGCGTAATTGTAGAGAGAATCTCCTTTGTAGTTGCAGTCTTTCATTGTTGTACAGTAAAACAGTTGTGGCATGCATGTAGATTTGCACCAAGTATTTCGCAGCTGCGCTTGCAATTAACTAGATATTATTTTCAGTGCTATGTTAATGTGTTCCCCTATTTTTGCTCTTCAAATTGTGTTTTTCTGTGTTGTCGTGTGAAATATTGTGACAATAATGGCGTGTGAAAAACGTAACACTAGGCTCCAAAGTAAACTGAGAAATAATAGTGACGACGAGCGTAACTTATCAACACCACTGTGTAGTGAATTAATAGACATTCGAAGTAGTAATTTGGTAATTGTGCATAGGGAAATGGAGCGGGTGGCGTTACCAATATAAGAACCTAAACAGCCTACGTACAAACTGTGTGATTAAATAAAAAGGATCTGGCATCCCAAAATTGGAGCTTGGCCGATTATTTCGTACAACTCAGAGCCTTAGCCATCTCGCTTGTATGTTTTAGCCTCATCTCAGGAAGAACGGATTCGCGACTTGACTGCTACATCAGCGCTGGGACAAGGATACCTTTACAAGGTATCAGGTTGGTGAATCATTATAAAATCTCAGCGTTCTACCTTGATGAGGTAAAATACTCACTGGTCCCTCGCATACCCAGCATTTCCAACACAAACGTGAACTGTTAGAGCCGGCCGCTGTGGCTGAGCGGTGCTAGGCGCTTCAGTCCGGAACCGCGCTGCTGCTACGGTCGCAGGTTCGAATCCTGCGTCGGGAATGGATGTGTGTGATGTTCTTAGGTTTGTTAGGTTTAAGTATTTCTAAGTCTAGGGGACTGGTCTAGGGGACTGATGACCTCAGATGTTAAGTCCCATAGTGCTTAGAGCCATTTGAACCATTTGAACTGTTACATGTAATCTGTGGTAACACTGAAGAAGGAAAGAGTTAATTAATGTGAAGTGCGCGTGTCGCACTAGGTGCTTACTACATCTGTCACCTTTGGTTGTCAGTTCAATTTCGGTCACTCTGACTGCCTTCGGTCCCGTCCATTTCATTTTTTTCTTTAATTGACACCTTAACGTCATACAACCATACTTAATCAACGTATCGGGACCCCCAAAGTAGAATGATGGTCTTGTTATTGCACCTCCAAAACTGTTAAGACTTGAAAATTTGAGAAATTTATATCGAGGACTAATAGAAAGGTAACAACAAAATGCTCAATATGTACAAAACGAAAGAACTGAAACGACACATTTGTTGGCTTCGCTAACACACAACCAAAATATGTCCTATCAACTACATCTGTAGATGTAGACACAAAGGAATTAGATACATTGGTTGCGAGCGATCGTTGATTTAAATCGGCGGGGAAAGTTGAAAATTTGTGCCGAAGCGGGATTCGAATATGTCTGAAAGAACAGACACCGCATATATGTACAGATCAGTTTGTTACAAAGTTGTTAAAAAGTAGCTTGTTGCTATGATACGTTCATTTGCTCTTAGCTAGATTATGACCATCCAATGTAATCTACACTTTGGGCTACACTAGATTTCAGTGTGTCGCTATAATCTGCACAAAAATAATAGTGCAGCTAGTGACGACAGTCGTGAAATCAGAGCGGCAGCATCTTCAGTATACCGCTCATTAATAACTGCTTGCGAGCTATACCTGGCTTGACTTTTTCCTACCGCCTGCTGGCCTTTCTTCGCCACTGGTTGGTAGAAGCGCTGTAGGCACACGGCCTGCAGAAACGGATTACAGTTAGCACAATTTCCTTGAATCATGAGACAGTGTTGCAATCTTATCTCCCATCATACCCTGGTACAACAGTGAGCAGCGGTCATTACCGGTCTCTTGCGTACAAATATGCTACAGATTCTCGTACTGAGTGTGTGTGTGTGTGTGTCTTGAAGCAATTCCTACCCTTAGTAAAGCAATATTTTACTCTCGATCTGGAAAACTTCCGTGCTGATCGATGTGCTCGTCATCGGCAGCAGCTATGATATTTATTCCTAATAGACCTGGAATTCTGCCACTGTAGGTAAATCCTGAGGACAGTACACGGTGAGACTCGAAGGAAATCTTCAGGGAACTATCTTCGGTATACCAGGCACCCCCTTCCGTCGCACATTTGTATTAATCGTGCACCCAGCTTTACGCAATGTGAACGAATGGGCTCCAGCGCTGTAAGACTCCCGTGAGCTCTCTGAACATTGTTCTACATTCTCTCATTAACTGCTACCCGCACAACCTCGCGATATGTCATCTGCAGGAGCGCAAGTTTAATACTAGCTTTTGACTCTCCAGGTGAGTGATTACACCAGACTGCATGATATCAAAAAATTGAAAATATATGTGTTCCTAACTAAGGTCTGTACGTCGGTTTCAAAACCGTGCTTAATTTTCTCCTGTGACGTACGGCTTTTTCATTACGGAATAAAAATTTATTTTATTTTTAACTACAGGAATTTTATTAGGACGGAAAAACGGATGTACGACAATGATCTGATTTTTATATGATGGGGTAGGTGGGCAAAGCAAAAGCACTGGAATATTAAGTTTTAGCCAAATCGTAGAAATTCTGAGCCTGGGATTAAAACGATCTTGCTTGAACCGCTTATAGGCCAAAACTAAATATTGCTTTGTCCCCTGTATAGCAGACGGATTTTGATGAAGCAATTTGTAAGGGCTGTTTCACAAGATGGATTCTCGTCTAAGTCTTTGTATGAAATTTTCAGCTATCAGTCAAGAAAAAAAGCGAAAATTGGGATTTTTATTGACCATAGAATTCGCGAACTGATGAAGGATCACGAGTTAGTGAATACAGTGAACCCTAGTAGAAATCTCAATAGTAAACCTTAGTCTTTTACTGAGAATTTTCTCTGGAATAGAAAGCACCTACATTAAAACAAGACTGTCGAAGTTACATTGGAAAATTTCAAGAAGATTGCTTACAATAAGAATGCAAAACTCCACTTCGTACGCTCACATACTGCTATTTTCATGAAAGTCTGATTTTATAGTGAAGAACAATAGCGCTTCCACGAGGACATAAAGGAGATGGAGTAGAGGTACCATGGAAGATGCAATGAATTTGCGATGACCGACTATTTTTGGATGCCCAAGGGGGACAGTAAACATGATGGTTCTATTAGGATATGAAAAGCGAGAAACATCGAAAATTTAATATACAGAGAACTCATGATGTTGCTGAGACAATTGTTTGTAGTATTTTTAGGATATACCTAAAACAATAAAATTATAATTACAAAAATGAAATTCCTGAAATAATATTTTAATATTTTTGCTTAAATTTTTAAAATATTATATCATGTTTTGTGAAAAACTGCGATAAATTCTGTAACACCTTTTTAAAAAAAAAATACCTTGAAAAAGTGTTAAAATTCAGGTTTGTGATGTTGTCCAATAAGCTCACCTTTCGCTCTTCATCACCAATTGTACTAACACGAAGATCACATGCAGACTATGTTGGAAGCTCTCCAGAGAACAGCTTTATTTTTAGATTATCAGGAATATCCGTCTCCTAAGTTCCAGAGATGCGATTTATTTTGTAGCGAGTTTGTGCTTGTCTTTCATCGTCGTGATGAGAGTCTGTTGAGGAAGAGTCATCGTACAGTTCCGTGAGACGTGACCTATCGCAGGGCTAGAGGGCACGTCAGAACGACGTGCGCCTCGCCGCAATCTAACGTGCGCACGCCGTCAGCGACAGACGGCGCTGTAGTGCGCGTACGGAGATACAGCTCGCGCAGGATACAGTGGCCCACGCGCAGTGACCAGGTTTTGTCCAAAGCGCTGGGCGAGTTCATTCGTTTGTTCGGAAGGGACGCCAATAAGTGTTTTCCACCTTTTGCCCGGTCAGCGGTGACAGAACCGAGGCGCGCACCCTGCAAACTTTATTCGGTTCTGTTAGCTTTATATGTCAGGTTCGTGACGGTGTGCCCATCATTTCGTTAATGGTCATAGTTATTCTGATATTTACGTGAATGTGCAACACTCCGCGAAGTGTGCAATGAAAGAAGTTGCTATGATTTAGCGTTTGGTGCATATTACATAATATGTTTTTGTGTATGAAATTCAGCTAACATATAGAATTTTTCTTTAGACTTGGGAGAGGTATCTATCTCTCACTAACCTCGAGAAAATTGATCTGATGTAGCACACTCATTTGCGATCGCGCCACCCCAGCGATAAAGCCAGAGTGATATATCTACAACATCCCTCATACTTCGTAAACGGTTTTAGATACCGAAATGAGATTTTGGCAGATGACAGCACGCAAAGAAGAGTATTTTACCATGTCGGTCTTATAATAAAAAACTTCATTATCTACCGTGTTATTCCAACAACTACAGACTTTTTTCGTGAAAGATCGTAATTTTTAAGGGCCATCGATAGCTCGTGAAACGAAAAATGCTATGGGTTTTAGAACAACGTATGTGAAGACATTACAGGTTTTTTGTACAGAGGACGTGTTTTTTCATAACCTACTCTTTCTCAGTTCCCCAAGTAATAACCTTAATAAACCACTGTTTCAGAATTCTTTCACATGTTAGTGAGGTGAGACAATGTAAACTCCGCTGTGTTTTGGCAAAGGAAGCAAATTTTGACATGGAAACCATATAAATGTGTAGGATTTACTCAAAATTCGCCACCCATGACGCTTATCTGAAAGTTACAAATGGTTAACAAACCAGGCGAAAATAAATCGTTGCATTTTCAGCCGAATTCTTTTTAGATACTAATGAAAGCAGAGGTGAAAGTAGATCTTTCTGAATAGCCGCAATGCAAGTGTGGGCGTGGAGGGTCCCCACTTAACACATACAAGAAAATGTGAGCTTAGGCTTCAGTGTAGAACGGCGCTTCCTCTCCAGCGCTCCACATTTGCGCTACAGCAATGTGAGCGGCCCCCTACAACCGCCGCTCTCCTCACGCTTCCCAAGCGACTCCGCATCTTGCGGCCACGGCACTTTGCGCGCACCATACCTCACTACGATAGCCCAGACGTTCATCGCCACTTCCTGTACTGTTTCAGGCAATCGTTCGACAGTGAGGCTGTTTTTTACAGAATCAAATTCTCCATCGCACTTTGATCTATGGGAATCAGAAACATAACATCCAAATTGGAAGGGGATGTTTTTTGTAAAAACAGACGCAAAACAAGCATGACAGCCGAGTTTATACCAAGTAAGATGACTCAGTGGTCAAGATACATGATTCGGAAGGAGAGAGCCTCAGTGCCCTGAACATCGCAAACTGTTTACATTTTGATTCTACGTTGTTGTCAACAAACGAAGCGGTTCTAGTTCAGAGAGTAGTGGGTAAACGTCATCTGCAAATTCACAGCTTCGGCGCTGATCTCTTACTTCGTTTTATGATTTTTATTGGCGCTTGTTCTTCATTCACCCCTCATAGTGAGGTTTATGTGAAATTAAAAAAAAGGTGTAGCACCATAGTCCAGAGTACGCCTTAAACTATAGCTTCTCTTACCCCTGGCTGGGTATGTGAGTTGGTGAGTTCAGTCTTTGGAAGAAAGCAACGGCATAACACCTCCAGTATGACGATGCTTCATTAAGTATTGTGGTGTTCAATCCAGTCGTAGGATTAGCGACAGATTTATGTAATCTAAGCGGAAAAGTTGAAAAACAGGAAAACAATATTTCTTTGCATAACAAAACAGTACAGAAAAAATTACGAAAAGCTAATGTGTATGTTAATAATATAAGATGTTACGCGGTACAGTGCGCTCGTTACAAAATATGCAAGGTTTAAGATGGACACAGTAGGCTAGATTTGAGTAAAAAAGTGGGAAACCCAGTTCAAATTACAGTCGCAATTTGTGAAGATTTAAAAAGAAATGAGAAAAGTATGCCTGTTGTTGTTGTCGTGGTCTTCAGTCCTGAGACTGGTTTGATGCAGCTCTCCATGCTACTCTATTCCTTTGCAAGCTTCTTCATCTCCCAGTACCTACTGCAACCTACATCCTGCTGAACCTGCTTAATGTATTCATCTCTTGGTCTCCCCCTACGATTTTTACCCTCCACGCTGCCCTCCAATACTAAATAGGTGATCCCTTGATGCCTCAGAACATGTCCTACCAACCGATCCCTTCTTCTAGTCAAGTTGTGCCACAAACTTCTCTTCTCCCCAATCCTATTCTATACTTCCTCATTAGTTATGTGATCTACCCATCTAATCTTCAGCATTCTTCTGTAGCACCACATTTCGAAAGCTTCTATTCTCTTCTTGTCCAAACTATTTACCGTCCATGTTTCACTTCCATACATGGCTACACTCCATACAAATACTTTCAGAAATGACTTCCTGATACTTAAATCTATACTCGATGTTAACAAATTTTTCTTCTTCAGAAACGCTTTCCTTGCCATTGCCAGTCTACATTTTATATCCTCTCTACTTCGACCATCATCAGTTATTTTGCTCCCCAAATAGCAAAACTCCTTTACTACTTTAAGTGTCTCATTTCCTAATCTAATACCCTCAACATCACCCGACTTAATTCGACTACATTCCATTATCCTCGTTTTGCTTTTGTTGATGTTCATCTAATATCCTCCCTTCAAGACACCATCCATTCCGTTCAACTGCTCTTCCAAGTCCTTTGCTGTCTCTGACAGAATTACAATGTCATCGGCGAACCTAAAAGTTTTTATCTCTTCTCCATGGATTTTAATACCTACTACGAATTTTTCTTTTGTTTCCTTTACTGCTTGCTCAATATACAGATTGAATAACATCGGGGATAGGATACAACCCTGTCTCACTCCCTTCCCAACCACTGCTTTCCTTTCATGCCCCTCGACTCCTATAACTCCCCTCTGGTTTCTGTACAAATTGTAAATAGCCTTTCGCTCCCTGTATTTTACCCCTTCCACCTTTAGAATTTGAAAGAGTATTCCAGTCAACATTGTAAAAAGCTTTCTCTAAATCTACAAATGCTAGAAACGTAGGTTTGTCTTTCCTTAATCTTTCTTCTAAGATAAGTCGGAGGGTCAGTATTGCCTCACGTGTTCCAGTATTTCTACTGAATCCAAACTGATCTTCCCCGAGGTCGGCTTCTACTAGTTTTTCCATTCGTCTGTAAAGAATTCGTGTTAGTATTTTGCAGCTCTGGCTTATTAAACTGATTGTTCGGTAATTTTCACATCTATCAACACCTGCTTTCTTTGGGATTGGAATTATTATATTCTTCTTGAAGTCTGAGGGTATTTCGCCTGTTTCATACATCTTGCCCACCATATGGTAGAGTTTTGTCAGGACTGGCTCTCCCAAGGCCGTCAGTAGTTCCAATGGAATGTTGTCTACTCCAGGGGGCCTTGTTTCGACTCAGGTCTTTCAGTGCTCTGTCAAACTCCTCAAGTACATCGCCCTTGTATAGACCCTCTATATACTCCTTCCACCTTTCTGCTTTCCCTTCTTTGCTTAGAACTGGGTTTCCATCTGAGCTCTTGATGTTAATACAAGTGGTTCTCTTATCTCCAAAGGTGTCTTTAATTTTCCTGTAGGCAGTATCTATCTTACCTCTAGTGAGATAAGCCTTTACATCCTTACATTTGTCCTCTAGCCATCCCTGCTTAGCCATTTTGCACTTCCTGTCGATCTCATTTTTCAGACGTTTGTATTCCTTTTTGCCTGCTTCATTTACTGCATTTTTATATTTTCTCCTTTCATCAATTAAATTCAATATTTCTTCTGTTAGCCAAGGATTTCTACCAGCCCTCGTCTTTTTACCTACTTGATCCTCTGCTGCCTTCACTACTTCATTCCTCAAAGCTACCCATTCTTCTTCTACTGTATTTCTTTCTCCCATTCCTGTCAATTGTTCCCTTATGCTCTCCCTGAAACTCTGTACAACCTCTGCTTCTTTCAGTTTAGCCAGGTCCTATCTCCTTAACTTCCCACCTTTTTGCAGTTTCTTCAGTTTTAATCTACAGGTCATAACCAATAGATTGTAGTCAGAGTCCACATCTGCCCCTGGAAATGTCTTACAATTTAAAACCTGGTTCCTAAATCTCTGTCTTACCATTATATAATCTATCTGATACCTTTTAGTATCTCCAGGGTTCTTCCATGTATACAACCTTCTATCATGATTCTTAAACCAAGTGTGAGCTATGATTAAGTTGTGCTCTGTGCAAAATTCTACCAGGCGGCTTCCTCTTTCATTTCTTAGCCCCAATCCATATTCACCTACTATGTTTCCTTCTCTCCCTTTTCCTACACTCGAATTCCAGTCACCCATGACTATTAAATTTTCGTCTCCCTTCACTATCTGAATAATTTCTTTTATTTCATCATACATTTCTTCAATTTCTTCGTCATCTGCAGAGCTAGCTGGCATATAAACTTGTACTACTGTAGTAGGTGTGAGCTTCGTATCTATCTTGGACACAATAATGCGTTCACTATGCTGTTTGTAGTAGCTTACCCGTATTCCAATTTTCCTATTCATTATTAAACCTACTCCTGCATTACCCCTATTTGACTTTGTGTTTATAACCCTGTAGTCACCTGACCAGAAGTCTTGTTCCTCCTGCCACCGAACTTCACTAATTCCCACTATATCTAACTTTAACCTATACATTTCCCTTTTTAAATTTTCTAACCTACCTGCCCGATTAAGTGATCTGACATTCCACGCTCCGATCCGTAGAACTCCAGTTTTCTTTCTCCTGATAACGACATCCTCTTGAGTAGTCCCCGCCCGGAGATCCGAATGGGGGACTATTTTACCTCCGGAATATTTTACCCAAGAGGACGCCATCATCATTTAATCATACAGTAAAGCTGCATGCCCTCGGGAAAAATTACGGCCGTAGTTTCCCTTTGCTTTCAGCCGTTCGCAGTACCAGCACAGCAAGGCCATTTTGGTTATTGTTACAAGGCCAGATCAGTCAATCATCCAGACTGTTGCCCTTGCAACTACTGAAAAGGCTGCTGCCCCTCTTCAGGAACCAAACGTTTGTGTGGCCTCTCAACAGATACCCCTCCGTTGTGATTGTACCTACGGTACGGCTATCTGTATCGCTGAGGCATGCAAGCCTCCTCACCAACGGCAAGGTCGATGGTTAATGGGGGGGGGGGGGGGGTATGCCTATGGTGGCCAAAATGTAAGTAGCATAGAAACTGCTCACCAGGCAAAATCTTAACATTAAGCAACGGCCGTTCGACAGGTGCTGAGAAGTTCCTGATGCATAATGGTGCCTGTGCTGTGAGTTTCCACATCCAGACAGTTTGAACCAGGCCTCATCTTAATATGATGGCTGCTTTTGACAATTTCCTGGTATGGCATTTTTTGTGGCAAGTTTTGTTCTGCCACTCTGCATCATATCACACACAGTGTGTGTGCTTTGGAAAAAAAGTATGTAGCAGCGAACAAATGAGTACTTTTATTTATACATTTATCTTGACTACACCAGATATATTTTTGGTGAGAAGAAAACAAGAAACGTTACAAACAAATGTCGTTTAGCTAGCAGGGATTAATTAAAATGGTTCAAATGGCTCTGAGCACTTTGGGACTTAACATCTTTGGTCATCAGTCCCCTAGAACTTAGAACTACTTAAACCTAACTAACCTAAGGACATCACACACATCCATGCCCGAGGCAGGATTCGAACCTGCGACCGTAGCAGTCGCGCGGTTCCGGACTGAGCGCCTACAACCGCTAGACCGGCTAGGGATTAATTAACCAACATAGTTGCCATTCTTGTAACTTCGTTTGTTGTGAAAATATAAACGGCTGTACGTCTCCTTAAATAGCACCCTATCTGTTTTGTTCGGTGATCAGTTTCCTCTTCTCAAGACCTATACAAAAACGTATCATATTGTGCCATTCAAGTAAACATGACGCTGTTAAAAACGTAACACGAAATTGACTTTCACTCTCCCAAACAAGGACACTGCAGTAATGTAACTCGTCCACTTGCTGGAGTGGACAGTCAACAAATGAAAACATAAGAAAAAAAGGACACCGGTCATTTACCAACCGTCTTCCGTTGAAGATTTCAGTGAGCACTACGTGTACCAGCGGACAGACTTCTCACCCACGGCGAATTTAAGGCAGGAGAACAGTAATTGCAGTCATGTTTCCTCATTTACAATACGGGTACATGTAATACAGTACTTTTAAAAGATATCTTGCGCTCAGTAAAAACTGCTTGTTGCACAAATTTTACAGCATTGACCTGGTTTTGATACCACCTAAGGATGGCTCATCAGGATAAGTTATAGGCTAATTACCGTGTTTTTACCACTTTCTTCTTACGTCTTTGTACCTTGTCACAGCCTTGTATACTTGGGATGGCAGAAATCTTACAGACTTGAACATTGCTGACGATCAGCTAAAGTATTTAAGTTAATGAAGGATAAAAGTATCCAAGGCTGTGACAAAGTCCAAACATGATAAAAGTATCCAAGGCTGTGACAAAGTCCTAAGATGAAAGAATAAAATTATTAAAAACAAGTAACTGTAATTTATTATGATGAAGATAACCTTAGTCGGTATACACACCAGGTCAATGCAATAAAATTTGTACAAACGGTTCGCTGTTTTTTATCCTTCATCAAAACTGAACGTCAGCCATGTTCAAGACCGTAATTTCATCATTAATAGTTTTCCTTTAGTTTGGCAGAAAGTAGGCGAAATATTACTTAAGCAGAGGAACTCTACAGAGAGGGATTTTCTGACAAGAGCCCACCATTCCGATGGATATTTTCTCTTCTTGTTGTGAAGCTGCAGGGAACGGGAAGTTTCAACTCAAGGAAAGGGTCTACTAGCCCAGGAAAATGAAAGTCAGTTTTCTGTTACGTTTTAATGGCAGCTTTCCAAGAATTATTAAGTAGTTCTCTGAAAATGGACTTTATTTTAATTTTGAGAATGCTACATTCAGTTCTGTAGAACAAACTGAATCGTACCAACAACTGATGTAGCTCATGAACGAGAATCTGCAAATAGAGCAGAATGTCCCAAATTTTTGGGTGTGCACATTCACGAAAGCTTGACCTAGTCAAAAATTTTTAGTGAGTGGCTCAAACAAGTAAGTTCAGTCACTTCTACCCGTCTACCTTCTAGTATTGGAAACAAGCGAATCAACCCGCCAACCAAGTTTTTCAGTTAATAATGTCTTATGGAGTAATTTCTTTTTATTTTATCGGATAACTTAGCAAGCAATGAGTCCACAAGAACGACCAGTAAGAATAATAAGCAATGTGGTCACTCGCACTCAAATCGTAAGCAACTCTTCAAGGAGTTTGACATTAGCTTACTATGTCGAACATTTACCTTGTAATCCTGTTCTTGTTCATCCTCTGGATATCCCCATTGAATTTCATCCTTATTTCCCTGAAGGTGTCCTTTATTGTTTCTGTATGTTTGTAGATTTCCCTTGACCGCCTCTTTATCCTAATTCTTTCACGAAAAACCGGACCTAACATTTTGCTGATAATTTTTCTTTCCGGCTTTTCAATCTCCCTTTTTTTTTATTTGACCATGAATCACGGTATTTTCTACAGCTTAGAGTGTTTCCAGTAGAACTACTGTGTTGTAACGCCTTACTTTTGCATTGCCAGAGACAGATTTTTTTTATTTTATTTACTCCAGGTGAACTTACATGGATCATTAAATAGGGTGATTCAAAAATAATGTCCGATATTAGTGGAGATAGCAGCGAGAGGGATGACCCATCACCACCACACCGTGAAATGACTAGTCGCGTGAAATGTGGACGTCCGCCGGCTCTTGGATGAGGTTGCTCCTGTTCGCTGGACTGATAGATAGGGATCAGTGGAGTGGCCACCTATGTCGCCAGATGTGACGGCACAGGACATTTTCCATTGGGGACATCTCAAATCTACAGCGTGCACTAAAACACCAATAACATTAATTGACCTGCAGAATTTTACGAGCGTCTATACAGCGCCGTTTCGGTTTGTATCTAGCCGTGTCCGTCGTCATGTTCAGATACGTCGTCTTCAGGAGGGCAGTCAGTTTGAACATCTTCTGCATTAGAGGTACGTGCGAACAACTAATCTGGGTTGGCAGTTGCGTTATGCTGTTAATTTTCAGGTCGTCACTGTCCGATTACGTAGCGTTTTGTTTGTACAATTAATACACATTTGTAGCATGTATTCGTCTGTTTGTATTTTCGCTGTCTCCACTAGTCACGACTTCGTCATGTGGGCCAAGACTATTGAATAACCAATGTAGACTTCGTCCGGTGGGACATGACTTTTGAATCACTCTACACAGGGTGACTCAACTACCGCTACCTATGAGCTTTATGCAACCTGCAAGGCCTTGAAAAACCACATGTGAGATTTTCATATTCTCTCGCTCGCTACATGCAAGCTATTATTCCAAAAGAATAAACTGAACAGGAACTTATTGTAAGAAATTTAACGTACTTAAATTTTGAACTTAATTACCTTTTGCATTGGAGCCCACAGTTTTCGAGTTATTCAAGAAAAACACGTTAGAATGTCATCTTTGTACGTTTTTCTTGAATAATTCACAAACTACATCCTCTAGCGAAAACGTACCCCTGTAAAATATTTAGCTATATTTAATTTTCTACAAAAGAGTTGTGTTCATTTTTGCTGTACGATTCACAGTTTGTGCACATGAGAGAGAAAATATTAAAATCTCCCTCATGGTATTTGAAGGCGTTGTGGTTTGCATGAAATCCATAAGCAGTGGCAGCTGAGTCAGGCTGAATGTTATGAAATTAGCCATTAATACATCACAACACTAGGAGAAAAAAATGACCATCACTCATTATTAAGCTGTCACCGACTCAGTAAGGAGTTCAGTAAACATAAAGTATATCTTTTTATCATTTGCCAAATAACACAAAATATGCGGCAGCTAATATGTCTACCCTATAACCACTCCTTCTGGACAACTCCTATTACATATACGAATTTGATTTAAAAAGTCGTAGTCTCTAAAGAAAGAACAAGCTATGAGTTTAGTTTCATGAGTGGAACAGAAAAATAAACTACCAATTAATGTTGAATTTAGACTAGTGTGTCATTTATGACCCTGTCAATTACAGATTGATTCAAAAAGTACTTTACAAGTTTGAAAATTCATATAAATTAATTAATAGTACCTACAGAGCTATTTTTAGTGAGAATTTGTAGGGAAATAGATCAAGTTTTGTCTCGCGTAATTCGTTGCTGTCGAATCGCACCGTAGCCGATTCGCTAGCGGCAGTTGCGTTAAAGATGGCTGCCTTCACTGGACCCGAGCATGCAAGCTGTGTATTTTGGTTTGAAGAATCGAAGTCGGCGATAACAGTTCAGCGTAATTTCCGTACCAAGTACGCTAAACATCCTCCTCGTAGGCCTAAAATTTATGAGTGGCATAAATCCATTGTAGAAACAGGGTGCTCGATAAGACGTGGGAAATCGTCAGGTCGTCGAAGCACATCTGACGACGTCGTTGAGCGACTGAGACAACGTTTTGTCAACAACCCTACGAAATCGACCTGGCGTGCTTCTGGCGAACTACGAATCCCCCATACGATTGTTTGGCGTGTTTTGAGAAACCGTTTGCATTTGAAACCATGCACATTGACGATCATACAAGCAATAAAAGGCACTAATAAAATTGGTCGCAAGAAATTCTGTGCGGATATGTTACATCGATTACAAGAGGATGGACATTTTTGGACAAAATCATCTTTTCTGGCGAGTCGACTTTTCACTTAAGAGGCAAGGTTAACATACAAAACTGTAGATTTTGCGGCAGTGAAAATCCACACCAAACATTGCGACATGTTCGTGATGGCCCTAAACTGAACGTTTCTTGTGCATTGAGCAAGAACAAAGTGTACGGCCCCTTTTTTTCCGTGAGAGAACCATCAACGGGATGGCGTACCTGGATAGGTTACAACAATTTTTGAGACCACAGATCAATGAGGATGACCAAGAACGAAATGTCTCCTCCATTCAAGATGGTGCACCACGCCAGTACTTGGCTGAGGTCCGGAATTTTCGCAGTGACCGCTTTTCAGGTCAATGGATTGCCCGTGACGCGCCAATTGCATGGCCCCCGCGTTCCCCAGACCCGACACCTTCGAATTTTTTTGTGGGAATTCATCAAGGACATCGTGTTTGTACTTTCCGTGCCGGCTTCCCTGCCTGAACTTACAAGGGGATGCCACAACGTTTGGAACGCGGATTTACTGTAAACTTCGTACCCTCGTAGTACTCCATCAGTACAACAAAATGCGTCAGCAATAGCTCGTACTTCTCAAGCGTTACTGAGAAAATCGCAAGATAGTTTCGGTCGTCAAATATTTATCTGTGCGTGCCCATTTTACCATGAAGCGGCGGCAGCCCCGTGGTGCCAGCACAGTAGCTCAGCGTGTTCGGTCACAACGTTAGCTACTCTTTGTAATTAAAATAAAAAAAAAAGCTGAGCGAACGGATCAACGAACAAACTGAATGGTTGTCACCGGACGTCCGCGCTGAACACATTCAACGAACAATATAGAACAAAATGAAATTAAAAAAAAAAGTGGCTGGCGTTCAAGCCCCGTAATCGCTGGATCGAGTTCCGTTCGTCAGTTTTTTTTTTTATTTTCAACACAGTCATTTTCTTTACTATTTATATTACAATTGATATAATGGGAAGAATACGTGTAATAGGGTGAACTTTTATTAAATTTACAATGTTATTTGGCAGTCTACTAATTTTTATTATCACAATTGATATAATATTCATAACTATCGACTAGTAAACGACCTAACGCGTAAAGTGATACTGAAAATGTATGCTTGTCCGTGTCTTCAAAATTGTTCGTATTTAATCGAAAGAGAGCGAGAAATTGCTTATCGGAAGACGCTATTAAAATACATTCGATGCAGCATAACCAATTATCAGCGCCGATTTTTAAGGAAATACTGCGTTAAGCATGGATTGCTTCCAAATTATCGTCTGAAAGAGACGTTTTTGAAAATGTTAACGAGGTTTGTTTTTGCGTATGCGGGGACATAGCTTTTATTCAATGCAGCTGGTGCCATTTAACTTCATGTTTTCCTTGCTTTTACGAAAAATACCATCCTGCAACTTGTATTCGTAATGTCGAAAGCGAGGATTAATTGTACATTTTCGAAAGCCGTCTGTGCCGGTCAAAACGTGGAGGTAACAAGTCATTTCGGGCTCCTTCCAGGTATAAGGGATTTCTCAAATCACGTAGCATACATTTTCAGTATCACCTTATTCGTTTGGTCGTTTACTAGTCGATAGTTATGAATATTATATTATTTATGATAATAAAAATTAGTAAACTGCCAAATAACATTGTAAATTTAGTAAAAGTTGACCCGATTACACCTATTTTTCCCATATATCAGTTATAATATAAACAGTAAAGAAAATGACTGTTGAAAATAAAAAAAAAAACAGACGAACGAGACTATCCAATAGTTACGGGGATTGAACGCTAACCACTCGGCTGCCGCTGCTTCATGGTAAAAATGGCCACGCACAGGTATACGACATGCATTCAAGTTCTAAGGCCTCCGATTTTTTTTCTCTCGACTGGAAAGAGATAAAAACATGCGCATTGTTTTAAAATGACGCCGCGTTTATTGTCAATACGTCCCAGAGATGGCAGCACCGTACGGCAGATGGAATTTTACCACCAGCGGCGAGGATGAGAACTGTTTTAAATACTTAAAATGGCGACGTTTTCCTTACTTGAACAGCGTGCAATCATTCGTTTTCTGAATTTGCGTGGTGTGAAACCAACTGAAATTCATCGACAGTTGAAGGAGACATGTGCGTTCGTGGGTGCGTCAGTTTAATGAAGGCAGAACATCGTGCGACAACAAACCGAAACAACCTCGGGCTCGCACAAGCCGGTCTGACCACATGATCGAGAAAGTGGAGAGAATTGTTTTGGGGGATCGCTGAATGACTGTTGAACAGATCGCCTCCAGAGTTGGCATTTTTGTGGGTTCTGTGCACAGAATCCTGCATGACGACCTGAAAATGCGAAAAGTGTCATCCAGGTGGGTGCCACGAATGCTGACGGACGACCACATGGCTGCCCGTGTGGCATTTTGCCAAGCAATGTTGACGCACAATGACAGCATGAATGGGACTTTCTTTTCGTCGGTTGTGACAATGGATGAGACGTGGAGGCCATTTTTCAATCCAGAAACAAAGCGCCAGTCAGCTCAATGGAAGCACCCAGATTCACCGCCACCAAAAAAAATTTCGGGTAACAGCCAGTGCTGAAAAAATGATGGTGTCCATGTTCTGGGACAGCGAGGGCGTAATCCTTACCCATTGCGTTCCAAAGAGCACTACGGTAACGGGTGCATCCTACGAAAATGTTTTGAAGAACAAATTCCTTCCTGCACTGCAACAAAAACGTCCGGGAAGGGCTGTGCGTGTGCTGTTTCACCAAGACAACGCACCGGCACATCGAGCTAACGTTACGCAACAGTTTCTTCACGACAACACCTTTGAAGTGATTCCTCATGCTCCCTACTCACCTGACCTGGCTCCTAGTGACTTTTGGCTTTTTCCAACAATGAAAGACACTCTCCGTGGCCGCACATTCACCAGCCGTGCTACTATTGCCTCAGCGATTTTCCAGTGGTCAAAACAGACTCCTAAAGAAGCCTTCGCCGCTGCCATGGAATCATGGCGTCAGCGTTGTGAAAAATGTGTACGTCTGTAGGGCGATTACGTCGAGAAGTAACGCCAGTTTCATCGATTTCGGGTGAGTAGTTAATTAGAAAAAAAAATCGGTGGCCTTAGAACTTGAATGCACCTCGTATATTTGACGACCGAAATTATCTTGCGATTTTCTCAGTAACGCTTGAGAAGTACGCGCTACCGCTTACATATGTTATTGTCCTCATGGAGTACTACGAATGTACGAAGTTGGAAGTAAATCCGCGTTCCAAACGTCGTGGCCTTCCCTTGTTAGAACTTTTTTTTAACCTGTCTCAACATTCTTCCACCCAATTGTTATTGTTCATTGCAGTACTAAGGGCGTTTCTCTGTTGCTACTTTTAATCATTAAGATTGCTTGTCCACCTCATTACGTATGTACCTGTACCACGAACACCACTTTCGACTTCATCACCGCTTCGTTAGATCTAGCACACGACGTAGAGGGAAGTACTCTCCGAAATAAGACACACGCGAAAGAGAATCTCATAGCATATGTGGGCGCGGGGACGAAAGTCGCCGGCCGTCTGTGACGCAGATAGCGGCGCGCACTTTGACCCTCGGTGCGAGAGCGGGAGGAGGGGCCCGGACGTAGGTGACAGCGAACTGGCGCCAGAGGAGAGTGCGTCACGCGCCGCCGGCGGATATGCATGTTTTTATTTCCGCCCGCCGGCAGCAGGCAGGACAGAGCGGCCCGCGGGGGCCTGCAAGAGTAAACAGGGCCCTTAATATTGCAGCAGCAGCGCCGGCGGCGGCGGCGGCAGCGGCGACGCGGCGAGAACAACGGGCGCCGTCACAGCGCCGCGACGCCTGCCGACTATTGGATTAGGCGGGCAGGGCGCGGACAGCGGCGCTCTGCTGACCCACCGTCGCGACGCCGCGACACAGAGCCCTTCGACAAAGCTGCCTCGTCACTGCCAGTGCAGATTCTGTCGAAAACACGCCTGATGCGACTCTCTACTCAGGTCTGCCACACGTACTGTCCTAGATGCCTAGGAGAGCTTAACATCGGTTTGTTGCAGGATTCTCGAACATATTCTCAGTTCGAATATAATGAATTTCCTTGAGACAGAGAAGATGCTGTCCATGCATCTGCACGGCTTTAGAAAACATCGCTCCTGCGAAACGCAACTCGCCCTTTTTTCACATGATATCTTGCGAACCATGGATGAAGGGTATCAGACGGATGCCATATTCCTTCACTTCCGGAAAGCGTTTGACTCGGTGCCCCACTGCAGACTCCTAACTAAGCTACGAGCATATGGGATTGGTCCCCAAGTATGTGAGTGGCTCGAAGACAAGTAATAGAACCCAGCACGTTGTCCTCGAAGGTGAGTGTTCATCGGAGGTGAGGGTATCATCTGGAGTTCCCCAGGGAAGTGTGGTAGGTCCGCTGTTGTTTTCTATCTACATAAATCATCTTTTGGATTGGGTGGATAGCAATGTGCGGCTGTTTGCTGATGATGCTGTGGTGTACGGGAAGGTGTCGCCGTTGGGTGACTGTAGGAGGATGCAAGATGACTTGGTCAGGATTTGTGGTTGGTGTGAAGAATGGCAGCTAACTCTAAATATAGATAAATGTAAATTAATGCAGATGAATAGGAAAAAGAATCCTGTATCGTTTGAATACTCCATTTGTAGTGTAGCGCTTGACACAGTCACGTCGATTAAATATTTGGGCGTAACAATGCAGAGCGATATGAATTGGGACAAGCATGTAATGGCAGTTGTGGGGAAGGCGGATAGTCGTCTTCGGTTCGTTGGTAGAATATTGGGAAGGTGTGGTTCATCCGTGAAGGAGACCGCTTATAAAACACTAATACGACCTATTCTTGACTACTGCTCGAGCGTTTGGGATCCCTATCAGGTCGGATTGAGGGAGGACATAGAAGCAATTCAGAGGCGGGCTGCTATATTTGTTACTGGTAGGTTTGATCATCACGCGAGTGTTACGGAAATGCCTCAGGAACTCGGGTGGGAGTCTCTAGAGGAAAGGAGGCATTCTTTTCGTGAATCGCTACTGAGGAAATTTAGAGAACCAGCATTTGAGGCTGACTGTACTACAGTTTTACTGCCGCCAACTTACATTTCGCGGAAAGACCACAAAGATTAGATAAGAGAGATTAGGACTCGTACAGAGGCATATAGGCAGTCATTTTTCCCTCGTTCTGTTTGGGAGTGGAACAGGGAGAGAAGATGCTAGTTGTGGTACGAGGTACCCTCCGCCACTCACCGTCTGGTGGATTGCGGAGTGTGTATGTAGATGTAGATGTAGAGAGCTCACTACAACTAGAACTCCAGTTATCCCAACTCCAACATCACAAATTATACGCATCACTTCGAGGAAAAAGAAATTGTACTGTATGACTAAAATTGCTGCATACAGTACAGTATACGTTTCTTTATCACTCTATATTCAATCCTTTGCGAACGAATTAAAAGATAAAACCTTCCAGAGAACAATGAATAGCGTACGCACATTTTTGTACGCGCAATACGCGTTTGTGGTGTCCATCATTCTGTGCAGCCTACATAAGTAGTGTCGTGATCTTAGCGTATACACTGATTTGTCTCTACACCTTCCGTATTCCGTGTCTTTTGTTTTATGCCTGTGCCTTAATTTGCTGTCTTCTAAAAGGAAAGTCGTCGTCTTTGTCGTCGCCGGACAAAATTCAAGTCCTCGAACAATTAACACAAAGGCGTGAGTGCTGAGCAGCTGGCTGAGATTTTTAGCTTCAGAAGATCAACAATTTCAGACATAATAAACAAGTCCTAAATTTTAAACTTTGTGTCTTTCCTTGAGAATGAAAATCGGAGCTCGTACAGAAAAACGATGGAAACAGCAAAAAACAAAGAGCTTGAAGAGGTTGTATTGTGGCTTTTGCAGCAGCAAGCATTAGGAAACTCTCCTTCAGAGCCAATTGTTTGCGAAAAAGCAAAACTTTCACCCAGAATTCTACAGTTTTTCTTCATTTAAAGTGAGCAATTGCTGGCTACGGAATTTCAAGGCAAGGTACGGTATTCGTAAGTTGAATTTAAGTGATCAGCGCACTGAAAAGCACCAGTAAATTTTATGGAATAATTTAAAACTCAAGCAGAATCTCATGAACCTCAATTTTTATATAGCTCAGATGAGACAGGTCTTATTTGGAAAACTTCACTTGAAACAATTTTAACTGCTTTAATAGCAGTTGACAAATGAACATTTAACGACCTTTCCAGCATGCAACATGACCAAACCTTGCTCGAAAGAAACAACGTCAAACAAAACATATGAAGACAAAATCTTGAGCCTCAGAAATGTGTTTGACTCAATATTTGCGGGTTTTAAATGATTGGAAACAAGTTTTCTTTGTTCTCTTTAATGAATACAATAAATATAGAATAGAAACCTGATCAAATGCAAATGAAGGTAATTGAAATACTGTGTTACGCAGATTTAAAGAGGAAATTTAGTAAATATTGTGAAGTTTATAAATATTTGCTTGCCAACTATGAAATTCCTCGAAAATTTGCAGATAAAATTATTTCAATGTTTCGAAGTACTTGTCGATGTCAGCAGTTATTTTCAGTTATGAAAGGAAATAAATCTGCCAGAGCCAAAATTTCAGACGTTCACCTTGGGTAAGTTTTGAAATTAATTACTGGGAATAAGTTTTCTCCCGAAATAGGGAAAACAGTAACAGAAAATATTTGTGTGTATTCTACACACTTAAAAGCAGCCGTTTGGTGATAGCGTGAAGACGTCTCACCAGTGAAAGCTTTCTGGGTTATCTGCTACAAACATTTCCAGAGAATTGTATCAGAAGAGAATTTCTTGGGTCTTCACAGCCATGAGAAGATATGAATAATATGGTTTACTCATAGTCTCTGGATAGGATTACTGCTGTGCGAATATTTCAATAAAAATTGTTAGAATTTAATAGCTGCTGTTATTATATTTTCCCATCCAGCAAAGATTCGAGTAAACTACTAGGAGAACCCCCATCTCCAGCGTAAGCTAGAATTTTTAAACATATGAGGAAGAAGAACCTGAAGACCAACACGAGCGCACTCGAACGTCAGGAGAAAGTGGGGCGGCATAGTGGTAAATTGATGCAATATCGAGTTGACCACTTCGTTATCTATGGTAACTTTTATGCATCACAGGAAAATATGAAGTTTATCATGCGATGTCAGGGGCTGAACCAAGTTGTGAAAACGTCGTCGTCAGTAAAAGTTCAGTGCAATTTGTCAACGTGGACAACTGTTGTTCACGTGGGACGCATGCACTCCAGTCGTCTTATCGCAAGTACCAATGCCATTACCAGGCAAGAAGGTAAGCGGTAAAAGGAGCAGTTAGAATGCAGAAACTCTCCTGCGCCGACCGCGGTGGCCGAACGGTTCTAGGCGCTTCCCTCCAGAACCGCGCAACTGATACGGTCGCAGGCTCGAATCCTGCCTCGGGCAAGGATGTGTGTGATGTTCTTAAATTAGTTAGGTTTAAGTAGTTCTAAGTTCTAGGGGACTAATGACCTCAGATGTTAAGTCCCATAGTGCTCATTACCAAACTCTCCTGCGTGTCACATGTGAATTGCAGTATGCACTGAGTTCTCGATAACAGATGGGTAGGCCAAAATGTGTGTTTTTATGGCATTCATTGTATGTGGTACGTTATGTAGGAAATAAGGAATACAATAGAAACGTTTCGAAAGTTTGTGTCTTGTTTCTGTAATTTTTCTTGGTTCGCTAGGGATATGGTTTGTTAACACGGGATGATTTAGTTCATTTCCATTTATTTAGACATAGAGTTCATTTTGTAAGGAATTAAGTAAGACAAAGGTGTGTTAACGAGACGGAAGGATCTGTGACATCCTCAATGTGTGTATGGATCCTGAGCGCACAGTCTTTTCAAGAGGAGGAAGGAGAATGAGTGTGATTTGCTTTCCCCAGATGACAGTATCACCTAGGACAACAGTGATGTCTGACACATTTCTGGCAATGCTATACTCTTTTAGTAGGAAGGGGCACGCACGTTGCAGAATCAGCAACTGGAAGGAAGGGTACTGTCAAAGTTTCTTCAACTAGTTTTCTCTATGTTGTGGTCTCCAGTGCGAAAACTAGTGTGATACACCTCTCCGCGCTACTCGATTCTGTGCGAGCCTTCCATCTCTGAATACCTACTGCAACCTAAATCCATTTTAACCTACTTTATGCATTGATGCCTAAGTCTCCCTCCACAATTTTGATCCCCCACATTGCCCTGAATTACCAAACTGAATTTTCCTTGATGCTTCGCGATGTGTGCTATCAACTGATCCCTTATTTTAGTCAAGTTGTGCCATCAATTTCTTCTGCCCCAGTTCGGTTCAGTACCTACTCATTAGTTAATTCATCTTCCAATCTAATCTTCAGCAGTCTTCTATAGCCCCATGTTCCAAAATTTTCTATTCTCTTCTTGTTTGAACTGCTTATGGTCCAAATTTCACTTCCCAGCAAGGGTACACTCCACACAAGTAACTTCAGAAAAAGATTTCCCAATACGATAGTTTGTATTAAATGTTAACAATTCCCTTCTTTTCAGAAATTCCTTTCTTGATGTTGTCAGAATGCATTTTATATTCTCTCCGCTTCCGCTACCATCAGTTATTATTCTGCTCAAGTAGTAAAACTCGAGCCGGCAGGGATGGCCGAGCGGTTCTAGACGCTACAGTCTGGAACCGCGCGACCGCTACGGTCGCAGGTTCGAATCCTGCCTCGGGCATGGATGTGTGTGATGTCCTTAGGTTAGTTAGGTTTAAGTAGTTCTAAGTTCTAGGGGACTAATGACCTTAGAAGTTAAGTCCCGTAGTGCTCAGAACCATTTGAAGCGTTTTGAGTAAAACTCGAGTATTGCTTTTGGTATCTCATTTCCTAATCTAATACAGTGAGCATCGCCCCTCTCATCTACTGCTGGCCGTTCGTGGCCTTCGACGTTTTTAACTCTTGTTCCAGTAATGTTGAAGTAGCTGCAGGTACATATTCATTGCCCGCATCTCGTGGTCGTGCGGTAGCGTTCTCGCTTCCCACGCCCGGGTTCCCGGGTTCGATTCCCGGCGGGGTCAGGGATTTTCTCTGCCTCGTGATGGCTGGGTGTTGTGTGCTGTCCTTAGGTTAGTTAGGTTTAAGTAGTTCTAAGTTCTATGGGACTGATGACCGTAGATGTTGAGTCCCATAGTGCTCAGAGCCATTTGAACCATTTGAACATATTCATTCATCAGTCACAGATGGTTATTTATTGTAGCGATGTTCCCTCAATGATCAAAAGAACAACACAGGGTGACCCAACAGTCCGTTAATATTTGTGAATTGAATACTTCATGGAATAATGTAGGTAGAGAGGTAAAAATTCGCACACACGCTTGAAATGACTTGAGGTTTGGTTCAAATGGCTCTGAGCACTATGGGACTTAATTTCTAAGGTCGTCAGTCCCCTAGAACTTAGAACTACTTAAACCTAACTAACCTAAGGACGACACGCACATCCATGCCCGAGGCAGGATTCGAACCTGCGACCGTAGCGGTCGCGCGGCTCCAGACTGTAGTGCCTAGAACCGCTCGGTCACCACGGCCGGCTTACATGAGGTTTTATTGAAACCAAAATAAGTGCACAAAATGACCACCAGATGGCGCTTCATATGATACAAAAGTAATAATTAGTATAACAATTGATTATTAACAAAGATTAGGTTGTTTACAACAAATGCTCAATATGTAGGCCGTCGTTCATCAACAAAATCTGTTGTGAACACCTATCAGTAGGTATGGTGAGATATTTCCGTCGAATGTTGTCTTTTAGCAACTTCAATGAGGTCGGAGGTTCGTGGTAGACTCGTGACTTCAGATAACTCCACTATTAATAATAAAAGGATGGAGGTCTGGGGACCTGAGAGGTAAAACATGACAGATGTATCGGCTCAGCACGCGGTCCTCGCTAAACCATGTGCGCAAGAGATCTTCCGCACGCGTAGCGGTGTGAGGTGGAGCGCCATACTACATAAAAGACGTACCTTCCAGCAGGTTTTTATCAGCCAGGCTGGGGATGATCTTACTCCCTCTCCCACTAAAGTTCATTTTATGCAGGGTTCCCGATCAGCGTCGTTGACGTGTTGCTGCGCAACACCATCTGTTGGCCAGCTCTTGCACTCGTTTTTATTTTCAAATAAAACCTCATGTCACTTCGGGCACGTCTGTCAATTCTTTCTCTCTCGCTGCGTTATTCCGTGAGTTAGTGCATTTCCAAATGTCAACGGACGTCTGGGTCACACTGTACATCGAAAATGCAATATTAGTGTTCTCTAGAATTTAGGAAAAAAGGCTGTGAAGGCGAAAACGACATATGTCGGTCTTTTATTGTTACTACTGCAGTTATTTCCCAGCTATAGGCAAAAATCAAAGAATCCTTGCTACATCTCGAAACTCAATACGTGGGTGCAAATGCTCACATTTTTACAAGATTTATTTTACGTAATTGCGTCAACACAAGAAGCTTTGTGAAGGTATTGCAGTACACTGCAACTGCAGATCTACCACTGATTTATCCATTTGGTATTTTCGCCGTGCAGTGTAGGAAGGAACTAAATTATTGGCACAGTGGAAATGGAGTTCTGGCGGAAACCGAATGTTCGCTACAGTTGCACAGAAATCCGATAGAATGTGCTTTCCACAAATTTGCTACTCCGACTTCACCGTTCGATGGTGGAATGTAATAACACAGACAACGTCCAGTTTGCGTAGCTGAATACCAGTAAGAGACCACAACGAATGCACATCGTACACTTTCAGCTTCGCAATAGAAAATAGTATCCTTTGAATTCTGTCACAGCTTAACACAATTATTGTCTTAAATAGAACCGAACAATAAAAAGTTTTGAAGTATTTTATTTAATACATATAGTAATTTTTCCATTTGTCTTGACCCTAACATATTTTTCGTGTCTTTCAAGCGCACCACAAAGTATTTTATTAACGGCAAATTTACAGTAAGCTTTCGGCCTGTTTCCTTCGTGGAAGTTACTTGAGAAGAATGAGAGCTAATACTCTCTTGAAAAAGTAAATAATTCATCCTTATGCTTGGGATCCCTGCGTGAGTACTCGGAAGAGAAGTTAAGGATAATCTCTGTTTCTTTACAGAAATCCATATTCTATCTACACTGGCTGAGTGTAATCGGCTTCTTCCTTAGCAAAATTCTCGACTTCCGATTTTTCAGTGTTGTGTGACTATCCGTGACTGTTGACGAAATTTGTTCTTATTTCAAAGCTGTCTTGGAAGAACTGGTGATTATGCTGTGTTTTAAACATGGACACAAACGGTCTCGACCGTCAAAAGATTTATTTTGTGGTAACCGGAGTTCGTGAAGTTACAACACCCGCTCCATTTACCGCCAACGTCGACTATCGTGGTACGAGAGTCTGGGCGTAGTCAAAAACAGACGGAAACCGGTTACAACAAAATAAATGTTTTCGCGTTCGAGACTGCTTGTGTCCCTTTTTAAAGTACTTTTTGCCAGACCGCTGGTCTCCATTAGAAATGTTCTCAAAAATTCTGCTGTGTGTCCAACCCAACTTGAAGACTGAAATGAATACTATTTCCGTCACTGACTGTGTACAGAGAAACCGTCTCTTCGATAGACATCCCACGATTACGAGCGCAAGCAGATTGCCACCCGCTGACCGCCAATGCCTGAAGACGAAGAGAGGACTCTTCTATGTCTGAAGCAGGACACAAAACGGGAAGGTTTCGTACGCAGCAGCGACATCACCGGTTACAACTTCATTCGACCATACTTACTCCTAGATGTCAGAAGTTATTGCATCACTGGCTTGGTTTACTGTGACCAGATCTGATCAAGTAGCGACTATTCAAGCGCTTCAGCAGTAAACATATTTACACAAACTTTACACACACAGCAGCAGCATTACGAAACAGAAACTGCAAAGCAAATGCATGTAAGTTTCAATTACTTAACCCTTTCTCCTCAGAATTTAACCTTCATTTTCGGACTTCTCATCCGTTTAACACGCGTCGAACATCAAAAATGAAAGGCTACCAGTGGCAGTCTATGGTTGTGAGATTAGCAGCGCATAAACTACAATTCTCCGCTTAGTTTAAGAATTCATGTTTTTCATACGTAAATTGAGCTTGGCTATGATAAAATTAAAGACAGCAGAGAGGCAGTTCTGACGTTACCTATGATAACGGAGGTAAGGAAAAGGAAACTGCAAGCGTTGAACAACTTACAATGATAGGTGGTGATTGGAACGTTTTAAAACATTGGTATGCATTACAGGGAAATACGGGTTATGTACAATGTGTACATGAACCAAGACGAAACAATGAGACTGGAACATCAAGAGAGAAGGGTTAATATTAAAATGGGCGTAAGGCAAGAATTTATACTTTCTGTTTTGCTGTTCAGTTAGCGCCTCGAAGAAGTAATGAAGGCTTCTTAAGCGTAATTAACATACTAAGCGGAAGAACATGATTGATAAGATTATCTGCTGGCATCTGCTGTCCTCGGTGAGAGTGAGGAAGAACTGCAGGTCCTTTTGAATAGAATGAACAGTTACTGACCAGAGACTATCAATTGAAAATAAACCAAAAAATGTCGGAAGCGCTGAGTAATAGCAGATATAAAATTAGCAGCGAGCATAACGTCAAAATTAGAGAATACTTATCAGATGACGTATATGAATTCTTATATCTCGGAAACAAAATAATACATGACGGAGGAACCTAGAAGGATACAAGAAGCATATTAGCACACGCAAGCTCAGCATTTCTTCACCAAAAGAATGTGCTCTGGAATACTTCATTGTGTAGATGTACATCATATACAGGGTGTTACAAAAAGGTACGGCCAAACTTTCAGGTAACGTTCCTCACACACAAGTAAAGGAAAGATGTTATGTGGACATGTGTCCCGAAACGCTTAATTTCCATGTTAGAGCTCATTTTAGTTTCGTCAGTATGTACTGTACTTCCTCGATTCACCGACAGTTGGCCAAATTGAAGGAAGGTAGTGTTGACTAACCCCCCCCCTTCCCCCCCAAGAACCATGGACCTTGCCGTTGGTGGGGAAGCTTGCGTGCATCAACGATACAGATAGCCGTACCGTAGGTGCAACCACAACGGAGGGGTATCTGTTGAGAGGCCAGACAAACGTGTGGTTCCTGAAGAGGGGCAGCAGCCTTTTCAGTAGTTGCAGGGGCAACAGTCTGGATGATTGACTGATCTGGCCTTGTAACACTAACCAAAATGGCATTGCTGTTCTGGTACTGCGATCGGCTGAAAGCAAGGGGAAACTACAGCCGTAATTTTTCCCGAGGGCATACAACTTTACTGTATGGTTAAATGATGATGGCGTCCTCTTGGGTAAAATATTCCGGAGGTAAAATAGTCCCCCATTCGGATCTCCGGGCGGGGACTACTCAAGAGGACGTCGTTATCAGGGGAAAGAAAACTGGCGTTCTACGGATCGGAGCGTGGAATGTCAGATCCCTTAATCGGGCAAGTAGGTTAGAAAATTTAAAAAGGGAAATGGATAGGTTAAAGTTAGATATAGTGGGAACTAGTGAAGTTCGGTTGCAGGAGGAACAAGAATTTTGGTCGGGTGAATACAGGGCTATAAATACAAAAGCAAATAAGGGTAATGCAGGTGTAGGTTTAATAATGAATAAAAAAATTGGAGTGCGGGTAAGCTACTACAAACAGCATAGTGAACGCATTGTTCTGGCAAAGATAGACACGAAACCTATGCCTACTACAGTAGTACAAGTTTATATGCCAACTAGCTCTGCAGATGATGAAGAAATTGATGAAATGTATGATGAGATAAAAGAAATTATTCAGGTAGTGAAGGGAGACGAAAATTTAATAGTCATTGGTGACTGGAATTCGAGAGTAGGAAAAGGGAGAGAGGGAAACATAGTGGGTAAATACGGATGGGGGGAGAGAAATGATAGAGGAAGCCGTCTGGCAGAATTTTGCGCAGAGCATAACTTAATCATAGCTAACACTCGGTTCAAGAATAGTGAAAGAAGGTTGTATACATGGAAGAACCCTGGAGATACTAAAAGGTATCAAATAGATTATATAATGGTGAGACACAGATTTAGGAACCAGGTTTTAAATTCTAAGACATTTCCAGGGGCAGATGTGGACTCTGACCACAATCTATTGGTTATGAACTGTAGATTAAAACTGAAGAAACTGCAAAAGGGTGGGAATTTAATGAGATGGGACCTGGATAAACTGAAAGAACCAGAGGTTGTACAAAGTTTCAGGGAGAGCATAAGGGAACAATTGACAAGAATGTGGGAAAGAAATACAGTAGAAGAAGAATGGGTAGCTTTGAGGGGTGAAATAGTGAAGGCAGCACAGGATCAAATAGGTAAAAAGACGAGGGCTAGTAGAAACCCTTGGGTAACAGAAGAAATATTGAATTTAATTGATGAAAGGAGAAAATATAAAAATGCAGTAAATGAAGCAGGCAAAAAGGAATACAAACGTCTCAAAAATGAGATCGACAGGAAGTGCAAAATGGCTAAGCAGGGATGGCTAGAGGACAAATGTAATGATGTAGAGGCTTATCTCACTAGGGGTAAAATAGATACCGCTTACAGGAAAATTAAAGAGACCTTTGGAGAAAAGAGAACCACTTGCATGAATATCAAGAACTCAGATGGAAACCCAGTTCTAACCAAGGAAGGGAAAGCAGAAAGGTGGAAGGAGTATATAGAGGGTCTATACAAGGGCGGCGTACTTGAGGACAATGTTATGGAAATGGAAGAGGATGTAGATGAAGATGAAATGGGAGATGTGATACTGCGTAAAGAGTTTGACAGAGCACTTAAAGACCTGAGTCGAAACAAGGCCCCTGGAGTAGACAACGTTCCATTACACTATTGACAGCCTTGGGAGAGCCAGTCCTGACAAAACTCTACCATCTGGTGAGCAAGATGTATGAGACAGGCGAAATACCCTCAGACTTCAAGAAGAATATAATAATTCGAATCCCAAAGAAAGCAAGTGTTGACAGATGTGAAAATTACCGAACTATCAGTTTAATCATTCACAGCTGCGAACTACCAACGCGACTTCTTTACAGAGGAATGGAAAAACTGATAGAAGCCGACCTCGGGGAATATCAGTTCGGATTCCGTAGAAATGTTGGAACACGTGAAGCAATACTGACCCTACGACGTATCTTAGAAGAAAGATTAAGGAAAGGCAAACCTACGTTTCTAGCATTTGTAGACTTAGAGAAAGCTTTTGACAATGTTGATTGGAATACTCTCTTTCAAATTCTGAAGATGGCAGGAGTAAAATACAGGGAGTGAAAGGCTATTTACAATTTTTACAGAAGGCAGATGACAGTTATAAGAGTCGAAGGACATGAAAGGGAAGCAGTGGTTGGGAAGGGAGTGAGACAGGGTTGAAGCCTATCCCCGATGTTATTCAATCTGTATATTGAGCAAGCAATAAAGGAAACAAAAGAAAAGTTCGGAGTAGGTATTAAAATCCATGGAGAAGAAATAAAAACTTTGAGGTTCGCCGATGACATTGTAATTCTGTCAGAGACAGCAAAGGACATGGAAGAGCAGTTGAACGTAATGGACAGTGTCTTGAAAGTTGGGTATAAGATGAACATCAACAAAAGCAAAACGAGGATAATGGAATGTAGTCGAATTAAGTCGGGTGATACTGAGGGAATCAGATTAGGAAATGAGACACTTAAAGTAGTAAAGGAGTTTTTCTATTTGGGGAGTAAATTAACTGACGATGGCTGAAGTAGAGAGGATATAAAATGTAGACTGGCAATGGCAAGGAAAGCGTTTCTGAAGAAAAAAAAATTTGTTAACATCGAGTATAGATTTAAATGTCAGGAAGTCATTTCTGAAAGTATTTGTATGGAGTGTAGCCATGTATGGAAGTGAAACGTGGACGACAAATAGTTTAGACAAGAAGAGAATAGAAGCTTTCGAAATGTGGTGCTACAGAAGAATGCTGAAGATTAGATGGGTAAATCACATAACTAATGAGGAGGTATTGAATAGAATTGGGTAGAAGAGGAGCTTGTGGCACAACTTGATTAGAAGAAGGGATCGGTTGGTAGGACATGTTCTGAGACATCGAGGGATCACCAATTTAGTATTGGAGGGCAGCGTGGAGGGTAAAAATCGTAGAGGGAGACCAAGAGATGAATACACTAAGAAGATTCAGAAGGATGTAGGCTGCAGTACGTACTGGGAGATGAAGAAGCTTGCACAGGATAGAGTAGCATGGAGAGCTGCATCAAACCAGTTTCAGGACTGAAGACCACAACAACAACACAATGTTGACTTCGGTGCTTATGTTGACATGCGACGCATTGCTCTACAGTACTAGCATCAAGCACATCAGTACGTAGCATCAACAAGTTAGTGTTCATCACGTACGTGGTTTTGCAGTCAGTACAATGTTTACAAATGCGGAGTTGGCAGATGCCCATTTGATGTATGGATTAGCACGGGGCAATAGCCGTGGCGCGGCACGTTTGTATCGAGACAGATTTCCAGAACGAAGGCGTCCCGGCAGGAAGACGTTCGAAGCAATTGATCGGCGTCTTAGGGAACACGGAACATTCCAGCCTATGACTCGCGACTGGAGAAGACCTAGAACGACGAGGACACCTGCAATGGACGAGGCAATTCTTCGTGCAGTTGACGATAACCCTAATGTCAGCGTCAGAGAAGTTGCTGCTGTACAAGGTAACGTTGACCATGTCATTGTATGGAGAGTGCTACGGGAGAACCAGTTGTTTCCGTACCATGTACAGCGTGTGCAGGCACTATCAGCAGCTGATTGGCATCCACGGGTACACTTCTGCGAATGGTTCATCCAACAATGTGTCAATCCTCATTTCAGCGCAAATGTTCTCTTTACGGATGAGGCTTCATTCCAACGTGATCAAATTGTAAATTATCACAATCAACATGTGTGGGATGACGAGAATCCGCACGCAGTTGTGCAATCACGTCATCAACACAGATTTTCTGTGAACGTTTGGGCAGGCATTGTTGGTGATGTCTTGATTGGGCCCCATGTTCTTCCACCTACGCTCAATGGAGCACTTTATCATGATTTCATACGGGATACTCCACTTGTGCTGCTAGAACATGTGCCTTTACAAGTACGACACAACATGTGGTTCATGCACGATGGAGCTCCTGCACATTTCAGCCGAAGTGTTCGTACGCTTCTCAACAACAGATACGGTGACCGATTGATTGGTAGAGGCGGACCAATTCCATGGCCTCCACGCTCTGCTGACCTCAACCCTCTTGACTTTCATTTATGGGGGCATTTGAAAGCTCTTGTCTACAGAACCCCGGTACCAAGTGTAGAGACTCTTCGTGCTCGTATTGAGGACGGCTGTGATACAATACACCATTCTCCAGGACTGCGTCAGCGCATCAGGGAATCCATGCGACGGAGGGTGGATGCATGTATCCTTGCTAACGGAGGACATTTTGAACAGTACCTGTAACAAAGTGTTTGAAGTCTTGCTGGTACGTTCTTTTGCTGTGTGTTTCCATTCCATGATTAATGTGATTTGAAGAGAAGTAATAAAATGAGCTCTAACATGGAGAGTAAGCGTTTCCTGACCGTACCTTTTTGTAACACCCTGTATAGTGCGAAAACCGGAAACGAAAAAAATGGAAGCATTTGAAATGTGGTCTTAGGGCAATATGTTGAATAGTAATTTAACTGATAATCCTTCCCAGAATCGACGATGAAAGTAAAACGTGAAGAACACTGACAACAAGAAGGAACTTAATGATAAGACATGTGTGTAGACACCAGGGTATAATTTCCATAGTACTAGCGGTAACAGCAGGTGGAAAAAGCTGTAGGGGAATACAGAAACTGGAATAGTCGCAAATGCGAGTCTGGTGCTGGGAGGAAGCAGTGGCTGGTCGTGAAAAGAAAACAGAAGACTGATGACATAAAAGCTAAAAACCCCCTGACAGATAAACTTGGTAGAGATGCCACACATCGAATAATATTCTGGATTATACCACGTTCCTGCAAATAAAATGACATGAAATAAGTAGATTTTGAAATGACCGCAGGATTTATTTATTTTTAATTCATCGTGGTTGATTTGTAATACATGGTAAGGTTTTACATTCTGATATTACCTTATCAACTTGGAATTTACGTTGTTTAATATTATACCTTATACAGCACAGGGGAAAATCTGCAACATTGATACTCTCACTCCACACTACATACATTTGCGTCTACGGAAATATCGCCTGCTACAACATGTAAGACATTTACAAGATAATGACAGTAGTAAGGCTATGCGGACTTTGATTCACGTTGATCTTGAACTGGGTAATTGACCTTCAAGGTCGTCACGTGATCATGAAGATGATCGATGATGCCATGGATGAGGTTCAACTCAGGATGTCATTAATCGAGAAAATCAATTAATATATCGACAATGGGAAACTATAAACCTTATCCCCTTATTATCTCCAGCTAATCATAAAGCAATATTAAAAATCAAATAGAAATAGTCCAATTGTATTACTAGTCCCATAGTGCTCAGAGCCACTTGAACCATTTGAACCAATCAGTGTGTAGTATTAAAACGATGCATAAAAATGGAGTAAAATTACGTTATTTTCTTTCTTATTATCTCCCGCCAGTCAAAAACAAAGTCCAAGATAATGGAATCAGACTAATTGTATGTTTGTTCCCTGCAATTCCATTGTGATCTCTGTTCCAGTTCAAGACGACTGACTGCTCAGCGTGATGGACATCAAAAAGGAGTTCCTGGACAAACAATGAGTGTCAAGGGTATCGTTGGTGATATCTCGATGGCTACTCAGAAAGTCACTGCCAACTAAGAGCATCTCGAGGGTGCAAGCACTGATTCACTGATCAGATTTTAAACAAGTGACTTTTAAAAAGCTGCTATTACATCTGACTGTTGGTTCTACAACCCCCCACCCCCCCGCCCCCGTCCATGGTGGTGGTGGTGGGGGGAGGACTGGAGTCGGGAAGAGCTAGAGGAATGAACGTAGACGGACTAACAGGAAAAATATGCAGTCGTCTGGATGTTCAGGGGAGCAGTGGTTATGAATTGCATAGTTCATCAATAGTCGTTGGCACCTGATCTATAGAGGAAAGACCCCAGCCTGCACAAGTAGGCTGTTTACAGGGTTGGTCTGAAAGGCACCAGTTGCAAGTCAGACCACAGAATGGTGCATTGGGTCCAGTACCCACAGTGCTGAAGGTGATCTTGAGCCATATGCCAATTTCCGGTAGTCAAGACTGGATAGGATCAGAGCTCTGTAGTGCCGCAAAAGTGTAGAGTTGTCTGCACTGCAACTGGTGTTACCGAAGCAGCAAAGAGTATTGAAGTGTGACCAGCATGTTGCTTAAGTTGGTGACGATGGTGAAACCACGTCAACCAGATATCGAAGACCAGTCCCAAAAATCGATAAGACTCGACACACTGAGCAACTGGTCGTCTGGATACGGAACTGAATCATCTGAAACAGGCCTTCGAAAAGAATGGGTACTCAAACAAAGAAATTAATAGAGTTTGAAGACCTAATTACAGCAGGCCAAAGGACAAGGATGGTACACAACAATGGAAGAACACGGTGTCTTTACCTTTCATTAGTAAGGTTACAGATCGAATCGGCAAAATTTTGCTGAAACATAAAGTGAAACCGGTATTCAAACCTACCAGAAAAATACGACAAGTACTTCGTTCTGTTAAAGATAGAAGGCCACCATTATCATCTAGCGGTGTGTATAAAATTCCGTGTACCTGTGGCAAGGTCTATATCGTTACTACGAAAAGAAGTGTGAATATAAGGGTAAAGGAGCATAAAAGTCTTTGCCGACTGGGTAAAATAGATAAATCGGCCGTTGCGGAACATGCACTTCAGTACGGTGACCATGTAGTTAAGTTTTCTGTAACTACAGTTTTAAGTGCTACCACGAACTATTATCCACGACTGTATAAGGAGGCTGTTGAAATCTATAAACATTAAGATAATTTTAATAAAAAAGAAGAGGCCTTAAAATTAAGCGAGATATGGACGGTGGCGTTGCAGAATCGGTAAGTGATTTTTATCTATGACGGACTATTATCGATAGTTACATTTTATGTTTGCTAATTTTCTCTCTGCTACTATGTGCAAGCTAGACCACGGCCACTTTCCTCAGTATTTAGGCCGCTCTCCGACGCCCGACTCGTCAGTCGGCAGGACTCAACAGGACCAGCCATACCTCTGAGGATGTCCAACGTAGTATTGGACGAAACGTTAGGAATAGAAGTATTCCATGGACCATGGCCATATAACCCGGAAGAATTATGAATTATCAACAACTATACCCAGTACTGTATTAAGACTGTTATGGCGGGGGGGATAGTTACAGAGTTACAGGAATGTCACCCAGTTTGTCAAAATCGAGCAGCACCCATGAGCAAGCAGGGGATGCTGTTTTAATCAAACTGAATCACTTTTCATTTTTGAATCATCGCTGCTTCTTCAAATCTATGCTCAAGATGTTGAACAAAAAAGGATTATAGTAAAAAAGAATCTGCCATCGGTCCTAGAACAAACTAAGTACTGTGGCAAGTATTTCTCCCTTGCCACTCAGCCATACGTTCCTCCCATGGTGTAGCCAAAGAATAAAACATTCTGGAGTCATATCTGCGTTGTAATAAATCTTTCCTTCAGAAGAGACTGCTGAGGCCAAGCAGCTGCCAGCAGAAGATAGTTTAATTCACTTCATGTACGAGTCATCTACCATGGCGTCTCTCCCCACCCATGCCACCCAGCCATAGCAGTAGCTATCTGAACAGTAACTTATTGCCTGGCGTACCTGCACCTGAGCCACGGTGGACACGTATACCTTGTTATGTGTGGGGAATTTCCAGCTCTGGAACCTACAGTGCAGTTCCTGAGTGGTCTGGGAGCTACCTGTGTAGGTACTCAACGACCCTCCCCACAAGGGAAGGGGTGCTGTCCTGGGTTTTGGGCATATTACCTTTGCTAGAAGGAAACGTGCAAAGACGGAAAGGCACAAAAGGTAGAATATAAGCTGCGTTGTGTGACCTTCCCTGCACAATTCGCACTTTTGTCAACAGAAATGTGAAACCCAACAGTGGAGGCCATGTAGAAAATAATGAAAAGTTTTGAAATACCAGAAGGGAAGAAAACGAGTGTCCATAACCATAAACCAAATCCAAGCATGATCAGCGCCAAGAAGGCTGGCCTACGGAAAGACAGAGGGGAAAAAAGAATAGCAGAAGGATAGACTTACAGCATGGAAAGGGAGGTGGTGCTGTAAGGGCAGTTCCCCGTAGTAGCCAAGAGAGAGGGTATGGGGGGGCATGTGAGTAGACACTGAGGTGGAGGACATGGCTCAGTGTTTTATTCGACCCCTTTTTCCTGCATTTCCGAAAGTGGCCGATTATGATATTCATGGCAGTAGTTCTGAACCAATCTGCTGTTGAAGAGCTTAATTCTTCCTTCTTTTCCACAGCACCATAAAACTTTTTTTTTTTTTTTTTGGAGCGGCGTGGGGGGGGGGGGGGGGGGTGTCGTGCCAATTTCACAACATAGAACTATACTGCACTTAATAGCAGGATACAACAGGTCTTTGAAATTTCTGGGAAGCTCTCTTTCCAAGGCGGCCAGGTAGGCATTAAGGAAAGTGATAGTATCTAGATAGTCCACAGTAAAGTTGTTTAAGTAGGCTTTCGAGGAAGTAGTCTAGTGAGGATGTGCTATTTAAGTGGTGTTCATTAACAGGACGGACTGGAGGAATGGTGCTAGGTCCAGAACAATGTCGAAATGGTCCAGGATGCTGGTGGGCTGGTCCCAGGAGCTGATGTGACGGTCCAGGGCGTAGTGAACTTTTCGTAGATGACCCAGACAGTGGCAGACGTGCCAGTGTTGACAGCCCATACCAGGATGATGGACTGGGCTGAGGCAAATGCTGTGAAGACGTCATTGTTGGGCCCACTTGCAGCGATGATAATGAGTGCATCATTGACAGGTCCATCTGTGGTGTTGTTGTAGGCACAAGCATGCCTCTGAATGGAAGTACTCCTGCAAAGGAAGAAGATACATCGAAATGTATCATGTACATAACAGACATATGCAGACATCTGTAATAAACTCTGGTTCTTACACAGAAAATAATCAGCATTGGTATAGACAAGCAGGGATTTCTTCCACTCGTCATTATCATTATCATCATCATTCAGAATAATGGGTTCTAATATTTTTTTCCCGTTCAGCAACAACATCCATCTCAGCGTGAGCGGCTGTGGCATCAATCAGTTGCGACCTTGCAATATCATCACCAAGGCACCTAGAAAAAAAAAGACATCTGATAACCTTTTTTTGTCAGTTTAAAGTACTAGCGCATTTATTCTTATGAATGAATTAATGATATGTCAGTTATGTAACCGCCGTTCGACGATTGGCGTCATGAACTCGCACTGGTAAAAGCCATCTGCAGTTGCAGTGTCGACTCCCACTCTTTCCCCTCCCCCCCCCCCCCCACACCCCCCACTACCATATCGTCATTGACAGAGTCTATAACAGAAACAAGAGCATATCAAGTAATGTGTTTCAAGTGAAGCAAGGAAACATAAACTAATATTGTAGAAATACCAATTACTGTTACATAGGCATGCAGTTATTAAACATAAGAGCCCCTTGCTGTGTGGAGATTTGCATCATGTTGGCACAACACAATAATAGTATTCCAGTGTCCCAGAAAAAGAAGGCAAAACAGAATTTCATAACTGTGTGTAACTATACAGAAACATAAATGACTGCTAATACCACTTACATAATCAAGTGTGTGTGACGTTCTTGGAGCTCAACCTAGGGACCTGATTAACCCTGTCTACCTTACAACACATCCCTGTAATCGTATTCAGGTCTCCTACAACAAAAGCAATAACACTTTATAAACATCATGTGCATGTGTGATTATATATAACAGTCTTATGTGAATTCCCGCTACCAATTACATATTCGAAGATCTGTCATGTCCTGAGAGCTATTACTAGGAACATGATCAAGTCTAGGTTCGTCTATTAGAGCGAAACGCGAGAGATGGTACCATATAAATACACTCCTGGAAATGGAAAAAAGAACACATTGACACCGGTGTGTCAGACCCACCATACTTGCTCCGGACACTGCGAGAGGGCTGTACAAGCAATGATCACACGCACGGCACAGCGGACACACCAGGAACCGCGGTGTTGGCCGTCGAATGGCGCTAGCTGCGCAGCATTTGTGCACCGCCGCCGTCAGTGTCAGCCAGTTTGCCGTGGCATACGGAGCTCCATCGCAGTCTTTAACACTGGTAGCACGCCGCGACAGCGTGGACGTGAACCGTATGTGCAGTTGATGGACTTTGAGCGAGGGCGTATAGTGCGCATGCGGGAGGCCGGGTGGACGTACCGCCGAATTGCTCAACACGTGGGGCGTGAGGTCTCCACAGTACATCGATGTTGTCGCCAGTGGTCGGCGGAAGGTGCACGTGCCCGTCGACCTGGGACCGGACCGCAGCGACGCACGGATGCACGCCAAGACCGTAGGATCCTACGCAGTGCCGTAGGGGACCGCACCGCCACTTCCCAGCAAATTAGGGACACTGTTGCTCCTGGGGTATCGGCGAGGACCATTCGCAACTGTCTCCATGAAGCTGGGCTACGGTCCCGCACACCGTTAGGCCGTCTTCCGCTCACGCCCCAACATCGTGCAGCCCGCCTCCAGTGGTGTCGCGACAGGCGTGAATGGAGGGACGAATGGAGACGTGTCGTCTTCAGCGATGAGAGTCGCTTCTGCCTTGGTGCCAATGATGGTCGTATGCGTGTTTGGCGCCGTGCAGGTGAGCGCCACAGTCAGGACTGCATACGACCGAGGCACACAGGGCCAACACCCGGCATCATGGTGTGGGGAGCGATCTCCTACACTGGCCGTACACCACTGGTGATCGTCGAGGGGACACTGAATAGTGCACGGTACATCCAAACCGTCATCGAACCCATCGTTCTACCATTCCTAGACTGGAAAGGGAACTTGCTGTTCCAACAGGACAATGCACGTCCGCATGTATCTCGTGCCACCCAACGTGCTCTAGAAGGTGTAAGTCAACTACCCTGGCCAGCAAGATCTCCGGATCTGTCCCCCATTGAGCATGTTTGGGACTGGATGAAGCGTCGTCTCACGCGGTCTGCACGTCCAGCACGAACGCTGGTCCAACTGAGGCGCCAGGTGGAAATGGCATGGCAAGCTGTTCCACAGGACTACATCCAGCATCTCTACGATCGTCTCCATGGGAGAACAGCAGCCTGCATTGCTGCGAAAGGAGGATATACACTGTACTAGTGCCGACATTGTGCATGCTCTGTTGCCTGTGTCTATGTGCCTGTGGTTCTGTCAGTGTGATCATGTGATGTATCTGACCCCAGGAATGTGTCAATAAAGTTTCCCCTTCCTGGGACAATGAATTCACGGTGTTCTTATTTCAATTTCCAGGAGTGTATCATGCACACACACGAAGATGAATTAGGTTTCACAATATCTCAACAAAAGAAAAGCATACACTGCGTGTAAATAATAACATAAATACAGCAAATAATTTTCATCAAAATACCTTTTCAATAGCGAAAAGTCAATTCTATTGAAGGAGAATAACAACAGTTATTGACGTTATTTGTCTCGCAGAAAGTAGAGGAAATGCGCAATGGCCAAGGCAAAAATCTTTATCTGTTGCCTACGACATATAATTTTGTTTGTTTGTATGCTTATATTTCCTCTAGCAAATAAACGTCAACCTTTTAAAATGTCTGGGCGCGTTTTCTATTACATCACTTCTCAGCAGTTAGCCACAAAACTTCTATGTAGGACAACCTTCAAGAATTTGGCTTTCGTCATTCGTAAGCTCTGTCATTACTAGTTTCTTAATTGTATTACTATATTCTGACCTTTGTATCACAGATGGTATCTCATAACCTCACTTCTACCCTTCGATACTCGGCTAAGCGAAGTGACGCCTTCATGTTCCACCTGGCATGAGTGAAACAGCGCTGAACGGTGACATCGCTATCTGCTCCTTTGATGACCAGAGCTGCTCTTATTTCACGAACAGCAAAGGGAGTCAGTGGAGTAGGAAAATATACTCCATGTCGCTTGTAACACGGCCGTTGGGATTTTGGTACATAAGATGTTAACTAATTGTAAATGTGACCGCAGAGGCTTCGGACTACCCGACGTCGGTCTAGTATACGAAAATGTACTGATTATTGGTAATTAGAATGAAACAAAATAGCTATGACAAATGGCTGTAATGGAGTAGCTAACGATGTGTTGCACAGCATCACTGGACCACATAATAATCTAATAACGTTACAACTACAATAATCATTCACATTATAATGCCTGCACATTAAAATACTGTTCGTAGAGTGATTAAAGTAACTACTTATTCGAAGAAAATAGTGCAGTTACTGAACTGCATGATTTACGGCAATGGCTGGAGCTACACGTTCCTAATAAAGCTTCATGCATGAGTGCCAAAATACCTTGTCATGAATGGATGCGAAAACAGAGTAGTTAATAAAGAAATCAGTTATCTACACTGCGTTTAATTATTTATATTCAGAATGTGGATGGAAGAAGTTAGTAAGAAACTGCATTTTACGAGTAAATACTACTTAGCTATATTGTTGCTGTTACGTCGCTGTTTAGCGGCAGAAAAGCAATGTCCATGTCCTTCTTCGTTCCTTTTGCAGTCATGTTACATTAATTATTGCATAGTGTCCTATCTCTTCCCGTAATATCTCCATATAAGGCCACTTCATAAATATTCCTTCATATGTGTTTCATCCATCACCACAGAATGTTCATGTAGTACGCAGAGCCCCGCCAGAGCCACAACGAATGAACTGCCACAGACTACTGCTCTCGAAACGCCTATATAGTGCAGTTACTCATTCAAGGACAGTAAATGTCTTACGAACTTGGTTACTTTTTTAACACACATTCTGCTTTTCAGTATAGTTTAACTTTTGAAGTGACTAGAGTAATTGAATATACAAATAATATTATCCACGAATATTACAGTGCTCAGACAGAAATGACAATATTTGATGCAAACAGTTTCTTATTCCACTAACAGATGGTGGTTAAGGCTACAGAATAGTGGCGCAAACTTTGAAGTATTACAGATTGTACTTTACGGATTGAAATTAATAAATTCACAAATTATACTGTGATTTTATGTTTAGCAAGTGAGTGACTATAAGTATACGTCACTGTCTTGACATAACTGCGTCGTTATACGCTATCACCAGAAGAGACAAAACCAAGTTTTGTCCAGCAATATGGCATTTTTATTACCAAAGATACTCCATATTACTAAGAGCGAATGCAGTATGCAGTTCAGCTAAGTAAATATTTTGCACCACACTCTCTCCCACTTGGCGAAATCACGCATTTTCCACAAAATTTACATTGTATGTTTGGTGTTTTTTCTTGGTCGTGGTATGCGCGCATATGCTGCGTATATTGAACCTGTTGGCGAATCTCTCCTGGTATACAGGGTGTCCCATTTATCTTGACCACCCTAAATAACTGTCTGTCGAGATGCAAATTACAAAATGTTTCAAACAAATGTTCCTTAGCCGTCAGTGGGACATCAATCCGCATGATTGCCTTCGTTGTAGCTTTATTTTTTACAAAGATATGAACAGCGGTATAGCTTTTTTTAAATGGCACCCTGTAGTTTTTATTCGGTAATTCAGTTCCTCTCCAAAAGACCTATTCAAAAATGTGTCACAGTGTACCATCCACTGAAAAAAGTTATTAATTACATAACACGACAATGACTTGTCAGAAAACTAATGAAAACCAAGTAAAAACATAACACAAAATTGATTTTGACTCTCCTGTACCATAGCCCAGGAGCAGAACATACAAAGGTACTCAGAGTGCTGACCCTGGACACCGGTACACTGGTGCGCTCATCGAATGAAAGAATATTTACTGCTTCCAATGCTGCCTGCTGAAGAGAATTACAAGCATTACGTTCCTGCATGTCCCCTGGAGTTGTTGGAATATTTCGATAGACAACGTCTTTAACATATCCCCAAAGAAAAAAGTCCAGAGGATTTAAATCAGGAGACCTAGCAGGCCAAGTAACTGTTCCTCCTCGACCAATCCATCTGGCAGGATACCTTCGGTTCAGAACAGGACGTGCACGCAAGGCATTATGTGCTGGGCATCCATCGTGTTGATACCACATAAGCATTCTGATTCTTTGCGGCACTTCATCCAGAAGAGGAGGAAGAATCTGTCTCAGGAAATTGGCATAGACTATGCCGTTTAGACTACCACTGATGAAATAAGGACCAAGTACCAAGCATCCGACACCAGACGTTAACTCTCCATTGACGCTGACGTTCCACCTGTCTAAGCCACCGTGGGTTGTCGCTGGACCAATAATGCATGTTCCTTGTATTTACATGTCTTTTGTCTGAGAAGGAACAATCACCGGTAAATAGAACATTGGCAAAGAAGCTGTACACGATTCTGGAAATCGTTCCAATGCAATTCTTGATGTAGGTGTACATGGTAAGTATAGAACCGGTGACGTGTAAGAAAACGATGTACACTGGTTTTAGGAATGCCAGTCTCGTGTTCAAGCTGTCGTGTGATCACATGTGGAATCATGGCAACAGAAGCGAGAACAGTAACTTCGGCAGTTTCGTCTGTGCGAGTGCTACGACGATTGCGTTGTCGTGGGTTGACAGTTCCCGTTTCCTGAAGCGCCGCAACGAATTGATTCTGATGAAAACCTACCGTGCGTTCGTATAAAGTCTCTGACTGTCTCGTTTCAGACTGGGATCACACGCAAGTTTATATCAGGAAATATGCCATGTATGAAAAGATGCCCTCTTACCGATAAAGCTTAGGTCGATGAAGTCCTATGAGACGCACTAAGAACAGATGACGAAAAACCAAGAGAAGCCTGCTTCGTGCAACGTACTAATAATGGACATAAAAAAAGAAGCTTGACTGAGTTCCATGAATGTATTAAGTAGTGATAGTCAGGTTACTTAACATTAACAATGTCTAAGTAATTTAGCTTATACCCAAACCACGTGCTGTGGGCATGTTTGACCCTGTCTGTCAGCCAGACCTTCACATTTAGAAATATGAATGTTCAGACACGCAACTGATTATGTTATACACAAGGTTAAGAGTAGATGAAGATGAAATGGGAGATATGAAGAGTTTGACAGAGCACTGAAAGACCTGAGTCGAAACAAGGCCCCCGGAGTAGACAACATTCCATTGGAACTACTGACGGCCTTGGGAGAGCCAGTCCTGACAAAACTCTACCATCTGGTGAGCAAGATGTATGAAACAGGCGAAATACCCTCAGACTTCAAGAAGAATATAATAATTCCAATCCCAAAGAAAGCAGGTGTTGACAGATGTGAAAATTACCGAACAATCAGTTAAATAAGCCACAGCTGCAAAATACTAACACGAATTCTTCACAGACGAATGGAAAAACTAGTAGAAGCCGACCTCGGGGAAGATCAGTTTGGATTCCGTAGAAATACTGGAACACGTGAGGCAATACTGACCTTACGACTTATCTTAGAAGAAAGATTAAGGAAAGGCAAACCTACGTTTCTAGCATTTGTAGACTTAGAGAAAGCTTTTGACAATGTTGATTGGAATACTCTCTTTCAAATTCTAAAGGTGGCAGGGGTAAAATACAGGGAGCGAAAGACTATTTACAATTTGTACAGAAACCAGATGGCAGTTATAAGAGTCGAGGGGCTTGAAAGGGAAGCAGTGGTTGGGAAGGGAGTCAGACAGGGTTGTAGCCTCTCCCCGATGTTATTCAATCTGTATATTGAGCAAGCAGTAAAGGAAACAAAAGAAAAATTCGGAGTAGGTGTTAAAATCCATGGAGAAGAAATAAAAACTTTGAGGTTCGCCGATGACATTGTAATTCTGTCAGAGACAGCAAAGGACTTGGAAGAGCAGTTGAACGGAATGGATGGTGTCTTGAAGGGAGGATATAAGATGAACATCAACAAAAGCAAAACGAGGATAATGGAATGTAGTCGAATTAAGTCGGCATGTTGAGGGTATTAGACTAGGAAATGAGACACTTAAAGTAGTAAAGGAGTTTTGCTATTTGGGGAGCAAAATAACTGATGATGGTCGAAGTAGAGAGGATATAAAATGTAGACTGGCAATGGCAAGGAAAGCGTTTCTGAAGAAGAGAAATTTGTTAACATCGAGTATAGATTTAAGTGTCAGGAAGTCATTTCTGAAAGTATTTGTATGGAGTGTAACCATGTATGGAAGTGAGACATGGACGATAAATAGTTTGGACAAGAAGAGAATAGAAGCTTTTGAAATGTGGTGCTACAGATGAATGCTGAAGATTAGATGGGTAGATAACATAACTAATGAGGAAGTATTGAATAGGATTGGGGAGAAGGGAAGTTTGTGGCACAATTTGACCAGAAGAAGGGATCGGTTGGTAGGACATGTTCTGAGGCATCAAGGGATCACCAATTTAGTATTGGAGGGCAGCGTGGAGGGTAAAAATCGTAGGGGGAGACCAAGAGATGAATACACTAAGCAGATTCAGAAGGATGTAGGTTGCAGTAGGTACTGGGAGATGAAGAAGCTTGCACAGGATAGAGTAGCATGGAGAGCTGCATCAAACCAGTCTCAGGACTGAAGACCACGACGACGACGACAAGAGTTGCCAGCCTCTTCCGCAATTCCGATGACTGGATGTTGTGTGACGTCCTTAGGTTAGTTAGGTTTAAGTAGTTCTAAGTTCTAGGGGACTGATGACCATAGATGTTAAGTCCCATAGTGCTCAGAGCCATTTTTTTCTTCCGCAATTCCGACGGGCGACGAACCTTCCGTTTTGTAACCATGAAAAAAGAGTCAGTGGAATCTTCCGTTCACTGCAGTTATATGAAATACACTCCTGGAAATTGAAATAAGAACACCGTGAATTCATTGTCCCAGGAAGGGGAAACTTTATTGACACATTCCTGGGGTCAGATACATCACATGATCACACTGACAGAACCACAGGCACATAGACACAGGCAACAGAGCATGCACAATGTCGGCACTAGTACAGTGTATATCCACCTTTCGCAGCAATGCAGGCTGCTATTCTCCCATGGAGACGATCGTAGAGATGCTGGATGTAGTCTTGTGGAACGGCTTGCCATGCCATTTCCACCTGGCGCCTCAGTTGGACCAGCGTTCGTGCTGGACGTGCAGACCGCGTGAGACGACGCTTCATCCAGTCCCAAACATGCTCAATGGGGGACAGATCTGGAGATCTTGCTGGCCAGGGTAGTTGACTTACACCTTCTAGAGCACGTTGGGTGGCACGGGATACATGCGGACGTGCATTGTCCTGTTGGAACAGCAAGTTCCCTTGCCGGTCTAGGAATGGTAGAACGATGGGTTCGATGACGGTTTGGATGTACCGTGCACTATTCAGTGTCCCCTCGACGATCACCAGTGGTGTACGGCCAGTGTAGGAGATCGCTCTCCACACCATGATGCCGGGTGTTGGCCCTGTGTGCCTCGGTCGTATGCAGTCCTGATTGTGGCGCTCACCTGCACGGCGCCAAACACGCATACGACCATCATTGGCACCAAGGCAGAAGCGACTCTCATCGCTGAAGACGACACGTCTCCATTCGTCCCTCCATTCACGCCTGTCGCGACACCACTGGAGGCGGGCTGCACGATGTTGGGGCGTGAGCGGAAGACGGCCTAACGGTGTGCGGGACCGTAGCCCAGCTTCATGGAGACGGTTGCGAATGGTCCTCGCCGATACCCCAGGAGCAACAGTGTCCCTAATTTGCTGGGAAGTGGCGGTGCAGTCCCCTACGGCACTGCGTAGGATCCTACGGTCTTGGCGTGCATCCGTGCGTCGCTGCGGTCCGGTCCCAGGTCGACGGGCACGTGCACCTTCCGCCGACCACTGGCGACAACATCGATGTACTGTGGAGACCTCACGCCCCACGTGTTGAGCAATACGGCGGTACGTCCACCCGGCCTCCCGCATGCCCACTATACGCCCTCGCTCAAAGTCCGTCAACTGCGCATACGGTTCACGTCCACGCTGTCGCGGCATGCTACCAGTGTTAAAGACTGCGATGGAGCTCCGTATGCCACGGTAAACTGGCTGACACTGACGGCGGCGGTGCACAAATGCTGCGCAGCTAGCGCCATTCGACGGCCAACACCGCGGTTCCTGGTGTGTCCGCTGTGCCGTGCGTGTGATCATTGCTTGTACAGCCCTCTCGCAGTGTCCGGAGTAAGTATGGTGGGTCTGACACACCGGTGTCAATGTGTTCTTTTTTCCATTTCCAGGAGTGTATGTATACTTATTTTTGTTGCAGAGATAGTGCAAGTACATTGCTATCTCAGCTGGTAGCAGGATTAACGTTACAAAGAGACAGCATAGTGCCAGTTGCGAAATGTAGCTGGGCCGTAAATATACCAAAATTTTAAATTAATGACAAGGGACACTGAATGAAGTGATTAATCTCTTAACAAAAAAATATGTAACTGCATTGGAAGCAACATTGAGCATACAACATGAGCGCATGAAACATGTGGTACAAAGATTCAGAAGAGGAGCAGTATTTAACAGAAAGAAATCGATATGCAAGAAAGTGTTAACAGTGCTTCGCAATCGGTGATGTGATCAATTGAAATGACCCAATATTCATAGGGATAAGTATAATACCGATTCTGCACCTTGCGTCGAAGGTTACACGTCTCACAAAACCACGAACAAATTGTCTCATTAAAGTTGTGTAAATACCGGCAATATCGCTACACCAAGCATTGCAGTGTCAATAAGAAAATAGGCCTATATTTATAGCACGACGCTTGCGAATGCATCTCAGCTTCTGATTTAAGTTCTACATAAATCGTATTCAACCATGACATCTCTCGATCATCACTCACCGACGAACAAAACTTTTCGGCATACCCTTTCTTGTTAAAAAGGAGGGGAGAACCACAATCGACAGGAACATTACAATTTTCAACACTACCGTCAGCTGCAATTTCATTATCAATCGTTTGTCTTCTGCTTGCGGTCTCACGGTGTGTGGTTGCTTAGTACAAGAGGTGGTGGAGACACCGGGATTTTCACCTGCGACATTCTGACTGATGTCAGCCACAATATACTCAGAAGACGTTATGATGACGAAGTGCATCGTCGAAACCTATTTTCAGTAGACCGATAACCAGAATGAAGCTGACGGTAGTGTTGAAAACTGCAATACAACCATGTTTTGTCTACTCACCCCTAAGTGTTCTCTAGCAGCCACGCGCCGCGTTCGCATGACTCGGCTCCTCAAAGATCACCTTACAAGCATCCTACTGAGCGTGTTCAAAAACAGTTATGGTTTCAGTGATCAATAGTCTCGCTCAGAGTATGTCATTGCAAAGTACTTCCTATTTAAGAACTGAAAGTTGTGAATTTGACACACTACTTTAATGCTATTTTGTCTAAAACTGACATGGCGAGACCGTGGCTGTGTACAATTAATGTAGGTTATTTCTTACAAAGAAGAAAACAGCAACCAGCCACTATTAACACTGCTATTTATTTAAGTAGATAGCGCCGTAACCGGTTTAGAACTGACAAGTTCATCATCAGACGGCTGTTCATAAGATTTGCAAGATACACTTTACATAATCGTCCGTTTTCGATTTTTATTCTTCCGCTGTGGCGAATTATTCTTGGTGTGTTACTGACCTACGGTAGAAAACAGTGTTAGAAGCGCCCTATGTGAAAATAAATAACATCCAACCGATGAAATACAGAGTAAACAAATATGTGAGGTTAGGTGGTTATGATACTTACATCGAAAATTCCGCGCGATTTTGTTGCGAAGTTGCAGGATTGTATTTTTCAAATATTCCAAAATATATGCACCACATGATTTGGTTCAATGGTTCAAATGGCTCTGAGCACTGTGAGACTTAACTTCTGAGGTCATCATTCCCCTAGAACTTAGAACTACTTAAACCTAACGAACCTAAGACATCACAAACATCCACGCCCGAGGCAGGATTCAACCTGCGACCGTAGCGGTCACGCGGTTCCAGACTGTAGCGCGTAGAACCGCTCGGCCACTCAAAGATGGCAGTTTTTCAAATACAACAGTGCCAGGGATGTTCTCTCTCAGAGATATTACAATTTACAGATTGCTTTGATTTCACAGTATGACTGTTTTTAAAGAATAGACATAACGTAATGAAAATTAAAACACAAAGATAAAGCTTACATTACGAGCATATATTATTACAGATAAAGTTGACAGATGTAGCAACCAGCTTATGTGAATCCTACTTAAATGGTATTATGTAAATACTGTCCTACATAGAGGGAGCAACATAGAAGTGAGATAAAATGAATGACAGTAACAATTATATTAACATCATATGGCGCACTGAAATTTTTAATCAGGTATACTTCCAATAGATTGTGACTAAGCAGGTAGCTATATTTTTGTGTGAATCAGTGCCAAAGAAGTTCTTGTATTACAATATGTCTTGTGAACAGCCGTCTGATGATGAACTTGTCAGTTCGAAACCGGTTACGGCGCTATTTACTTAAATAAATAGCAGTATTAATAGTGGCTGGTTGTTGTCTTCTTCTTTGTAAGAATCAACCTACATTAAGACGCCTTTAAAGTTCAACGAACTTCTGGTATGTTTAAATCACTGCTACAGCAGATCCTTGGCTGAGAGACCGCTGATTGGCTGATAATATACCTAGTTTCATTAGCTGTGATGAAATACGGAAAATAACTTTATGTTAATGGTATAAGAACTCTTGATGTCCACTAAGAATCTACGATACCTCAAGGCCGACCTCATCCTTTCCACGCATCTTTATCGCACTCGCTCTTCCTCTCTTTTCCGTCTCTCAGTATGCAGACGCGCCTTCGTAGGTGACGCGAACTCTACGACAGTGAAACGACATAATACTGACGAGACGACAGTGGCGAGCTGCTCGCAGTACGGTACGTCTCGCCTCGGCCCTGCAACGCCTCGTCTTCCTCTCGTGTGTCAGCGACTTCCCGCGGCAGAATACACCCGCGGCCGGCCGTCTGCCCGCGACAGGTACCTGCCTACAGGTCTGGGGTCGCCGGAAGCGCGCTGGCGTTTCTGTCGGCTTTGCGGAGATTTACGGCGCGGCTTTGAGACGGCCGGGAGAAGCGCCTCCCGCCGTCGCCGTCCTGTCAGGCGGCGATGACGTACCGCAGGCTCTACTGTGTCCCGGTCGTGACTCCCCTCCGCGTGAACCGCAAGTCTCCTGCGCGACCGACGATGATACCGAGCAAAAGCCAAGTCCAATATTCCTTCCGTCCATTTTACACTACTGGCCATTACAATTGCTACACCAAGAAGAAATGCAGATGATAAACGGGTATTCATTGGACAGATATATTATACTAGAACTGACATGTGATTACATTTTCACGCAATTTGGGTGCATAGATCCTGAGAAATCAGTACCCAGAACGACCATCTCTGGCCGTAATAACGGCCTTGATACGCCTAGGCATTGAGTCAAACAGAGCTTGGATGGCGTGTACAGGTACAGCTGCCCATGTAGCTTCAACACGATACCACAGTTCATAAAGAGTAGTGACTGGCGTATTGTGATGAGCCAGTTGCTCCGCCACCATTGACCAAACGTTGTCAATTGGTGAGAGATCTGGAGAATGTGCTGGTCAGGGCAGCAGTCGAACATTTTCTGTATCCAGAAAGGCCCGTACAGGACCTGCAACACGCGGCCGTGCGTTATCCTGCTGAAATGTAGGGTTTCGCAGGGCTCGAATGAAGGGTAGAGCCACGGGTCGTAACACATCTGAAATGTAACGTCCACTGTTTAAAGTGCCGTCAATGCGAACAAGAGGTGACCGAGACGTGTAACCAATGGCACCCCGTACCATCAAGCCGGGTGGTACACCAATATGGCGATGACGAATACACGCTTCCAATGTGCGATCACCGCGATGTCGCCAAACACGGATGCGACCATCATGATGCTATAAACAGAACCTGGATTCATCCGAAAAATGACGTTTTGCCATTCGTACACCCAGGTTCGTCGTTGAGTACACTATCGGAGGCGCTCCTGTCTGTGATGCAGCGTCAAGTGTAACTGCAGCCATGGTCTCCGAGCTGATAGTCCATGCTGCTGCAAACGTCGTCGAACTGTTCACGCAGATGGTTGTTGTCTTGCAAACGTCCCCATCTGTTGACTCAGGGATCGAGACGTGGCTGCACTATCCGTTACAGCAATGCTGATAAGATACCTATCATCTCGACTGCTAGTGATACGAGGCCGTTGTGATCCAGCACGGCGTTCCGTACTACCCTCCTGAATCCACTGATTCCATATTCTGTTAACAGTCATTGGATCTCGACAAACGCGATGTCACGATACGATAAACCGCAGTCGCGATAGGCTACAATCCGACCTTTATCAAAGTCGGAAACGTGATGGTACGCATTTCTCCTCCTTACACGAGGCATCACAAGAACGTTTCACCAGGCAACGCCAGTCAACTGCTGTTTGTGTATGAGAAATCGGTTGGAAACTTTCCTCATGTCAGCACGTTGTAGGTGTCGCCACCAGCGCCAACCTTGTGTGAATGCTCTGAAAAGATAATCATTTCCATATCACAGCATCTTCTTCCTGTCGGTTAAATTTCGCGTCTGTAGCACGCCATCTTCGTGGTGTAGCAATTTTAATGGCCAGTAGTGTATTATACAGGGTGAGTCACTGACTATTGCCACCAAGGATAACTCCGAAAGGATGGTAGTAGTTGAAAAGTTTGTGGGACAAATATTGCGTGCGAAAAAGGGGGCCATAATATGACGTTGGTTTTTTGTTGCTAGGTGGTGTCGGGTCAGAGCTATGAAGATCAACTTTTTTTAAAAAAAAAATGGGATGCTATAGTTTGGTGCTTACTTTCTTATAGCAGCTATCGAGACGAATCCAGTGATGTGTAATAGTAAGGTCTTTGGAGGTCAACGAAGGTAAAAAAGGTGCCATGAACGTCCATTTGCAGAAGGTGTTCGAAGTTGTGACCACTGGTATCAATTCAGTGGTGCAATCTTCTTATCATGGATTGAGTGGTATTCCTTATCACATCGGCACTTACCGAAGCACATGTTCTCTCAATTCTCTCTCGTATATCGTGCAAATAGTAAATATTTGCAGAAACGGCGTATTCATCTAACGTGCTTTGGCATGTAAACACCATTCGACGGAATGAAATTTTAACTCTGCAGTGGAGTGTGCTCTGATATGAAACTTCCTGGCAGATTAAAACTGTTTGCCGGACTGAGACTCGAACTCGAGACCTTTGCCGTTCACGGGCAAGTGCTCTACCATCTGAGCTACCCATGCACGACTCAGGCCCCGCCCTTACAGCTTCACTTCTGGCAGTATCTCGTCTCCTACCTTCCAAACTTCACAGAAGTTCTCCGAACCTTGCAGAACTAGCACTCCTGGAAGAAAGGATTTCATTCTGGAAACATCCCCCAGGCTGTGGCTACGCCATGCATCCGCAGAAGTGAAGCTGTGAGGACGGGGCGTGAGTCGTGCTTGGTTAGCTCAGATGGTAGAGCACTTGCCCGCGAGAGGCAAAGGTCCCGAGTTCGAGTCTCGGTCCTACAAACAGTTTTAATCTGCCAGGAAGTTTCACCATTCGATGGTTTCGCAATACAACACTAATGGGAACGGTAAGACTATTATCGTCGAATCAAGCGAATGTGGATGATGTATTCATTCGAAAAACACGTCGATATGTTTCTCATTTACGGAGAATGACAACGAAATTCATTGAGAGCTAGAGACGTATGTAGCGTGTTAATTGTTAACCACTCTGTATAATTACGAAGTGATATATGCATATTGCAATGTTACGCCATCGACATCAAGCAAGTAATACAGCGGTATAATAGAAACCAGCTTTCATGTAAATTTATCTGTTTTACTTATCGCTGCTCCAAGATATAGTGCGGTATAGTGTGATATAGTCTGTTGCTATTTGAAATACTAACCATTGTGTTGGATGAAACTACTTTTATTTCATTCTTCATCATACTACTATACCTTTCCTGATGAACAGAACATCAGAATATGATACATGGCCGTTTTAACCGAGATGGAGACGGTGTGTTCCGCGACGCCACTGTCGGTTACCTACGGCGCTCTTGAAATAATCTGTTGTTTAAACTGAACCTGCATTTTCCGACTAGTCCACTGATCTTTCTCGCAAAGTACTTTTACACGTATGAGGTATAATCAGTCAATTTATGCGGTCAAGCGTCATCAAGCATACGTCGACCAACAATTCTCTTTGGCCTGTACTTCTACTTGGAAATGATAAAACAGAGAGACTTGTTTAACAGGAATCATTAAAAGCGAAGTTTTACATTTAAACGATCCAACAATTATATTACGCAAAAAAAAGTCCCATAGAATTCTTCAAGTATTTCCTTTCTTATACTCCATAACTGCTCAAGATGCGGATCATCATGACCGCAATTTTTTTACCAGTGATTGATTTGGAATATTTACGCCTGTTGGTGTCAGTCAGAGACTTGATTGATGCAGCTCTCCATGTTATTCTATCCTGTGCAAGACTCTTCATCTCCAAATAACTACTGCAACCTACGTCGTTCTAAAACTGCTTAGTATATTCGACTCTTATTCTCCCTCTGCGATTTTTACCCCACTCGCTTCCCTCCAGTACTAAACTTGTTATCCCTTGATGGCTCAGATCGTGTCCTCCCAAACAATCCCTTCCTGTAGTCAAGTTGTGCCACAAAATTCCTCTTCTCCCCAATTCTGTTCAGTACCTCCTCATCTGTTACGTGTTCTATTGATCTAATCTTCAGCATTCTTCTGTAGCACCACATTTAGAAAGCTTCTATACTCTTGTCTAAACTGTTTATTGTCCATGTTTCACCTCCATACACGGCTGCACTCCATACAAATACTTTCAGAAAAGACTTCCTGACAGTTAAATCTATACTCGATGTTAGCAAATTTCTCTTCTTCAGAAACGCTTTCCTTTCCGTAGTTACTCTAGATTGTATATCCTCTCTACTTCGACCATCATCAGTTATTTTGCTCCCCAAACAGCAAAACTCATCTACTACTTCAAGAGTCTCATTTCCTAATTTATTTCCCTAAGCGTCATCTGATTTAATTCGACTACATTCAATTATCCTCGTTTTGATTTTGTTGATGTTCACCTAATATTCTCCTTTCAAGATACTGTCCATTCCATTCAACTACTCTTCCAGGTCCTTTGCTGTCTCTGACAGAATAACAATGTCGCTGGCAAACCTCAAAGTTTTTATTTCTTCTCCATGCATTTTATTTCCTATTCCAAATTTTCCATTAGTTTCCTTTACTGCTTGCTCAATATATCGATAGAATAACATCGGCAATAGCCTACAACCCTGTCTCATTGCCTTCTCAACCACTGCTTTCCTTTCGCGCCCATCGACTCTTAAATAACTGCCAAACTGCCATCTGGTTTCTGTAGAAATTGTAAATAGCCTTTCGCTCCCTGTATTTTACCCCTGCCACCCTCAGAGTTTGAAAGAGAATATTCCAAACAACATTGTCAAAAGCTTTCTCTAAGTCTGCAAATGCTAGGTACATGGGTTTCCCTTTCCTTAACATATCTTCTAAGATAAGTCGTAGGCTCAATTTTTCCCCACGTGTTCCAACATTTCTACGGAATCCAAGCTGAACTTCCCCAAGGTCGGCTTGTACCAGTTTTACCATTCGTCTACAAGGAATTGGTGTTGGTATTTTGCAACCGTGGCTTATTAAACTACTAGTTCTGTAATCTTCCCACCTGTCAACATCTGCTTTCTTTGAGATTGGAATTGTTATGTTCTTCTCGAAGTCTGAGGGTCTCAAACATCTTGCTCACCAGATGGAAGAGTTTTGTCATGACTGGCTCTCCCGAGGCTATAAGTAGTTCTAGTGTAATGTTGTCAACTCCGAGGACCTTGTATCGACTTAGATCTTTCAGTACTCTGTGAAATTCCTCACGCAGTATCATATCTCCTATTTCATATTCATCTACGTCCCCTTCCATTTCCGTAATACCACTCTCAGGTACATCGTCCTTGTATAGAATCTCTATATAATCCTTCCACCTTTCTGCTTCCCCTTCTTTGCTTAGAACGGGTTTTCCATTTGAGCTGTTGATATTCATGCAGGTGGTTTTCTTTTCTCCAGAGGTCTCTTTAATTCTCCTGTAGGCAGCATCTATTTTACCCGTAGTGATACATGTTTCTACATCCTTAAGTTTGTCCTCTGGTCATCCCTACTTTGCTATTTTACACTTCCTGTCTATCTCATTTTTGAGACGTTTGTATTTCTTTTCACCTGCTTCATTTACTGCATTTTTATATTTTCTCCTTTCATCAATTAAATTCAATATCTCTTCTGTTACCCAAGGATTTCTACTAGCCCTCGTCTTTTTACCTACTTGAGCTTCTACTGCCTTCACTGTTTCATCTTTCAAATCTACCCTTTCTTCTTTTATTGTATTTCTCTCCCCTCTTCTCCTCAATCTGTTTAATACTTTTTTAATTTTTCTTGTAAAATCAATTTATATAAATGTTTTCTTTTTTTCATTGGTAGTAAGAAACAGGTACATCGCCGCAGAAGATGGCAAAGATAGGCTTATAAAATATCTTTGCAACAAAAGTACAATATCAGGAGGATATTCAATTATTTTAAAAACTTTTGTTTCAAACAACTTTTGTTTCATTTTTGCTTGAGAGTACTTAGGTTCTAGATCTCACTCAAGAAGGACGTGTAATTTGTTTTTCCCGCGTCATCAACGAGTGTAGTAAATGTTACGTGTGATTTTATATTTCTACGCATGACTTTTACCTGCAATCATAAGAAGGGTCGGTATCTTCTTCCAACTTGCAAGATATATAAAAATATACAAATGCTAATCATCAAGATTTAATGGACACCATCGGCAACCACAGAAAGTTAAAGGTAATCAAAGAATTTTAGTGTAACTTAATAGAGACTTCTATTAAATGCATTAATCTGTAATAATCGAACGACTGACTCTTTGTTAAGCACCAAGTTTTCTGAAAAATACGGTTTGTGAGGCTTCAGTATTGGTACGTTGCATTGTACAGTACTTTCCTTACGTCGCGAGGAAGACTCTTCGTGGTACCAAATTTAGTTTCAACAAGAATTCATGCTTTAATTGCAGTACTGCAAGTAGTAATTATCTCTCATTACGTATATTTCAGGCCGATTTATACTCTATGTGTGAGCTGTTGGACTCCCTCCCAGCACGGTTATTCCAAAATCGAGCCATGGAACTAAGAAAATCGTTCCATAATACTCTCTCTGAAAGTATCCACAACCTCCGGTTCTTTCAGTTTAAATTTCTTCCGTTTTGCAGTTTCTTCAATTTTAATCTACAGTTCATAACCAATAAATTGCGGTCAGAGTCCACATCTGGCCCTGGAAATGTCTTACAATTTAAAACCTGGTTCCTAAATTTCGGTCTTGCCATTACGTAATCTATCTGAAACCTTCAAGTGTCTCCAGGCCTCTTCCATGTATACAACCTTCTTTCATAATTCTTGAACCAAGTGTTAACTATGATTAAGTTACACTCTGTGCAAAATTCTACAAGGCGGATTCCCGTTTCATTCCTTACCCATAATCCGTAATCACCTACTACTTTTCCTTGTCTTTCTTTTCTACATCTACATGACTACTCTGCAATTCACATTTAAGTGCTTGGCAGAGGGTTCATCGAACCACAATCATACTATCTCTCTACCATTCCACTCCCGAACAGCGCGCGGGAAAAACGAACACCTAAACCTTTATGTTCGAGCTCTGATTTCTCTTATTTTATTTTGATGATCATTCCTACCTATGTAGGTTGGGCTCAACAAAATATTTTCACATTCGGAAGAGAAAGTTGGTGACTGAAATTTCGTAAATAGATCTCGCCGCGACGAAAACATCTTTGCTTTAATGACTTCCATCCCAACTCGCGTATCATATCTGCCACACTCTCTCCCCTATTACGTGATAATACAAAACGAGCTGCCCTTTTTTGCACCCTTTCGATGTCGTCCGTCAATCCCACCTGGAAAGGATCCCACACCGCGCAGCAATATTCTAACACAGGACGAACGAGTGTAGTTTAAGCTGTCACTTTGGTGGACTTGTTGCATCTTCTAAGTGTCTTGCCAATGAAACGCAACCTTTGGCTCGCCTTCCCCACAATATTATCTATGTGGTCTTTCCAACTGAAGTTTTTCGTGATTTTAACACCCAGGTACTTAGTTGAATTGACAGCCTTGAGAATTGTACTATTTATCGGGCAATCGAATTCCAACAGATTCCTTTTGGAACTCATGTGGATCACCTCACACTTTTCGTTATTTAGCGTCAACTGCCACTTGCCACACCATATAGCAAACTTTTCTAAATCGCTTTGCAGCTGATACTGGTCTTCGGATGACCTTACTAGACGGTAAATTACAGCATCATCCGCGAACAACCTAAGAGAACTGCTCAGATTTTCACCCAGGTCATCTATATAGATCAGGAACAGCAGAGGTCCCAGGACGCTTCCCTAGGGAACACCTGATATCACTTCAGTTTTACTCGATGATTTGCCGTCTATTACTACGAACTGCGACCTTCCTGACAGGAAATCACGAATCCAGTCGCACAACTGAGACGATATCCCATAGGCCCGCAGCTTGATTAGAAGTCGCTTGTGAGGAACGGTGTCAATAGCTTGTCGGAAATCCAGAAATACGGAATCAACCTGTGATCCCCTGTCGATAGCGGCCGTTACTTTTCCTGCAATCGCATTCCAGTCCCCCATGACTACTAAATTTTCGTCCCCCTTAACTATCTGAATAATTTCTTTTGTCGCATCATACATTTCTTCAATCTCTTCATCATTTGCAGAGCTAGCTGGCATATAAACTTGTACTATTGTGGTAGGCGTGGGCTTCGTGTCCATCTTGCCTACAATAATGTGTTCACTATGCTGTTCATAGTAGCTTAACTGCGTTCCTATTTTCTTTTTCTTTTTATCTACATCTACATCTACATCTATACTCCGCGAGCCACCTTACGGTGTGTGGCGGAGGGTACTTATTGTACCACTATCTGATCCCCCCTTCCCTGTTCCATTCACGAATTGTGCGTGGGAAGAACGACTGCTTGTAAGTCTCCGTATTTGCTCTAATTTCTCGGATCTTTTCGTTGTGATCATTACGCGAGATATATGTGGGCGGTAGTAATATGTTGCCCATCTCTTCCCGGAATGTGCTCTCTCGTAATTTCGATAATAAACCTCTCCGTATTGCGTAACGCCTTTCTTGAAGTGTCCGCCACTGGAGCTTGTTCAGCATCTCCGTAACGCTCTCGCGCTGACTAAATGTCCCCATGACGAATCGCGCTGCTTTTCGCTGGATCATGTCTATCTCTTCTATTAATCCAACCTGGTAAGGGTCCCATACTGATGAGCAATACTCAAGAATCGGACGAACAAGCGTTTTGTAAGCTACTTCTTTCGTCGATGAGTCACATTTTCTTAGAATTCTTCCTATGAATCTCAACCTGGCGCCTGCTTTTCCCACTATTTGTTTTATGTGATCATTCCACTTCAGATCGCTCCGGATAGTAACTCCTAAGTATTTTACGGTCGTTACCGCTTCCAATGATTTACCACCTATGGCATAATCGTACTGGAATGGATTTCTGCCCCTATGTATGCGCATTATATTACATTTATCTACGTTTAGGGAAAGCTGCCAGCTGTCGCACCATGCATTAATCCTCTGCAGGTCTTCCTGGAGTACGTACGAGTCTTCTGATGTTGCTACTTTCTTGTAGACAACCGTGTCATCTGCAAATAGCCTCACGGAGCTACCGATGTTGTCAACTAAGTCATTTATGTATATTGTAAACAATAAAGGTCCTATCACGCTTCCTTGCGGTACTCCCGAAATTACCTCTACATCTGCAGATTTTGAACCGTTAAGAATGACATGTTGTGTTCTTTCTTCTAGGAAATCCTGAATCCAATCACAAACCTGGTCCGATATTCCGTAAGCTCGTATTTTTTTCATTAAACGTAAGGAATACGGCATCAATCTGCTCGCCAGTGTCTACGGCACTGTGAATTTCTTGGGCAAATAGGGCGAGCTGAGTTTCACATGATCTCTGTTTGCGGAATCCATGTTGGTTATGATGAAGGAGATTTGTATTATCTAAGAACGTCATAATACGAGAACACAAAACATGTTCCATTATTCTACAACAGATTGACGTAAGCGAAATAGGCCTATAATTATTCGCATCTGATTTATGACCCTTCTTGAAAATGGGAACGACCTGCGCTTTCTTCCAGTCGCTAGGTACTTTACGTTCTTCCAGCGATCTACGATAAATTGCTGATAGAAAGGGGGCAAGTTCTTTAGCATAATCACTGTAGAATCTTAAGGGTATCTCGTCTGGTCCGGATGCTTTTCCGCTACTAAGTGATGGCAGTTGTTTTTCAATTCCGATATCGTTTATTTCAATATTTTCCATTTTGGCGTCCGTGCGACGGCTGAAGTCAGGGACCGTGTTACGATTTTCCGCAGTGAAACAGTTTCGGAACACTGAATTCAGTATTTCTGCCTTTCTTCGGTCGTCCTCTGTTTCGGTGCCATCGTGGTCAACGAGTGACTGAATAGGGGATTTAGATCCGCTTACCGATTTTACATATGACCAAAACTTTTTAGGGTTCTTGTTTAGATTGTTTGCCAATGTTTTATGTTCGAATTCGTTGAATGCTTCTCTCATTGCTCTCTTTACGCTCTTTTTCGCTTCGTTCAGCTTTTCCTTATCAGCTATGATTCGACTACTCTTAAACCTATGATGAAGCTTTCTTTGTTTCCGTAGTACCTTTCGTACATGATTGTTATACCACGGTGGATCTTTCCCCTCGCTTTGGACCTTAGTCGGTACGAACTTATCTAAGGCGTACTGGACGATGTTTCTGAATTTTTTCCATTTTTGTTCCACATCCTCTTCCTCAGAAATGAACGTTTGATGGTGGTCACTCAGATATTCTGCGATTTGTGCCCTATCACTCTTGTTAAGCAAATATATTTTCCTTCCTTTCTTGGCATTTCTTATTACACTTGTAGTCATTGATGCAACCACTGACTTATGATCACTGATACCCTCTTCTACATTCACGGAGTCGAAAAGTTCCGGTCTATTTGTTGCTATGAGGTCTAAAACGTTAGCTTCACGAGTTGGTTCTCTAACTATCTGCTCGAAGTAATTCTCGGACAAGGCAGTCAGGATAATGTCACAAGAGTCCTTAACTATTAAGCCCATTCCTGCATTACAGTTATTTGATTTTGTATTTATAATCCTGTAGTCACCTGACCCTAAATCTTGGTCTCCTGCCTCGGTACTTCACTAATTCCCACAATATCAAACTTTAACCTATCCATTTCCCTTTTTACATTTTTCTAACCAACCTGCCCGATTAAGGGATCTGACATTCCACGCTCCGATCCGTAGAACGCCAGTTTTGTTTCTCCTGATAAGGACGTCCTCCTGAGTAGTCCCCGCCCGGAGATTCGAAAAAGTTGCACAACTCAAGTGGGAGAGACTCGAGCACCTTCCCTATAGTCCGGATCGCTCTCCATGTGATTATCTTGCCTTCGGTCCCTTAAAAAGGGCCTTGAATGGTCGACGATTTCGGTCGGACGAGGACGTGCAGCAAGCAAGTACGGAATTTCTCACGCAGCAGGACACGGTGTTTTACCAAACGGGCACCTTCAACGTGGTACGTCTAAATGCTCACGGCGATTTTACGCTATTGGCAAGCATCTGTACCACGTGAAGACCGATGTTACCTATTTTTTCGTCATTTTGAATTCAAAATTACGAAAGATGGGTAATCGTGTACAGTGCCCGGTACCATCAAAGTATAACCCTTTCCAGTTACGTGTGACTGCACTGAGAATCTTTGATTTCCCCATGTACAGATAGTACCCACAGGAAACTGAACGTATATTCCAGATTAATCCAGAACTGCACATTATTTACCGATGAGAACGTCATCCTGCTTGAGACGGTAGTATCTACTCATAGTAAAAGCTCAAAAACAACTCTCCCTGTTGATGTACTATCAATACAAGGGACGCTTCAGTACTTGGCGTAGAAATTAATGATGATGTGTATTGTCTGTGTATGGACGATGAGTCTGATCGGAGTAGGTGCACGGAGCACTATGACAAGCATACAATTTTGTTTGGCCAATTACGGTGTAATTTCATCATGTCCCAATTGCCTTCATACAGTGCTGTTGAACCAGCTCTACACTCGAAGTATGGGTGACTTGAACAAGGATTCAGAATGGTAGGCAGTGGTTGGCACTGCAAGCTACATTGTAGACTTACAGGTTATTGGATAACTTGAAGGCCCATGATTGAATTCCGGCGTTACTGTCTGCGTACGAAGCCCCGGGAGGTCATCTTTCTGTGTACGCTTGATATCGGAGAAACTGCTGCACTACATACTGATAGGACAAAACATCACGATCAGATTAAATGCTGCCTGCAGGCGGTGCGTTCACGTGACCCGGTAGGAAAGTTCATAGGCGGAGTAGGGACGTATCGAAAATTATTCTGGTGATGATAGGCGTCTCCAATGCGGAAACCCACTGACAAAAGAACAGACTGTTAAGAGCCAGTGCCTCTGCAGTGCCTGTGCGACGTGGATATGGTCGGCGCTTGCGGCGCACTGCTCCTGTGTACAACTCATTGAGAGCAATTCAAGAAGCAGCAGCTTATGGACGGCCCAGATGTTTTTCGTGGACTACGAATGCAGTTCACGTGTGCTGTCGAAATTGTATTCGGAGATAGTACATGGCTGACCTTGGCTGCTGTATGGGGGAATCATGCAGACTACGGTGGCCTTGAAACTTTCCCTGATGCAAACATCTTGGTTTGGAAGACATTGAGTATAGCTCAGAGTACAGGTCTACTCGCAAATGTTCCCTATGGTACTTTGGTGCGAGACAAGTCGTTTACTTTGGCTACAAGAAGAAAGAAGAAGCTGAATGCAGACGAGTATCTTTTTATTTGGGCGAAAATAGGGAACAACAAGATTACTGGTGACTGTATGTTCTATTATAGACAGTAAAAATTCCTTATCTCCTTTTCTTATCTCTCCCATGTTCTTTTTAAAAAACACGCGAAGGTGGTCCGTTGTTCGTGTGCCACTTTAGTGATCGTCTAGAAGGCCGTGTCCAGATACGTAATTATTCAGGCTAACGGCTAGTATAAACGTGTACTGCGCCACGTGCGCTGGTCTGTGAGGCAGTATTTTTTACGAGCTGTGTGAGAAAAGTAATAAGTCTGACAACACTGCGAGGGATCTTGTAACGCTTTGTTATTCTACTTGTGTAGACTCGTGTTTGCATCCCTTCCAAACGCTCAGTCCCAGTTTCATCTCCGTACAGACTTCACGTGATTTTTTAAAGCGCCATCAGCGAAGCTGTATTTTTGTTGTGTGTTTCGAAAAAGAAACGGCTGAATTTATAGCCACGTTATGCTAATAAGTTTTGCGTTAAACTTGGGGAGTCCGTGAGTCTGACCTGTGGAAAGTTGAAACAGGCCTATGCTGAAATTTCTTTATCAAGAGCACAAGTTTTTCGCTGGCATAAATCATTTTTGGAAGGTACAGAACCTGGTTCACGGAGACTTTAAACTTCAACATCCGACTGAAATGTCGAAGGCGCGTGTACTCTTGTGAAATCAGACCGACGTCTAACAATAAGGATAATAGCTGACCTGTTAAATTTAAATATTTTCACCGTACATCAAATTTTGACCAAAGTTTTGAACATGCGAAAGGTTTATGCCAAAATTGTGTCGAAAAATCTCACAACTGACCAGAAGGACAATCGAAGACAGGTGTGCTTTGTTTTTCTTCGGAGGACTGCTAGTGACCACGAATGGTTCAGTCGTGTGATCACAGGTGATGAATCCTGGGTTTCTCAGTACTATCCTGAGACGGAGCGGCAAAGCGAGGAGTGGCGCACTGAGACCGAAAAAAGCTAGAGTGAGCAAATCAAAAATCAAAACAGCGCTCATTTGCTTTTTTGACGGTAGGGGTACAGTACACAAAAAATTTGTTCCTCCAGGACAAACTGTCAACCACGCGTTTTACAGAGATGTCCTTGAACGGTTCAGGAAAAGGGTGAATCGAGTGAGCCCGAATATGTCAGGCAAGGATGCTGCATCATGACAACGCCCCATGTCACATAGTCACTTCTATCACGGAATGTTTGACCTCAAAAGGCATTCCTGTTGTTCGACAGCTCCCCCTATTCACCAAATCTGAGCCCTTGTGACTTTTTTCTTTTCGCAAAATTGAAAAAAATGTCTTAAAAGGACGCCTTTTTGGGATTCTGGAGAAAATTCAAAAGGATGTGACCGACATGTTAAAGGCCCTAGCAGTTGAAGCCTTTGAGTGCTGCTACCAGAGTTGGGAACAAAGACTCCAACTGTTTACAGCTACCGAAGGAACTATTGTGAACGGAACAATATAGTTCTTGAGGATATTTTCGTAGCAACTTGTAACCTCCCCACAAAATAAAATAAATAATGTAAATATTATCTTCATTTAGTGTAACCTCAAAACAGAAAAATTCCTAAACTTCTCAACAGTAAAAAATTATAATTATGTCGTTCACATTCAGTGTAATGTCCTAACAAAAAATAAATTCAGTAACCTGGTAATAATACGATGTAACTAACCTCTCAATTAAATTGTCGTTCACTTATAACTTTTCAATAATTGACTGTGAATTTAACCTGGTAAATTTTGGACGTCAGCAGTGCTGCGTCATGGCCCTGAAAGATCATTCTGAATAAAAAAAAGAAAAAAATTCTTACATAAATGAAGTCGCCGGATAACGCATATATATCTTGCTCTTACAATAAATTTTTCTGGCACAGCCCTGTGCAATGCTGGCCGATAGATTTGTCATTTATGAAAGGAAACAACTGATTTTTCTTTTGCAATAATCGGGATGATCATGGATTGGAGAAATTAGTAAATTCTTTAAATTAAAATGAATGGTTGTTAAAAGTTACTTTTTATGACAAAGATTATTATTAGGAGTTTTTAAAACATTTACATGGGACTTGAGATAACAATACTACATATGCGCGAGGCTGCTTTTTTACCTTATACAATAATGCTCAGGCTCCGGCATCGCTGCACCACGACCGGCCCAGCCAAGACGATACACCAAACCAGACCAGACCAGACTGCTCGCTAGCAACTACTTACTGCTACAGCTACACAGTTCCTACTGCCGTCAACACTGCTCTTTGGTCTCAGATTCTCTTATAGCTTACATATCGCAGGCAGCGCGTGAGCAATCCAACGAAATTACATCTCCTCGAGTGTGCTAGCAACAAATTCCTTAATCATGGACCTCTTACAAACTACAAAAAATGCTTGTTTTTTTTCACCAGGCGCGTTTCGCTTTATTGAGATAAAGCATCAAAAGTGGTCTGTAATTAAGTTATTTACATTTTTATTTGCTGTAAGACCGAAAAAACAGTTCGTTAACAATATGTTGGTTTGTACATACGTTGATTGCCTTCTCGCCTATGTAGGGAAATTCCGTCTGCTGCCGTTGTTAATGAACTGTTTTCCGGTCTTGAAGCAAGTCAAAATGTAAATAACTTAATTACAGACAGCTGATGATGCTTTACCTCAATTAAGCGAAACGCATCTGGTGGAAAACAAGCATGGTTTGTAGCTGCAAAGACAGAACGAAAATACCCTCAAGAACTGTAAAGCAACTACGGAAAATATGGCAACACAAACAACGAAAACAACATTGTTGTTTGAAAAAAATGAAAACTTTGGTAGATAAAAAATCAGTCTCGTTAGTTTTCTAACACACCTCGTATGCCGTCTGGAACATTCACTTGTTCGCCTGGACTACTATGAAACCGTTAGTGACCGGCCGCAGCCGCCGAGCGGCTCTGGACGCTTCAGTCTGGAACCGCGTGACCGCTACCGTCGCAGGTTCGAATCCTGCCTCGGGCATGGATGTGTGTGATGACCTTATGTTAGTTAGGTTTAAGTAGTTCTCAGTTCTAGGGGACTGATGACCTCAGATGTTAAGTCCCATAGTCACCAGAGCCATTTGAACCATTTTTAGTGGTACACGAGAGCACCATGACAGCTGTGTACTACTTGTACATTATTGCGGAAAGCTCGCATCTCTCTATGCTTGATTTCTTCCCCGAAGGCGATAGTATTTTACATCAGGATTACTGCACGTGCCACAAGGCCAGAATTGTGCTACAGTGGGTTGCGGAACATAGCAATGAATTCATGTTGATGGGTTGGTGACCAAATTCGTCAAACGTGAACCCGATGGAACACATCGGGGACAGTGTCAAGCGACCACGAACTGCCGTCCCATAATTAACGGGATTTGCACGGTTTGTGCAAAGACATTTGGTGCATATTACTCTCAGAAGTCTACCATGGACTTGACTAGACTATGCCACAAGGGGTCGATGCTACATTACGTTCCAAAAGTGGACGAAAGTGCTGTTAAGCTGATGGTCACAGTGTTCTGGTCCACCAGTGGAATTGATGGAACTGAGTTAATAAATGACGCCAGGGGACCTTCTTAGAGAACACCGAAGTCAGTTTACATGGTCAATTAGAGGTCAAAGAAAATGTAATTTAGACAGTTATGTTTTGTGTGATTTCTTTCTTTGTTATGTAGGCCTGTATTACTACGTTTGATAAATGAAAATTATTTTTAGAAAATACAGTTAGTTTCCGTCTGTTGATCACTGTTTTTTATTACGTCACACTGATCTGTTTGTAACAGTAACAATCTTCGGATCATTTGTCTTAATTACTGAGTAACCAGTCTTGTCGGAACGCTCCAAGTTTCACTGTCATATACGGTAGTGTTCTGTTTCGATGCTGCTCTGTAACACCGACAAATAATCTTAACACGGGCGTCACTCATCGGATCGGGTCAGTTTGAGATAATAACCAACAGCGATATACAGATGAAAAATAAGTGTACCTTCTACAAACAAGGATGGCAGATAACTCACTCACGACAAGCATGTTCAGATTTGAAAATTATTGTAATTCTCTTCTCCACTATAAGTAACTCTAATTTAAAGCGTTAGTCAGCGTTATATCTGTGTTCTTTTCCATCAAAGACGTCTCTCACTGGGTTAAAGAAAACACATCTTACACTGAAAGAAGCTTATTTTCTTATCAATATTTTAGTAGATAAAAATGTTACGTGCTCGTTTCTGCAGCACTCTGACTTGCCGTAAAATTGGTTTCGGTGTACCGCGTCGTTTATGAATGTTACGCGCGTTCGTGTTACTGCACAAAGACATCTGTGCTTGGCCCTCTACGACCTGACTGAATTTAATGACCGAAACGGAATAAAAATTCTCTAAATACATTTTCTACGAACTACAGCAGATTACCAAAACAAACTCCCTCAGATAGTCAGTTAAAAGATATCAGTAAAGTAATACGTTTCAAATAATCAAGGATTACTTAGAATGCATAGATTATGTATTTGGTAAAAAAAAGTAAGAGAAGCAGATAGCGACAAAAAATTGTAATTTCTCAACACACTTTCGTAATAATACGTTTCTTGTGGAAAACCTTTCATTAAACACAAAGCCACTAAGCAGGGGTACAGACCTTCTGGTACATCAGGCCGTAAACCCGTCACTATGCCCACTCAAAGGCTGCAAGCAAAACTTAAGAAAATATTTGAAGAACAATATGAAGTTATTAAAAATATGAACGAACTGATTGTACCACATCAAGATTTTATCCCTAGACATTGTAAACTTATGTGGAGGTATATTTGTTGAAGAAACAGTTGAGATAATAAGAAAGAACCTAAAAAAAGGAAAAAAGCCAATGATCAGATCATAAATAATAGAGTTTATATATGTACTCACTTTAATTTCTCTTTCAACAACTAAATTTACAAGCAAGACCTACCGCCTGCAACAGGTAGCTCTCTTAGTGGCCTAATAGCTGAAATATTTATCAACCACATGGAGAATAAGATATTGAAACTAGAAGTCAATATCACATGCAAAGTTAAATTGTATAAGAAGTATGTGGATGACACTCTCATTCTATTTTATGTATCACATGATGAAGTAACAATCTTTTTTAATAAATTCAATAGTCTGCAAAAATATATCCAGTTCGCTCTGGAATATGAAGAGAACAACACCATACCTTTTCTTGACATGAAAGTATTAAAACAGAACCAGCAAGTGTCTCTCTCTCACAAAAAACCTACTGCTACAGACACCACTATAGTAAACTCCTCTACAAATCCCACGGCCCACAGGAAAGTCGCATATAGATTAATGCTACACAGAGCCCACAACTTTCCACATACAGAAATTAGTAAGAAATAGAAACCATGCAATGTATTGAATTAAACAATGGATATGATCACTCACTTGTTAATACAGCATCACCACAAATAAAAAACGAAGTAACAAACTACAAAAAAAACAGTCTCTCAATTGAGTGCACCCCATCAGTGAAATATTGACAGCATCCCAGCAGCGAAATATCTAAAAACGCTATATCTCCGTGTAGCACCTGAAAAGTTAACGAAGTTATTCAACAATAAAGACATAAAAATCAACTTCATCACCACCAACAACCTGAGAAAGAGACCTATTCACAACGTAAAAACGTCAGATACAGATATTGACGCAACTGGCATTTACAAAATTACATTCACCCAATGAAACAAATATTATATAGGCCAGACAAGCAGATATTTCAGAACTCGATATAATGAATATATAGACCGATATATAGTAAAGAAATGTAAAAAAATGAGCAGTAGCAACACATGTTAATGAAACAGACTACCGCTAGAAAATCGAAGACAACTTGGAAATTTTGCACAAAATGGAAAAAGTAGAAGAACTGACATTAAGGAAAAAAAGGAAATTTTCATTCATGATGCAAAATGTGGTTACTGTTGGTTGGTTTATTTGGGGTTGGGGACCAAACAACAAGGTCATCTGTCACATCGGATTAGGGAAGGCCGAGGAAGCAAGTCGGCAGAGTCCTTTCAAATGGCTATGAGCACTATGCGACTTAACTTCTGAGTTCATCAGAACTAATTAAATCTAACTGACCTAAGGACATCACACACATCCATGCCCGAGGCAGGATTCGAACCTGCGACCGTAGCGGCCGCTCGGCTCCAGTCTGTAGCGCCTAGAACCTCACGGCAGAGTCCTTTCAAAGGAACCATCCTGGCATTTGCCTGAAGCAATTTAGGGAAATTACGGAAAACCTAAATCAGGATGTCCGGACGCGGGTTTGAACCTTCGTCCTCCGGAATGCGAGTCCAGTGTGCTAACCACTGCGCCACCTGCTCGGTGTGGTGACTATTTTTAAATGTGATAACTGAATTCAGAGAAACAAGCCTTAGATCACTACCAATGCAATAGAACTGAGAGGTGCCAGTATGTGGCAAACTAATACTAAACAATCAATATCACGAAAAGGTTTCGGAATTTGCAAATTTGGATTAACGTCAGCTGTTTGTGACAAGTGAAAATCTGTGCCGGATAAGGATGTGAACACGGACTTCCCGCTTATTGCGAGCTGTCGCCTCAACCACTTCGGCTATCCCAGTACGCCTCCAGGACCGATCCAAGCTTCCATATATCGCGGAGTCCACATCCCTTACGCTGGCACATTTCGTGATTCCCGGACAGGGAGAGACAAATATTTTATCGTTAAGGCGAAAAAAAATGGTTCAAATGGCTCTAAGCACTACGGGACTTAACATCTAAGGTCATCAGTCCCCTAGACTTATAACTACTTAAACCTAACTAACATAAAGACAATACACGCATCCATGCCCAAGGCAGGATTCGAACTCTCGACCGTAGCAGCAGCGTGGTTCCAGACTGAAGCGCCTAGAACCGCTCGGCCACATCGGCCGGCGTTACGGCGACCCCTCGCGATAAGCGAGAAATCTGCTTTCGTGTTCCGCTTGAGCACAATTTTTCATTTCTCACAAATAGCTGATGTCGATCCAGGTTCGCAAAATGCGAATCCATTTGTTAATAAATACCACAGCTAAAATCGTCGGAACAGTATCTGATCCTTCAAACATGCATGCATCTCTCAACGACACTGCAAACTGAAGACATCGACACTGTATAAACACAGATATTGTAACTATCATTTATCACCACTATCGCGAAAAGAAACGATCATCGATATCCACAGTCTACAAGGCCGCCATATTGTATTTAAGATATGGAGAAACGTTTGTGCAGAGAAAGTGCGTCAAAAACAGTATTAAAAGAGCCAGAGTAGTAATAGAATGTTGAACAACAGCTTTGCCAGCTCACTAACGATGCAGATGCAACTTTCAGAAGTGAAAATCGTAAATGAACAGCCAGTATATGGAAAGGATATCACATTGTTATCACATCATAACAACTGATGCAAAACTACCTGCAACCTGTACAAGCTGTGATGTCAATCACAACAACGAGGCACAGGGGTTCATTTAGAGCAAGTTGTTTTATCTTCAAGTAACATGAGTATGCATAATAGGCTGATAATTAGCAAAACATGCACGAAATTCGTTGAAGTGTGTTAAATTAAATACAAAATAAATAAATGTGACTGGTAGGAGTCAAACAATCCCTTGTTTCAGTCAAGTTGTGCCGTAACTTTTCAGTTCGGTGCTGGGCAGAAAATTTAGATTTCGGTGCTTCTTCATTAGTTCATCGTATCTATGCTTCTAAGCTTCAGCATTCTGCTGTAGCTCCACATTACAAAAGCGTCTGTTTATTGCCCACGGTTGCTACTCCCCATACGTTCAGAAAATACTTCCTAAAACCTAAATTTATATTCGATAATAAAATATTTCTCTTTTTATAGTACTGTGGAACTGAATTTTATATCCTCTTCAATTATGCTATTGTCAATTATTTTGCTGCTAAAATAGCAAAAATTTTCTACTAGTTTTAATGTCTGATTTCCTAATCCGCTACATTGTTTCCTTGTTCTACTTAGCTGATATTTACCTTATAAGCTCTTTTCAAGGAACTATCCATACCGAACAATAGACCTTAACTTATTTTACTTTAGCTGATATTTGTCTCATTAGCTCTTTTCAAGAACTGAACTGGTTTTCAGGTCCTTACTGCCTCTGACAGAATTACAATATCATTTAGGATCCTCAGAGTTTCCTTCACTGACTTCTAAATAAGTAGACTGAATCACATGGGGGACAGTCTACAACACCGTTTCTTTCTCTCCTCAACATCAGCCTCTTTTCGTCCCTTTCGACTCTTACAACTGTAATCTTGACCCTGTACAAGTTGTATTTCGTGTTTTTGAGGTCAAGGTAGGGTATTTTTTCCTCTGTTTCTAGTTACTTAGTGAAGTGGCTGCTTTTGGGTATGTTATTTATTTGTCTGTGTAAACCTTTTACATGTCTGCAAAGTCTGGCTATGGGGTATACAAGTATGATACCGTCTATATACCTGCGCCAGTACAATACTTCATATTTTTTGTTTCTATTGTTTATACAATGTTTTTGTTTTCCATACTATTCATTAGCATATATATTAGTATGTCAGAGATTGGGTTTCCCATTGGGAGACATCTCTTTTGTAATTAGAATGCATTGTTAAACTGAAAGTACTTTTGATCGGTGATGGCTCGTATGATTTGTGTCAGTTACTCTGTGGCGGTGTTTGGGATTTTTTGTCAGTTGTTCTTCTATGACGTTAACTATGTCACCACGTGTGGGTGAAACATAAAAATCTTTTACATCACAGGATATATGTTTTTTAGGTGGTGACAATAATAATACTGAAAACGGAAAGATTGTATAAATAATAGAAAAAATATATAAAGTATTGTGTATTTCTTGGATTATTTCTGAGGAGTTTATTTACACTTTATTGTTCTCTAATGTGAAATGTCCAGTTAAGCATTTGTATGCAAACTCTGCAGTGTGATATTTTTATTATTTATTTAATCCGATCCGATTAGCGCCATCAGGCTCTCTCTTACATCGGACCAGGGTATCTTTTTTAGATGATCGAAATGATTTCCATGATGGAGGAGAGAAGAAAATTGAAAAACAAGAACACTGAAGATGCAAGAAAGATATACCGAAGGTTAAATAATGAACTGCGAAGAGAAGCAGAGCAGGCTAGGAAAAAAATGGCTAAAAGAGGAATGTGATGAAATTGAAGATCTCGACAGGAAGGGAAGATACAACTTACTATACAACAGAGTAAAGACTATGACATGGGAACAAAACAGAGCAGGAAGTGCTACTATGGAAATTTAGAGTAAAGACGAAGAGGTAGTGTACAAAGATCGTGACGATGTCCTCAACAGATGGGAAGAATATATACAAGAGCTATATGACACAAATAGCAAACCAGAAACTTTGGAACTTGAATCACACAACAGTGTAAGTGATGAAGAGAAAGGACCGACCATCATAATGGAAGAAGTAAAGTCTGCCATAGCTGCAATGAAAAATGGCAAAGCGGTAGGTACAGATACCATACCGGGAGAAGTACTAAAATGCTTGAACCACGATGGAATAAGAGAAATATTGAGGTTATGTAGTAAAAAATATGACAGTGGTGAATGGCCTGAGGACTTTCTGACAACAGTAATGATTCCATTACCGAAAAAAAAAGGAACCAAGAAATGCAGCGAGCACAGGACAATCAGCCTCATTTCACATGCAGCCCAAGTTATGTTAAGAATAATTAATAAAAAACTTGAAAAAGTAATGGAGGAATATCTCGGCGAGGAGCAGTTTGGCTGTAGACGGAATACGGGCGCCAGAGATGAAATAGGGCTCCTACGAATCTTGGGAGAAAGGTTTATTGAAAAAGGAAGAGACCTATATATGTGCTTCATCGATTTAGAAAAGGCATTTGACAATGTGGTTTGGGACACGCTGGCGACTATAATGAGGGAAAAGAGAGTGGACTGGAAAACCAGAAGACTTATAAACTCATTATATCTTAATCAAAAAGTTTCAGTTAAAGTGAAAGGAGAAAGTACAAACTGGATCAGACTAGAAAAAGGAGTAAGACAAGGATGCTGTTTATCACCTACAGCCGGTCGGAGTGGCCGTGCCGTTCTAGGCGCTACAGTCTGGATCCGAGCGACCGCTCCGGTCGCAGGTTCGAATCCTGCCTCGGGCATGGATGTGTGTGATGTCCTTAGGTTAGTTAGGTTTAATTAGTTCTAAGTTCTAGGCGACTGATGACCTCAGAAGTTAAGTCGCATAGTGCTCAGAGCCATTTGAACCATTTTTTATCACCTACTCTTTTCAACCTCTACTTGAAAAATACGTTTGACCAATGCTCATCAGATGACAAAGGAGTAGAAATTGGAGGAAGAAGAGTAGGGTGTTTGAGATTTGCTGATGACGTGGTCCTTCTAGCCACAGGGGAAAAAGAATTACAGGATTTGGAGGACACCATTGCAACTAACGGAAAAAAATATGGAATGAAAATTAACACAAATAAAACAAAAGTATTGGCACTAGAAGAAAATAAGGAAATAAAAATTATGCTGAATGGAAAAACACTAGAACAGGTGCAAAATTTAAAGTATCTTGGAAGCAGGATAGACACCGACTGGAAGTGCACCACAGAAATTAAAACAAGGATAGCAATGGCAAAAGAGGCGTTTTATAAGAAAAGGAGAATCTTCTTCAGCGGTCTGGACAGAGAACTCAGAAAGAGACTCATAAAATGTCTTGTATGGAATGTTCTTCTATATGGCGACGAAACATGGACTATGAGGAAAAAAGACTGAGAAAGGCTGGAGGTTTTTGAGATCTACGCATGGCGGAAGATGGAAAGAATAAGTTGGATGGACAGAGTAAAAAATGAAGAGGTACTGAGAAGAGTGGGAGAGAAAAGACAGTTACTTGATGTAATAAAGAGAAGAAAAAGAAATTGGATTGGGCACATATTAAGAAAGAATGACGGACTGATAAAAACAGTTTTAGAAGGTTATGTAGAAGGGAAAAGGAAGCGAGGAAGGAAGAGATTCCAGATACTGGATGACATGATGGACGGTACAACATACAGCAGCCTTAAGAAGGAAGCAATGGATCGCAGAAAATGGAGAGGCAAAGGACCTGCTAATATAGCAAATAACTGATGATGATGAGTGACAATACTAATCACGAGCTAACAAAGTTAATACTGACAGTACTTCTACTACTACTGCAACTACTGCTGTCACTAATAATAATAATAATAATAATAATAATGATAGTGGGAGACACATAGGTGTACAAAATACACGTTTTCTGATGTAGCCAGTTCTGGGGAAAGGATATTTAAGGTGACTGCACCAGCTGAGAACACTTTTTGGTTGGAAAGAAGGATGTACAAGGATAACGCACTCTTACAGGGGTAATGGTAATCATTATTGTTACTTTAGTAGATATGTCATCAACTGTCTTCTTAAGCTGAAGATGTTATTCAGTTCTCTAATATAATGCAGGTGATTATTCCAGTTTCGGGTTTATGCTACTGAGGACTTGGAGAGAGTGGCTGAACCATGGAGCGGGACAGAAAGGATTTTGCCCTGATGGGAATGGGTGTTTCTGCTAAGTTGCTCAGAAAAGAGCGGAAAAGACAAGGAGAGATGAGGAGGACAGTGTACGCAGGTAAGAGAAGACAGAGGATATGGAAGTCACTGTGCTTATCTGTAAGCAGCCGGGACAGCTGTGCATATGATGGTGAAATATGATCAAAGAGTCTAACATCATAAATATAACGAACACAGGCATTCATAGCCAGTTCCACGTGCTGTAAGCTTTCCTGAGAAAGACCTTGCAGAATAACATCGCTTTAATCAACAATTGGAAGTACAAGAGTTTGTACAAGCTTCTTCTTCAGGGCATGGAGAGATGCCTTCTTGCACACTGAAGTTACCTGCTCAGCCAAATTAAGTTTTTTATTTATTAATGTGACTTGACTCTTTGCTGAAGGAGAGAAGTTGATATTTGCCCCATTTAGAGTTGAAGATGGTAGAGATTCCCGATATTTCGGCTAATGAGCCTAGAACAACGAATCACTACCGTTTGGGTTTTCGGTGGGTTGAGCTTAAACCCTATATCCTGCTCCCATTTTGAGAGTGAAAAAGGTCAGTTCTGAGATTCTCGATAGCTTTGTTTGGGTTTATTAGTTTTGTGATTTAGAAATGGAGGCGTAAATGAGGCATCTGTATTAACACAAAACTGATGTCACTTCATTGACGCCTCATACTACATGCCTCCGTTGTGACTTTATGGTACCGGATATGACGCATTGCTGGCGAGATGTCAGGTATGAACAAAACCATTGCACTGCACTTTACGAGAAATTTAGGCTGATATGTTTGTCAAGTAAACTGTCGAAATCTACAGTGTCAACGGCTTTGCTGGACGCGTGATAGTGCCCTCTTGTGAATCTATGGCAAGCTTCAGGTCATCTGTTATCTTTATTAAGGTAGATGTTGTGCTGCGATGTTTACAGAACACTGACTGGTATTCGTCTAGTAGTTTGATTGTAGTTAGGTAGCTTCTTAGTTGGTCGTGAACTATATATTCTAAAGCCTTGGACAACGCAGAAAGGATGCAAATAGGTGGGTAATCAGAGGGTTTTGTGGCAATGTCCTTTTTAGGTAGGGGCTTAAATAGTCCCTGTTTCCAGGCTTCAAAGAAAACACTTGTGGTTAAGGAGTGACTGAAGGTACCTGCTACACTGGGCAGTATTGGATCATTAACAAGCTTCATCATTTGCAGTGTGATGTCATCGTGTCCAGTAGATGCTGAACTGGTACGCATGATGGCTTTCTTGGCCGTATGCTTTAGATACAATTTTTAATGGATACATTAGTTTACACCCATGAAGTAATCAATGAGTCTTTCATTCGGTTGTGGTAATGTGAAGTGCCAGTTCAGTTCTTCGGCTGGGACAACTGGATCAGTCGCAGCTTTTACTTTGCCTACATCAAGAGTACACAGGTTTTCCCAGAGAGAAGCTGGTCTACTTCCTACTTCATCCCCTCATGTGGGAATAGTTGGTTTGAGCCAGATCTCTGAAATGTCCTGAAATATGTAACGGTTTATGTCGAAATGAGCTGCAGGCATTGAACGTCTGATGTGCTCAGGTGCACGGTGCGTGGAGCTGCCGCTCCTGGACACTTCTGACTCTGGGTTACCGCTAGGGAGCAAAGCGTAATGAAAACATGTTGAGATGAGGCATTGCGGGTTGCCGAAAGTGAAAGAAGCAGGTATCCTGAGGGAGGATGGAAGTTTTGTGGCCGAGGGCAGCAGGATTTGCTGTGGTCATTAAAAAGTCGACTTGTAAGAGGGAAATATAGGGAGCACTCCTGAAACGGATAACTGGTCTCATGGGGATATTGTCCTTAGGTACTTTGGTACTCTGTACTTGCTTCTAACAAGGAGACGGCACGACCGTGGGGTCGGGGATTTGTCCGAAATTTTGTGTGGTGGTTAAAATATTAGGACGCACTACCCGGAAAATCCCGGGAAAAATCGATCCAAAGTTCCTTAGGTGCCTTTTGAGTATAAAATGTTAGTCCACTGCTGAGCCGCCGCCTCACCTAGACTGTTAGGGCTCGGACTCTTACGCCAGAGGAGTCGGATTAGACTCCCCCTCCAGCACTTTTTTTTTCTTCTGTTTCATTTTCTTGTCTTATTCCACCAATTATTCAGAAAGTTTCCTAAACCTACATTATCTTTAACAAATTAGTTACATTACTGAATAATTCTTTTTTTCTTTTTGTCCAACAATACAGTTCGTGACTGTGGGTTTTCCACTTTCCATTGTAAAGTATATGAGGAGAAACATTGGGTTTTTCATCAGAATAACAGAGTCGATTGGGAAACATTCAATTTTTATACATGTAATAATTATAAACAAGAACCGCAGTGGTTATTGTCTTAAAAACAAACAAAGCAATAATTTTTGCGACATCTTGCGCAATATATATGAACCGGATTTTTTACAATCACAGGGCGTTTGCAATAAATCTGTACAAAAACATGCCCCATTAACATTTACGAAAATGTTTTGAGTTTCTGATAATTTTGAGGCAAACCAGGCATATTGAATCATGTCTCGGAATATTGGTGACGATAATTGATGGTGAATTATAGAACGAATTTTTACACAATCTTCCCGGGAATTAATTTCACGATTCTTCTCTAACAATGCGCTGCAATTTTGCAAGCGCTTTATGAAATTTTTAACTTGCCTGTAAAAGTAAACGTCACAAGGTTGCAACAAAGAAGTGCATTCTGGAGGTATGACTTACAGACCAAGTTGCCATATTTTCGTCATCTTGAAAAATTGCATCATATATCTCCGGATTCGTTTGACCTCCCCAAGAGTCAATGAGAAGTGAATATTTATTCTCCTCGACGTAAGATTTTAAACATTTCCGGAGAAAATCCATGTATAAAACTGTTGTTAATTTTCCGGACTTCGATGATGTTAGGATGACGTTCGTATAAGTATTGGCATAGCCATCTATTAATTTGTGAATACGAGGTCCGAAATGGCCGGTCGCTTCTTGTAAACATATGAAGACATGTGGGAGCAGTTTTCCGGATAATGTTATTGAATATTGTGCGCTGTACGAATGCGTCGCTTTATTCAAATCCGACTTTTTCACGAAAACTGTTTTACTCCCTTTTTCAGTGAGACTCCTGTTGAAAACAGATTGATATTGGCATCCTGAAATAATAGTATTTTTAATATTAAACAATATTCGAATGTGTATGTAAATATCTTTTTCTATAATTAAATTTGAATTGGTATATTTTACATCGGTAAAAACATTTTGTACGCAGAAAACACGTATTTACCTGTTTGGTCAGTATTTATCACATAATCCTCATGGTATTGAGGAATTAAACGGCACGTCTGCCGCCGGAAGGTCTCCGCAGACTCCTGGATGTCCTCCATTGACGCCGCTTCTTTTTTCGAAAACAGTTTCGTGATCTTGCGTTGTCAAATTCTGTGCTTCTGTTTAAATGCCGTGACCCATCGATCAGACGCCTTGAATTTGAAATCGACGAATCGTGCAGCCGCAGCCAATGCCCATTGCTGTAGATTTTTTTGTCGTGGCTTGCTGATATTCCTGTCTTGCTTCCACAAAACGATCGTAGGTCCACTAATCTATCGTCTCAAATTTATCCACTTCTAATCATTTTCTCCCATTGTGAAAGATATTCTTTTCTCTTCAATTGGCGGCATCCACTTTTTGCAAAGTCGCCAAGGACCATGTGGGGTGCGCTTTAGCAATATTCACGACTTTGACTTTGTAGGCAACGGGAATCATGTCACTTTTAAATCTTTTCGGTGACGGTTTATATTCGTCTGGAGACGAATCACTTTGTGGCACTTCGAACTGTTCGTCGTTCTCTTCACATTCTTCGCAATCCTCATGAGCGTGAGTTAATCCCTCTTCAGTTACGAATGTTTTTTCATTCAAAAGTTCCATTGTATTATTATAAAGTTCTACGGCCAATAACATAGCATCGCGAGAGATGTCTTCCGCAGATGTCGATGCAATTAAATTATTTTCCGTCAACAGCTTGTAATAATACACCACTGCGTCCTTCAATCGTAATTTTGATAGATCACTGTGAATGGATTCTTCAGAAATTTCTTCTTCTATTCCAGATGAGCCAGCAACATCTTCAGTCGACATGTTTAACCACGGATCGGAATAACACGTTGAAATTTGAAACAGGCACGTCTGTTTAAATGAAACAAAAGAAAAAAAAAGTGTGGAGGAGGAATCGAACCCGAGACCGCTGGCGTAAGAGTCCGAGCCCTAACCATCTTTTTTTTTTTTTTAACAGCACCTCAGACCGCTTTTTTTTCGCGGGCAAGTGCTCTACCATCTATTTTTTTTTTACAAGGGAACCGCTTTATTTGCCAGGAATGAGAGTTTTTTTTTAAGGAAGGCAGGAGAAACAGAAACCTTTATTATTCACAAAATAAACATAGTACGTCCTGACACATGATAACTGTCCTGGAAGGAACCTCGCTGCCGTTCTGCCATGCAGCATGAAATAACAACAAAATTAAAGTGGGGACCTCCGGCACCCTAAAGAAAAGTATTTATATATATGAAAACAAAATATGAAGTACATCCTTTTGCTAACTGTGCAAGCGTCAGTTTTTCCTAGGTCGCATACTCGCATAGTGTCCTTAGCCGATCACTTTACTTGGTCGATTTCACAACGACAGCACCGCCGCTCATCTTTGCGCACCCGGCACACCCCAAGTATATGGCGGGTCCGCAAAAACCGTTACTAGGAAATTGGCATACCAATCCTTGTACTTGTGTAGCAGTAATAGTTTTGTGTGTCCATCTTGCAGGTATTGCCAGTAATCCAGGACGTTCAGTGCGTTCTGACGTGTGTCTCTATAGATGTAATGGACCGTCATACCTGTGATCCACGTCACTGCGTTCGTCTTATGACGCGAAAAATACGTTTCCTCTGGAAAAAATACTATGTCAGGAGAGACTGCTGTATAGATAGTGCGCCGCATGAACGCTGTTATCTTTCTTGCGAGAGTCCAGACAGCCAATGCCTCGCCGCAGACCAGACGATGGTCGTCCGTATCCAGCACGCCGCATTGCTGACACAAGGGCGAATACGCCAAATATATTGCGCACTTTTTATCATTCGTAGGGTATTTTCCGATCACGACAATGTACCATGTTGATCTGACTGTTGTAGGTAGGTGGGGGTGGTGGACCGTGCGCCACACCACGTGCCAATTAACAGCTGGATGTTTCCGTTCCACCCTATTCCGGGCGATCTGTCGATCCATCTAGGCGAGACGGCAGCTCGACAATGGACTAACATTTTATACTCATAAGGCACCTAAGAAACTTTGGATCGATTTTTCCCGGGATTTTCCGGGTAGTGCGTCCTAATTGTTTGTTGTTGTTGTTCTTCAGTCCTGAGACTGGTTTGATGCAGCTCTCCATGCTACTCTATCCTGTGCAAGCTTCTTCATCTCCCAGTATCTACTGCAACATACATCCTTCTGAATCTGCTTAGTGTATTCATCTCTTGGTCTCCCCCTACGATTTTTACCCTCCACACTGCCTTCCAATGCTAAATTTGTGATCCCTTGATGCCTGAAAACATGTCCTACCAACCGATCCCTTCTTATGGTCAAGTTGTGCCACAAACTTCTCTTCTCCCCAATCCTATTCAATACCTCCTCATTAGTTACGTGATCTACCCACCTTATCTTCAGCATTCTTCTGTAGCACCACATTTCGAAAGCTTCTATTCTCTTCTTGTCCAAACTAGTTATCGTCCATGTTTCACTTCCATACATGGCTACACTCCATACAAATACTTTCAGAAACGACTTCCTGACACTTAAATCTATACTCGATGTTAACAAATTCCTCTTCTTGAGAAACGCTTTCCTTGCCATTGCCAGTCTACATTTTATATCCTCTCTACTTCGACCATCATCGGTTATTTTACTCCCCAAATAGCAAAACTCTTTTACTACTTTAAGTGTCTCATTTCCTAATCTAATTCCCTCAGCATCACCCGACTTAATTTGACTACATTCCATTATCCTCGTTTTGCTTTTGTTGATGTTCATCTTATATCCTCCTTTCAAGACACTGTCCATTCCGTTCAACTGCTCTTCCAAGTCCTTTGCTGTCTCTGACAGAATTACAATGTCATCGGCGAACCTCAAAGTTTTTACTTCTTCTCCATGAATTTTAATACCTACTCCGAATTTTTCTTTTGTTTCCTTTACTGCTTGCTCAATATACAGATTGAATAACATCGGGGAGAGGCTACAACCCTGTCTTACTCCTTTCCCAACCACTGCTTCCCTTTCATGCCCCTCGACTCTTATAACTGCCATCTGGTTTCTGTACAAACTGTAAATAGCCTTTCGCTCCCTGTATTTTACCCCTGCCACCTTTACAATTTGAAAGAGAGTATTCCAGTCAACATTGTCAAAAGCTTTCTCTAAGTCTACAAATGCTAGAAACGTAGGTTTGCCTTTTCTTAATCTTTCTTCTAAGATAAGTCGTAAGGTCAGTATTGCCTCACGTGTTCCAACATTTCTACGGAATCCAAACTGATCTTCCCCGAGGTCCGCTTCTACCAGTTTTTCCATTCGTCTGTAAAGAATTCGCGTTAGTATTTTGCAGCTGTAACTTATTAAACTGATAGTTCGGTAATTTTCACATCTGTCAACACCTGCTTTCTTTGTGATTGGAATTATTATATTCTTCTTGAAGTCTGAGGGTATTTCGCCTGTCTCATACGTCGTGCTCACCAGATGGTAGAGTTTTGTCATGACTGGCTCTCCCGAGGCCATCAGTAGTTCAAATGGAATGTTGTCTACTCCCGGGGCCTTGTTTTGACTCAGGTCTTTCAGTGCTCTGTCAAACTCTTCACGCAGTATCTTATCTCCCATTTCGTCTTCATCTACATTCTCTTCCATTTCCATAATATTGTCCTCAAGTACATCGCCCTTGTATAAACCCTCTATATACTCCTTCCACCTTTCTGCCTTCCCTTCTTTGCTTAGAACTGGGTTGCCATCTGAGCTCTTGATATTCATACAAGTGGTTCTCTTCTCTCCAAAGGTCTCTTTAATTTTCCTGTAGGCTGTATCTATCTTACCCCTAGTGAGACAAGCCTCTACATCCTTACATTTGTCCTCTAGCCATCCCTGCTTAGCCATTTTGCACTTCCTGTCGATATCATTTTTGAGACGTTTGTATTCCTTTTTGCCTGCTTCATTTACTGCATTTTTATATTTTCTCCTTTCATCAATTAAATTCAATATTTCTTCTGTTACCCAAGGATTTCTATTAGCCCTCGTCTTTTTACCTACTTGATCCTCTGCTGCCTTCACTACTTCATCCCTCAGAGCTACCCGTTCTTCTTCTACTGTATTTCTTTCCCCCATTCCTGTCAATTGTTCCCTTATGCTCTCCCTGAAACTCTGTACAACCTCTGGTTCTTTCAGTTTATCCAGGTCCCATCTCCTTAAATTCCCACCTTTTTGCAGTTTCTTCAGTTTCAATCTGCAGTTCATAACCAATAGATTGTGATCAGAATCCACATCTGCCCCAGGAAATGTCATACAATTTAAAACCTGGTTCCTAAATCTCTGTCTTACCATTATATAATCTATCTGATACCTTTTAGTATCTCCAGGGTTCTTCCATGTATACAACCTTCTTTTATGATTCTTGAACCAAGTGTTGGCTATGATTAAGTTATGCTCTGTGCAAAATTCTACAAGGCGGCTTCCTCTTTCATTCCTTCCCCCCAATCCATATTCACCTACTATGTTTCCTTCTCTCCCTTTTCCTACTGACGAATTCCAGTCACCCATGACTATTAAATTTTCGTCTCCCTTCACTACCTGAATAATTTCTTTTATCTCGTCATACATTTCATCTATTTCTTCATCATCTGCAGAGGTAGTTGGCATATAAACTTGTACTACTGTAGTAGGTGTGGGCTTTGTGTCTATCTTGGCCACAATAATGCGTTCACTATGCTGTTTGTAGTACCTAACCCGCACTCCTATTTTTTTATTCATTATTAAACCTACTCCTGCATTACCCCTATTTGATTTTGTATTTATAACCCTGTAATCACCTGACCAAAAGTCTTGTTCCTCCTGCCACCGAACTTCACTAATTCCCACTATATCTAACTTTAACCTATCCATTTCCCTTTTTAAATTTTCTAACCTACCTGCCCGATTAAGGGATCTGACATTCCACGCTCCGATCCGTAGAACGCCAGTTTTCTTTCTCCTGATAACGACGTCCTCCTGAGTAGTCCCCGCCCGGAGATCCGAATGGGGGACTATTTTACCTCCGGAATATTTTACCCAAGAGGACGCCATCATCATTTAATCATACAGTAGAGCTGCATGTCCTCGGGAAAAATTACGGCTGTAGTTTCCCCTTGCTTTCAGCCGTTCGCAGTACCAGCACAGCAAGGCCGTTTTGGTTAATGTTACAAGGCCAGATCAGCCAATCATCCAGACTGTTGCCCCTGCAACTACTGAAAAGGCTGCTGCCCCTCTTCAGGAACCACATGTTTGTCTGGCCTCTCAACAGATACCCCTCCGTTGTGGTTGCACCTACGGTACGGCCATCTGTATCGCTGAGGCACGCAAGCCTCCCCACCAACGGCAAGGTCCATGGTTCGTGGGGGGGCCTAATAGTTTAACCACACAAAATTTCGGACAAATCCCTGACCCCACGGTCGCGCCGTCTCCTTGTAAGTAATAAGCTGCTGCTCTTTTTTCTTTTTACCCAAGTTTTTCTGTGTTTTTATATGTTTCTGACAGTTTCAATATGTTCCTCAGTTTTATTTGGACTCTATTAGTTGGATCAGACTAGTTAAAATTATCTTTTTATGCTTATAATAAGCAACCAGTTGCATAAAAGAAATGTGATTTCTTTACCGATTTCGGGTACTTGCTGCCCTTCAGAAGGTCAAGTCACAAACTCCAGCCCTACGACGCGCTACACATTTTGTTTACGTTGACAGGTTCCCTACGAGCATGCTACTGACTATTTTCTGTCATTCATGTAAACCTGTTTAGCCATAATCACTAGTGTTACTATTGTATGATTTTGTAGCTACTGCCCCTTGCCTGTAGCTTTTTCAACAAATCAATTGTTAGTAGTTCTTCGTAATGTTCTGTCTTCTTTCTGTGGGTTTTCTTGTTTTTGACAAAAGCATTTACTTGTTTTTCTATCAGTTTCATAATTCTTCCAGCACTTGTAAATTTTTTTGTTTTTCTCCTTTTGTTGCAGTGCATTCTGCTTCTATTACAATATTTTTAACGTCTACATTCGACTCATTCTTATTGCTGCTATATTTAAGACCTCTCTCTATCAAATTTCTTTCTGTTTCATTTATTCTTAGACAACATAAAGCACTATCTTTCCACTAAAAAATGTGAATTATGAGTGACAAAGAAGGTGTGAAATATTTCTTTATGTTCAGGAAGGCCATGTTGTTACTACGTCGTTTCACTATCTAAACATATAGGACACTTCATAGGAATTAATGTTTATTGAATGCTGCCTTCATTGTATGGCAGTTTTAATAGCCAGAAGTGTGATTACTCCTGGATGTATTTTGGGTGGCCTGCATTTTAATTTTACATCCTATACAGTCTGATTCGCAATCCTATTACAGGATCCAGGTGGTTGTAGTGGTGGTTAGTGTTTAACGTCCCGTCGACAACGAGGTCATTAGAGACGGAGCGCAAGCTCGAGTTAGGGAAGGATTGGGAAGGAAATCGGCCGTGCCCTTTCAAAGGAACCATCCCAGCATTTAGGGAAATCACGGAAAACCTAAATCAGGATGGCTGGAGACGGGATTGAACCGTCGTCCTCCCGAATGCGAGTCCAGTGTGCTAACCACTGCGCCACCTCGCTCGATCCAGGTGGTTGTAGAACGATGTTAGTTGATCAAGTTTTGAGAATGAAACCATGACCACAAATGTATGGTTTTTAAGTAAAATAAGTTTGAGGATCAGATCGGTTTCAAATCATTCACTTCATAGTACCCGCACCAAAAGAAAAGAGGGCACCATTGTCAGTCCGTGCCGTAGTTATGACATCACACCCAACTACAACAACTGCTGCCATAAACTGGTACGTTCGTAACTAAGAGGGTTGACTGTGGTGGTCCATGGACGCGCTGCATTCTCAAGAGGACGTCCTTCGTCACGTAGGAGACAAACCGACAGCGAGTAACCGAATCTTTGCACTTGTCATGAGATGCTGTAGAGTACACAAGTCAGATCTCATTGGCTCCGCTGTGAGCGTACCATGAACCAGGAAGTTTGAAAGCGATTCAATCTTCTAACTTATTTTACAGCCAAACGGTACAGGTCACAAACGAAACTCTGTCGACAAACTCCCCTATATAACATCTAGAAGCATGCAACACAGATTGTGGAACACTCCGTATATGAGTTTTTGCGTTGGTGCGTAAGTTCAAAACTCTCTTCCATAAGTTGAATAAACACAACAGCTAGGGACCAGAGACTTTAGTCATCAATAATATTCTCCTGCACTGTTTGCAACAGTCTGCCAACGCTGGGATAACTTTTAGATTCTGCAACTGTAGACATGACGTAGTTTTGAGGCGAAGAACTTGTCGAGCTCTGTTCGTACCACATTTTCATCGTAAAAGAAGTTCCTTAAAGGTTGTTCAGTAGAGTGGGGAAAAGGTAAAAATCTGAGGGCGCAAGATCGGCTAAATAAGGTGGGTACGGAAAGACTTCCCAAACCAACTCGTGTGTAGTGTTTTTTGTCAGTCTAGCAGAATGCAGGAGGACGTTACTGTGGAGTAGCATCACTTCACTCAGTTTTCCTGGTCGTTGTTCTTGCATCGCATCTGCGAGACGTCTCAGTTGTTGACAGTAAACGCCAGCAGTGATGTTTACACCTCGAGGAAGCAATTCGTAGAACACCAAATCGTCGCTGCCCCACCAGCTTGATAACATTATCTTTTGTGGATGCGCACAGGTCTTTGTACGAGAAGTTACTGATATGTTTGGGCTCAACCATTCCTTTCCTTCCCTTATGTTAGTATAAAGACACCATTTCTCGTCATCAATAACGATATGTGATAGGAATGGTCGATGTTGTTCACGAGCCAGTTGACGACGAGCAAACAGAGGAACAGAGGTGCACATATACACCTTAGCTTCCAAATGTCTCACAATGGTGGAATGAATACAGTTCATCACATTTGACAGTTCTCGAGTATACTGATATGGATTACTGTGAATTAATGCGTTTAAACGATCTTCATTGCACACCGAAGGTTTTCCTGAACGTGGAGGGTCACTAACCACAGAACGATCCTCCTTAAACCGAGAAAACCATTTTCTTCCCAGTAGCGTTATCTCTATACGAAGAGCAAATGTTTCCGACTCCATCCGCTGCTGTTGGCCCTCTGCTGATCTCAAACAGAGGAATATGTCGGAGGCGCTGCAGTCATGGACCGTGCAGCTGGTCCCGGCGGAGGTTCGAGTCCTCCCTCGGGCATGGGTGTGTGTGTTTGTCCTTAGGATAATTTAGGTTAAATAGTGTGTAAGCTTAGGGACTGATGACCTTAGCAGTTAAGTCCCATAAGGTTTGACACACATTGGAATATTAGGAATATGTCGGAAATGTTCCGATTTCTCTTCTTGGCACTCCATTTTCTAGCGTCCACAGGCCCACTCACAATCTCCAAATGACAAAATGAAAATACGTAAATTCAAATAGCAACAGTGAACTACAAATAAAAAATGACAATCGATAAATAAACCCATAGCAAACGGAATACCAACATGCAATACAAAAACGCTACGAATTTAAGCACCAGCTTAATATTTAGCTCTACGGTGCATTCAACATCCATGTAAGTAATTCACAGATAATTAATACTGCTGCTGCAGCTACTACTACAACTGACTATTTCGCCCACAGGAGACGGCATTACGACCTCTGCGACTGTTCTATCTCTTGAGCCTTGTCCCGCAGTTACGCAGGGTCAGCCGTCGTTAATCGGATTTGGCACAGTTAGTTAAAGGGTGGCCGGATGCCCTTCCTGCCGCCACCCCGTACCCCCGCGGGACGGAATTAGTGTACCCCAGCTGTCTGCGTCGAGTGTAATCCATGAAATAGTGCGAATGTGTTCAGATGTCTGCGCGCCGTGTAACTGAGGCGGGACATAGGGACCAGCCCGGTATTCACCTAGCTGGATGTGGAAAACCGCCTAAAAACCACATCCAGGCTGGCCGGCACGTCAGCCCTCGTCGTTAATCCGCCGGGCGGATTCGATCCGGGGCTGGCGCACCTACCCGAGTCCAGGAAGCAGCGCGTTAGCGCTCTCAGCTACCCTGACGGGTAGCTCTGCGACTGTTGATCAATGCAAATAAAACAGTTTCTGCGTCAGTCACATATTTATTTTGTTACTAAGGACTTCGATGGTTCATACCATCATCTTTAGGTGTAAAGAAATGATCCTCCACCTGAAGATGATGGTATAAACCATCGAAACGCGTAGTGGCAAAATAAACAAGTGACTGACGTAGAAACTGTTTTATTTGTACTACTACTGCTGCTGCTGCTGCTGGTACAGCTTGTATATACAGTACACCCTCACCCCTGAGAAGCACTCACACGCACACGTCTGAGTGTTGGGCAGGCCTCAGGAGGCAACGAGCCACGCTGCTGCAGCCCCTGCGAGCCGCTGCAACAGCCCGGGGCGCTGGCTGCCTGGAACCGCTATAACGGGCCATTTGCATGTCAAAAGCCCCTAATATGCCACGGTTTCAATTTGCGAGCCGCGCCCGGCCCGAGCAGCGCCGAGCCCGCACGAGCTGCCGCCGGGCCCTCGACGGCTGGCCGGGCCGCGCGCTGCGTACCCGCAAGTGCCTGGAGAGGGCGCCGGCCGCCGCAGCAGAAACGAGATCCGCGGCCGCCTTTTGTCTCGGGGCGCTCCCACCTCTTCTGACGCCCTTCCGCAGGACGTCTTCTTGGCTGTTGCGTGGACTGTGAGCTTCGCCCGAGGCGGAAAGTTCAGTGCCCAATAGGAGCTCCGAATGGCCACTTTGCACTCTTAAGGCGCGCTTCTCTGCCCATGTTCACTTTATGTGTTGCCCCAATCAAAATTCCGGAGAGTAGTACACATCACTGCTGCTGATATCAGAAGATGGGGACCGCTTGATGGTATTCGACGACAGGTCAACCAATAAAAACCGGGACATGACGAGCAAGTCCAGTACCAGTATTTCACCATTGCACCGTATAACACAGTAGCGTATAGTGTCTCATCCCCAAGCGCCTTCTTTTTCTTTTTTTCTTCTCTATTGAGTCACCAGTCTTGTGACCATTTTGATGCCGTCCGCGACGAATTATTCTCTCGTACCCACCTCTTCACCACAGAGTAGCGCTTGTGTTCTCAATTATTTGCTAGATGTATCCCAATCTCTGTCTTCCCCAACAAATTTTACCCTCTACAGCTTCCTCTTGTAACATGTAAGTTGTTCCCTAATGTCTTAAGAGATGTCTTGTCCCTCTTTCTTCTAAGTGTTCTCCATATATTCCTTTTCTCGCCCATTCTCCAGAGAACTGTTCTGATTCCAGGCGACTGAAAATTCAGGCCTCTTTTTTTTTTGGGGGGGGGGGGGGTCATCAGTCTTCTGACTGGTTTGATGCGGCTCGCCACGCGTTCCTCTTCTGTGCCAACCTTTTCATCTCAGAGTAGCACTTGACACGTATGTCCTCAATTATTTTCTGGATGTATTCCAAACTCTGTCTTCTTCTACGGTTTTTACACTTGTAAATAGGCTGTTTAGGTTTTTATGTTTGTAACGCCACGTAGCACCCTGTGCTGTGTGCAGTCTGTGGCTGGTTGGACTCACTGTTGGAATATTCGCTTGTGTAGTGTTGGGCAGTTGGATGTGAACATCGTGTAGCGCTGGGCAGTCAGAGGTGAGCCGCCAGCAATGGTGGATGTGAAGAGAGAGATGGCAGAGTTTTGAGAGGTAACTATAAGCGGACGATCTGGACGTGTGTCCGCCAGAAAAAGGAAATTTGTAAAGAAGGATGTCATGAATTGATATATATATATATATATATATATATATATATATATATATATATATATATATATATATATATGATGACTTTTGAACATTATTAAGGTAAATACATTGTTTGTTCACTGTCAAAATCTTTCATTTGCTAACTATGGCTATCAGCAGCTAGTGCCTTCAGTAGTTTGAATCTTCTATTTAGCTGGCAGTATTGGCGTTCGCTGTATTGCAGTAGTTCGAGTAAAGAAGATTTTTGTGAGGTAAGTGCTTCATGAAAGGTATAGGTTATTGTTAGTCAGGGTCATTCTTTGTAGGGATTATTGAAAGTCAGATTCCGTTGCGCTAAAAGAAATATTGTGTGTCAGTTTAGTGATGATCAGAATAAGTAAAGACAGAACTGTCTGAGTACGTTCAGTTTCACTCAGCTGTCTCTGTATCAAATAACGTAGAAGTTTACCAGCACAGTAATTCATAACTTTTCCTAAGGGGACGTTTCACCCTTTACAGCTCCCTCTATTACCAAGGAAGTTATTCCTTGATGTCTTAACAGATGTTGTATCACTCTGTCCCTTCTTCTTGTCAGTGTTTTCTATGTATTCGTTTCCTCTCCCATTCCTCTCAGATACTCCTCTCTTCTGGTTTTCTCACAGTCCTTGTTTCACTGCCATATAACGCTGTTCTCCAAACGTACATTCTCAGAAATTTCTTCCTCAAGTTCAGGTCTGTCTTTGATACTAGTAGACTAATCTTGTCCAGGGATGCCATCTTTCCCAGTGCCAGTGGGTTTTTTATGTCCTCCTTGCTCCGTCCATTATGGGTTATTTTGCTTCCAAGGTAGGTCTTTCTTCCATTTACTCTCAATCCACATTCTGTACTCAATAGACTGTTCATTCCATTCATCAAATCCTGTAATTCTTCTTCACTTTCATTTTCATCGGCGAATCTTATCATTGATACCCTTCCACACTAAATTTTACTTGTCATTGCGTGTTCAATGTATAGATTGGACAGTAGGAGCGAAAACTTACATCCCCGTCTTACACCCTTTGCAATCCGAACACTTCGTTCTTGATTTACCAACATCTAAATCTACAGGGTGACGCACCTGTCTTTCATCTACGTCTGCATGACTACTCTGCAATTTATACCTAAGTGCCAGGCAGACCAGGCAAGCGTTCGTTGAATCCCCAACGGACTATTTCTCTACCGTTCCTCTGTGTAACAGCACGTGCGAAAAATGAACACCTAAATCTTTTGGTACGACCTCTGATTTTCACATTCAGAGGAGAAAATTGGTGACTGAAATTTCGTGAAAACATTTCCTCACAGCGAAAAACGGCTGTCTTAATTCTAAATCGGTAATCGTCTGCTTTTGTAGATAAATAGTATTATTAACGGTAGCTGATTAATTTTCTCTCCTTTGCAATGAGTAACTTGTATTTTCTACGCAGCGGGGCGATCTCAAAAATATCAGTTTTCGACAAAATAGCGGAAAGAAAGTTCTGTTATGTATGTCATTCATTCAGAGGCATAACTTTTCATTTGTAACTAGCTGAGGACCAAGCACGGCCCGCGTATGTATTTATCCCAATCTTCTATTAGTCCATCTCCTCCTTCCCCCTCTCTCTGTCCATCTCCCCCCCCCCCCCCATTCATAATGCTTCTACCAGCTCTCTCCATCCACCTCCCACACCCCCCTCCCTGTCTCTATCCATCTCTTCCACCACTTCCCTCCCTCTGTCCATTCCACCCTATCCCTCTCTCTGTCCATCTCATCCTCCCCATTATCCGTGTCTATCTCCTCCTTCCCCCGTTCTGTCTGTCCATATCCTCCATCCCCTTCTCTTTAGATGCAGTCATCGCAACTCCAATAGGTGACTGGTGGTTTCTTTCCACATCGTGTACCAGATCTGGTTGAAATCGTTCAAAGCGTTTAGGTAGAGTTTTTTTTTTTTTTTTTTTTTTTTTTTTGGGCCCGTAGGTTTGCCCGCGTACACGCGTGTCAAGCATATTTGACATATATTTGATAAGTTGCACGCGTATTTGTACACATACTTCAGCTGTATCTCTCGTCCGCCCCCGGTAGCTGAGTGGCAGCCGGCACGGTAGCTCAGCATGTTCGGTCAGAGAGCTGGTTGGCCTCTGTAATAAAAAACTGAGTGGAAGGAATCAAGAAAACGAACTTGAACGGATGTCATGGGACGTCCGCAACGACCATACACAACGATCAACAATGAACAAAATGAAAAAAAAAATGTGGCCAACGTGACAGGATGTCAATGCTAAGGGCCCGGGTTCGATTCCCGGCTGGGTCGGAGATTTTCTCCGCTCAGGAACTGGGTGTTGTGTTTGTCCTAATCATCATCATTTCATCCCAATCGACGATTAAGTCGCCGAAGTGGCGTCAAATTGAAAAACTTGCACCTGGCGAACGGTCCACCGGACGGGAGGCCCTAGTAACGCGACATTTACAGTTTAGCTGTATCTCTAGAGAATTCCACCCTGCAGCTTCAGTTTCACGCAGCTCAGTATTTATGACATCGTACATCCTGGACTATATGCAGTTCAGTGATATAATTTTTGCAGGTACATCCAGTGGTATATGTGACTACAGTCTGCCACAAGTGTTGTGAATAGAGTTAGCATTAAAGGAGTAATAAATTAAAAAGTAATGTTAAATGAGGCAGTTTCTCACACGTCCCATTATTCGATGTCATATCACCTAAACTATGTGCCGTACAACGGTATATTTTTCAGCGATATGAGTGGATAATTTCTGCGAAATATATTGCGACCAGAGATAGTGGCAAAGGAGTAACAACTTAAAAACTTCTTGTATGCTGCAGCAATATATCACCCACCTCACTGTTTATGACGCCATGTCTGCTGAACTATGCGTCGTACAATGATACAATTTTGCTGACAGATCCAGTGGTACATGCGAATACTGAATGCAAAACGTTGTGCTTCATGCAGCAGTTTTAGTGCATGAACAGCAAAAAGGTAGTAAATGATAAACTTGTTTTTTTCTTTTCCTCATTTTAAAGGGGTTGTCACAGAGAAAAATTTCGTAAAGGATTGAAATTATGCGTTGGGCTTTGTTGCAGCTCACTAGGTGCTCATGTTTGGTTGAATTTAGTCCACTGGCTTAGGAGGAGAATGTGGTATGTACATCAATCCATACATACATATATCTATTTTTATAATATATATGGATAATACAGCTACAGAAATGCATAGTTAAGTTTTTCAGTAGTAGGACAACAAGAACTACTCCCCATATCCCTTCAAGTTTGAAACACCAAAGGGAAGCACAGCTTGGAACAAAGATCGTATGCCATCCAGTAACGTTAGTTTGAAATATTTACTCCATAGTTTGGCATTTGGATCAAGAGAGACATGCAACAGAGAACCCACAGTAGTAGTAAAGTGAATTTTTTGAAAAAGTGATACTCAGAAAGTTTTCTACTTCCACTCTTCGAATATTATACGTTCCATGTTTCATTCCAACAAGTACTATATGGCAGTGATTTTTGAAAACTGTCAGTAGCTTTTCCAGCAAGACACAATTTTGTAGAGGAAGTGTTGTTCGCTAGTGAGGCTGCGTTTACAAGTCACGGGAATGTAAGTTTAAGAAATGTGAACTACTTATCAGCGGGAAACGGACACTAGTTTCATCAGGTGGTCATCCAACGACAGTGGAGTATGGATCTGTGGCGTGACGTAATTGCATAGAAAATGATCTGCTCATTTTTATACGTCTTACATACATACAACGCAAGGCATCGATGGTGTATGGTGGAGTGTACGGTGTACCACTACAACCCATTTATTATCCTTTTCCACTTCCAAATGGAGAGAGAAAAAAGCGATTGTATGCCTCACAGCCGGCCGCGGTGTCCGAGCGGTTCTAGGCGCGTCTGTCCAGAACCGCGCGACTGCTACGGTCGCAGGTTCGAATCCTACCTCGGACATGGATATGTGTGATGTCTTTAGGTTAGTTAGATTTAAGTAGTTCTAAGTTCTAGGGGACTGATGACGTCAGCTGTTAAGTCCCATAGTGCTCAGAGCCATTTGAACCATTTTTATGCCTCATAAACGTAAGCTGAAAGGGGAAATGTACAAACAATTTTTAATAGATACTTTACCCCTGACAGACAATGTTCCTTTGATAATTCATCAGACACCGTGTTTCAAACACAACGAATGTCCTGCCCATAAATCTACAGTAGCAAGAGATGAATTGAACCGGTAATTTTCAAAATGGCGCATGAGGAGACAGTACTATTCGTAGGGATTCAACACAACTGCATGGTCTGACGCCGTTCGACTTCTTCCTCTGGAATCGTGTATGGAATGTGGCTTACACGGAGGCTCCAATAAATGTGGAAGACATATGAGAGAAAATTGCTGCTGCAAGTAAAGTGGTTATTCCAGATCCGTTCACAGCAGTCAGTTCATTAGTCATGTATATGTACAAAGTTGTCGCTATGCAGATGGCTCTTACTTCGGAAACAGTCCTTAAACTATTCATCAATAGTAATGTGACGACACAGAATAAAATCTATATTCTTTTTGTTCACAATCTTTTGTTACATTCATTACTTTAATGTATTACTTTTTACAGATTAAAAATACCATGGCACATGTAAGACAAATGGAAGAAATAATTTTATTTTCATCTATAGTAATAAATTTTATACTGAAAAAAATAATGTTGTCACTAAAGAATATTTCTTTGCGAACATTAGATGTTCTCAGGGTATCTGACCATTCGTTGAACATTATGGAACGTAAAAAAAATGTCTCGTCTTAATGTCGGCTGACTGACTTCTGCAGCGTCATTAAATTTTCTCTGGTGAGAAACACGTTTAAACCTCTCTACGGTTAAGGTGTTCCATTGTTATGAGCGCTGCTGTTTGTGAGATAACTGTTGATGTTCTTTTGATGTTCATAACAGATGGATAGATACACTAACTTGGTGCAGATAGAATCCCTAGCTGTTTAAACGTTTCTTCAGACGAAGTTCGGTTACTATTTTAGTTATTGTGCTATAATGTACCTTTTCTGTAGTTCGATGACTGTGTCATTTCCTTGTGTGTGGGATTCACCAAAAGTGATTCAATAGCTAAAGGATTGCATATTGTAGGAATAGTTTGTAAAAGTGAGACATTGTCTGTTACACATGAAACGAGTCTGTTTTTCACCTCGTTTCACTGACACATCAAGATGATGCTACCCTGTGATATCCAAAGAGGCATGCAGGTATCGATGCTGCATTGCCTTGCGTAGCTCTTTGTGCTCCCAGGCAGCTGAAGGCAGGGCATGTCTCACGGATAACTCTTGGGTTGTGCCAGTTCAGTCACCCGCTTTACCGCGAGATTTTGTTTTTATTGCAGTTGAACTTCGGCGTTCTGCGGTACTTATATTCTCGTTCCTGCCTTGGTTCTTCTCAGCCACGTTGTCGTCGGTTCCTGGTAGCGGTGATGCATTCACTTTATGTTGCTGCGGCCATTGGTCATGTCGCTACATGCTTTTGGCTTAAGCAACACATTGCAAGTAGTCAACTGCATATATTTAGGACGATTTTTTTCCGATGTATTAGTTATGCGCAGTAAATTATCCACTTTCCTTTGGCATCTGGATTGAAAACAGAACATAATTCCTTGTGGGTTTTAGTAGAGTCCCCATTTGAGTTGTGATTTCTGTAATGCGTTCCATCGGCATCCATGATCACAGTAGGTACCAATCACCCTCTCATCCGGTTACAAGCGAGACATTATGACGCCATTATTTGTGTTCGGTATAGTGAGTGATTTTTTTGGTACTTACTTTTGAGTTAGAAATCGATCAATGACTTTCAATATATTGTATGCTCAAAAGTATCCGAACGACCTCTATAGCGTCCTGGCTGCTTTGTATGCAACCAATAGTAGCTAACATTCTTCCAGGTACTCTGATCTCTTTTCGGTGACTATCCATATGGTTAGTACAAGACACCACTAAAATTGTTCTGTAGGATTTAGTGAGCTTTGCAATCGTTGTACACGTGGATGAAGTAGACAGTCTTCTACTATGAGTCTTTAATCTGTTAATGGGAGCCTACTCATTGTTTCTGTGGAAGTTGTGTGGTTACACCGCAAATTCGTGACTAGTATTTTTTCAAAGGCACCGAGGATATTTCAATGATCATCTAGTTGACAATTTTGTATACTTTTAATAGCGTGAAAAATTAATTAGTTTTTGAGAAAGAACGTTTTATCAAATGAAAAAAGTGTTTCTTCGAGGTGGTGTCTTTCTTCTAGCTAGATACTAGGCGGTGCATTTCGTTGCTGTGTGTGTGTGTGTGTGTGTGTGTGTGTGTGTGTGTGTGTGTGTGTGGGCACGCGCGCGCGTGCGTGTACAGTGTGTTTCAAAGTCTTCGTGACAAACGTCTAGGGGTGACAGATCACGCCTTGGGGAACAATTATCGTTACACACAACATGTTTGCTGAAGCTCCCCGGTGACGTAAGGCGTCTTTTAAAACTGACGCTCCTGAGAGATGGGAGGGAGTAGGTGCTCTGCGTCGCACATAGCGCTATGTGTTGCCTATAAGCCAGTCACCTGCTCCACGCAAATGGAGTAGGTCGAGCTTGTAAAACATCTTTTTTTAGAGACACCCATTCTTAAGGTCGTTTTCTCGAGCATTACTCTACCAATTTACCGGTGTAGGTAGTATGCAGATGCAGCACACCAATTTAGTCGACCCTGTTAGCTCGGTGAAAGTTCGTCACACCACATCCAGCGAAATCAATAAAACAATGTCTATGGTCGCCGGGAATCTTTAGTGAACATTTTGTCTCTAACAAAAGCAGTGGTATCAAACATAGGGCATAATTTGAGCCAGAAATTTCTGAGAATGTACGTTTGGAGCATAGCATTGGTGGTACTGAAACATGGAGTATGGGAAAATCGGAGCAGAAGTGAAACGAAGCATTTGAAATGTGGTGCTACAGACGATTGTTAAAAATTAGGTGAACTGATAAGGTACGAAATAAGGAGGTTCTGCGCAGAATCGGAGAGGAAAGGGATACATGGAAAACACTGACAAGAAGAAAGGACAGAGTGCTACGGCTTCTGTTAAGACTTCAAGGAATAACTTCCATGGTTCTTTCATTTCATGTCCCACAAAATGTTACACCCATGTATTAGTATGAGTTGGCCTATTCCAGCTGTGTTTCACTGATGTTATGGTTATACGATACTACATTTTTTTCGTTTTGTGAAGTACACTATTTTACATTTCTAAAAATTTAAGGCAATTTGTCAATCATTGCACCACTTTGTAATCTTATCAAGATGTGATTGAATATTTACGCAGCTTTCTTCAGACAATACTCCATTATAGATAACTGCATCATCTGATAAACGTCTTAGGTTATCATTAATATTGTCCGCAAGTCCATATATACATAACATGAACAGTAACGGACCCGACACACCTCCCTGGGGCACTCCTCAAATTGTTTCTAAATCTGGTTTCGTGCTTTTCACAATAAGCGTAAATGTGGTATTGGATCAAATGCTTTTCGGAAACCAATACTGCATTTACCTGCCGGCCTTGATCCAAAGCTGTCAGTATGTCATATGAGAAAAGTGTGAGCTGGGTTTCGCATTATCGATGTTTTCGGAATACGTGCTGGATGGGATGGAGGAAACCATTCTGTTAGAGATACCGCATAATGTTTGAGCTCATAATATTTTCCAAGATTCTAAAGCAAATCGATGTTAAGGTTACTGAACGGAGTTTTGTGGATTAATTCTACTACCCCTCTTGTAAACGGGAGTGACCTGTACTTTCTTCCAACAATTTGGCAGGATTTTTCGTTCGAAGGATCTACGATAGAGTATAGTTAGAAGAAGAGCTAACAATTTTAACTGTTTCTCAACACCGCTGACACTACTACTTATTTCATTCACCGTTTCAGTGGTATGAGGATTCAACGGGGCAATTGCTTGGTAAAAAAACTTTTGATAACGGAGTTAAGCATCTCAGCTTTTCCTTTGCTATCCTCAATTTCAGTTCCTGTCTCATTCACTACTACTGGACACTATTTTTGGTGCCACTAGCAGCCTTAACACACAACTAGAATTTTTGCGAAATATCATTTGACAGTTTTCTACAACGGTAGTTAGTAAAGGCATACACATTGCTCTATTGACAGCCAAACACGTTTCATTCAGAATCTCTTAACTATAGTCCTATGCTATGTTTTATACGTTTTATGTAGTAGTCTCTGTTTCTTTAGAAGTTTCTTTACAGCGACTATACCACGGAAGGTCCCTCCCATTATTAACTGTTATACTGGATACATATCTATCCAGTACATGGTCAACCAATCTTTTAAAACTGAACTATAATTCCTCTGCATGGTCCTGCCCTGAAAGTATCAAGTTCCTCATGGAGATATGGCACTACTGCTTTTTTATATAGATTTTTGTCTTGTTTTAGTTGTTGTTTGTACTTTAGTAATCGCTGCTACAACAACTGCGTCATGCTCACTGATACCAATTTCGATGTGGACAGCGTCTGTTTGTTGCCTTTAGATGCAATATATTTCCACCGTGAGTGGAGTTCCAAACGATCTGTTCTACGTAGTTTTCAGAGAAGGCATATTGTAATTGATCACAATACGTGTTGTGACGCCCACCACTAACAAAATTGTAAGTTCTCCAATTGACTGTTGGATGATTAAAGTCTCCACTGATGACTACAGTATGACTGTGGAACTTACGTACAAGGGGAGTGGGGTTTGGTATGAAGTTTTCAGTTACATCAGGAGACGAGTCCGCTTGGCGATAGAAAGATCCAATAGAGTACTAGCGTACTCTCTTCTTCAGTGGATGTCTGACAAGCACAGGAGACTAAGTTGTGGCAGTACTACTTCTTCTGCAGTTTTCGGTACTGCTTCCTACTCTTCTTCTATTCTGTGTATATGTCAATGTTAGTCCACTACTAATAGTCTATATTGCTATTTCAGAAACAGAAAATAAAGATTATCAGTAAATATTGGATATGTCAGTCAGTGATTTAAATGATACAAGGGTTGATTATGGGTCATATCTGATGAGAATCAGGGAAGGAATATTTTGCCACCAAGCTACTGCGATGCGGTTTGCCAGTGAATTTCTTACGTCTTGACACAATGGGTGTATACTCCAAGCTGTGGCGTCTACTTTCTTGTAAATTCTTACGAAGTGAGCTGTATGGTTTATTGGCTCCATCCAGGTCGAGGTGGGCACATAGTTTCCTATTGTGGCTGTGTTGAATAAAGTGGGGTGGTTGTCATAAAAGAGTTAACCGTTGTTTAAACTTATTGGGAATTTATTATGGCGAGTAGATGCTTGTCTGTAGTTACGAAGCACCATGTTGGTGGTTAATATAGGTAAATCAAAGTCGTTGACATGAGGGCATTGAGAATGTTAACGGGAATGTTGAGTTTTGCCGGTTGCTGCAAGACGAGCATCGAGCTACCGATGATATATTGTGATTTGCTGATGTCAGAGAGAAGACGGCTGTTTTACTTATTGAAAAGAGAAACACTGGTAGCCTAGCAATGCTGAACAACACCTTTTTTTCATGTTAATTTCTTTCCAAGAAATAAAACGACCGTCTACTCTCTGATACCAGCAAATCACAATACATCATCGGTAGCTTGAAGCTATGAACCGAAAGATATAAATAAATGTTTTACTTGGAGAAATATTGAAACCACACTGTTTTTATGACACTTGTGAACTTTTGAAGCAGATGTATTAGTTAAAATAAAACGATGCCAACAGAGAATATTGACGATTGGAACTTTGGCTGGAGACTAGAGAAAGGCGGAAAATGGAGCACTGAGAACAGGTATAAATATACCCTTTTTCCTGAGTTAGGTTACTGACCAAACAAGGTAAATTACCACTTAAAGTATCAAGATGTGGATAGTTGAAAAGATGAGTGAAGGTGTGTATGATATTAAATTGCTTATACCAAGCTTAGTTTCTTGTTGTTTATGAAACAGTACATCGAAATTTCGAATATTCGATTGATCATAAAGTTAAAGCTGATGACTGAAGTTTAGATAATCATATTTCCTTTATTATTTTTAACGTACCTGTCTGAGTTCCTTGGATTTTACACCATAAATTGAAGCCGACAGCGCTATACCTAGAGGATAGTGTACCTGGGAGCACATACGATTCTTGGTCAGCACTTAGGTATAGTGACTGATTTTGAATCACGTGAAGGAATGCGCACTAGAGACCACCAAAAGCAGTTTCCGTCCTTTTTCTACAGTTTTTATTGTTTTTAAACATGAGGTTCTGTTTTGCGCAGCATTTGTAACTAATCCACTTTATACAAATTTAAATTCTGGATAATATATTAAAGCTATTTGGACAATATTTTTATTTCTTCAGGTGCGTAATTTTATGGTAAGTAAGATTCTTTGTATTTTTAGAACTACTTATACTCGTATAACGTGTGGACAGAGTTAAGCCACACTTCGTCGGTCGTCACCTTGAAACAGAAGAAGGTCCTTTTCAGTGGAACAAATGACAATTGCAAATGAATTGAGTTTCTTTAATATCGTAACAGCTTTACCTCCCTTGAGAACGGAAATTTGTGTTAGTTTCCTATGGCTCCTCTTTCAAAAAATATTTATCTTGCAACTGGGTTTTGATAATACCTCTCCCTAAATTGATTTTATTTGTTGATTATTGATGTGTAGCAGAGTAATAATGCAACGGATATGACAATTGAAGACATAAACTGTGTAAATGAGTCAGTGATCATATTGTGACACTTTATTTGTGAAAGTCCGTCTTGAACGCCCAAATTATAAAATCCGCTATTTCCTGTTTGGGCTACTGCCATCTTCATATCTGTCACACAAAAAAAAAAAAAAAACAAAAAAACTGTGGTGTGATCAACTAAGTTGCTGTAGTTACTTAAACTTAATTCTTCACAACACTGTTTTTTATTATTATTTTATTGTAACAGACCAGAAGATGGCAGTAGCCGAAACCGCTAATAGTGAACTGTAAAATCTGAATGATCAAGATGGACCTTCAAAAATAAAGTGTAGCGGATAGACTGTTAAATACAATACTGACAAGATTTTCTCTACTGCAGGGCATTTAAATTTCAGTGGAAAATCTGTTCCTAGTTACATGATCACGTTTCACCTTGGTACATGTTTCCACATTTGGAAATACCTTCATTTTCCGAAGTAATTGTTGTATTTTCTGAAAACGACTGCACCAGATAGCGTCAAAAGTGAATCAAGGTATAAAGCTCTCTCCTGCATATGCCAGTTGTCTGCAGTACTGTTGTATAGCTTTTCCGCAAAAGACCATCGAGAAGACTTTTATTCTGTGGATGACTAGCAGTGTGCTGGTTATGAGTCTTTGGCCTGGAGAAGCGATTAGCTTTACTGAGATACGCTTCGTACGTGGGCATGCTTCATAGTAATGCCTCCAAATTCTTTATGTGAAAAATCTTGAAGCTTTTCTAATAAAATCTACATTATTAATATTCTACATCTTTGTTTTTCATGTCTACATTTTTATTTCTCAGCATTAATCACCCTGGTGAACACATTTCACTCAACGAGACGCAGTTTGCTCATACCCTCAGTGTAGAATGTTTGACTTTGTTGAGGTAGCCACAACCTCATCTCTGCTGGCACTACTTCATCATTATCAAAGGGAAGTTCTCCGAAGTGTTCTTTACGTTTTGTAAACAGATGAAAAGCCGATGAGACCATGACGGGAATGTATTGAGGATGGTCGATGACAGCGAACTCAAGGCGCCGGTAATTGGAGATGTCGCAACGCTCGTGTGTGGTCTAGCTTTGTCATTCTGAAGGATACGGTGCTCCATGTGTGGACGAACTATTCTAATTCGAAACTCGATTATAGCTCGCTGTTTCCCAAGCACCGACATAGTCACGTGACACTCTGCCATGGTACGCGCTACAATTTGGAGCCCTCTAGCGCCAGAAGGCTGCATACAGGGTGGTTCAAATATCTCACGAAATAAGTGTCAAACGAAAGAAAGTATAAAGAACGAAACTCGTCTAGCTTGAAGGGGGAAACCAGATGGCGCTATGGTTGGCCCGCTAGATGTCAAACGGATATCAACTGCGTGTTTTTAAATACGAACCCCCATTTTTTATTACATATTCGTGTAGCACTTAAAGAAATATGAATGTTTCAGATGGACCATTTTTTACGCTATGTGATAGATGGCGCTGTAATATTCACAAATATATGGCTCACAATATTAGACGAACAGTTGGTAGTAGGTAGGTTTTTAAATTAAAATACAGAACGAAGGTACGTTTGAACATTTTATTTCGGTTGTTCCAATGTGATACATGTACCTTTGTGAACTTATCATTTCTGAGAACGCATGCTGTTACAGCGTGATTACCTGTAAATACCACATTAATGCAATAAATGCTCAAAATGCTGTCCGTCAACCTCAATGCATTTGGCAATATGTGTAACGACATTCCTCTCAACAGCAAGTAGTTCGCCTTCCGCAATGTTCATATATGCATTGACAATGCACTGACGCATGCTGTCAGACGTCGGTGGATCACGATAGCAAATACCCTGCAACTTTCCCTGCAGAAAGAAATACTGGGACGTAAGATCCGATGAAGGTGCGGGCCATGGTATGGGGCTTCGACAACCAATCCACTTGTCATGAAATATGCTATTCAATACCGCCTCAACCGCACTCGAGCTATGTGCCGGACATCCATCATGTTGGAAGTACATCGCCATTCTGTCACGCAGTGAAACATCTTGTAGTAACATCGTTAGAACATTACGTAGGAAATCTGCATACATTGCACCATCTAGATTACCATCGATAAAATGGGGGCCAACTATCCTCCCTCCCATAATGCCGCACCATACATTAACCCGCCAAGGTCGCTGATGTTCCACTTGTCACATCCATCGAGGATTTTCCGTTGCCCAATAGTGCATATTATGCCGTTTTACGTTACCGCTGTTGGTGAATGACGCTTCGTCGCTAAATAGAACGCGTGCAAAAAATCAGTCATTGTCCAGTAATTTCTCTTGTGCCCAGTGGCAGAACTGTACACGACGGTCAAAGTCGTCGCTATGCAAATCCTGGTGCACAGAAATATGGTCCGAGTAAATTCGATGTTGATGTAGCATTCTCAACACCGACGTTTTTGAGATTTCTGATTCTCGCGCAATGTGTCTGCTACTGACGTGCGGATTAGCCGCGACAGCAGCAAAAACACCTACTTGGGCATCATCATTTCTTGCAGGTCGTGGTTGACGTTTCACATGTGGCTGAACACTTCCTCTTTCCTGAAATAACGTAACTATCCGGCGAACGGTCCGGACACTTGGATTATGTCGTCCAGGATACCGAACAGCATACATAGCACACGCCCGTTGGGCATTTTATCACAATAGCCATACATCAACACGATATCGACCTTTTCCTCAATTGGTAAAGGGTCAATTTTAACAAGGGTAGTGTATCACGAAGCAAATACCGTCCACACTGGCGGAATGTTACGTGATACCACGTACTTACACGTTTGTGACTATTATAGCGTCATCTGTCACAAAGAGAAAAAAGTGGTCCAACTAAGACATTCGTGTTTCTTTACGTACTACAAGAATATGTAATAAAAAATGGGGGTTACTATTTAAAAAACGCAGTTGATATTCGTTTGACCTATCGCAGCGCCATCTAGCGGGCCAACCATAGTGCCATCTGGTTTCCCCCTTCAAGCTAGAGGAATTTCGTTCTTTGTAGTTTATTCGTTTGATACTTATTTCGTGAGATATTTGTCCCGGTCGCTGTCAATGGACCACCCTGTATATGTAGACATGAAGAATAAAGATGTAGAAAGTTACTAACGTTTATTTCACTTAAAAAACTTTATGAGATCACAGAAAAAATCAAAGGGTTTAATTTTCAGCATGCGTTCGTATTTTTTTCTTATCAGAGTGTGGGAGGAGAAAATATGTAGGTGTGAAAGAGATCATAGCATCTACATTCATTCAGAGAGCCAAGCAGCTCTGAAGTCTGGGCCCCAAGATCAAAGATCATTTCAGAATGCCATGAAATCCTTATTTGTTTAAGGAAAGAAACAGGAAAAGCTGCTGTGGGTCCCTGGTCTCCTAGGTGTTAATGGTGACAAACAAGCTGAAAGACTAGCCATGGCAGGGACAACGGCTCCATTTGTTGGAACAAAATCTCTAAGGTGAGGGTAAAATCAAATGTAAGTTGCTGCAACGAGAGGCAGTACGTGGAACTTTGGACTAAAATCCAGAAAACTAAAATATGACAAGCTAGTGATGCCAAAACCATGGTTAAAGTGATATGTATTCCTGATCTTGAACAGGAAGCAGATAAAATTCAAGGTAATTTTATTGTTTGCCCATGGGAGCAACAAGAAACATCTACACCCGATGGAAGTAGAGGAAAAAGATCCTAAGTGCAAACAATGCGATACAGAAGATGAAAGAGTACCACATTTAACTTTCCATTAATAAGCACTGTTGATCAAAAGACATAAAATATTTCGATCACAAATTCCTGAATAAATTTCGATTAACAGACACTTTATCTTTATAAGGATTCTATTTTACACTACTAAAATGTCAGAGAGAGGTAATGAAAAACTAATTAAGTTTCGGTGCGGGCAACAGGAACTAGCATCAATGTTGTTTTGTCTCCCTGGTTAAATCAAAAGAACCACTAAAACAGAGAAAGACCGATAGAATACCATAAGCTTCGAAAAAAAATTAAATGAAAAACCACGCTAATTAATTTCATTGTGGTCATCCTTTACAGGCTAAGAAGAATACTTTAGGAATGAACGAGGAGCAAAGCGTGAGTCTCTTGTTTAAAACGATGGTCACTGGTAACACATTCAAGAAGATAACAGTAAGAAACAGCGTGATGTAATACATAGCTGTATTTATTTTTGTTTTCATAATCGATTTAGGTAACATTCTGATCATCCTCGAGCCATCTGTACGAAAGGAGAACAAAAGTACAGACAGTACAAACAATAACTTTACATGGTGCCTCATAAAACATTTTCATCAAGTATACATGGATTTACAAAGAGTGTCAAGTGAGCAAAGAATATACTTATGAAAGGCGTATTTTACCGTGCACTCCATAAATGTAGTAACTAAACATTCTTGAGATGTTCTATTTACATATAACAAGTGATATCACAGACATGTACTTTTGTCTTTCAATCGCCGGACGGTGTGGCCTTGCGGTTCTAGCGCTTCAGTTTGGAACCGCGTGACCGTTACGGTCGCAGGTTCGAATCCTGCCTCGGGCATGGATGTGTGTGATGTCCTTAGGTTCGTTAGGTTTAATTAGTTCTAAGTTCTAGGTGACTGATGACCTCAGCAGTTAAGTCGCATAGTGCTCAGAGCCATTTTTCTTTCAATCAAAATATAAATACGCCTGAAACAACATCGTTCCTCGTCTACTGCTACAACTGCCTAAAGACGTCACTGGCTCTAGATATCAGAAAAATTTTGAACTTAGATACATTCGCACCAGTATGCCTGTGATGTCATACTGTTCTAAAACAATAAACTATTGCAGGATGTCGACTTTACAGTAATTATTCTTTCGTTAGATAGTAATTAATATCCAAAATAAACTGTTATAATAGCATGTATATGTGTTCAAACACAAAAGAGCAAATAAGAAAGCAACCCACAGAAATTCAGTGCAATTATACAAAAAATAGATATCTAGAGAAACGTTTCAGGGGGCCAGGACAATTGTTGCTCTTGTCCCCTCCACCGTAGCCCGACTTGGAGGCACCTATGTGCATAACTTCCCTCAAAACAAACTCTGAACTTGTTGGCAACTAACAATATTCTCACATGAGTTGAACAATAATTAACAGTGGGGTTCAAATGACTCTGAGCACAATGAGACTTAACATCTGAGGTCATCAGTACCCTAGAACTTAGAACTACTTAAACCTAACTAACATAAGGACATCATACACATCCATGTCTGAGGCAGGAGTCGAACCTGCGACCGTAGCGGTCGTGCGGTTCCAGACTGAAGCGCTTAGAACCGCTCGGCCACTCCGGCCGGCTAATTAACAGTGGGGAAATAATACCCAGGATTTTTCAATTTATTACGTGCATCAGTAGTTTGCCCTATGTAATCAGTATCTCAACACACATACTGAAAACAGCTCAAACTCCACAATTTAATTACGGACTAATTATAAAATGTTTCTATAATTCCATCCTGTGTAAGATTGAGATACGAAGCGTCCACGTCTACTGAGACGTTTTAAGAAGTCTACAGAAACCAGTTGGGTATTCAAGTCCCTATAATGGCACAAACAGTCAGATGAGTTACCTAATTTCGTGTATACAGGTCTGAAGATGGCACCAATATGGACAGAAGCTAATAGCTAAATAAAGCTATTAAATAGAATTATAGTTGTTGGTATCCATTTTCTTCAAATTACAATAAGGAGCTATTATGTAAATCTGTATATAAAATTTCACTGTTGAGCAAAGTGTGAAACTATCATGAGCTATCTAGGTATTTATATTAGGTCCATCTTCATTCACAGTAAAAACATGACAATGACTTCATTTTTAATTTTAAGTATAAAAATAGCCCAATCATAAAGAGCAGTCTGTATACGAATGTATCCAAGCCAACTGGGAAATTGCACTCTGAGATCTTAATAAGCTGTCGATACCTGTGTTTTAAACTGAGCACCTCACCTCAGTGAGTAACGGAACAGTAGGTGCTATCCGCACCCCAACAAGACTGTCTTGACTCGACAATTTCCGGACCCCGAACGGTGAGCCGCGCATTCACCTTGGACAGGCAGGAAGTGCGCCCCTTAGCCGTCTAGGGGCGCTGATAAAAATAACAATCGTCGCGCGGGTGAAATCTCTATCTGAGGCAGGCGGCAGGCGCCGGACGCACCCCGCGCTACACCCTCGCCGGCGCCTGTAAATCGGCTGCGGAAGCGATAAAGGCTGGCGGAGACGGCTGCGGCACCGCTCGTATCTAAACTGCGTATTAGGCGGGGAGGGCCGAGGCGAGGTATGGGGTTAAGGCCAGGGGGAAGTGGGGAGGGGGGAGGGACCCACACAGAGCCAGGGCGCCCCCATCGTAGCCTCCAGGCGTCTGCGCCGTAGTCCGCTGTACCCTAAGTGAAACGCCGTAGCCAAAGCTGTCTGGCTATCGTCCGTCCGCTCTCCGTTAAAGGGCTGTTGATGACGTTCGAAAATGAGAGACGCCAAAGTGTGACAGCTACTGTTATTTTCATATACAAGTGTCCCAGAAAACTTGCGACAAACTAGCGGTCGGGTGGGGGCGGGGGTTGTATAGAGGGTGTCGTGATATCTGTGGTGTCACCGCCAGACACCACACTTGCTAGTCGGTAGCCTTTAAATCGGCCGCGGTCCGTTAGCATACGTCGGACCCGCGTGTCGGCACTATCAGGCAGACCGAGCGCCGCCACACGGCAGGTCTAGAGAGACTTCCTAGCACTCGCCCCAGTTGTGCAACCGACTTTGCTAGCGATGGTTCACTGACAAAATACGCTCTCATTTGCCAAGACGATAGTTAGCATAGCCTTCAGCTACGTCATTTGCTACGACCTAGCAAGGCGCCATGTTCAGTTACTATTGATATTGTGGATAATGTACAGTCAAGAGCGACGCTCATCATTAATGGATTACGTTAAGTATTCCATCAGCTACGTCCGTTTTTTCTAAATTCTGATTTCTTTGTCCTGTTCCAGACCTCACGCCAGCCTGCGTGAGCTAAGACGCGTGCCTTTCGGCTTCCTCTAGTAAACCGGTGTTGGCTCTCCTGCCAACCCACAACAATATCTTGAGGAGCAAATCAAGTTTAGGACCCCGTGTCCTGAAGTGCCATCCAACGACGCTACAGATTGTCGAAGTTACAAGTGCCAGATTCTGCCACTAGGCCACTAATCGACAGCAAAAGTCACTTTGTACGCTGGCGGACGTCTCGCAATGTCATTGTTATTCAGTGATCAAGACTGAATGCCACGATTAGCAGTGGAGAAGATGGAGATAACTATTGTGAAGGAAGGCCTCGTCTCCTCGGAATGAGATGCTCTGTTGCCTCAGTGGATGACGGTTTTGGCCAGGGGTTTCTATTTGTAGTTTATTTTTCTCCTGTATACCGAAAACATTGGAGGTTTTCGAGGTTTACAAGATAAAAATAAATTGCAGTAGAAACTTGTGCCCAAACCCTGCCGTAGCAACAGAGCATTGTGGTCATAGGAGACAAGGCCTGTCTATCCAGCATCTTCTCCACTGATTATCGTGGCAATTAGTCGCGATCACTGAATAACAAACAACATTGCGTGACGTGCCGTCTATGTTCCACCAGCGTACAAAGTCACGTTGGCTGCCGAAGGGTGGCTAAGTGACAGACACCGATGGCTACAACTTCCACGCTCTGTAGCGTCGTTGGATGACGTTTGCGGACACGGGTTTTTATCATCGATACGTTTCTCAAGACACACTTTAAAACCTCTCGAAGTCTGTAGCAACATTTCTGGAACACCCTGTACAAGCGGCAGTCATGTGAAACCGAAGGAAATGGAAAAATGTAAGTAAATTGTTTATTATTTCAAAAGTAATCGGCCTAACTTAACACATTTACCCATTTTGAGACGATATCAATGCCTTCATGGGAAAATGTTTTTGGTTGCCTAGGGAACCATGATTGTGCACAGGCATGTTCCTCTTCGTCCAAAGTATCGGGTTGTTCGAAATGATGGACCCATTTTCAAAACTTCATATTTATTCAGGTACAAATCTAAAATGAACAAGCATAATACCAACGAAAAGAGGAAGTTTCAAAGTTTTTTTCGTAATGTTTGATATCAGTATAATAAATTTAATAATTTGTAATAATTTGTAATTATTTAGTTTTTAATAATTATTTAATAATTAGAAATGTGATAAATGTTATATAATTCAATGTGGCCACAGTTGGTTGCACGGCAAACATCGACGCGGTAGCCAAACTCGTCCCACACACGCGAAAGCGTGTCTGCTGTTACTGAGTGCACGGCGGTAGTGATCCGGTTCCGCAGATCATTCTGAGTGGTTGGTGGAGGCGGAACGTAACAGCTTCCTTCACATAACCCCCTAAGGAATAGTCGCAGGGTGTGAGATCAGGAGATATCGGTGGCCAGAGTAGTTCCTCAAGTTCCCTGCGGCCGATCCAGCGTTGAGGAAGGGAGTCATTCAAAAAGCCTCTCACATCACGGTGCCAATGGAGCGGAGCTCCATCCTGTCGGAAAATGAAGTCCTACAAATCTTCCATAAGTTGAGAGAATATTCATTGTTCCAGCATGTCCAGGTATGTGATTCCCGTTACAGTTCTATCCGGAAAGAAAGATGGTCCATAAACCTTTGTACGGGATACGTCACAGTGTAAAACCATAGCTAACACACTACATACTCTTTGTTGATTCATTTAGCCTTCTGTTTTGTTCAACATCCCATCGTTGAACTTCTGTAATTAGTGTATGAGTAATTCGATACTGTAATGAAGTGTTATCTCTGTAATATGCACAATATAAGCAAATGATATGTTTTGTCTTCCTCACATAATCTCTTAGATTATCTTTAAAACTGAATAATTTTATTTAAATAATTTTGTGTAGAACTACCAATATGTGCAAATGTTCTGTTTTAATTAATATGTTTGGTTGTTATTATGTAATTTTTGATCGTCATTTAGGGTTCATAGTTATTTTGTATGTAAATGGTGGTGTAGTTCCCCTCGCCACCAAGAAATGACAGAGTCCAGCAATTCTACCTGTTCAAATTTTTACGTAATTCTGACTTTCACATCCGATATGCCACCTCCGTTAGGTATATCACGGTCAACAAAACTAAATCCCTTTCAGAGGGTAACACTGCTCTGCTTCTTTATACTGTAATTGCTTTAATAAAAATAACTTCATTATACGAACTGCATCCAGCTTAGAGGTTATGGTATAGCAGAAGCGGACAGCAGTGTTATACGCGGCTTTTCCGTGACAGGACATTCTGTTGGGGCATAGTACGTAATAAACCAAACTTGGTATTTGATTGCAAAAGTTACGTAAATCCGGTTGCAGTGGTATAACAGAACACGTTGATCTTCGGCGAGTCTCTCTCGTGTTGCAATGATGAACGTGGATTTTACAAACCCAATATGTCTGCTGCCTTTTCCACTAAGGTGGAACGTCGCTTTTCACTAAAAATTACACGCTGTAGAAATGCGACATTCTCCATCTTTGCTAGCACATAAACACAAAATGCGAGACACTTCTCTTTCTCATGTAGCTGAGAGCCCACACAGTTTGTAATCGGTAGGGCTCGTACAGCAAACGCCGTCTCAGAACTTTCCATACAGTTGGTTGAGGTATTCCAAGCTCTCGACTGGCTCTATTGGTAGGCTTACTGGGACTGCGCACAAAACTTTCTTGAATCCGTCGGACATCATCCTCTTACACACGCGGTCGGCGTGTGCTTTTTCTTTTACACACACTTCCAGTCTGTTTAAATTGATTAAACCGACGGCTAATGCTTTTGCGAACTGGTGGTTGAATACCGAATTTGGTACTAAATGCCCGCTGCACTGCCATTTGCGACTCACTTGTAGAGAACTCTTGTCACAAAAACTATATTGTCGAAATTATTTGAAGACATTCGTTTGAAATCATAATTTTAAATTCACTCCCGTATGCCATATTTTTTTAAAAAGTCGGAGTTGATCCTCAGTCTGTATCAGAAAAAGGAATAGCAACACTAAAGACGTTGTACATTTGATATAATTCTAATAGAAATAGGAACCATTCGCAGTTTATACGCGTAAACGGTTTGTATTTCACCGAAAGAACCTCTATACTTCATCAAAAGCATCATCAAGTCCTGTCACAGTACATGACATTATAAACAATGTAGCCATTGTAAAGGTGTCATTGAAGTGAGTGTGACGTTTTCTGGCTGTTACGTAGTATCGAATAAAGCCACTTGGCAAATATTTAGTGATGCACCGCAGTTAATTAATGGCACCCAAAATGCGCAGAAACTGTTAATTAATGCTGACGCGTCAGTGAAACTTTTTACGGTGCCATTCCATACAGTAACTGATACAAATTATTTTCTTATCGTTTCAAAGAAATCTCTAAAAAGTTCATGTTGCTTCTTGTGGAGTTTACTGTAAACATTGAAAGGGTACAGTACTGCCCGACACTGAAAATAGGTACAACATACTTCATTAATTTTGTCAGAACAACACAACATACTTCATTATTTTTGTCAGAACAACACATTTTTTTGTAAAATAACTCAATTTAAATTAATACAGCGAAACCAGATACCAGTGTGGGAAAGAATGACAATTTATTTATTTAATTGATCACATGTGCACCCCCACAAAATAAATCCCTACATCCAGTTTGGGGAGATCTGTGAAATGAATGAATGTACGGTCGTCTGCTAACCGCAGATAGTGAATGTGAATATATGATCATCTTTGAGACGATCCTTTGGCCACCTTTGGTGGGACCAAAGAGATAAAATTTACCTGAGCTTTGAGCGCCTGAAATGTGGCTGACCAATACGGTAGCATGGTCTTCCCCCACCTCGACAGAGGTGCGAGATGACCTGAAGAACGGCCATGTTTCAGCACTCTGCCGCTGGATCTTGTGTGCTGTTAAGACCTGTCTTAGTTGTGCTCCGTAAGGACAAAAGAGTGGAGACATGGTATGCATGTGGAATATTTAAGAGTAGTTTGAAATAATAATTTCTCTATTTCAGGAACTTTTGTGGGGAGAATTAAATGTCAGGCAGGTAATATTAATGGGATCGTAGTAATCTTCGGAAGTGACCAACGGTCGCAATGAAACCACGTGTAGCAATAAGTTGAAATACTTCCGTGTGCTTAAGTTAAGCTGAATTACTAGCGTGTGTACAATAAGTTGAAATATTTAAGAAATAGCGTGTGTACCATAAGTTGAAATATTTAAGAAATGGCGTGTGCAGGACTTGAAATTAGAGACGAGTACTTCCACGTGGTGAGTGCTGTGTGAGTCTCAATCTGTGTATGAGACAAAGGATAAAGAGAAGTACTCGTCCATGGTATCAGTTGAGGACTCGTGTGTGTGATGAATATGTTCTTAATATTACTTTGCGAGATATGTTTCCGTGTGACACTTGATTCAAACTATAATACTCTGAGAGAGAAACAAGGTGAGTCAGCCGTCTATCCAGCAACGCCACTTGGCTTGCGTTGCACAGGAAGACGTGCATATATCTGCATAGTTCATAGTAGGAATTACGAAGTGGGGCAGTGTCGTGTGAAACTGGGATAAATATTAATTAAAGTGGGAAAGCTGAAAGTGATAATGTTGTGACTATTCCCTGTCTTGTATTTCATGTTGCAGTGTGGTGTATGTCATGTAATTTAAGTATGTGTGGTTTGCATGGGAGAGTAGCAAGGTAGTTTCAGAGGTAGTGGGTATGCATGTTCCTTTTGTACCGCTCGGTCTGGAGGAAAGTTTCGTGACAATGGTTGTGAGAGTCGAAGTGTGAGATATAGAAAAAGATCCACCATCCTATCCAGAAAGCGCACTGTAGCGTTAAATAATTACGAGACCATAAGATAGAGATTCACCAATGTAAAGCCATGCCCACTGGGCGGAATTTCTCACGTGCTATTGTTGTAGAATATGGAATTTGTGTGTTAGGTTATAGAATTTATCGGAATAAATAAGATAGTGAAAAGAAAAAGAGTGGTGGCCTTTTCCTTCGAATTGTATGTTGTCATGATATCCAGAATTTATAATGTGTGCGCCACTCATATTCAGTGCGATGGCCGTGCTGATAAAAGCCGTTAAATATAAAAAAAAAGGAAAGAAAATGTGGTACTGCCAGTGCGTAGTGAACAGTCAGAGTTCTGTAAATTACTGATAGTCACATGTGCGTTTCCGTTGCGTATTATTCATATAGGAGAATAATTTGTAACTTAGTTGTGAGTACGAGAGTTCATGTTACTCGATAAATAAGAATGAATCCACTCGCTTGGCAGACCACTCATCTTGCAGGCCTGACTGCTTGATGCCACAGTATGAGCAAGGCATGTGGGTTCCTCTCAACATCATCGTTTATTCTGAGCTTGCTGGTCTCTGGAAGGTAGCATGTGACAAAATTATGATTCTTATTTGGGAATATTCGCTGTGCGTACTAGAATTATTGACTGCTTATGCCACAGTCGCAGAATTCGACACTACAACAATCGACAGTAATTATTGTGGAACAAGGAAAGGTTTCCTATATTGAAGCACTTTTTTATCATTCCTAGCCCAAACCTTTATTATCTTTTCAAACGAAATAAACATAGTGCACAATAGTCTACATACACTGTTCGTCTATGTAAACAAAAACGTAAATGTTTGTTTGTATAAAATGATAAATCTGCGAAAGTTCTTCACCGATTTCTTTGAAATTTTTACATAACGGTTCAGTTGCCCATACCTTTGTCGTTGTACGCAACCTGTAATATTATAACTGGTATCCATAAACCAAGCAGCCGGCCGCGGTGGTGTAGCGGTTCTGGCGCTGCATTCCGGAACCGCGGGACTGCTACGGTCGCAGGTTCGAATCCTGCCTCGGGCATGGGTGTGTGTGATGTCTTTAGGTTAGTTAGGTTTAAGTAATTCTAAGTTATAGGGGACTTATGACCTAAGATGTTGAGTCCCATAGTGCTCAGAGCCATTTGAACCATTTGAACCATAAACCAAGCGCGAGAGTTTCACATTCTCTCGCGCGCTATGCACAAATTATTAACCCTACTGAAAAACAATAAGAAGAACCTTTGTCTAGGTAATTTAGTGTAGTTAAATTTGATACTGGGACACGTTTCCACTGGTGGCCAAAATCTTAAACCTCCGAAAATTCTTCATCGACTGCTTAGGAAATTCGAGACAACGTCGCATTCGAAAATGCGCGTGTTCTTATGTACCAGTTTTTAATAATATAATACATAAGTAAATATATGATGTATAAAGCGGAAAGGTTGATACCAAAAATTTGCCGGCCGGAGTGGCCGAGCGGTTCTAGGCGCTACAGTCTGGAACCGCGTGACCGCTACGGTCGCAAGTTCGAATTCTGCCTCGGGCATGGACGTGTGTGATGTCCTTAGGTTAGTTAGGTTTAAGTCGTTCGAAGTTCTAGGGGACTGATGACCACAGCAGTTAAGTCCCTTAGTGCTCAGAGCCATTTGAACCATTTTGAGCCAAAAATCTCGAAAAGTTCTGAACCGATTTACTTCAAATTTTTACGCAGTACTGTTATAAACATTCGAATGTACATGTGTTATATATACTCGACCTTCTCTGGTCTCTATTGATTGGGCTGTACGTCTCCAACATAATCGGCTGCTTCAGTAGAATGTATTTACGAGGGCTATTCGGAAAGTAAGTTCCAAACGGTCGAGAAATGGAAACCACTGTGAAAATCACAGTTGATATTAACAGCCAGTTACAATAATGAATTCTTTTCCCTTATCGTGAAATTTCTACTCTTGCACCACACTCACATGATAGGCTTTTAATTTCATACCTGTTAGTACACGATAACCTCCTTACTGACTAACAGTTACTTGTCGTAAAGTCCATTCGAACTCTGTCTACAGTTTCAGGGATCCTCACTGTCGGTCCCCTATTCCTTTGCACTTTCTCAATGGATCCTACACCCCTCCGTTTCTTGTACAAATCTTAAATAGTGCTGGTCGTGGAGAGTTTCCTACCAGCATACTTCATTTGAAATATTTCTTTACATTCCTTCATGGAGCCCTCGATGTTCTGATGCAAACTACCCCATTTCTGTCACAACTCAGTAATAAGAGCTTCTTACAACAACTGACCCACAGACAAACAGCTGTACTCCACTTTCCAATGAAATGTAGTGTGGCCAACTTTCAAAACAGTGTTGCCACTTCACCAACAATTTGAGTAGAGATAATTAACCGGTATGTGAGGCGTACCTATTTTGTGTGAGACACACTGTCGAATGTAGAGACATGTGCCGCATTGTTACGAGACAGGGAAGTCTGTTTTTGTCAGCCCGATGGACGAAACCGGCGCGGTACGAGTCGGTCTCCTTTAAGAACCCTTTGTGCCTGGGAGACGCTGCGCGCCGAGCAGTGCCGAGTTTCGGCAACATTTTCGGCGCCGGTCTGAGTGGCGGAGGCGCACCTGCAGCGGGGTATTCCCCTATCCCAGGGCTACCACTCAGCCGCTGCCGGCCCATCATCCTCCCCCCCTTTCCCCTCCACTCCCGCCTCCCCCCGGCTCCTCCGTGGACCCACTCGCCTCAGCATTAATATGGATAGCCGGCGGGGGCGTCGCTTGTCGACTCGACTCGGCGCCGCGGCGCGCTGGCGTTACGGCGCAAGCGCGACATCGGAGGACGGCTGGAGGCGGCGCAGTTGTCGGCGGAGGCAGCGGCGGCGGCCAGATTGTGCGAGAGAGCGTGTTTTAATTAGTCGCGAGTGTAGTCATTAAGGGAACCTCCATTAGCGGGTGGCTCGCTCGGCGGTGTCGCATTGACCGAGCAGACGACGTCGCCGGCGCGTCTAGACGGGCGCCAGTCGCGGAGGGGAAGTGTGGGGTTGAGGGGGGGGGGCGGAACAGGCAGACAAACGAGCCCAGAGGAGACAAAAAGAAAGGAGTAAAAAAATGAGTGTCGCGCGCGCGCGCAGTGGCGAAAGTTCCATTTAAACATGTCTGCAGCGCGACGCCAGAGACTAGGCAGCGCGGAGCTGCTGGGCGGCCGCAGCCCGCTGCAAACTGGCGATAATTTCAGAAGAGGAGACTGTGGCGACGTCTTCTGTGGCGCAGTGTGAACGCCCACGATGTACAGAGCGCTACTCGAGTTGCTTCTCGTTGAAGGGTGGGGCCTATTTAATGTCGGGAAAGATAGCAGCCTTGAACGGCTGGGGCTCTCGCTCCGAGCTGATACTTATCTGTACAACGCTTGCCCGTCTAGTCTTCCTGTTGAACAAGTGCGTTTATCAAAGTGCACAGTTCATTACTCCTCGGCAAAGAGAATCTATGGCCAGGGTGCGTCCGGAGTTTCCCTCCTTACTCAGACCAATTAAACAAGCAAAGGGCAGTATTTCAGTAAACAAGCGACGACGACAGACTCATGGTCACAACAAATGCAGGCAAAGTCTAACGCGACAAAGCGTACTGAAGGTATGGCCAGAGTGGCAGCACCGTAGTACAGGGTGCATCAAAAACAATCATCCGATTTTAAAAATTCATAACTGTTATATTCTTTGAGATATGCAGTGTGCGATTAGCAGGGGGGGATGGGGGGGGGGGATTTCCCCCTCTCTGCATCAGACCATCCCCTCCTCTTGTTTTAGTTTATGCATCCCAACCTGGGATGTTTGTTTCCCACGCACTAGAGTAAAACTTTACATATAATTTAAATTTGTGGAGCCGAACACTGAAAGTTTTTAATACAGTCTTACTATTAATACTATTAATATGTTTGTTTATTAATTTTGAAAAAGTTTTATCTAGTAGTTATTGTTGTTGTCTTCAGTCCAGAGACTGATTTGATGCAGCTCTCCATGCATGTAGTAGTTAAGCATTTCAAAACGTTTAGAACTAAATCATCATTAACATGTTGTCATTTTTGCTTCGTCTAAGGTGCGTCATCCGTTTACTTGCGAGCTTGTATCATGATGGACGAAAGTACAACGGTTTCCAATAAAACTTGTTTAATAATACAGTATATACACGTTTGTCCTTTGAGGGAGTTGCCTGCGATTATTTTTTTGACATTGTTGAATGAGAAAGTGGGACAGGAGAATGCATTTTCAGCACACTGTTAGCAGCTCTTGAAAAGTATGGCATTACAAATGATGAACTAAAAAACCACCTTACAGGTGTCGCAACAGATGGTGGCTCAACAATGCTTGCACCTTACAAAGGCGTAGCCGCTCTACTGCGTAGTCATTTACATAAGGATTTAACTGTCGTTCATTGTATGAACCATAAAATGAAATTAGCTGTCCACGATGTTATGAATGATGTAGCAGATGTATACCATATAAAGGTTTTTTTAGATTCCTTATATTCTGCGTTTTCTCGAAGTCCCAAAAATCAGACTACTACAAAGTGTTTCACAAGAATTATCCTCGCAGCTATTAAAACTAGACCATATTTTTCGGGTACGTTGGGTTGCTTCCTCATTTAATGCTTTTCGAGCTTTTCTTGAAAGTCGCAGTTCTCTTGTCCATCTCTTTGAAAAACTGAGACATGATGGTTCCTGATCAACTCAGGAGAGATCTAAATTTGAAGGTTTACTAAAACATCTCACAAAGTGGCTTTTCTGATAGTGCATACGCGTGAATAGTGGGTTTCGGCATTAATATCTATTTATAAATAACTGTTTATCCATGGGTAACGCCACGGTCCAAGCTAGTAACATATATAATTATACTAACCCCCTAAGACATCCCCCCCAATGGTAAAAGCACAAATCGCACACTGGAGATATGTGCGTGAACAACTTTGTTGGAAAGAGCAAACTCTCAAGGTTTACATGGGACCCGCTAGGTAGCAGCAGTGTACGCCCACTTCAGTTCTAGTAAAAATGGTGTCTGGACAAGAAAGCCAAGAGAACCACAGAAACAGGAACACCTCAGCTCATCACTACGAGACTGCCACGCCATAAGAGCAAAATGAGTGACTGTTACAAAACATTTTCATGCAAACATCAGTCCAACTTACAAAGTGACATCGTCTCTTGCTAGGTTTTCTCTTCTTCCACAGGACAACCACAGTGCTTATGAAAAGACTTGTTAACATATACATGATCCTACTGTGAAATTGTTTTTGTAATGCCATATAGCCTGATGGTGAGGTATACCCTCGAAACATGTCGCCCAATAAGTGAATAATACATTAGTTAACAAACTTAGTGGCTGATAGCTGCAGTTAAAAAGCTTTACTAAGAGGTACTTTGACTGACATATAAAAGGAATGTTACGGAAACCAAAACCTCAACGGAAAGTCATAGATCCGAAATATCGCTCTGTATTCTGCTGTTAACCAACACACATTTGAAGATTTTAAGAGATGTACATGCTAGAGCAGGCATGGGCAACTTTTGGTGATCCGCGATTCTGATTCATATACTTCCTTAATGTCGTGGACTGTCTCGCCATGACACGATAGTGACGCTCATGGCACATAAAGATAAAACTGTAGCGTCCGTGACGTTAATGATTATAGGGTAACGCACTGGTATGAACGGCAACCGATTCCTGACACACCGCGCTAATTATGCCTAAAGCGCTTAGTTTTGAGAGTACATTCCTTTTATTCCTTTTATGTTCAGCCGCATAAAAACGATGTTGCATGAATGACCGAATTAACTTTACAACACAGGCACTGGCATATCGTATTCATCCGCCAATACCAGGCAGCGGCTTCCAAATAAAGTATCCTCCCCTCTACGGGAGTAAAAAAATGTGTGTTAGAGTACAGGTTGCGACACACGCAGGAAATTGTGACACACGGAATTTTGAGTCTGGCCGTGAGTCGTGCATACAAAGGCAAAGCCGGGCAGGGCAGAGGCTTAGGCGCCGTGCTTACATGCCTGCCGCGTTAGCGAACGCGAATGGATTCACCTCTCCATCGCGAGCAGTTTGGTCTTCGTGAAGCTGGGTGACGACGCGGCTTGTAGAAAGATTCTCAAAAGGACGGGCGACCTTCAGTTCAGGTATTCGGATGAACACATTATCCCCGTGAAAGTGGAACATGCAGTCTCAGAGTCCGGTCCGTGTTTTCGAGTTTCCGTCTGAGGTGCCATTAGAGGCGGTGATCGCAGCGTTGAGACCCTATGGCACTGTGATGAACGATACGGCGGAAAAATGGGCACACTTTCCCACGTACCCCATTCTGAATGAGGTGCGCCAGATGCGCATCGACCTTACTAAACATATCCCGTCCTATTTGTACATCGGCGGATACCGTGCCATCGTAATTTACGACGGCCAGAGAAAGACCTGTTCGGGATGTGGGCAAGAGAGACATCTCAGATCAAGCTGTCTGCAACGTCGCATCACGCAACTGCCGACGGGGGGAGGAGGTGTCGCCCGATCTAAAGGTGCTCCATTTACATACGTGGGGGTCCTTCAAACTGTTGCGTCTGATCATCGACCGTCGACGGAAGCATCGCCTTCAGTCGACACTGAGCAGCCTCCGATGCGGCGGTAGGGCACTACAGATGCACATTCAGCACTGTCGCACCACGCCCCGACATCAGGTTTGCAATGCGAAGAGGGAACAGCCTTGCAGAAAAGGTTGCCTATCGCAGATTTGGTTGTGAGAACCGACCTTTTGTCTCTCACGGTAGCGACACCTAGTCGTTGTCGGATACTGGCACTCATGCCCGAAAACAGCAGGCTCCAAAGGGACAGAAGAAACTTCGACTGGCCCCATCCGATACCTGCAAGACGAAGTCAACAGAAGACGAAGATCTCGACGGCAACGACCTTCCCCAGCAGGAAGATATGATTTTAAGTTCCCGTTCCCCAGCAGGAGGATACGATCTCTCACAGTTCCACGCCTCTGGATGAAGGGCAGCAGATGGTTTCAATATCTGACCGTGTAATAGACGTACTGCAACCTTCGACCGCCCCTTAATTCCGAGGGATGGTCGCAACACAAGCCTGCCTGCGTATGCCGATGTCTCCTGCAACAGCTAAAGCTGTTGCAATTGCTTCACATCATGACAGTTAAATGCCAGTGGTTATAGGAAACCCATTGTTGACACCGGGGCCTTCTTCCAATCTCCCATCCCCAACTCTCTTATCAGGCGCCAACAATACCGTTTCCACATACCAGGTCTACCGGATTGACACCATCAGTATCAGTACCAGCAGTTCTGAGGTGAAGCTGCAGATGTTTCGTGACTTCTTGCGTGTGGCAGATCTCGAAGTCACACTCCTCCAGGATGTGCACGTCGACCTGTTTCCGTCGATATATGGATACGACGTTTATAACGCGCCATGCAATGATAATAGCGTTGGTACGGCCGTTCTTGTGAAGGAAGGCTTCGTCATCGATGATGTGACCTTCCTACGGTCAGCGCAAGGACTTGCTATCACATATCAGGGCGTCAGGATTGTGAATGTGTATGCCCCGTGTAGTACGGACAAGAGGAGATAGTTCAAATGGCTCTAAGCACTACGGAACTTAACATCTGAGGCCATCAGTCCCTATACTTATGGTAGAACTACTTAAACCTAACTAACCTAAGGACATCATACACATCCATGCCCGAGGCAGGATTCGAACCTGTGACCGTAGCAGCAGCGCTCGGGCACAGCGGCCAGCACGACAAGAGGAGAGAGAGAAATTTTATGCTTAGGGGGTAACGTCCCTATTCGAGGGACTCTACGATCCTATTATCCTAGGGGGCGATTTCAATTGTCTCCTGTCGCCACAGGACCAGATACCACACTTTACCACATGCAGAGAACTGCAATGCCTGGTGCAAGACCTTGACCTAGTCGACACATAGAAGAGTATCCATGGCAATAGACAGGGATACATATCTGTTACCGGGCATTCAGCGACTCGCCTTCACCGAGTCTATGTCTCCCATGGACTTACGGCAGCAACAATTGATGCTGAGATATGGCCGACAGCCCTTCCAGATCATGATGCCCACCTGTGCACCATCTTCCTCCGACGACAGAAGGTGTGGGAGAGCAGGAGCACATGGAATGCAACGCTTCTCGAGAATACAGAGTGTAGACAGAGGATAATGGGCACCTGGATGAGCTGTGAGAGGCAGCATCCGTTCTTCCACAATCCACTGGTGGCTCGACTGCAGGAATACTGCACTGTGGTGTATGATGATGGATATGGTCGAGAGGCTATGTGTTGGCAACGGCACACCACAGAATGTCATTTTATGCTGTTGTGGCAGATATCCGCCCACCCACCGTCGCCAGGGCATCAGGCCGAGATCCGGAGATTGCAGACAAAGATCACAACGCTTACACGACGTCGTCTCCAGGGCACGCTTGGGCGCGCGTGTAGTCAAGACCGGATTGGGATTGAACCGCCGACCATGTATCACATTATCTGCAAACGTCACACAGGGTTGATCTCCAAGCTGGATGTGCCAGACGGCCGTCGCCTGACAGCCCAAAAGGATATTTCCAACGCCTTCTTCGATGAGTACCGGCTGTTCTGTACCGCAGCAGACCAGGATGCTATGGCGGTGGATGAAGTTCTCCTCATGCTACCTCGGACTCTCGATGTCAACGTGGCGGCGATCCTCACGGACGTCACAACAGTGGACGACACCGATGCCTTCAGCAAAGGGGCGAACAACAAATCGCCAGGCCCAGATTCTTTCCCAATAGAGTTCTACCATACGTTCCATGATGTTATGATGCCCTGATGGGTTACGATGTACCAAGAAGAGATGGACACTGCAGTGCAGATGCCACCTACATTTCTTGACGGCATCCTTATATTGTCTCCAAGCCCTCTACTGGTGGGGCAACTGACCATTACCGGCCTTTTACGCTGCTCAGCAGCGATTTCAAGATGTTTACGAGAATTCTACCAGCCCGAATTCGGAGTGTCCTGCACCAAGTCCTCTCTACCGACCAGACGTGCCTTGGCGGTAACAGAAACATACAGACGGCGCTCAGCGATTACCGCGATGTCATCGCACTGGCGGAGGCATGTCGCATGTGCGGAGCCTTAGAATCAGTGGACTTTGACCACGCTTTTGATAGGGAATGCTACGATTATACTGAGAAGGTGCTGCGACTGTTGGCCTTCCTCCAGTACTTCATAAACATAGTCATGCGCTTTCTGCGTGCCGCGAGTTCACAGGTTACAATCAATGGATGTATAATGTGCAAGATCATTGTCGCCCCTTCTGTCAGGCAAGGTTGTCCCCTGTCAGTGGTTATGTATGCCATAGCCATGGAGTCACTGTTGCGTGGACTACGACGTCGGCTGCAGGAGCTTACGTTGAGAGACCACACCTTTGCCTGCCGAGCATAAGCTGATGATCTGGTGTTTTTAGTGCGTTCGCCAGCCGAATTCCAACAATCTCTGGACTGGACTGTCTAATATGGTACTATAGCTAGAAGTTGCTTGAACTTGGAGAAGTTTGGAGCGATGGTTACTGGCAGCGGCTTCCCAGGAGGGAGCTTGGCTCCATACCAACTCCACGATACTATCAAATGTTTCGGGATTACCCTGACAAGTGACAGTCGACCGACAGCACACCTTCACTATACTCGTCTCCTACAAAGCATACGTACCGATGTTCTAGCAGCTTGCTGCTATCTTTCAACATGGTACAGCGGGAAGTTTATGTCAACACCTATCTGGCATCCAGGAAACCCATCTGGCCACAGTCCTTCAGATACAAAGAAAATATCTCGCAGTTTACAAGCAATCTCTGGTTACTTTTTCAGTGCAGGAATTATCATCAAAGTGCGATACGACATGCTCACCCTCCCTACCACAAAAGGGCGGTCTGGAAACGATCACTGTGCGGGTTAGGGCCGCTGCCCTATATGTTGCCACGATGATGAAGATATGGAACCACAGACAGTGCAGCTTCACAGGAACTCTGATTGAAGAACTGGCCACCACCTCTCATGAACCACTCATTGCATGGGCACATATTTCGCCACCACTATCTCACCTAAAGGAGTTTTTTTGTGGACTTCAGCTATCCCAACGCTGACCTGCCGAGTGAGCGATTGCAGTGGACCCATAATGTTTACTGCCATATGATGTGAGGCCATCTCCGAAATCCGACTGAAAGCCGTCTACCTTCTGTTATTTGGCCGGTGGTCTGGCATTCCGATCATGGCGCTCCTCTCGATTCCGATGCAGAGTGGCTTGATATTTAGTAGTCAACGATAAATATACGAATCGCCAGAGACTCCACTCCATATGTATGGCTGATTCTCCGTTATGTCCCCAGTGCCAACTACCTGAGAGTGATGAACGCCATCTGGGATATACGTCCGTCACGGAGGTGTGGAGGTTGACGAGACGGATGTTGGCCCTCATTCAGTGAACAATCCCTACAGCAGTGACTTCAACATCCCTTCTTACCCTAGATGTGATGTTTGATCCACATGCTAAGATGAATGCAGTGGTATAGATCAAGAACCTGACCATATTGTATCTTTACCGTGATGATGACAAACACTTTCTCGATTTTTGGACCTTGCTATTGGAACGATTCACTCGTCTACGATGACACCCGCGCTACAGCCAATACTTTGCTAACTATATGGGTAGTGTCTTCATTACACTAACCAGAGTAGGGGTGTGACGGGCATGAGAAGTTAACCTTACGTGCATGTTAATTTTACAGAGTGGTCTGAAACAAGTAACAGAATCATATGAACCTTTTCTTCGTGAAGAAGTGCCTGTTCAAAATGATGGGTTAGAAGGAACCATGGACATGTTGATCGATGGTAGCAGTGGGTGTCGTATCTAATGTTGGTTTGGCCAGAAGGGCGGCCTTTACGTTTTATTTATGCTTTCATTTTTTTGTTGGTTGTTTACCATCGTTACCTCTAGAAGAGCACTATTATAAGAATCACAGTATTTTGTTTAACATGCCTTCCAGCTCAAAAAAAATTTAAAAAGGGGGGGGGGGGCAAAGGCGATCGTTTCCGATAAACGGAGAATCCGAGTTTGTGTTATGGTCCGGTTACAAATTTTCAAGTGCAGCTCTTGAATTATTTCAACGCCCAAAGCATAGAGAATTAGATTAGGAAATGAGACACCGATTTTCTTACTTTTATGTATAATTCATTATTTCTTTGTGGTGAATAAATCATTGAAGATTAAAAATAGCGGTTAAGGCGACTTCTCGCATAAAGGGGTTCGAGTCCTGCTCCGGTACAAATTTTCGGTTTGTAATTCCCTTATGTAGCTGATGGTTGTTCGTATCCGCAACTGCGAATACATTTCATGAATACATAGTGTACCATTACCGGTAGTCGCTTTCCGATACACAACAACATAAGGAATGACATTCAATACCTCTCCATTTAAACATACATTTTCGTAATTTTGCCATTAACGACATTACTCGGCATTAACGACATTACTCGATATATATATATGGCTGATTCTCCGTTATGTCCCCAGTGCCAACTACCTGAGAGTGATGAACGCCATCTGGGATATACGTCCGTCACGGAGGTGTGGAGGTTGACGAGACGGATGTTGGCCCTCATTCAGTGAACAATCCCTACAGCAGTGACTTCGACTTATATATATATATATATATATATATATATATATATGCGGGTGGCTCCTGTTATGGCAAAATATTTATTCTCCTTTGTCTTAGTATGTGTATTAAATAAATTTGACTGAAACCACACACATTCCACGTAGAGAGACTCAATTTGTATTTAATTTCTAATTGTTTTTTCCTTATGTACAATCATACTGTCTTTATATGATCCATCCTGGGTTTTATTCCGAGGCTACTCCGTTGAGTACTCTCCACTTCCCTCTAGAAGAGGTTACCAACCTAGCTTCCTAGAGCAGTCCGGTGGTGGGGATGCCATCTTGAGCCGTTCTGACCTGCTTAGTTTCTCTGATATTAAGTTTCTCGCTGTTCTTATTTCTGCTACTTCTCATTACTTTCGTCTTTATTCGATTTACTCTCGGTCCATATTCTGTTCTCATTAGACAGTTCATTCCCTTCAGCAGAACCTGTAATTTTTCTTTACTTTCACTGAGGATAGCAATATCACCAGCGAATCTGATCATTGATATCTTTTCACCTCGAATTTTAGTTCCACTCTTTAACGTTACTTTTATTCAGTCATAGCTTCTTCGATGTACAGATTCAACACTAGGGGCGTTTTTGGTCTTCAACTCTTATCGTCCCCTCTTCGCTCTTGTACATGTTGTATATTACTCGCCTTTCCCTATAGCTTACCACTATTTTTCTCATAATTTCGAACATATTGCATCCTTTGATATTGTCGAACGCTTTTTCCAAGTCAACAAATCCAATGAACGCGTCTTCTTTTTAGTCTTGCTTCCATTATCAACTGCAATTCAGAACTGCCTCTCTGGTGTTTTTACCTTTCCTAAATCCAAACTGATCGTCAACTAACACGTGTTCAATTTACTTTTTCTTTCTTCTGTATATTATTCTTGTAAGCAACTTTGATGCATGAGTAGTTAAGCTGATTGTGCGATAATTCTTGCACTTGTCAGATTTTGTAATCTTTGGAAATATGTAGGTGATGTTCTATGCACAAACTTGAATAGTCGTTTTGTTGCCAATTCCCCTATGATTTTATAAACTGTGTTGGAATGTCATATATCCCTTCTGACTTACTGATCTAAAGTCTTCCAAAGTTCTTTTAAATTCTGATTCTAATACTGGATCCCTTATCTCATTGGCACCTTTTTCCTCTTCTATCAAGTTGTCTTCCCGCCTATGTACTCTCTCCTTTGCGTTTAACAGTGGACTTCCCATTGCGCTCTTAATGTTAACCACCCTTGCTTTTAATTTCACCGAAGCTAATTTTTGACTTTTCTTTATGGTGAGTTATTTCGTCCGACAGTCATTTCTTTTCTCATTTCTTCACATTTTTCATGCAGCCATTTCGCAGTAGGTTTCCTGCACTTCCCATTTATTTCAGTTCTAGGTGAGTTGTATTTCTCTATTACAGAATTTCCCTGAACATTCTTGCACTTCCTTCTTAAATCAATCAGCTGAAGTATTTCTTCTGTAACTCATGGTTTCTTTGCAGTTATCTTCTTTGCAGCTATGTTTTTCTTACCAACTTCTATAATTATCCGTTCTAGAGGTGTCCATTCCTCTTCAACTAAACTACCTGCTGAGTAGTTCCTTATTGCTGTTTCTATAGCCTTAAAGAACTTGAAACGTATCTTTACATTCCTTGGTACTTCCGTATTCCATTACTATGCGCACTGATTCTTCGTGACTAATCTCCTAAACATCTGCCCGCTCTTCATCACTACTACATTGTGATATGAGTCTATAATTATTTTCTTCTGGGTATGCCGTACAATCCAGTATTTGTTTTCGGAATCTCTACTTGACCATGATGTGGTATCTTTGATCTCACCATCAAATACGGGGAAAAAAACGAAGGTACTTGCGCAACCTGCCCAGGATTAACTCTTTTTGAGCTCTTTACATCCATCCTATCACAGCACAGGAGCAGACTGATCACTTTTCATATGTTGGAAGTATCTTGTCCAAACGATGTACCTGCGAAGAGGATGTTGATAAAGGAATTGGAGCTGACCATGCAGCATCGGACGGTTAACATACAGTTTTAATGACAGAAAGACCTACAGCTGCACACCAAACTCACGGTGTACAGAGCTGTAAAACTTGAACACTCTGGCACAGTGACGTCAAAAAACTTGAGTACTTCCAACAACAAAAAATGAGATACATCTGGAACATTAAGTGAGAGGCCTTTGTAATCATCACTGTGGCGCTAGCGAAAGCGCATCTAAATAGGACTGAGGCAACCGTCATAACACATCAGTTGAGATGGTTAAGCCATGTTCATCACATGAGTGATACACGGCTTCCCCGCCAAATCCTTATGCTGAACTCCGCTCAGGGAAAAGACCGCATGGAGTCCCTCTTCATCGCTTTAAGGACCAGCGAAAACACATCATGAAAAGGACTGGCGTATACATACTAACATGAGAAGAACGTGCTGCGTACCGCTTACTGTGGAGGGACACTACTTACAACGCTGTCAGGTTGTTTGATCAGACCTGAAGAGGCCAAGCGACAAGCAAGAAAGCTCCGTCAATTGCAGCACTGCCCTCGTCCAATCTTTCAGTGCGATTTGTTCTATTACAAGGCTTTTATTTGATTAAACTATTATAAAATGGAATACTAGTTTTGTAGATAACTTTGGACGTAGGCCACTGGATTTCCATTACCTCATCATTCTTTGATCTCTTGCCATATTTGTGATATATTCAGGTATATACATTCTAAGACAGAAAGAGAAGCGACGCACCACGAAGGAATTGTCCGACTGGGACTGAAATCGGTAGGTGGGATGTACATGTACAAATAAACAAACTATTAGAATTTCAGAAAAATGGATTATTTATTCAAGAGAAAGAGCTTGACAAAGTGAGCAGTTCAAAAACGCATTGGTCCACCTCTGGCCCCTATGCAAGCAGTTATTCGGCTTACTGGCTCACACAGGATATTGTAAGCGTGAAGACAAGCAATAGAAACTATCGCCAAGTGCAGGCAGGACTTCGTCGGTCCTCGGGGCTCACTTCTAAGCGGAACTCTTCACCGAAGACAATTCTACTCCTGTCCATGATATTCCAGGCAGAGAACTTTTCTGGAGACGCCCCAGAAAGTGGCAGGATACCAAGCCTACTGTCACTCGCCATACCGCCCTATAACCAGGAATGGTGGTTTGGAGTGTCATTTATTTTCGTAGTAGGACCCTTCGTTGTCATCCGCAGCTCAGCTGTACGTCGACGACGTTCTACACCCCGTTCTGTTGCCCCACATGGAAAGTCATCCTGGTTTTTCATTTCAGCAAGACAATACCCACCTGCACACAGCGAGAGTGTCTGCCGTTTGTCTTCGATGCCTGCCAGACTCTATCTCGGCCAGCAAGTTCGCCGGGCTTCCCATCCATTGAGAAGGTTTGCTGCATTGTGGGCAGGGCCCTCCTACCACCTTGGGATTTTGACGATCGAACTAGGTTGGTTGGTTGGTTGTTTGGGGAAGGAGACCAGACAGCGTGGTCATCGGTCTCATCGAATTAGGGAAGGATGGGGAAGGAAGTCGGCCGTGCCCTTTCAGAGGGACCATCCCGGCATTTGCCTGAAGTCATTTAGGGAAATCACGGAAAACCTAAATCAGGATGGCCGGACGCGGGATTGAACCGTCGTCCTCCCGAATGCGAGTCCAGTGTGATCGAACTAGGCAGCTGAACAAAATGAGGCACGATATCCCTCAGGAGGACATCCAACAACACTGTCAGCCAATGCCAAGCCGAACAACTACTTGCATAGGAACTAGAGGTGGGCCAACGCGTTGTCGACTTGCTCAACTTGTGAAGTTGTTTCTCTTGAATAAATCATCAATTATTCTAAAATTGTAATCATTTGTTTGTCCGTACACTTACATCACATCTACCGATTTCCACCCTCTTTGGATAATTCCTTGGTTGTGTAGTGGTGTGTCCTCGTCTTTTTTTTTTTTTTTTTTTTTTTTTTTTTTGAGGAATTTAACCAACAAGGAAGCATATTACAGCAGTACAACAGCTGTCGCAGACTAGAGGCACGGATGTATTCGTACCGCAACTTTTTGGTTTAATGGAGGTAAAATCTCTTTCGCATTCATTTTTCTACCAGTGCATTAGATGGAAGAGGTATCGCTATTAGTGAGAAACGTATTGAATGTGGAGGTATGAATTAAAAAACGCCTTCAGCCACAAATTTTCGTGTTTTATTACGTACACGATGCATTTCAGACCCTGTGGGTCCATAGTAAGATGAAATGTGTCTTAATACACGCTTTATTTTTTCCCTTGAATGAGGTGAAAAGCATATTCCTGTCACGAAAAGATCTGATATTAGGTAATGAATTTCGTAAGTCAAATGCGAAAAATATGTGCGAAATAGTGGAAAAGCGTTTTTAACATTTTAGCGCCAGAAAACATTCTTTTATCCATCGTTTTCGTACGTGTCACTTCACTCAAGAGGCACAATTGCATACACATGTTTGTAAACACTTCACACATGTTTTTGTACATGGTATGGACAAAGATGAATTTAATCGGAGTGCTAAAGATATAATTATTAAACAATTGACATATGCAGGAAATAACTTTGGAATAGGTCTTTAAAATTACTAAAATAACTATGAATTGCGAACTCTGTTTCTTCATTCAACATATATTCTTCTTTTTTGATTTTGTGCTGGTATATCTCCAGTTGTTCTAACAGATTTAGGATCTTACCATTGACAACATCATGTAGTACTAGCAAATTGTTTTCTAGACTGTTGATGACAAGTTTCATTCCCAACACATGTTGTGCAACGACTGATTTTTCGAAGTGGTTGAGCTCGAAAGCATTTACTTGTTCTTGGAAACGGGTTCTGAAGTTTCTCCCTGTTTTCCCTACATAGTAGGCAGGACAACTGGGGCATGATACTTTGTACACTCCGCTGTAGTATGTTTGCCTGTTTGACTTTATGTTATGAATGAGCAAGTTTCTTAACTTATTATTAGTTGAGAATGCAACAATATTGAATCTGCTTTCATACTTGTATGAATACAGTCCATGTTAATAGAAAGATTCTACATTCACTATATTGTTCTAATTTCCACATAGAGTTGAATTTTTTTCATAACGACATCGGTTAGAACAACACCTCGGCTACAGAGTCGTGATTTCTGTGTTATAACCATATTCCTCGTAAGGAACATAATTCTTATCCTTGCTTAATAAGACAAATGTATATGCATGCGTGTTCCTCGCATGTAACGCCTGTTTCAAACTCGGTTGGCAACAAGATTTTCCAAGAATCAACGTACTGCAGAAGGAAATCCATTGTCGTAATACGGCAACTTGCCATATTTCTCTCTCTGCCCTTCCGTCTGCAATAGGTGTAGTATAGCTTCCTGATCTCATCGTTGCCCTGGCGCATTCATGCTTAACCTCACTGATCAGTCTGGCCTGGCAACGGAAGACAGCAAAACGAAAGCTGAAATTTTAAATTTATTTTTGAGTAATCTTTCACGCAGGAGGATCGTACAAACATACCGCCGTTTGAGTCTCGTACAGATTCCCGTATGGAGGACATAGTGGTAGACATCCCTGGGGTTGTGAAGCAGCTGAATGGGTTGAAAATAAATAAATCGCTAGGTCCTGATGGGATTCCAATTCGGTTTTACAGAGTGTACTCTACTGCATTGGCTCCTTACTTAGCTTGCATTTATCGCGAATCTCTTGCCCAACGTAAAGTCCCGAGCGGCTGGAAAAAAGCGCAGGTGACGCCTGTATATAAGAAGGGTAGAAGGACGGATCCTCAAAATTACAGACCAATATCCTTAACATCGGTTTGTTGCAGGATTCTCGAACGTATTCTCAGTTCGAATATAATGAATTTCCTTGAGACAGAGAAGTTGCTGTCCATGCATCAGTACGGCTTTAGAAAGCATCGCTCCTGCGGTACGCAACTCGCCCTTTTTTCACATGATATCTTGCGAACCATGGATAAAGGGTATCAGACAGATGCCATATTCCTTGACTTCCGGAAAGCGTTTGACTCGGTGCCCCACTGCAGACTCCTAACGAAGGTGCTAGCATATGGGATTGCTTCCCAAATATGTGAGTGGCTCAAAGACCTCTTCAGTAATAGAACCCAGTACGTTGTCCTCGATGGTGAGTGTTCATCGGAGGTGAGGGTATCATCTGGAGTGCCCCAGGGAAGTGTGGTAGGTCCGCTGTTGTTTTCAATCTACATAAATGATCTTTTGGATAGGGTGGATAGCAATGTGCGGCTGATTGCTGATGATGCTGTGGCGTACGGGAAGGTGTCGTCGTTGAGTGACTGTAGGAGGATGCAAGATGACTTGGACAGGATTTGTGATTGATGTAAAGAATGGCAGCTAACTCTAAATATAGATAAATGTAAATTAATTCAGATGAATAGGAAAAAGAATCCTGTAATGTTTGAATACTCCATTAGTAGTGTAGCGCTTGACACAGTCACGTCGATTAAATATTTGGGCGTAACATTGCAGAGCGATATGAAGTGGGACAAGCATGTAATGGCAGTTGTGGGGAAGGCGGATAGTCGTCTTCGGTTCATTGGTAGAGTTTTGGGAAGATGTGGTTCATCGGTAAAGGAGACCGCTTATAAAACACTAATACGACCTATTCTTGAGTACTGCTCGAGCGTTTGGGATCCCTATCAGGTTGGATTGAGGGAGGACATAGAAGCAATTCAGAAGCGTGCTGCTAGATTTGTTACTAGTAAGTTTGATCATCACGCGAGTGTTACGGAAATGCTTCAGGAACTCGGGTGGGAGTCTCTAGAGGAAAGAAGGCATTCTTTTCGTGAATCGCTACTGAGGAAATGTAGAGATCCAGCATTTGAGGCTGACTGCAGTACAATTTTACTGCCGCCAACTTACATTTCGCGGAAAGACCACAAAGATAAGAGAGATTATGGCTCGTACAGAGGCATATAGGCAGTCATTTTTCCCTCGTTCTGTTTGGGAGTGGAACAGGGAGAGAAGATGCTAGTTGTGGTACGAGGTACCCTCCGCCACGCACCGTATGGTGGATTGCGGAGTATGTATGTAGATGTAGATGTAGATTGTTGTCATGGAAATGTGTGAACAACTCCACTCAACAGTCTTCAGTAGCAACATTTTTAGCCTTTTTTTCATCTGTGACGTAGTTGGAAATAAGCGAAAAATCATCGAACTCGTCCGTATTTTGGTCGCTGCTGAGAAATCCTTGTGTAATCAGCAAATCCGTCAAATTCTGTATTTCTTTCGATTTAGGTACTTTTGTGAAAGTTGCCCTTTCAAACACGTCTAAGTCTGCATTGAACTGACGCCTCTGATCCACATACTCCTTGCTAGTCTTATAAAGTTCAGCCGCGAGAGTTTCTACACACTGAACAACATTACCAGTTTCGTGCAATTTTGTTATTAGATTACGAATGGTGTGAGGAAGAAAAAGCGAACTCTTTTTACGTGTCAAGTTATCTCGGAGACGCTTAATTCTACAGCATACACGCACTGTGCTTCAGTTTTTAACACTGTTTGATGGGACGTCGCTCTCTGCGCATGCAAAAAGTATAACCATAATTCAGAGATGGGATTTTAGAAAAATATTTTTAAAATATTTGGACAATTATCGACGCTTACAAAATAGCTTTTTAAGTGCTGAAATATTTTTAAAATCCTCTCAGGCGCCGGTATTAACGCGAGCCACCTGGTTTTGCTGTAGCCCAGCAGTTTCTGATACTTTGTGTCATTGGAATCATCGAACTCTCTGAGAGCCTCCCGCTTGAGAGCTTCCACTCGAACACTGTGGACGTAAAAAAAAAAGAATAAATTTTCAAAATTATACATTCGAAGTCCACAGAGAGATAATCTGAAGCTGTTTTGATCGTGTTGTGAACTATATGGGCTCCACGTTGAATCCCAATGAGCTGCCTTCCGAGTGATGGGTTCAATTTTGCTTAAAAACTACTACTCACTTTTCTGTTCTTTCCCCCAAAATTGCAGTTAGTATTGTCTCCACAAAATGCAATAATTTTCTTATTTAAATCATTTCACTGTAATACATCCTTCAAATAATCGGCATCAGTATCCGATGTTTCACCAGACTGCTCTTTAAACACCAGAATCTTGACTTCCACACCTTCATAAGGTAAAAAATATCGAATCAAAACAGGGACTAATTTTACTGAGCCATGATTTGAAGCATGCGTTAGTAAAAATACGCAGTGGGCTTTACAAAGATACTCTTTCAGTTCACCCATCACAATAGGTGCCAGCCCATTTACAACAAATGCCTGGGATTTTTTGCGAGGACATCTAATTATTTTTTAAAAAGATTTTTCAATTAAATTAGAGGCACAGTCATTTGAGCTAAAGGTGTGGATTTCTCGAACCGTATGATACGCCAATGCACATTCCGCTGCAGTCACATCCAAATCCTTCGAATTCGGCAAATCGTTTCTTTTGAAAGACGCAAGCATTGACGAGCTGGAAGCAGCTTGATCGAAAAGCCTGTGTTTTCGGATTTTAAATGTCTCTCAGTATCGTTGGCACTATCATGACCAAGACTAAAATCAACAGACATTTTTCACACTTAATATTTGATGTACCATCCTTTTGTTTTATAAATGAATACTTATTTTGCGAAGTAATATTAAAGTTACACTTGCGTTTAGTCATTTTTCTGATGTTACAAACACACAAACGCAAAAACGTTGAATCAGTGTTTTGGTTGTGCACGTGCGCCCAACATTCCAATACAAACTTAAACTAAACAACGTTGTAGAACGTCAATTTCGCACTCGCACGATGTCATTGTTGGCTGGGTTGAGCGGCAGCAACTATCTCGCTCTCTCACGTTACTTGCTCTTTCTTCTCCACGCCGCCCGCGCTGTCGCCGTCACCCGCGCGTTTCAAATGAAATGAATATAGACAGGTAGGGGGTACGTCTAACCAATTATCGTTTGTACTGTTTGCAAAAAAGGGACACTTTTGCTGTGGCTGCGAACAATGGGACAGACATCTCAAAGCGGGACATATGGTCACATCTTCATACTACAGTGGTGGTGACAATGGCAGAACTCGTCAAGAATACACGTGATATCGGTTTCCATAATAACTTGTTACGAAGTGCAAGCATTTTAGCGCAGCATAGCCACTAAAAGCAAAGTTTTAGCGGTGGAAGAAAAAGTGAGAGTGTTTCATGAAACCGAGAGTAGAGCAGGAAATGTTGACGTGTATCGTCAATTTGGCCTCGAAATTCAACAGTTTAAACGATTTGGAAGAACAAGGACAAAATTGTTGCTGCGTTTGAACAGAATGGATCTTAATTAAAAGATTACGAAAAACTGAACGGAGTGACGTGGTCGGCCGTGGTGGCCGAGTGGTTCTAGGCGCTTCAGTCCGTAACCGCGCGACTGCTACGGTCGCAGGTTCGAATCCTGCCTCGGGTATGGATATGTGTGATGTCCTTAGGTTACTGAGGTTTAAGTAGTTCTAAGTTCTAGGGAACTGATGACCTCAAATGTTAAGTCCCATAGTGCTCAGAGCCATTAGAATCATTTTTTGGAGCGACGTGGATGAAACATTGCTTAAGTGGTTTAAGGAACATAGAAGCATAAATGTACCCATTAGTGGATCTCTCCTTATGGTGAAAGCAGAAGAAATTGCCAAGATATTAAAGTCTGAGGAATTTATGTGCAGTAGTGGCAGATTCAAGGAACGTCACAGCATTTTAGCAAAGTGAGTGATGAAGCCAACAGCGTGCATACTGAAACAATCCAATAATGGCTCACCGCCGTGTGGCCTACAATTCGTAAAGGATATGCGGAATGTGACATCATTAATGCAGACAAGAGTGGCATTTGCTTTAAATTGACATCTGGCAAACCTCTGAAGTTCAAGGATGAAAAATGTTTTGGTGGTAAGTTATCTAACAAATGAATAACAATTCTGGTTTGTGATAACGCAGACGGAACTGAGAAGAAAACTTTCTTTTGACCGGCAAATCAAAAAAACGTAGTTTCTTCAAGCGTGTAATAACTCTGCCACTGCACTACAGTGGTAATAAAAAGTCCTGGATGAGTTCCGAACTCTTCGAAGCTGAAATGAGGCGTTGGGGTCGAGAGCTTAGAAGTCAGAAAAGGAAGATATTGGTCTTGTTGGCAAATGTCCAATACATTCTGCACTCTCTGGCCTGGAGAGCATTAAGTTTGTTCTTCTTCCTGAAAATACGACAAGCTTATTGCAGCCCATGGACCAAGGAGTAATTAGGAGTCTGAAATGCCTTTATTATAAGTTCATACAAGTATTACTTAAAATGATACAATGTATTGGGAAAAAGCAGGGTTATTCTATTACACTGACGGAAGCGATCAGATGCATTACCGAAGCTTGGTGCCGAGTCACAGTCCAGTCCATCAAGAACTGTTTCCGTCATGCGAGAATCACAACAGAAGTAATAAATGCCGCCGAAACTGCGGACACGTTCGATGACATTGATGATCTGACGCTATCTTCATTGCTGGCAGAAATCAGCTGTAATACTCTCGATCTGTGCGACTACGAAATGTATGGAACAGCAGATCATGACCTTGTTACAACCGAATCGCAAACTGAAGACGAAATTGCAAATGATATGAAGAATCGGGGCCACAGTGACAAAGAAGTGAGGCAGAGAGATGAAGAATAAGAGGTAAAGAAAGAAATAAACTGCCTATCCCTACTGTGAGTGACGCTTTAGAAGCAATTAGAATTTTGAACATGTTCTACGAAGGAAGAGGAGGGAGCAGTGAAATTTCAAATGAAATAATGAATATAGAAAAATATTGGGCAGATAGACAGCAGAGTAAAATGACTGACAAAAAAAATGGCTTGAGCACTAAGGGACTTAACATCTATGGTCATCAGTCCGCTAGAACTTAGAACTACTTAAACCTAACTAACCTAAGGACATCACACAACACCCAGTCATCACGAGGCAGAGAAAATACCTGACCCCGCCGGGAATCGAGAACGCTACCGCACGACCACGAGCTGCGGACAAAGTGCCTGCTTACTTCACTCCGAAGTAAAGACGTTTTGTGAGTAATAGACATACTGCTATATGTATGGCATTAATGTAAGCTTAAGAGTGAATACTGTATGCAAAGTAAAACAAGGCCAAACAAATTTATTCTTTTCTATTTGCCATCACAAGAGACTGAAAATACGAATCTCGTTTACAACGACACTCGTTTATAACAACATAATTTTCAAGGTCCTTTAAATGTAGTTATAGCCACTTCCACTTTATTTTACTTTATGCAGTTTAATTTGTGTTCCACCCTTAAATCATGGTTTCGTACTTGGTATACCTGAAGTAATTTACTCAAAAATAACATGGTCTTGGTCAACCAGTGTGCATGTTTAAGTGCCTATATGCACATTGTTCGTGATAGTGAGCTCATATCTGGAGGCACACATGCACATAGCATATGGAAATAGAATTAGAGATAGAAAAAAGAAACGGGACGAGGTAGCTTTCAACGTGATGACACATAGCGTTTTCCAAAAAGCACCACATTCGCGTACCGCTTTCTGCTGAGGGCATCCTTCATTGGACCAAACAGGTGGAAATCGGAAGGTGCAAGAACCGGGCTGTAGCAGGGAAGAGGACGTGTAGCCCAATGAAGTTCTGTGAGCTTCTCTCACGGTCGCAGACTACTTCTGTGAGATCTTGCGTTGTTATGGAGAAGTAGTTCATTTGCGTTTTTGAGGCAAGGAACAGGCTGAAGTCGTTTCTCCAGTTTCCTATGGGAAACACAGCTGTGTACAATTTTCTATCATTTCAATCTCGTATAGCGCGCGGAAAGAATGAACACCTATATCCTTCCGTACGAGCTCTGATTTCCCTTATTTTATCGTGGTGATCGTTCCTCCCTATGTAGGTCGGTGTCAACAAAATATTTTCGCATTCGGAGGAGAAACTTGGCGATTGGAATTTCGTGAGAAGATTACGTCGCAACGAAAAACGCCTTTCTTTTAATGATGTCCAGCCCAAATCCTGTGTAATTTCTATGACTCTCTCTCCCATATTTCGCGATAATACAAAACATGCTGCCTTTCTTTGAACTTTTTCGATGTACTCCGTCAGCCCTATCTGGTAAGGATCCCACACCACACAGCAGTATTCTAAAAGATGACGGACAAGCGTAATGTAGGCAGTCTCCTTAGTAGGTCTGTTACATTTTCTAAGTGTCCTGCCAATATAATGCAGTCTTTGATTAGCCTTCCCCCACAACATTTTCTATGTGCCACTTTTCGCACCATTCGGATACATTTTCTAAATCGTTTTGCAGTTTGTTTTGATCTTATGATGACTTTATTAGTCGATACACGACAGCGTCATCTGCAAACAACCTAAGACGGCTGCTCAGATTGTCTCCCAAATGGTTTATATAGGTAAGGAGCAGCAAAGGGCCTACAACACTACCTTGGGGAACGCTAGAAATCACTTCAGTTTTACTCGATGACTTTCTGACAATTACTACGAACTGTGACTTCTCTGACAGTAAATCACGAATCCAGTCACATAACTGAGACGATATCCTACAAGCACGCAATTTCACTACGAGTCGCTTGTGTGGTACAGCGTCAAAAGCCTTCCGGAAATCGAGAAATACGGAATCGATCTGAAATCCCTTGTTAATAGCACTCAACAATTCATGTGAATAAAGAGCTAGTTGTGTTTCAGGAACGATGTGTTAAATTTCGAGCTTCTGTAAAAGTTCGCCAATCTGGGGATTTTGGGTCTGTTTAAATTTGGCGTGTTTGTTTCGCTGTATCTGCAACAGTGTTGTAACCCGTTTTGTGCACCAAGGAGGATCAGCTCCGTCGTTTGTTAATTTATTTGGTATAAATCTCTCAATTGCTGCCGATGCTATTTCTTTGAACTTAAGACACATTTAGTCTGCATTTATATTATTAATTTGGAATGAGTGGAGATTGTCTCTCAGAGAATTGTGAAGGTGGTTCGATGAACCCTCTGCCAGGCTCTTAAATGTGATTTGCAGAATATCGACGTAGATGTAGATGTAGATGTAGCTGTAGATGTACAGTTGGCTAGCACGCGGAAGATCGGACAGGTTTGCGTGACCTTGTTGCAGTGATGACAGACGCATCGCCCAACGACTCACTGTGCTTTTTCTTCACTGTCAGAGCTACGTAGACATTGTGCAGGCGCCCATGAATGTCTGCAATGCTCTCGTTATCCGCCAAAGGAAACTCAATGACAGCTTCTACTTGAATCGCACCTCCGTTACAGACTCCATTTTGAAGGTTACATATAGCAACGCCACCAATCGGAACTTCATGAAACTATAGGAACCGAAGAGGGAATATACCACGCTGTCACAAAATACATTCCGTATTTTCAACCGAAATTAGCTGATAAAATAGTATGTTGCATTTCTTTGTGAACAATCCTCGTAACCGAACCGAAGAGGGAATATACCACTCTGTCACAAAATACATTCCGTATTTTCAACCGAAATTAGCTGATAAAATAGTATGTTGCATTTCTTTGTGAACAATCCTCTAACCTGGTCTTGCTGAACCAATGTTCACGATTAAGTGCCAACGTGCACGTTGTTCGTGACAGTGGGCTTATATCTGGGCATAACACATTGCCAGACAAATAGTAACAGGAAAAACCGTAGGAGGTAACATTCAACGTGATGACTCAAACGTACTACGACTATACAGGGCTATTACAAATGATTGAAGCGATTTCATAAATTCACTGTAGCTCCATTCATTGACATATGGTCACGACACACTACAGATACGTAGAAAAACTCATAAAGTTTTGTTCGGCTGAAGCCGCACTTCAGGTTTCTGCCGCCAGAGCGCTCGAGAGCGCAGTGAGACAAAATGGCGACAGGAGCCGAGAAAGCGTATGTCGTGCTTGAAATGCACTCACATCAGTCAGTCATAACAGTGCAACGACACTTCAGGACGAAGTTCAACAAAGATCCACCAACTGTTAACTCCATTCGGCGATGGTATATGCAGTTTAAAGCTTCTGGATGCCTCTGTAAGGGGAAATCAACGGGTCGGCCTACAGTGAGCGAAGAAACGGTTGAACGCGTGCGGGCAAGTTTCACGCGTAGCCCGCGGAAAATTGGCTCATGCCACAACTGGAGATCGACAGCGCCGACTTCATCTTTCAACAGGATGGTGCCCCACTGCACTTCCATCACGATGTTCGGCATTTCTTAAACAGGAGATTGGAAAACCGATGGATCGGTCGTAGTGGAGATCACGATCAGCAATTCATGTCATGGCCTCCACGCTCTCCCGACTTAACCCAATGCGATTTCTTTCTGTGGGGTTATGTGAAAGATTCAGTGTTTAAACCTCCTCTACCAAGAAACGTGCCAGAACTGCGAGCTCGCATCAACGATGCTTTCGAACTCATTGATGGGGACATGCTGCGCCGAGTGTGGGAGGAACTTGGTTATCGGCTTGATGTCTGCCGAATCACTAAAGGGGCACATATCGAACATTTGTGAATGCCTAAAAAAACTTTTTGAGTTTTTGTATGTGTGTGCAAAGCATTTTGAAAATATCTCAAATAATAAAGTTATTGTAGAGCTGTGAAATCGCTTCAATCATTTGTAATAAGCCTGTACTTAGTGATTTGCAAAAAGCACAACATTTAGGTATAAACCGAATGCCGTGCAGCTCCATCGTAAATTGAGCTCCACTTCTGTGGCAGATTCAGTGTCTGTGTGTCTGTGTCTGCAGCAGGAGACGTGTTTTGGAACTGCGCTTTGCAAAGGATAGGGCGCACCAGGCAGCGTCTGGGTAGGTTGCGGGCGCCGACTAGCACTCCCGAAGAAGCTCCCAATAAATTAGCCGTGGCTCGGGGCGCAGTTGGGGGTCGGGCTAGGGTTAAGACCCAAGATGTGTCTCGTTCCGGGGAAGCCAGAGGGGCTCTCGTCTAACGCCAAAATCAATTCCGAGTTTACGCGTCTGATCTCGGGGGAAGCTCTATGAGTCACCGGCTGCTCGGTAACCGCTTCGGGAACGCTGCGCTGCAATCTACTCCTGTCTTAAGGCGGGGCGTCTCTTTGCATTTCAGGGACATTTCTGGAAAACAAAGGGCGGAGTGTTATATCTTACGATAGCTCTTCATTTTCTGAAGTCTTCAATTAACTCAGAGTAACTGACAACGTGGAGTTGCCGTTTTTTACCTTCGCGACTGTTGCAAGTTCGTAGGCATTCTTGGACGGATTCACTCTGAATAAAATACTTTTGAGTGTTAGGCCGGGTAGTTCCAAAACTAAAACAACCGTCAAACCTCTTCAGGACGACTGAACAGGAGAGGACGACAGCGAAGACGGTCGAAATTTCATAATGACGTGGCATAACATCCAAAAGGATTTATTCAAATAAGTGATTGTTAATTTAAAGCAGCATGGACTAAACACCAACTAGTCACTTCATGCTTTTTTTATACCGTCCTGTTGCCATCTTAGCTCATCTAGCGATCATTATGTTACTTATAGCATGCTGAAATCCACAGTACACAACATGTAACTTAGCGGAACTTCCGAAACAGCTTAGTGGAACTCTACGGTGTCGACCCGAAAAACACCAATAAAATTTCGGTGGTATTTCACGGATATTTCCTGTGAATTTTTATATGATGGACATATGGTTTCTGTTGTTTCGTTATAGAGTAATGATGTAATTGCGATTTATTTCTGTGAAAAGGCCTTCAGAACGGTGAAATCGCCTGTAATTAAAATACACAATTACCAGAACGTAAAATACAGAATAATGACTAATGCAACAACTTTCGTCTGCAAAGTGGCTGTCGTCTCTGCAGCAGCAGTTCAGCATAGCACAGTTGTGGTGCTCTTCTACAGCATTCAGTGAACCCGTACAGGGGTTGCATATTGTCGAACTCTTAGCCAGTAACCGACCCATACTGACATGCATCACTGTTAACCTACAATTAATACTGCCGGAAAAATGAATCAGTGACACAATCGAACAGAACTGAGTTCAAGCTAGAGGGTGAAGAGTAAATTGGGCATTCCTGTTGCCAATAGCAAGTACCGTGAATGACTACAACAAACCAGTTTCCAGATAGGACACTGAGTGCGTATCACCGACATTTGCAATGCTGTGCATATATTTTCAGTGCAAATACAGATACAAAGAGAAGTAGGAGTAATAACTCAAACGAAATGTAATTATTCTGTAGCATGCCACGGGAGACCACGGTTCTATTGTATCAAAATACTCATAAAATATTCCTGAGTAACCTCCAACATTTTCTCGGTGCAGTTCTCGTTCACGATGTAGAAAAAAAGAACCATAATCGTAGGATTCCACTATGAAGCTGTATAAATAAGGCTAGGCTAATGTGAATAATTAATTCGCTTATACATACTTAAATTCTTCATCGATGAAAGTAAATAACTTGGCTAGTGGCCCTAACAAGATGCTTAAGAACGTCGTTATCTACAGTAGTGCATGGACAACAAGGTGTTTTAAATTATCTTGATTCGGTGATTAATAAGAGGAATACTAACCGAGATATAGGCATGTGTAGGAAACATAGATTCACAGATGCGGTAACTGATAGAACTTCGTACTAGCACTTAAACATAAAATTGCGTTATTTACCTTTAATGCATAGAGTTAATACCAACCAGTTAAGCTTCGAGAACAAAGATGAAGAAATGAAAACATTTAGGCAAATAACAATAGAAATGGAAGGGACGTGGGTTTAATAGACCGAGTTAAGGTAGCCGTAAATCAACGAAACAAGATGAAGCCATAGAAATAATCATACCACACTGGCGCATCATCTCATACAAACTGGCAAAATTCTTCAAAACTATGAAAGTAAAATTGCATTCCGGGCAGGTAAAAAACTGGACCAGCTAATTCAAAACTGAATGGAAAAGGTGACAGTATATGAAATAAAGAGCAAAGATTGTGAATTGAAGTATGTGGGCCAGACAGGAAGACATTTTATAATAAGACTGAGTGAACATAGTAATAAAGAGAATCGTTCGTCGGCGGCAGAAAATCACTTTAATAGCGAGCAGCACTCGTTAGAAAGCATCGCAGACAGCTTGAACATATTCCATTTAGAAGAAAACGATTGTTTCCTATTAAATTTAATCAAATATAGAGGAAATAGAAATATTTAGCGCTATCAGAGCTAAAAGAGTCAGCGTTTTAAACTAAAAGGCAGACGTGTCCTATGGATACTTATGGGCTGATTTTAGCGATGTCCTTGGGACAAAAACGCCGCTGTACCTAATATCTTTTAGCAATAACAAAGGTTTTTATGCTTTTAGTTTGTAATTTATAAAGTATGTGGTGATCTCAGTTTGGAACAAGGCTCAAGAGTTAATCATAGGGATACCATTAGTGACCAAGGTTTACGTAAGCGAATGACAAACCAGCGAATATTATAATAATCTTTAAAATGGCGATATGAGCAGATGCAAAGCATAGGTGAAAGAATGTACAAAGGTCTTTCAGTCATGACTGTATTGTTAGTTGCCGCTAGTGTATAGGTAACGGGTAGACGAATCACTTTCGTTAGTCAGAGAACAGAGTTCTGTGAGAATTGTGGCGTGTTGGTAATGTGGTTTAATTGCGGGTTGTACAATTTCAGCAAGATTACAATAAAACTAGTTACTTATTATCAATGTAACATGAGCTTTGATTTAAATACTGCTTTTCCCGGCTAGCGATCGTTATTTTGTTAAAGAAATCTCCAACTGGGAACGTGTAGCAATGTTGTCTGTCAAGCAGTTAGAATGGTACTAAGTTGCAGATCGTTTATCGAATTCAGCGTTAGGCCTCTACTGTTATTCGAGGTGGTAGCACTTTTCTTTATGCAAAATGAGTAGTTTTGTCACATAGTACCACACACACACACAACAGTAACGTATTTTTCCTGTCAAAACATTTCATGAAATTTTTTACGAAATAACCAGGCTTCATACATCAGCAGATAAGAATTTATATCATGTAAGATGCTATTTGCAGTATATTTAAAGATTAGTCACAATCTAAGTCGAATTTACTTCCTCAAAGTGGATTCCGGGCCACCGACACAAGATTATTATCGCAATTATGACCAGCAACAATTATGTCCATATAGAAAATGGATTTAAAACTGCCGCTGCAATATTTCACTAAGATGTAGGCTGACATATGACAATCACTTATCGATTCTGCTTCAGGCCCTGTTTTACTACTAACAAATAATACATATTAAATCGTTTTGTACCTTCACTATATGCATTAACATTTGAAAATATTTCTCAATGTTAATCGCTTATTATTCAGAATTTACCAATAAACCGCGCTGTAGATCAATAGCGTTAATGGCTGCGCTCCTTTGTAGCTGAGCAGAAAATTTAACATTAATATAGGACGAGACTTACAATAAAATAAAACTTTAAACAAAGAAAATTCATTTCAGTGACACAGAAACTCTATTTTTCAAATATTAATTAACAAAACAATACAGTTTTTTGCAGACCTCAGTGTTACAAGACATCAACCACGTCAGATCATTACAACAGTTATAACAAGAGGAAGGATTATTCTAGAAGAATCACTGATAACAAAAGATGAAGATTTCCATTATCTTTTTCCATGAGTGTTGTCTGAGGTATTATTTTCATAGAAAATTAAATTATTTATTATTATTTTAGTATCGATGAAGTCTTTTTTTATTAATATCACGAGAATGTTTGCTCAAATTCTACACACAATGCTGTCGTGAATATTTTTCTGAATAAAATATAGTCCTGGATATTACAGAATGTTAAGCGTCACCGGTAATTGCTATCGTTATACCATGTAACATGTAAAATGAAGAGTCTTGCAGGTGTTTAACAAAGCATTTCTACAGCTTGGGTATTTTTAATTGTATATAATGAAATGAAAGCTTAAGGTACGTAGCTACAAGGCCAACTTACATGTCCATTACATGTACGTTCATATTTGAAATAATATGAGGCAGTGATTCGTGTTTTCTTTGTTTGTAGAATTTGATAATGGGATCATGTCTTCCCGATATGTGACGCGTTTTTAAATTAAATAAATACACATTTTGACAACTTGTGTATCATAATCTCTGTATTGACGTAGTGAAATGCAATTCACTGTGATATTTGTACAAGGGATTTTGAGTCCAGAAGTGCTAACAGAAGAGACACTGGACATAAGTGAAACGCAGGAGAGATAAAAACCAATGAAGGTGTCTGAAACTATCACGTAAAATATGTTTAGATAAAAAACACTAAAAATTAAAAAAGCAGTTACAATGGACGAGTAATAGTTTGACCTCATCTACAAAATAAACAGCGCCTGCTACTTTTCATTTGATGTCATTTAGCTCCTCTTGCAACTCCAATAATCTTAGTTTGGACTATAAAGTTCTACAGTTTATTGCCTCTAACTAAAAAGCAGCAGAAGCAGCCGAGTTCCAAGGGTCCATGTTATACTTAATCTAGCCAAAAGTCGTGTAGCCACTCGCTGTCACAGAAGTAGCTTGGCCTGCTCCATGTCATTCCGTTTACTGTGGCCCTACAGTCGTTTCTGAGTTCCCTCAGTTCACTACATCCAAAGTTCTCTCGTCACGATGACAAACGAACGTATCAGCAAAACCCACGTAGCAATAGGAGCTCCGACCACATTACCCCTGATACTCCAGCCTGCCAGCACTAAAATGATTAGGTGAGACACATGAACAGTGCTCAGTCTCAACATAGCTACAAACACAGCAGCTTCAGCCCTGGCTTCAGTACATCTAAGTTTGGAAGATCAACACGACTATCACGATCTGATCACATGCCAGAAAAAATCGTCAAGTCCGAAAGTCAGTCAGTACCGTCGTCCTGTAATAAACAATACTAGTGAAGTGCTCCGTCTGAATTATGGACGAAATCTGTGTTTCAGCAGACAGTTTATGTACTACACTTTGGTAATGAACACTCTGACAAGAAGAGAATAGGTGCTTTGGAAATGTGGTGCTACTGACGAATGAAGAACATTACATGGGCAGTTGATGGAATGGTAATGAACCGAATTGGTAGGAAAAAAATTATGGCATAACTTGGCTAAAAGAGAGGATCGGTTGGTGGGGCACATCGTAACGTTCTTGCTAGCTTTAAAACCTCTGGATGTACATCCGAATATTCCCTAATTTAAGCAAAATGCCCTCTCATATATATTCGGCCCATGGATTAAGTTTAGTAACGCCATCTGACTGAAAAGAATTTGCAGAAAATTACGTAGGCATTGAATACCTAATCTTTCAGCTCAACGATTTACATTGTCATAGCAAATATGAAGTTGAAATTAACTGAACAGGAGCAGTCGTACGAAATATCTAACCGAGCGTACAAGTGTTTAGCCAGGTTGACCTTTGGTCATCTACAGTGAAAATTGGTATGTGAAACAACTTATACATAAATACGAGGCGTCGAATGAACACACTTCCTGTAGAACAGCGCAGTACGTATCGGCCATCTGCGTCGGCACGAAAATCTAGTTTTTCTGCTGAAAAGTGAGCAAGGAAATTTGCTTGGTACTATTGTGCTTGGTACTACTGTTGCTGATACAAATTGTAATGAGAGGAGCAGAGAATTCTACAGACTGCAATACAAAAACAGTGCATTTCGCATCAAGGTATCGTATTCTATCTACTGAATGCAAGTCGGCCAATCCATTCAAATAGGAAAATGGGTGGCAAATAAGGAGACTGGATACGATATTTGAATGTAAATTCATCTAATTGATTCCATAACAGTGAGTAAATCACAAGGGCACTTTTATTAGAAAGAAAATCCTGTGATGTGAAAATGTGAGATTTCGTTTTCTTCCTTGTAGTCAGTTTTAACTTTGATATCAGGGTATTTAAATCATTAGACAAATTGTTTTCCCGTATGCATTCTTCCTCCTCATATATAATTTTAAACAAAGTCTATATACACAACAATGTGCTGTCTCGTTCCATTCCACACAGTTGGTTTTAACGGAAAACAGGAAAGCTGTATTTATTTCTTATCGGCTTATGATTGGAATACTACTACGGAATCTGAAACATCCACTTCCCATTGAGACGTCCCCATTGAAAAATTATAAATTACTGTGCTGGTAAACTTCTACGTTATTTAATACAGAGACAGCTTAGTAAAACTGAACGTACTCAGACATTTCTCTCTTTACTTATTCTCATCGTCAGTAAATTGACACACAATATTTTTAGCGCAACGCAATCTGACTTTCAATAATCTCTACAAAATAAATCTTCGTTACTCAAACTACTGCAATATAGCGAGTGCCAATACTGCCAGCTAAATAAAAGATTCTAACTACGGAAGGCACTAACTACTGATAGGCATAGTTGGCAAATGAAAGATTTTGATAGAGAACAAACAATGTATTTATCTTAATAATGATCAAAATCGTCATACATATATCAGTTCATGATATCCAGCCTTACAAATTTACTCTTTCTGACGGACACACGCCAGATCGTCCGCTCTCAAAACTCTGGCATCTCTCTCCCCACATCCACCACTGCTGGCGCCTCGCCTCCAACTGCCCAACGCTATGTGCTGTTCATATCCAACTGCCCAACACTACACAAGGGAATATTCCAACTGTAAGATGGCAAGAACTATGCCCCTTACATGAAGTCATTAAAGATCACCTAACTCATGTTGAGCGAGCAGTAGGGCTGAACAAACTGACTAACAAGGCACAATGCATCTTGTAGAAGGTATAGTATGGACATAGTGGAATAATTAATGTCGGGTGATGGTTTTAAAGTAAGTCACAAGACATGAAAACTTTGTGGAAACGAGTCGATTTACTGGACGCTAGTTTACCCCAGGAAAGCATTTAAAGTTGAGTGTGGCCGGCTGGGGGAGCAGCTAAGGGAAGCAACAATAGGCAGCATAGGGCAGCTCAAGCTCTGAGAAAGCGGTAACAGTGGGCAGCCTCCGGCCGCCTTAAGATGAGTGACAGTTTGTGGGTTGTTGACCCCAACTCGATGATGGTAAACCAGGAAACAGACGGAGAACTTGTACGCCTGTTGATAAATGTCCATCGTCCCGTTTTCTGTGAAACATGTGACAAAGCCGCGCAAGCTACGGTGGAGCGGTCAACAGAAATATGCGTGTTCGTGACTATAGCAACTTCACGCTGAATTCACGGTCGGCAGAGCCTGAAGTAAATCAGGTGAAGAGCGACAGCATGAAATACGCCGGCCTCCGATGGGAACGTAGGACCAAGGAATTTGAAGTACTCTCCTGGGAGTCAGAATTCCGGAAAACTTGGTGTTTGTGCAGACACTAACCTTGATGGGTGGCCTGGGGGGAGCTAAATAGAAGAAGTTGAGAGGAAGGGAAATTTTGTGGGAATTTGTTCACTTCCCAGAGCAGGCATTGGTTGGCGATGGGAATGGCGCATAATTAACACAACTTGCACTGCAATTGGCGTAAGTGATTTTGCTGGAGGGGAAACCAAGGCGAAGAGCGGACTGGCAGAAGTCTCAGTAGAGGTCTTCCGTTCCCAGCTTGCCTAGAGTGCGGACGTAGCGTTCTTGACTCAGCTTGCCTGAGAAAGAGTGAGCATCTCTGCAGTTTAGGACTTAGCAAATGGAACGATTGAGCTTGGAGATAGAAAGTTTTGGTTCAGCTATGTACTGAGCAAGATAGCTAGGAGTGAATAGACGAGCGCAGCCTTGCAGCACCACGAGGTCAGCCGACGTCCACACGACGCCGCTCCGCCATGCTGTATTCGGTGATATTGCGCCCGCTCCGGCCACTGATTAATTTGTTGGATCACGTCGGCAAAGTTTCCACGATGGTTCCATGGGCCGTGTATTGTAGAATTCTTCTCGCACTTCGCATTACGCCTGGGTCAGTCAATAGGAATTAATTTTGATTTATCGCGCTTTACTCCACGCAAACGCAATTTATTACCACTGCCTGTTAGGAGTGTCATGTAATGTGATGATTGAAGGTCGTGAGTTAAAATAAATCTGTGCTAATCGACTGCATCTGTTTTCAATCAAGTAGTTGAAGTCCCAAGTCACTTTCTTAATTAATTTTATGTTCAACATTTGCATCTGGTGTTCAATAGCTGAATATAACATCAAGGTGCACCTCTTTTTAATTAAAAGGGATCAATTCTGAATCAATTAATGTCAACACCGCCACCGAAGTTCAATCAGGAACCACAAGGACTTATTACTTTCTTTGCGTTATCCAATATTGCGGCAGTTTTGCACTCTCTGTAGATCTGTTAGTCAATTACCTGGGGTGAACACACACCAAAACCAGATAAGTGATGGGAGGGGTGCTACACAACAATGAGTCCAACCAGCCACACACTGCGCACAGCACAGTCAGTGATTTTCATACAGAACACTACGTGGCGTTACCAACATAAAAACCTAAACAGCCTACTTACACGATACATATTTAGCAACTGCAAAGCATTTTCGAGTTCGATAGTCACATAATAATACCATACTTTTGATAAACACAGATTTCTGATGAAACACATTTGCTTCACGAAGCATTCTTTGCTGTAACTGTATGGACAGCTGCCGGCAAATTCAAGTATACAAATATCATCGCCTTTTGATAATAAAATTCTAATGATTGATTAATGTTGAGTGATACTCGAATTTTAATAAGAAGTAGAGTGAGAGATATAACTATTGTGTCGTTTGCGACGTACCGCAGAAGTTTGTTGACACTACGAGCTATAATTACTTGTAGGAATAAGTAGTATAACCTTTTCAAGGAATAATTAGTCTTTGTTGCACAGTATCAGAGGACACTTAACTCAAGCACTTGCTCGCCCTAAAATGCGGCAATGAGTAGACAATTGTGGTCCGTCAGTTCCCACTTTGTGAAATGCTCATTCCCAGTTAAAATGTGCCTTTATCGCAATTGATAAGTTTAAGATAGGTGAGCAAAAGTTACGTTTGTTCGATTTCAGGAAACCAAAAGAAGAACATATTTGGCCATACCACGTCTGGCAAGTAGTTTGAATTTGAGCTCGCGACAACCTGATTGTCTAACTCCAACGCTAAATAACCCGGAAACGCGACAAAGTATTACTTGCTTTTCAGACTGTTCCAGACCACCCTGTACAGTTGAATCTTCGTACTGGCAATCTTCTAAAAGAACTTGAAATACCATTAACATTCTGCATATGTCAGGTGTTGCTGGGCGCAGTTTGTGCACGTGTAATGAGTAACAACTTTGTATTGGGAAGAAGGTTAATATTAATCGAGGTAGAAGGCGTACCTCTCGCTCCAGTACACATACCAATTCTTGCAGCCAAAGCAACCTCTTCCAACAAAACTAGAAGCTTTTTTTTTTCAAGAAATCCTAGGTAACGGAATCCTGTGACGCAGTGTGGTAACGCAACAGGCCCATTGAAGGGACTCTCTATGATACCACACTACACATCTGAAACCGTGTTGCTGAAAATGTTTCTCCAAAAATGAATGTAGAACCATGGATATTATTTCTTGACGTCTTAACGCGTGTCTTATCATTATGTCCCTCCTTCCTGTCAATATTATCCTCTTCTCGCTAATTCTATGAAGAACTCATCTTTTCTTATGTTATGAGACCATCTAATTTTCAACATTCTTGTATAATACTACATCTTCAGTGCTACGACTCTCTTGCTTTCCGTTTTCGCGCTATTGATGATTCACATCCATGCTGTAATGTGCCCCAAACATACGTTCTGAGAAATTTCTTCCTCAAATTAAGGCTGATATTTGATACTGGTAGACTTCTTTTGACAAGGGATTACTTCTTTGCCTGAGCTAGTCTGCTTTCTCCGGTCTCCTTGTTTCGTCCACCGTTTGTCATTTTGCTTCCAATGTTGCAGGATTCCTGCACTACGTCTACTTCATCGTACCCAGTTTTGCTGTTAAGTTTCTCACTGTTCCTGTTTCTACTACTCATTACTTTCGTCTTTCTTCTGTTTAGCTCGTCTTCACAGTGTGTGCTCTTTACATCGTTTACTACAGTTATCCGAGCAAGGTGGAGCAGTGCTTAGCACCCTGGACTCGCATTCGGGAGTACGACGGTTCAGATTCCTATCCTGGCATCCATATTTAGGTTTTCCATGATTTCCCTAAATCAGTCACTCCCGATTTCCTTCCCCATCCTTTCGCAATCCGAGATTGTGCTCCAACTCTAATGACAGTGCAGTCGACGGATTATCAGACTCTAATCTTCCTCCCTTCCTTCCTTATTCCATTCAAAAAGTTCTGAAAATTCTTCCTCACTTTCACTGAGGACAGCAAAGTCAACAGTGAATCTTATCATTCAACATTCTGCCAACTGAATAATGATTTCTACTTCATCCACACTGTGTTGATTTGCAAGTTCAAATGAAATATGACTCTGGGCACGCCACCAGTCTAACGCAGTTTACTGAAAACGTGAGTAAACACTCTTGAATCTGGTTGTCTGCGATTCTCTACAAGCAGCAGAAGCAGCAGCAGTATGTACATTGCAATGTTCGTCCATAAATATCATTTTGCCATTCTCTACGTTTGTTAGTGCGAGCGACAAGCAAAAGACTTGTGGATATTCCTTCAGTTGAAAACAAAAAATTTTGCAGGATTTCTTTGACATCTCTGAAAGATGTTACTACATATATATAAAAAATAGGAGATTCTGTTGGAAATGTGAAAACGATTTCATTCATGCTACTATAGTGTCCTAGCCACGCTTAATTTGTTGATTTTAATCTCGTGGTAACCTATCACAAACGCAGTTGAGGTGGTAAACAGATAGCAAAACTCTTTGCTACTTGACTGTGCTTGTTGTAGTGTATTTTTGTAGTTCATTTACTGTAGTGCCATCGCTTCTCGATACATCAGGCAATGTGGCTTGGTTTTAAACTACAAGATTAGCCTAGCAGGTGTGGCAATATTTAGATGCTCTCCAAAGTAATAAATGGGGAAGCATGACTTAAATGAGACACAAATCTCAATTACTTTGATTTATTGAGATGAAACTATTGACAAAACAAACGAAGAGCAGTGGAAATATTAATATAATAAGGTCTTGGAATGTCTAAGATAGGGGTCGTGGCGAAGGATTATAATAACTGTGCAACTGAATCAATTGTGATAGCAAAGTGCCCACTGATTGTCATGATGTTCATTGAAAACAGATGGTATTAGTGAAGGGAATACGTCATACCTGTGCTCGGAGTTGAAAGCAGACAGTTCACTGGCGTTAAAATACAAGTCTCCTGAACGTAGCTTGTTTTGATTGAATTACTATTAAATGGCTTCAGTGTGCCTACACATCACCTCGCAGTTGTGGCTCTATCTCGTCACAGTATTGCAGTTGGAGGCTGAAGTGGCTGCGCCGTCAATCATTGGCGGAACGAACTACCCTTGACAAAGCCAAAGTGCAGATCTGCTCGAAATCTTTCTGTCCCCACTGCATCAGCTCAGGTGGCGCTGTAGGCCGGCGTAGTCAACGGCGGGTCTCAACGTAGATGCCTGTCAGTGGAGGCTCTCGAAGACTGAGTGATTTCTGATCGAATGTTAATTAAAAGAAAACTTCGCATTGCCACGTTTTGCGTCTGATACTAAATTCAGACTGGCTGGACTCCGGATCTTCCGAGCACCAACCCATAATGATGTCTTAGAAAACACTAGTCCCTTTCTTCTAGCTAGTTAATCAATAACGTTCGTCCTACCATCTGCTACAGCAAAAAGTTGCTTGACGTTCTCCCTGTGACCAATGAGGCGGTCTTCATTGGTACTGTCCAGTTTCTCTCTGTAATCTGTAGTTTATTTACGTTTGCACTTCTTATATTTTGTCAACGTTTATTTTTTGCAGAGTCAATTCGTTCAGAAGTGTCTCACGTTTTCATAGGCCCTAAACTGTGGATCCGCCATCCATCTTCGAGGTGTTTACCTCTAGTATCTGGTGCTTTCTGGCCTTCTCCTCCCCCTCCCAGGTTGTAAAATCATTTCGCGATAAGTTTGCACCACAGGAAGGAATCCCATCTGTGTTAGAAGAAACCTGGATGTCCTGGCGTGGCATTAAAAAATCATGGCCGATGACTAGTGGGCTATTGACCCATATCTCTGCCTCAGCAGACCTTCTGGGAATTGGCTCTTGAGGTGGTGGGTTAATTTATTGTCCCTGGTGATCCGCATGGTCTTTCCACCATTCAGAATGCTTTCAATATTCTCTCACTCCTACATGGCATGCAAATTCAGATCAGGAATGAAAGAAGAGTAAGGCTGCATTAGTCAGTTACCAACAATCACTATTACATCTGTTTAGCAAATTCTTCGCAGTAATTAAATATTGTGATAAAAAAAAGAGGTCATGTAACAGTCAGCAAGAAGAATGCTGCTTGCAGCAATGACGGAAATGTTGGTCCATAAAACAATATGACAATACGGTCTTATGCCTTGAAAAATGTTATTAAAGAATATTTCTCAAACTATTCCTACCACTCGAGTACAATCCATACAGTCCAGTAACATTCATCAAAATGCTTGAGTTCTGCAGCAGGAACCATTAAGTTCCATGAGCAGTGGACAATGCATATTTATACTTTTGTTTCAGACTGGGACTCGTGATGTAATTTTTAACAGAGGTAGCAACATATCTTTATCTAGGAAGCTTACGTTATCTATCTTTTAGCAAAAGCACTTGTTCTAATCGTTATAGCTTTGTATCAATTGTTCGTATTGGCATAAGGCGCAGGGATCTAATTTGTGGGACAAGAAAATGAGACAGACCCGGATCAAACCAGCACTTTAGATTAACTACGGGGGCTGCTGCACCCACTGGCCTGACTGTGCCTTAGGGCTGTTTCCCTTTAGGCAAATGCTGGACTTCTCCCCACTTTCGGTATCATAAAATACGACAAACGAACAATTAAAGTACGATCACAAGCAGAACACAGCTGACACAGTCCAGAGACAGTTGACGCACACGACTTCCCTCCCGGCAGGCCCTTGTGACCGAGCGGTTCTAGGCGCGTAAGTCCGGAACCGCGCTGCTGCTACGATCGCAGGTTCTAATTCTGCCTCGGGCATGGATGTGTGTGATGTCCTTAGGTTAGTTAGGTTTAAGTAGTTCTAAGTCTAGGGGACTGATGACCTCAGCTGTTAAGTCCCATAGTGCTCAGAGCCATTTGAACATTTGAGCTTCCCTCTCTCAGCTAAGTAACGACTGCGGCGACAGAAAAAGCATCCAGACACAAAGCTAAATTAAAATAAGTGTGGCAGATATGATTTTAGTGACGCGCATAACTATACGGTACAAACACTAACAGAAAGAAGTAGAAGATTGCAGCTCCGTCCTACACGATTCCCCAGAGCTTCCATATAAAGTTAAAAATCGTTATGCTTAAGAAACCTTAGCTTATTCAAATACTGCACACACAGGAACATCAAAAATAGTGAATATTCAGCGGTCTTCTCATCTTTCCCACTCTGTCTTTTGTGGGAAATCTAATTTCGATGTTTTTAACGTTTAGTTGTATATTGAAGTTTCATGCTAACAAACGTGCAGAAGTTTGTTAAGCAGAGCTTGCAGCATGATTGATTATTAACTACAAAAATGGCTCTGAGCACTATGGGACTTAACATCTATGGTCATCAGTCCCCTAGAACTTAGAACTACTTAAAGCTAACTAACCTAAGGACATCACGCTTGACCCAGTTATCACGAGGCAGAGAAAATCCCTGAACCCCCCCCCCCCCCCCCCCCCCCCCCGCGAAACCAGGCGCGGGAAGCGAGAACGCTACCGCACGACCACGAGCTGCGGACCAGTATTAACTAAACATGAGATAATAAATATGCACCAGTTTTCACTTTGCACGGCATGCATAAAAGAGTACTATAGGCACACGACACGGCTAGTAAGGAAACAAGTAATATATTTGAAGAAAAAATCAGTTTCTTCCAAAAAAGATCATTAAAATTCAGTATTATGGCATCTCATTTAATCCGGTGTTACACCACACGCTTAACGTGTACAACTCAAATGTACATGGCCTGCCAGCTACTGGCAGAACGGGTGAACCTGCCATTTCAACAGACGGTCTATCCGCTGGGGAGAAATTGGAAGCGTTCTATTCTGCTATGGATACGCCCATGCACATTAGAAATGGTGTATGCGCGAATGCGCAGAACGAAGCATCTCGAGTGGCCTTTCTGCTTGAGGACTCTTTTGGCTATTGCGCGAGGTATTCTACAGAGTGAAAAGTATTTAAACCGACAAACTCTGGGAGGTTGTAGGGGACATCAAAACAAATATTTTTCCCTAATGTCACTTTTTCCTATGAGGATCATTTAAACCGGTGGAGGCCGTATTACGCCCTTCAGTTGTTAGAGGCCGAATTACGATCTTCAGTTGTAGGCAACTGCTGTCCACCAGTGTAGAAGTGCATTGTCTCTGTTTACTAATGGAGCGATACACCTGGAGTGTGTACTCTGATATGGTTGGTGCGTACTACGTAGCGCACCACAACGGACGAGCTGCACAGCGGGTTTATCAACAACAATATCCTAATCGCCGTATCCCGCGTCATACGACCATTGCTGCTGTGTACCAACGTTGCGTGAGACCGGGTTATTTAGCAGATTACCTGGACAGGGATGCCGTCGCACGGTAAGAACCCTGCAATTTGAGGAAGCTGGCCTGCAGCATATGGAGCGGAATCCTTCAATCAGTACTCGTGCAACTGCACCTAACATGGGGACGAATCAGACGAATGTAAGAACAGTCCTTCGAGAGCAGTTGTTACGTCCATTTCACTTAGAGCGTGTCCACAACCTGGAACTAGTTGATTATCCACCCAGAGCACAGTTCTCGCAGTGGTACCTGGAACAGTGTGAAATGCATCCTACATTTCCATCCTCTGTGTTGTTTACCGATGAAGCAACGTTCGGGCGTGATGGAGTCTTCAACATGCACAATTCGCATGTTTGGAGTGAGGGTAACCCACATGCCACAGTTACTAGCGCTCATCAAGAGCGGATCTTCGTTAATGTGTGGGTCGGTGTTGTTGGGGACTGTTTAATTGGGCCGTATCTGCTACCTAGGCCATTAAATGGCAGGCACTATTACACTTTTCTCGCCAGAGTATTGCCAGAATTGCTGGAAGACGTCCTGTTCCCTACAAGACAATGCATGTGGTGTCAATGGAGGCATTTTTGAAAATATACTGTAATTGAAATTGGGTTGTGTTAATGTGTTGTCTCTTGGTCATAAAAAATGAAAAAGTGTAGGTTGGTTTAATTAATTTGCTTCCAGAGGAATCTTCCTGTACCGGTTTAAATACTCATCATAGGAAAAAATGACATTAGCGAAAAACATTTGTTTTGATGTCCCCTACAACCGCTCAGAGTTTGTCGGTTTAAATACGTTTCACCCTGTATACTTTCTTCAGTGAGTAATTGTTTATAAAGACAACAATAAAACAAACGAAAATTCTATTTCTTGTGTTGCCCTTGAGAAAAGCTTACATCTAATGACAGTTTGTTATTGCAGAAATGGAATGAAACCAAGAAAGTATAAGTGTACTTATTGAGGCACACAGCAAGGAAAGGGATCTAGATGATTCTCTAGATACGGTGTACCTTAATGAAGTACGTCTACAATTGTTTAATTCTGAGTTTATATGTTTTACGTAAATGAGTGTATAATTTTACTTTCGATACGCGTATGTATCACCTTAACTGGTCAAAGTACAGCATGTCTTCGATTTTATTGCATCTCTTGTATTATTTCATCATGCCAACTGGTATAGAGCTGAGAGGATATCTGCAACTGTCAGAGCACTTGTGCCTGCCTCAACCATTGAGGACTGTAAAAGCCGTTTTACATCTTTTCGATCGCACTTTTGTGAAATAGCTTGTTATGTCGCTTCAGCGAATCCCCTCATATACGCCCAATGTGCCACATCCATTCTCATCAAGTTGCTAAATTACTTTGTATTTTCGGGCCCCAACTCCTTCATTAAAAGGGAGTACACGCCCCTGTCTTCACCCCTTCTTTCCAGCCTAGTTCGAACTCAAATCCTACTCCCGCGTTATGCCGTCGTTCTGCCCTTCTCCCAATGATTAAGGCGGACACTGTCTCGGAAAATGCTGCATAGATAATTGCGTCCTCCATATCCAAAGTGCTGTGACAGATAAACGTCGATAATCATTTGTTTGTACCAGCTTGACATAAAACGAGCACTAAGGTCCACAATTCTGTAAAATCATAATGCAATGTTATTATAGCTCCAAAAGATGACAATAACTGCTTGATAACTATGAACCTAGACCTCTCAAAAGTTTGAAAATGATGAATTAGCAGCTTTACAAAAATACCAATTTCCACACTCAACGACGTAACCGACGTAAACAAAGCCTTTGATTCCGTAAACGTATCCTTGGGGCGTTGGTGTAGATATACGTTTGATGTATCGAGTAACAGGGCTAACGAAAAAGTTGACAGTTCCAGATTTGTTCGCCTTGGAGCGCTGGTGCAGACTTGTATACGATAGATGTGTCATGTAATTTCGAATTTAGACTCATGAAGGTGACGTGAGGTGTTAAACTCAGAGCTACCTCACTAACAGATGAATAGGATACAAAAGAAAGGCGGCATGGAAAAGTTTGCCAAGGTAATGGAGAAACGATTGCCGGACTCCGGAAGAAAAAAGACAGAAGGTGCAATACGAAATACGCTATTCAAGTTTTTGTTTCAATGCAGAATATCAACAGGGTTGCCAGAATAATAACCTACGTGACCAGAAGTATCCGGACACCTGGCTGAAAATGACTTAACAAGTTCGTGGCGCCCTCCATAGGTAATTCTGGAAGTCGCTAAATATGGAATGAGTGAAATATAACAGTACCAAAACATTTATTCTTGTGACAATGAAAAACATGAAATACCACACAAATGTTCAACATAAAATCTGAAGATTGTTTTGGCATATCACATACGAAATGTTTTATATATTCTGTGAAGATTACTGGGGCATGTACGCTTCATTAAATACAAATTATGTTGAAACAAGCAGAATTACTGAGACGTGTAAGAATGCTTAAAACAATGTCTCTTATGTCTAAGAGAAACACAGTTGGTTACTTCAGACGTTCTGGGAAGAGAGAAGATGGTCCTCATTTTCGTGAAGTAGACGCCCTATGCCAGCTATAAACACAAGCGACCATATTTGATCCATCACAACCTTCTATATATCCACCCCATGCTCCGCATTATTTTGCTTCAAGCTCCAGAAGCTTCCCCATTGATGACAACATTTAACAGATATGGGGCATAGACGTTCCAACGCTCAAAACTGCGTACTACTTAAGTGGCCCATATATTTCCCATCGACCACGAAAGGGGTAATTTAGGAGGTTCGTTCAATAAGTAATGCCCCACATTTTTTTTCTCAGAACATATTTATTGATAAAAGTCAGAATTTGGTGACAATATACACCAACATGTCTTGTCCATATCTTATTTTTCTACGCAGTCTCCATCACGTCCTATGGACGCAGACCAACGTTGTGGAAGAGCTTGTAAAAGCTGGTAAAAGCCTGCTGGTAAAAGCTCTTGTCCTGTAGGCGTAGCCACGTTTTCACTGCACGACTGACACTCTCGTCATCTTCAAAGTGCGTTCCTGGGTTCTCAGACGTGTGTGGGCGTGCGTTATCGTGTTGGAGCAAGATTTCTGCTGGATTCTTGTCCGATCGAACACGTCGGAAACGGTTCTTAAGTTTATTCAAAGTCTTCATTTATGCCTCTGAACTGATGGTTGACCCTCTTTGCATTACATCCATGGGAATGGCGCCATCACAATCCCAGAAAACTGTCACCATAACATTTACGGCAGAGGGGGTCGTCTTGAATTTCTTCTTTTGCGGTGAATGAGGATGATGCCACTCCATGGACTGCCTTGTTTCCGGCGCAAAGTGGTGCACCCATCGTTCGTACCCCGTAACAATCCATGACAGAAAGGCCTATCCGTCGGTCCCAAAACGATCCAACAATTCAGATGAAATGGCGTTCCTTTGAATCTTGTGGGCCGCTGTGAACATTCGTGGAACCCATTGTGAACACCTCTTTGAATATCCGAGAGTCTCGATCATTGCAGAGGCACTTCCTACGCTGACCGACAACTGTAGAGCAAATTGTCGAGTTGTGATGCGCCGGTCAGCACGAATAGTGGTATCCGCACGATTCAGCATGTCTGGAGTAGTGGCTGCGACAGATCGTCCCCCGAGCACGCCTGATCATAGAGATCCGTTTCTGCATTTCCTGCGAGTGTAACTTCCTTTACACATCGCCCAGCTGTACTCCTATCAACTGCTCACAAACGTTTATGGATGTTCACCACGGTTTCTTTTTCTATACACAAGAATTCAATAACAGCACGCTGCTTGTAACGTGAGCTGTATGTAGACGCCATTTTGACGCTGTACTACGGCACTGCCATCTGCCAGAACAGTACAAATTTCACCGGTGCACAGGACAAACATCAACTGTGAAGCGCTAACAAGGAAGTTTGTCTGTGTATATTAATGGCTTTAAAAAATACTTACTGAAAGACCCTCGTATTTTTATTGTACAAAAAAGGGAGACGGTATCAGCTGTGGCCTCATGTAATAAACCATTCTTGCATTCGACATCATTTGGTTTTGAAGGTCTTGAAGTTGTTGTGTTGGCAGATAAATTTACTGGATTTCAGGTCCACCTCTTATGCGAACAAGTATTTCTATATACAGCCAAACATGTTTCATCACCTTTGTGTCATCGTCAGGGAGCAGGCTACTCTTTATTCAGCTATGGAAAATTGCTTAAAACATGTTTGTATTTTGCGAAACTGAATAAAGAGTACTAAGTGACGAAGGCACAGTGGTGCTGATATGTGTTTAGGTTTATACAATGAACAATTGTTTGTTTTCGTCGGAGAGAAGTTTTGAAGAATAAAGGTCAACGAAAGAAGCTCCTGCTTAACGCTTTTCAAAATTTAACTGTAAGCTTTCATTGTTGTTGTGATTGATTGTTTTTGTTTTCGCTATACCACCTCCAGCGGAAGCCGAGAAAGTTCCTCAGATACTGCAGCTAATTTCTTCCCATATCTTACGCGGCAGTCATCGTACTGAAAACTATGTTGAGATATTCTTTTTCTATACACAAGAATTCAATAACAGCACGCTGCTTGTAACGTGAGCTGTATGTAGACGCCATTTTGACGCTGTACTACGGCACTGCCATCTGCCAGAACAGTACAAATTTCACCGGTGCACAGGACAAACATCAACTGTGAAGCGCTAACAAGGAAGTTTGTCTGTGTATATTAATGGCTTTAAAAAATACTTACTGAAAGACCCTCGTATTTTTATTGTACAAAAAAGGGAGACGGTATCAGCTGTGGCCTCATGTAATAAACCATTCTTGCATTCGACATCATTTGGTTTTGAAGGTCTTGAAGTTGTTGTGTTGGCAGATAAATTTACTCGATTTCAGGTCCACCTCTTATGCGAACAAGTATTTCTATATACAGCCAAACATGTTTCATCACCTTTGTGTCATCGTCAGGGAGCAGGCTACTCTTTATTCAGCTATGGAAAATTGCTTAAAACATGTTTGTATTTTGCGAAACTGAATAAAGAGTACTAAGTGACGAAGGCACAGTGGTGCTGATATGTGTTTAGGTTTATACAATGAACAATTGTTTGTTTTCGTCGGAGAGAAGTTTTGAAGAATAAAGGTCAACGAAAGAAGCTCCTGCTTAACGCTTTTCAAAATTTAACTGTAAGCTTTCATTGTTGTTGTGATTGATTGTTTTTGTTTTCGCTATACCACCTCCAGCGGAAGCCGAGAAAGTTCCTCAGATACTGCAGCTAATTTCTTCCCATATCTTACGCGGCAGTCATCGTACTGAAAACTATGTTGAGATATTCTTTTTCTATACACAAGAATTCAATAACAGCACGCTGCTTGTAACGTGAGCTGTATGTAGACGCCATTTTGACGCTGTACTACGGCACTGCCATCTGCCAGAACAGTACAAATTTCACCGGTGCACAGGACAAACATCAACTGTGAAGCGCTAACAAGGAAGTTTGTCTGTGTATATTAATGGCTTTAAAAAATACTTACTGAAAGACCCTCGTATTTTTATTGTACAAAAAAGGGAGACGGTATCAGCTGTGGCCTCATGTAATAAACCATTCTTGCATTCGACATCATTTGGTTTTGAAGGTCTTGAAGTTGTTGTGTTGGCAGATAAATTTACTGGATTTCAGGTCCACCTCTTATGCGAACAAGTATTTCTATATACAGCCAAACATGTTTCATCACCTTTGTGTCATCGTCAGGGAGCAGGCTACTCTTTATTCAGCTATGGAAAATTGCTTAAAACATGTTTGTATTTTGCGAAACTGAATAAAGAGTACTAAGTGACGAAGGCACAGTGGTGCTGATACGTGTTTAGGTTTATACAATGAACAATTGTTTGTTTTCGTCGGAGAGAAGTTTTGAAGAAGCTCCTGCTTAACGCTTTTCAAAATTTAACTGTAAGCTTTCATTGTTGTTGTGATTGATTTTTTTTGTTTTCGCTATACCACCTCCAGCGGAAGCCGAGAAAGTTCCTCAGATACTGCAGCTAATTTCTTCCCATATCTTACGCGGCAGTCATCGTACTGAAAACTATGTTGAGATAAATACGGATTTGAGCCTTCATCACGCTTTTCCTTGGAAGAAGGGCTGAGCCCGCCAATATTTTTGGTATCAGTACTGTTAATACTTGTAACAGATTAAAACTGCATCCCTGACCAGGTTTGGACACTGGATCTATGCCAGTCACAGACAATATTTTTGGTATCAGTACTGTTAATACTTGTAACAGATTAAAACTGCATCCCTGACCAGGTTTGGACACTGGATCTATGCCAGTCACAGACAATGTTGCCGTGGCACCTAGGGTACGGCAGTCGCTGAGCGTGCCCTGTACGTCATTACCGTGATGGTGTATTTTTTGACAGGCGAAGAAGATGAAGGACTAAATAAAAGGGGGAAACGGAGGGCTAACTAAGAGACGGAAGACCGAAAAATGGAAGAAGAAGAAGAAGAAGAAGAAGAAAAAGAAGAGAAAGGATTGTACAGTACTAAAATGCGAAGGGATGGAAACATATAACAGGAAAACACGTGGATATCAGAATTTAATTGAGTTGAGGGATTATTTATTTATTTAGTGTATGACTAATACAGACATATTATGAAATTAAATTACATATACATATTATGTACATATTGTCACACAAGAAACATAAGTTTGTCTTTACAACTGAATATCCAGTCCTTCAATCCAGCGCACTGAATCTGGAGTTGTTAGCAGGGAGTCCTCTTTGGCGCCGTGATAGGCTAGAATCCTGCATTCGCTGACAATGTGGTGAACAGTCTGGTATGGAGCCCTGCAGTCACAGGCTGGATCAGGCAGCTTCTTCCCCTTAAAGAGAGCATCCCTGCATCGGCCATGGCCGGTACGGATTCTGTTGAGTCCAGGTCTTGCGTGGTAGGTCCAAACCACTTGGAAGTTTAGCACCTGAGAAGATGTTATGCAGGTGCACATATGCCACTGCTTCCCACCGACCATTCCATTCTTCAAGAGGTTTGAAATGCTTAGCAACCATGTCAGCAGCATCGCACAGAGTTGAATGGCGTGATTTCAGTCTCTTGCGATTTAAAGGTGGCAGGTCGCTATATACGGGTAGGTTAGAATTCCTGGAGATCTTGTGGAGATCTCTCATAAGGGCAGTACATCTGCGTAGATCAGCAGGCATTATACCGGTTAACAGTGGAAGCCAATAAACTGGAGTAGATCTGATTGCGCCAGATATTATGCGCATTGTGGTATTCAGCTGGGTATCAACAAGCCTTGTATGATGACTGTTCATCCAAACAGGTGCACAATACTCAGCACTTGAGTACACCAAGCCCAGAGCTGAAGATCGCAGGGTGATTGCTGAAGATCCCCAGTTAGTTCCACAAGTCTTATGGAGGATGTTGTTTCGAGTCCTCAACTTTTGAGCTAAGTTAAGAAGGTGATGTTTGGAGCATAGTGTACGATCCAGGATGACACCAAGATATTTTGGGTTCCTATTATGACGAAGAATTCTTCCTCTGAAACTTACTTCCAGTTTTACGTTCGCCAACCGGTTATTGAGATGGAAGCAACACACTTCTGTTTTACTCACACTAGCTTGGAGTCTCCAGATTCTGAAGTAATTATCTAATGCAGACAGGTCATTGGCTAGAATCTCTTCTGTTGTCTTCACTTCCTGGTATTTTACGACTAGAGCCAGATCATCGACATAGCAGTATTGTCTGGACAAAGTGTCAGATGGATCAGATATATATAGGTTGAACAGTAAGGGTGAGAGGACTGATCCTTGAGGCAATCCATTGTTCAGTTTCCTCTCCTTACTTATGTTGCTTCCAGTGATTACCTGGAACTTCCGATCACTTAGCATGCTGTTAATCAGTCGAGCCATTGTTCTGCAGGGTATGATGCTGAGAAATTTGTAGACAATTTCATAAGATCTACCGGTCCCTGCGTATTGTATTCGACTACATGACAGAGCCACTGCAGTTATGGCAACTGAACTAAGGCAACGAAGAGTGTAAGGAGTATATTTTGCGTTTTATGTTTTGCTTGTTACGGTCATGCATTGATTGTCAATAAGAAAATGAAAAGGAACAGCTTAGGGCTGAAGGGATTGCGACTTTGGATTATGTGTTTGTGGTTTCATGTTTTTATTCTATTGCAGAAAAAAGAATTGTTGTTTTCCTTTTACTTCATTGTAAAGTCGAGATGATATCAGACTAGGCAGCGATGAGCATTAAACAAAAAATAAGATAATGTGTCGGCACGGGGATGGAATAAGTGTGGTAAGTCTGAGCTTACCTGGATCCCAGTTACGCCATTGGCCCCCTTAGAGCTGAGTCTGCACTCTACTGCCTAGTGAAAGACTCATTGTGTAAGTATAAAACTTTTCTGCTCGATTGTCTCCTACATTCATACCACGTGAAATCGTCTTCATTCGCGCGGACAGTCTGCGCCCTTCACGTACGTCGTCAGTGCCGTCGAGTAGCAAGTTCAGTCGAAGCCGTGAAGGCCACTTACCACAGCAGACCACTGCCCGAAACAGTTGGGCAGGGCAGACGCTGGCTTTCATACAGCAGACCGCCAGTGATCCGCGCTGGCGCCAGCGGCAGCTGTGAATAACAGGAAACCGGCCGCCAGCCGCCAGTGAATGTTAGCAGAGCACAAAGGGTGCAGCCGCAGGCGGCATATGGCGCGCAGGTTGCCGCTGTCTTGTTGGCGCACGGAGTTACGTATGTAAATCCTGCCGGCGGTTGCCCGGGCGGAGGTGTTAAATCCGGCGGAAAATTCAATTATGGGCGAACGCCGAAGAAAAGGGGGCAGGCGGCAACGCAACGTACCTCCCCAGCGGTGATTGCCTGCGGCCGGCCGCCGCCACCCGGCAGCTCCACCTGCCCAAAGGCTCCGCGCCCTTCTCCCCCTGACGCAGAGCACCGCGCTGGACTTTGCCTCGCTTCACCGCACTAAAAGGCCAATGAACACTTTCTGCCACTGCCCAAACTTCTACAGGTGCTCTTCGATGTTCGGCTCGTTATTGGGCTGCCTGAGCGAAGCACGACAGTCGTTTACTTCTTTCGACAAACACACCGATTACCGTTAAAATTATTGTTGTTATTATTGCTAAATTTATTGCACATAATAGAATAGAAGTAGATTAGTTAACAACGCTAACTGTTTCAATTGCGAAAGACAGCAGTATATGTTTTTATAGTTTTAATTAACATGTTAAGGAAGTAAAGTGATCTGCTCTTGTGAATCTTCAGGTTTTGGCGGCGCAAAGACTGTTCTATTAAGTTTCGGATGTGCAGCCGCAAGAATTCTCCTTGTTCTTCTGATATTTCGGCTATATAACGTTCAGCCATCTTCAGAGTGAGCCGCAAGACTGCCGCTCCAGTTTTTTTTTTCCCCTTTATTGAGTTTCGATTCCCCCTAAAGGGGGCGGGCTGGCAGCAGCTTATTACGCCGCTCTTCAGCCTACAGAATTTGGTTTAAAAGATGAAGATAATAAAAAAATAATAACAGTTGGCGATAAAATCGGTGACTTAAAGGTAAAAATGGCAGAAAATTCTGGAGCGTTTTTTTTTATTTTTTTATTTTTATTTATTTATTATTTATTTTTTATTTTATTTTATTTTATTTATTTATTTTTTTTTTTTTGACGCTCCAGTACTCGCTTCGTCCCTTTACACTCGTGTACCGCGCAACTGCGCATGCGGCCACAGATGCAAATGCGCCAGAGACGTTGCTCGGCGGCAGAGACGTGCACAATGCGCGAGTTACATCTATGACTCCACATTCGATCTGTGTTGGCACGTCGATATATCGTTGTGGGCTGCACTGTGACGACGTCTTTGTGAGTTTATTACACCAAGTGCTGGATTCCATTATTTATCAAGGTTGAAACCACTATCTCTGTTAATTAAATTCGACGTCAAGCGAATCTAAATTGCCTCCTTCACTATCGAGTCCCAAAAGGATGATGTAGTTGCCAGAATTTCGACGTTGTCATACAATATACTGTGACCAGCGTCAATACAATGCTCTGCCACTGCCGACTTAATTATGTAAGTCAGAGTTTAGATAACGTATACAAATGATCAGAAATACTGGAGGTTCATACTAGGGTGGAGCTTTAAATAAAATATCTGGGCCGTGGCGGGGTTGCTGGCGTCGTCTTTCGAATTCCTGGCGCCACTAGCTCTATCTGTCGTGTAATGGCCGTCTGCTTTGAGGCTGCTACGATCTCCGCTCGAGGTTCTTGATAGAGACGGAGCGTGCTGTGACGTGGCGAGATGGGGAGTGGTAACGGAGCGAGGACGAATGTGTGGGAGATCCACCCGGCGAATAATGCGAGCACTTGATCAAGCGTCTTGGGCACGGGTTCCGGGCAGTGGTTGCTGGACATATTTTGTGGGCTGATTTGAATCCATGACTAAGTTCGAGGCCGTCTTCGTGCGCAGCCTGGCGAGCCAGCCCTAGGACGTGGCACACCCATGACAGAGTTGAGGCTAGTTTCGCTGTGCTGAATTCTGGACCCCCTTTGGAACCAGCAATCTTCAGTTTCGATTCGTGAACTTCCGTTAAGTTTTGGATTTTGATGTCTTAACTGTTATTTTCTTTTTTATATCTATAGATCTGTTGTGATCATAACGATTTCTTAGCTGATCTACTTCACCACCAGTTGGTTCCTGGAATTGTGGCTGAATTGTGCCTGTTGTTTTCTTTTCCTGAGTCGATATTCCCTTGAATGTTTGTTAACAGCATATCCTAAACTATGTGAGCCGATGGTGTTTCCTAAGCCGGAGCGATAACGAGGTTCTTCTATGCTGTGGCCAGATCCTCCGTCGTAACGCAGTACCTAGATGGTTGGGTTTTAGCCGACCTCTCCTGCCAAATGTCTTCGGTCACCAGATAAGTACCTTCCTCTTGTAATAGGGACGGTGCCGGTCTTGGGACACCTTCGGGCATTGCAAACGTCATCGCTCTGTTAATTTTATTGGCTTAAGAGGTGCCTGGGTCTCAAAATTTGCAATTGCTGAGGCTGTGTAATTGGGTTTGGCAGCCTAGTTATCTTTCGGGCGTTTCGTCGTCGTTGTGGAGGCGGTATCTTGCAGTGACGCGGGTATACCGTTTGGCTAGTTATTGTTGCTTTCATGAAATTAACCTTGCTGTGTTAATATTTATTTTGCGGGTCTGTGTCCAACGGAAATAGCTTTGAAAGGCCAGACGTCTCGTTGTAACCGTTCTTGGTCCTCCTATTTGGTGTAGTCTTGCGCTCCTTGTGTATAATCCTTCCGGTGCACCCCTGGTGAGGAGGCAATTCTAACACTTGTATAATTAACTAAGTCTGTTATTATTAAAGGCCTGCTTATTTTCTATTTGGTAATTTTGTTTAACTGAAGCTGCTACTAAAGAAGGCCTGGCTGTTTTCTGTTTGATTATGATAATTTTACTTAACTCAACCTGTTATTAAAGAAGGCCTACCTGTTTTCTATTTGATAATTTTACTTAACTGGACCTGTTATTGTTGAAGGCCTACCTGTTTTGCATTTGGTAATTTTGTTTAACTGTAGCTGTTGTCACTGAAGATCTGCCTGTTTTCCATTTGCTAGTTTTATTTAACTTGAGCTGTTATTAAAGAAGGTCTGCCAGTTTTCTGTTTGATAATTTTATGTAACTGAAGCTGTTACTGTCGAAGGCCTGCCTGTTTGATATTTGGTACTTGCTAGTTTTAATTTACTGAAGCTGTTACTAAAGAAGGCTTGCCTGTTTTCTATTAGCTAATTTTACTTAACTGAAGGTGCTAATATTGAAGGCCTTTCTGATCCCTTTTAATTAAATTAAGAGCTATTTCATAATTTGGGTTAGCTGAAACTCTTATTAATCAAAGCATACCCGTTTTTATTGCCCTTCTATTGAAATCTCTTATCTTACCCAGTCTGTGTTGTAATTAACTGAAATTGTGATTGCCAAAGGCCTACCTGTTGCACAGGTATTTATGCCAATAAGTAGTAACAGGAAATGACACATGATGGTGCATTGGCCCTAACCTTTCGATTTTTGAAATTTTGAAACACATATTCAGCGATCTTAAACGTAGTTAAAATTAAAATTTAAAACAGTCTTGATCGCAATCTTGTTAAAATATTTTTTATTGGAGTGGGTGACCGGTTTCGACCCTATGAAATAGCCATCTTCAGACTCCGGAGCGGTGGATGGACACTGCTGGATGAGTTCAGTCGACCCTCGACGCTCGAGTAACTGCTCAGTAACTGAGGTCGAGGATCGGCGGAACTCATCCAGCAGTGTCCATCCACCGCTCCGGAGTCTGAAGATGACTCTTTCATAGAGTCGAAACCGGTCAGTCACCCCAATAAAAAATATTTTAACAAGATTGCGATCAAAACTGTTTTAAATTTTAATCCTTTCGCCTTACATCCCTTTACCCATAACTGCAGGTTTCAGTATGCAAAAGATCTGATATGTTAGAGAGTGGTGCTTACCAACCTGGCTGAAGCTGACGCCGTCGTGAACTGCAAGTGGTCACAACGGTACTGCTGCTAGTGGCTGGACGCGAGCTAAATAGTGTGCGAAGGTGCGCGCATTTGGTGCATTATGTCAGCTGCAGGCAATGGGAACCTAACTTATTTAAAAGGCATTAATACTTTTGAATAAAATACAAAAATAATAGCACAGTTCTATGTATGGCATTATACAAATAGAACTTTCCAAACAAATGAACAAATCGTGAAAAATCTTGCTACAAATTTATGAAAGACTTTTAACACTAGAAGTACTTCGTGGTTCATTCGCAGGACCAAACATTCCCGTGGCGTTTAGTCATTTAAGTGGTTGTACAACTCACCAAAATTTCATCCCACAAGCTCTCCTACAAGTATAGAAGTTTACTTGTTATACCTGAAGCACCATGTGGGTCATTTTTTACCCATACGCAGTTTAATGCAATTTGTTATTAGTAACAACGTTTTTCTGTTTCTAAATATTTTATGGGCGCACCTCGACTTTGTTCACGATATGATGCAATATATTACGATAGTTTAGGACAAAAATAACCTGAAACACGAAAAAGTCGGAGGAGATTGATTCCGTGTCATCAAGGAGACAACTCAAGGAAAGTGATCAATTTTGGTTGCTCCGGAAATATGGAATCTATTTAATGACAACGGCATTGCGTGCTGGAAGCCGGGTGAGAATATGACTGTCGACGAGCAGTTGTTTTCTCACAAGTGCGGCCACCCATACCGAGTAAACCTGACAAGTACGAGATAAAATACTGGCTTTTGTTTGATGCTGACAAGTGCTACACCCTGAACGGATTGCCTTACCGTGGCAAACATGAAACTCGTGATCCGAGCAAGGGTCTTGGCCACCACGTCGTTATCAAGCTGGCACAGCCAATCCTCAACTGTGATCGTAACATCACGACTGACAGCTTATTCACCTCCGTGAAACTGACGAACGAGCTGAAACAAAAGCTTAGTTGTCACTCTTCAGAGATCACTCGAAGAGATCCCTCCTGCGGCGCGAAGTGGAGACGATGCTTTGTCTGCAACACACTTGCACAAGTTAGGCCACGATCTTCTCCCGGTAAACCAAGGCAAAAAGAAAATACTGCTCTTATTCTCAGTAACATGCATGCTGGGTGCCCGTGCAATGAGAATACTGAGAAGAAACTTCCAGAATCTGTGAAGTTTTATAGTGAAACTAAGGGTGCAGTCGATATACACTCCTGGAAATGGAAAAAAGAACACATTGACACCGGTGTGTCAGACCCACCATACTTGCTCCGGACACTGCGAGAGGGCTGTACAAGCAATGATCACACGCACGGCACAGCGGACACACCAGGAACCGCGGTGTTGGCCGTCGATTGGCGCTAGCTGCGCAGCATTTGTGCACCGCCGCCGTCAGTGTCAGCCAGTTTGCCGTGGCATACGAAGCTCCATCGCAGTCTTTAACACTGGTAGCATGCCGCGACAGCGTGGACGTGAACCGTATGTGCAGTTGACGGACTTTGAGCGAGGGCGTATAGTGGGCATGCGGGAGGCCGGGTGGACGTACCGCCGAATTGCTCAACACGTGGGGCGTGAGGTCTCCACAGTACATCGATGTTGTCGCCAGTGGTCGGCGGAAGGTGCACGTGCCCGTCGACCTGGGACCGGACCGCAGCGACGCACGGATGCACGCCAAGACCGTAGGATCCTACGCAGTGCCGTAGGGGACCGCACCGCCACTTCCCAGCAAATTAGGGACACTGTTGCTCCTGGGGTATCGGCGAGGACCATTCACAACCGTCTCCATGAAGCTGGGCTACGGTCCCGCACACCGTTAGGCCGTCTTCCGCTCACGCCCCAACATCGTGCAGCCCGCCTCCAGTGGTGTCGCGACAGGCGTGAATGGAGGGACGAATGGAGACGTGTCGTCTTCAGCGATGAGAGTCGCTTCTGCCTTGGTGCCAATGATGGTCGTATGCGTGTTTGGCGCCGTGCAGGTGAGCGCCACAATCAGGACTGCATACGACCGAGGCACACAGGGCCAACACCCGGCATCATGGTGTGGGGAGCGATCTCATACACTGGCCGTACACCACTGGTGATCGTCGAGGGGACACTGAATAGTGCACGGTACATCCAAACCGTCATCGAACCCATCGTTCTACCATTCCTAGACCGGCAAGGGAACTTGCTGTTCCAACAGGACAATGCACGTCCGCATGTATCCCGTGCCACCCAACGTGCTCTAGAAGGTGTAAGTCAACTACCCTGGCCAGCAAGATCTCCGGATCTGTCCCCCATTGAGCATGTTTGGGGACTGGATGAAGCGTCGTCTCACGCGGTCTGCACGTCCAGCACGAACGCTGGTCCAACTGAGGCGCCAGGTGGAAATGGCATGGCAAGCCGTTCCACAGGACTACATCCAGCATCTCTACGATCGTCTCCATGGGAGAATAGCAGCCTGCATTGCTGCGAAAGGTGGATATACACTGTACTAGTGCCGACATTGTGCATGCTCTGTTGCCTGTGTCTATGTGCCTGTGGTTCTGTCAGTGTGATCATGTGATGTATCTGACCCCAGGAATGTGTCAATAAAGTTTCCCCTTCCTGGGACAATGAATTCACGGTGTTCTTATTTCAATTTCCAGGAGTGTAGTTGACCAAAAGGCTGGACCCAACAGTGTTCCAGCTGGCACTCTTTTACGACGTTCTTGACCTTGCCATGATCAATGCGCACACAGTTTTCAACTCATTTACCTCTACGAAGATTTCATGGCGAAACTTTACACTGAGACAGCTTTCTGTCCCCTACAAGCTGCAGAGAGGAACGAGTCTCCCCTTAAAGGCACTCGGTGCCGGTGCCGGCCAACCTGGAAGTAGAAAGCGTTGTCAAATTCAGGTTTGCTGCAAAGAAGAAAAGAGGAATAAAATATCACATGGATGTTGCAAGTGCAAGAAGAATGTGGGCAACAGCTGTCAAACCAAAACTGTCGTCCAGTGTCTGAATTGTGAGCCCATCCCAGTTAAGATAATTCTGTCCACTCATTTGTTGCTAAATATATCCAAATCTTTACAATTCTAGAGTGAAATTGTTTGTTCTTTTGTTTCTGCTCATTGATTGCAATAAGCAGGAAAGCACGCAGAGCATTTTAGTTACATGCTACACTTTATAAATTTTTGCTAATACTCGGTGCGGATTTTATTTGTCTGCAAAAGTAAAACTGGTATTAGTACTCACATAAACAAAACGTTTTGACTCTAATTCAATCATTTTAAAGTTTTACTTACTTGTTTTAATGTCATCTGTAAAATTTAAAATAAGAAAGGTTATTTCTGAAAATTTATTTTTGACAGTGTCCTATTCATTTGAGAGACCAGATTATTCTCTGGTTAAACTTTAGAGTCCTACTGATCATATAGTTAATATGACGACACCCAAAAACCCACCCAAATACCAAAAATACGGGGTTTCCTACTGTGGGTCGAAAATGACCCACGTATTACTTCAAGTGTTAAAACAGAAATGCCAATGGAAACAGTTGTAGGATCGTAGAACGCAAGCTAGTGACGCTTCTTGGTACTCCTTGAGACGCCGTTTCCTTGGAAATATCGACGACATGGCTACTGGTAATCAAAGATTATGCTGTAAGACGCCGTTTCCATGGCAACTACCAGCAGTTCCGTTACGACCGCAAGCAGCTGTTCACCACGCCTGCCGCTTCAGTCAAACTGGGAGAACACCACGCTATTGTATTTCTGATCTTTTGTATATGTTATGTAAAGGCTCACTTCCCTAAGTAACAAACACTTTCATTCAATTATGATAGTCGTAACCTAACGATACCCGATTAACGTACGGAAACCGGTCATTTTAACACGCGATCACTGCTGCCAGCTGCATTGGGACATTACGCTGAGTCGGTGTAAACGAGCGAAAATGTGTACCGAACTGGGTTTAGATCCCGGGATCCCCTGAGTACTTGGCAGGTGCGGTAACCACTGCGCCATCCGGGACACAGTGTTATCGCAACTGCACGGCCGATCCACACCCACATCGAGCACCACCTATCCACAGCCCTTGTCCATTTCCTACATATCCGCTCTTCCGAGATACCCATAGGAGGTCGAACGTATTTGTCCATTCGCACTGAAGAGGGTGGATTCATTGCCCAGCTAGGCCAATCAAATTATATGAATGTTCTGACTAATTGAGTATCTTTTGAATTCAGAACGCCAACAAACAAACAAACTCCACTAATGAAATGCTGCCGGCCGCGGTGGTCTCGCGGTTAAGGCGCTCAGTCCGGAACCGCGCGACTTCTACGGTCGCAGGTTCGAATCTTGCCTCGGGCATGGATGTGTGTGATGTCCTTAGGTTAGTTAGGTTTAAGTAGTTCTAAGTTCTAAGGGACTGATGACCACAGATGTTAAGTCCCATAGTGCTCAGAGTCATTTTGAAATGCTGATTATCTTCCAACCATTACCACTGAAGAGATTAACCATTTCAAATTCCACAGCTTACTTGGTGTTATTCACCCCCAGAAATGTAAGCACATTGGCAAAAAAACTAGTCCGCCTCAGGACACGTCGTGATAATACCGTGTAGCACCGCCCCTAACCTATTGATACTCGTATACCAAGAAATAGAGCAACTTCTTTCACAGCGTGGTCATGGGCACGTTTTAAAGGCACATTTTTAGCCATAGCATGTAAATCTATTTTTTTTTAATCAGAGAACCCTGTTTAATAAAGCATGAAAGCCAATGCAAGTTATCTTGTGCGAATGTGATCGCTGGTGAGACACAGAAAGGATTTTTAGTCTTTTGTTATTTACTTCTTCTGTTATCTGTTCTGGAATGGAGTCGAGGGAGAGCCTCTCGAGCTAGACTGGCCGCTTTAATTTAAACTATTTAATTTTATAAAATGTCACTGCGTACTGCAGGGCACATACTCGCGCATACTAGTAAGTATATAAGGAAATTTCCACTGCGCACGGAGAAGATACCGACGTGCGGATAATCAACATATCACTAGTGATTAATATTGTATTCCCAATGTAAGTAGCATAGTGCACTTCAGTAATTATACTTATGATTAATTGTGATTTCATTATTTGTTTAATCCATGATCCTAAAATTTCAACATTATATGTAAACTGTATTTTCAGTATTTATCTTATTTTAGCGCAGAAATAACGCGGCCCACGAACCTCCTTCTTACGGCGACGAAATTCTCGAAGTATATGTCCGATGCCACCTTATCATGGTTTATTCGCTGATTTTTTTAAATATTTCCATCTATCTCAATTCAATTCAACAAAAATTAAAATAATATAAATAATCATATTTACATACAAATACATATATTTTTTGATTGAATTATTTACAACGTCCTAACACGAAAGCACCTTTCTCCTACTCTGCGATCTTTCTACGTTGACCAATATTACTGTACTGACAGCATACACCCGCCTACACACCACTTCACAACAGTGACTTACGTCGTAGGTCTATCACATTATCACCTAGTACTAGTCCTATTCCCTCTACGGCATTCCAAAGCGACCAATGAGCTCCTTATAAGACAGAGAGTAATACCGCCTTTTTTACTTAACCAGTCAAAAAGGAAGAATGGTTCTGCTAGAAAGACCAGATAAGCAGTTGTTTGCATCCCACTTAGACATTGAACTGACATCAATTAATTCCAGTAAGATGGACGTATAGTAGTTATGGGCAAAGTTTAAACAGATCGCAAATCGTGGTCTGGAGGACTATGTGTCTAGTAAATTGAATAAGGACGGAAAAACCCACTATGGTTTAACAACGAAATTCGGAAAATGCTGAGGAAGCAATGGCAGTTGCACTCTCGGTTGAAAAGAGAACGCGCAGATTACGACAGGCAAAAGTTAATACAGATTCGTGGGTCTGTGAAAAGATATATGGGCGAAGCATATAACTATTACCACCGTAGCACCTTAGCAAAAGATCTAGCCAAGGACCCGAGAAAATTCTGCTCCTACGTAAAATTGCTAAGCAGGCCTAAGACTTCAATCCAGTCGCTCGTTGATCAGTCTTGTGTGGTAGTTAAAGAAAGCAAAACGAAAGCCGAAGTTTCAAACTTCGCGTTTAAAAAACCGTTCTGGAAAAAGAATCGTACAAACATATTGAGAGGCACCCACATGCCTTGCTCATACTGTGGCATCAAGCAGTCAGGCCTGCAAGATGAGTGGTCTGCCAAGCGAGTGGACTCATTCTTATTTATCGAGTAACATGAACTCTAGTACTCACAATTAAGTTACAAGTTATTCTCCTGTTTGAATATTACGCAACGGGTACGGAAACGCTCATCTGACTATTAGTAATTTACGCAACTCTGACTCTTCACTACGCACTGGCAATACTACATTTTCTTTCTTATTTAACGGCTTTGATCAACACGTGGCCATCGCACTGATTATGAATGGCGCACACATTATAAATTCTGGGTATCGTGACAACATACTATTCGAAGGAAAAGGCCACCAATCTTTTTCTTTTCACTATCTTATTTATTCAGATAAATTCTATAACCTAAACACACAAATTCTATAACCTACAACAATAACACATGAGAAATTCCGCCCAGTGGGCATGGCTTTACATTGGTGATTCTCTATCTTATGGTCTCGTAATTATTTAACGCTACAGTGCACCTTCTGGATAGGATGGTGGATCTTTTTCTATATCTCACACTTCGACTCTCACACCCATCATTACGAAAATTTCCTCCAGACCGAGCGGTATAAAAAGGAACATGCATAACCCACTGCCTCTGAAACTATCTTGTTACTCTCCCATGCCAACCACACATACTTAAATTTCGTGAAATACATCACACTGGCAACATACAATACAAGGAATAGTCACAACGTTTTAATCACATCACTTTCAGCTTTCCCACTTTAATTAGTATTTATCCCAGTTTCACACGACACTGCCCCACTTCGTAATTTTTCTTTCCTACTATGAACTCTGGAGGATATATGCACGTCTTCCTGTGCAATGCAAGCCAAGTGGCGTTGCTGGATAGACGGCTGACTCACCTTGCTTCTCTCTCAGAATATTATAGTTTGAATCAAGCGTCACACGGAAACATAACACACAAAGTAATATTAAGAACATATTCATCACACACTCGAGTCCTCAACTGATACCATGGACGAGTACTTCTCTTTATCCTTTGTCTCATACACAGATTGAGACTCACACAGTACTCACCACGTGGAAGTACTCGTCTCTAATTTCAAGTCCTGCACACGCCATTTCTTAAATATTTCCAACTTATAGTACACACGCTAGTAATTCAGCTTAACTTAAGCACTCGGAAGTATTTCAACTTTTTGCTACACGTGACTTCATTGTGACCGTTGGTCACTTCCGAAGATTACTACGATCCCATAAATATTACCTGCCTGACATTTAATTCTCCCCACAAAAGTTCCTGAAATAGAGAAATTATTATTCCAAACTACTCTTAAGTATTTCACATGCATACCATGTCTCCACTCTTTTGTCTTTACGGAGCACACCTAAGACAGGTCTTACCAACACTGGATCCAGCGGCAGAGTGTTGAAACATGGCCGTTCTTCAGGTCATCTCGCACTTCTGCCTAGGTGGGGGAAGACCATGCTACCCATTGGTCAGCCACGTTTCAGGCACTCAAAGTTCCGGTAAATTTCATCTCTTTGGTTCCACCAAAGGTGACCAAAAGATCGTCTCAAAGATGATCGTATATTCACATTCACTATCTGCGGTTAGCAGACGACCATACATTCATTCATTTCACAGATCTCACCAAACTGGATGTAGGGATTTATTTTGTGGGAGTGCACATGTGATCAATTAAATAAATAAATTGTCATTCTTTCCCACACTGGTATCCGGCTTCGCTGTATTAATTGAAATTGAGTTATTATTAGAAAAAATATCTTGTACTGACAAGAATAACGAAGAATGTTGTACTTATTTTCAATGTCGGGAGGTACTGTACCGTTTCAATATAATCGTTTGACAATCGAACAGACTCCCACATGGAGGGTTTAGTAATAAGCATCCCTCGTGCAGAGAAACATCGAAATAGGTGAAAACAAATAAGTCACCAGGTCCGGATGGAATCCCATTTCTGTTTTACTAAGAGTACTCTACGACATTGGCCCCTTACCTCGTTTGCATTTATCGCGAATCTCAAAGTCCCAAAAAACTGGAAATAAACACAGGTGGCTCCTGTGTATAAGAAGGGTTAAAAGAACGGATCCGTAAAATTACTTACCAGTAGCCCTAACATCGGTTTGCTGCTCAGTCATTGAAAATATTCTCAGTTTACATTTTCTTGAGACCGAGAAGCGTATGTCTACGAATCAGCGCGACTTTACAAAATATCGCTCGTGCGAAAATCAGCTTTCCCTTTTCTCCCACGGTGTCCTGCGAACCATGGATGAAGGGCAACGGGCGGGTTCCATACTCTTGCATATCCGTGCCACACTGCCGACTGTTAAGGAAGGTACAAGCATACGGCACAGTTACCCAGATATGTGAGTGACTTGAAGACTTCTTGAGTAACTGAACTCAGCATGTTGTCCTCGACGACGAATATTCATCAGAGACAAGGATATCGTCAGCAGTGTCCCAGGGATGTGTAATAGGACCCCTGCTATTTTCTACGAACGTAAGGGATCTGGCGAACAGCGTAAGCAGTAGTCCGCGGCTGTTTGCTGACGATGCGGTGGTGTATCGAGGGTGTCGTCTTTGAGTGGCTTACGAAGATACAAGTTTACTTGAACAAAATTTGTAGTTCGTGTGATGAATGGCAGTTAGCTCTAAATGTAGAAAAACGTAAGTTAATTCAGATGAGTGGGAAAAACAAACCTATTATGTTGGAGCTGAAAATTCGTAGTGTGCTCCTTGACACAGTCAAGTTGTTGAAATATCTGGGCGTAGCGTTGCAAGATGATGATGATGATGTCCCATACCCCTTGACAGAGCGTAGGGGAATGATGCGGGAGAACTGCACAGCCGTACTAGGCAAGGTCCTAGTGAAGGTGGTTTGCCATTGCCTTCCTCCGACCGTAGTGGGGACGAATGATGGTGATGAAGACGACACAACAACACCCAGTCATCCTGAGGCAGATGAAAATCCCTGACCCTGCCGGGAATCGAAACCGGGACCACAAGCTAGGGAAGCGAGAACGCTACCGCGAGACCACGTTGCAAAGCGATATGAAATTGAACGAGCACGAGCACGTGAGGATTATGTTAGGGAAGGTGATTGGTCAACTTCGGTTTATTGGGAGAATTCTGGGGAAATACGGTTCATCTGTAAAGGAGACCGTTTATAGGACGCTAGTGCGACCTATTCTTGGGTACCGCCCGAATGTTTGGGATTCATACCAGGTCGAGTTAAAGAAAGACATCAAAGTAATTCGAAGGCGGGCTGCTAGATTTGTTACCGGTAAGTTCGAAAAACACGCAATTGTTACGGAGATGCTTCGGAAACTCAAATGAAAAGGTTACGTTGTTTAGAAGAACACTGCTGAGAAAATTTAGATAACCAGCATTTGAAGCTGACTGCAGAACGATTCTATTGCTGCCAACATACATTTCGCATGAGGACCACGAAGATAAGATACGGAAAATTAGGGCTCATACGGAGGCATATAGATGGTCGTTTTTTCCTAGCTGTGTTTGCATCTGGAACAGGAAACGAAATGCACTGTGCGCGAGTATGTATGTAGGTGCAGATGTACAAGCTAGCATGCATTTCTCAGATCCTTACCTAGTCATCCTCGTGAATGAGTACCCACAGTTTTACGTTTTGCTGGAATAGTTTTGTGGGCGTGAGCTACAGGCTTTACCGTTACGTTGTACTTGGAATACGAATAGTTTTGTGATTGTGAGTTACAGACTTTAACTTCTCACTGGTCTCAGATCATTTGTCCTTGGTTTAGGTGACTGATTTTGTCTCACTATACAATCTTCAACTTTGTTTATGGAATTTGAGGGACTATAATCATTGCTGCAGTTGAAATTTATATTCGTGTGCATTCAGTACAATGAACTTCAATATTGTGTCACGACTGGTAGTGGGAAACTGCAGTTTCGGTCTTTGAACATTTGTTCTTGATTTTCGTGAATTACTGTGTCAACATTCTTTTAGCTCTAAGTACATTTATTATTGTTTAATTGTCGTTTCCATTTTGAATTAACAATATATGTGAGGCCACCATCCACACCTGTGTGAATATTATTTAAGAATTTTTTTTATTATTTTAAAATATGACCCTCTAGTTCCGTCAACATCATTAATCCTATGGGATTTGTTCAAATGTTCAAATGTGTGTGAAATCTTATGGGACTTAATTGCTGAGGTTATCAGTCACTCCGCCGGGACCAGCCGCACAGTCCATGACTGCAGCAACTGATGACCTCAGCAGGTAAGTCCCATAGTGCTCAGAGCCATTTGAACCATGACTGCAGCGTCCCAGACGGCTCGGCTAATCCCGCGCGGCTCGTATGGGATTTATCCAGTCCTTTTTACTTACACACATACATTTTTCTCTGGCTTGTTTGTTTACTTAAAATGGTTAAGAATCAATCCTGTTTTAAATGTATGGGCTTTAAAGTGACTGTTTACAACCATCCTTCTGAAATTAACGAGTCAAGTTTATAAATTAGGTCGTGCACTGTCGACGCCAATGGCGCCCTATAAAACCGCCGGTATTCTTGTACAGTGCTGTAAGTAACCTAGTCACATTTCATCGCTAACCACCTGTAACGTTATATTCTGATGTAAATAACTTATCACAATAAAACTCTGCAACAGAGTGTATACTGTTACAAAACCTTCTGGCAGATGAAAATCGTCTGGTAGGCCGGGAATCGAAGCCTAGACATTGAGTTTCCTTGACAGTGGCTTGTTACTCAGCATGTACTTTCGGACAAGAATCATCTAATTTCATCAACATGTATCTAGAAATTACAGCATAGACTTCCACATACAGCGTGTGACAAATTACAACTATATACCATACTGGTGTTCGTATCTCAAACGTTACCTGTAATTGGCAAAGGTCTAGCAAGTGAGCTATCCGAGCGCAACCCACGGACTAAATCATTGCTTCGGTCTGCTAACGCCCCCACCCCCCACACATACGCACACCTCTTGTAACCTATAACACTTTTTAAGTATACTATCTGGAAAAAGGTTCAAGCAAGCACGCGGTTAGCTATAATATAACTTTTGCGACTTGATACTCACTTACAAGGGATACAAATACCACCCCTGTTGTTGATTCTCTGCAGGCCATGCAAGTAACACCTTTCTTTCAAGGATATATTACATTTAAGATAGTTATTTATTCCTCCGACTTCCCAAGTTTAGCTCTTCCAATGGTAATGTAGGTACATTTGCAATTGCGCTAGTTTGGGAGCTCTGGCATAGCCAGTCCCAAGCTCGGCTGAGAAAGATGGAGGGGAAGGAGTAACACCACGTTAGAAGATAAACAACAACAAAAAACTTGATTAACCTGGATTTTAGTGAATGTTCCTTGTATGAGCATCTTATCGGCGTTACGACAAAGACCTTAACACCAGCGATGGCGGAAAAGAGGGACTCTGATATGGCGAAACAGGAGGAACAGGTAACCCTGCCTGGTCTAGAAAGGTCATTAAATACAGGATGGACGAGATTCTGAATTTGTGGAAAAAGTAACACATCTAGAGGAATGAAACCTCGACCAAAGAGCGGGCAGTTCGTGAGCCTGAGCCACCAAGCTGGTACCTCCATCACATGACTTAATCTGCTAAAGGTTGGTGACTATAAAGAGGGCATCCACAATTACTCGTAAACTTCACACACACATAAAGACAGATGTATTTAAAAGATAGAGGAGTAGATAAGAAGAGAACCAACAAAATTAGACATTTCACGAACAATTAAGATAGGTACATGAACTGTGCGGGGGCTAAACAACGGAAGAGGGACTAAATCAAGAACTGAAGTTAAAGAAACTTGCTATTGCCACGACAACTGAAAAAAAGAAATTTATAGATACAAAAAAACTTGAAGATTTTATGATAATATGTAGTGGAGTTCCCCAAAATAGAAGAGCTGCTCTGTAGCTGCAATAATGATACGTAATTCATGGAAATCAAAAACAGTAAGCCGCTCCTATGTCTCTGAAGTAACTGTAGCTTTAAGTTAAAAATAGGTAGGAATCGTATGACTATTATCGGTTTTTATACCCTAGAATACGGAAAAATAGATTAAACTCTAATATTCTATGACACTCTTCATAAGGCATTTAATAAAATAGTAAAGAATATCATGTCTGCATTGCGGGAGACCTTAATACTATAATGGGAAAAAATCATTACTGCTAATGTGGTAGCCACCGTCAAGGAAGTTGCTTTAAATAGAAATGGACAAGAACTTCGACAGTTCAAATCATTTGACCAATTGAAAATTAAAAAATACTATTCTTAGGAAGAGAAATATTCACTAATACACACGAACAATCAGAGGACAACTATCAGTCATTGACTACATTGTTGCCACAATACAATGAATGACCTTGTTAAAGATACTGCAGTATTTAAATGTTCAGAAATCAGATCAAACCACTTTTTAGTTACCACAAAAATTAAAATGTTAAAAACGTGGAAGAAAACCATATGTAATATCAACGAAGAAATACATGAAGGTAAAAGCTTTTACTAGAATAGTTAATCAATTTATTTATTTAATCGTATGGCTAGGGCCCCCCGTCGGGCAGGCCGTTCACCGGCTGCCGGTCTTTCAATTTGACGCCACTCCGGCGACCTGCAGTCGATGACGATGATAGGATGATGATGAGGGCAGCACAACACCCAGTCCCTGGGCGGAGAAAGTTGCCCGACCCAGCTGTGAATCGAACCCGGTCCCAAGTTAATCAATAAGACATCGAGATATATGTAAGCAATGTCGTACACGATATTCAGTACTTAAAATTAATAGCTCGGAATACGAAAACGCCTTAACACAACAAGAAAAGACACAGTAAGATGAAATAAAACTGTTGATGGAATGAGGAATAACTACTACAAAGGTTTGTCGTGTAGTGAGATCAAAAATGTAGACGATAAGAATGATGCAGAATTAAATACGGTAAGGCCAACAAAAAAAAATGGCTCTGAGCACTATGGGACTTAACATCTATGATTATCAGTCCCCTAGAACTTAGAACTACTTAAACCTAACTAACCTAACGACAGCACACAACACCCAGCCATCACGAGGCAGAGAAAATCCCTGACCCCGCCGGGAATCGAACCCGGGAACCCGGGCGTGGGAAGCGAGAACGCTACCGCACGTCCACGAGATGCGGGCAGTAAGTCCAACAATGTTATCATAACTAAGACAAGTATTATAGGAACCAAAAATAAAAAAGATCGTGGTCTGGATGGAATTATCCCTGAATTGCTAAAATGGCTGACATACCACGTGCATGGCTTTCAGCTTAAGTAATATCTCTGTTTAAAAAAACAAACAACTGAGAAAATTACAGACGGTAACCCTACTCAGCTGTTCAAATGGTTCAAATGGCTCTGAGCGTTATGGGACTTAAGATCTGTGGTCATCAGTCCCCTACAACTCAGAACTACTTAAACCTAACTAACCTAAGGACATCACACACATCCATGCCCGAAGCAGGATTCGAACCTGCGACCGTAGCAGTCGAACGGTTCCGGACTGAGCGCCTAGAACCGTGAGACCACCGCGACCGGCTACTCAGCTGTAAAATATACTCCAGGATAATAAATAATCGGCTTAAAAATTTAATAACTGAAGCAATTTTATAGGAAGAACAAGCATCATTTACGAGGGGCGTTTGAAAAGTCCGTGCAAAGTCCAAGAGATGGCACCACCGGCGCGTATCGAGATCAGGTTTAGTTAGTAGCATCTTTGGAAAGAACGCATACCAAGTTTCATCCATATTGGTCTACTTCTTTGTGTTTGGCATTCGTGCGAATCAAGTAAGTCCAGTGATTGTCAGAAAGTGGATGATAAAGAATTTCGTGTGGTGATTAAACATTACTTCATGAAAGGCAAAACGCCTCAAAAGACTAAAGAGAAGCTTGATAAACATTACGGTGACTCTGCACCTTCGATTAGAACAGTTTATAAGTGGTTTCAAAATTTTCGGAGTGGCCATATGGGCACAAATGATGCTGAACGTTCTGGACGCCCTGTGGTGGGTACAGCTCTAGAAATCATTGATAAAATCCGTGATATGGTGATGGATGATGGAACAGTTAAGGTGCGTGAGATTGCTAGTGCTGTGGGCATCTCGAATGAACATAATATTTTGCATAAACATTTGGACATGAGACAGCTATCCGCGAGATGGGTTCCGCGATTGCTCACGCTTGACCAAAAACGGAATTGTATGAAGTGTTGCAAGGATGGTTTGCAGCTGTACAGGAAGAATCCGCAAGACTTTAACCGTCGTTTCGTCACTGTGGATGAAACATGGATACATTACTATACGCCTGAGACCAAACAAAAATCTAAACAATGGGTTACCAAGGAAGAATCTGCATCAAAAAAGGCGAAGACCATTCCTTCGGCCGGAAAGGTTATGGCGACTGTCTTTTGTGATTCGCAAGGGATAATCCTCATCGACTATCTGGTAAATGGTAAAACTATTACAGGTGCATATTATTCATCGTTATTTGACCGTTTTAAACCCGAGCTGCAAGAAAAACGCCGGCGATTGGACCGCAAAAAAGTCCTTTTCCATCAAGACAATACACCAGCACACACCTCAGCAGTTGTGGTCGCAAAAGTAGTAGAAATAGAATTTCAACTCGTTTCACATCCACCCTATTCTCCAGACTTGGCTCCATCGGACTGCTGTTTGTTCCCCAATGTGAATAAATGGGTGGAGGGACAAAGATTTTCTTCAAACATAGGAGGTGATTGCAGAAACTAATAGCTATTTTGCAGACTTGGACAATTTCTGTTATTCGGAAGGGATCACCAAATTATAACAGCGTTGGACGAAATGTATAGGTCTAAAAGGAGGCTATGTCGAAAAATAAAAATGTTTTACCCCAAACACGGAAGTAGTTTTTACTTGTGCACGGACTTTTCAAACGCCCTGGTAAAAAAGGTCTTTCATACACATCTTCGCACTAAATAAAAAAATGGAAAAACACCAATAATTGATTTGGAAACTCATATTACATTTATCGCCTTCAAACAAGTCTTCGATAAGGCAAACAGATTAAAACGACGGGGAATTATGAGTCTCAGAGGTACCCCTGCCGTTTAAGTTAAATACCAAAAAAAATATAGCACACAGTTTACACTTTAATCAACATTGGAAGTACCCAGAAGATTAAATTAACAGCTACTTGAGGATTAAGACAAGGGAGTAGCATTTCACTCATATTATTTAACATAGATTTTGACCATACGTTAAAGTACAGGAAATAGAGATAAGCCTCCTATAAAAATAAATCATTACAGCAATAAATGTTTTACTGTTTTCGAGTGTTCTTACAGTCACACAAAAAGATGAGATGATGTTCAAAGATGTGTGTAGAGTCTTGCAGAAATTGACAAAGAATGTTGTTGTCGTGGTCCTCAACCCGAATACCGGTTTGATGCAGCTCTCCATGTTACTCTATCCTGTGCAAGCCTCTTCATCTCCGAGTAAATACTGCAACCTACATCCTTCTGAATCTGTGTAGAATATTCATCTCTTAGTCTCCCTCTACGATTTTTACCCTCTACACTTCCCTCCAATACTAAATTGGTGATCCCTTGATGACTCAGAATGTGTCCTACCAACTGATCCCTACTTCTAGTCAAGTTGTGCCACAAATTCCTCTTCTCCCCAATTCTATTCAGCACCTTCTCATTAGTTACGTGAACTACCCATGTAATCTTCAGCACCACATTCAAAAGCTTCTATTCTCTAACAAAGAATGGAACTTGGAAATTTCAGTACCCATTCAGGGAAAATACCCAATACGTTGAAACATAATTACTAACAAAAAAGCCATACGTAAATCTTTCGTTGCTGCTGTCTGGTAGCAGACATAACCTAAGATTCAACGTTTGGAACACGTATGTATGTAATATGAACAGAACGTCGAACAACAAGGAAGGACACCACACTCAAAATTTATGAAGTAATGGCAACATCAGTATTCCTTTCTTTCAGGAGTGCTAGTTCTGCAAGGTTCGCAGGAGAGCTTCTGTAAAGTTTGGAAGGTAGGAGACGAGGTACTGGCAGAAGTGAAGCTGTGAGTACCGGGCGTGAGTCGTGCTTCGGTAGCTCAGATGGTAGAGCGCTTGCCCGCGAAAGGCAAAGGTCCCGAGTTCGAGTCTCGGTCGGGCACACAGTTTTAATCTGCCAGGAAGTTTCGACATCAGTATTAATGCACGGGAGTGAGACTTGGGTACCAGCACAGAACAATAGTTTGATCCAAACGGCGAAAAGAGTTTTGTAAGAAAGGTTAAATTATGCTCAAGATTGGACACAATACCTAACAAAGACATGAGGACAGAACTCAATGTTTACAGTATTGGGGAAAGACTGAAAGATTACAGAAGAAAGCTGAAAGAACACATAAACAGAATGAATGCAGATATATTGCCAAAACTCATAAGGCTTTATAAGCCACAAGGGAGAAAAAATCCTGGAAGACCTAGGATAAGGTGGGAACAATGAACATGAAGACGGAAGAGAAATTTTGCCTAGACCATGAAGTGCAAAAGAAGCAAAACATTTTTTGGGGCCGTTCTACAACAAAAAAATGTGGTTGGGTAATTTATCGTTGGACAGATAGCATCTGTTAGTAGTCTCCAGTGTCTTCAGTTGAGAATTCTGTCCTCCATGCGAGTAATTGCGAGTCCTTGCAGGGTTTTCACGGCGCGTCACCCGGAGCAGTTCTTTGCTCACGGCGTAATTAGACCCGCTCTTTCCGTCGGATTCGCAAGAAATAGCTTCTCGTTAAGTCGAGACTTCCAGGAATTGTGCTGAACCCGTTCCTTAAGATGTCTGATGTATGAGACAGGGAAGCGAGTGGGAGAACGACACAAGAAGTCGCTTTACGTGATTATCAGCTAAAGCGCCGTCTGTTCTCAGAAGAGAAGAGTTGACTCAGAGTTGTTTCATGGTGCCTCTCGCATTTATTCTGCCTCGTTGAAGTAAATGATGCCAACACATTTACATCGCTGGGACGTAACTGCTGCGGTCACCACATCAACAAGCACAAATCATAGAACTGGTGTCACCTTTTAATTCGCGATAAAGCTTTGCGAAAGGAACGACTTCTGCTTTAACTCAGTTGCGTTGTCGTAAAGGACAAGCGAAAGTTTCGAATATTTAGCCTCAGAAATGTCGCACATTTCTCTTGGACCACCTCCCTCCCACCAATATTTTAAGCCTGACGCGTTTCAAAGCAACGATTGAAGAACTACATGTTATATACATTAACCCGAAACGTTTTTCAAACATTCCTTCTCGTCCGTTCTAAGAGTTCCTGAGGCGTCACGCACAGTCAGAATCGCGGCCGTAGCCATAACACACACACACACACACACACACACACACACACACGCACGCACGCTCACACACAATGAGCGGTGGGCGGCACAAGTTTCGTGACGTGCTGCCCTGAAGATTTTATCGGATACGTTTATACGTTTATTGGCAGATCCGGAGTGGTACACTGCTATACTTACACTACATAAGCAAATGAGGGTTGTTAGCCTCGTCTGGGCCCGCGAGACAGGGTTAACATAATCGCATCTCCTATACCACTAATCAGTTCCCTGTATCAATCCAACTACTTTCAAAAGAAACTCAGACACAATCACTGGATTGGAAGATGAGCACCGAAAACAGTCACAACACTTTCTCAAAATGGTATACAGGGTGTAAATTTTAAGTTGACAAACCAGAATAACTCGAAAAATAAGCTTCACACGAAAAAATGTGTAGAATCCAAACTTGATTATTTTCGAGGGGACATCTGCTAGTGTTAAAATTAGCCCGCCACCCCAGCCCCCTGATGGTGGGGCGGGAGCCAACTTTAAAATTTCAAATGGGAACCCCCATTTAAATTGCAAAATTAAATTCTACATAAGAAACTACGTACATTTTGTCTTAAACATTTGCTTTGATTCTTGGTAGTTGGCGCTGTAATTCAAGAAAATCCATGTTCTCGTGTTTTCGTGGAAAATGGTTACGGATAAATAAAAAATACATATTTACTTCGTAAATTTAGATCCGCTGAAACTAAAACTCTCCCCTCTCTCCCCATAGAGTGGGGTTTGAGAGAGAGAAATTAGAGTTTTACAAATGTTGTCCCAAATATTAATTTTTTTCCGCAGATTCGGATAAGTTTTGTTTGGGTCAACACTTGTAAAACTCTAATTCCTCTCTCTCAAACCCACCCTATGGGGAGAGAGGGAGAGTTTTAGTTTTAGCGAATCAAAATTTACGAAGTAAATAAGTATTTTTTATTTATCCGTAACCATTTTCCACGCCACATGAGAGCATGGATTTTCTTGAAGTAGAGCACCATCTACCTAGAATCAAAACAAATGTTTAAGACAAAATGTACGTAGTATGTTATGTAGAAACTGATTTTAAATAAAAACCTGGGGTTCCCATTTGAAATTTTAAAGTTGCCTCCCACCCCATCTCCAGGGGGCTGGGGTGGCGGGCTGATTTTCGCACCAGCAGATGTCTTCCTCGAAAATATTCAACTTTGGATTCTACACATTTCTTCGCGTGAAGCTTATTTTTCGAGTTAGTCTGGTTTGTCAACTTAAAATTTACACCCTGTATATTCCCTCCTGGTGGCAATCACCTAGATAAAAAAAATACTTGTTTTGTAAATAAAATTGCCTTTTCCTGCTGCTAGTTACGTTATTTACCCCATAAGCGTTTCGCCTTCTCCTGTTCTAAGGCATCATCAGTGGGATCTATAACGATACAGTTTACTTAGTTTTAGATTATTATACAGTTCACTTCGCGATTTTTTGAAAAAAATAGTAATTATTTACAAAACAAGTATCTATATTCTTGCTGCGGAGGATGGCCACACAAACAATTTAGACAAAAAAGATGGAGATAACGGTACATAGAAGAAATACACACTCACAAAAACACCACACTTTCAATTTCTACTAAAACAAAAAGAATTTATTATCTCCTAATAGACATCGCCAAGTGCGCCTCGTTCTTTAAATAACGCATCCGGCCAGCTAGTGGCTCCACACTCTGCTATGGGGCATCTCCGTACATAGTGCGGGGTGACTTAACAGGAAAGAACAGATATCATATGTTTATTACAGACGAACTATAAAAGGTAGAAACACATTGCTCATGCGACAAGTTGCAGAGAGATTCAAAGTTTTGACAAAATTGCTCTTTTGTTTGTTTGTAGCAACATGGCGACTACACCACAAGAGAAATCATTTTGTATGCTGGAATTTGCACGAAGACAAGCCATCGTTCAAGTGCAACGTGCATTCCATCTTCGATCCAGCAAGAGACCGCCTCTGCACAAGCACATTACGACTGGCATAACAAATTCTTGTTCCAATGCATAGGGAAGACCACTGGTCGGCAACGCTCATTTGATCAAAATGTCGGAAACATCCGAGACGCGTTCACACGGAGCCCTCGGAAATCCACAAGACGGACAGCCCGGGAACGTCAACTGCCCCATACAACGGTGTGGTTTGTTCTGAAACGAGGCCTCCATATTAAGGCTTATAAGTTGCAGTTAATGCAGCGACTGCGTCCCGGCGACGATAACAAAAGATACGAATTTTGCATCTCGGTTCCCCAAAACATGGCAGAGGACACTTTTTCTGAACGCTTCATGTTTTTGGACGAATCGACATTTCATCTATAGGTTAAAGTAAGCCATCATAATGTAAGAATTGGGGTATCTGTAAAACCTTTCCGTCGTCGTCGAACATGATACAGACTCATCTAAACTGAACGTGTTTTGTGCAGTTTGTGTTTCCACATTTTATGGACTTTTCTTTTTTGCGGAGGAAACAGTGACAGGAATGTTATACCTGGACATGCTACAAAATAGGTTGTTTGCACAACTTTACGAACATTTCAACGATTTCATTTTTATGCTTGACGGTGCCCTGCCTCTTTTTCATCTTGAGGTGCGGCGTTATCTTAACAACGCCATTGTTGGAACATGTGGCCAATAAGATCTTGTTCATTGCTTTTGGTCTCCCAGGTACCAGATATCACACCTTGCAATTTTTTTCTGTGATGGCACATAAAAGACATACTCTTTGTCCCACCTATAACAGCTAGTCTTCAAGAGCTGAGAAATCGAATTGTTGAAGCTGTCTATTCAACCAACAGGAAACTGTTGATTCATGGGTGCAATGTTGAGTGAGTGGTATAGTGGCTGTACGAACATAAAACTTGCATTTGACATGCGTAATGTGTTTCTATCTTTCATAGTCTGTCTGTAATAAACAACTGAAATCTGTCGTTTCTCTTTAAATCGCCCTGTACGTATACGCTCAGTGAACTTTAACATTCTCCTTCAAAACATGAATAATTACGAAGCTGGTTCCCAAGGTCGCGCACGTGAACTCTTTCAGAACTTACACCAGGGGAGAACAACTTTATTGATCTCTAAGGACACTGGGTATCGGCTTTTCGCAATACACTTCACAAAACCCACTCCGCCCCAGAGGGCGCAAAACTTGCCGCCTGTACCCCAGAAGGACCGCCGGTCGATTTCTCTGCCTCCAAACCGCTTCACGTAATGATTTAAGATCGTCCTTCCCGCCAGTCAGAAACAAAAGTAGAATGCTGGCATTTCATTACAATTCCTGCTAACGCTAATAGGACTTGCTACAAGGTGGGGCGTACTCCCTTCCAGGACTTCCGTAAGTTTCTGTCCAACAGATTTGAGGCCACTGTTGCAGTCTCTAGCAAATCTCGCAGAACACAGTGTTGGTGCAGACACAAGCATTTAAGCGCACACTGTTTAGCATACTTTGTCGAACGTAAGGTTCAAAAACAGAAGAGCCATTCGTGTTCAGAAATAGATCTAAAGGGATCGTCAATTACGATATGCGGTAGGCAAGGGATCATAGAGATTGGTTCGTAGATCAATGGAACCATGTCGCCTTTTCGAAGACATCACGTTTCTTCTTACACCAGATAGCCGGTCGTGTCTGGATACGCCATGAATGAGGTGAACGGTTGCACGAAACGCGTACCGAGCCACGGACGCGGGCCTGCAGGAGTAATACTATTTCATGGGAGACACTCACCTGGGATTCCACTGGACTTTCGGTTTTGGGCGAAGGCACCACGACAGATGTGGACTAGGTGAACAATATTGCGGACCACCTGCATCCCACCGAGCGAGGTGGCGCAGTGGCTAGCACACTGACTCGCATTCGGGAGGACGACGGTTCAATCCCGCGTCCGGCCATCCTAATTTAGGTTTTCCGTGATTTCCCTAAATCGCTCCAGGCAAATGCTGGGATGCTTCCTTAGAAAGGGCACGAACGACTTCCTTCCCCATCCTTCCCTAATCCGATGAGACCGATGACCTCGTTGTCTGGTCTCTTCCCCCAAACAACCTGCATCCCCTCACTGCTGCTGTCTCCCTCGATGGCGATGGCAGGGTAACCGTCCGTGTCTCAATGGCACGATCGTGTTGCAGTGGTCTGAGAAGCGTGTTAGCAGACTCACAATGATGTCTTGGACAGCAGATTCGTCTTATCTGAACCCGATGGAACACATCTGGAACACTATCGAGTGCCAGCTCCGTGCCCACAACCGCCGACTCGTAACTTGAAGAGAATTGCGTGACCTATGCGCAGCCATTTGGAGTCAAGCACCTCCGGAAACCTATCAAGGACTTGATAAATCCAAGCGACGCAGCATAGCAGCTGTATTGCTATTAAGCAAATGATCATAATCTTTTAGATCTTGGTGTAAGCCGTATACACCTGATGACAAGTACTTCTTGTGTGTGTGTGTGTGTATGTGTGTGTGTGTGTGTGTGTGTGTGAAAGAGAGAGAGAGAGAATTTGAATTTGTCTACTACAACATTGTTAATAATACAGAGAATTTGTCTGTTACAGTTATTGCGACCGGACCTCCAGTCCTGATAAAAATTTAAAGATTTCGTTTTCTTTCACTGTAAAAGCGCATCAGAAGTATTTTTCTTTCGTGGTGCAGATGAACCATGTCATTAATAGTAGTGATTAAGAAACACGCAGTTATTGTACTAAATATCTGTTTCCATGATTTGAACTAGCTCTTTTGAACGATGTGGCTTTTTTGTTTTTAACTAGTAGCAGTTCCCTGCGTTGCCCGGAATGTTTAATATATGCCACACAAATTCATTGGCCCTGTGCCTTGTTGATACTCATGGAAAATGCAAGCTGCATGGGAAACTACGAGCACTTTAAATCAAAGGTCATATTAAATCACTGAGTATCAACGGAAAGCGAGGAATGAATACGTTTTCACCTACAGCATTCCCCATGATGATGGTGGCCTCTATTACGTCCGAAAAAAAAGTTCTTCAGGGCCAGCCTTGTTCCGTTGCATTGTAACAACGGCAACTAGTCATAAGGCTCTGCAATCATGTTTCGGTCAAATTCTCGAGTTTTCTCTCGCCCCGTGATCTAGAGACGTCTGGTGGTACTATGTCCAGGACAGATATTGACGCTGTAATTTATTCTCGCGATCGGAATTACAGTCAGTTTACCACACTATATTTCGTTTGTTAGGCATTTAATTATTCATTAATTTTCTTCATTGTTTCACCTGAATATAGAAATTTGCCGTAAATCGGACAATAACTTTGAAGTAAATCGGTCAAGTACTTCCCGCGATGTTTGGTAACAACGTTTATCCTTTATATATTTTATATATATATTTGTATAATGTGAATATGTCCGCCCAAGTGGTCATTAGGAGATCGTCTAGAAATTTGAAGCAAATCGGCTAAGAACTCTTAGAGATTTTTAGTAAGAACATTTCTCCTTTATACACTCCTGAATATGGAAAAAAGAACATATTGACACCGGTATGACAGACCCACCATACTTGCTCCGGACACTGCGAGAGGGCTGTACAAGCAATGATCACACGCACGGCACAGCGGACACACCAGGAACCGCGGTGTTGGCCGTCGAATGGCGCTAGCTGCGCAGCATTTGTGCACCGCCGCCGTCAGTGTCAGCCAGTTTGCCGTGGCATACGGAGCTCCATCGCAGTCTTTAACACTGGTAGCATGCCGCGACAGCGTGGACGTGAACCGTATGTGCAGTTGACGGACTTTGAGCGAGGGCGTATAGTGGGCATGCGGGAGGCCGGGTGGACGTACCGCCGAATTGCTCAACACGTGGGGCGTGAGGTCTCCACAGTACATCGATGTTGTCGCCAGTGGTCGGCGGAAGGTGCACGTGCCCGTCGACCTGGGACCGGACCGCAGCGACGCACGAATGCACGCCAAGACCGTAGGATCCTACGCAGTGCCGTAGGGGACCGCACCGCCACTTCCCAGCAAATTAGGGACACTGTTGCTCCTGGGGTATCGGCGAGGACCATTCGCAACCGTCTCCATGAAGCTGGGCTACGGTCCCGCACACCGTTAGGCCGTCTTCCGCTCACGCCCCAACATCGTGCAGCCCGCCTCCAGTGGTGTCGCGACAGGCGTGAATGGAGGGACGAATGGAGACGTGTTGTCTTCAGCGATGAGAGTCGCTTCTGCCTTGGTGCCAGTGATGGTCGTATGCGTGTTTGGCGCCGTGCAGGTGAGCGCCACAATCAGGACTGCATACGACCGAGGCACACAGGGCCAACACCCGGCATCATGGTGTGGGGAGCGATCTCCTACACTGGCCGTACACCACTGGTGATCGTCGAGGGGACACTGAATAGTGTACGGTACATCCAAACCGTCATCGAACCCATCGTTCTACCATTCCTAGACCGGCAAGGGAACTTGCTGTTCCAACAGGACAATGCACGTCCGCATGTATCCCGTGCCACCCAACGTGCTCTAGAAGGTGTAAGTCAACTACCCTGGCCAGCAAGATCTCCGGATCTGTCCCCCATTGAGCATGTTTGGGACTGGATGAAGCGTCGTCTCACGCGGTCTGCACGTCCAGCACGAACGCTGGTCCAACTGAGGCGCCAGGTGGAAATGGCATGGCAAGCCGTTCCACAGGACTACATCCAGCATCTCTACGATCGTCTACATGGGAAAATAGCCGCCTGCATTGCTGCGAAAGGTGGATATGCACTGTACTAGTGCCGACATTGTGCATGCTCTGTTGCCTGTGTCTATGTGCCTGTGGTTCTGTCCGTGTGATCATGTGATGTATCTGACCCCAGGAATGTGTCAATAAAGTTTCCCCTTCCTGGGACAATGAATTCACGGTGTTCTTATTTCAATTTCCAGGAGTGTATATTACATACATATTCGTTTTAGTCATATCACTAAATCTTATGTAGATTGTGATCTTCGTCTTGTCTTGAAGGTAAAGCGTGCAAAATGGCATCAATATTGGAATAACACAGTAGATCTGCGTGAATTACAAACAAACATACAAACAGACACTCATTCCTATATAAACAGGTAGTCATATTGCTGCTCGTTATGTGAAATTTTTGATCGTGTCTAACATGTTGCGAGCACGTGGCTCCATTCGGTGTTATGTACGTCAGGTTACCGTAATAAATGATTAACACGAATTGCGCATTTAAGAGTGCTCTTTATCTGTCATTTTAATCCCATTACGATCAAAATTTCCCAGCCGCGAGCGTGTTCAGTAACATTTTGTCACTGTGGTGGTCAGTTATATTGAATACTACATCCATGAGCGACTGAATTAGAAATGTCACTGTACAGATATATGCTTAAATTACTGTCTCGTCAAGCAACGTTCATAAATCATGTTCTGTATACACTCATGATCAAATTAAGTGGAAATAGCTGCTGTGTTTCAGAGAGGGGGGGGGGGGGGAGGGGAGGTGAATTGAGCAGTCTGATGGTTTACGTGACTCAAGAGTTCCCGACGTATGGCAGTGCGAGAGGTCAGGCAGGCATTGCCCTTTACTCGTGTCGCCTTGTCAAGGTGTAAATGTCCAGAGATGTTGCGATACAAAAGATAATTTTCGTGACCTTCAACGCACGTAGTTAACACACAGAGCTATAGATACAAGCACACACACTGACAGAAAGAAAACCCAAAATCAAAACATAATTAATGCAGAGTAGTGAAATTTCGGGAAAACATTTGATTAATGTTGCAGGTTCACAGGTTAATACAAACGCGAGAAAAGCCATTGCAAACGTGACCATTAATAATATATGTAACCGCCAGGATGTTGAATGCTGTAAGACGTATGCTTTGCCGGCGATGGGCTAGGCATGACAGAATCTCTGACCAGAGAGTAGTTTGTCGTTAGTTGTTGCTTGTCGCTAGTCTGCGCTTGTCTGCGCGAGTCGATAGTAGTCTGGTGTAGTCTGCGTGAGTCGGCGGGAGTCGGCATGTGTCGGCTGTGTGCTCTGCTCGAGACTCTGGTCAGGACTCTGGAGGATGAGTATTGTTGTAGAAGGTAAAGAAGCAGCCTTGCGCATATTTAATAATGTATCTTAATTTTTGTTAAAAAAATGCTCCAATAATAATTTTTATAATATAAAGTAACTCTTTTAAAGAAAATCATTCATTTCAATTTAAAGAATATTTCCAATGCATGATCATTCCTTCCAAGAATGAAAAAAAAAAATGCGCCAGCATTGCACGAAGCTGTGTCGAAAAATGTCTAATTAAGAGCAGATATAATTGCAGTTTTTATTGAGGTAAGAATTTTTGCTTTTTTTATTCAGAATACAGGGCCGAAGAGCAGCGCTGCTGTCCTCATAAAATTTATCAGGGTACTGAACTTTTTTATTATTTTGGTGTTTAGGAATTTTTTCTTTTTCGAACTTGACATTAAATGAGAAAAGAATTTTGTGGGAACATTAAATGTGAATGCATTTCTGCACACAGACTATAAATCGGAGCCAATTTTGTTCAGAGGTTACAATATTTAAAATTCATTTAATTATTATTTTTGTGCAGAGTTCACGCATGGTTCATATTTTAAATATAAACAATTCTTTGGGGAGGTTACGCTTGGCTCATTTTCATTAACATTTTTGTGTGGGGAGGTTACAATGCAAGCATGTAAAGGTGCATGAACTGTGTCGTACAGATGCCGAATGTCAGTTATGGGATGCAACTCCATCTATGTTGCATTTGGTCGGTCAATACGGGGACCGTTAATGCTGTTTGTGGATGACGCTGCAGTTGTCGCCGATACTGTCCAGTGTGTGATCGACTGGAGACAGTTCTGGTGATCGAACATGTCTAGGCACCATGTCAACACTCTGTAGATCATGTTGGGCTACAGCAGCGGAATGGGCGGTAGCGTTATCTTTTTGGATAACACCCCGTGGAATGCTGTTCATGAGTGGCAGCACAACAGGCCGAACTACCAGACTGACGTACAGATTAGCAGTTACGGTGAATGGGATAACCAAGAGTGTGCTCCTGCTGTCATACGAAGTCGCACCCCAGACCGTAACCCCAGATGTAGATCCAGTATGTCTGGCCGCAGACAGGTAGGTTGCAGGAGCTCACCTTGCCTCCTTCTACGGCCACCACTGGCACCGAGGCAGGACTGACTCTCATCAGACAACACAAGGGACATCTAATCCTTCCTTCAATGAGCCCCCGCTTGAAGTCGTAAACAGCGGTTGTTTGGAGCCAGTGGGTTGCGTGGTAGAGGGCGTCTGGCTCGGAACTGTCCTTGAAGTAAGCGATTTTTAACAGGTCGTTGTGTCACTGTGGTGTCAAATGCTGCTCAAATTGCTGCTGGAGACGCAATACGATGCCCCACAGTCAAACGTCGAACACGATGGTCTTTCCTGTCGGTAGTGCCACGTGGCCGTCCGCATCCCGGTCTTCTTGCGATCGTACCTTCCGTGACTATCGTTGCCAGCAGTCATGTACGGTAGCTACATTCCTAACAAGTCTTTCTGCAGTATCGCGGAAGTGACATCGAGCTTCTCGTAGCTCTTATCACATGACCTCGTTCAAACGCAGTGAGCTGTTGATAATGGCGTCTTCGTCGTCTTAAAGGCGTTCTTGACTAATATTAGCTCACTACGTCCCATCTCAGAGGTAACTAACGCTCATGACAGTTACAGCCCATATTTAAAGCAAACGTGATTTGCATCCTCATAGTGACGCTTCGAGCGCCACTCTTATGGAACTGCCGCGGTGTCTAAACAGACGTCATCTTTCGGATGTAGAAACACGCCTACCAACTTTCATTTATCTGGCACAACTGCTTCTTGACGTTGAGATTTTTTTCCGTCATTGTAATACTTACTTATCCAGCGGTCGTTGGTCCTGTAGACCATGCGCTGCATCAACAAGCTGTCTCCACTGCATTCTGTCTGTCGCTGTTTCCTCCGAGTTGACTACAGTGGGATATTCCACAACTCTCTTTACGTTGTCTTCCCATCTATTTATTGTCCTACGCAGGGTTTCTTTTGTTGTAATGCGGCAATCAAAGCTGCTTAGACAGTCTGGTATCCGCCACACGGATGGTGTGACTTGCCGAATGGGGTCGTTTACTCTTTTGACATTGTAAAACGTTGGACTGGGTCATGATCTCATAGATGTCATTATTTTTTCTTTCTTGTTCTTTTCGTTTTCGACTGGGCCTCAGATTCTTATCGTTGCCTAACTTTCAAATGTTAGAAGTTTTTTGGTCTCCTTTTTAGTTAGTCTCCAGCTTTCTGAATCATAGTGGACAATGGGGCGTATAATAGCATTGTAGATCTTCGTTTTCTTGAACGTATCTCTGAGGGCTAATATAAACATCTGTAGCCAGCAAATCTTTTTCTTTTACATCTATGTGTATTTGATAACAACAGTTCTACCAACGTCCCAGGCACCTGGACAGATCAATAGACTTGAACTTTTCTCCCTTAACTGTGGAGTTCTCTTATGCGGGTTTAATTCTGACTATTTACTTATGTTATATTTTCGTTTATTGGTGAGTAGTCCTGCTTTACATTTAACATGTGCCTAAATGGCATGGTGAATGATGATTGTCATTTTTTGCTACTGCAAGGTAGTGGTAGGATTAGCTTCGTGAAATATATCTTAATCTGTCAGGAAGTTTTATATCAGCGCACACTCCGCTGCAGAGTGAAAATCTCACTCTGGAAACATCCCCCAGGCTGTGGCTAAGCCATGTCTCTGCATATCCTTTCTTCCATGAGTGCTAGTTCTGCAAGGTTCGCAGAAGAGCTTGTAACCTCCCAAGACACTAATCCCGTAACCTCGCAATAATAATCTGACTAACTTCCCAATGAAATCGTGACTCATATAAACCTTTCAATAATTAACTGACTGCCGCGCGGGATTAGCCGAGTGGTTTAGCTCTGTAGTCGTGGACTGCGAGGCTGGTCCCGGCGGAGGTTCGAGTCCTCCCTCGGGCATGGAAGCGTGTGTTTGTTCTTAGGATAATTTAGGTTAAGTAGTGTGTAAGCTTAGGGACTGATGACCTTAGCAGTTAAGAACCATAAGATTTCACAGACATTTTTTAAATTAACTGACTGTGAATCTAAACTGGTAAATCTGGACGTCAGCAATGCTGCGCCATGGCCCTGAAAAGTCATTCTGAATAAACTGAAAATTCTTACGTCAATTATGTCGCCGGAAACGCGTATATATCTGCTTCTACAAGAATTTATTTGGCACAGCCCGGTGCAATGCTGGTCACCAGATTTTGTTCTGTATGAAAAACAGCTGATTTTATTTACGATAATTGGCATGATTATGGATAGAAGAAATTCGGAAAAACTTTAAATTCAGATGAATGACTGTCAAAAGTTATCTTTATAAGAAAAATTATTATTGAAAATTATTTACGTGTGACTTTGATATAACTATAGTACAAAATGAGTTGTTGCAAATTACATACGTGCGCGGAAATAAATAATAATAATTTTTGCTTTTACCTTATACTACATCGCTAAGCACCGACATCGTTCTCCACAACCGGCCTTGTTAATTCCGTACAGGACACAAGTGCTCTCTGTGAGCTATACAACTAGACAACTGCTCTCTAAGAGCGACCTGACCCAACCTCCCGACTGCGAGCTACTACTCCTACTACTGCCGACACTGCTCTCTGGTCTGCGATTCTATTGTAGCATATATATCGCAGGCAACGCGTGAGCAACCCATCGAAGTTACATCTGCTCGAGTGCGCTAGCAATAAATTCCTTAATCATGGACCTCTTAAAAGCTTCTGTGAAGTTTGGAAGGTAGGAGACGAGGTACTGGTAGAATTGAAGCTGTGAAGACGGGTCTTGAGTCGTGCTTGGGTATCTCAGATGGTAGAGCACTTGCCCGCGAAAGGCAAAGGTCCCGAGTTCGAGTCTCGGTCCGGCACACAGTTTTAATCTGCCAGGAAGTTTCAACTTATAGACACTTTTAATGACGTACCACCGATCTGTAATACAACCTTTTTTCCCATCATTCTTCTTTCGGTTCCTCTCCTGTGCCACCTTCTTCATCTCAGAGTAGCACTTGCAATCTACCTCCCCAGTTATTTGCTGGATGTATTCCAATCTCTGTCTTTCTCTAAGGTTTTTAACCTCTACAGCACTCTCTACTACCACAGAGGTTATTCCCTGATGTCTTAACGGGTGTTCTATCATCCTGTCCCTTCTGTAAAGTTAGGGGAAATTTACGAGGGGCTTCTGCAACCGATGTTAATGTATAGCTTGACAGGGAAGGGGGAAGAAGGCTGTTAAATACGCCTCGTGGCGGCAGTGTGCAGGAGGTCGAGCGGTCAGGATTTGATAGTGGCCATCCAGGGCTGACGTTTAATGACAAAACAGGAAATTAAGTACAATGAACAGGATATATTTCAATATTCGGAGTACAAAGGGCGCGCCTAGGGTCGAAAATTATCAGATTTAGGCCAGTCTAGGAGGTCGAATAATTAGTTAAAATGAGCAACGGAAGGGGAAGTGGTTAATGTTAACTTACGTTGGTGGCCGGTCGCGAAAGGCAGAACCTCCGGCTCTGTCTTACAAAAATACGTCCGTTCTGCTCGAGGTCTGGATTACAAGAGAGACAGGCAACTGTCTTCTGCTCCGCAGGACGCTCCGGCGCCCACACACGTGATCGGTATCCCGCGCACGCTATTGGCTAAAATCAATGGCGTGAATTCGCTAGCAGTTTCAGCAGAGGGCTCAGGGCGTCTCCTGTCAGCAGCTTTAACTGGACAGAACTGCCTCGGTTTTGAAAGACAAGTGACTTGTTTCACGTAGACATGGCGTGAATTACTCTGGGAGAAAACTTGTAAAGATTCCTTTGGGCCTTTGAAATAAATTTCTTAAATTAATTCCCTAAAATATTCCTTGACTGGCTGCCATCCTGTACACTTCTTCTTGTCAATATTTAACATGTATATCTTTCCTCGTCGATCACATGGAGAACGTCCTCATGCCTTACCTTCACCTAATTTTCAACATTCTTCTGTAGCACCACTCCTCAAATGCTTCGATTCTGTTCTTTTCAAATTTTCCCACAGTCCGCGTTTCATTACCATACAATGCTGCGCCCCAAACGTACATTCTCAGAAATTTCTTCCGCAAATGAAAGCCTATGTGCCTGATACTAGCAAACCTCTCTTGGCCCTGAATGCCCTTTTTGTCAGTACTAGTATACATTTTATGTCCTTGTTCCGTTCGCTTGTCGGCTATTTTGTTACCTGGTAGCAGGATTCCGTAACTTCTTTTACTTTGTGGTCACAAGTTAAGATTCTCGCTATTCTCATTTGTACTACTTCTCATTACTTTCGTCTTTCTTCGGTATACTCTCAAACCGTATTCTGTATTCATCAGACTGTTCATTCCGTCAATCCTTCAAGCTGTTTCACTGTCACTGAGTGCAGCAATATCATCAGCGAATGTTATTATAGATATCCTCTGACCTTGAATTTTAATTCTATTCTTAAACCTTCCTTTTTTCCGTCATTGATTCTTTGATGTAAGACTGAGCAGCAGGGGCGAAAGACATCCCTGTCTTACACGCTTTTTAATCCGAGAATTTCGTCCTTGGTCTTCCACTCTGATTTTTCCTTCTTGGTTCTTGTACATACCGTATATTACCCGTCTTTCCCTACAGATTACCCCAACTTTTCATAGGATTTCTAACACCTTGCACCACTTTACATTGTCGAACCCTTTTTACAGGTTGGAAAATCCCTCGAACGTGTCTTGGTCTTTCTTTAGTCTTGCTTCCATTATCAACCACAACTGCCTCTCTGGTGCCTTTACCTTCCCTAAAATCAAACTGATCGTCATCTAACACATTCTCAACACTATTTTCCATTCTTGTGTTATTATTCTTGTCAGTAACTTGGATGCATGAGCTATTAAGCTGATTGTACGATAATTTTCGCACTTGTCTGCTCTTGTAGTCCTTGGGATTGTGTGGATGACGTTTTTACGAAAGTCAGATGGTATATCGCCAGACTCATACATTCTACACATCAACGTGAATCGTCGTGTTGTTACCACTTCCCCCAAAGACTTTATAAATTGTGATGTAATGTTATCTATCCTTTCCGCCTTGTTTTATTTTAAGACTTCCAATGTTCCGGTTCTAATACTGGATTCCCTGTCTCTTCCCTATCGACTCTTGTTTCTTCTTCTGTCATGTCATCAGACAAGTCTTCCCCTCCACAGAGGCCTTTAGTGTACTCTTTACAGCTTTCCGCTCTCTCCTCTGTATTTAACAGGGGGCTCCCCATTCCACTCCCAATGTTAAAATCATTGCGTTTAATTTCACCAAAGGTTGTTTCGATTCATCTGTATGCTGAGTTTCTCCTTCTGACCATATTTCTTTTTCGTTTTCTTCACATTTTGCATGTAGCCATTTCGGCTTTGCTTCCCTGCGCATGCTAATTATTTAATTTCAAAATGACTTGTATTTACGTATACCTGAACATCCATGAAAATTTTTATACTTCCTTCTTTCATCGGTCAAATAAAATATTTCTTCCGTTACTCGTGTTTCTTCGCATTTACCTTCTTTGTAGCTACGTTTTTCTTTCCAAGTTCAGTGATTGCCATTTTTAGTGATGTACATTCCACTTCAACCGAACTGCATATTCAGCTATTCCTTATGGTAGCATCTATAGCCTCAGAGAACTTCAAGCGTATCTCCTCATTCCTTAGTAATCTATATCCCACTTGTGTGGGCACAAATTTTTCCTGACTGGTCTATTGAACTTCAGCCTACTCATCATCACCAGTAAGTTGTGATCTGAATTTATTTCTGCTCCTGAATACTCATCAGAATCCAATATCTGATTTCGGGAACTCTGCCTAACCATGATGTAAGGTAACTGAAATCTTTCCGTATCTCCCGGCTTTTTCAAGTGTACCTGCTCCTCTTGTGATTCTTGAACAGAGTATTCGCTGTTACTAGCTGAAATTTATTGCAGAAATCAATTAGTCTTTTCCTCTCTCATTCCTAGTACCGAGGCCATATTCTCCTGTAACCCTTTGTTCTACTCCTTCCACTACAACCGCATGCCAGTCCCCCATGACTATTAGATTTTATATAGTGAAAGATTTACGGTTTTGTAAACGCAATGAAAGCCGTTTTGTAGGTCACGTGTTCGGCAATACCGGTGCCACCCACATCGAAAGCTGACGTGCGATTCTTACAATCACTGTCTGTGCTCTCGATAGAGACAACTATCGATTTTGAAGCGGGCACCGATACTGCAGAACGCATACAGTGGGAAACCTCCGCCAGAGTCGACTGACATGAGAATCAATGTACTGACTGAAAACAAGCATCGCAGTCGACTATTACAGATTGTGACAGCGTACAGACGAGTCACAGAGAAGCAAAAATGGTTCAAATGGCTCTGAGCACTATGGGACTTAACATCTGAGTTCATCAGTCCCCTAGACATAGATCTACGTAAACCTAACTAACCTAAGGAGATCACACACATCCATGCCCGAGGCAGGATTCGAACCTGCGACCGTAGCAGCCGCGTGGTTCGGTACTGAAGTGCCTAGAACCGCACAGAGAAGCAAATCACTTGCCATTGCAACACGGGGCTGCAATTGTGGTGACGGTACTCGCGACTCCAGAGAGTACCGCACCACAATTGACACGCCGCTCTCGAGATACTCGTAGTGGAGCAGCTGTATGGGTTGGCAGTACGAACTGTACCCAGGTCCGCCAGGGGTCGCAGCCGCGAACTTATAGGCACCACGTGTGTGTGGGCAGCGACTGGTCGATGCCTCGTTAAATACCAGAGCACTGAGCTACGGAGGACAATTCCCTTCATTTCGTCGAGTCGTGCACAGTCTCCAGTTACCGCCGAGTCTACAAGCTGCAGTGTTCGTCCGTCGTATCCGAGGCTTAGACTCCGTAGGTATCGTAGGCCAGCTCTGGACTCTATGTAGGCGGCACTCAGAGGCACAATCAAAGGATTGTAGTATTTTATAGGACTTGTAATAATTTCAAACGTGTAATTATGCCGGACATTTCACAAGAGGAAGCATTATTTGAGTATCTCTTCATATTTAATAAATATCATTTTTTTCTAATTTTTGGAAATCTTTCTGACTGAAGATAAACTATGCCGTCCTCCTGCAATCCCAACAATAATACCGACGACCGACGGCGCCGTCCAGAATCACCGTATCGCTGCACGGTACATAAGACAGTGAGCGTCACGCGTACCTGTGCTCACCGCTCATCAGAGAGTATATAGATCGGCAAGAGAGCAACAGAACCATCATAGGGGATTAAAGTCAAGGAATAAGTTACGGTACTTTTTCATTTATGGAGACAGAAGGGTACGAGGGTAATATACAGGGTGTTCTGGATGTAAGTGCAGATACTATTATTGGTGACTGAAGACAGTGTGCTGAACAACATTACATTGGTATTTTCTTTATTTGCGGACTAATAATTATAGCTATTACGAGTAGTATGTTTTAAGGTCGGCAAGTACCTTCATGGATATGTGGCAAGAGCAAGCCATTAACGCTTATTTTCTCATGGACAACAGGTCAGCTGTTGAAGTATGGACACGTGGTCGCAAAACGCTTATTCTATACCGACAGGTGTAAGTCCACTTTGTTGCAGTTGCTGTTGTGTAGAAACGGCAAGGCAGTAAATAATGTGACGTGTTTGCGGGAAGACTGTTAAGACGCAGAGGAGAAACAACCAACACAGTGACGTGTGTACACTTTAAGGTACCAATGATCACAATATCTGCACTTATAATCCTAATACCCTGTATATTCGACTTGCCAATAGCACACATTTCAAGCGAGTAGCAGAAGTATGCTCGTGTGACGGATATTTACAGGGTATGGAAGCGGTTTCAGAAAGCCTACCATCATTGCTCACCTACCAAGCGTAGGCCAGTAGACAGAGAGATGCTGAATGAAACGCGCTTTTCTGTGAATAGGACAATGAATGTAGCCTATCTGTAGCTACCGTAGCAGACTCTTTTCGAATGATCACTCACAAAAGGCAAATAAATTCTCGTCACATGCAAAGGCTGTCAGAGACTCCAAAGTTTTGTCCAGACACTTGTGGATGGCTCACGAGCTGAAACTGACAGTACCAAAAGGAAACCAGAAGTCTGGAACTAGGTTTTTAAACCTTCATTTAAAAAGGAAAATAGAGGAGAACTGCCCTAGTTTAATTCTCGCACCAGTGCCAAATGAGTGTTAAACTCATCACTGTCAGTGGTGTTGAGAACCATCTAAAATTTCTAAAACCAAACGAAGCTCTATGACCCGATAGAATGACTGTCAGACTCTATATAGAATTTCCAGCTGAGTTAACTCACGTTTCAACCGTAATAAGCTGTAGATCAGGAATTCGGCCCAGTGGTTGAAGAACGCACTGGTCACTCCCTGTACCGGAAGACAGTAGATGTGACCACAAGACAATCGTTTAGTTTCATTTATGTCTATCGGTGGTAGAATCTTAGAACGTACTCTGTCCTCGTAACAGGATAACTCGAACAGAATGACCTTCATGGTAACCGGGACGGATTTCGAAATCATCGGTCGTGTGAAATCAGACACGCATTTTTCTCGCGTGGCATTCTGAATCCCATGGATATAGCATATTAGGAGCATGCGGCATTTCCTGACTTTTGAGAAACATTTGACTCACTGAAACTCCTGCATTTATTAGCGAAAGTACGATCATATAGCATATCAAACAAAATTTGTAACTGGATTGGGAATTTCTCGGTAGCATACAGAATCATCAACAGGAGTAGAATTATCTCCAGACGTGCCCCTGGGAGTGTGATGAGATCCTTGTTTTCCATGTTATAATCTGTGACATAACAGACAATATTCTTCGTAACGTCAGACTTTTTACAGATGATGGAATTATCTTAAACGAATTACTGTCTGATCTGGGATAAGTTTTCAAAGTGGAGCAAAAATGGGCAGTTCGTTTTAAATGTAGGAAACTATAAAACAGTGCCCTTCACAAAACGAAGGAGAACAGTATTTTGTATTAATTAGTCACAACTTGAACTGTTTAACCTGTGCAATTACTTGTGTGTATCAGTTTGTAGGGACGGGAAACTTAATGATGACATACGTTCAATCGTAGATAAAGCAGATGTCAGGCTTCGGTTCATTAGCAGGATGGAGGGAAAATATAATGAATTTACAAAAAAAGAATACTTTTAGAACAGTCGTTTCTCCCGTCTCGGAATAGTGCTCAGTTATGTGGGATCCATATAAAATAGGACTAACAGAGTATACTGAACAGTTACGAACAAGGGCAGCACGAATGGTCACAGGTTTGTCTGACCCACGTCACGAAATCGCTGAAATGCCAGGTCCTTGAAGACAGACAAGTAACCCCAGACAAACTACTTACAAAGTTTCAAGAAACATAGTGAGTGAAGAATCTAGGAATGTGCTCCAGCCCTCAACGTGCCACACCCTTGGGCCAACGCAGACAATCTTAAAATGGAACGGGAAGAAATCGTAACATGTGATACAGTGCTAAGTAACCTTTGCCATAGACTTCACAGTGTCTTACGGAAAATGGATGTAGACTTAGACGATGAAATCCATTGTTTGTTCACCTACACCAAACTGCAGGTGACGTCGTACATTCTGCAAGAAAATTAAACATAACATCAGTCTCGAATTTTAAAGAAACTGCTTCAGAAAAAAAGGCCAACTCCCTATGTATCGCTCTCGAAGGGATCCTGAGCACAAGATTAGGTAAATTGCAGCGCGCGCAGAGGCATTTAAATAGTCATTCTTCCCACGCTCCATACATGAATGGAATGGGCGGAAGCAGGGCCGTTTCAAGGCTCAAGCGGCACAAGCCGCCGCTTGGGGTGCCAACCTGAGAGGGACGCAAGGTGCCCCCTAACTCTGAGATTTCTGTACAGGACGTATTGCAATTAATAGCGGCCCCTTAAGGCGCCAAGCTGAGAGGGGCTTCGAAGTGCAAGATTTGCATACAGTGCATTTCACAATTAGTAGCGAAAACTGACACGGGTGACAGGTGGTGTAACGCTGGAAATGCATATCCTCCTATTTCCATCTATTGTACTATAAATATTTTTTCCTTATTTTGTTACCTGAAGATATGACATTTCTGTGTTTATATATTGTAATTGTTTTACTATCTATCTGTCTACATCTATATATATATATGCATTTATGTCGATGCATAATTGGTTTGTTTATAAATATTATTTGTGTTTTTACGCTGGGTCTGGCCTAGGGAAAACTATGCTATCGAAAGATTACATCGATAGGTCATCTGGAGAACCAAAGTGTTTAGGCTCTTTGGTAGTGTTAACTATGCCGCATGGAGCGCGGGCAGAGGGAGTCTGGCTGGAGTAGGGCGGTGGAGCAGGTGTGTCGTGCGACTCTCCCGCGAGTTGCCGCGCTTTTGGGGTTTGGCAGCATGAAATTGTGCTCGACTTGCGATGATAGTTTCTGACACGGTGTCGCGGACGGGAAGCGTTTGCTGGCGCACATCAAGAGCCCGTTTCGCCTGGTGACCGTGTCGAGAAGAAGGCGCGCCAACGTGCAGCTTCTGCAACAGCGGCGCCTGACAATGAGTGACTGTCGCCACCTCCCCAATCGACGACTGCAAACCTTCAATCAACCAACAAGGAAGACTGGAAGCACGTAATGTTTTAGAACTGTATGGCATAGGTCAGCTTTTAAAACTGTTGCATCACAAAAATACAGCAACTTAGCATGAACCTTTGTTGCTCATTGTCCCAATTGCAGGGCCCCTTCCTTTTCCGGAATGAACCCAAATGTCGTTGAAATTCAAAGGCCAGCATTAAAGTAATATCATTCCATTCACTGCTTTAATAAAGTTCAGTTACAGTATTCATAGCTGGCTACAATATTTAGATTACACAAGCACAAATTAAGAGTGCGAGTTTTGTTACCATATTTTAGCTTACCTGTGACTGCAGCTCAACTTGGTACGTACTAAATTTTACTATTGTTAATTGTTCAGAATCATTTAAATCAACTTCAAAGTTAAATCTCCTATTTCTAAATTGCGTAGATTCAAGTAGCTTTTGAAATGACTGTTGAGGTAGCCCAAGACTAACCTTATTTTATTGAATTTCGTAATGCTTCAGAAACAAAGTTCACTATTAATTTCAGTCACTAAATACACTTTAAATTTTCCAGTTTTTTAATTCTTTTGCTAAATTAAGTCAGAGTATAGCGAAATTTCTTACTTCTGACAAACATTCAGTTTTCACACAACGCGTGTCAACCTTCAGTTGCCACACTTTTAGTGCTAATTATATGTGTATTAATCTTTGTGTGTGTGTGTGTGTGAAATCGTATGGGACTTAACTGCTAAGGTCATCAGTCCCTAATCTTACACACTACTTAACATAAATTATCCTAAGGACAAACACACACACCCATACCCGAGGGAGGACTCGAACCTCTGCCAGGATCAGCCGCACAGTCCATGACTCCAGCACCTTAGACCGCTAGGCTAATCCCGTGCGGCGCATTAATCTTTCATTTTCAGTTTTATAGTAGTTGTCCATAGGACTGGCGACCGTAATTTTCCCCAAATCTCAAATATCTAATTAACGCCAATTAATTGTTAACGTAACGACCACACATTTACTTTCTTTATTAACTTTACCCCTTTTCAAAATTAATTTCCACCAATTTCATTTGCATTTTTTCCTTTCATTTAGATGTAACCCTTTCCTCTCTCTTTACCGACAGATTAACTTCGGTGACGATTGCTTTTCCCAAATTTCCATTAGGTACACACGGTTTAATTTTTCACTGTCATTAAGGTTGATAAGTGAGGGGGAGGTTACAGTGGGATGGAGGATGAGGGCACGGAATGGCAAATCGCTTCTGTGGAGGAAGTCCTAATATCTGATACAATATCTGCCATACACTTCACAGTGATTTCCACAGTATGGGTGTAGATGCAGATGTACACATTGATCCTTCTAAGCGTGCACGAATGTAGGGCACCATTGAGTGGGACCTGTGCACCTCCGACACAGCTCCGACCAGCGACCCTGAGCTGTGGGCGGCGGTAAATCGATGATGGACATGAGTGGATTCACAAGGCTTTCCACGATCCATTGAGTCTATGAGACGACGCACTTGTCACTGTCAGCAGGACGGAATTTGCCTATACACATTACTAGCTTGCTGTCTCTAACTAAACTCAAAGACTTTTTTTTCATATGTAATGACTGTCACAGGCTCCAAAGAATCCCCCAGATTTCTCTCGCAGGAGAGTCGCACGATACACCTGCTCCACTGCCCTACTCCAACCAGACTCCCTCTGCCCGTGCTCCATGCTGCAGATTTCTGTAACGACAAATCACACAAATCCAGAAAATGTAAACTCAGCTAAATACTTAGGGATCGCAAATATGAATACCTCACACAGATCCATGCCTGAGGGAGGACTCGAACATACGCCGGGACCAGCCGGGTTTCATATTTCACATTTCTCAACAACTTAGATAATACTGTGTGGGAAGCAAACCGAATACTGCGAATTACTGTCAGAACACTAAGAAAATTGAAAAGATCCACCAAAGAGACCGCTTATATTACGCTTGTCAGTCCTATTCTGGAGTACTGATGTGCATTGTGGGATCCGCATCAGATAGAACTGTTGGAGGACATCAAAGAAGTTCAAAGACGAGCAGCTCGTTTTGTATTATCACGAAATAAGGGAGAGAGTGCTACAGATATGACATATCAAGGGCGGCCAAGATTTTGGCTCGCGGGCCCACCACGCCACGCTGTGATGGTGATCCCTGTCCTTAGGTCACTGAAAAGGGAAGTGTAGCGTCTGACATGTGTGGAGTGCTGTTGGAGGAGAAATCAAACGCAGGTCTGGAGAAATAAATGCGTCGGAGTAAATTTTGCGGCAGAGCCGTAATTGATATGTGTTGAACGATGTCAGAGTCGTACGATTTCCTGTTTAAATTTTTACTTATTGAGAGTGCTGGGTCAGGAATGTCGCATTTATTGCACCAGTTCATATAATGTAAATTTAAGGATGAAAGCAGTCACACAGTCGATATTGTTTTGGATCAAAAATAGTGAATGTTGGAGGAAAATCTGTGAAGCTACAAATATAGGACACGTGCATGGTGCAGCTATTTTTAGCTAGGGGGAAAGGAATACACTGTCCAAGGGACATTGTGAAGCCAAAATTGAGCTTGCAACGGGACGGAATGCATTGGATCTTCTCCACCTACGAGAATCTGGTAGTAGAAGTAAGTTGTTTTGAGCAGGGAGTATTTGCAGAAGCGAAACGTATAGAGCTCGAGGGGAGCGGAATTTTACTCAGTGGAACTAAGTGTAACATAATAGGACCAACCTTCCATCTGCCAGCGTCAATTTCAGGAGTCACGCAATTGAATGTTACGCAGCCACAGCTGTACTGGCCAGAAGCTACTTTAGAGTTTTTGCCAAGGCAGAATCTGACCTTGTTAAATCAAACTCTGGAGCCAGTTCTGTTGAGATCCGTAAAACAGTTTATTTCAGAGCAAAAGGGGCGCATATCAGCCAAACAGCTTGTGCAACATGTCACTCAGTATAGGGAAAGGCAATGGCGAACAACAATCATTTTGAGCACCTCTGTGCCAAGTGTCATCGCAGCCTTAACTTTGTTATGTGTTGTTTTTTTTCTTATCAGGCAGAGAGCTAATTCGAAAAGAGAACCAAGGGTAGTCCAAGTCCCTGTGGATTGGATACCGAGGGTGTAAGACGAGTAGGTAAGGGGTTGATCGAGCAGTGGTCGTCCAATAAGGAATTTTTACGTTTTGTTTCATGTCGTGGTTGTAAGGGGTACTAGACCACATTTAAGTTTTCTAATAGTAAGGAAATATGCCATAGGTTCCAACCCAAACAAGTTAAGAGATAGTTAAGGGTTGACCTGGGTACCAGGTCTTTACGAAGAGGGGAATAATGTAGTGGTACCACCGTTTATGATAGGGACAGTTAGTTTTGTGCGATATTCTGCACACAAGTTACAGCCAGGTGCAGGCCAGATTGCGGTGAGTTACACATACCAACAGTTGCGAAGTAGAATGAAGGCCAAAGGGCCATTGAACTGCTGAAAAGCGTAAATGCAGCGGTTTGCATGGCACAAGCTACAGGCAGAAGGGGCCCTAGGTGGGGTGAGTATGTGACTCAGAGCAGCGCGTTAGCAAAACAGGGGCACACAGCCGAGTATAAATAGGTGCCATTTTCTAACAAGATTCATTTAAAGCATGGCAGCTCTCCTGGATGGCGTAGTGTATCACATCACCAGCTACACACAGCAGCAGATGGGGCGCCAGCGTCCCAGTCCACAGCGAGTCATGGGTTCGACCCTCTGAGGCCGACACGGGGTCCACAGCCCATCACCGGTGGGCCACACTTCGGCTCACTACCACGGGCAGTTGTCTCGGCTCTCGACACATGCCAGAGACTTCTGGAGGTGAGGACCGCAGATTCGAATGCCAGATCACAGGTGCTTGTTCTTCGCTGTGATCTCAGCCACGCCGGCGAGAAGAAGCAGCAGCTGGCCACCCGCGACTCACACCGAGCAGTGCTGAGTCGGCAGGGATGCAGACTGCTGAGCCAACTCCTGGCAACCTGATGACGCCACACTCCGCTCCGCTTGCGTACTAGGTCGACACCCAGCGCACTGCACTGCATTGCTAGGGCGGTGGTCTCAGCATTGTGGGACCCTGTGATGCGAACTGAGGTGAATGGGGCAGTTTAATGGAGGCAAATAAATCATTTGAAAAGCTCGACCGAGTTTTAATACAGCACCTCCTGGCACCCATCCACTACATTTGGCGTGTTCTCGCTACATTTGGTCATCCTGATACTTCGGTGGCAGAAGTCGCCACTACATACGTTACTCATGTTGGCAGCTCTTGTTGATTCGAATTCTGGAATATTTACTTCTTCTTTTGTGAAGGCATTTTGGAAGGCTGTGTTTAGTAACTCTGCTTTAGCAGCACTGTCTTCGATAGTACAGTAAGGCTAACAGTGTCCTCAAAACCTTTATAAAATTATCCTGTTAACTCTTGCAAGGCTACAATGAATTCTTCAAACCAGGCGCTTTCTTTAACGCCACTGAGCTTAGGGAATTGGACTGTCTTTATGAGAATATGTCCCTTCTACAATGCTATTTTCTTTTTGAATGCATCCCAATCAAATTAGAAAGAAGTTACCTTCCAATGTTTTATTGTGGGCAGTGTTCAGTCAAGTCTACTTAAAATGCGAAGGGTGCAATCCATTACAAATGTTCTAATTTTCGTTTCTGGACTCCTTTTTCCTTTTAAATAGAAAAATAGTTCTGGGCATGCTCCTTGACCTAACCAACGCACTTTGCAGTAACATGTGAAGTCTCCATATTCATCGTTTATTTCCACTGAAAACTGTTGCAACTTCAGGAATTTTACCATATGTAACACCAGTTCCTTTAAGTGCTCCATGCCTGCCAATTTAGCACAGAGTGCTCCTTGATGTACAGCACAATCAATCCCATCTGTCGATCGTTACAATTTATTGCTCTTTCATAGCCATCTAAATGTTTAAATCTCTTCCGCACGGCACTAAAATGTCGTTTCACAGCAAGCAAGCAGTACATGTCACTTACGTGAATTGAGAATTCTCATCCCTCTCTCCTGTCATTCCCTTTCATTTTAAAGGATTGTGACAGTAGATCGCTAGACCGCCTCTTTTTGCGCAAATAAGCCATGGATCTGTGAATGTCCTTCATACCGTGAACAAACAAGGAAGGGTAAACAGCGCTGTCACCACGGTTCTGCAGAACTCTGAAAGTCGTGTCGACAGAAACATGCTGCACCGCAATGCTAAATCAAATGTAGCGCTCTTCTGGGTACTTGCGAGAAGAACCGAGGAAAGCCAAGTGTCACTTCTCATGAAATTTCAGTCACCAGTTCTCCTCAGAGTGTGAAAATATTTTGTTCACGCTCACCAATATAGGGAGAACTAAAAGAAGTCAGAGCTCACACGGAATGATTTAAGTGTTAATTTCTCTTGCACGCTGTTCGAGAGTGCAACGGTAGAGAAGTAGCTTAAGGTGGTTCAGTGAATTCTCTGCCAGGCACTTAGTTGTGAATTGCAGAGTAATCATGTAGATATAGAAGTAGATGAAAGTTATGTCCAAACACAGATACACAGGTATTGAAATTGAGGGCATCAAAACAAAAGCGGAGTTCTTGAACACAGATTCCAAACTGCCTTTGTAACGAAAAATCCACGAGATGTCAGATTCTAAACATAATTATCAGCTGAGTTAGCTCCCATTTCCAGCACTAGAAATGTAGATCTTATGAACAGATGACATTATAATTCTGTCAGAGACAGCAAAGGACTTGGAAGAGCAGTTGAACGGAATGGATGGTGTCTTGAAGGGAGGATATAAGATGAACATCAACTAAAGCAAAACGAGGATAATGGAATGTAGTCGAATTAAGTCGGATGATGTTGAGGGTATTAGATTAGGAAATGAGACACTTAAAGTAGTAAAGGAGTTTTGCTATTTGGGGAGCAAAATAACTGATGGTGGTCGAAGTAGAGAGGATATAAAATGTAGACTGGCAATGGCAGGAAAGCGTTTCTGAAGAAGAGAAATTTGTTAACATCGAGTATAGATTTAAGTGTCAGGAAGTCATTTCTGAAAGTATTTGTATGGAGTGTAGCCATGTATGGAAGTGAAACATGGACGGTAAATAGTTTGGACAAGAAGAGAATAGAAGATTTCGAAATGTGGTGCTACAGAAGAATGCTGAAGATTAGATGGGTAGATCACATAACTAATGAGGAAGTATTGAATAGGATTGGGGAGAAGAGAAGTTTGTGGCACAACTTGACCAGAAGAAGGGATCGGTTGGTAGGACATGTTCTGAGGCATCAAGGGATCACCAATTTAGTATTGGAGGGCAGCGTGGAGGGTAAAAATCGTAGGGGGAGACCAAGAGATGAATACACTAAGCAGATTCAGAAGGATGTAGGTTGCAGTAGGTACTGGGAGATGAAGAAGCTTGCACAGGATAGAGTAGCATGGAGAGCTGCATCAAACCAGTCTCAGGACTGAAGACCACAACAACAACATGAACAGAAAATTGTGCCCAGTGACTGTAAGGACACGTAGGACAATAAGAGTAGCAGAAGTGACCCACAAAACGACTTTCCAGTTTCATTCACGTCTATCACACGTGTGAAAAGTATCTTTCGGCGACAACCAGCAATTATCATAATCCTGGACATCTCATGCTTCCGTTCAAATTCCTCAACAAACATGTACCACGTATATTCACTGTCACCGGTACTGCAGCAAGAGATATCCTCGAGTATTACTTGTGACCTACATCAATATCTATACAAAGACAAGCTAATAAGTAATGGCGAGAAGTTCTTTTCGAACCACACCTTACTTATCTGATAAAAGACAGCGAGAGTGGTCAGTGGTAAGGTATTAGACTCGAATTTAGAAGGACGGCGGTTCAATTTTAAGTTTTCCAGCGTTATTTCCTTAAGTCACATAAGTCGAGTTCGAGGACCGTTCTTTTGAAAAGCCATGGCCGAATTTCTTCCCCATCCACACAGATCTAAGCTCCGTCTCTAATGGTCCAGTCATGAATGGGTCGTTAAACCTAAACTTTCTTTTTATAACTAGAGGCCGCGATTTCGGTACGTGGAAATGCGGTCTTCCTGTGGCTCGTGTTGCATAAATAACGCGTCTCTCAACAGTCAGGGCGAAAATCTGGATAAGAGGGTATAAAAAGGAGAAGAACAAGAAGTTTCTCATATTGGCATAGTGGAAATGCATAAAGCAACTACTAGGGGTCAAGATTTTAGATGCCAGGATTGATTCATTCTTGTATCCTACGAAGTGAGAATAAGTCTCAGTGTGCCAGTGAGTGCAATTACTGTACACAATACCTTCATGCTGCTAGCTTCCATTACCACAATCTTGCAAGAAAAATAGTGATTACATCCCATCATGAAGAGGCGCAGCGTTCTGTATATAGTACCTACGTCTGTTAACACACCTGGGTATTGATGGTATGGTCCGACAAGAAAAGGTTTTTCTTCGAACAAAGATGACAGGTTGTCTTTGTGGAGACCCGGCAGCACTCAGTACTCTCCAATTCATATTGTTACCAAAGCACAAAGTTGACGGACAAGTTTGGGTATGTGAGGTCGGATAGCTGCAGCTGGAATGGAATAAATGGTTAAGGTTCCACCCAGGAGAAACTAAGAGAAATATACTCACGTTTCAGCACAACATAATCTGTAATCTTTCAATCCTTTGTCCAGCAGAAAAGATGCCTCTCAACACTTCGTCCCCCATAACAGCAGAGTGTCTCATACTATAACACAGCCTCAGTGTGCAAGCTGTGAAAATGTGTCTTGAGTATGGCTCTCACATAAGGAACTGTCATTCGCTCTTTGCGATAGATGCAATTGAAAATTGGTGTCACTACAGATACGCAGCTTTTTACTCGAAAACCAACGATGAAATGTAATGATGTTTTCCATAGCCATGTGTCACAGCCACGGGGGATGACTGGATTAAAATAACAAAAAATAAATCAGTTACCCACAAACGTAATAAACTATTACAAAACGATCGCGTTTTAGACATTCTTTCCGTTTTTAATCTGCTATTTCGTAAACGTATGCTGTTACAATTGTTTTCGACGTTAAAGGGCTATGAAACCAGTCATGGTTAGATCGTAGCCTTCTAGATAATTTCATGAGATTCGTCAAGATTTTTTAGTCAAGGGTCCATTATATAAGAGGAAATACCTCGCAGAAATACGAGAGCACTGAAAATAGTTAAGTTCGCTATTAATATGAAGTGATATACAACTGACGTTTCGGGACCGCTCGAGTACATGTAAACAAAACAGAGAAAAACGTATAATTTTTTAAACAGAACAATAAAAAAGCACAGTGACTAAATTTACCACTTCTCCATCGGTTAACAAGCAAAATAAAACCGGAACTAACAGACTGTTCAAACTTCAAGACACATTAAAATTGTTTCTCTTTCCTCAGATTGAAGCTACAATGCAGGCAGCTAAATAAGCCCTAATATTTCAGCCTGATAGACCGTTACCCATGAACGGAGAGTGTCCTGATCCGAAACTCGGTCGTACACGAATTTTAATCTATTTGTGATTTTCGTTACAACGTACATTTTCCTGAAGAATTAAAAACTGATACTTGTAACAACCGATGGACTCAAACTAAGACGCAATTCCATAGACTGGATTTTTCCACAAGATCATAAACCAACACATACATACTTAAACAGTATTACGTATAAAAATAGTTTCATTTTGCACACGAAATGCACTAGTTCACTACGCAAGGCGTGGAACTATCACTAATTTTTTTCTATAATAACATTCTTAAAATTATAATTATTTTGAAAACATACAAACTTAGAACAGAAAATTAAAACAAATACAAAGTTACGACAACAGAAAATTAAAACAGTAACTGAATAAACCTGTCAAAATGAGCGTGTGAAATACTGTTAACGGATCTGGCTTTTGTCTTTCTGTGAGGTATTCAAGGATGTTTCCCAATGGAAAACTATTAGCGCTAACGCAAAGTATATGCACAGGGAAGCAAATCACGCGAAACTTCAAAGAAAACAAAATGTTATGAAAATTAAGTAGCAAAGAATTAAATTTTCGTTAGTATCGGTTCGACCACACTGGTATTACGATAGTCTCATGAAGTAGGAGCAAATGAAGTACAATCGAATGAGTAAATGAATGAATCAATGAATCAATAAAAATAATAAAGAAAAAGCTTTGATAAATTGCTATAACACAGCCCCAAAAGATTTGTAATCCAGTACAGTAAATTTTCCAATGTAAACTTCAAAGTAAACATGATAAATACAATTTTCAAGATTTGCCGAGCATTTACAGCAGTTTTAAACACTTGACGTACCTACAAAAAACTAACAACAATATCATGCGTTTTTTAAGAAAAGAGAGACAGTTATTAAACGAACCTGAAATTAGATTCCCTGCACAAACAACACAAACCGAATATTCTTGAAGCATTAGAAAAAAATGAAGATAATAAATTCCTTTTCACTTGGACAACGATGCTTAAACCAAATCAAAAACACATCAGACCTGTGTGGAACATAGAATATAGCCGGAAATGGTCAGTTGTGAAATAGCAAACAAGATGTCTGTGCCGGTATGTCCTCTCTTGAACATCGACAGGCTGTCTTATCAATGTAAGCACTCACGTAATAAAAAAACGTTATATGGCGACGTTAGAAATAACTTGTTTAAAATTATGGTAGACAGCCAACAATCAAAAATTAACTCAGAATTTTTTGAAATGCTAGAATATAAATAATGCTTTTCATTGCACAGGAAGTATTCTGTACAAAGCTGACACGAAAGCATTATACTCGTATTTCAAGCTTCGTCGAATTTAAGAGAAGGAATGTATCACAGGGCTGAGAAGGATACCAGCTCGACGCGTGTAGAGCAAGTGGTTTATCTCCGATAATGAAATGCAGAGTGACAGTAGGCAATAATTACTCTCTGCTGTAGCGTGTTGTCTGAGGCGCTAGTGGAGCGAGACAGTACGCTGCGGCAGTAGCAATTAAAACTGAACTGCAATTAGGGCGTCGCTCATCACCTCAGAGGAGCAATTATGTCAGTTTATCTGAGTAATTGAGGCAGACATCTCTGTGTCTCCCTCATGCGTTGCGGCGTACATCCAGCGACAATTGTCTGCATCACGACTGCAAATTTCTCTGCACAATCATAGGTCCGTAAACATCTTGAATCACTATCATGTTGTGGAAGCCACATAACAACCATCATAATGAAATTTTTTCAGAGTAATTACCAGTTCTATGAACAACGTTCCATGTTTCAAAGCCAACATTTCCGAACATGAATTAGGAAAACATCCATTGTCAATCGTTGAACGAAAAAATAAATTTAATAAGCATCTACGTTTAACTAAATTACACTCCTGGAAATGGAAAAAAAGAACACATTGACACCGGTGTGTCAGACCCACCATACTTGCTCCGGACACTGCGAGAGGGCTGTACAAGCAATGATCACACGCACGGCACAGCGGACACACCAGGAACCGCGGTGTTGGCCGTCGAATGGCGCTAGCTGCGCAGCATTTGTGCACCGCCGCCGTCAGTGTCAGCCAGTTTGCCGTGGCATACGTAGCTCCATCGCAGTCTTTAACACTGGTAGCATGCCGCGACAGCGTGGACGTGAACCGTATGTGCAGTTGACGGACTTTGAGCGAGGGCGTATAGTGGGCATGCGGGAGGCCAGGTGGACGTACCGCCGAATTGCTCAACACGTGGGGCGTGAGGTCTCCACAGAACATCGATGTTGTCGCCAGTGGTCGGCGGAAGGTGCACGTGCCCGTCGACCTGGGACCGGACCGCAGCGACGCACGGATGCACGCCAAGACCGTAGGATCCTACGCAGTGCCGTAGGGGACCGCACCGCCACTTCCCAGCAAATTAGGGACACTGTTGCTCCTGGGGTATCGGCGAGGACCATTCGCAACCGTCTCCATGAAGCTGGGCTACGGTCCCGCACACCGTTAGGCCGTCTTCCGCTCACGCCCCAACATCGTGCAACCCGCCTCCAGTGGTGTCGCGACAGGCGTGAATGGAGGGACGAATGGAGACGTGTCGTCTTCAGCGATGAGAGTCGCTTCTGCCTTGGTGCCAATGATGGTCATATGCGTGTTTGGCGCCGTGCAGGTGAGCGACACAATCAGGACTGCATGCGACAGAGGCACACAGGGCCAACACCCGGCATCATGGTGTGGGGAGCGATCTCCTACACTGGCCGTACACCACTGGTGATCGTCGAGGGGACACTGAATAGTGCACGGTACATCCAAACCGTCATCGAACCCATCGTTCTACCATTCCTAGACCGGCAAGGGAACTTGCTGTTCCAACAGGACAATGCACGTCCGCATGTATCCCGTGCCACCCAACGTGCTCTAGAAGGTGTAAGTCAACTACCCTGGCCAGCAAGATCTCCGGATCTGTCCCCCATTGAGCATGTTTGGGACTGGATGAAGCGTCGTCTCACGCGGTCTGCACGTCCAGCACGAACGCTGGTCCAACTGAGGCGCCAGGTGGAAATGGCATGGCAAGCCGTTCCACAGCACTACATCCAGCATATCTACGATCGTCTCCATGGGAGAACAGCAGCCTGCATTGCTGCGAAAGGTGGATATACACTGTACTAGTGCCGACATTGTGCATGCTCTGTTGCCTGTGTCTATGTGCCTGTGGTTCTGTCAGTGTGATCATGTGATGTATCTGACCCCAGGAATGTGTCAATAAAGTTTCCCCTTCCTGGGACAATGAATTCACGGTGTTCTTATTTCAATTTCCAGGAGTGTATTTATTAAGTAATTGTATTAACTGAGTATTTCATTATAACTGCAGGCCGTAAACGATTATTTTAAAATTATTGTAAAATGCGAAAAGGTCGGCAAACTGTTGAAAGAAATGGAAGATTTCTTTTTCCTTTTCTAAGGCCCATCGTTGAAAGTACTTCGTGTATTTCGTGACTGTGTTGTGCAACATTTGTAATAGATTAAGAAAATGAGAAATGCTTCCTAGCATGTCTTGTTAAGTTACGTAGGTGAAGAGCAGAACGTATTCCAAAGACGGTTGTTTAGTGTTCATTATATAGGACATCTACTAACTTTCAGTTACTACATCGAAAATATTCGCTTCCAATCACACATCCATATTTATCAAGATTTATTTGGAGCGAGTTACTGTTCTTGTAGAACAGAATTTTACAAGTTATAGTGGTATATTTATGGGCCGTAATCCTAATTTCAATCTTTTGCAATAATATTTATTACAGAACCAAAAACATCGATAATAGACGCCATTACCAGGATATTACCTAATCAGCAATATGATTTTACATGAATGTTGTTCAAAGAGAATCTCATTGACAGAATATGACGGAATAATTTCAGGATTTGGTCTAATCTAATGTACCATCATGTGATGTAATAAGGCCCACTGTTTCTGAAGAAGATATTTTTACAAATATCGAAACCTGGGCCAACCTTTGTCTGCAACTGGTTTGTTGATTATTCAACCTCTTCAGATTTACACAGTTGCTGTTTCGCAGCCATGCTTAAGATTTTGGAATAATTTCTGTTCATAAAATGTAGCTTTTCCTATGACAACCGAGAATTTGGTACGTAGTGCTGGTATCCATTTATGTAGGACTCGACTGTTGTGTCTTCACATTTTATTGTTTCATACGTGCAGGAGAGCAGTGAATATTGACTCTCGGGCATCTCATGGATATTGACACTGTGCGCGTTATCTGTCACTAAGGTGGATTTATTATACATAATGTCTTGGAAATAAGTATGTAGATACTGTTTTCTGTATTCAAAAACACTCGGCAACACATAGCCTGCCATTCATGCTGTGAGTGTGAAAAAAATATTTTAAAAACTATAGTTATAAAATTTTCAAACATTCCCGCTTCGTCTCGTATAGTTTCATTGACTTCCGACAGGTGGCAGCGCTGTACGGAGCTGTTAAAATGGCGTCTGTAACGGATGTGCGTTGCAAACAACGGGCAGTGATCGAGTTTCTTTTGGCGGAAAACCAGGGCATCTCAGATATTCATAGGCGCTTGCAGAATGTCTACGGTGATCTGGCACTGGACAAAAGCACGGTGAGTCGTTGGGCAAAGCGTGTGTCATCATCGCCGCTAGGTCAAGCAAGACTGTCTGATCTCCCGCGTGCGGGCCGGCCGTGCACAGCTGACTCCTGCAATGGCGAAGCGTGCGAACACACTCGTTCGAGATGATCGACGGATCACCATCAAACAACTCAGTGCTCAACTTGACATCTCTGTTGATAGTGCTGTCACAATTGTTCACAAAAATCTGAACGAACTTCTCCTTCTTCATGACAACGCAAGACCTCACACAAGGTTTCGCACCCGAGAGGAGCTCACAAAACTTCAGTGGACTGTTCTTCCTCATGCACCCTACAGCCCCGATCTCACACCGTCGGATTTCCATATGTTTGGCCCAATGAAGGACGCAATCCGTTGGAGGCACTACGCGGATGATGAAGAAGTTATTGATGCAGTACGACGTTGGCTCCGACATCGACCAGTGGAATGGTACCGTGCAGGCATACAGGCCCTCATTTCGAGGTGGCGTAAGGCCGTAGCATTGAATGGAGATTACGTTGAAAAATAGTGTTGTGTAGCTAAAAGATTGGGGAATAACCTGGTGTATTTCAATGCTGAATAAAACAACCCCTGTTTCAGAAAAAAAATGTGTTGCATTACTTATTGAACTGCCCTCGTAAATGAAGGTAGTATCCTCTAGATATCGTTCATGTTGCTGACGTTTTATTTGACCAGTAGTACGTCATATTTATGTATATTAATTCACTTACGCTTATCAGCTGAAATTAAGTCTTGTAGTAATAGTAAATCTCTTGCCTCAGATCAGTGGCAGCAGGCAGAGTGCGTGAAATTCCGTATTCATGATCAGTATAAGGAAACAATTTGTGTAATGTTTTAAGAGCCCTGCCACACTGATTCTAATCGGTAGATGGGAGAAGTCTCCGAATTCTTGACGATACCGTTCCACTTCACCACGTGGTATACAGCCCATGTAATATCAAGTTCTTTTAACACGCAAAATAGTTAAGTCATTGCATGACTATTTCTGAAATATTAAACACAGGGTTATTCTAAATTATGGACCCATTTCCAAAACATCGCATTTATTCCAGTACAAATCCAAAATGAACAAGCTTTATACCAATGAAAAAAGCAAGTTTCAAAGTTTTTTGTAATGTTTGATATCAATTTAATAAACTTAATAATCTGTAATTAAATAGTTTTTAATAACTATAAAATAATTAGAAGTGAGATAAATGTTCTAAAAGTTCATTGTGGCCACGGTTGGTTGCATGGCAAACATTGACACGGTAGCCAAACTTGTCCCGCACACGCGAAAGCGTATCTGCCGTTGCTGAGTGCACGGTAGCAGTGATCAGACTCCGCATATCGTTCAGAATGGTTGGTAGAGGCGGGACGTAAACAGCTTCCTTCACATAACCCCGTAAGAAATAGTCGCAGAGTGTGAGATCAGGACATCTCGGTGGCCAGAAGCGCAAAGCCAGCTCCGCAAGTTCCCTATGACCGATCCGGCGGTGCGGAACGGAGTCATTCAAAAGGCCTCGTACATCACGATACCAATGGGGCGGAGCTCCATCCTGTCGGGAAATGAAGCCTGGGAATCTTCCATAACTTGAGGGAACAGCCATTGTTCCAACATGTCCAGGTAAGTGAATCCCGTTACAGTTCTTTCCACAAATTGATCCATAAACCTTGGAACGGGATACGGCACAGAACACGTTGATCTTTGACGAGTCTCTTTCTTGTTCAAAAAGATTTCCGGCTTGCAGCCGGTCGTCGTAAACTTCATAGCACGATATTTCGACTGAACAACTGCCATCTTCAGGTGAGCCGAACGAGGACTGACGAAGACGTTCTCCGCTCCAGCTTATATAGTGCGCTGATAGTATTGCCGCGGATGCGCATTTCTTGTTGCAATGGTGAAGTGGATTTTCCAAACCCCATATGCGAACATAGTGTCCGTTGACTTTTCCGCTAATGTGGAACATCGTTTCAAAAATGGTGGCTCTGAGCACTATGGGACTTAACATCTGAGATAATCAGTCGCCTAGAACTTAGAACTACTTAAACCTAACTAACTTAAGGATATCACACACATCCATGCCCGAGGTAGGATTCGAACCTGCGACCGTAGCGATCGCGCGGTTCCAGATTGAGCGCCTAGAACCGCTCCGCCACAGCGGAACATCGTTTCATCGCTAAAAATTACACGCTGTAGAAATGACATCCTCCATCTATGGTAGCAAATAACCACAAAATGCGAGACACTTCTCTTTGTTATTGGGGTTGAGAGCCTGTACAAGTTGTAAACGGTAGGGCTTGTACAGCAAAAGCCGTCTCAGAACTTCCCATACAGTTGGTTGGGGTACTCTAAATTCTCGACTGGCTCTATTGGCACTCGTACTGGGAGTGCGCACAAAATTTCCTGAATCCGTCGGGCATCATCCACTGACATACACGGGTAGCCTACGCTTTTCCCTTTGCACACACTCCCAGTCTGTTTAAATTGCTTAAAGCAACGGCTAATGCTTTTGCGAGTTGGTGGTTGAATACCGAAATTGGTACGCAATGCCCGCTGCCCTGCAATTTATGACTCACTTTTCGCGGACTCAAGAAGGCAGAAAACCTCCACAATCGCCATCTCACTCACAACTGACGGTGAAACGGAATGACGGCCCTATTACCGCACGAACTCTGTCGTTCGCTTCTGAAACCATCACCTCCCGTCCGCCGCCGCCCACCAAAAGCTTTGAAACTTCCTTTTTTCATTGGTATAAAGCTTGTTCATTTTGGATTTGTACTTGAGTACGTACGAATTTTTGAAAATGGGTCCATCTGTTAGAATAACCCTGTGCAATCAACCCGCCTCTGTTACCAGGGTATGTACAGAGTATCAGTATCCATGTGCCGCTACTGCCACACGAGTGTGAATATCCATAGCCGTGCACCACTTACTCCACTAACCCGATGAATGTGACTATTTGCCATGTACAAAAGACAAGTTGGTCCTGTATTGTCTCCATGGGTAAAGCAGAATATGCTGCACTCTCGTTAATAACGATTTGTTTGTGCGCTTTTTGTTATTACCATTCCTATACACATGAAACACATGTTGACCAATCGTTTATTGATAACTACTGCTAAAGGCAAATTACGCGTTACAGCCCTTTGACGAATCGTTCAATAAATACACTCCTGGAAATGGAAAAAAGAACACATTGACACCGGTGTGTCAGACCCACCATACTTGCTCCAGACAATGCGAGAAGGCTGTACAAGCAATGATCACACGCACGGCACAGCGGACACACCAGGAACCGCGGTGTTGGCCGTCGAATGGCGCTAGCTGCGCAGCATTTGTGCACCGCCGCCGTCAGTGTCAGCCAGTTTGCCGTGGCATACGGAGCTCCATCGCAGTCTTTAACACTGGTAGCATGCCGCGACAGCGTGGACGTGAACCGTATGTGCAGTTGACGGACTTTGAGCGAGGGCGTATAGTGGGCATGCGGGAGGCCGGGTGGACGTACCGCCGAATTGCTCAACACGTGGGGCGTGAGGTCTCCACAGTACATCGATGTTGTCGCCAGTGGTCGGCGGAAGGTGCACGTGCCCGTCGACCTGGGACCGGACCGCAGCGACGCACGGATGCACGCCAAGACCGTAGGATCCTACGCAGTGCCGTAGGGGACCGCACCGCCACTTCCCAGCAAATTAGGGACACTGTTGCTCCCGGGGTATCGGCGAGGACCATTCGCAACCGTCTCCATGAAGGTGGATATACACTGTACTAGTGCCGACATTGTGCATGCTCTGTTGCCTGTGTCTATGTGCCTGTGGTTCTGTCAGTGTGATCATGTGATGTATCTGACCCCAGGAATGTGTCAATAAAGTTTCCCCTTCCTGGGACGATGAATTCACGGTGTTCTTATTTCAATTTCCAGGAGTGTAAAAACCTAAACAGCCTACTTACACGCTTATTTCAGTAAGTTTCAGGTTTCTCTAAGAGAGGCAAGTATAGATTAGTAATCTACTGGATTATTGTAGCCTGCAGCCGGCCGGAGTGGCCAAGCGGTTAAAGGCGCTACAGTCTGGAACTGCAAGACCGCTAGGGTCGCAGGTTCGAATCCTGCCTCGGGCATGGATGTGTGTGATGTCCTTAGGTTAGTTAGGTTTAAGTAGTTCTAAGTTCTAGGGGACTTATGACCACAGCAGTTGAGTCCCATAGTGCTCAGAGCCATTTGAACCATTCTGGCCTGTTGGCCTGCTCTTGAAATATGTGCGGGTGACACAGTTCATGAATGTATTTTAATATTTCGGTTTAAGTAATACAGCTCGTCGTTCTAACGATGCCTCACCAAATTACGAGGTCTTCGAAGCAATTTTATAGACTTGTTTCCAAAAATCAACAAAAGCAAATATAGAGCACATAACAATACGTAAATAATGTATGATAAAATTTTTTAGCCTTTTTTGACCGCTTGTTAACGAATTACCTATTGGTGTCTGTCTCGGGATCTTCGTTCGACGTTTGTTTGACGATTTTCCTGAACTTGCGCCAGCACGAATGACTGGCATTGTCAAAGGTTCAACCTCCATCGCTGGTGGCGGACCGGAGTCGAGCCCGCGGCCTTGGGCTACACGTATCTCTCGCGGGATCATCAGAGGGTTTTTCGCTGGTTATTACCGCTGTGGTTTTCTCCCCTTGTTACCTGCAACATTCGTTCACTTCAGCACAGGAATCCCTTAATACTTCCTTCTTTCTTTGCTGAAATTCTATGGTTTACCTGAACAAGCAGGTTATCCAAAGCGAGAACCTGCGTTTTAGTAATTTTTTTATGTGATCGGTTTAATGCAGTGCGTGCTCCGCCACGGCCGTTTTCTCCACCTATCCCAATTGGAATACCGTTTATGTTCGGTGATCCTGGTACTAATGGGTCGTCCAGTCATTCCAACAACATAAACTCTTCCATATGTAAACAGTATGCGATGTATTACCGACATTGCCAGAGCGTTCCGTTCGTCCTTTGCCGATCTGCGAAATCCTTTGATCTTCTTGGACTGTCTGTAAATAGTCTTTAAGCCGTGGTGCAGGAAGATCGTGAATCAAACATCGGCCGAAGGTCTCGAGACGAGAGCCAACAGACAATTCATCAATGTATAAGAAGTCATCATCATCATCATTTAAGAGTGATTATGCCTTTCAGCGTTCAGTCTGGAGCATAGCCCCGTTATAAAATTCCTCCACGATCCCCAATTCAGTGCTAACATTGGTGCCTCTTCTGATGTTAAACCTATTACTTCAAAATCATTCTTAACCGAATCCAGGTACCTTCTCCTTGGTCTGCCCCGACTCCTCCTACCTTCTACTGCTGAACCCATGAGTCTCTTGGGTAACCTTGCTTCTCCCATGCGTGTAACATAACCCCAACATCTAAGCCTGTTCGCCCTGACTGCTACATCTATAGAGTTTATTCCCAGTTTTTCTTTGATTTCCTCATTGTGGACACCCGCCTGCCATTGTTCTCATCTACTAGTACCTGCAATCATCCTAGCTACTTTCATATCCGTAACCTCAACCTTGTTGATAAGGTAACCTGAATCCACCCAGCTTTCGCTCCCATACAACAAAGTTGGTCGAAAGATTGAACGGTGCACAGACAACTTAGTCTTGGTACTGACTTCCTTCTTGCAGAAGAGAGTAGATCGTAGCTGAGCGCTCACTGCATTAGCTTTGCTACACCTCACTTCCAGTTCTTTCACTATGTTGCCATCCTGTGAGAATATGCATCCTAAGTACTTGAAACCGTCCACCGGTTCTAACTTTGTTCCTCCTATTTGGCACTCAATCCGTTTATATTTCTTTCCCACTGACATTACTTTCGTTTTGGAGATGCTAATCTTCATATCATAGTCCTTACATTTCTGATCTAGCTCTGAAATATTACTTTGCAAACTTCCAGTCGAATCTGCCATCACAACTACGTCATCCGCATATGCGAGACTGCTTATTTTGTGTTCACATATCTTAATCTCACCCAGCCAGTCTATTGTTTTCAACATATGAACCATAAATAATATGAACAACAGTGGAGACAGGTTGCAACCTTGTCTTACCCCTGAAACTACTCTGAACCATGAACTCAATTTACCGACAACTCTAACTGCTGCCTGACTATCCATGTAAAGACCTTTAATTGCTTGCAAAAGTTTGCCTCCTATTCCATAATCTTGTAGAACAGACAATAACTTCCTTCTAGGAACCCGGTCATATGCCTTTTCTTGATCTATAAAGCATAGATATAATTCCCTGTTCCACTCATAACACTTCTCCATTATTTGCCGTAAGCTAAAGATCTGGTCCTGACAACCTCTAAGAGGCCTAAACCCACACTGATATCATACAATTGGTCCTCAACTAATACTCGTACTTTCCTTTCAACAATACCTGAGAAGATTTTACCCACAACGCTGATTAAAGAGATACCTCTATAGTTGTTACAATCTTTTCTGTTTCCATGTTTAAAGATTGGTGTGATTACTGCTTTTGTCCAGTCTGATGGAACCTGTCCCGACTCCCAGGCCATTTCAATTATCCTGTGTAGCCATTTAAGACCTGACATTCCACTGTATTTGATGAGTTCCGACTTAATTTCATTCACCCCAGCTGCTTTATTGCACTGCAATCTATTGACCATTTTCTCCACTTCCTCAAATGTGATCCTATTTCCATCATCATTCCTATCCCATTCTACCTCGAAATCTGAAACATTACTGATCGTATTTTCACCTACATTGAGCAGCTCTTCAAAATATTCCCTCCATCTGCCCAAGGCATCCACAGGATTCACCAGCAGTTTTCCTGACCTGTCCAAAATACTTGTCATTTCCTTCTTACCTCCCTTTCGAAGACTGCTAATTACTCTCCAGAATGGTTTTCCAGCAGCTTGACCCATAGTCTCCAACCTGTTTCCAAAGTCTTCCCAAGATTTCTTCTTGGATGCTGCAATTATCTGTTTGGCCTTGTTTCTTTCTTCAACGTAACTTTCTCTGTCTACCTGAGTTCTAGTATGTAGCCATTTTTGATACGCCTTCTTTTTCCTTTTACAGGCTGCCTTGACTGTGTCATTCCACCAAGCTGTTTGCTTCATCCTTTACACACTACTGTTCCAAGACATTCTTTAGCCACTTCTAGCACTGTGTCCCTGTACCTTGTCCATTCCTTTTCCAATGACTGTAATTGACTACATTCAACTAACTGGTACCTTTCTGAGATCGTTGTTATGTACTTGTGCCTGATTTCCTTATCCTGAAGTTTCTCCACTCTTATGCTCCTAGATATGGATCTGACCTCCTGCACTTTCGGCCTCACAATCCCAATTTCACTGCAGATTAAATAATGATCAGTGTCATCAAAGAATCCCCTGAATACACGTGTGTCCCTCATAGCCTTCCTGAATTCCTGATCTGTTATTATATAGTCAATGACAGATCCGGTTCCCCTGCCTTCCCAAGTATACCGGTGAATGTTCTTATGTTTAAAAAAGGAGTTTGTGATTACTAAGCCCATACTGGCACAGAAATCCAAGAGTTGTTTCCCGTTCCTGTTGGCCTCCATATCCTCTCCAAATTTACCCATAACCTTTTCATACCCTTCTGTTCGATTTCCAATCCTGGCGTTAAAATCACCCCTGAGCAGAACACTGTCATTGTCCTTTACTCTAACAACTACATCACTGAGTTCCTCATAAAAACTATCCATCTTATCTTGATCTGTCCCTTCACAATGCGAATATACTGACACAAGCCTAATTTTCTTGCTAGACACTGTCAAATCTATCCACATCAGTCGTTCGTTTACATACCTTATTGCAACTGCGCTGGATTCCATTTCTTTCCTGATGTAAAACCCTACACCCCATTTTGCTATTCCTGCTTTGACTCCTGACAGGTAGACCTTGTATTCTCCCACTTCCTCATCTTTCTCACCCCTACCCGAATGTCACTAACAGCTAAAACGTCCAGCCCCATCTTATTTGCAGCCTCTGCCAGCTCTATCTTCTTCCCAGAGTAGCCCCCAGTGATATTAATAGCTCCCCATCTCATTACCATTTGTTTGCCAAGTCGCATCTTAGGAGTCCCTGGTTTGTCATTTAGAGGTGGGACTCCGTCACCTCCAAAGGTCCGAGGCATTTTGCTCTGATTGCTACCAGCATCATATTTAAATTACCAGGGAAGCAGGTTGCTAGCCTTACTTGCCCCGAGTCCCATTGGGTTTTACCCCTAACGGTTGAGGGACTAACCAGTGGATTTGGTAGTCTTCGCCGTATGAACACAAAGGTGACCATGACTCAGATGTCCGAGATTCCCAGCCTTATTCCAAAGTAACTGGTATCCCGACTGTCGGGACCACTTACTTGGCCACTCATACGTTGCCCGTGGTTCATGAACTAGGACATGACTGTCCCATTGGGTTTTACCCCTAACGGTTGAGGGACTAACCAGTGGATTTGGTAGTCTTCGCCGTATGAACAAAAAGGTGACCATGACTCAGAATATGGCCGAGATTCCCAGCCTTATTCCAAAGTAATTGGTATCCCGACTGTCGGGACCACTTACTTGGCCACTCATACGTTGCCCGTGGTTCATGAACTAGGACATGACTGCAGGAACCTACACCATGAAGCAAGAAGTCAATTTTCTAAAAAATAAAAAACAAAAAAAATCCCCTTCGAACTCACAACATGCTTGAAATGAACGAAAAGGAAATTCCAAAAAAATGTCGCGCAAATAACGTCAGTAAGGAGTGGTATTACTCGGAGCAGAACAGCAGCATATACTGCAATGTTCTGTGGCCTTCGTGATAACACACAGGAAGACAATGTTTCTTTCTCTGTTGTCGATGAGACAAGAGTATGGACAGGAAGCATATAAGCAGCAACATGCTTCGGGAGCTCTGCGTGATTTATATCGAGCGAGTGGTGCACTGGTACGACATTCGACATCCATATCTAGCTTTCCCGTAAATTCCCTAAACCGCTCAGGGTAAACGCCGGGTAGGAAGGGCACAGCTGATTTCCTTCACCATTCTTACCCAGTTCTTGTGTGTGCTCCCTCTCTAATGCCTTCGTCCTCGATAGAATGTTAAACTCAAATACTCAATCCTTCTTCTATGTGATTCACGTACGGAGATAGAGCTAGCCACCCAATGCACTGCACTGCTTGCTGTCGAAGATAATCGTTGGCTGTAAGAGTTCTTTGTGGTCGGGTGCAGTCGTCATGTGGAATAAATCTCCAATTATGGAACCGGCGTTAGGGACGTATCTAAGCATCGAAAATTCCATCTGTATAAAACACAGCAACAGAACACGTGGAAATAAACGTAGCTCTACTTCCAATTAAGGACACACCATCCCAAACGCAGACACTACATCGTCCGAAGGCATTCCTTTCACAGATGTTTAATGGATGGTAGCGGGTTCCGGTTTCTTGTAAATCCACGCACGTACGCTGTCGCTTAGCAATCTAAACTGAGACTCATTCGTAAAGAGAACGGACCTTCATCCATCGGCAGTCTAATGTAAATGTTGGCGAGCTCACAGCAAAAGCTTCCACTTGTGCTACACAGAAAGCAGGCCGGTCGCCGCACATACATCTTCACGAATCCTTTGTCATGCAGGATTTAATAACACAACCTGCAAGATACCGTAACAAAGGTAGATCATGGTTGGAATGCGGCCCCGTTAAAATCACTTTGATTGCGTAACAGCAGTTACAGCCAATGACTCAGATCGGAGGTCTCAACGGAATGTCATTGCATATTAGGACTTATAAGTATGGTAAGAAATTGTCTCATTAAATGAACAACAGAAAGCAGTTAACGGCATGACCATTTCTGTCTCCGAACACTGTGCCCTTTCCATAGCAGATCCCCTAGTAACTGATTGCTTGGTGCTATGCGAACAAGCTGGCTGTTTCAGCTGTCTCTTTATAACGTTGCTGCCATCCAGCGGACGACGCAAACAGATTATAGCACCATTGGTCCGCAGTAAAGTGCAACTACTGATATTAACGGACTCAAGTTTTGCGTCAGTTGTTTTACGTCTATTCGTGCTATTGCCCTATTCTGTGATTCTTCCGTAATTTAGTAACATCAATGTTTTCTGACAATCCTTAGAAGCTATTCTTAAAGTCACTGGCAGTCATTGTTGCTCAACCGTTTCTCCGTTTTCATTTCAGTGGAAGTCCTTAGGATTTCTACATTCAAGCAGATCTTGTAAGATATAACGTGACCAGTTATGGGAGCTTCTCAGTCGGCGAAGCAAATTAATATTTTAGTGAAAAGCTGCGTACTTCGTTTGGTGCGTAACTAGCAAACGATACCTTTTCGCCACATACACTCACACAAATACGCATAATATCTCATTTACCCCTCATAGAAAGTGAATTCAGCTGATTTGCGACAGCTTAATTTAATGTAAATAACATGAAAGCGAAACACTGTTGTGCAGGGCATCTACAAGAAATACAAATTGCCGAACGATTTAAGTGCAGTTCTTCTTTTTTTCGCTATGAGTTCAAATGGTTCAAATGACTCTGAGCACTATAGGACTTAACATCTGAGGTCATCAGTGCCTACACTTAGAACTACTTAAACCTAACTAACCTAAGGACATCACACACATCCATGCCCGAGGCAGGATTCGAATCTGCAACCGTAGCAGCAACGCGGTTGCAGACTGAAGCGCCTAGAACCGTTCGGCCACAACGGCCAGCTCGCTATGAGTGCCGCGCAGGCAGATGCACCAGTGTCATAAATTAGAAACAGTATATAATACAAATAATAAACGCATACTAATGTAGTATAAACTGCCCAAACAAAATAGAAAGTTACTCGGAGATACTATCCTCATGTAACCCAAATGAAAAGCCAATGGAGAATAAAATTTGGCTTCTCTCAGTACAGATCTCTTTTTCGGTTTACAGAACACAACAGCCCTATTTCTAAATACTACTGCATCAAACCTGACTTCTGTCTTTAATCAATATCTTCCTCTCCTTTCGTCTCTATATTCTTTCTGTAGGCTCGCAAATCAATCGTGCACGACCTCAATACGTTCTTTCAGATTTCCTCTATGCCTTCCTCTTTGTATGGTGCCGCATAATCGGACTCCAGCAAGAGCAAGCACACAACTGAAATCGGTTCCCTCTGACAGAGAGCCAGACAGAGAGTGGGCAATGCTCTTTGGAGCATAGATAATATGTACAAGCGGCCGCCCTTTTCTGCCAGAATTCGAGCGGGAAACACTGTCGCCTGTTAACTACCGCAAGACTTCGATTTGACACTCACATTATAGATAAAATGGTTCAAATGGCTCTGAGCACTATGGGACTTAACTGCTGAGGTCATCAGTCCCCTAGAACTTAATGGCTCTGAGCACTATGGGACTTAACATCTATGGTCATCAGTCCCCTAGAACTTAGAACTACTTAAACCTAACTAACCTAAGGACATCACACAACACCCAGTCATCACGAGGCAGGGAAAATCCCTTACCCCGCCGGGAATCGAACCCGGGAACCCGGGCGTGGGAAGCGAAAACGCTACCGCACGACCACGAGCTGCGGACCCCTAGAACTTAGAACTACTTAAACCTAAGCAACCTAAGGACATCACACACATCTATGCCCGAGGCAGGATTCGAACCAGGGATCGTAGCGGTCGCGCGGCCTCAGACTGAAGCGCCTAGAACCGCTCGGCCACAACGGCCGGCGAACCATTTTAATACTTTTAGAATAATATATAGAAACGCTGAAAACTGAAAGTAAGGTGAAACAGTTTCAGGGGAGCTGATTTTCGAAAATGAAACTTCTTATTACGGATACTCGTATTTTCATGCGTCTAGTATTTAAATATAAAAAGATCGTGATCCAGGATTTGTTAACTGACAAATCACTTCGATAAATACAATTCAAATAAAAGTAAAAAAAAGTAATTCGGTGACAGCGAGAATCGAACTTGCGACAGCACGCTATAAATTCGTGAATGCTATTAACTGAACAGCATGCGACATCATGACATATAGGCGAAATGTTTTGTAGATAATAGTGCCCATAAATTTTCGAAGTCGATGTTTTTATTCCCAAGACAAAAAATCCGTAGACGTGGTATGCTATATACTCCGAAACTGTTTCCCAAAAGTCTTCAAAACAATAATCCAACTCCAGATAGCACCGCCAACATACGAATCGAGAGAGACCCGTAGCAAAAAAATAGTGTAGCAGTTGATCAGCCAGTCACCTGCGATTTCGCCAATGGTCACTCTCTCTTTGAAAATAGGCCCTCTATCCTGTGATCCCTGTCAAGTTCATCATATGTCAACGAAGAACTTTACCCACATCAAGAATTTCCTTCTGTTATCAAAGCGCCCGTCATAAAAGCAAAAGGTTTGGTTTCCTCTCATTTATACCGTTTCTCCAGAACCAACTTTACATCATCTGTTTGTGTCTTGATAAAATAGTTGCAGAATCCACACATCTGCTACTAAACAGGTTTCACACTTAAAGCAGTACACCAGGGTAGAATTTTTTTACTAGTCGAAGTTTTTTACTGTCTTTAAGATGTAAGTTTTAGAGTCTACTTTTAAGATTCATTCATAAATGCCATAAATGTTATAATATTTTAAAGCTGTGATTGTACAGTATGGGGCTCTGAAGCATCCGAGAGCTCAAATGTATCTGACGTAATAATATAATGGTTACTAACGGAACTGGACTCCTATTAGTTTCGGAAAGTATCACAGAACGAATTAGTATCAACTAAAGTACGTTCTCAACAAGATCTTCGTGATATGATTCGCTTACGGTAAACAGTCGGAAACCACGTGCTTGTCTCGCGTCTAATTAACTTGTCATTTCGGTTTTTATCTATACGAAGTAAAACATGCGTGCTTGAAAATGATAAGTAAACGTTTTTACATAAATAGAAAAATTCGTAAAGTAGTCCTCATGGCGCAACAAACGCTTTGAGTGGTAAGCGGAAGCCAGTTAAAATCGATAGAATTTTGTCAAAATGAGTGTTCTGACATCGGCAAAAAAAAAACCAACATCTACATCTACATGGAAGCCTTACAAATCATATTTAAGTGCTTGGCAGAGGGTTCATCGAACCACCTTCACAATAATTCTCTATTATTCCACTCTTGAACAGCGCGCGGAAAGAAACGAACACCTCTGTCTTTCCGTGGATACTCTAATTTCCCTTATTTTATTATGGTGATCGTTTCTCGCTGCATGGGACGGCTTCAACGAAATATTTCCGTATTCGGAGGAGAAAGTTGGTGATTGAAACTTCGTGAGAAGATTACGCCGCAGAGGAAAACACCATTGCTTTCATGGTGTCCATCCCAAGTCCTGTATGATGTCCGTGACACTCTCTCCTATTTCGCGATTATACAAAAAGTGCTTCTCTTCTCCGAACTTTCTCGATGTACTCCGTTAATCCTGTCTGGTAAGAAAATGGTCCGAATGACTCTAAGCACTATGGGACTTAACATCTGAGGTCAGCAGACCCCTAGACTTAGAACTACTTTAACTTAACGACATCACACACATCCATGCCCGAGGCAGGATTCGAACCTGCGACCGCAGCAGCAGCGCGGCTCCGGACTGAAGCGCCACAGCGGCCGGCTATCTGGTAAGAATCCCAACCGCCCAGCAGTATTCTGAAAGAGGACGGACAAGCGTAGTGCAAGCAGTCTGTTTAGTAGCTCTGTTACATTTCTAAGCGTTCTGCCAATAAAACGCAGTCTTTGGTTTTCCTTCCCTACAACATTTTCTATGCGTTCTTTCCAAGTTTAATTGTTCGTAAGTGTAATTCCTAGACATTTAGTTGAATATACGGTCTTTGGATAAGACCGATTTATCGTGTAACCGAAGCTTAACGGATTCCTTTTAGCACTCATGTGGATGATCTCACACTTTTCATTATTAAGGGTCAATTGCAAATTTCGCACCATTCAGATATCTTTTCTAAAACGTTTTGCAATATGTTTTGTACTTTGATGCAAAAAACTTATGACGGCTGCTCGGATTGTCTCCTAAATCATTTATATAGATAAGGAACAAGAGAAGGCCTATAACACCACCTTGGGGAATGGCAGAAGTCACTTCTCTTTTTCTCGATGACTTTCCGTTAACTACTACGAACTGTGACTTGCCTGACAGGAAATGACAAATCCAGTCACATAACTGAGACTATATTTCGTAAGCACGCAATTTCACTACAAGCCGCTTGTGTGGTACAGTGTCAAATACCTTCCAGAAATGCAGAATTACGGAATCAATCTGAAATCCCTTGTCAATAGCACTCAACACTTAATGCGAGTGAAGGGCTAGTTGTGTTTCACAAGAACGATGTTTTCTAAATCCGTGTTTACTGTGTGTTAATAGACCGTTCTCTTCGAGGTAATTCATAATGTTCGAACACAATATATATCCCAAAATCCTGCTGCATATCATCGTTAATGATATGGGCCTGTAATTTAGTGGATTACTCGTACTACCTTTCTTGAATATTGGTGTGATCTGTGTAACTTTCCATTCTTTGGGTACGGATCTTTCGTCGAGCGAGCGTTTGTATATGACTGTTAAGTATGGAACTACTGCATCAGCATATTCTGAAAGGTACGTACTAAGAATACAGTCAGGACCAGAAGACTTTCTTTTATTAAGTGATTTAAGTTACTTCACGACTCCGAGGATATCTACTTCTAACCTACTCATGTTGGCAACTGTTCCAGGTTCGAATTCTGCAATATTTACTTCATCTTCCTTGGTGAATGAATTTCGAAAGACTGTGTTTAGTATCTCTGCTTTCGCACACTGTCGTCGACAGTATATCCATTGCTGTCAAATAGAGAAGGCATTGACTGTGTCTTGCTGTAGCGTACTTTACGAACTTTACGAAGTACTGTGCTGGCACTGCTGATTAAAGGTTTGTTCAGTTTCAGTATTAAAAAACACAAGTTGAAACTTAAAACGCTTTTTTCCAAAACAACGTTTTTCAACCTGGCGGCAGCTATAACTCAAGAAATATATATGCAGTTACATTATACCGGGTGATCAAAAAGACAATATAAATCTGAAAACTTAATAAACCACGGAATAATGTAGATAGAGAGATAAAAATTGGCACACATGCTTGGAATGACATGGGTTTTTATTAGAACAAAAAAAGAAAGACAAAGCATTGCTAGACGCGTGAAAGATCTCTAGCGCGCGTCGTTTGGTGATGATTGTGTGCTCAGCCGCCACTTTCGTCATACTTGGCCTCCCAGGTCCCCAGACCTCAGTCCGTACGATTATTGGCTTTGGGGTTACCTGATGTCGCAAGTGTATAGTATCGACCGACATCTCAAGGGATGTTGAAAGACAACATCCGACGCCAATGCCTCACCATAACTCCAGACATGCTTCACAGTGCTGTTCGCAACATTATTCCTCGAATACAGCTATTGTTGAGGAATGATGGTGGACATATTGAGCATTTCCTGTAAAGAACATCATCTTTGCTTTGTCTTACTTCGTCATGCCAATTATTGCTATTCTGATCAAATGAAGCGCCATATGTCGGCCAATTTTTCAACTTTTGTATTTTTTTGGTTCTAGTAAAACCCCATGTCATCCAAGAATGTGTATCAATTTGTACCTCTCTATCTACATTATTCCGTGATTTATTCAGTTTTCAAATTTATTCTGACATTTTACAGGCCGTTGTGGCCGAGCGGTTCTAGGCACTTCAGTCCGGAACCGCGTTGCTGCTACGGTCGCAGGTTCGAATCCTGCCTCGGGCATGGATGTGTGTGCTGTCCTTAGGTTACTTATGTTTAAGTAGTTCTAAGTCTAGGGGACTGATGACCTCAGATGTTAAGTCCCATAGTGCTCAGAACCACTTGAACCATTTTTTTTATTCTGACTTTTTGATCACTCGGTACCTTCTGTCACTTCAGTGTCGGCATTTTTCTACTGTAGTACGCAGGATTTTTGCGATATATTTTAATCTCGATTTTCGGTGCATGTTTTTACGACTTTTTTGTTGAAAAAATTGACTTTTCTTTCAGAGTGCCTCAGTTTTCTTAAAAACCATTGTTTTTTTAAATATTCCTACGTACTATGTTAGACACTATCACCAGTTTCATAGCAATTTTTGATATTTCGTACTTGGCTGAAAATTGTGGCGTTCAGAGCTCCCACCAACCGCCGCGAAGGCCTTTCGTCGATGTCGTGTATTGTCCTGCGTTACTTGAAAATAACACCCTCTTAAGTGTCTACAATAAAGGCTTAAAGGCAGTTTTGTAGTTTTTTTTTTTATTTTGTTGAAAAAATCATGAATATCGGTTCCAAAATCGAATGTCATGGTGGTCTATCCCCTTAATCAAAAACAGTACTATAGCGCATTTGGAGGTTGATATCTGAATAAATAGTTGGCGTAGTAATGAATTAATGATGTATCCCAGTGCCCTTTAACATAACTCAGTAATTTCTAATATACCCATTTTATTACATCCTGATCACTGCGACAACTCTTCAAATCTTTGACTATATTAGACATCGAAAGTGAAAGTGTTAGAGAGACCACTAATCTCCATGCTACTCACATCTTCCCCTACCCTCTCCCCGCACCGCACGCCTGTTATTTTCATGACCTCCACTGCTCTCAGCTAAATTTACAAAGGCTCACCACATTAGGATGAAAGGCAATGTCACGCCATGTGCTTGAAATGAACGAGGTGTTGTGTGATTCATACGCTGAACCTACATTCCAGGAGAACAAATTTAATTTCTAGACTTCTCCATACAGAATTAGATTTTGCGAGATTTTTAACCGATTAAGTTATACTTTTGGATTGTCATTTTGGAAAGGATTCGGCCGGTTTCTTCCCCTTCCTCCTTCAAATCGAACTTATGTCCACAGTAATAATCTCACTGTTACTGATGCTCTAAGCCATAATCTCTCATTTCCTTTTTCGTCGATCTAATAAATCTTACCAAGTGTGTAGAGTATTGGCAGAATCACACGACACGACTGCAATCGGTGGAGACATCTATGTGAATGTACCGGGTGATCAAAAAGTCAGTATAAATTTGAAAACTGGATAAATTACGGAATAATGTAGATAGAGAGGTACAAATTGACACACATGCTTGGAATGACATGGGTTTTATTACAACAACCAAAAAAATACAAAAGTTCAAAAAATTTCCGACATATGGCACATCATCTGATCAGAATAGCAATAATTAGCATAACAAAGTAAGACAAAGCACAGATGATGTTTTTTACTGGAAATGCTCAATATGTCCACCATTATTCCTCAACAGTAGCTGTAGTCGAGGAATAATGTTGTGAACAGCACTGCAAAGCATGTCCGGAGTTATGGTGAGGCATTGGCGTCGGATGTTGTCTTTCAGCATCCCTAGAGATGTCGGTCGATCACGATACACTTGCGACTTCAGGTAACCCCAAAGCCAGTAATCGCACGGACTGAGGTCTGGGGACGTGGGAGGCCAGGCATGACGAAAGTGGCGGCTGAGCACACGACCATCACCAAACGACGTGCGCAAGAGATCTTTCACACGTCTAGCAATATGGGGTGGAGCGCCATCCTGCATAAACATCGTACGTTCCAGCAGGTGTTTATCAGCCAGGCTGGGGATGATGCGATTCTGTAACATATCGGCGTACCTCTCACCCGTCAAGGTAGCAGTTTTGCTGTCCAGCGCCATCATTCGGACATTTTGTGATTTTGTGAACTTTGTTTTTTTTTTTGGTTCTAGTAAAACCCCATCTCATTCCAAGCATGAGTTTCAATTTTTACCACTCCATCTACATTAATCCGTGGTTTATTAAGTTTTCAAATTTATACTGACTTTTTGTTCACCCGGTACGTAACGTCGGGTCGGATGTGCTACGCTGCCAACGAGGTAGACGTGATCCATGTCCATCTGTAGGACTCCTGTAACGGTCGATTGCTTAATCTGTCTACTTTGACCAATGATGACATCAAAATAAAAATCGAAATCGAGTATAGGTGAAGTACGTGCCTAAAAAAATATTAGTTATTCCCATGAGAACGCATTCGTTCACTTCAACAACACGGTATCAAACTGTCATCTTTCAAACTAACCTAGATCTCGGACTACGCTACAGGTGATTACGTTACTATAAAGAAGATTTACAATTCACTTTCATTGGCTTCGTCAGCACACAACAACGTATAACGTCACACGCCACTACATCAGATCTTGACAACTGAAAGCCGACGTCCAGTATCTCTAGGTTCAGCCAGCCCTGTCATGTTAGAACAAAGGATAGGAACTGCAGCTACCGTAAGCACTTCAGACAGAGAGAGAGAGGAGAACGTATGCTTTATGGACAGCAAATCTGTTCATATGAAAGTTTTTTTTTTCAGCGCTTAGTCTTTTCGGTCGAGAAAACGTTTCATTCGTGAAATATGGTCAACCGACACAATATCAGCACCTTTCCTTCATAATTTGTTCCACAGCGGCAGTGTGCGACGATAGTGGCCAATTTTCCAAGCGTGATTTGAAATTATTCATATATTATTCATATATTAACGTAGCCAAATGTTTCCTGTCACCACAAATAGTATCCTAAAGGAGGAAAATCTTGTACGCCTCCTGCCTGTGAAACGTATATATATTCACGTTTTAATGGTTCTTAAGAGCCACTGTCGAATTAGCCGATATCGCAGGTCAGTAGTTGTTATTTAATCCGTTCTGCAGTTTCGAGCCGTGTGCGGTTCACCTCCGTATCTCTAAAGAAAAAAAATACGCTTCACATCAAGCTATGCGAGCGGATCAGTTTAATTATTTTGCGGAGTGGATATCCTATATTTATGTCGAAATATAGAGGAGTTGTACCAAAAATGAGTGTACCGTGTACCATCGATAATTAAAACAAGCCCATTCCTGGATCATGGATCGACAGATGGGAGGTCCGACATCTGGTTCATGGTCTGTGGCCTTCCAAGTTAGCAGTCATCAAAATGTGTGTGAAATCTCATGGGACTTAACTGCTAAGGTCATCGAGCCCTAAGCTTACACACTACTTAACCTAAATTATCCTAAGGACAAACACACACACCCATGCCCGAGGGAGGACTCGAACCTCCGCCGGGATCAGCCGCACAGTCCATGACTGCAGCGCCTTAGATCGCGCGGCTAATCCCGCGCTGCAGTCATCATTACATATATTTCCCACTTATGGAGTTATATCAAAGATACGTTCTTTTACAGCTATTACCTGCTTCACTGTAAACTAAGGCATCGTATTTGGACCCGCGTTAACTAGGAAACGAAGTACACACGAAGTGAATATTAAGTTAATATACAACATGTAATATCCACGTATAATGTACGTAGAAACGTAAAGCGGATATGAAACGCGAAGTTCCTCCGTCAATGTATCCATAATTTTTCTCTTTATGAAACATTTTTTTTTCTTACAAAGACCTTAAAACGTACTCTCTCTCTTTGAAATATGCGGTGTATACAAGACACTGTCACCCACCTTCCTCACCCGTATTCTCTATTTCATAGTTAAGCGTTTCACTAGATAACCTCACTCCTGAGCACTTCAATAGCTACAACAATCTAACAATTTAACCATTCTCAGCTAATGTCGCACATTTGAGCACATTAGTCAAAACAAGAATATCTTAATTACAGTTGATAACTGTACATATGTCAAACGACTCTGGCATTCATGTAGAAGAGGAAAATATTCTGTAACACCCCACCCGTCACTTGTCTGGTTTTGGTGCGTGTTCACCACAGGTAATTGACTAGCAGATTAACAGAGAGTGCAAAACTGCCGCAATGTCGGTTAACGCAAAGACAGTAATAATGCCCTGTGACTCCTGATTGAACTGCGGTGGCAGTGTTGACATTAATTGATTCAGAATTGATCCCTTTTAATTCAAAGAGGTGCACATTGATTTTATATTCAGCTATTGAACACCAGAGGCAAATGTTGAACATAAAATTAATTAAGAAAGTGACTTGGAATTTCAACTACTTGATTGAAAACAGATGCAGTCGATTAGCACAGATTTAGTTTAACTCACGACCTTCAATCATCACATTACATGACTCTCCTAACAGACAGTGGTAATAAATTGCGTTTGCGTGGAGTGAGGCGCGATAAATCAAAATTAATTCCTATCGACTGACCCAGGCGTAATGCGAAGTGCGAGAAGAATTCTACAATACACGGCCCATGAAACCCTCGTGGAAACTTTGCCGACGTGATCCAACAAATTAATCAGTGGCTGGAGCGGGCGCAATATCACCGAATTCAGCGTGGCGGAGCGGTGTCGTTGTGCGGTCGTCGGCCGACCTCGTGGTGCTGCAAGGCTACGCTCGCCTATTCACTCCTAGCTATCTTGCTCAGTACATAGCTGAACCAAAACTTCTTATCTCCAAGCTCAATCGTTCCATTTGCTAAGTCCTAAACTGCAGAGATGCTCACTCTTTCTCAGGCAAGCTGAGTAAAGAATGCCACGTCCGCACTCTAGGCAAGCTGGAAACGGAAGACCCCCACGGAGACTTCTCCCAGTCCTCTCTTCACCTCGGTTTCCCCTCCAGCAAAATCACTTACGCCAATTGCAGTGCAAGTCGCGTTAATTATGCGTCGATTCCCAGCGCCGACCAATGCCTGCTCTGGGCAGTGAACAAATTCCCACAAAATTTCCCGTCCTCTCAACTTCTGCTATTTAGCTCCACCCAGGCCACCCATCAAGGTTAGCGTCTGCACAAAACACCAGTTTTTCCGGAATTCTGACTCCCAGGAGAGTGCTTCAAATTCCTTGGTCCTACGTTCCCATTGGAGGCTGGCGTATTTCATTCTGTCGCTCTTCACCTGGTTTACTTCAGACTCTGTGGACCGTGAATTCAGTGTGAAGTTGCTATAGTCACGAACACGCAAATTTTGACCTCTGTTGACCGCTCCACCGTAGCTTTGCGCGGCTTTCTCGCATATTTCACTGAAAACGGGACGACGGACATTTATCAACAGATGTACAAGTTCTCCGTCTGCTTCCCGGTACACTAGCATGGGGTCAAGAACCCACTCACTGTCACTCATCTTAAGGCAGCTTTCTCAGAGCTTGAGCTACCTATTGTCGCTTCCCTTCGCCGCTCCCCCGCCAGCCACGGTCACTCGAATACTTCCCTGGGATATACTAGCCTCCAGTAAATCGACGCATTTCTACAAAGTTTTCATGTCGTGTGAATTACTTTAAAAGCATCACCCGACATTAATTATCCCAATATGTCCATACTATACCCTGTTCAAGATGCATTGTGCCTTGGCAGTTATTTTTGTTCAACACTACTGTTCGCTCAACGTGAGTTAGGTGTTCTTTAACGACTTCATGTAAGGGGCATAGTTCTTGCCATCTTACCAATCGTAAAGTAAGACGACAATTTTAACTGAAATGATTAACGCAAGAAGAAACGGTCCGTGTAGACAGGTCACAAAGCCGCGCTATTTTCGTGTGGCAGCATGAAATGGAATGGCAGTTTCGGCTCAGTCATTGGTAAATCATGTGGCAGATTTCGGTTCATGGATAGAATACTAGGAAAACGCAGTCAGTCAACAAAGAAGACTGCATATTAAATAATCGTACGACACATCCTACAATATCGCTAAAGGGCACTCATACACAGTGATCAGCCAGAACATTACGACCGACGACCGCCAGAACATTACGACCGCTGACCGCTGACCGCCGACCGCCGACCGCCGACCGCCGACCAACTATCGATAGCAGTGTCACCTGGCGAGGAATGACTGCTAGTCAGCAACACGGTGCATGTACCGTCAGTGACCGTGTTGATCGTGGGTAGAATGGGAAAGGTGAACGATCTATCTTAGATTGACCGAGGGCAGATTGTGATGGCCCCAAGGCTCGACAAGAGCATTTCGGAAACTGTACGGGTTGACGTGTGTTCGAGGAGAGTTGTGGTGAGTATCTGCAATACGTGGCGAAACCAAGGTGGAACCACGTCCAGACGTCGTAAGGGTTGGGCGGCCGCTCTTCATTACAGATGTTGGACGTCGTAGGTTGGACGGACTCACAAAACAGGACATACGGCGAACAGTGGCGGAACTAACATCAGACTTTAATGCTGGGCAGAGTACAATTGTGTCTGAACACATAATGCACCGAACGCGCCTAACGACGGGCGTGAGCAGCCGACGACTCATGCATGTGCCAATGTTAACACCACGGCTGAAATGGGCAGGTGTCCATCGGCTCTGGACGTTGGCACAGTGACAGAGCGTTTCATGAACTGGTGAATCCCGATACCTGCTTCATCATACCGATGGGTGAGCGCGAATCCGTCCTCTACCAGGGCAACAACTCCTTGATACCTGTAGTGCGGTAGAGACACGCTGGCAGCGGCTCCATTGCACTCTGGAAAACTTTCACGTGGGCTTCCATGTGTCCAGTGGAGCTCGTGCAGGGTACCATGACGGCCAAGGAGTATCGTACACTGGTTTCAGTCCATGTACATCCCTTCTTGATGATCATGTTCCCCGGCGGCAGTGGCAATTTTCAGCAAGATATTGCGCCATGTCACAAGGCCAGGTGTGTGATGGAATGGTTCGAGGAGCACAGTGGCGAGTTCCAGTTTATGTGCTGGCCCTCCAATTCGCCAGATCTGAACCTAATCGAACACGTTTGGGATGTGATTCAACATGGCGTCATAACTCATCGCCATCCACCACGGAATTTACGGGAATTAGGTGACGTGTGTGCAGATGTGGTGCCAGCTCCGTCCAGCGACCTATCAGGGCCTCATTGCTTCCATCCCACGTCACGTCGCCACTGTTAGCGGTGCCAAAGGCTGACATACGAGCTATTAGGTAGGTGGTCATAATGTTCTGGCTGATTAGTTTAGTACCAATATAGGGGATTCGAAAGCGTACGAAGATTGACGGCACGAATGGTCACATGTTTAACTCACATGAAAGAGACTCGGAGATGCTGGAGAACTTGAACTGGCAGACGCTGCAGTACATTCCTAAGTTCCTCAATAACACTTGTTCTTGAAACTTTGTATGTTGGCTTTCACAATAATACTTCTTCTTGAAACTTTGTACGTAAGCTCTCACATTAATACTTCTTCTTGAAACTTTCTGTGTAGGCTTTCGCACATCTTCAACCTGTCTCTTGTCAGTAGTACATATCCTACTGAGTGGAAGCAAAGTTTAATTCAACCTATACCCAAGACTGACAACCCTAAGTCGCCAGGTGACTACAGGCCGATCAGCATACTACCTGCAATATCTAAAGCCCTAGAATACATCGTCCATGAACAGCTGACGGATTACCTCAAAACTCATAACATCCACAACAAATATCAGTCAGGCTTTCGAAAGCACCATAGTACAGCAACTGCATTAATCAAAGTAACTGATGACATTAAACATGCTATGGACAGACGTGAAGCTACCATCCTAACACTGCTTGACTTTAGCAAGGCTTTTGATACAGTTGACTTTGATATATTACTAATTAAAATGAAACAGCTGAATTTCTCAAACAGCGCTATACACTGGTTAGACAGCTACCTCAAAAACAGAAGTCAACAACTCATTTGTGGGTCGGAAAAGTCATCATGGAAAAACGTGCGCTCTGGAGTTCCCCAAGGCTCCGTCCTTGGTCCATTACTCTTCTCACTGTACATTAATGATATTTCTTCAGTGATTCACTCCTGCAACTACCATCTATATGCCGACGACATCCAACTGTACATAAGTGCAAGCCCCAAGAACATTGCTGACGCAGTAGCGAGTATGAACGCAGATCTTTGCTCTGTTTCTCGATGGGCACAGAACCTAGGTCTGAAACTAAACCCCAACAAATCCCAGTTCATACTTATATCTCATCCAAAGTTAATCAGTCGGTACTTTCGCGAAACAGTCCCTCCAATACTCCTCAATGGTACCCAACTACCATACCAAAAAACAGTAAAAGACCTTGGAATAATCTTGGATGAACACCTAAACTGGGAAGAACAAACAGTCACAGCTTGCCGGAAATCGCTCTCCTCCCTACATGCAATTCAAAAATTTAGAAAAATATTTCCAACCCATGTTAAACAAAAATTAGTCCAAACACTAGTCTTGCCTAATCTTTACTACTGTGATGTAGTTCAACACGGCACAAATAGTCAAAATTCGAGATGCCTCGAGCTAGTGATACTCCCAGCTAGGTTGGATACGCCCATATAAGGCACGCGATCTCCACACGATGTGCTTACTTCAACGATTTCTTAGCCACTGGTGCCCCCAATACTTATCTTCTCACATTAAACACCTATCATCATTCCACAACCGCAATACCAGATCGGATACATCTAGCATCTTGGCTGTACCTTTACATAACACAAAATCTTTCTCTGTGTCATTCTCCATCTCAGCCATACGACTATGGAACGCGCTCCCCTGTGATCTGCGTCTTATCCAGAACCACTTAACATTCAAGAGGGAACTCAAGACTTACATATTAGGGACGGTATAGCCACCATTGTCGTGCCCCTCTCATCTTTTTCTTTCTCCTCTCCATCATAGCTTCGAATTTTACCATTCTATTTCTCCTCCTCTAACTTATCTACCTTTTCTATATCTCTTTCACCCCATTCTATCGTCTTATGTCTCTGCTTGATGAGAATAACTCACAAGCTGCAAGAATATAACGAGAAAATTCCCAACTAGCAATAGGACTAACAATCATAAAAGAAAAAATATGTTCACTTTCCTATACATAGTCATTACTATTATTATTATTCTTGATTATTATAATTATTTTTTGATTGTTATAATTATCATTGTAGTACTTTTATAATCTCTAATTTTTTCTGTAACATTAATACTGTATAACATGTTATATGTCCTTAATGTTCTGTAGAAACTGAAATTTGTTGAATCTGAGTATGCCTGGTTAGGTGTAAGAGAGGGCCTGAAGGCCCTAATCTTGCCAGGTAAAATAAATGCATAAATAAATAAATAAAATAAATAAATTACGTCTCCCGCAAGGCCCATCTTTCATATGTGAATGGGGCCAGGACGTAACTGTAATATGTGATACCGCGGAAAGTACGCTCTGCGGTGTACCTCACATTGCTTGACAGTGTGTAGATTTGGACGTAGATGCACATAATTATCTTCCAAAGTATAAAAAAACGTATAAGTGACATCGCATCTGGTTAGGAAAAACGAAATATTTGCAAGCCACGAACGTCACAGAAGAAATAGTCTTGCCATATGCACGGAGGAGGCTAAAATGAGAGTTTGCAAAAAATTATCGGAAGAATGAAAGAACGTGGTTAATTTAAGAAGAAATTTTGGGAATATACGAAGGTAAAGGAAGCTATCAAGTTCGAACGCTCATCCTTTAAGTGGTGAAGCGAAGAAAGATGGAACAACGTTCTTGCAGGTATATAGTCTCAGTCATTTGTTATGATCTGTTGTCTGCTTATGCTTGTTCGGCGGTTATGTAGAGTTGTTCGTGGTGACAAATCCGTATTTACACGATAGCGTATAGCCAACCGATACCATTACGCATGAGAGACCACATTCCGCCGCACAGACCATGAACGTAAAGCACAATCAGGTCAGCTACAATGGGAAGAGAATGACCTTAGAACAATGTTGGTTGAAATACAGCTCGAGAGGGGCTTAATTGTGCAGCATTTGTTGGAGTGAGTAAATTAAGAAGATACAAAATGAAATCAAGATGAGATCTCATGGACGAGATCAAGCAGATAGGAAGATCAGGGCTTAGTGTCGCTTTGACGTAGAGGACGTCCGAGTCGAAGAGAAAACATTGATTTTTACAAGAATGGTAAAAGGAATCGGCCCTCTGATTCTGACAAGGATGGGAAAAGGAATCGACCATTTGCTCTACATACAAATCATTTCGCCATGTTCCACGATCAGTTTACGAAAATCACGAAAAAAAGACAATGAGAATTTAAATCTCAGAAGCCCTGTGGGTTGTACAATATACCAACTAAGCCGTTATACGTCGGAACCCATGTGCAAGAATACAGGCGTACACTCGTAGCTATGCTCTCGTAAACAGTTTGCATTCCCATGTCGAAAGCTAAGGACTCCATGGGTTAATGTTAAGATCAAGGCAACTGAATGTAACACGTCTCTTGTGAAATGTTCTCATAGAAGTTGCCAAAGAAGCGAAAATTTGTTTCTCTCTAAATGTGTGTAAGAACGTTACACTATTATATTTATTATGTAAGAGGACACAGCATTTTTTTCAGATTTCGTATCGTGTACAAAGCCGTGAATCATCGAGGATGTAATTTGTCTGTAGTTTGCAGTTGGATGGCGATTGTTTTCATTTTCCAAACTGATCATTCGCTGTGGACGGAGTGTATTCTTCTATGAGACATAGCGAAAGATAAAAATTGTCTGACAGACCGGACATACACTCAGAGCATGGCATTTTTCCTCGGACAGAGCCTCCCGTGTAAAAGGAGCGTACGAGAGCCTCCGTGGAGTTAGGAGACTAGGAGGGAGGTGTTGGCACACTGAAGCTGGCGTACACAGCAGGACAGTAAAGTTCTTTATTGAAAGATCACGACTGGCTTCGAATTCTTAAGATGCATCACCACTTGATATTATCTTTTAAATCTTTGTAGTGGACAAGAAAAAACAATTATAATCAAGTCCTACGGTGCATTGTCAAAGCAGTAAACATAAGTAGCTCGCTGTAAAGATGTGGTCCAAGTTAAAATGACTGGGCCTGGAAAGCAACCTTTTCCGTAGAATGTTCAAAGAGGTAGCAAGACATCGAAGTTGTTATAGATATTCGAGCTATCCATCTATTCTTCAGCATTCTTTGGTAGCACCACGTTTCGAAAGTTTCTATTCTCTTCTTGCTGAATTACGTATCGTTCGTGTTTCACTTCTATGCAAGGACACACTCTCAACAAATACCTTCCGAAAAGACTTCCCAACAATTACATTTACTTTCGAAGTTAGCGAATTTCACTTTTCAGAAATACTTTTCTTACTGCTGTCAGTCTCTGTTTTATATGCTCTCTGCTTTGGCCATCGTCAGTTATTTTGCAGCTCAAACAGCAAAACTCAGCAACTACTTGTAGTGTTTCATAGCCTAATACAATTCCCTCGTCGCCTGATTTAATTCGGTGTACACGTATTATATGTTGCTGCAACGAAATAGGAAAAATCGCAGTTCATTGCACGAGTTGTGGCCGACAGCCATTCAATGTGGGGACACGTACCTGAAGTCAGTGGCTAACGTCTTTGTTCAGTGAGTCTTAAACTGTTATATCAGACAAATCTATACAAATTATAAAAGTGTATGTACGTATGCGTGTATGTTCCAAATCTCTTCATAAACCACTGGACCCGTTTCAACCACACTTGGTACACATATCGTTTATTGCCTGGGAAGAATTGCTGTGGCGGTAAGAACCACTCACTTACCAAAGGTATGGGGTTGGAGTTGAAAACTCAGTATAGCCCATGACGTTGGAATACCCATAGTTCAGGTATCCTGTATTTGAGAGTGAGAGCACTTGGAGATTTGCAATAATACACATAATTTCAAATCTTTACGAAACGTTTTTTCTCTGACGACCCCCACAAAATGATGAAAAAACTTTTTATGTGTATAGACTGAAGCGGCGAGTGAAAATTTGTGCCAAGGCGGAGAATCGAACCCAGTGGGTCTCCTTCTTAGTAGGCAGGTGTTTAGCCACTAAGCCTACTTGGCACAACGATTCACACAACTGCGCGGATTACCCTTGCACGCCTCCCTCCTCAATCGAAATTCTCGCTGCCCCCCCCCCCCCCCCAAGTCTGCTTTAAATTCCCCCTTACACACGAAGAGAATTGCCGAGACTACCAATGTTCTGGAATATCATCTCAGCATCGAACGCAAATGGGCGGTCCAGCCTGAAACCCAGGTGCAGGCACTACTTATACAAATGGAATGACCCAATTTCAGAGCCTTTACTTGTCTCATACAGACACGATTTTATGTAGCAGGTGATCAAAAAGTCAGTATAAATTTGAAAACTGAAAAAATCACGGAATAATGTAAATAGAGAGGTACAAATTGACACACATGCTTGGAATGACATGGGTTTTATTAGAACAACCAAAAAATAGAAAAGTTCAAAAAACGTCCGACATATGGCGCTTCATCTGATCAGAATAGCAATAATTAGCATAACAAAGTAAGACAAAGCAAATATGATGTTCTTTACAGGAAATGCTCAATATGTCCACCATCATTCCTCAACAATAGCTGTAGTCGAGGAATAATGTTGTGAACAGCACTGTAAAGCATGTCCGGAGTTATGGTGAGGCATTGGCGTCGGATGTTGTCTTTCAGCATCCCTTGAGATGTCGGTCGATCACCATACACTTGCGACTTCAGGTAACCCCAAAACCAATAATCGCAGGAACTGAGGTCTCGGAACCTGGGATGCGAAGCATGACGAAAGTGGCGGCTGAGCACACGATCATCACCAAACGACGCGCGCAAGAGACCTTTCACGCGGCTAGCAATACAGGGTGGAGCGCCAACCTGCATAAACATCGTACGTTCCAACAGGTGTTTATCAGCCAGGCTGAGGATGATGCGATTCTGTAACATATAGGCGTACCCGACACGGTAGCACTGACGTTTTGCGTCCAGCGCCATCTGTCTGACATTTTGTAAACTTTTTTTTGTTCTAATGACATTTTGTAAACTTTTTTTTTGTTATAATAAAACCCCATGTCATTCCAAGCATGTGTGTCAATTTCTACCTCTCTACCTACATTATTCCGCTGTTTATTCAGTTTTCAAATTTATACTAACTTTTTGATCACCCGGTATAAAAGCTGAAATTTGTCAAAGATATGAATGGACAGAGGGGGAGGAGGAAATGGACAGAGAAAGGGAAGAGGATGAGATGGACAGAAAGAGGGGAGAGGAGGAGATAGACACAAAAAAGAAAGGGAAGGAGATGAACAGTGAGAATTGGAGGAGGAGATGGAAAGAGAGAGGGGGAGGAAAAGATGGACAGGGACAGGGGGAGGAGGAGACTGATAAAGAGAGGGGGAGGAGGAGATGGAAAGGGAGAGAGAGGACCAGGAGGAGATGGACAGAGATGGGGGTTGGAGGAAGTGGACTGGAGAGCAACTGGTGTTTATGGTTTGCTGTCTATTCTGATGAGAAACAACCCTATCACTGAACAGTTCACAGTAACTCACTATCTGTCCTACCTTCCTATTCATAATGAATCCTCCTGTTACACCATATTCTGCTGCTGTTGATATTACCCTGTACTCATCAGACAAGAAATGCTTGTCTTCTTACCATTTCATTTCACTGACCCCAACTATATCTAGACTTAGCCTTAGCACTTCCCTTTTAGATTTTTCTAGCTTCCCTACCACGTTCAAACTTCTGACATTCCACGCCTCGATTAGTAGCACTTTATCCTTTCGTTGATTTTTCGGACTTTTTCTGATGGGCAGCTCCCTCCTGGCAGTCCCCTTCTGAAGATTCGAATGGGGGACTAGTCCGGAATCTTTTTCCATCGGAGAGATCATCACGACAATTTTTTAATGACGGACCACATGTTCTGCGGAAACACATTACGTGTCTTTAATGCAGTGGTTTCCATTGTCTTCTGCATCCTCATGCCGTTGATCGTTGCTGATTGCTCCGCTTTTAGGGACAGTTTCCCAACCTACGGATGAAAGAGTGCCCTGAACCGCCCTCCACCCTCTTCGCCAAGGCCGTTGGCTCAACAAGGGTGACTTCTTATGACGGAAGTCTTCAGCCGCCATTGCTGGTTTAAGCGGTGGTGGGGTTCGAACCCGGGGCCAAGGACATTTTGAGTAGTAATCAAAGATGCTATCCCTAGACCACGGGTTTCTCTGTTAGTCTTTTATAAAAGCGAAGACCACACTCGAACTTAAAAGATATCGTCAGAGTCGTACAGAGGGAGTATCGAGTGGCGAGACAGACCACCGCTAATGGTGCAGACATTGAAAACACGAGTAAACTGTCCGAAAAATAAGGAATGACAGTTTGAGAAATAAGGTGTTAATCCAGACATCGAAGTAGCTCTGCGTTGATTATTACAATGCTAGTGACGGCAGCATCTTGTGAACGTAGCTGCAGCAAGTTAAAGATGGCAAATAACTACTGCAACGTTCTTTATCATGATTTTGGTGCTTTTCTTTGCCAATTAATGCGAAATGCGTAATGTTTGAGTCATGCAAATTTACTGTGTGATGTGGTATCAAAAATGCAATCTCTTCTATATATGACAATCGTTTCAGGTCATTTTTCATGAACTGTATTACAAAATCGGGCTCCACGTGCAAGTGGACCCATCACACTACTTGTATCAAGTATAGCTGAAAATAGACTTTCCAACTTACCTATCTTGCCGACAGAGCACGACACAGCTGCTAAATGTGATGTCAATGGCATAATCAATCTTTCGTCACTCAAAGTCAGGTTGATTGGTTGATTCGCGTGGAGGGGACCAAACAGCGAGGTCATCCGCCCCATCGGATTAGGGAAGGACAGGAAAGGAAGACGGCCGTGCTCTTTCAAAGGAACCACCCCAGCATTTGCCTGAAGTCAAAGTAAGGGAAAGCGAAGTAAAATTGTAATTAAAACAGTTCCTGGAATGGATATTATTTCATGTCTAATTACCTACATCCACATGCTTATGCTGTCTAGAGGAGCGTACCCTCTAACACCAGTAATCATTTCCTTTCCTGTTACACTTGAAACTGGAGCGGAGAAAAACGTCTGTCTATATGTCTACGTACGAACTTTAATTAAAGTGCCATATTTTTTTATTTCATTAGTTCACTACCTGACTAACCCGGCATTGTCCGGGTATTAATTTTGCCAATTTTTTATTAGAAACTGAAACAAAAAATGTATTGTTTTTGCAGTGTAATATCCCGAAAAAAATCCATTTCCATGTATTAGTGAAAACACCTTTGGCATTATAAAACAGTTTCCGTACGCCGGGCTGGGTGCTGATGCTTCGCGTGTCTATAATGCGACTTTGCAAATGCTCTATGGAAACACCTCTTCGTAGCTCCGTAGAGGCTATTGTTTTCGTCTACAGCTGTTGGCGGTTTGCAGTTTAAAGCTGTCAATAGCGCTGCCAGGCGTTAGGGATTTCCTTAAGTTGACTCGTCTTAGTAGTAAACAATACATGTATTAAAACTTTATGAATCATGCGGCAGTTTTCTACGCATCTCAATATTCATGACGTCATAACTCGTGGTCCATGTGCCATTCAATAACGTAATGTAGGTACATTCAGTGGCATGTGTGAATCCTGTCTACAAAATGTCTTCTACATCTTCATCTACATCCAAACTCCGCAAGCCACCTGATGGTGTGTGGCGGAGGGTACATTGAGTACCTCTATCGGTTCTCCCTTCTATTCCAGTCTCGTATTGTTCGTGGAAAGAAAGGTTGTCGGTATGCCTCTAACATAATACGTGTTCCAAAATTCTACAACTAATAGACGTTAGAGATATAGGTCTATAGTTCTGCACATCTGTTCGATGTCCCTTCTTGAAAACGGGGATGACCTGTGCCCTTTTCCAATCCTTTGGAACGCTACGCGAACGTCTTGCGAATTGATATAGGCAAAAAAGTAATAAGTGTAAACTTCATGCACAGTGTGGCTGTTTTTCACGCGTCTCAGAGCCTACGACGTCATATGTCCTGATCTATGTGTGGTACCATGATATAATTTTGTTGGTGCATTTAGCGGCATGTTTGGATACTGTCTGCGAAACTTATTGCGAATAGAGTTAGTGATACAGAAGTAATAAATTTAAAAGTCATGCATGATACGGCTTTTTTTCACCCCGTCGTATCTATTGAATTATGATATGTAGATGGTTCTTACCTCCACAGTGATTGTAGCCTGACAGTAAGAGATATGTTTACCCAGTTGGGCTGAATCGGACCAGTGGTTCAAGAGATGTGTAATGTACACTCATACAATATTCATTTATGTAATATGTACGGAATTAAGCAATATTTTTCAATAATTCTTCATTTTTATTAAATGTATTTACAAAATTATTAAAATTTGCTTACAAGCGTAGAAAAAATAGCAGAAAGTTTGGTTTCGTGGGAGGCGGAGGAGGGTCGACAGAGTTTCGACAGTTCTGCTTGGGGCGCTGAATCACCTCGGGAGGGCCCAAAAAACTGGTAAGATGGCGTAATGTTTTGGATTACGAACAATGGGCAGAAGTTTTGTCTTTGTTTGTTTAAAAGCGGCTGCAACTAACGAACTTGCAGATGGCATGCTGTACGCCGAAGAAATGGCAACAAAAACACAGAAAATAAGCCGAAAACAGCGGCAACAGAGGTAAAAGCTGTGACGAAAAGCACCCCACTACAGTGCGTTTAAAATAAGTTGTGACTTTTGACAGTTCAGTACAGAATCTGCCAGGATCGCTTGAGTACGTGTTGCTCCAACCCAATTTGAATCGCGCGCCAAAAACAGGTCAACCAATCAGAGACTGTGCTCGACATCTATTGAGCATCCCAGAGAGCATCCCACAGTGCCACAGAGAGCATCCCAGAGTGCCCCAGGGAGCTACAACACTAAGAAGAATCGCCTCTCGGCTTTTGGCAAGATCAATGTGTAGTATTTGTGGCCCTTAAAAGGGCCGTTTGTTGAGAACTACTACTTTCAATGATTATATAAAGTACAATCACCCACAATGCGACAATCTTCCAAAGAAGAAGGACCACTCGCCTTCACCCATAAGTGAATGCTACAATCAGAATTTATCTTACAACGTCTACGACAAGACAAAGACAAACTCCCGTGCGGAAAAAGGTAGGAACCCTCACTAGCAATAATAATCTCAGAAACAGGTATAGTACGGTAAGCTAAGATTTCCCTAGTTTCAAAGGATTCCAAGATCTGCGATCTTACTGAAACGATTTTAAAGAAACAATTCTGTAGTAAACTCTCATTCTCGCACATTTTATAGTCAGATTCGTCAGCTTCGTGATGAACCGCCTATCATTCCGTTAAAGGTCATAGTCAATGCGATGTTTCGATAGGTAAACTAATGCAAGAAATTCTTGGTTTGCAGCGAAAAACAGGTGTCGCCATGAATTTGTGTTTGGTGCGTATTTAGATTAGATGTTGCTGTGGATTAAATGTAGGTAATATATTGAATTATTATTTAAACTTGGAAGGATACAGCTGTCTACTTCCAATCTCGAGAAAATGAAATGTAAATAAAGCGCTTCGTCACAATCTCGTGCGTCAGTGAAAAAGCTAGAATGAAATATTCTAAATTCCTCGTACCTCATAAATGTTTTGAGATATCAAAAATGGTTCAAATAGCTCTGAGCAGTATGAGACTAACTTCTCAGGTCATCAGTCCCCTAGAATTTAGAACTACTTAAACCTAACTACCTAAGGACATCACACACATCCATGCCCGAGGCAGGATTCGAACCTGCGACCGTAGCAGTCGCGCGATTCCAGACTGTAGCACCTAGAACCGCTCGGCCACTACGGCCAGCTTTGAGATATCGAAACAAGATTTTGGCAAATGGCAGCATGCAAAGACGAGAGTGTTTTGTCATCTGATTAATATGCGAAAGTTCCTTATCTACCGCGATATCCATGAGACTACAGATTTTTTTCAATCAAATAATGTAATTACTGAGAGCCACAGATAGCTGGTAAAAGGAGAACTGCTGTGGTTTTTGTAACAATATAAGTGATTAAGTTACGCGTTTATTTTTATACTGAGAATGGGCTGTTTCTCAGAATATTGACCTGACTTGCACCCAGTTGTTAGTTTAATAACACATTACTTCAAGATTCTGTAGCAACTTCAACTGCATTACAATGTTAGTGAGATGAATATTTTCTAAACTCTGCTGTGTTCCGACAAAAGAAGCAGATTTTAACGCAACAACAAGAGAATATACGTATTCCTCAGAACTCCTCACAATCCTTCATGAATGGCTCGCCACTACCTTCCTGGTATGTTTGACAACTCAAGACCAGTCCTGACATGTATTTTTGCAGTGGCTTCTTTTGTCAGCATTTCAACCGCAGTGAGCGTAAACTTCTTGCTGTTTTTGTCACATTGCTTTTCACCTAGATCTACACACTCTCAGTCGGATTTACATGAGCACGATATGGAGAGAGCCTATAAACTATACCCTTTACCGTTAGCGAGTACATCGACCTGGTAGCGTGGAGTTTTGATTTGTACACCACTACAAGTTCCATTAGCTTCGCCTTATACACGCTAGGTTAAACTTTATCTCATAGGACATTCCTTCGTACCCAGAACAAAATATCAGCTTTCCTCCACTGCACTATTGGAGTTTTATGCATCACGACAGCGTGATATGGCGTTTTGTCCATTTCTGTTGTCGAATTCCGGCCGGCCGGAGTGGCCGAGCGGTTCTAGGCGCTATAGTCTGGACCCGCGCGACCGCTACGGTCGCAGGTTCGAATCCTGCCTCGGGCATGGATGTGTGTGTTGTCCTTAGGTTAGTTAGGTTTAGGTAGTTCTAAGTTCTAGGGGACTGATGACCTCAGAAGTTAAGTCCCATAGTGCTCAGAGCCATTTGAACCATTTGTCGAATTCCGAGAAATGTTTTACAGTAGAACGCTGTCTTCTCAGTCGCTGAACGTGTTACTGGATGACATTTTTACAGCAATTATCGTAGTCAGATGTACTGCACTGTTGTTATTAATGCAACGCCAACACAATGCACTTGTTATGAATACTTGACGACTACTAGAACAATTCAGCGCGAGAAAATACGACTTTACAATGAGAGCTTACAAACGTTGATGCATCTAATGCGTGTCACCACGTACTGCTATTTACTGATGATGTGGCAACAGGGACGCTTTACTAGCGGTACCGCTGGCAATGTGGTAGAGAAAGCCGGCTCGCCATTGGTGTTACATGGGCAACGCCGTCTCGTCCCCGTCCGGTCTTCAAAAGTCGCCACTAATTTTAAACGTAGTATAATGGTGGCGATACTGTCGCTGAAACTAGTTTGGGGATAAATAAATTTAAAAAAAGTGTTTTGCATGAAGGTGGACCCACAATTCCATGTTATTGCTTTTCTGCAAACACGGACCAATGGAAGAAAAAATGTTCAAATGTGTGTGAAATCTTATGAGACTTAACTGCTAAGGTCATCAGTCCCTAAGCTTACACACTACTTAACCTAAATTATCCTAAGGACAAACACACACACCCATGCCCGAGGGAGGACTCGAACACCCGCCGGGACCAGCTGCACAGCCCTTGACTGGAGCCCCCTAGACCGCTCGGCTAATCCCGCGCGGCACCAATGGAAGAGTTTCAAGATAAAATGATTGAAAGTGTCAAACATTTTAAAAAACGTATTTTATAAATAATATTGGAGGAAGTGTGTCGTTCATGGAAGGTAGCGCAAAGAAGCGACGCTACATCGCAGCTACATAGCGGCCGAACCGGTGTGATTGTTGCAGGCGACGGGCAGCGAGCGGTCTCCCACCACGGCGACGGCGGCGGCGGCGGCGGCGGCGGCGGCAGCCGCACGGTGCTGCTGCCTGGCGGCGGCGGGGAAAGGCGCGCGCAGAATGTCGATATGCGCCAGTGCGAGAGGAGGCCGGCTGCGCGTCGGTGGCAGTGGCGCGCCGCGCTCATGGCAGGCAACATCGTCGCCGAGTGGCTGCGCTCGCTGCGACTCGGACAGTACGCAGAGTCGTTCCTCGACAACGGCTATGACGACCTGGAGATTTGCAAGCAGGTCGGCGACCCCGACCTGGACGCCATCGGCGTGCTCGACCCCACGCACCGCGCGCTGCTGCTGCACTCGGTGCGCACGCTGCGCGAGCAGGGCGCCGCGTCCGTCTACTTCACGCTCGAGGAGACGACTGCGGCCGCCGCCGCCGCGCTCGCCTCTGCGTCCTCCACGCCGCCCCCGCAGCCCCCGTCAGCCTCGACACCGCCCCCTCCGGCGCCGCAACAACAACAGCAACAACCACCGCAGCAGCAGCAACAACAACAACAGCAGTCACAACAACAGACTCTGGTGGCGTCTTTCGACGACATCAAGGAGGCGCCGCTGTCTGCTCAGCAGACGCGCGGCCTGCTCGGTCCCAAGTACGCCGACGAGTACGAGGAGGGCAAGGCGGAGCTGGTGAAGATCCCGCGAATGCAACTGAAGCGGCTGCTGAAGGACCGCGTGGCGCAGGACGGCATCAGGCTCAGCAATCAGCCGTACTCCACCTCGGTAAGTGTGCGCCGCCACGCGCGCCGCGCCGCCCCGCGCCCAGACACTTGTGGACGCGGCACGTGCTCCGCGCCTGTCATTCTGCCGTCACTCGCCGCATATCTGCCAGCTAATACCAGACAAGTGTGTAAGCTTGCAGAGAGAGCCGTCAGCGAGTATTAACAAGCGTTGATGGCTACAACTAGAGCGTACTGTCAAATGTTGTTGAATGGGTCAGTACGTCTCAACCATTAAATGTATCTGAATGTGTTTAATGTCCCACAAATCCCATTATTAGTGACAGGTTGAAACTTTGTGTAATTCCAGAACTCGAACACTACTTTAAACTATCGTCCTTTTTTTCAGAATGTTTTTTCCCAATTTGATCGCAAAGCTTCAACATGCCATTCTCTAATTCCTTTCTATCTTTCAGCTTGAGCAGTATTCGCCTCAGTAAATGCTATGCGCAGGATTTAGAAATCCCTACCCCGATATAATCTTATTACTCCTCGGTGGGCCTGCATGCAGATCAGAATTTCATTCCGGAACACTTCTTGAAATTTCTACGAAAACTAAGTTTTCGTAGATGATAAATGTCTTTCGTTATTGCGTTTGATAGTGTATACTGTCCAGAGCGTTCGACAAACTCATGTGTATCACAAAAAAAGAAAAAGAAAATCCGTCATTGTCGATTCTTCTCTTCTCTCTACACGTTCGATATTATCGGATGGGCAAACGAGAAATGTCATACACACTGGATCAATATGTCAGGACAAGTGCTAAGGAAGTTGTTGAATGACCATAATTCAGTCTCTCTGTGTACGTTATTAGAATGAAATCTCTAATTTAAAATTTATGAATAATAAAAGTGATCATTGATCCACCAAGAACGTACTTTCAGATAATGACAAATTAGCTGACTATATTTCTCTTCTTGCTTTTTTTATTTAATTACATGGAACATTTCAACGTTTCAATACATTTTCACGTTCTTGGACCTGTCTTGACGGAGAAAGAGATTTTATCTATTACAAATATGGTTTTTGAAAACTTGGCTGTAAAAACGATGGTTCATTTTTTACGACGTACGACATACACTGCCAGTCATCTATTTTTTATTTAACCCGCTAACGATTCTCTGTGGGAAATTTTTCCCACTGTCAGATCATTAATACAGTCATTTCCTTATTGTCCATGCGAATATTCGATTCCGTTTTCGTGTGTGCGAAATCGGCACGAAGATCTACAGGTTTCTACCAAACTCACCGTTGAGCGATGAGACTCAGTCAAATGCATTACTGTGACCGATAGCCAGAAGTTTAATTAAAGGTTCATCTGATCGTTATTGACACAGGTAATCCGAACCTAATCAGAAACGTCCTTCTTTGTATCACTGACCGAAATCTGAGAGGCAGCCCATAGGAGACTTCTGAACGTAAGATACCTGTGAATGCCCCTTATTAACATTTCCTCTGTCCTCGCATTCGTTTAGCGCTCGCATGGTGAGAACTGCACTCTTCGCTGGAAATACAATCGGCGCGTTTGTCGTTCCCTAACGCCGCCTGTTGTACGTCAGTTTGGCTATTTAGTGTAGTGGTTACTTACTTGCCGCTGGCGGCCGTGGCACGATTCCGACACGCTGCCTTCGTGCGTACCAATTTCCACACGCAGTAAAAGTGCGTAACCGAGGCAGGTGAGCGTAGCGGAAGGACTCGTTTGATGCGCTTGCTCTGCGTCTCTTGCAGTAACCAAAACTGCTGCGATGCGAACGGGATGTTCGTAAGCTACGTGTAGATATATTCTCTTTGGCTGGTGAATAGCTCAGGGAAAGGAACACCGACGGTGGGGGGAGGGGGGGGATGAGATGGATTGACATGATCGTAAATGACGAATCTGTCAGTACTTAATGCGCTTTTCTTCGTTGCTTTATATATTGCCAATTAGAACGGTGTTTTCATGGCTACGTATGCTGTAGTTGTTATTAATCACCTAAACTACATGACGAATAATTTGGATGCAATTACATTGTTTTTATTACTCAAGAGACGATTCAAGGGCTCGGCCTCCTCTGCTGGATGAAAATTATTTATTTTGCGTTATTTGTAGTAAGGGATAAGAAAATAGCTCATTGACCAAAATAAAACCGTCTCTCTTCATCGCACGTCTTTGTTGCAATAACAGTTTCGTCGTTATCAGGACTTTCGTGAATAACAAAAACTAATGAGTGACAATTCAGGTCCACTCAAGACTATTTCGTATCTGCAAAAGTGTCTTAAGCTTATCAGCTCCCTTTTGCTCTGGCGTGCTGTTAGCTTCTTCATTTGTTTGACCAGTGCGACCTTTTGATCCTCACAATCCGCTGCGCTGACACTCAGTTTTTGAAGGCAAGTCGTCTTACGAACGTTGAACTATGAAGATTTTATGTGGAAGGATCTGCTCCCGTCTATAATGATAAGTTCTGATGGGGAGCAGCTTTGTCGAGCACTATTATCACCATATTGTCTACTTACGGCTAACAATGTTTAGTTATCTTGGTAGGATTTCTGAAGTAATGCTCAAGTGATTGTGGAGGACAGTAGAATGGAACAGATTCAGATCATCCAGCTACTCGACAGACTTCCCTTAAATTACACATCAGTTTTATAGACACTGTAGCTATTTGCCTATCCTGGTGGAGTATAGTTGTATATTTGCATCCTGCAAGCCAACGTATTATTTAGTGTCACAGAGTCAATAGCCTCTTTCATATTCACTCATCGGAAGGTAACGCAAAAAGGAAAATTCCCCATGTCCCTCGGTATAAGCTCAAATGTAAGGTTCTGCGAGTCATAAAATCCTTGGCAGAAAGCATTTTCATTAAAGAGGGGGAGGCAGAATGGCGACTGCTGTCATCTAATTATGTCTATATGGTTCCTACATGAGTATAAGGATTGAAACGTATTCGTAAATTTCATGGTAGGCGCCAGTTCCTGGTATTCTCTACATATGTTTTGTGAAATACCGGATTGCTATCTTTAAGTGCGAATCGAGCATTCCTTAAACCTCCCCGCCGATCAGACAAGCCCGTGACTTCACACAGCCCTTCTTTTCCTGTTCTTACGTCGCCTCTTAACCCATCCCAAATGAGAACCAGTATAGGAATTAGAATAATCTCTTTCGTGGATAAACGTTATTCTGCTCGTACCCTACAAGTGAATCGAAACCAGTCATACTCTTCTTCTTCAGTTGGGCCTAAGTGATCATTTCAGTTCGTATCACGCGGCATTCTTATTCCCTGCTACTTTTATGATACAGAAAACACCCACTGTGACCCATCGCCTAAGGTGGTTTAGTTGTAATAACACTGGTCTCATAATTGGTACGAGGTGAGATTCATATTCCTGTCCAGCCATTTTGGTTTAAGTTTTCCTTGCTTTATTTGTATCACAGGGCGCGAATGCCAGGATGGTTGCCAAAGGAGGGCTTTATCTGTGTTCACTAAGGGCTATAATGTTCCGCCTGTAATTACAATGATGTCGGCGGGGCGTCTTACTTTAGCCTTCCTTATTTACTGTAAATTTTGTTTCCTTAATCATGTAATAGGATACTATTTGATATGTATGTTTTCCTGACTATATTGTCATCGAAATGTCAGCTAATAATTGAACTTCGTTGTGCGTTACCCTTGTTATCCGTGTGCTGTGGGATTCCTTTGGTTTCTCCCTGATCCCTGAGCGCAGCAACGGGCAATGTGTTTTCAGTGCTGACCGCCCAATCTGCGGCTGCTCATTTGCTCCGTGTCACAGATTGTCATCCAGCGCGACGTTATTAGCCGATTTAGCCGAAAGCGCGCGTTCATTTTGGAAGCTTAATTCCGAATTCTGTATAATTCCCCCTACTCCTGTGTGTTTTGTGAGAGAAAACAACAAACATTGGTGCAAATTTGACGACGTATCTGCCGAATTAAACCCAGTGACCTGTTGTTAACGATCACGTACGTGGCAGTTTTCCGGAAGTGAGAATGCATTTTCTTGTCTGATACCTGCTTCTACGTAACTAGCGCCACATACAGATGTGGCGGCTGTGGAAATATCACAATGCATGCTCATATTTCTGATCTTTTCTCGGTGCGACTGAGAGATGGTATGTCTTCTGTTTGGCGCCGATCATTCCAGTTTCGCCCACAATATTTTTAATGCTGGCCTAACCGTCCTTATCATATGCTATGTCTGATCGCTGCTTGGATTCCGACCACACCGTACATCGAATTGTTTCATTATGATAAGAATCTGTTTCCGGGCACCCACTAGTCTCTTTCTTAGGCGTTTGTTTTTCAGTGACCGCCGCCACATTCTGCAAAACAAGCATCTTTTATGCCTTTTTCTGCATGGATGACGGCTAGAGATTGAGTGCTAGATCACAATCCTTGCTTAAACTGAAACTCCCGCCTTTGCTTATTTTCTGGTTTTCCCACCAACGTACTGACTTACCGCATCTCATTTCGTGATTGTACTTCAGTCAGTTCTCAGCAAGAACTGATTCGGTGTCCTGTTTCAGTCGAATGTGTCGGTTATGCTCTTTGAGCCTCTCTGTGAATATTCTAACACTCTACTCCACTTACTGTATTGCGTGGCGTGAAAGCGGGTGTGCATTGTAACTTGGTATAGACATGACCAGTATGCGCGGTGCTTAATACATTGTCCATTATACCTTCTAATTCATGTTACATTTTTCCGTAGGTGTAGACACCTGAAGATGTGATTAAATCATCGCGAAACCGGTTGCGTAAGATCCTGTAACAAAGGAACTACTAACAACTAATGCGGCTACCAAAGGTTTTTTTATAATATTTTAATAGTTTTAAAAAATTAAAATATTTCTATCAAGTATATAATATGTTGATGCCCAGACCGTAAAATCACATATTGTACCAATAGTTTGAAAGAAAGTAGGAGAACAAACAACGAAGAATAACGAAACGTACCCAAGATAGACGGACAATAAGTCTAGTAGTCCAGTAATTGAAGAACTGAAATGCTAACTCTTAATTTCGCAAGGATTAGATTAACCGAATAATTTGTTGTGTTTCCGAATGTACCACACACTTGTACCAAGTAGTTACATCTTCATCGTTAGAAAAAACTGTCTGCCATATAAACTGCCCTCCTAGGAACAGAGAAAATAGTGATTTGATTTACCTTCGATAAATCGGATGTACTGAATCGGCTATAAACATATGCCACATCCCTTAATCGCTTTCAGCCGTCTATATTTCCAGCCCACGGTCCGTAGTAGTTTTCTCCAGTTTCTGAAAGTTTCTCGCTAATGACTGCATCACTCAGAGCTGGGATGTAGACGTCTTAATGCTCCGATCTGCGTATTACCTTATTTGAAGACGTTTGTGTCCCATCAGCATAACATACAGATATGCCATAACTCAAAATTACCTCATATAGTTAGCATTCTTCTATGAATGGCCTTTTCCTTCCGAGGCCAAGAATAGACCATAGGCAACTACGGGGTAGCACGGAGCCACGGAAAGACCTAGTTCCCCACGTCGCCCTTAGATGGCATTCTTCTGATCTGCTTACAATACAAGATACAACGTTCATACGTGACATGGTGTTCCGGAGGCCTATATTGTCTGTAACAATACAACAAGTGCATTAGCGACCACGTTTCTGTATGAGACTAATGGTTTTTTATGTATTTTTCTTTTCTTAGACCAGAATAGGACAAAAACCCGATGCTTCTTTTATTTTTTGTCTTTCTCAGTACCTCTTTCGTGGACGATGTTTATTTTCACCTTAACGCACGCTCGTTTAGTATATGCCTGTATGCATTTGGTGTAAAATTTTCGTGTACTTGCTCGGTTAGGCTCTCTATGTGAAGAAGTTCTCTAAATATAGATGCTAGTGTATGACTATGAACACGACTAGCGCAGTTGTCAGGATATTATGCGCTAAAACCGAATTCTCAATTCTGATGAACAACTGACTCACCACCTAACAGTATATGACTATGATTAGGGCAGCCCTGCACTGGCTCTGCCCAACGAACGTGGTCGAGAGGTAGAGACAGTTGGTGGCGGTATCGCTTCCGCCGCAAATTCATGGCGTTGGAGCTCTGGAAGTAGTATTGCTGGGCCGAGAACCCCAGGATCGTAAATCTGCAGCGGCTAACGTTCGTCCTTCCAGCCGCGCGCAAACCAATCAGCGTGGAATCCGCGGGCACCTGCAATACTCATCACGCAGACCCCCTCCCCCCCCCCCCCCCTGCCGATGCTGCCGGTCGGCTGGATGGTCGGAAAACAAAGCTCTCGGCGAACCTCACCGAACCCAAAGACAAGGCATACTTCTTGTTTCCCACCCGAAACTCCTTCGTCGTCGTACATTGTTCCTTGTTACCATCGATTTAATCTTCTATATAGAACATTTTGAGACTGTGTCACTTTATTTAATTTGGATTGACTGCAGCTTCATGAACATGGTCTCATCATTTGATACCTTTGCATTAACTTACGTTTAGTTAATGGATATTAAACCCGCTTCCATTTATGAGTTCCTGTTGCTTCCGTTCGCCAAGTATCGTATTTGAATAGGAACAGTTGAAGAAGAAAGATATAACGTAGACTCACTGCACTCACAACCTTACAAAAACAAAACAGGGCTGATGCACATATTACGTACTCGTTAAATGCTCAGAAATAAACCGTCATAGCACACAGGCACACACAACATTCACAGAAGCCGCATAAAACGAATTAAGGCTGTCACGTCTGACGGAATAACAGATATTTAGTTCAGTACGTTGAACAGTAACACATAGTCTACAAACATACATAACAAGTTATCTACCAGCTAGACAGTAGACGTACATAAAAGCTACACAGTGAAAAGTAAAAATAATACGTCTTATTTTTAGTGAACGCTGCTTTGAGAAACATCATATCGGTAAATGTGTAATCCAATGAACTGTTTGATACCTCAAGTTATTCACCATGCGACAGAAAAACTTTAGTATTTACATTAAGCATCGCACGAAACAAACTGATATACTACTCTGAGCTAATTATGCTTGTAATCAATTTCTTACTCTTTTCGATAGCACTGAAATTGCCATCCAAGTGTAGTACTATGTGTTTCACATATTCAACGTTTTTCGACCACTGACATTCAGGAGACGTAATAATGAGACGTCCCGTGTGTCTAGCACAAGTATATACACGATGAATGCTGCCATAATGCGCCATGCGTATCTGTCATTGAGAGTTCAATGTTACCATTATAGTACAAATGTCACCGACAATCGCGTTAGCAGTACTTCGTCATGATATGGCAGAGTACACTTTGTTGTCACAATTATACATACAGTCACAGTTTTCTGTAATTGCATAATACGCTTTTAATTTTACGGCGCGCATATGTTGAATTTGCATGTTCTCTGCGTTACGGTGGCACTGAGTTCTATTATGTTTCTCGTTGTTGCGAATATTAGACACGACAGAATTTTAAACTGAAATGCAATTTCAAACCAATCAGTTATCCGTTTTGGTTGTATTAATAAAAGAAAAGAAATTAATACAAATCCAGAAATCTGTTTTAAAGCCACTGATTGCGGATTTGAGCTCCGTGGACATTGTGTCAATTTTTACAGTGCAGCAATGCTCTTTCCCACAACATTTCAACAATGTGGTTCCACAAACTTACAGTTCCCCATTGTGGTATTCGTACTAGTTATCCAAATCTCCTACACGACAGCCATAGTCGTGCAGTACACAGCATCCCTCTTTGCAATTACAGACTCTACAGTGGGTACACGGTATTAATCTTACAGGATACCAAGTTGTATTCGCATACCTAAATGCTGAAGAGGTATAGGTTGATGTCTGATGCAAACGGAAACAGTACCGAAGAGTAATTCATCTTTACTTTGCCCAGCCACATGATTTCGTCCGCGATTTTTACAAAGCGGACACGGGCAGGACGAGACAAAGAGCAGGCAGTACCTCGGCCACCAGCGGCAATGCAGCCCTAGTGGCTTGTTCACCGCATCTCGCTGCAGGAGTCAGCTGTCTTTCATTTGTAAGAAGCCGGCTGATATATTTGTCATTATCATATAGGCTTGGGTCAAACACAGCTGTAGCTGGACGGTGAGATCAGTACGACGTGGGTGGGAGTTTCAATACACAGCGATAAGGCGCGCAGTCAGTTCGGCGTCAGACGCGTCCGATATCTTGGGTGACGCGTGTGAGTCATCGGCAGTGCTAGCTGACACAAAGTTCAGTACCTCACCGAGGCCGTTAATCTACGGCTCACGGTCTCGTTTAATAAACCGTGAGCTATCTCTTATGGAAACAATGAAACCCTTTCACAACCGAAGCTCTTTTATCAGTCGACAAACAGAAAATAAATCGATCCTCCATCATCGGGGTTGCTTTATCAACCTGTACACAAGACACAGTGGAAACGCTCTGGGTAGATTCGGATCTATTGCACCCTACAGGCTGTTGGTAACGTATACAAAGGCCACTTCGTACGGAACGAAAATGTGAACCTGAAGGTGTGTGTGTGTGTGTGTGTGTGTGTGTGTGTGTGTGTGTGTGTGTCAACCACACCGTTTATTACTTTTTTCATTCGAGCATGGATACCAGAAACTGCGGACGAAGTTCCTGCCAAAAGTAGAAACGTAATATCTCATGTCACGCAATAAAGTAATGGAATCTGTCAGACATACCGCTTTCTAGGAATAAGCTTGTATTTTTAGCGATTTACCTGTGACAGAAATCGGGCACGCAGTTTTCTGGAATGATTTATCGTCAACCGTCCCTAACAGATCAGTAGACAGAGGAAATCAAAGAAAAACATTTCTACCAAGCTATGAGTTTAAAACAAGAACTTTTTAAGCCTCACTAGTCAGAGTGATGTGTACACGTCCATTTCTTCACTTAAAAATTATCTAAACCTTAAAACTAATCAGAAGTGCTTAATACACTTACTTAAATCTAACAGCCTGGTGGAAACGAGGTAAAAATAAAGGAAGGTCGGTTCGGATTTAACGTCGCTTGGAGGAGGAGTTGATTATAGAAGGAAAAGGAGCTCGGATAGGGAAGGAAATCGGCCATGCCTTTCCAAGGAACCGTGTCGCTATCCCTGTTAAGCTATGTGGAGAAATCGCGTAAAATTTGTCTTTGTGGCCAAACGGAGATTTGAACCGTCGACGTCTTTCTTTCAGGCGGTGGTGCCTCCCAGAGGAGGTCAAAGACAGAGGAAGCATATATGCGGAATCTTTTGGATTGAGATGCTGTTGAATTCTGTATTTCGGAGAGTAATAATAATAATAATAATAATAATAATAATGTCGCGTGACGAGGGCCTTCCGTCGGGCAGACCGCTCGCCTGGTGCAAGTCTTTCGATTTGACGCCACTTTGGCGACTTGCGCGTCAATGGGGATGGAATGATGATGATTAGGACAACACAACACCCAATCCTTGAGCGGAGAGAATCTCCGACCCAGCCGGGAATCGAACCCGGGCCCTTAGGACTGACAGTATGTCGCTCTGACCACTCAGCTACCGGGGGCGGACATTTCGGACAGTATATTAACGTATTGGTTTCAGTACATAAATCAGACCTCCTGGAAGGCGAGAGGGAACGAAAGCCATGCGCCTTCTCTACCGACGTCTCAGAAGTCCGTTAGATTTCGTTCGTGTCTGCTATAGTGTTCGTCTACCTCGCTCGTGCCACTTCGGAGGCCCACTGGACGCCAATCTTAATTAGCAATTACCAACGTAAAAGCTACTTACTTCGATTATTGTTGATTGCTTCAGAATATCGTAAACTAGGACTTAGCCCATTCAATTTAACGAACTAAATTAAGCAGCAGTTTGCATAAATGAGCAACACACTTGGCATGCAAGTTCGCTGGCGGGGCGGTCCGAAGTATACGATTAACGAAACAGTGACTAGATACGTGGTGTGTAAACTGGCGTAGGCACTCACATATTGTTTGAGCACAATAATACCAGTTTACTATTTGCAGGACGAAAGTATTCCTTGAGAAATTATTCAACTATGCGTCCCACAATCATCACCTAATTAATCGGTTCTACGGTGTAGCTACCTCTAATCTACACACCCAAAAACACTGAACTTTTCGATACGATGTCATTATCTCGACACGTACAGCTACACTAGTTAAGGTTATTGTCTTAAGAAAGAAAGAAAAACAAATTCTTCTACTGTGTATTTATGAAACAAAGCGTTGAAATGCATGTTTTAGCGACTACGAGTACTACGTCAGTATCACGTCATTTGATTTCTGCTTAAAGCAAATAGGTTGTTTAGGTAGAAATAAAGACTTGCATAACATTTTGAGGCGAGACACCAGAGAGGTTTTCTCGACGGTCTCGTGGGCAAGTATTTCTATCCTCAGGGTATGTTGGTGCATTGCTTTCCAAATACATGTATATTGGATCTTAAGCGTATCAGTTTAGCGAAAATGGATGTCATGAATCACGTTGTTTATGGTGTTTGTGGTGTTGTCGATGGATAGATAGGGTGAAACACTATGCTGATACACAACCCACTCCTCTCGAATATCATCGAAAGAACTGCCCAACTTAGCGTCCTTATCTGAGAGACGGGTCAGCAGCAACAGGATCACATTCCCTCATTCTTCGAGACAATGCAGAGAGGTTTGGGATTTAAACCAGGGCATCAATACTGGTTAGGAGCTGTACGGCACCACTTCTCCTCAAACTGCCGCTCAATACTTGCTGATGCAAACTAATTCTACCACCGTGATTCGAACCAGGTATCTACGAGCCGAGCACCAAACCGCTAGTTTCTTTAGCAACATCGAGACCAAAACGAGTGGTGAAGAGCAGATAATGCCCCTTGGTGCTTACGGCTTTGTTTTTGTGTGTACTATCGGAAGTGCGATCTTAGTTAATGTTCCAATGCATGACGTCACAGAAAAACATACAGTCTTGACCGTTACGTTAACTGACAATGGCCGGAAAGGAAGTAACGAGGATGTGGATTTATTAGATAACCTAGCTACGCAGTCTTCTCATAGCGGCAGCCCACGCGAAGTGTGTTACTCTACCAAACAGGCAGCAGCTTACGTAAAAGAAAAGCGGCTCGCAGCATCTGCTGGCAGCGCCGGAAGTAATTGGTCTAATTTGACAGCATTAAGTGCCCCTGATCTTAACTCGGGCGGGCGTCGTAAATTTTTATGCTAGGCATTATGCACAGGGACCGACGTTGCCGTAGGATCGGCTAACTCATGTTTATACAAGTCTCAATTCACATGCTATTACGTGCAGTAAATACGAATAAAAGAATTACCTGGTCCTTACGTGCAATAGCGGCGGAATCTACGACCCCACACTTCTAAACGGATTTGGGAACTGGCGCCGTCAGCAGAGGTTCGGTATTCGCGTGTGCTGGTAATTCTGCAAGTTCTGTGCATCGTTGTCTAAGCACTTCAGAGCACTCGGTATTCGTTTCACGAAAATTGGTAGTATTTCTATCAACTCGTACGAGTTTCTTCACAGAATCACAGAGTAAGTAAGCATGCGCCAAAGATGAACGACCAATAGCTGACAAGCGTGAAGCCATCTCAGTCTAATGCTCTATCTCAGGCCTGTAGACAAATCAGTGCGGTCATGGCCTTCGTTTGTGTAAGCGCTGTTATTTTGTTTTTCCAGAAAAATGGTAAGTGGAGGCACAGAGAAACGAAATGTCGTGCAGTTTCATACGAAACTTGGAAAAACTGTTACTGAAACCTATCTTTTACTAACACTATATGGCAAAGACTGGTTATTACATATGCGAGTTTTTGAGTTGTTCAAGCGTTTCCAAGATAGCTGAGAAGACTTTGAAAACTACTCGCACCTGGGACGCCCTTCAACATAAAAAACGGATGAAACTATCAAAAAAGTAGGTAGTCTAATTCGATCAGTTGGTCAGTTAAATATTCGATCGATTGCTGAAACTGTAGGAATTGACAAAGAACAAGTAAGGCAAATTTTGCATAACCTATTTAACAGTGTGTTAGAAACTGGTGCCGAAAATTCTCACGATCGAATGAAAAGAAGCTCGTGATAATTTTTGTGCTCACTCTTTGAATACCAGTGAAAAAGATCCCAATTTCTTGGAAACAGTGATAATATTTGACGAATCTTGGTTTTACGTTTATCGTCCAGAAATTAAGCTCCACTCCAAGCATTGGAAGGGTTCAAACGGCTCTGAGCACTATGGGACTTAACATCTGAGGTCATCAGTCCCCTAGAACTTAGAACTACTTAAACCTAACTAACCTAAGAACATCACACACATCCATGCCCGAGGCAGGATTCAAACCTGCGACCGTATCGCATTGGAAGGGCCCAGCTTCACAGAGACTGAAAAAAAGTTCGAATGAGCGAATCAATATTCAAAGAAAGGATGACTGTTTCTTTCGATATTTATGGAATTGTGTATCTTCACTGGGTTCCTGAAGCCCAAACTATTAATCAACATTACTATCTTGAGGTCCTTACTCAACTCAATGGAAAATAAGAAAAAAAAGACGAGAATTGTGGAAGAACAAATCAAGGGTTCTGCATATGGACAACGCACTGGCTCATACCGCATTGTTTATTAAGAGGATTCTAGCGAAGTACGGCATCCCAGTGTTAGACAACGCACCTTACTCGCCTTACCCAGCATCCTGTGACTTTTATCTATTCCCCAAGGTCAAATCTGCATTAAAAGGAACAAGATTTCAGTTCGATGATGCAGTGAAAGAAAAAACAGCACGCGTCATCAAGGAGCTCACAGAGACGGCTTCCAGCACAGTTTCCATCAATCGAAAATTCGCATGGAGCGTTGTAGGGATAGAGGAGGAGAGTATATTGACAGTGACAATAACTAAATATGCATGTTTTTGAAATAAAATGTTTTGCAGCAGTATTCCCGTTATTTTATAGCCACACCTCGTAAACTACAAATGGTATTTTTAATGAGAAAAAAATTTATTCTGCTAGAAGTAGCGACTACGACTGAAGTTATCAGGGCCTGAATCTCTTGGTCTTTGCCTCATAAGTTTTGACGTCGATGATCCATTTCTTTTACGGGTTACACCTCTGGTGTTCCGTGCTTGTTAAAGTAGCTGAGAAATGGTCCAAATCCCCTAGCCCACCATCCCTCTCCCTCTCCCCCCATCACCGCCACCACTTTCCGCTATAAAAATAACAAACCGGCTTAAGTTTTGTCTTGCAGAGATCGCTAAGGATCTGTAACTAACGTTTAGTATAACTAAATCCATTCCGATAGTAAAGGAGCAGACGTGGCCCCAGAGTGAGAGATCAACTGGAGTAGCAGCACCTGCTGAGAGGCGCTCCAGTAAAGATTGGAAACGGCAGTTCTTGCGCCACGCCGTGTCCAACAGTGTAGAGGTCGTTGGGCGTGAAGCTGAACTTCGCCTTCCGATATCCCAAACTTTTTTGTTATTGCAAACCGAAAGAAAAAACTGTAAAAAGACAGTGCGAATAGTCTGCTCAGCTGCTGCTTGAAGCTATGCTATTCTGTTCTGTTATACATTTACATTTTGTTTCAATGTATGTTACAACTACTTAGCTTGACGTGTTTATAGACTTACTTCGTATGGAAAGTCTGAAGCTATAGTAAAGTTAAATGTAAAATATCGTATCTTGATTTGTGTTCCTGTCTAACTAATTGTATTTACAGAAATTATACTAAAAGTGGGACCCGCCGACTTTTGTCAAACAACAAATCCTCTTTACGCCGTTAGTATCCATATATGTTTCAGTAGTTTTCAGCTTTCATTTGTGCGTGAGCCTAGATTTCCTACTTCTTGTTTTCCGTTCTACAGCATTTATGTAGTGTTCATGTTCAGCAACTCATGGCCTTTGACCGTGTTATTACGTTCTTCTACACCAACTAAAACCGTGAGATACTGTCCAGACACGATGAATAGATGTTGAGAAACAAGTCACAATTGCAACACATAGTTTAATGAAGGCCCATTAAGTGACGAAACATAACTAGGTTCAAATAAAAAGAATTACGCTTTTCCAAAAATAAGGGGAATCCACTTCTATTATGACATTCAAAATATTATTTCATGTCGGTTTAGTATGCATGACTGACCCAAGTAGCTATTGGATAATAATTCGTTACCTGAGGTACAACTATTAAATCCGTTCAAGCAAGTGACCATACTATGACCTCCATAATATGATTCCTTTTCGCATCTCTTGGAAGACAAATTGATCGCTTGTCTACAAGTGGCTCATGGCACGTAGCACTGACAGAAAACGACCCCGCAAAGCAGGCCGCCCTCAGAATTATTTTACAACAGAAATGTCCGTCACTGTTAGCGTAAAAAAACGAATTACATGACTCATGGCGAAAGCTTTAACTCCCATATCTAAAAAGAAAACTCAGAAGGCTACAGGTTTTTGAGCCCATGTGGGGAAAGTATAGTGCGTTTCAACTTCAGAATAAACTGCTACAGTCATTCGCAGCTTTGAAAAGATTTCTGAAAATCCAGCATATTAAAGGTACATGCTGTTTAGTTTTCTCCGACTTAGAAAGTCCTTCTAAGCTAACATCTGGATGTGCTACATTAATATTTCAGGATGTTTCTGTGCTATCAATTAAGAATTTACTTGTATGTAGAGCAATGTAATACCGCTAGTCACTCAAACTACTGTATAAACTTTTCCTAAAATTTTATGTCAGTCGAAAAATATTAAACACTAAACCTCACTCTTTAGTATTCTTGTTCTTTTTTTGTGTGTCAGCGCGTGTGCGGTTGACGAAACTTGGTTCAACTGAACGCACGCTTCCTTTTATGCTCTGAAAATTCAGAGGAATCACAAACGGCTTTTTGTTCTCAAGTTTCAGAGAGGTCAGGAAAATAATATTTAAGGCTTTCATTAAGAGATCGCCAAGAGGAGTAAAAATTGGTACCTGCTCAGACATTTTATTTGTATATACTGATATAATCATTCCACCCGGCATCGCATCGTATTACACTCCTGTTAAAATGATATTTCTTTCAACATCGTCTCTGGTGGAAGAAAGACTGCTGCAGTTCCGAATTGATACATCGTATTTCCAGCTAAATTGTGCTGTAGCGAACATTTTTGACACATTGAAACTATGCCGAAGCACCATTCTAACATGAAAACCTACATTTCGCCCTCCCAATTGCAATTTATATCTTACTGTTGCCTTCACATCCGATACTGTCTAATTTTCGCTAAAAATAATTGTGGTTCTGTTCACTGTCTTCGCATAGCGTATACTATTCCTGGAAAAGTCACAGACAACATGTACTATCTACGAATTTTGTTCGTTTCCTCATTACGTGACGAGGTGTACTATAATAAACATCCACAACTTGCGATAGCTTTCTGGCCTCTTGCTGCGTAGAAAAAGAGCAAAAGGAAAATGTTGTCACTGACACAGTAACACGCTTATTTTTGCTGCGATAAATACACTGAGAAGTTTCGCGCTGAGATAGTTTTTTCTTTTTTTAAAAAAAAATGTTTAGTGCCTGTTGTCTCTAGAATTCGGTACAAGACATGTCAATACTTATTTATATGCATTGTTATCAGATTCAGTGTACATGAAAACTAACATCATTGTTATTTTGCGTGTTTTGAAGAAGGTAATGTTCAGCACTTCTCCTTTCCTTTCACCTGATGCGTTCTTTTTTTTTTCTCTCTTAGATAGATTCCGAGTAAGCAGCGGAGATACTTTTACAGATTTGCTTATTCGCTTCGTTTCTTACGTCAAACATCGGGCTTGACTATACAGTGGCAAAAAATAAATAAAATGGATTCATACATGACGAACAATGTTCAAACACCGTCCTGCCCTTCTTATACTCATCGTGGGGAAATTTCGGGGCTGAACTATTAGTAAGACAGTCATGTAACCAACTAGCGATGTTCCGTACTTATGTAGTGCATCTCAATACTTTTAGAGACTTTTGCAACTATGATTGTCTGTTCAAGCTAACTGGAATATCAGCAGGAAGTATTCATTTGTTTGTGCTCTGTCTGCGTCGGTGACAACTCAGATATGCTTTCAGGAGCAGTAAAGACGTTCCTTAAGCCGCATCAATTTAGCTCTCTCTCTCTCTCTCTCTCTCTCTCTGTCTCTCTAGCCTTCACCTTTTAAATCTGTTTCTTTCTCTCCTGTCGTTTCCCTTTCCGTCACTCTTCTCTCGTATCGTCTCCCATAACACCACCCACGCCCTCTCCTTCTATTGTATTCTCCAACATCCGTCTACCTCTCCATTCCATGCCGTGTTTGACTTCTGGCTCTCGGCCTCCGTTCAAGAACGTACCCAGAATCTGACCCACGGAAGAATGGAGGGTGGCAACGTGTTAGTTTCGCAGTGAATGACGAAGCAGCTCTGATATTTCACAATTCTCGGTACACTTGGTACTAGTGAACATTCTTTACGTGTTGAGTTATTCAAATGGATTCCTCATTACTGAATTGATACGTCTCTCTGTTTAGAGGGGTAGGATGCGAGCTCGACTTCCGAAGATTTTTTTTTTCTTTACAAAAAGGGTGAGGGAGGCAGCTGGCCTCTGCTGCCCCTCGTAGGGGCAGTCAATCTTGCTAACTTTCCTTTCTTAGATATGCTGATTCATCTGTGAAAGATCTGCAGAGATTGTAGAAGCAAGAAAAGTACGAGGGGCCTTCGATAAGTAATACAACACGTGAAAGTTCCTGGCAGATTAAAACTGTGTGCCGGACCGAGACTCGATATTGCACACTCAGCTGCAGAGTGAAAATCTCATTCTGGAATACAACACATTTTTTTTTCTGAAAGCAGGGTGGATTTATTCAGGATTCCAATACATCATAATATTCCCCACTAGGCCACCTTACTCGGAAGTCCTGTATGCCCGCATGGTACCACTGTACTGATTGACGGCGGAATCAAAGTTTTGCTGCACGAATAACCTCTCCATCATCACGTACTGTTTCCTGCGGAGTGCATCCTTGCCCTTGTGCTCTTTGTGGTCGTCTGTTAGGCGGCGAGGAACCTATCGGGCACACACTTTTGAGTACCTCTACTGGTGGACAAGTGTCAGCACTATCAACAGAGAAATTCTTTTCAGCATCGAGGTGTTTGTGATCCATCGACCATCTCGAATGAGTGTGTCCGCACGGTCCAACACTGCAGGCGTTGCAATTGTGTGCGACCGTCCGGCACGCGGGAGATTGGAGAAAGTTTGCGTTACCTTGCGATGGTGACAGACGCCTCGCCCAACGACTCGCCGTGCTCTTTTTCACTGTCATGTCTCCATAGACATTCTGAAAACGCCCATGATTATCTGCGATGCTCTACCTAAAGAAACTCAATGATACCTCTCTGCTGGAACGCACCTCGTTGTAAACGCCATTTTGAAGACAACGTATACACCGCCACTGATCGAAACTTCGTGAAACTATAGGGGCTAGAGCGGGAATATTCCAAGAAGTCCCACAACAAATTTCGCATTTTTTCAACCGAAATTGGCCGAGAAAGGAATGTGTTGCATTACGTATTGAAGACCATGCCCTTCGTCACTGGCTTCTTACACACAATCCACGAGCTGACGCGTCGCGCTTGTCTTCTCGGCTCGGCGCTGCGTGATGGCGCGGAAGAGCGGCAGTACATATTAAGGCACTGTAGTGGCGACCTGGTTTGATATGCGTTCCGCCGCGGTGGCCGCTGCTGACAGGCGGGAGTGACAAAACGGCGGCCTTGCGGCGCCCGCGGGCAGTGACCTGAGCCGGCCCGGCCGCCAGGCTGCATTTAATTAACCTCAGTCCACAGCCCGGCCCCACAGCTCTGCGAGAGCCCTGCTGACGTCACAGGGTCCCCGGAAGGAAGAGTACGTGCCAAATCTCAACACGGCAGCGGCACCACAGAAGCAGACCAGTATTTTCCTTAATTCTAAGTCGCTTCATCCTGAACTTATTCTCTACGCTCCAAAATAGCTGTCCAGAGAGCCGTGCAATAATTTTTTGTCTCCTGTTTTGAAAACTGACGTGAATCTTTAGAGAGATCAGGATGCATACTGTCTCAGCTTGCTACAGTACCACCAAAAACTGAAGCTACAGGCAAATCGAAACTGTCGAGTCAACTACAGGGAGGTGACAAAAGGCATGAGACGCCTCCTGATATCTTGTATAACCTCCTTTGCTGGACGTGGCATTGACTCAACAAGTCGTTGAAAGTCCCATGCAGAATACTTGAGCCATCCTTCTTCTATAGCCGTACATAATTGCGTAAGCGTTGCCGGTGCAGGATTTTGCACACTAATTGACCTCTCAATTATGCCCCACAAATGTTCCAAGAGATTCATGTCGGAGGATCTGGGTGATCGAATCATTCGCTTGATTTTTCCAGAATTTCTTCAAATCAGTCACAAACAATTGTGGCCCACTGACACGGCGCATTGTCATCAATAAAAATTCCACCGTTGTTTGAAAACATAAAGTCCATGAATGGCTGCTGCAGATGCTCTCCAAATAGCCGAACATAACCACTTCCATTCAATAATCGGTTCAGTTGGACCATGCAAACACAACCCACACCACTATGGAGTCACCACCAGCTTTCACAGCACCTTGTTAGCAACTTGGGTCCATGGCTTCGTCGGTTCTGCGCCACATTTGAACCATGTCACCAGCTCTTAGCAACTGAAATCACGACTCATCTGACTAAACACGGTTTTCCAGACCTCTAGGGTCTATTGATATGGTCACAAACCCAGGAAGGGCGCTGCAGGAAGTGTCGTGCTTTGTTAGCAAAGTCACTCGCGTCGGTCGTCTGCTGCCATAGCCCATTAATGCGAGATTTCGCCGTACTGTCCTAACGGATGAGTTCGTCGTATATCGCACATTGATTTCGGTGGTTATTTCACGCAGCGTTGCTTGTCTTTTAGCACTGACAACTTTACGCAAACATTTCTGGTCTCGGTCGTTAAGTGAAGGCCATAGGCCACTGCGATGTCCGTGGTGAGAGATAATGCCTGAAATTTGGTATTCTCTCACACTCTTGACACTTTGGATCTCCTTAACGATTTCCGAATGGAATGACCAATGCGTCTAGCTTCGACTACCATTCAACGTTCGAAGTCTGTTAACTCCCGTTGTGCGGCTATAATTACGTCGGAAGCTTTTTCAGATGAATCACTTGAGCACAAATGACAGTTCCGCAATGCACTACCCTTTTATATCTTTTATACGCGTCATCTGTAGATGTGCAGATCGCTGTCAGATGATTTTTGTCACTTTAGTGTATCTCTGCAGAGTAATTTCACCTGACCAGTTGCAAGAAAGGGAATGCCAATAACTGTTGTTGACACAGAACTTTTCGTAAAACATTTCTTGGATTTTTCATTGCTTACTGCCTAGTGGAAGTAGTTTATATACGGTGACCTTCCACGTTAGTTCCTACAGAATGCCTAAGGCTTGTAAGACACTTCAGCAGTCGGTGAAATATCATCTCTTTGATGACAAGTGATCGACTGCAGGTCGCCACAACAGACTAGATACACACTTTATATGACGCGTGGCTTACAGCCAAACGCAGCATCAGTTGTTTGCTAAATAACCCACACGTACGCAGCAACCGTGGTCTCTTTAATGAGGAGAACGCACTGAACTCCTCACTATATTTATCATTTTACTTCCAGTTTCGCCATTAAGTCACGCAGCTCAACTTTCTCGCTCTTACTGGTCCTACTGTAGTATCCTCCAATTGGAATACTTAGCCTTACGACAAGTCACATGATCATGGTGTAGTTACGAAACATCTGAAGCTGGCCGTGCCGACGGATGACTCTCTCATACATCTAGTACGTGCGTGACATAAAAGTAACACATGGGATACGCTCTCTATTCGTCCTCGATCGACCCTGCAGTATTGTGTCTTCCACGCTAAAATCAACACCACAGTAAAAGAAGATAAAAAGGACTCTTTTCTCTATGAGTGCAGTGGACCTTTGTCATTTGGAGTTACCTTACTTTCGTGTCATCTCCTCCTTACAAAAGCATTCATCTCAAGTCCAATTTTACGGTTGCTCTTTGTGCAGCAAAAGATATGAAAGGAAGTGGAAAAGCAAACTTAGCCTACTTCTGCCGAATCGTACTAAATGACTCTCCCGGCACAAAGTCTTAATAAAAAGATAAACAGTGTTTTAATGTGTACATCTACGTCCACGGTACTTGGCGGAGAGTACCTTGTACCTCTACTACTCATTCCCTTTCCTGTTCCACTCACAAGCGAAACGAGGGAAAAACGATTAATCTATACGTATCCGCAGGAGCCCTAATTTCTCTTGTCTTCGTGTTCCTTACGCGAATGATTGTTGGCAGCAGTAGAATCGTTGTGCAGTTAGTTACAAGTACCGGTTCCTCTAAATTTTCTGGAGAGTATTTGGAGAAAATAACGTTCTCTTCTCTCCAGGGATCCTTACTAAGTTCACGAAACATCCTGTACCCCCCTATAGTCACTCGACGGCGATACTTTTCCGTACACTACAGCGTCATCAGCAAACAGTCGCCGACTGCTGCTCACCCTGTTCAGGTCAGTTACGTGTATACAGGAGAATAACTCTTACCTGGGGCACTCCTGATATACTCTTGTCTCTGATAAACATTCAACATTCGTTCATACAATGCAAAAAATAATCTTAATATTATGCTAGCACACTGCCATTCTAAGCATACTCTTCCTCATAGACTCTCATAACCCGGCGTATAAATCGACGCCACCATCTACTCACCCTCTCCCCCATCCCATCTCCCTCTCCACTCTCTTGTCGCTGATATATTTTTTGGCTAACGAGGTCACTTCTGTGGAGAAACTGCTGATTTTCTACAAATAATTTGATCTCCCGCCAAAAAAATGTGCGACTAAGAATCACAGAAGTACTCAAGGAGTAAGTGAAGACCTTAGTACGAATTAACCTCTCTCTACCAGCGCAGCCGCGCGGGATTAGCCAAGCGGTCAAGTCGCTGGAGTCATGGACTGTGCGGCTGGTCGCGGCGGAGGTTCGAGTCCTCCCTCGGGCATGGGTGTGTGTGTTTGTCCTTAGGATAATTTAGGTTAAGTAGTGTGTAAGCTTAGGGACTGATGACCTTAGTAGTTAAGTTCCATAAGATTTCACACACATTTGAACATTTTTTTCTACCAGCGCCTCACTGATACGACAAATGCCGACGTTCAAAGAATTTCAGCTGAGTTTCAGTCACATCTGCTTCAAAAAACATCTACAACACATCGGCCTTACACCACCCCTGCTTTATGCGTCCGGTGAAGATGACACTAAACATATATTCTTCCGTTTCATTAATCGACGTGATTCCACATGCGTTCTGTTGCGATATTTGCTTAAATTGAACAGTTCCGCTCCGAATTGCTGCAAGATGTACCGACGCTTATTTATGTTTGTAGGCGCATGAAAATGAGTCAGTAATGGTGAAGTGCATGAAATGTATGAAACTGATAACAAGATATAATCTGTTTATATGACTGCTTACTGTTGTAGCGTCTGCTGGTACATAATCAAATGACAATAAAAAATACTGGAATTTAAATCGACGTATTGTGTATCCGTCACACTTCCTAATCAAGCTGAAAAAGAGGTTATTCGAACTAACTGACTGGTAAAGCCGATGACTGTCTGGGAAAGTAAGGTAATCCGGTTAATTTGAGTCTGCCGACGTGGGAACTGCCAAAGGCAGTGTTATGAATACATAGATATATTTGCTTTGAATCTTGTCAACAAGAGACGTGCCTACAGCACAGTATGTGTAAAGGGCGAGGTATGAATGACTCGATATGTGGGAATGACAACGTAGGAAATTGAAAACGTGAAAGTCAAAGTTGCTTGTGACTCCGTCTTGAACGAGTACAGCGTGACGAGAGATATTTAATGAGAAGGTTTCTGAAGGTCGGTCACACAATGCCAGTGTTAGTAGTAATCGCTTTCTCGGGACTGTTGTTTGCAAATAACGCAGTATGGGAATGAAGGTAGAGATCGAATTTGCTCCTAGCCTGAAACCTCATAGCGGACAGGAGTAACAAATTTGACCTACGGATACACTCACGTAGACAATAGTTTCTCGGTAACACCATTATTCAGTTCGACCATCCAGCAGTTTGCGAGATTCAGTGCAGTTCTAAATACTGCACTCTTCCGTCGGCTTCGCTTGTTCTACTTCGTTAATAAACATATCAGTAAGTTTCAGTGCTAAAACAACCTTGATTTCCGATAAACTGCGTCCCCATTATTGACACGAAACCAGCAGCGTTCAGCTGTCCAGCAGACTATCCTTAATAAGGTTCCCTAACGTTCCCTAATTCACTTTAAGCTGTCACCTCTTTAAAGTAGTCGACATCGGCGGAACGTTAAGCTCTAGCCTCCCAACCGTGATTGAATAGTGTGTGTGTGTGTGTGTGTGTGTGTGTGTGTGTGTGTGTGTGTGTAACGTACTTAGTTACAGGTTCAATCGGATTCATTCTGAGCGGCTGTCAGCTACTATGTAATTACTGATCACTGAGACTCCTATATAACCAGGGGGATTTTACTTTACGTTAAAATTACCGTAAACGGCTTGCGTGACTATGAGAAGCTGATTTATTGGCCTCTGTCATTTCCTGTCACTGGCGTTGTTGGGGGTCTAATCGACGTGGGGGCACGTGATATATTGCTCTTTTTATGTATGTTCCGTTTCGCACGACTTCCAGAAAGCACTACAAGTTGATGCATTTGCTACCTATTCATAATGTTGCCCTATAAATCAGTATCATTTTATTTGGGTGTCCTGTTCTGTGGCAACAGACTAAAGAACAAGTAAATTTCTAGCAAGCACGCGAAGCTATATATCCAGCTGATACCACTTGCCTCCCGACTGTCATAATCGACCGCGCCGCAGATATTAAAATATGACACCTCTGCCTCTTATATTAGATGAACTTCTTTGGCCAATGCTTTTGGGTACATTGTCCGTCTTAGCACAGTTATTAGTCTCACAAAATGAACTTCGCTACAGAGTTAAATGTCATCTGAAGTGGTTTTATAACACAAAAATTATAAAGTAGTTTACAAAGCGTCGCCAGTAGCTGCACTTTAATGAACATCGTAGCAATGGGAGGAAGGACAGACGGAATTTTAGAACTAATGACGCGTCGATGACGAGGTCATTACAAATGAGCCATAAACTCGACAGTCTGCTGCTCCCTTTTCAAAAAAAGCATCCCGATATTTACCTTAAGCAATTAAGAAAAACCACTGGGAACCTATATCAGCATGGTCGGCCAAGATGTAAACCCTGCTAATACGAGAGCGAATCAAATGCGCTGATCACTACGCCACCTAACTCTGTGAATATATTACCATTTACGAAGGGTAAATATATGCAGCCAAACTGTGTTGGAAGCCTTAAACTGGTCACCTGTTAGCCAAGGTATATTATTTGAGACCAATATGGTTAGTTGCAGTATAGAGGCTTTTGACGAAGCTGCTCGCATTTTATCCACACCAATTCTACAAAACTGTTCAGCCGTGTGGTTCCTCTCCACACAGACCCCTCTCACTTTACAGTTTTTTATTTCGATAATGGTTGCTACTATAGCTCTTCAGTAAGGATGATACTTCCGAATATATATATATATTACTTTGTGTAATGGTCTTGATGAATTTGGATTGACATATCTTTCTAAAAGATATTCCTTGGTGATACATTTCCATAGTGGTCTGTATTCTTCTCCAAAGCTAGAGTTCTGAGTCGTGTACTTTATGATCTCCTTTTCCATTCTGTACAACGATGTGGAATGGTCAAAACACGTTACTGTCTTTTCCCGAAATTTTCTTAGGAGTCTTTCGTTCACTGCAGTAGTAGATTTAAATAGTGACGCATTCTTGACAGACAGCCCTACTTATTCTTTCGGTAGCAACTTCAGTAGTTATCGTCGTCTTACTGATAACCATGGGCTCCATTTCCTTAAATTTTGCCTGTAATGTGTATTCTTCGTTCGCGAGAAAGATAATCCTCAGGGCTACAGTTTTCGTGGTATTGCGTTTTCAACGTAAATAAATGTTTTAGTCGATGAAGTACGTTTTTTGCTTTAAAATTTAGATTATAAAAATGTAATCTTGATTGATATTTTTCTTATATAGTTTTGGAACTGGAGAGACTGGAATAATTCACCACACCTTGCGCACACTGGCATTTAAAGATTTCGAATATTTCTTTGTCCTACTCACGGACTACTAACAAATCGCACTTTTAGATCGGTAATATCGGCCGTTCTATTGAGAATCTACGTGCTTCCTATAGTTACAATTGTTGCTGGTATCGTCAAAAAGATATCTACAGATCTGGGCAATACTGAGGAAAGGAATCTGCACAGCTCTGCTTGACCAGTCATTCCAACCTGAAGTGGTTTTGCGTATCCACAGAAACGTAAATGATCGAAGCCTGTCAAATTTGAATTCAGAGTTTAAAAAGTATTCCAACAACAGTACTGCTGCTGGCATCTGAGTAAATGTAAACAAGCCGCTAATTTATTACAAATTCGTTACATATGATGAGGCCTGACACACAGAATACAACACCAGAATGAATAAGAAAGAATTTTGCTATGCACGATTTCACTGGTTCTTTTCAACCAATCGGCACTGCATTTGAGAAACTTTTCAGTTCCATAATGTTACTGTTCACCACATCTACCACGCCAGTAGAATTTCAGTGTATTTCATGTCTCTGCAGTCACATAGAGAATCGCCTAGAAGATATGTGCATTTCCTTGCACTCGTCAAAGTGCGATTTGATGCCACCAGTAGTTCGCTAGACGGTTCAAATAGCTCTGAGCACTATGGGACATAACTTCTGAGGTCATCAGTCCCCTAGAACTTAGAACTACTTAAACCTAACTAACCTAAGGACATCACACACGTCCATGCCCGAGGCAGGATTCGAACCTGCGACCGTCGCGGTCGCGCGGTTCCAGACTAGCGCCTAGAACCGCTCGGCCACCACGGCCGGCGCTAGAGAGGCTGAAACCTTTAATCAAAGTTTATAGATCTCTCACAAGATATGGAGCTCTTCAGATAATCTTTAATTCCTCTTGCGGGTGTTCGTTACTTAGTGTTTATTCCGAATAGCGGATACCTGTACTTGAGGGGTTAATTCGTGACGAATCTTGATCCGCGGGATATTCGGTGTTGCTTTTTGTTTTCTTGAACTCCTTATCCTTCTGCTACTCTGACGCGGGTGCTGTACTGGTAATGGCTGCCCTAATCGCCTGTTGATAGGAGTGGGGGGTAGGGAGGGAGTGGGGGAGGGGGGGAAACTACGAACAGTTACAGCATCAGGAGGTATAAATTTAATATTAGGGGAGAGGAATGGAAGACTTAGGTTTGTTAAAAGGCTTGTGGGAAAATGCAGTGCCTCTGTAAATTAAATTGCATACAGCATGCTAATACGACCTATTCTAGAGTATTGTTCCAGTGTTTAGAGTCCTTATTGAGTAGGCAAGAAACGAATTCAGAGACGCACTGTTAGGATGGGAACAGTTCGGTAAAGTCCATACGCAAGTGTGACAGAAATGCTCTGGGAACTTAAATAGAAGTCTTCTGGAAATCCCGAGAGACCGTGTTCAGTAGATTTAGAGAAACAATTTTCAAGGAAAACCGCGCGGCGTTTCTTCTGCGACCATCGTATACACTGCGACCCAGAAAAATATCCCGTCTTAGTCGAATCGCAGCATTTTCTTGTTTCACTTTACTGTACTCAATATTTTGCTTGAATTTTGGTACTTTTAGAACCCTGTATCATTCGGGTCCATAAATCAAATAACTGAGAATTTTGGCTTCCGGATTTAGAAATAACGGTTGGAAAATCTTATTGGCAAGCTATTGAATATTGTCATTTTCTAAATAATCTGGTTAGAGCACTTGTGCCAAGAGATGGCTTAACAATACTCGCTTTCGTTATTTTTGCCTACTAATAATTGCTGGTGTATGATAAAGTCCTCTTCTTTTGGTCCGGAATGAAAAAAAATCACAGTTTCAGCTTCATATTTTGTATGTTCATTGTTGTTAAATACCATTATTATGACGCTACTATGATTTTAAACGTTTGTATAATTCTCGCAACCCAAGTTGACTGATGGGAGCGACCTGAAGGCATCTCTCAATATCCTTGCTTAATATGTAAACTAAATTTGTTTTAGATTGTGGAAACAGTGGATATTTTACCGAGGAAGCGAGTAATTGCATTAGCCCTAAAAGACGCAGGAGATTCAAAGAAGAAAATTGTAAGGAAGCCAGCCATTCACTGAACACAAAGCAGTTGGAAACACTTTAAAAAAGCAAAGAGGTGCTGAAATATCAAGCTTGCGACAAGGATGTGGTCGTAAGAATAACATTAAGTCCTCGACTGTTTAGATCAATGAAAATGCTAGTACAGAATGAGAGGAAAGTGAATTCTCGTCAGATTGCTTCCACATATGAGCAAGCTTTTAAGAGGAGAATTTCATATCTGTGCTGAGACGACTTTCAGAGGTGAATATCAAGAAAAAGATTCCCAAGAAAAAACCTATGTTGTCTAAGAAACACATTGCAGGCTGGATACAGTTTGCAAACATGAGTGGAGACCGGACTGTGGGAGACTGGGTCAAGATAATGTTCTCTGACGAAAAGAAGTGTGATGTTTATGTTAGTGACGCTGATTTGAAACTCTGGTTTGAAACATGAGAAAACTGAACAATGAGTGTTGTTCGAATCAAAAAATTCTCTGAAATTTTTATGTCATGGGGTGTCATTTGTTCTAAAAGGTGTTGAAAGGATAAAGATATGTATAGTTAGTGATACGATGTACTGTAAAATCACGGAAAAGGAAGTAACAAAAACAGCTAATGACCGTTTCAGCGGTGCAAAAGGGACATTTATTTTTCAAGATCAGCTATTGCACAGCAACGTCTGAATGACCTAGTTTCCAGGTGACCAAAAAACTCTCCCGACATTAACGCTATTAAGAACATCTGGTCTCTAACATCAGTAGGGCTAGGCCAATATAGCTGTTCAGCTGAGCTGATAGAAGTGCCTGGTACCATGAAAGAGAACCTATGTTTTGAGAAAGTTCGCTTCATTCAATGTCGAGAAGAATTCAGTCTCTCAGAAAAGCAGTGGGAAGTACACTGAATATTGATACGTATTTTTTTTTTCTCGTAAGTTAACCCGAATGCATTATACGTTAAGCCACAATTATGTTCAATAGACCTCTCATTAATACAACTTCCGTTGTTTTAAAATCACCCAACCTCAACATTATTTACAAAAACAAGGTTGGAAATATATTTTTGGAGCGTAGCATATCTCGCGTAGATATCACGAGACTATGATATGAGCGAGATTAGGGCGATTACAGGGGTATGTGGGCCATCATTATCTTCTCGCTCAATACGTAAATGCAGTAGGAGTGATAATCGATAACCCTGGTGCGATATACCCGCTGCCATGCACTGCATGTGTACATGCGGATGTAAACGGAGGAGGCCAAAGGCTAAGTAGAGTCCCAATCAGATCAGATCCACGAGGGACGGGCTCATGATGAAGTGATCATCAAGATGTCGGAACATAATTAAAGTGTACTGTTGGTGGTAGTAATCTGGCTTTTCGAGATAAAAAAGAAAACAAAAACTAAAAATAAAAGAACGTGTAGGCTCTGACCATGCTACAGAATCATGTAGCAGCAGCTAATGTGCTGTGTTTCCGCAACGCTACTATCATTGCCGTTCTGGGTAAGAGGCGTGTCGCTTCGTTCATATTCTGCAGCTGCAGCTCCGTCTCGCGTTATCGGTATTGTTGGAGTGCCGACGGTTCATTAAGCAGACGGCCGCAGTTCGTCGTATTATGTTTGCGAGGACTCGGCTCTAATGTGACGTTCCGCGTTCTTTGGAGCACAAGATGTTCGTTCATCCGGTCGCAGAGCAACGCTCATTAACAGGCTCCACACTGGAATTTACTGCGGCGAATGAAGTGTAATTGCCGTTATGTTTTCATAGTTGCGTGAACTGAAGTGCTGAGTACAAGAAATTAATTTGCATTTGTAATTGCTCTCAGTTCTACTAGCTACCATTTACGGCGTTTTTTTGTTGGTTTCTGCGATGGAAATTCAGGTTCTGTTTATTGACTCAGCTCACATTCTAATTTGTTCAGCTTCCTTGCACTGACGATGTCGAACACGATAACCAACAATTACTGAGACTCAGGTACCTCGCCTATAACATTTATGTGACTGGAACTGAGACGCACGAAAAGTTATTATACTCAAGTATTATACCGCAGTGTTATCAGAATGAAACGTACGTCACCTGAAGATCATAGTTCTGCGCCGGTAATAGTTCCACAAGAAAAGTTAATTTAAAACGATATTAATTAGAGCAGCGTTGTACACATTAAGTAATTGCTACAAGTTGATTTGATACGTCTGTTTTCCTTTGCAGCTTCACGTTATGTAGACTGCAATAATCTATCTCAGTGGGACTCGGGTGGAATCATGAGAGATTCTGAATGTACCCCTTCAGCGAGTCTAGTTTTCGATGTGATCTGTCTTCAGTTTTGTGTAGCGGTATTCGTTTCTAGCGTGTTTTTATACGTGAATCTATGCCGAAATATTTTATATACACTCCGGTTGCAACAAAATATTTCGCGAATTAGCTGTGCTCCCCGTGTACATTCTTCTCATTTGGCGAAGGAAAGCAGATAGTGCATTGGCGCTATAGCGAATTTGGGTGGCTTTATGACTTCACTGCACATCTACCAAAGAAAGTAGGAAGACATGGGTTCAACGTCCCGTGCACGTCTGTGTCTCTGGGAATGGAGTTCTAGCCTAGGTTGCCAGGGATTGAGTAGTAAGTAGACGGTGTGATTGTTGTTACTATCATCTCAGTATTCACACCAGTTGATGTAAGAAAACGACGAAAAACCCTAATCCAGATGACTGTACGAGAATTGATCCAGGTCCTAGAGTTCGAATCTAGTGTCTTGATCGTTTTCTCTCTTCGCAAGGCATTTGCATCCAGCTGAGAATGACACGAGTTTGATCTGAATTGGTGTATAATAGCGTGCCATGTTAGGCTAACAGCACTCGTTGTTGACTGTCAGATTGGAATTTGGATTTCTTCCTATAAAGACCCCAGTTAAATTATCACTGATAACATATAGAAAAAAAATTGAGAAATATTACATAATTTCTCTGTTTAAAATACTTCACTGAGTAAAAGAAATGTACTTACTGCAGTTAAAATGGTTGCCACAAGTTATCTGCAACTCTATTTTGCAGCTTTTCGACTGACGTCTTCAGAGATGTAATTTGTTAAACAAAGCGCTCACTGTAAAATTAATTTCTTTGGTATCAGTACCATGTACCAGACATTGGAATTTTTTTTTATTGTATACTCCTACTTGAGCGTGATGGTGCAGTGACACTGTACCTGTTGATAGCCGTTGTAGAAATATCTACTGTCAGTCGTTATTCTGGGAAATATTGTTTAGGCTACTAGCTTCAACCCATCAGTAGTGTCTTCTCCAGACCCAGATACATCGAACGTCTGAAACATTCCAGTCATATGCGTACATAATACACGAATCACTTCGGTAAGTGGATTCCGTATAAGTCTTTCGAACAATGTATGCTTTCCGCACAGTTGCTGTTACATCTGTGGAGAGCACACACTCTTCGAAAGACTTAAACAGAATCCAGTTACTGCAGTGGTTCCTATATGATGACACGTACGAGTGGAATACAAACGTTCGATGTACTGGGGCCTTAAGAAGGCGCTGCTGAGGCGTTGAAATTAGTAGACTAAATAAAGTTTTCAAAAATAACGGATGATGGTATATATTTTTACAACAGTTCGAACGGCCGCTGTTTCTCATTCCATATTTTCATGATGGTTGTACGATTACTGTTTACAGCCAGTTAGAGTAGTGGTGGTGGGAGAATTTACCAGCAGTACCTGAGCGCTACGAGAGCAATGCCGGATTGCACTCCCATGTTACGGATTAACCTTTGGAGGTCTTACGAAGTGAGGGCATGGGCAACGTGTCTGTCCACAGTATGGTGATGTTAACCTCAGCTGTCTTCATGGTGCTGTTCGAGAGATAGTAGCGTATTGCAGGCATAGTCCTTAGCTCCCTTCAAACCTTGTGTTCGTGTTCATAAATGTTCGTAACAATACAAACACACCATCGCTCGGTACAGCCACTCATCAGTTTGCCAGATAACATAGGTTCATGCGTGACATGCTACGCTGAGAAACTAAAAGGGGCCGCATTGAGTATGTTTGGGAATTAAATTCTGTAATTTGATTCCTCTCCCCCCCCCCCTCCCCCCCGCCCAGGCCTAGGAATTTTATTTGCCACTTACCACGTATTTCAATTTCACTCTCGTAATTGTTGTTAGTGTTGAAAATATCGAGTCGCATCGTGAAGCGGAGATTACGTTAAACTGAGTGACTCCTTTAAACTATCTGCATGAGATCCACGGTCGGAGGAATTGAAAGGCATACCATATCCCTTAAGATGGTGCCTAATACAGAGCTGTGGTGTTCAAGTAAATCTCCAGGTTGATGATGGCTTTATCAAATAATGTTCTGTATCCATGATAGGTGTCCGCCTCCGTAGCTGAGCCGTCAACGTGGCAGACTGCCACGGGAAGGACCCGCGTCCCGGCTGTGCCAGGGATTTTTCCTGGACAGGAGGACTGGCATGGGGTGCAATGAGCCTCGTGAGGCCAACTCTCGAGCTACGCCACCGATTAGTCGCGATACTGAGAACGATGACCGTGAGAGCGGTGTCCCGACCTCCCATACCGCTTCCGATGATGCCATTGGCAAGGATGACACGGCGGTCGGTCGGCTCCGACTGGCCCGTATAGAACATGAACGTGGAACATTATTTTTTTACTTTTACCCATCATCAGTCCTATGCCCTCATTTTTTAAACGGCGTCTGGGCGCACTGAGAATCTACCATTACGTAGCTATTCCATTTGTTCTGATAAGACACTAAAGTACTTCACAGCTTACTGAAGGAGGTTTATCGAGCGTAGTGACGCAGTGGTTAAGGTATCGGATTCGCATTCGCAAGGACGGTAGTTCAAATCCCCGACCGGCTATGCAAATTTAGGTTTTTATGGTTTCTCTTAGGAGGTAAAGGCAAATCGGCGATAGTTCCTTTGAAGAGAACATATTCTATTACCTTCCACATCCTTCCTCAAATTGGACTTGAGCTTCGTCTCTATTTTCGAGGGGCGTTCAATAAGTAATTAACCCTTTTTCTCTGAAAACGGGTTGGCTATTTCGGGATCCCAATACACTATATTATCCACCACTCTTTCAGCTACAAGACCCTATTTCTCAACATCATGTACGTTCAAGCAACGGCCATACACCACCTTACTGGGAACGCCTGTATGCCCGCATGGAACCACTCGTACTGATCGACGTCAGAACCAACGTCTTACAGGGTAGTGTCGCCATTTCCCAGCATCCTGACAACTGGAGAGGTCACCGCTCGGCCATCCAGTCCACCATAGGCGACCGGGACCACCGGGGCGCCTACAACAGCATCAACCACCTCGCCATCAACCATATACTGCGTACCACGGAGTGCATCGGTGTCCCGACCTTCCATACCGCTTCCGATGATGCCATTGGCAAGGATGACACGGCGGTCGGTCGGCTCCGACTGGCCCGTATAGAACATGAACGTGGAACATTATTTTTTTACTTTTACCCATCATCAGTCCTATGCCCTCATTTTTTAAACGGCGTCTGGGCGCACTGAGAATCTACCATTACGTAGCTATTTCATTTGTTCTGATAAGACACTAAAGTACTTCACAGCTTACTGAAGGAGATTTATCGAGCGTAGTGACGCAGTGGTTAAGGTATCGGATTCGCATTCGCAAGGACGGTAGTTCAGATCCCCGACCGGCTACGCAAATTTAGGTTTTTATGGTTTCTCTAAGGAGGTAAAGGCAAATCGGCGATAGTTCCTTTGAAGAGAACATATCCTATTACCTTCCACATCCTTCCTCAAATTGGGCTTGAGCTTCGTTTCTATTTTCGAGGGGCGTTCAATAAGTAATTAACCCTTTTTCTCTGAAAACGGGTTGGCTATTTCGGGATCCCAATACACTATATTATCCCCCACTCTTTCAGCTACAAGACCCTATTTCTCAACATCATGTACGTTCAAGCAACGGCCTTACACCACCTTACTGGGAACGCCTGTATGCCCGCATGGAACCACTCGTACTGATCGACGTCAGAACCAACGTCTTACAGGGTAGTGTCGCCATTTCCTAGTAGCCTGACAACTGGAGAGGTCACCGCTCGGCCATCCAGTCCACCATAGGCGACCGGGCCATCCAGTCCACCATAGGCGACCGGGACCACCGGGGCGCCTACAACAGCATCAACCACCTCGCCATCAACCATATACTGCGTACCACGGAGTGCATCCTTCATTGGGCCAAACAAATGGAAGTCGGAAGGTGCAAGATCAGGGCTTTACGGTGGGTAAGAGAGAGCAGTCTAGGGAAGTTTTGTGAGCTCGTCACGGAGAAGGAGAACTTCGTTTGCCTGTTTCTGGTAACGAACACCCCGAAGTCGTTTCTCCAGTTTCCTGAGGGTAGCACAATACACTTCCGGGTTGATCGTTATACCATGAGGAAGACATGAAACAAAATAATCGCTTCAGAGTTCCGGAAGGCCGTCGTCATGACTTCTCTTGCTGAAGGTGCGGCTTTGAATTTTTTCTTCGGAGGAGACGTGATGTGGCGCCACTACATGGACTGCCGTTTTGTTTTCGGTTCCAAGTGATGAAACCATGTTTCATCGCCCTTCACGAGGTTCGACAAAAAATTGTCACGATGAGTCTCATAACCGCCTCTATGACCTTTTGTTACGCGGTGAGGAACCTAGAGTCACACACCTTTGAGCACCTCTACTGTTGAGCGGGTGTGTCAGCACTACTAACAAAAACGCCCAGCCGTGCAGCGAGGCGTTCGATTGTGACCCGTCGATGTCCTCGAGTGAGAGTGTCCATACGTTCCAATATTGCAGAACTTCAGTGTGTGCGACCGGCCAGCACGTGGGAGATGGACAAGTTTGCGCGACCTTGTTGCGATGATGACAGACGCCTCGCCCAACGACTCACCGTGCTTTCGTTCACTACCAGGTTTCCGCAAACATTCTGCAAGACTCTATGAATGTCTCCGATGCTCTGGTTTTCCGCGAAAAGAAACTCAATTACAGCTCTCTGTTTGAAACGTATTTCCGTTTCAGACGCCATTCTGAAGTCTACGTATAGCTCCGCCAACTATCGGAACTTCATGACATTATAGGGGCTAAAGCGCGTCCACGATGTTCAACAAGAAAAATGGTTCAAATGGCTCTAAGCACTATGGGACTTAACATCTGAGGTCATCAGTCCCCTAGACTTAGAACTACGTAAACCTAACTAACCTAAGGACATAACACGCATACATGCCCGAGGTAGGATTCGAACCTGCGACCGTAGCGGCCGCGTGGTTCCGGACTGAAGCGCCTAAAACCGCTCGGCCACAGCGGCCAGCTATTCCATAACTAATTCTGCATTTTTTTCAGCCGAAACTGCCAGAGAAAAAATGTGTTGCATTACTTATTGGACACACCTTGTATTTCGTCGCCGAAGGGACGTTAAATTCTTATTTCCCTCTCGAAGGAGGTTGTATAAACTCTGCTTTCAAATGGAGAAATACGTAGATATATCTTAGGTGTCTCTATTCTAAAGACCACAATGCAAGGCATCACGCAGAGTAATTTTATGTAGCGTAAAAGCTGCACCAGTTGGGCGCTCAGCGGAGTGAAAATTTTTATTTGACGTAGCCACTGGCCAGCTGAACGACGACGATTCATAAATATTTATTTTATTTGGACCAGCGTTAGAAATTGGCACCGCAGGCTGATCGTCCGTGGGGAAAGCAGGAGTTACTCGCATATGGACCGGCCGGCCGGGCGAGTATATAAACAGTGAAGCGGCCGGCGGGCACGTTCGAAAAGCCATTTCTGGTATTAGCAGTCGATAAAATCGCAGCGGCGTTCGCTCGCTGGACCCGGCTCTCTCTGCGTGTTTGTCCTGGACGGCCGCTGCCCGTGGCCGGCGGCCGGGCACGCGTTTGTCAGCTGGGGCCGTTTCTAACGGCATCATTTCCGCGGTATCTATCTTCATTTGTAGGAGGATGCCCGCGCGCGCGGCGGCTCCACGCTAAGGGTAACGTAATAGCTCAGTGAAATCGGGTTAATGTGAAGTAATCGCGTTATTTGGTTGCGGCGTAATAGCGTCCGACCTTTCGTAATGAGCTCCTCCGAGGCCTGTGATTGCGCTACCGTACCGCAAACATCATTACGACCGGAGCGGCGTAAGACGAACGGCGCGCGTCATTTTGTAATAATCGCCTAACAGGTTCGTAAATATCGCTCCCTTTGCGTTCACGTTTTATTTTGGAGCCGCTTCGAACGTTTGTGTTGCGTTCTCCGACAAAAGGGTATCGTAGCTCGTCTCCACTATTACAGTGTGCATCTCTTTTTGGGAAACGCTTCCTAATTAGCCTCAAGGAACTCGAAACAAGAACAAGCCTTTCGGGTGTGTTCTCCTGAATGGTACGGGCGCTGTATTCTTTGTTTTAGTGACAGAAATCATTCCACGCGGTACTTAGCCCCCATAGCCTCACAAATGGACCCTACGGCTGGTCCTCTTCGATTCACTTCATGCTCGAAACAGCTGAATGTCGGTGAGGCCGAACTTGAATTTTCTAAAGCAATACGACTCAATTTAGAAAGAAAGAGAGAGAGAGAGAGAGAGGGGGGGGGGGGGGAACGGGAGTTAGTAAAAGTTGATTTCATGTGCTGTTTACTGCTGTTTACTACAAAATATTTGAATGAAATCAGCGGCAGCTACACATGTAGCGTATTCGACTAGTAATCGCAAACTGAGTCAGTTCACAGTTATCTGCGAGTGATTGTCGAGACATGTCAGTAGAGGAAAATCATGACGTAGGACGTGCGTCTGTCAGGAAGACGTTTGAGAGAATCATTTTAAGTCACAAAGAAAAAGGATTAAAATTAGGACAGTTTTCAGTCTTCCGTGAGAATGCACCAGAGAATAATCATTGGTTGTGTAACCTTGTGGTTTTTTCATTTTTAATTGTGTTGTTATCATTAAGTTTAAAAGAAGGAAATAATGTTTTGCCTATGCATAAACACGGATAAAAATTTGTAAATCGGTGTAATTCTTATTTCAGTTCAGTAAAAGATTTATTTATTTTTTTACTTGTTTCGTACTGTTTAGAGAACTGATGACCAGTTCCTGATCTACTTCTGCGTCCAGAAAATTGCAGAGGGCCGGGTGCCCCATCAGTTAGCGGCGTAAGACATAAGATTGGCTGGTTGCGGATGGATATATTAATCCGTCCAATCAGTTGTCACTTCTTATGATCAGAACGTTTTTTTTCTAGTTTCAATAGCGCAGTAAATCTCGAAGGAACCTGTATTTGATGGATTCATATCAACTTAACGCAACCTTTGACTTGGGAAATAATTTTGATAAAGGTTCCCAGACCCACTTGAATTTTCCAGTCAAGCCTTAAAAATCACAACTTTGATATGAGATTCCTACTTGTCTCATGACGACGGTTTCACTCATAAGTGTTTGATTATTCGACAACTGACCTGTAAAGGATTCGCAGAGAGCTGTCTTCACATTACCTCCAAACTTCACAATAGAAAACTAAATACACGATAATAATAATACAGTGATTGTGTTTGTTGGCTTATGTGTTCGAATGAAAATTTTTTCCTCACATTTTACGCGATCGTGAAGAACACGCGTGGCCGAGTGGTTCTAGGCGCTTCAGTCCGGAACCGCGCTGCTGCTACGGTCACAGGTTCGATTCCTGCCTCGGGCATGGATGTGTGATGCCATTAGGTTAGTTAATTTAAGTAGTTCCAAATCTAGTGGACTGATAACCTCAGATGTTAAGTCCCATAGTGCTTAGAGCCATTTGAACCATGAAGAGCATAATGGATGCTGTTTATGAGTTTCCGTGCGTTGGCTAACGTCTTCACCTTTAAAATTACACCTTTATATTGCAACCATCCTGTCGTGAATGCCAGCTTTCTCTACTCGTGTTCCTGATGAGGTTTTACCCATTCACTTACAAAAATGCATGTACCACATCTTCTCCTAAACCTGTAAAATGCCTCTTACGTGAGGAAGACATTATTAACAGTTTTAATAAATTATTGTCTCTTATTGATGTATTCACGATAGTTAGGAAGTGCTGTAGTCCGTAGGCGGCCATGAGTCGGAGAGCATTTCCCACGCTGGCTGGCTAGGTGACGAAGCGACCATATCACGCGCGTAGTGTGGCAGGGTTCGCCGCTGAACCGTAGCAACAAGCGTCAGCCTGGGAAATATACATGACGGGAAGTACCGCCATCTTGGCCCCAAAGTCACCGATTTTGTTTATTTGTAGTTAATAATTAAAGTCACATATGACAACATGAATACCAGGAGGAACCTCTGTATGTTTAAAACTATTTATCATAATTTTGCCACGTTAAAATTCACACCCGTTCATTAACAAATGCATATCTTAGTAAGTACGAACTTGATCGGAAATCCACGAACTGTGACGAAACTATTAAGAGATACGGACTGCGCGCCAAAGTCGGCAGTCGGCGATAAGAGCTCTTCCTGTCTTGTTCGATGGTAGCCATGCTCTCGGTTACGAGTAGTTTGTGACATGAGTGTTTCATTATTGATCTAATAGGAATACAAATGATATTACGGCATTCTGAATGTTAATTTCAAGTAAATAGATACTCCAAAGTTGATTGACAGCAATTTCAGATAATTAGCTTCCACCGACAGAGACATGGCGCATTGGCGCCAATGAAGAATCTGCACGGGACGACATTTACGAGAGCTGCACCGCGCACAGGTAGGAGGAAATCCGACGACACGACCCACCAAGATGGATCAAGGAAGGTCCGACTTACACTCACAAGTTCCGGGTGGAAATGCTGACCAGTTATACTGTACGTCACATATACCACCCTAAGCTGAGTAATAACTGTATCAGTTTAGAAGCGAGGCGATGTTGCAAACCATAGAAACGATTTCGACCAAACTTGGTACGCATATCACTTATTGTCTGGAAAGAATCGCCGTGGGGGAAAGAACCACCAACGGGTGGCGGTGAAAACGCAATGTCACCCACGAGGCACCAATACCTAGAATTTATCCATCCAGTACTTGAGAATTAGAGCACTTAGCGTTTTGCAACGGTCTGTACACAGAATTTCAAACATTTAGGAATTTTTTTCTCTCTGACAATCTCCACGAAATGATGAAATGAAATGATTAAAAGAAAGAAAGTTTATCGCTCACTACATTTTCGCTGTTCGTGCAGTAAAACTGCCGCATCAACCGTGACGTTTTAATTTTACGACACATTTTACGGACAGTATTCACACACACCGCTGAATGTACTTGAAACTTGTCTTTGTGCGACACATAGTTTTGCAGATATGATGTCATAAACAGTGAGATGCGTGAAGAACTGCCGCATCGTGTATGCTACAAACTCTCGACGCAACGCATTTCGCGGAGAGTATCCACACAAACGCTGAATGTACCTACAAAACTGTATCATTTTACGACACATGGTTCAGAAGACGGGGCGTCATAAACATTGAACTACGTAAAAACGAATCTGCAAAACGAAATTCGCTAGAGATACAAGCGAACTACGAGTACAAATACGTGTGAAATATGTTGGATATATGTGACATGTGCGTACGCAGGCGAAGCACACGTAAAAAGCTCCTGCTAAACCACTGGCTCAGTTGCTGACAGCTGTCCAAGGAACGCACATGCCAGTTGTGAAAAAAGCCTTCACAATACCAATTGACAGTGCTCCATTCGTTTCTAATACGAGGGTTCCTCGATATGCGCAGGCCTGAAGATGACATAATGTAATGTCGAAACTGGTTGCCTAACGTATAAAACCAAAATAACGGCTGTTGGTAGTTTATTATTGGTCAGCTAAATTTAGTTCACATACTACTTACTACTGTATCAGGAAAGAAATACTATGGGTGTAAAAGCCAGCCTCCTCCTATTAATGTAGGAGTGATAGCCTGTAGAGAGAAAGGGGAGGAGATGGACCAGACAGAGAGAGGGAGTAGGAGATGGATAGAGAGAGAGGGGGGGGGGGATGCACAGAAAGGAAAGAGAAGAGGCGAGAAGATGACCGAGAAAAGAAAGAGTAGGAGATGGACAGAGAGATAGGGACGAGGAGATGGGCAGAGAGAGAGAGGAAAGGAGGATATGAACAGAGGGGGAAGAGGAGACAGGCAGAGGGGGAAGGAGCTGATGGACAGAGATAGGAAAGAGGATGAGAGGGACAGAGAGAGGAAGAAGAAGAAATGAACAAGTAGAGGGAAGAGGAGGAGATGAATAAAGATTTGGGTAGCGGGAGGCAGACCGAGAAAGGGTGGAGGATGAGATGTACACAGAGAGGGAGAGGAGGATTGTAGGAGATGAGGGGTAGACAGAGGGAGAGGAGAAGATTGATTCATGAGGAAGGAGTAAGAGATGGATAAAGGGGGAAATAGCAGATGGTTCCAGGGGGAGCGGGATGGGGGAGGAGATGGGATAACAGAAAAATGAGATAAATACATATCGGAGCACCACCGGGTACTCACCTTGTAGAACTTCAAGGAGGAAAATATGGAAGCTGAATTCTGTTTTACCCAGAAATATAATTGGTCTACAAATCCACGACGAGTGCAGATATTTTTAGACTCACTCCGGTAAACTTTTTCTTCACTTTTACAACAGATACCAATTCACATACATTCCTTTTAGAATTTTCTTATATGGCTCCAGATTCCAGACAGAGCATACTTCTTTTCCACTTAAAAACTAATAATCACGCTATTTCGTGTTACCGGTACATAATACACAGAATTTTATGTATTCAAGATACCATGAACGCGGGGTAGTATGATATCGTATCAGGCCAGAGATTAACTAGAATGCGCAATCCATAAGCAGAGGTTGTTGAATTTGTATCGTGTCATGAGAAGTTATTGGACGGAGAATGAGATGATTTTGCAACAGATGGAATGATCAGAGCCCCAAGGTACAGGTAAATCTAGAAACTTTTTTTTGTATTTTTCATTCTCTACTCTAAGGTAATTGTTTGTATTCTGATCCGTTATAGAGCATCGGTTCTTCTCAACCAATTACCAGGCATGCTGCTAATGTTGTAGGGTGACCCGAATGATAATAAAGGGAAGAACATTAACAGTTCCGGCATTTGTCTTACAAGCCATGGAAAGTGCTCGAAAATCTTAGTCGAAATCAGATATTTCGAATTATTTTTAATTTATCCTTGGGACAACGTCGCTCATTGTCCAAAATACAAATGTAAACTTTGTGTCAACAGAGCGCAAAGTAATGTAGATTTAATCCAGCATTTCGTCTATGAGTGAGACGCATATTAATTTACTTATCGTCGCTGACATCCGATGAAGTATATCTAAGTAAGTAAAATTCAAATTCGTAGACATGGTGCACATTGCCACTCGAGTTCATTTATTTTTCTTTATTGTGTCTTAACGTAATATATTATATTTGGGATTCTAGTTTCCCCTCCCGCCCATCCCCCCTCTCTCCCGTCGATTAAGGAGTATCGTGTATGCAGCCAAGTTCACAAAACTGGAATGGTTGACACTAGCCCGATTGCTTATTTATAGCACGAAAGTTGATATGCTATCCAGTTTTCCCCTTGGACGTCACAGATGCGCAGTTCTCTATTTCCCATATCGATTATTCAGTGGTGCCATTAGTCCGCTCAGAACACACCTCCTCCGGAGGGACTGTAAATAATTTATTAACTTCTCCAGGCTATGAATACCGTCCTTCCTAAACGGAAATACGATGCAATAATTTTTTCTTCATCTTCTAGCTAGAGAGCGCGTTTCAAGTAATAACCCAAAGCATAGTCAACGACTTTTCAGCCGAACAGGAGAACTAGTAGCGAGACACAGAGAATCGCAATTGCCAACATTTGGGACGAATTTTCAGCTCCAGCTGTCTTAAAACCAAAGGAGACCTGCCAATACCCTTGGTCACAATTGGGAGATGGGAATTATTTTTAGTTGAATTCCGGACCGATATGCATCAGAAAAAAAATGAAAGGCTACTGTATGTCAATTTTTATTTATAAGTGTACTAAAGTCGATAGCTGCTGATCAAATGGTACAGTCCAGTCACACAAATATGGCCACCTATGGAAAGCCTGGATAACATCATTCTGCAGCGAGCACCGCTGCGAGGCAATGAGCTTCTGAAAGGTACCGGCAGAGACGTGGAGCCAAGGCGACTCCATTGACGTGGCCATCTGCGCTAGAATTCTCTGTTGGGGGCCCATGGCGCGAATAGCCCGATCGAGGTGGTCCCACAGATTCTCAACTTTATTTAAGCCCGGGAAATTTGGTGGCCAGGAGAGTACGGTAAACTCATCCTGGTTCTCTCCGAACCACACCGCGAGCTGTGTGAACGTCCCGTTGTCCTGCTCGTAGATGCCATCGCGCCGAGAACAACAAGAATAGATGCAAACTTGCCCTGATCCACTGTGCCTTCCAGAATGATATCACCCAGGAAATGTGACGCAAACATTTCCCAGACCATAACGCTCCCTCCACCGACTTGGACCCTTCCGATGATTGCTGAAGGATGTTGGACGCCTGTCCGGGACGCAAAAAAATAAATTAAATAAAAAAATAAAAAAATAATCTGAAATGGCTACCTGTCGCCACTCAGGGAATGCCCAGTTGCGGTATTGGCCTGCAAATTCCTGCCTTCGAGCCCAATTAACAACAATCAGCATTGGTGCGTGAACCAGTCGCCTGCTGCGGAGGCCTATATGCAGCAACGTTCGCTGAACGGTCATCGAAGAGACTGTTGGTAGCCCCTGGGTGGTCAGTTGCTCATCAGTTGCACGTCTATTCGCTCTTACACTTCTCCGCAGCCGTCGTGCAGCCCTGCGTCAACTATGGCCTGTGGTGCACAACATTTGCCTCGTCGCCTATTTTCGATTGCGCCATTATGCCATGAATGGTACATTTTAACCACGACGGCATGCGAACAAATGGTTCAAATGACTCTGAGCACTATGGGACTTAACTTCTGAGGTCATCAGTCCCCTAGAACATCACACACATCCATGCGCAAGGCAGGATTCGAACTTGCGACCGTACCGGTCGCGCGGTTCCAGACTGTAGCGGCTAGAACCGCTCGGCCATCCCGGCCGGCATGCGAACAGTTTACAAACTTAGTCGTTTCGGAAATACTTCCCCTCTTGGCCCGAAAGCCAATGATGACGCCGTTTTGGTCGTCTATTAATTCGCTTCGTTTCCGCAATACGACAACGATTGCCCTGTTTTCCGCGTCCGTCCGATGTGTTTTATGTACCCTCCGCTGCTAGTGCTGCCACGTGCTGTCCGTGGGTGGTTATTGCACGTTGTCGTCGGACTCAGGCGGTGGTCACATTAATGTGACTGGATCGTGTATTTACATATGCTATAAACCTCACCGAGCCCGCAGTGCCCATTGCTTTTTCACAGGCCAAGTTTCAAGCTATGTTTATAAGACGGAGCGAAATGAGGTTCAGATAGTACAAATGGCTTTGAGCACTATGGGACTTAATTGCTGTGGTCATTAGTCCCCTAGAACTTACAACTACTTAAACCTAACTAACCTAAGGACATCACACACATCCATGCCCGAGGCAGGATTCGAACCTGCGAAATGAGGTCAGTCATTTTACACACCTGCGTTTTTCGATAGTGCACGTACGTAATATACACCATATATCATGTGACACGTAAATGACGATTGTATTCATTTGACTTCATAGTTACGAAGAATCGTATGTGTCTACGCAGACTTTTTATAAGGAAATTTTGCTCATGCAGAAAAACCGAAATTTTGCAGTTGCATCTGATGTTCAGTCCGGTGCAGACGGGCAGAGAGGAGAAAGGATCGCGATGGCATCTGCAGTTCTCGGAGCGTGACGAACGTGCTTTATGGCGTGGCTGGCTGGCCGCGCGGCACGACTGGCGCCCGTTTTCACGGTCCGCCTGCCCGCCGGCCATTACTCCGTCCATCCGAAACAATTTCCAGCGTCCCGGGATCCTCCTGGGAAAGGCGAGGCGAAGGCGAGCGCGGGCGCGGGACCGCCTGCCGAGATCCGGGGTTCAAGGCCCCGCTGCAGCGCCCGACCTCTGCGCAATAATTGCCGCACTGTGTGGTGTGCCGCACGGCGCCGCCGAGCGGTAATTATGCTGCCGGGTGCCGGTGACGGCGCTGTCGCTGAGGCGGGCCACTGTCTCTGGTGCCGACTCGCGGCTCGGTACCACTGTCCAGTAAAGCCTAGAAAAGGAAGACTTGGAGACAACACCCTGTCGATAGTGGGGTCATTCGACACGGAATGATCGTTCGGATTGGTGAACGTTGGGGAAGGAAATCACCTGTCCCCTTTCAGAGGAACCATTGCGACATTTGTGGTAAGCAGGTCGGGAAATCACAAAACGTCAATCAGGATACTTGGAGGAGTCTTGACCGCCGTCCTTCGGAAACGAATCCAGTGTCTTATCTCCACACCACGTCGCTGAAAGAGTTAAGCTGAGCAGTTATGTAGGCCACTGACTGTGATCCAAGTCTTCTCTTAAACGTCAGCAATCACATCACCTTTGATCGGTTGCCAGTTGTCAATATCATTTATATCATACTTACATAACTACACTGTGTGATCAAAAGTATCCGGACACCTGGTTGAAAATGACTTACAAGTTCGTGGCGCCCTTCGTCCGTAATTCTGGAATTGCCGCGCGGGATTAGCCGAGCGGTCTAAGCGGTGCAGTTGTGGACCGTGCGGCTGCTCCCGGCGGAGGTTCGAGTCCTCCCTCGGGCATGGGTGTGTGTGTTTGTCCTTAGGATAATTTAGGTTAAGTAGTGTGTAAGTTTAGGGACTGACGACCTTAGCAGTTAAGTCCCATAAGATTTCACACACATTTGAACAATTCAGGAATTCAGTATGGTGTTGGCCCACCCTTAGCCTTGATGAAAGCTTCCACTCTCGCAGGCATACGTTGAATCAGGTGCTGGGGAGTGCTGCACTGAGGAGAGGTATCGATGTCGGTCGGTGAGGCTTGGCTCGAAGTCGGCGATCCAAAACATCCCAAAGGTATTCTATAGGATTCAGGTCAGGACTCATGTGCAGGCAAGTCCATTGCAGGGGTGTTATTGTCGTGTAACCACTCCGCCACATGCCGTACATTATGAACAGGTGCTGGATCGTGTTGAAAGATGCAATCGGTGTGATAGTGCCACGCAAAACAACGAGGGATGCAAGCCCCCTATATGAAAAACGCGGCCACACCATAACACCACCGCCTCCGAATTTTACTGTTGGCACTACACACACTGGCAGATGATGTTCAACGGGCATTCCATATCCACACCCTGCCATCGGATCGCCACATTGTGTACCGTGATTCGTCACCCCACACAACGTTTGGCCACTGTTCAATCGTCCAATGTTTATGCTCCTTACACCAAGCGAGGCGTCGTTCGGCATTTATTGGCGTGATGTGTGGCTTATGATCAGCCGCTCGACCATGAAATCAAAGTTTTCTCACCTCCCGCCTAACTGTCATAGTACTTGCAGTGGATCCTGATACAGTTTGGAATTCCTGTGTGACAGTCTGGATAGATGTCTGCCTACTACACATTACGACTCTCTTCAACTGTCGGCGGTCTCTGTCAGTCAACAGACGAGGTCGGCCTGTACGCTTTTGTGCTGTACGTGTCCCTTCACGTTTCTACTTCACTATCACATCGGAAACAGTGCACGTAGCGATGTTTAGGAGTGTGGAAATCTCGTGTACACACTTATGACACAAGTGACACCCTATCACCTGACCACGTTCGAAGTCCGTAGTTCCGCGGAGCGCCCCATTCTGCTCTCTCACGACGTCTAATGAGTACTGAGGTCGTTGGTATGGAGTATCTGGCAGTAAGTGGCCACAAAATGCACCTAATATGAAAAATGTATGTTTTTGGGGGTGCCCGAATACTTTTGATCACATAGTGTAAGTATTAGTATCTAGAAACTTGAACCCTTGAACAGCAATCAAGGACAAGTCGCATGGGAATCCTTGCAGATACTCCCGAACCTATGTTTAATCTAGTTGTATGATTGAAGAATATTTAACGATTGAATGAACTTCTGTTATTATTAGACAGATCCAAATATGGACGACAGTAATGCTAATCTCAGTTCCTCAAGTTCCAGCCACCTGATTTTCAGCAACGTAAACTGTCCATAACTTGCAGCAACTCATTTTTTGTCGGTCCGTCTTTCTTGCTGGTTTATGTATCTTATAACAGATCTTTCAATGTGCACGGCTATAGTTGGTTCATTAATATAATCCAAAAAGACTACCAGTCATTTAGGAAAGTAACCAAATTATTTATTTCCACGGTTAAGTAATAAAGCCCTGAATAGTTATAACTGACAATAAGGAACAGCGCAGGAACAAAGAATGTGACTGACAGTATTTCATTCAGAGAGTATTATTTTAAATGACTACTAATAGGTGTAAAAGTAAGCTTACATATTTTTGTTGCTGAAATATTTCACAGCTTTTCTAGCGATACTTACGCTGACGATTTAGGATCATTGCTGAATTACTAGGCCAAACTACATAGAATGTGCAATCAAAAAGTTTCCGTTTGAGGGCGTTGCTTCAGCGGATGTGCAACAAGCGCGACTCCGGTGCGGATATATAAGCACCGACTTGTCGGCAAGGGATTAGTGTGGCATTCGTGTGTTTTCGGCGTGTATGCGGTAAATGTGAAAACGTGAACTATGGCGACGTTATTACCAAATACATCCAAACAGGATCAACGCGTTGTTATTCTTTTCTTGGCTGCCAAAGGACAAATACCGGCAGACACCCACCGGACAATGAAGAATGTATATGGATGGGGCAGTATGTCTGTCGAAAACCACCGTTGTGGAAAACTGGACAACAAGTGCTACTGCTTCATGATAACGCACCTCCCCGTTTCGCAAATGTCGTAATGTAGAAGTTACGCCAACTTCAGTGGAAGACACTCTTGCACCCGCCCTATAGTCCTGAAGTCTTCCCATGCGATTATCTCGGCTTCAGACTCATAAAATAGCCCTTCAAGGGTGGAAGATTACCGTAGAACGAGGATGTACAGCAAGCAGTTACGGACATTTCCACGCAGCAAGACACGGTACTTCACCAAACGGGTATCTTCAACAAGGTGCGTCTGTTTGTTGATTGTCTCATTGCTCACGGCGATTTTGCCTGATTGGCATACCGTACTGAACTGTATGGCTTCGAACGGAAACTTTTTGATCGTCCCTTATACATCCCCCAGTGACGAGACTGTTACCTATAAGGTTAGCGTCCTTTCATTCCAATTTCTTTCGTTTCTAAGAATCTGATTTTGGCCGAGCACGCCCCCGCTATTTCATATTCCGCCATAAATATTTATTTAATTAATTCTGAAATGGAGCGAGGTTGCTTTTTGTCCTTACTAAAAAATTAACCAACAGTATTTCATTTTATGTGCGACATTTCGGCGATTACCAGACCCACTGCGCTCCCTGCTCGTGAACTTCGGTAATTCCTGCATCGTTTGCTCCATACTAGAAATCACTTGTGCCCAAAGTGTTTACCGTTGTGTGTGTGTATGAGAGAGGTATAGATAGATAGATAGATAGAGAGAGAGAGAGAGAGAGAGAGAGAGAGGGAGAGATTTCGCAGTGTCGCATCGCTGTTCCTTCAGTGGGGGCTCCAGCGCCCTGCGACTGTCTGTTTACACCCTCTAATGACGAGCCGTAAGCCCAGCAACTTTGATGCGACGCCGGCTAATCAACCCCGGCAGGAAACTAGGTCGGCAAACAGCCGCCGAAGGGAGGATTTCTGTCCTGCGAACTGTCACCGCAAGAGGAACACTTGCTAAAGAAGCCGTGCGGTATTTCTCGTTCGAAATATGCCGTACATCAATCATTTTTTTTAATTCGTGTACATACAGTAGGCAACACAATTTATCGTTCAGTTTGATCCATATTAGCAAAGTACACCGTCTTATTCTACACTGAAAAAGCAAGAGATCGTTATGCTGTTGAGTGGCTATATGAATCTACAAAGGCACATTGAGGAAATTATTCAGTGGTGCAACATTTAGAAAATGAAACTTAATGTCGTTATGGTTATGGTTATGGAGTACTTAGACAACACTGAGCAGGGGTTTGGTACAAAATATATGTAACATAAGTTAATAATAATATCTCTGTCACTTCAAACAAGACTTTCGCACTATAATAATACTTTTTTTGTTTGTTTCTGGTAACCCTTACTCCCAAAACTCGGCCGTGTGTAATACTAACATCCTATCGTCTTTCTGGACTCAACACTCACTCATTATGGAGCGATGCTGACAATTTTTCAGCCAAGCAAACGGGCGCACAGTGGAAACCAAATACCATCGCTCTGTAGTCTAGATGTCAGCTGATAGTGTACTTAGTGTTTGTGCGCAATGATTGATGGGGGGGAGGGGGGGATGAATGACCAGCGTAGCATTAACTCTTCGCTTCAGTGAATAACTTCTCTGAATAGTATTATTGTACAGCAGAAATAAAGCGAATGAGGTTGTGCTGTTTCAAACATACTGGTCCTGCATTGAGTGAGTTGGGGGCACCGATCTCCACTTCCCCTCCCCCCAATCATGATTTAGGTTTTCCTTGATTTTCCAAGAAGATTCTTACTATAAGGCTCCTCACCTCCGACGAAAAATTGTGATGATGAAATATGGTCGTACTTAAATGTAGTGTATATTTGTGAAGTCCAAGGTTTGGTCACAGCCTCACATAGTATTAAAAGTCAAACGTTACAGAATAACTTGAGGTAATTTCAGATGCTCTCTGGTACAAAACGAACTAGCCCAACACGTATGGAACATTCTCCTCTTTGCACTGTTGTTCCAAGATAGAACAACGAACTTCTGCAATCCATGAAAAACTTCGCCCTATAATATTATTATCTCATTATTCGACGGCGATACATAAGACATGAATTACATACATCGCGCGCTCAATATTTGTTATGCATTTGAAAATACAGCACACTAACAACAATGGTAAGTGTTAACAATCCCTTCAATTTTTGAACAGCCCTAACTTACGCAGAAAGTGGGAATGATCGCCGGCCGGTGTGGCCGAGCGGTTCTTGGCGCTTCAGTCTGGAACAGCGCGACCGCTACGGTCGCAGGTTCGAATCCTGCCTCGGGCATGGATGTGTGTGATGCCCTTACGTTAGTTAGGTTTAAGTAGTTCTAAGTTCTAGGGGACTGATGACCTCAGCAGTTAAATCCCATAGTGCTCAGAGCCATTTGAACCATTTTGTTATGGCTGTGCTGCCAACAGGAAAAATTGTCACTCTGCCTTGATATTATATATTCATTACTGCGGAGATTCGTAATTAGATCTTGTGGTACGAGTCCAAACCTCTTTTGCGCTATTCCCATTGTTAACTTAAAAAACACTCAGGGATCTAAGCTCGTCGTTTGCAGGCTCCTGCGGCTGTGTCAATTGTTTGTAGTTGATATACACATACCCGGTTTTGTTGTAGGACAAGAACATCAGTAGAATGAACCCGAACCCTCTGTCAGGAACTTGAATGTGATTTGCAGAGTATCCATGTAGATGTAGAACCATCTGCAGCAAGACTGAAACTTTTATTTTTTTACATAAATGTGCGTTTTTTTTAGCATTTGCTACAAATTTATTTTCTGAGCTTGTTAATCTACATTTATTTAATGAACACGTAAAAATATTAGTCCGACTCGCCACAGGATGTAACACACAGTTATCTCAGAATGTTACATGGAACAACAATAAATCAACGCTCAGAAGATTCTGTCGTTACGATCTTAGAATGTAAATCTGGCTATGAAGATTGTGTGCATAACATATCAGATATTTTCCGATATGAACTATTGTTATTGATTCGGCATCTTAACCGCTCTAGATCTCCTAGTTGGTGCTTGATGACAGCACCCTACGTATCAAATACTGCTGCAGTACTAATGAACAGCAAGAGAAGTAAAGTACTTTAAAATGAAACCTATGTATCTAAACTGACCAACCGGAAAATGGGAAACCGTAAAAGCGGAAAAATATTATTGAAATCTGTCGGTCGATGTCTTGTTTAGAGCGATGAAAGAAATAAACTGGACTTTGTTAACAGAGCATAATCGTCGAAAAATGTCATTTGTGGGGTATCCAAGTCAAATTATTTACACAGAAATTTATACATCGCCGGCCGCGGTGGCCGAGCGGTTCTAGGCGCTTCAGTTCGCAACCACGCGGCTGCTACAGTCGCAGGTTCGAGTCCTGCCTCTGGCATGGGTGTGTGTGATGTCTTTAGGTTAGTTAGGTTTACGTAGTTCTAAGTCAAGGGGACTGATGACCTCAGATGTTAAGTCCCATAGTGCTAAGAGCCATTTGAACCATTTATACATCCAAAGATCTAAAAATCGAAGAGCAGCATGCGAGTCTAGTTGCGGAGCGTGGCTGCACTACTCACACAGTACCGAAACCACACTAAAATCTGCTCAGTTAGACAGAAAAACATGACAGCTATGCAGAGAGTGCGTGCATTACTTATAACGCATGAAGAAAGAAATGTCCTCGTTTTGCTCACATGATATTTTGTTTGTGAAGAGCGTTTACTTAATAAGAAATTTCTAACTAGTGAATTTATGCTTGTTGTTTACTGACCTGACGCGCCGTTAAGGGAGTGCTCATTTAATCGTATTATGGTCGCTAGCCTCCTGTGAGACGTTGCGTAGCGAACTGAACCAATGGAATACACTTACGGACTGAGGGACTTCCTGGTTGCGCGGATATGTTCTGATTACAACTCCAAAACTGAGGTGCTCGGCACAGGTTGCTGTTTTTTTCTTTTTTCTTCAGGACTGTTGATATCTATTGTAAGCGATTAAAATTTATGATTTGCTGCACGTCCCTCTATAGGACGCGTGATTCGAGTCGGCCCCAAGGCTGAACTAAGTAGCGGTGGACCACCTCGACACGTTCAGAAAAATGGCTCTGAGCGCTATGGGACTCAACTGCTGTGGTCATAAGTCCCCTAGAACTTAGAACTACTTAAACCTAACTAACCTAAGGACATCACACACATCCATGCCCGAGGCAGGATTCGAACCTGCGACCGTAGCGGTCGTGCGGTTCCAGACTGTAGCGCCTTTTAACCTCGAAACGTAACAAGGCTAGTAAATCACGATAGCGTTCATACTGTCCTCTGCGTTGATGACTGTGTTAACCCTTACTATGAGGATTGAGCCAGTACAACTATCGCAGATGCCACGAATCACAGTGTCTACCACAGGGGCTCCGACCTCTCTCACATCGCTCTGGACATTTTCTGAAATATTTCGCTACAATCACTTGTTCTAAGCGACAGGAGAACAACAGTGTGCTCCCCAGGCCTGAAATATTGCATGTAGGGTGTGAAACCTGTGACGGGTGGTTGTTTATTCGGGCCGGAATTAGAGGCAACCTGCCGAAACTATATCGTTAGGTGTGCTTCACGTAAGTTATTGGGCACTTGTGGTTTCGAGATTGCACGTCGTTACAGTCATCGTGATTAGTCACAGGAGCCGAAAAGGACGTTAATACGAAAACGACGAGTATCGCGATGATGTAAGGTGCACATTAGGCCGGCGTCGTTTGAATAACCTCTCGGCCCCGCGTGCCGACTGGACGGCCGCGTGGGAGCAGGTGGGCGTGGAGGGGAAGAGAGTGGGGGAAGGGAGGGGAAAGGGAGGGGGCCAACAATGCAGCTGGCGAGGCACCCACCGCGGCGTCGCCCCCGCCGCAGGATCACGAAGCTGGCGAACACGACAGCCCGCACGAATTTCTGTATTTAGTAATCAGTCCGAAGATGAGTAAGCAGCGATTCTCCGTTCTTCTCGTGCCTCCGATTCCCCCTTCATCTGCAAGTTTCTGAGAGGTTAAAATTGTGCCAGACCGTGATTCGAACCCAGAACCGTATCAGTCATTTGTCTTCAGAGTTCGCTTCCAGGGAATAACGAATTACGATGCCGCTGAAGGCACTGGAGAAGAAGATACGAAACCGCCGAAACAGAAAATTTCTCACTAGTTCTCTCAGTACCTTGCAATGTGCACTAGAAATGTATCCAGTAGAGAAAATAATTCAGGCTGTTCAAAATGCTTTATAGCAGATCTAAAACCAAGGAAAAGAGTTGGTATTGTGCTGCGTACTTGTACACATCAGAATATGGGTATGTGACGCAGCAGACAAAGGAGCCTAGGAAGCTGTGACGTGTCGGGTCAACTGTTTAGCATACCCCTAAGTTGCTACAATTCTAATCCCAGTGATCTACAGGGGAGGGAGGCTCCGCCATTAGATCACGCAAATTTAAGAGAAACAATGTCACACAGTGAAGAAAATTACTAGGGGTGGCCCAGGTAAGCATTAAGGTAGGGGGACCACACCTCGCACTGATACATTAATGGAGGGCCTCATCTAACTACAAAAGAAAACTGGCAGTTAGCATAACAATTTGGTTTCTTGCCGTAAGACATACACATGATTTGCCCATGGAATCTACATCCACCTTGATACTCTGCAATCCACCTTACGGCACGTGGCGGACGGTACTCCGTATCACGACTAGTCATTTCCTTTCCTGTTCCACCCGCAAATTGAAAAAGAGAAAAACACTGTCTATACGCTCCCTTCGCTTAAGCCCTAATTTTTCCCATCTTATCCTCGTGATCCTTGCGCGCAATGTAAGTTGGATGTAACAGAATCATTCTGCAGTCAGCTTCTAATACCGGTTCTCTAAATTTTCTCAATAGAGTTCCTCGAAAAGAACATCGCCTTCCCTCTAGGGATTCCCATTTGAGTTGCCGAAACATCTTCGTAATACTCGTGTGTTTTTCGAACCTACCGGTAGCAAATCTAGTAGCCTGCATCTGAATTGCTTCGATTTCCTCCTCCCTTCCGACCTGGGACGGGTCCCAAACACCCGAGCAGTACGCAAGAATAGGTTGCACTAGCGTGCTATACGTGGTTTCCTTTACGGATGCACCACACTTTCCTAGAATTCTCCCAATAAAGCCGCACGGGATAGTCGAGCGGTCTTAGTCGCCTTGTCGCGGTCCGCGCGACACCCCCCCCCCCCCCCCTTCGGAGGGTGGATTACCACAAATTTCCAAATTTCTCCCAATAAACAGAAGTCGACCATTCGCCTTTCCTATCACAGTCCTCACATGCTCGTTCCACTTCATATCACTTTGCATCAAACATGTAAACATTTAACAAGTCGTCAAAGGACTGTAATTATTATACCTTGGCAGAGGCGGGTTGACACATGAAAGAATGATATGAAATTATATCATGTGCATGGCCAATGACTGTGTAAATGGTTACTGATTTAAAGAAAGAACCGTGTAAAAGCAAGTACGAACACCAACAGGTTTCCCAAATGTGCATGATGGTAGCAACTAGCTGGCCGCGAACGTTAAAACTGCATAATTAAGCTCTAACGTAAAGTAACCAGCCTCTCATCCTCATCGACTTGCTGATTACGTCACTGACTTATGCTTACCTGTATTAAATGAGGTGTTTGAGTGTGGAAGACGACACCAGTAATGGCTGGAAGTTCCGAGTCTAGATCGATCTGTGTACTTTGCTCTAAGTCGAAGATGTCCCTCTGCAGTTCTCTGTAACGATCTGGAGCAACTTTTCTGTTCAACCGCTGTACCGCAAGTGCATTCTGACTTTAATCTCCGAAAGTTAGCTGGTTCTGCCAAAACAGGAATCTCGCCGATCAGCTGCTGCAGACCTTGCGAGTTCCGATCAATAGTAATTTTATAAACGTGTTTCACAAATTGCTACTCAGACAGATTTTGTCGTGATCAACCAATAACGGTGTTGTTCCATAAAAACACGGGAGAACTGCCGGATGTCAGTAACGTCCTGCCACGATATTTCGGCGCAGAGTCTTCTGGCCATCTTCAGGTGAGTACCACTGTAGTGGTACTGGCGAGTACGCCCTGAGCTCTGCTATTTAATGCCATATTGAGGTAACATTCCGCATGCGCTGCTCAGCGTGCACGTTCATAACAACTCCGTGCGCTACGCCTCGCGCCCTCCGCGGTGAAAGTTTGGCGTATTGATATCAGGTCGAATTTCATCTTTATACAGATAACTACGTCGACTACGAAGTTTCTCTATAACAGGATTCCAAGCAGAGTTTAGCTGATAACCGCTATCACGATTGATGGGAGTCTCGTCGTCAGACAATCTTATTTCCACAGATTCATAACTCCAAAAGTTATGATATTTGGGACAACATTTTTGTGACGTCGTAATTCATGGAGTGGTCTGTGGAAATACAATGTTCAGCGATTGCGGACTTGGTGGGTTGGAGAAGGCGAGTATGCCGTTGGTGTTCCACAGTGCGTTCCTGCACAGTTCGTGTTGTTTGCCCTACATATGATTTGCCGCATTCACACGGAATTTTGTAAACACCTGATTTACGCAGGCCCAGGTCGTCTTTAACGGATCCCACCAGTGATTAAATTTTGGAAGGCGGGCGAAAGATGACTCTCACTTGATACTTTCTCAATATTCTGCCTATCCTTCAAGCGGAAGTGGAACACCTGCCAAAAGTATATCTGAAAAATGGCTGTTCAACTAGGCAAGTGAACAAAGTGATGCAGACCTACAAACGACGGAACAAGGAAAAAGAAGAGGCCTTCAGGTCGACTGTTTATCTACCATTTATTGGGAATATTTCTTCACAGATAGGCAGAATACTGAGAAAGTATCAAGTCAAGGGAAGACGAGTGGTAGGAAGTGGTAAGCAACAAACTGTGGTCAGTTAAATTGGCCACCTAGATATGACCAGCCTCGTGTCTACCACACCGTTCAAATGAAGTAATGCTCACCAGACTACACAGATTCTTCTGTGGTGAGATGATCCACTAGTGTGTGAAGTATGTGGAATGCTACTTTTTGTAAATCATTTTTAGCTACATATGCTTCATATGCTGACATTTGGGAAAGCCCTCATTTTAGCTCTTGATATGTGTACCATCCTAAATCACAACGGCAACGGTATTACTTACATTTTAATGTTTGTGGACTGTCGTCATCCTAGATAAAGTGCTAGGAAGAGAATATTAGTGAACTCGGAATGGATAACTCAGCGCCCATTTTTTTGTTAAGTTGTCGCCCACTCCCATATAACACAGTTTTATCATTTTTATGTAGCTTATTCTAGTTAGAGCTAGCAGCATTTCAAGTCAAGATCAGTACAGTTTTCTTCAAATATTAAAACTCCAGTGTGAATAGAAACTAATGACCATCCACCCTGAAAACAGTGAGTTGAATATTACAAGTGTCACATAAAAGCAGACATCGAACAAATTAAGTCACGCTGCTAGGATCGTAAGAGGTCGGTATAGCCAATACAAAAGTGGAACAGAAATGTTTAAAAAAGCACTCCGTCTTCAGGCCACGAGTGGCCTACCGATACCATCCGACCGCCGTGTCATCCTCGTGGAGGATGCGATTAGGAGGGCGTGGGGTCAGCACACCGCTCTCCCGATCGTTGTGATGGTATTCTTGACCGAAGCCGCTACTATTCGGTCGAGTAGCTGCTCAGTTGGCATCACGAGGCCGAGTGCACCCCGAAAAATGGCAACAGCGCATGGCGGCGGGATGGTCACCCATCCAAGCGCCGGCCACGCCCAACAGCGCTTAACTTCGGTGATCTCACGGGAACCGTTGTATCCACTGCGCCAAGGCCGTTGCCGGAACAGAAAGGTTTGGGGAACTTAAATAGGGATCTTTTTGAAGTAGTTCTTGCGAAAGTCTGTTGGGTATTTTTAGAGAGCTAGTATTCGAAGAAGAATATGTTCCACCGTCACGTAACTCCCGTAGGGATCGTGTGAATAACGACGATTTGGGTACATACAGCGGTAATGTACTCATTAAACCCACACTAAATACGCGAACAGGACAGAATAGAAAATCGATTATATTGGTATTGTGCATCTTCCGCCTAGAATTATGTTGGTTGATGGTGTTTGTGTGTAGATGTAAAAGAATGGAGTCACTTCAGTGTGTACTTCTGCGAACGCTAGTGTGTAGTGTAGGTGCCCCAGTGGTCCCGGTCGCCAACGGTGGACTGGAGGCCGAGCGGTGACCTCTCCAGTTGTCAGGATGCTAGGAAACGACTGTGGACGCGTCAGAAACACCAAAGAAACATTATTAATTCATAACACCTTTATTCCTGCCGAGTACAATGTGGCCCGCGTAACACAAGCTGGCTGAGCTTGGTGATGTCAACGACCTTCCCCGAGTCCTCACTGACTCGTAGCGATGACACCAGCTCCGGGCTGCACCAGTCTTGCTAGCGCAGCGCCGCGTGCTGTGACGTAGTGGAGGAATGTCCTTACTTCGTACTTCGACCGCGTGTGGCTGGTGGCGCACGGCTGGCAGGCCGGCTCAGACAGCAAGCCGCTGCGCGTAGGAGGCTCCGGGTTGGAGTCCCGGAGCTGTCGGCACGAGAGGTTTTCTCGTAGTGCGGAGTCTACTGTATCCCACCCCGTCTTCTTCCCTGCTCCTCCTGGTGGCTCGTCTGCGGTGGACGGCCGGAACAGGCTACAGTCCCTCAGCGTCGTCGGCTCACCCGGTTGTGACGGCGAATGCACAGGGCCTAGGTCCCGCACGATCTCGACGACGGCTCACTGATGTGGTCAGCATTGGCGGCGAGCGAGTCTGCCGCAATGTCTGGGTTGATGATTGACAGCGGCAGCAGAGAGGACCAGAGCTGGTACTGTCCGCTCACGTCTGCTGCTGGATCGGCCACCCTTACTGCAACATCTCCTTAATAAAGATTAACATGTCGATCACCGAGCTGAGCGCTACGCAGCGACCCAGTACACATCTAACTGCAAATCTAACTGCGAGCGTCTTGTTGCTATTAAAGCTGGCGTATTTAAAGGAAGCACGAGCGACTTCCTGTCGTCATGCTAGTTTGTAATGAACGTATTCGTTCGACTTACACTGCTGATTCATTTGTCGTACTCGCCCCTTAGGTGTTCTTGCGACCTCTGTCTTACACTCTACAAAAGTCTCCGTCTAACACAAACCCGCGTGCTAAGCAATTCTCTCTCGCCTGTTGTGTGTAACCCGGCCATTGCCCCTGCGTGACGACACATTCTGATATACACTCCTGGAAATGGAAAAAAGAACACATTGACACCGGTGTGTCAGACCCACCATACTTGCTCTGGACACTGCGAGAGGGCTGTACAAGCAATGATCACACGCACGGCACAGCGGACACACCAGGAACCGCGGTGTTGGCCGTCGAATGGCGCTAGCTGCGCAGCATTTGTGCACCGCCGCCGTCAGTGTCAGCCAGTTTGCCGTGGCATACAAAGCTCCATCGCAGTCTTTAACACTGGTAGCATGCCACGACAGCGTGGACGTGAACCGTATGTGCAGTTGACGGACTTTGAGCGAGGGCGTATAGTGGGCATGCGGGAGGCCGGGTGGACGTACCGCCGAATTGCTCAACACGTGGGGCGTGAGGTCTCCACAGTACATCGATGTTGTCGCCAGTGGTCGGCGGAAGGTGCACGTGCCCGTCGACCTGGGACCGGACCGCAGCGACGCACGGATGCACGCCAAGACCGTAGGATCCTACGCAGTGCCGTAGGGGACCGCACCGCCACTTCCCAGCAAATTAGGGACACTGTTGCTCCTGGGGTATCGGCGAGGACCATTCGCAACCGTCTCCATGAAGCTGGGCTACGGTCCCGCACACGCCCCAACATCGTGCAGTCCGCCTCCAGTGGTGTCGCGACAGGCGTGAATGGAGGGACGAATGGAGACGTGTCGTCTTCAGCGATGAGAGTCGCTTCTGCCTTGGTGCCAATGATGGTCGTATGCGTGTTTGGCGCCGTGCAGGTGAGCGCCACAATCAGGACTGCATACGACCGAGGCACACAGGGCCAACACCCGGCATCATGGTGTGGGGACCGATCTCCTACACTGGCCGTACACCACTGGTGATCGTCGAGGGGACACTGAATAGTGCACGGTACATCCAAACCGTCATCGAACCCATCGTTCTACCATTCCTAGACCGGCAAGGGAACTTGCTGTTCCAACAGGACAATGCACGTCCGCATGTATCCCGTGCCACCCAACGTGCTCTAGAAGGTGTAAGTCAACTACCCTGGCCAGCAAGATCTCCGGATCTGTCCCCCATTGAGCATGTTTGGGACTGGATGAAGCGTCGTCTCACGCGGTCTGCGCGTCCAGCACGAACGCTGGTCCAACTGAGGTGCCAGGTGGAAATGGCATGGCAAGCCGTTCCACAGGACTACATCCAGCATCTCTACGATCGTCTCCATGGGAGAATAGCAGCCTGCATTGCTGCGAAAGGTGGATATACACTGTACTAGTGCCGACATTGTGCATGCTCTGTTGCCTGTGTCTATGTGCCTGTGGTTCTGTCAGTGTGATCATGTGATGTATCTGACCCCAGGAATGTGTCAATAAAGTTTCCCCTTCCTGGGACAATGAATTCACGGTGTTCTTATTTCAATTTCCAGGAGTGTATGTGCAACCCTCTTACCTCTTGGCTAACCTACCGCCTCTGGCTCTCGGCATAGGCAACTAAACTATGACAATATTCCACGTTTTCAACTCTTTACTATTCCGCGACATTACAGTAGTGACGATAGGAAAGAGACACTGAGAGGCGTTTGCCGGCCGTATTGAGCGTCGCAGTGGTGTCTATAGTGGGAGATACGACCTGGTACTGTGACTGTCGCGCCCCCTGCCGGCGGGGCCACGAGGCGGGCGTGGCTGCGGGCTGACGGCTGGTGGCTGCGGCCCACCGCCGCGATAACTCAGCGGGCCCGACACCCGCCAGGAATGTGCGGCCGTGTCCTTGGCCGCCGACGCGGAATAAGCCTGCTATCTCTATCCGGCCCGTCTCGACCGGCCCGAAACAAAGGCGTGGCCCCCTTCCTCAAAATAACAGCTTAGCTCACAATGGCGTACGCTGCCTTCATAGACCCGCTGACTGCGATCTAAGGTTGCGTCGCTTATATTACCTGCCGTCATCCGAATTACGAAATTACAACCACCTTCCAAAGCCAATTTCGACCAAATTAAGTGCGGGTAGTTTAACACTGCTCGCACTTTCCGCCCTCTCTTCCTTGCCCCACACATCCCAGTCCCACGCACTACAGAAATTAGTTTCTAAGTTCTTATAGCTAGCTATCACAAATCAACGAAAAATCGTTAAAGATTATCGAACTGAAATTTGGCCTCGCTAAAACAGAAACTTTGCGTTGCTGTTTAGCATGGCTTGTGAACCACAAATTTTTGCCACGTTCTGTATATACACTATCACGGTGTATACAAGGTGTTAAGAAACAGTTTGAACAGCTTGTAAGGGTATTAGAGGTAGGTTGTGCTGAGAAATAATTGTTAAAAATTAGATACGTTGCACCGTTTTGTAGTTAATTAGCATTTTTGTTACCCAGTCAGGCCGTTGCGCGCTCAAATTCAAGCAGCTCGCTAGAGGCGGTGTCACCAAATGTATTCTTAGTTCGTTCAACAAGAGATGGTTCAAATGGCTCTGAGCACTATCGGACTCAACTTCTGAGGTCATTAGTCCCCTATAACTTAGAACTAGTTAAACCTAACTAACCTAAGGACATCACACACATTCATGCCCGAGGCAGGATTCGAACCTGCGACCGTAGCGATCTCGCGGTTCCAGACTGCAGCGCCTAGAACCGCACGGCCACATCGGCCGGCGTTCAACAAGATAACGATAAAAAATTAGACATACGATGGTGGTAAGGATCGAATTCGAGCCAAAGACTGAGCAGTCATGTGCACTATCATCTACGTTGCAACGGATCGATTGGCTAACTTCTATGGTAATCAACACGGAAACTGCGAACCGTGTCAAATTTTTTTTCTTAACAATTATTTCTCAGCACAATCCACCCAGCAACACCCTTAACAAGTTTGAGACCGTTTTTGACCACCCTGTATATAAACATGTGGTTTCTACTTTCGTTTTCGTCAGTGCAGGGCTGTCCATAAATCCGTAAGAGTACGAGGGGTAGAGATCTCTCCCGAACAGCACGTTGCAAGCCATCCCAGATATGCTAAATAATGTTCATGTCTGGGGACTTTGGTGGCCAGCAGAAGTGTTTAACTCAGAAGGGTGTTCCTAGAGACACTCTGTAGCAATTCTGGAGGAAAAAGAGAGTCGCATTGTCCTGCTGGAATTACCCAAGTCCGTCGGAATGCACAATGGACATGAATGGACGCAGGTGATCAGACAGGATGCTCACGTACACGTCACTTGTCAGAGTCGTACCTAGACGTATCAACGGTCCTATATCACACCACCTGCACACATTACAGAGCCTCCAACAGCAGCGTCCATCGATTCATGAGGTTATCTCCATACCTGTACACGTCCATCCTCTCGATACAATTTGAAACGATACTCGTTCAACCAATCAACATGTTCCCAGTCATCAACAGACCATGGTCGGTGTTTGACGGGCCCAGACGAGGTGTAAAGCTTTGTGTTGTGCAGTCATCAACGATACACGAGTGAGCCTTCAGCTCCGAAAGCCCGTATCGATGATGTTTCGTTGAATGGTTCGCACGCTGACACTTGTTGATGGCCCAGCATTGAAATCTGCAACAATTTGCGGAAGGGTTGCATTCCTGTCACGTTGAACGATTCTCTTCGGCCGTCGTTGGTCAAGTTCTTGCAGGCTCTTTTTCCGGCCGCAGCGATGTCGGAGATTTGATGTTTTACCAGAATCCTGATATTCACCATACACTCGTGAAATGGTCGTACGGGAAAATCCCCACTTCATCGCTGTTTCGGAAATGCTTTACCCTATCGCTCGTCTGCCGATTATAACACCACGTTCAGACTCACTTAAGTCTTGATAACTTGCCATTGTAGCAGCAGTAACGGATATACCAACTGCGCTAGACACTTGTTGTCTTATATAGGCGCTGCCGACCGCATCGCCATATTCTGCCCGTTTACATATCTCTGTATTTTAATACACATACCTATACCAGTTTCCTTGGCGCTTCAGTGTAGCAATCACTGTGCACACCACACTAGTCTTCTTGCGGTTGCTACGAGGACCAAGACGCTACTCCTGCTCCTCCATTACTTTAATTGTATGTTTTCGTATCTCTGAAGAATGGACTGTGCATCCCTCTATAATCAAGGTGGTGTTGAGCTCAAGATGTTGAAACGAAGCTAACATTTTCCATCGAACTCATAGCCATACAATTTTCCAGTAACATGGACCATATGCTGAAAATATATTGTGAAACGAGAGTGAGCTTTTATTTTTTAGTTTTTACCAGCCATAAACCTCTCGTTTATGTTATATTTAAATAATCCTTTACTGCATAGTATCAACATAGTATCATTTATTTACGAGTATGCTTTAACTGCATTTTAAAATATGTTTGTTTTAGTTAGCTCTTTGGCCAGTTTATTGGTAGAAATTATTTTGTATTTTTTGTTTAATTATTCTAGTTGTGTGTATGAAAGTCTGGCGTTTGTTTCATGGTGGTGAATGGATCTGTTACTAGTAATTAATACACCGTTCTTCTTAGTTGCCATTATACAATGGTATGGACTCATGTGATGGAGGTAGAATACCAAGTACGTTAAAAAAATTCTTACCGTGAAACCAATTTTTTATACTCCAATTATTACGGAGATCCGAACATACCCATACGATGGGGTCGCCACTCCAAGAGGCATTAAAAGTACTGTCAGCCTCCCTTCCCTCTTCAGGGAGAAATCCATGTACCTCTTCTGCCTGTGTCTAGCCTAATCGCAGAATCAAATGTCATATTGTTTTTCACTTTTTTTCCTCCCAGATTGGTTCCGCGTTGTGCATCTGAGGCGGTACATGGATATTAACCTAGCTGGATGAATATGGGAAAATGTAAGCCACTCCTCTCTAGTTTGAATATTGTGTCCATATTTTTGTGCACTTGAGCCTCAAAAATTAATGTGATAGCTGAGGAATAAATACACATGGGAGGAACATGTACTTACGAGGCACTTTATGTGACACACTTAAGAGCATAACATGATGGTGACCTTCTGTTAGTACTTTATTTCCACTTCAAGTGGCAGTCAACATTCATATCTAAATATTTTGTGCTCGTTACTAATCTATGGAATTAAAGTTTACCTTTAACATTACATCATTATTTTCCCTCTTCAAACTGGACGTAATGTTGTTTGTTTTCTTTATTTTCAACGTTACTTTATTGCTTACTGACTCAATGTAAACATCCTTAAGAGTTTCATTTGCTACTTAAGTCTGATGTTTTATATGTAATCTCAGATTTGCGGTCATTGACGAAGAGATTGTCCCCCGATACCTAGTATCTGGAATATCGTTGATGAATATGAAGAACAATAATAATCCTAAGAGTCTGCTGTAACGATCTCTTGCAGTGGTACAGTTTAGTTATGAAAAATATTTTACTAAGATTTCGCGCTATTATAGACTATTCCTGTCTTTATCCTCAGCACCACTTTTCCGTATGGAATCATTCGTACGCTACGCCTCTTATTCCTATTGATTATATGTTCTCCAGTAGAATTTTGTTGTCACACGCGTCAGAGGCCTTGGATACACCTAAAATGTGACGATTATGACCTGCTTTCACTCTACCATAGGGGCTGTCCATAACTATTCGTTGGTAATTTCAGCTGTTTTCTCTCATTCTGAAGTTTTTGCCATTTGCGTAATAAAAATGGTTCAAATGGCTCTGAGCACTATGGGACTTAACATCTGAGGTCATCAGTCCCCTAAAACTTAGAACTACTTAAAACTAATTAACCTAAGGACATCACACACATCCATGCCCGAGGCAGGATTCGAACCTGCGACCCTAGCGGTCGCGCGGTTCCAGACTGAAGCGGCCGGCCATCTGCCTAATAAGCGGTTACTTGCTGCGTTCAGGTCACACCAGAAGAATTCAATGATAAAGATTTTTGTGTTGAAATTTTGTGCAGCAGTGATTGTCATAATAAATGTATTCAATTTCCGTGTCAATGTCTGTATATACCTTTTGCCAAGTCGTACCTAGATTTTGTTATTTATCTCTTAAGGACGAAGGCCAATAAAAACTATCTTTAACGTCATCCGCTAAGATTAACCTCGTTCAGTAGACTAGTGTCAGTCTTCAGGGTAACAGGATACAGGTTAATTGAGGAAAATGAATTAACAACTGTCGCAGCCAAGGAAGCAGATAGTGTTAAACAGGTGGTTCAGTGTGCCGCCGCTCTACATTCTCTCCTCTCGCTGTTGCGGTACAGTGTCATTCGTAGATGGATAGAAGAATGGCTGGAAGTACAGAAAAGAAGTTGATTAGTAAAATCAATACGCCTATGTCGTTTTCTTATCGCTTGGCTGTTGCTCCGATTTGTGGTGCTTGTGGCGTACAGACCACAGCGCACCACATTTTCGTTTGTGTTTTATATTCAAACAAAACATCGGTAGCAAATTTATCTACAGATTTACCATCTATTTTAGCTGGCGATAAGACGAACGTGGTCTAAAACATCAAACTTGCTCCCTAAGATATTAGGAAGGCGCAGGTTCGTGTCCCACACCGGCGCACACAGTGTTAATATGCCAAAACACGTTCCGGTGCAGAGTGGAAATCCATTTCTGACATTAGGAAGGAACTTTTAATGTTTTATCAGGGTGGCTGGTACATCCAAGTCTTCTGAAGAGACTGGCCATCTACATATCTTAAAGGCTGCGTGATAGTGTAACTGCCGGCCGAAGTGGCCGTGCGGTTAAAGGCGCTGCAGTCTGGAACCGCAAGACCGCTACGGTCGCAGGTTCGAATCCTGCCTCGGGCATGGATGTTTGTGATGTCCTTAGGTTAGTTAGGTTTAACTAGTTCTAAGTTCTAGGGGACTAATGACCTCAGCAGTTGAGTCCCATAGTGCTCAGAGCCATTTGAACCATTTTTTGATAGTGTAACTGTGCGCGTTAAATAACGAAAAGTGTGAGGTCATCCACATGGGTGCTAAAAGGAACTCGTTAAACTTCGGTTACACGATAAATCAGTATAATCTAAAAGCCGTAAATTCAACTAAATACCTAGGTATTACATTTACGAACAACTTAAATTGGAAGGAACACACAGAAAATGTTGTAGGGAAGGCTAACCAAAGACTGCGTTTTATTGGCAGGACACTTAGAAAACGTAACAGACCTACTAAGGAGACTGCCTACACTACGCTTGTCCGTCCTCTTGTAGAACACTGCTGCGCCGTGTGGGATGCTTACCAGATAGGACTGACGGAGTACATCGAAAAAGTTCAAAGAAAGGCAGCACGTTTTGTATTATCGCGAAATATGGGAGAGAGTGTCACTGAAATGATACAGGATTTGGGATGGACATCATTAAAAGAAAGGCGTTTTTCATTCCGACGGAATCTTCTCACGAAATTCCAATCACCAACTTTCTCCTCCGAATCCGAAAATATTTTGTTGACACCGATCACCACGATAAAATAAGGAAAATCAGAGCTCGTACGGAAAGATATAGGTGTTCATTCTTTCCGCGCGCTATACGAGATTGGAATAATAGAGAATTGTGAAGGTGGTTCGATGAACCCTCTGCCAGGCACTTAAATGTGATTTGCAGAGTATAGATGTAGCTGTAGAACTCAAGTGAGATTGTGAGTGAGTAAGTGCAAAATTAACCAAGATTGTACAAGGGCGTTCGATAAGCAATGCAACACATTTTATTTTTTCTGAAAGCAAGTTGGATTTATTCGTGATTCGAATAGACCATATTATACCCCATTCTTTTGGCAACAAAACCCTACTTTCCAACAAAATCTCCGTACAGTGCTACGGCCTTACGTCACCCTACTGGAAGGGCCTGCGTGCCCGCCTGATTCCACTCTGCTGGTCGACGTGTGAGTCAACGTCTTGCTGCATCAGTAACCTCCCCGTAATCCATGTACTGCTTCTCGCTAAGTGTATCGTACACTGGGCCAAACAGATGGAAGTTGGAACGTGCGAGATCAAGGCTGTAGTATAGTGATGTTGTGTGGGCTCCTCTCGGGTGCGCAGACTTGGGTGAGGCCTTGCTTTGTAATGGAGAAGGAGAAGTTAGTCTGCACTTTTTGGCGACAACCACACTGAAGTTGTTTCTTCAGTTTCCTAAGGGTCGTACAGTACACTTCATAGTTGATCGTTGCACAAAGAGGGGGGGACATCTGACAGAATAACCCCTTCAGAGTCCCAGAAGACCGTCGCCTTGACTTTACTGGCTGCGGGTGCGGCTTTGAACCTTTTTTTCGGATGAGAAGTGGTATAGCACCACTCCATGGATTGACGTTTTGTTTCCGGTTCGAAGTAACAAACCTGTGTTTCATCGTTTGTGACAACGTTCGACAAAAAATTGCCACTATCAGCCTCTTAACGCGCAAGCAACTCCGCACCGACGGTCCTTCGTTGCTCTTTATGGTCTTCCGATAGGTGGCGGGGAAGCCAGTGGGCATCGACCCTTGAATAGCCAATTGGGACGTCCCGTTGTGCAGCGAGGTGTTTGATTGTGATCCGTCGATCATCTGGAACGAGAGTGTCCGCACGTTTCAACACTGCAGGAGTTAAAAATGTATGTGGCCGACAAGGTTTGCACGACCATGTTGCGTTAATTACAGACGCCTCGCCCAACGACTCACCATGCTTTTGTTCACAGCCAGGTCCCCGTAGACACTCTGCAATTGACTATGAATATCTACACAATGCTCTGGTTGTCCGCCAAAAGAAACTCAATGATAGCCGTCTGTTACATCTCCGTTACAGACGCCGTTCTGAACGGTACGTATAGCGTCGTGACATGTCGGAACTTCATGACACTAAAGGGGCTGAAGAAGGCAATATTCCACAACGTCCCACAACGAATTCCGCATTTTTCCAACCGAAATTAACCGAAAAAAATGTTGAATTTCTTATTGAATGCCCCTCGAATACTACCTGTTTTAATGTTTTAACCATATTTGTTTCTAACTAATATAGGAAAAGAGCTAGTAACGTTTGCCTACAAGAACCCGCCCCGCCCCCCTCCGTACACACACACACACGAGCGGCGCAGAGAGAGAGAGAGAGAGAGAGAGAGCGAGAGCGAGAGCGAGAGCGAGAGCGAGAGCGAGAGCGAGAGAGAGCAACCACTCTGCTGTCTGTGCATGCATCCAGCTGTTTATAAAGGAAGTTCTGCTAATGAAAGGCAGCGTGTGCGGCGCACCGCGACCCCGCGCCCGCAGCCTCTGGTGTGGAATGCGTAGGCCGCCGGGGTCGAGGCAGGCATCGCCCCGCACCGCATCACATTGCCTGGCATCGCGTGATATTGTTGGGAGCGAGCGCCGTCCCGCGCCATACATCCTTAATACCGGCGACGCACGAGGGCGTGCCCACTCCACTTGAAAGGCCCGTCGCCGGTACTGTATATGTTAATATCAGGGCACCGACCCCCAGCCCCGTACATTTACCGTATTTCATGTTCCGTCTAGAGCCGCTCAGGTGTTTGTAAACGAATACCGTTAGCCATGGCAGAGAACACGTCCACTGAAATGTAATGTCTTGCTGCAGTCCACCAGGCCGCTATACAGCGCAGTATTCCTCTCAAGGTCTTTTGCGGTGAGACTCAGTGCGCGCCAGCACACGCTGCTGTAGCCCTTGGTTACCCATATTGTAACATATTATTTCCTGGTCGCATCTGCGGTCGTCCTGTTCGCTGCTTTGTACGCTAGAGTCAGTTTTCTGTATGAGGGGGGAATGAAGTTTTTTTTTCATTCAGAGACAATGAGTTGGCCTTCCCCTAATCCTCCTAAATGGGTTATGGTCTGGGCCGATTAGCCAGGTTTTCCCTTGATGGTAAGTGTTTTTCCAGCATCTGGTGGAAATAATACTTCCGAAAGTTCTGACAGGAAAGAGATAAATGTTAAAAATATTTTCGTAGAGCTGCCAGTAGTTCGAGAAATATGAGCAGGCGACCCATAGTCCTCCTGGGGTTAAACGTCTTGTGCCATTAGGGGTGGAGTTGGTGTTTTCGAGTGTGTAACTTGCTGAATTTGAAAGTTTTTTGATCCACAAAATTATTTTTCAAGTAAAGAAAGAGGACAAGAATCTAAAGTGCATTCCCGTGCGCGAGCGTGGAATTCTGTTCAGATCATTCTCGGTTTTTATAGGGAAGTGATGCGGTTTAGTGAGCGTACGTATGGCATCTCTACAAGCATATTGACACAAGTCGAAAAACTCCGTCTTTAGTTCGTGTCACTAAAAAGTACGTGTGAAGTGCAGCAATATGTGCGAAAAATATAATGGAATTTGCTGCCAGAAATACTTACTTGAAATTTAAAGGAAGCTTACGAGTGTACTATTTCAGCATAAGTTTTATGGAATCAATTCTTTAAGTCGAGTTTTCTCATGCATTGCATTTTTTAATGGTGTCATTGCTCTTTACAGTGTTCGATAGGCTAAGTAGGCGATTATGAATGCTCTAACAAACTGTAGATGGTATTCGAAGGAAGAGACCATGGCAACGTTTAACTGAAACCAATAAATTCTGTTTGTTTCCGCGGAGATTTGAGTGTCGTGTTTTTATGTCTTTTTGACCAGCTGATCTTGTTTTTGTGGAGATTATCGGCGGGATCCGTCAGGAAACAACTGGACTCGATGTATGCAGCGGTGTACGTATTCAAATGGAGTGGTGGGTCTCGGGCCTTCGGAAACTTTCTAAATTTAGTTACATACATACATGTCTTAAAGTGTTGACTTTGGAGTAGTGGGAAGTGTAAGCCTGCCTAGAGGGTCTACTACTATAATAGTATAGCTGTGCAGAGGGTCAATCCGGGTCCGCCACCAAACATCTACAAGAGAATGGATGGAGCATTACGGAGCACGCGCCGCATGTCACAAAAATGTGCGTATTTCTCTTTGCAGCTGTGAGAGACACTCCACACGACGCCACCATTGTTCCGAAGACGGACGAAAGGAACGTTTCAATAGCAGATGAGCTTATACTTCCAGAATAAACTTCCCTTACGTCTACGCATTTGCACTGTATACATACAGCGTGAGTCGCATAACTTTTTCACTTTAAATGAATTTTTAGTTAAAAATCCTCTTTTAATGTAGATGAGTAATGACTACAGGCTCATGAAACAAAGACCAAAGCGTTTTCGCAAGTTAATTAATTATCAAGATGCACATCTGAATTTTTTACGCCAGAGTGATTCATCCTTATGGGAAGAATTTAGTGATATAACTCTTTCGTAGTTCTGACATGAAATTACGGAGTAAACTTAAGTTCCATATGATGAATTTTTTGTTGTTGTGGCCGTTCGAATGGCTCACCGGCTGGAAGTTCACTTTCCTGGGAAACTACAGCCGCCGAGGGAAGTGGTACATGACTACGTCTCTCTCGACGGAGAGTAGCTTTCTAGTTCTCCCACTATTATACTGGCTGCAACGTTAAAGCATGTACGTTTTACCACCGTTTTCTGGAATATGTAATCATTTGGGTACAGATATGGTCTAATGAACATGTGATTATAATGCAGTGCTCCCTTAGGATTGATATTCCAGAATCCGACGCTGCGAATGATGCAGTTGGGTGTTATCCACTACAGTGATGGCTCCCATTACTGGAGGCTGTGAGCTTTGCTTAACGATTAGGATGCTATCTGATTATACTGTTACAGGACAACACAAATTAACAGTGGTTAATTCATCTTGCACCATGCAGAAGCATAGGCGCGCTTGTGTGTGTGTGTGTGTGTGTGTTTGTGTGTGTGTGTGTGTGTGTGTGTGTGTGTGTGCGTGTGTGTGTGTGTGTGCGCGCCAGCGTTGATTTTACTCTAGCTTGTCAGTGCATAACTCCGAAACGTAGCAAGTTTTCTTTCTTTTGTATGTGCCTGTCGATAACTCAACGCTATTTACACTGTACAAAAACCTTCTTACAGCAAGTAGTAGTGAGTTAGAACAAGTCAGATGAAACAGTGAGCAGCCAAACGATGCTCAAAACGACGTCGATAGCTGCTTTTCTTTATCCAAGTAAGTACTTTGTGCTTAAGTGACCTACTACTTAAAATCCACAAATAACATTCAATTCTCTCGTTATATTACATTTCTCCACAATATATACTCCACGATATTTAATTTACTTAGCTCCCTTGACTAGTAATTTCTTTTAGACCTACAGCCTTCTCTAGAATTTGATAAACTCAGAGGTAGGAAGTTTACAGCTTGAGCATGGGGGTTGAACCGATACGTTTCCTAATCGAAGGAAAGACCCCAGCGTTCCGTTTACCTGAATCTAGAAACAAACTGAAATCAGAAGTTCTCGGATTAGTGTACGGAAATCGAACCCTGCTTCTTCCCAGTGGAAGTCACTTGCCTTAATCATTGCGTCACGTCCGTCTGATACAAAACAAATGTTTAGCCAAGTAGTTTTATTTTCATTTTTATTACACATCACTTCTGTTTATAATTCTAAAAATAGAACTGAGGAGAAGTCTGGTGTAACTGTCCGCCTGATTAGCTGAGGGGTAACATGTTTGCCTACCCTGTAGCGGTCCCGGTTTCGATTCTCGGCTGGGTTTGAGATTTTCTCCGCTCGTAGATTGTGTTTTGTGTTGTCCATCCCATGAACATGCAAGTCGCCAAATGTGATTTCACGTGAAATAAGAGTCGCACCAAGCGACCGAACTTCTCCGGATGAGGCCTCCCGGCCATCAATGCCACACGATCATTTCGTTTTTCATCTGGTCTGACTATTGTAAATTTGCAGTTTTTAGGCAGTATCCTTTCCATTTTTTCTTAACTCTCCCTGCAGTCACCGGTATTTCTATTGTTGGCTCTGAGCACTATGGGACTTAACTTCTGAGGTCATCAGTCCCCTAGAACTTAGAACTAACTAATCTAAGGACATCACACACATCCATGCCCGAGACAAGATTCGAACCTGCGACCGTAGCGGTCGCGCGGTTCCAGACTGTAGCGCCCAGAGCCGCTCGGCCGCTCCGGCCTGCTTTCTATTGTTTGCAGATGTTTATTCTTGTGATGTTACAATTATGGTATTACTATCTGCTAACCAAACCCGCTCCTCAAATTCATATATACTGACACTACAAAAATGATAGCTATCAGAATAACCTTCTTGCAACGAAAAGTCGAATACATTTCACTTTAAAGGTTATAAGGCCGATACTGTTCTGGAATTGTAACTGTACACAAGGAAAATCTTAATAACATTATGAAATGTTTGCCCCCCTGTATTTATCTAGATCATTGCAGTAATTTCTGCAGTCGAATGTAATTAAGCCAGTGGCTACTAATGGACAGTAGTAAATGGGCGTTACAACGGACTTGGCGGCGACTACAACAGCCACACGTTTTATTCCATTTAGAGACGGCCATTTCATTGTTCTTGATTTTGTAGGACTAAAACGTCGCGTGATTATAGGCTGTAGTTGTTAATCATGGTATCAGATTTCTCATTTGTTCTCACTGTCAAAAGTTACTGTGCCTTAAACTGCACGCTCTAGATATTTTAATTGCAGTCGCTGCCCAAGGCAAGTACCTTTCATTGTTCAACGCGACATGGAAGTCATAACCGTAAGCCTGTGTCGTTAATTTGATTTACATCGTGCAACCTCTGATTTTGAAAAGATTCCTGTTCTGATTACTGTTTTCCTAACAGTCATGGACACAAAGCGTGAAGAAAAGCTGGGAATAGAGTATGATGTCATGCTTCAGAGTAACACGAAGTTAGGAAACAAAAAAAGAATCGTGTGTTAATTAATAAAGATGGTACAACTTTATCGTAGACAAAACATATACAAACACTTGAGCGGTTGCGCTCTCTTGCACCTTTACAATTCGTCACGCCCAGCGATTTCAGTAAGTCGAGTAATCTCGCATTCTGGTGAAGATGTTAGCCATTTATGGGAAGTCATTCCTGTCGTACGTATTTCGAACGAGTCTATCGTAAGGTCAATAGGTCATGCTGTTTAATGTGAGAACCGTACGACCCGAAAGTATCGAAGCAGAACGTACGGCACCACCCTCTTCCGACCAGATCATCCCAGCTTCGCCTTTATGTGTCCACGGACCGGTTTGTATTTGATCTCAGCACACAGTACAGCATTTGGGGTTACACGGACAGCGTCTTTAAATACAGGTTCTTAAGCTGCTGATGCGCAGTGTTTACTCAAATGTCCTCATTACCATACATTAAGCTGAATACGTTACGCAACGATAACCTGTGTTCTGCCCTGAAGAGAGGGTTTGGAATGTCTATTACCGGCAGGTGCGACTAGCTGAAGGTATGCTAATGCAATGGAAGGGAGTAATGGCTTTTGACCAAAGTTACGATGATTATGAAGTTGTCGCTGATCAGGGCAGGAAGCCTATGTTACAGTAATAGTTAGTCTGATATGCTTGTGTACAGAAATTACCCGCAACAATCTTCCTTTCTATTAGACTCCAAAAATCAGGTATCATGCATCACTTGTTCGTTCGTTGCCTGAAGTTTCATGTACAAAATTAGAGACAGTTCTCCCGGAGATGCCGACGGGCACGGTAATCACTTGGTCGTCACGTTCATAAAAATTGACTTAGGGTAGTTAAAACAGTGAAACCGGATTACACACACTACCGCTACGAAAATGACCTGACAATATAGTCGTGAAACTCACAGAAGTGTTTTAGATGAAAATTACATGATTCCCCACACGCTCATTGGAAAACTAAACAGGCTTTACCAAATAGAGTGGGTTGTAAAACTTCCTGGCAGATTAAAACTGTATGCCGACCAGGAACTCGAACCTGGGACCTTCACCTGTCGCGGGTAAGTGCTTTACTATTGAGCCACCCAAGCACGACTAACGACACACCCTTACAGTTTCACTTCCGCCAGTACCTCTCCTCCTATCTTTCAAACTTCACAGGCGTCCACCTACATACCTGACGGGACTAGCGCTGCGGGAAGAAAAAATATTGCCAAGAAATGGCTCAGCCACAGCCAAGATGTGGAAGGTAGGAGATGATGTACTGGCGGAAGTGAAGCTGTGAGGACGGGCCGCGTTTGGGGAGCTCAGTCGGTAGAACATTTGTCGGCGGAAAGGAAAGGTCCTAGGTTCGAGCCCCTGTCCGGTACACAGTCTTAATCTTTCAGGAATTTCAAAACCCACTCTGTTAATTAGGTCTCTTAGTTTTTCAATGAGTATGTGGGGAACCACGTAATGTTCACCTAAAACACTTCTGTGAGTGTTACGACTGCGTTGTCAGGTCACATCTAGAGGCATTGTGTATGTGATTCGGTTTCACTGTTTAACTACCGTAGGTCAATTTTCATGAACGTGAGGAATGAAAATTCATTCTGTTAAAGCGGGAATAACAACACGCCGTCAGATTTTTCTAATAGTTTCTTACGCCTAAGCTACTTGTTTTATATGTGCAGTATAGTGGTTTCCTGGCGCTCTTTAAGTGGCACTGAAATTTCCCGTGGGATGTTGTCGCTAGTAATTGACCTAGTTCATAAGTTTAACGAGGCCCCGATTCCCCTTCGCCAAACAATTCACCGTGACTTGCGGAGTATACGGAGTGGTCAAAAACAGTTTGAAAAACTTTTAAGTGTGTTTCGGGGTAGGCGGTGCAGAGGAATAATTGTTAAGAAAAACATTCGATACGTTGCGGAAGTTAACTATTGGGGCCGTTGCGAGCGAAAATTCAAGCGGCCTGCCAGAGACCGTGTCGCCACGGATTCCTAAAATCAAACAAGAGAGCGACACGAAAAGGATCGAACCTGAGACAAGGGCTGAGTAATACATCATATGCTGTCATCTACGCAATGAGAACAGTTGACACTAATTGTATTTGGCAGGCCGTTTGAATTTGCGCCCGCAACGTTCTGATTGGATAACATCAACGCTAATTAATTCGGAATTTGTCAGCACAATCTACCCTGCAACACCCTTAAAAGCTTTTCAAATTGTTTCTGATACCCTGTAGACGTAGATGTCGAATGAAACGAGTTACATCCAAACCGATTTTTGACATTTGGCGACCCATATGGTGGATAATTTTACTTAGGGGGAATCCTAGCATCCAGTTAAAAGCAATGTGTCAGTTCGAGCAAACTTATGGACACACAGCTCGAGCTCCGTTTTCTCTCCGGAAACTACAAAAGTTGGTAAAATCGATACTCGCAATTTTCTTTCCTTTATAGCTTTCAGCAGGTACACGTTTCAGATTCACTGCACGGTGCTCCGTTCGTGTTTTCCCATTCCAGCCGTCTTCTGTGATAATTCCTATTCTGTGTCCGTGCCTGGGACTTAGTCTGTCGCTGGAGACTTTCATAAGGTCTGTAGGCCTTGACGTCACTTTCGGCCAAGCTACACAAAGGCGAAGGGCGCGCTTACCTTGGCAGTCCGTCAGGATTCCCCGCTCTGGGGCATTGTCCCGGCCTCGACTCCAGTGCTTTATTTCCCTAAACGCGCGCGCTCCGCGGCGGTTGCGGCTGCCGCTTCAGATCGGCCACACAGATCTCGCCCGTGCCCGACTACGTTGCTTGTGCTGTTCCGCAAAGCGTTCACGAACGCCGTCTCCCGCCGTACCGGCCGCAGCTGGTCTGGCGCGCGCCTGCCGAATTCCTGCGGCGTGACACGGCGAAGCCGCAGACCACAGTTCTCACGGTTCCGCCCTGCACCACACATCAAATTCTAAAGACAGCACTGGCATGTTCACGAGCTTGTATATATGTGTGTCAGGAGCAGTATACGTTCGATTTGGATTTTAATTGAGGTAGGGATTTTACACTGAGGTGTGTTGCGTACATACGAGGGTCACTCCAAAAGAAATGCACACTATTTTTGTAAAATTACAGTTTTCATTCTGTATGTGTGAAAGTTCACAGTCTGTAGATACATCCTTCCCGCTTGTTTTCAAACTAAGTTTAACCTGTTCCCGTGAGTGGCGCCGTCACAGCATGTCTTCAAGATGGCTGCTACACTTGATGTCCGTCAGAAGCAACGTGCTGTCATAAAATTCCTGTGCTCTGAAAACGAGACAGTGGGAAACATCCACAAGAGGTTGAAAAAGGTGTATGGAGATGCTGCTGTCGATCGCAGTACAGTTAGTCGGTGGGCAAGCATTTACGTGATGGAAGCGGACACGGCAATATCGAGGATTGTCCACGCAGCGGCAGGCCTCGTACTGCACACACTCCAGACAATGTGCAGAGAGTTAACGAACTGGTGACTGCTGACAGACGCATAACAGTGAACGAATTGTCACGCTACATTGGGATAGGGGAAGTAAGTGTGCAGAATACTGAAGATGTTGGCGTTAAAAAAGGTTTGTGCCAGGTGGGTTCCCAGCATGTTGACAGTGCCCACAAAAAAAAAAAAAATGTTCAAATGGCTCTGAGCACTGGACTTAACATCTGAGGTCATCGGCCCCTAGACTTAGAGCTACTTAAACCTAACTAACCTAAGGACATCACACACACCCATGTCCGAGGCAGGCTTCGAACCTGCGACCGTAGCAGCAGCGCGGTTCCGGACTGAAGCGCCTGGAACCGCACGGTCACAACGGCCGGCTAGTGCCCACAAAGAAACAAGAAAAACGGTATGCAGCGAACTTTCGGAACAGTACGAGAATGGTAGAGATGAATTTCTTGGAAGAGTTGTGACAGGTGATGAAACATGACTCCATCATTTTTCACCAGAGACGAAGAGGCAATCAGTGGAGTGGCATCATGCAAATTCACCCAAGAAAAAAAATCAAAACCACACCTTCTGCTGGAAAAGTTATGACTACGGTGTTTTTCGATTCCGAAGGACTCTTGCTTGTGGACATCATGCCAAGTGGAACGACAATAAATTCTGATGCACATGTGACGACAATGAAGAAACTTCAAGCTCGACTGAGTCGTGTTCGACCACATCGGCAAAATCAGGATGTTTTGCTGTTGTACGACAATGCACGGTCACACGTCAGTCAAAAAACCATGGAAGCGATCACAAAACTCGGATGGACAACACTGAAACACCCGCCTTACAGTCCTGACCTGGCTCCATGTGACTATCATCTCTTTGGGAAACTGAAAGACTCTCTTCGTAGAACAAGGTTTGAAGATTATGACTCTCTTGTGCACGCTGCCAAACAGTGGCTCCAACAGGTTGATCCAGAATTTTAAAGTGCGGGTATACAGGCGCTGATTCCAAGATGGCGTAAGGCAGTTGAGAGGGATGGAAATTATGTGGAGAAATGAAAAGATTGTTCCTAAAGGATGTATCTACACACTGTAAAACTTTCAAACATGTAGAATAAAAGATGTATTTTAAAAAAATAGTGTGCATTTCTTTTGGAGTGACGCTCGTACATGCCGAATTAGTCCACATAAATCCATCAGATGATAGGGGTTTAAACCTTCTAAAGGTATTGGAAAATCAAACGAAATAGAGACTGGTAACAGTAGACTTGTTGTATGATTCGATATCTAAAACAGTCACGGTAAGGACTAACCAAAATTTTTGCATTTAAAATGATAAAATTACACTAAGGTGGAAAAAGTCATCGGATACCTCCTAGCATCGTAGCGTATCTCCTTTTGTACGGCGTAGTGCATAAATTCGACGTGGCATGGACGCAACAAGTTGTTGAAGTCCCCTGCAGAAATATTGAGCCATGCTCCCTCTATAGCCGTCCATAATTGCGAAAGTGTTGCCGATGCAGGAGTTTGTCCCCGAGGTGACACCTCGATGAGGTTCAAATGGCTCTGAGCACTATGGGACTAAACATCTTAGGTCATCAGTCCCCTAGAACGTAGAACTACTTAAACTTAACCAACCTAAGGACATCACACACATCCATGTCCGAGGCAGGATTCGAACCTGCGACCGTAGCGGTCGCGCGGTTCCAGACTGAAGCGCCTAGAACAGATCGACCATAACGGCCGACCGGTTAAGTCCAATAAATGTTCGATGGGTAGTAAAATAATTTGCTCGAATTATCGAGAATGTTCTTCAAACCGATTGCGAACAATTATGGCATGATGACATGGCGCCTTGTCATCCATAAGAGTTCCATCTTTGTTTCGGAACATGAAATCCATGAATGGCATGAATGGCTGCAAATGGTCTCAAAGTAGCCTAACATAACAATTTCCAGTCAATAATCGGTTCAGTTGGACCAGAGGATCCAGTCCATTCCATGTAAACAAAGCCCACGCCATTATCGAGGCACCACCAGCTTGCACAGTGCCTTGTTGACAACTAGAGTTCATGGCTTCGTGGGGTCTGCGCTACACTCAAACCCTACCATCAGCTCTTACGAACTCAAATTGGGACTCATCTGACGAGGCCACTGTTTTCCAGTCGTATAAGGGTCCAACCGGCATGGCCAAGAGACCAGGAGACGCGCTGCAGTAGACGTAGCGCTGTTACCAAAGGCACTCGCATCGGTCGTCTGCTCCCATAGCTCATTAACGCCATATGTCGCCGCACTGTCCTAACGTATAAATTCGTCGTAGGTCCCACATTGATTTCGGCGGTTATTTCACGCATTCTGCTTGTCCGTTAGCACTGACACTCTAAGCAAAAGTTGCTGTTCTCGGTCGTGAAGTGATCGCCGACGGCCGCTGCGGTGGCCGTGGTGAGAAAAAATGCCCGTAATTTGGCATTCTCGGCACACTCTTGACACTGTGGATATCGGCGTACTGAATTCCCTAACGATTTCCGAAATGGAACGTCCCATGCGTCTAGCTCCAACTACCATTCGTGGTTGAAAGTCTGTTAATTCCGGTCGTGTGGGACTATAAACATGTTGGAAACTGTTTCACATGAATCACTTGACTACAAATGACAGTCCGCTGACGCACTGCCCTTTGATACCTTGTATAAGCAATATTACCGCCATTTATATATGTGCAACTCGCTAGCCGGACGGTGTGGCCGTGCGGTTCTAGGCGCTTCAGTCTGGAACCGCGTGCCCGCTACGGTCGCAGGTTCGAATCCTGCCTCGGGCATGGGTGTATGTGATGTTCTTAGGTTAGTTAGGTTTAAGTAGTTCTAAGTTCTAGGGGACTGATGACCATAGATGTTAAGTCCCATAGTGCTCAGAGCCATTTTTTGCAAGTCGCTATCCCACAACTTGCGTCACCTCGGTGTATGTTCATTTGATTGTATCCCAGTGAACGGCCGTGTTTTGCAACGCAATTTTAGTTGCTAGCGAGGTAGTAGCCAGTGTTTGGTACATTTACCGTGAGACGTTCAAGACATCGTGGGCTAGGGAGTCTTCGTTTTGTCTACAGCTGGTAACGGGTATTTTGTTTCCCGAAATCCGCGTAAAGTGGACTCCCAGTCCGAGTCTGCTGGGACATTTGACTGAAAGGAACCACGATTCTGTAATGGGACAGATCTCAGACACCCCACTGTACTCCTTGGAGTAAAGGGTGAAAAGTGAAAAAAGGAAAAAATCCTTTCATAAAGAAATTTGTAGATGTGAAGGGCAGTCATATGAAAACGAGACAGATGGAAAAAAAGAACGTCAGCTCTTTATTATTTTAAAAATAGTCGCTATAAATGTTGATAGATTATCCCATTGTGAGACAAGACGGCCAATTTTTTCATGAAAAAATGCTCGCGGTTGCCTACAGAACCATGTTTGTACCGAGGCATGCATCTCGGTGGCCACGAATGTCTTTCTTCAGGATTTCAAAAATATGGAGATCCTGTGGGGTGTATCGGGACTATATGGAGAATGTGTAAGGGCTTTCCAGCGAAACTCGTGCAGCGTAATCGAAACAACAGGTATGCCATCTCCTGGAAGGTAACAGGTGCCTTTTTCCTTGACTTCAAAGACACGCTGCTCATTCACTTTATGGAACACGACGCCACAATTAACTCACAGCGGTACGTGGACACTTTGCGAATACTTAAGCGCGCCATTAAATAGAAACGCGCAGAAACGTTGACGGACGGCATCATTCTGTTGTAAGATAACGCCCGCCCACATGTTGGCACAGTTGTTTCGATTACTCCGTTGCAACTTCACTGGGAAGCCATTACACATCTCCCATGCAGTCCTGATCTCTCTCCGTGCGTTTTCCATATTTTTTTTAGCCCTGAAGATGACATTTGCGGCCATCAAGAGGTGCACACTTGACTGCAAAAAATGGTTTCAGGGAGAACCGCAAACATGTTTGCATGAAGGCACTGATCAGCTTGTCACACAGTGGGATAAATAAATTAAGATTTACGGCGATTACTTTTGAAATAATGAAGTTTACTTATTTTCTGCATCTATCTCGTTTCTGTTTAACTGCTCCTTGTACAGAGTGTTTCAAAAAGAATATACGTATTACGAAGTATTATTTTGTCCATATTATCCATCGCTGCGCCTCGGCTCGGCTATTGGAGAAACGAATACATAGTCTAGTTTTTATTAATAGCCGCTAGACGTCATTTGTCTTCTGTTTTGCTTCGTAACCGTCAAATATTTAAAATGGCTTCTCCGCAGCAGAAATCATTTTGTGTTGTCGAGTGTGCGAAGTGCAATTCCGTGATTACAATATAAAGACGTTTCAGGCTGAGATACCAAATTGATCCTACAAATGGGTGGAACATTCGCAGATGGTATCAACAGTTTCTAGACAGAGGATGTGGATGTAAAGGAAAGAGTCCTGGCCACCCTCGTGTTCCTGAAGAAAATGTTGCACGAATTCAAACTGCTTTCCAACGTACTCCTTCAAAATCAACTCGTCGTGCCAGTCGGGAGTTACAACTGCGTAAAACAACAATTTGGCGTGTTTTGAGACGTCGGTTGGTTATGAAGCCGTACAAATTACAGCTGTTACAAAAAGCTCTGCGTCCTGATGACAAACGCAGACGTGTGGCATTTTGCAACGATCACCGGTCACGGTCACCGGATTTGACACCCTCTGACTTCTTCCTGTGGGGTTTCGTTAAGGACAACGTTTATGTACCACCACTCCCACAGAACCTGGAAGAGTTGAAGGACCGGATCCGTACTGAGATAACATCAGTGACGAAGGACATGCTTGGCCGAGTATAGGAGGAATTTGAGTATCGTTGTGACGTTGGTCGTGTCGCTGATGGAGGTCATCTGTAACCTGAGCTTGATAAGTTCGTAAATGTGTGTGAAGTTTAATATTCGTGTATCTTAAAGTTTAATACATACATGCTTTCGAAATACGTATATTCTTTTTGAAACATCCAGTATTTTAAACCCTCCCTCTGCTTACCGATGTAGGAGCAACCCTGAAGAGAAATCAGACATTGTAAGGATGAAATGGGAAAACCTGTTATAATAATAATAATAATAATAATAATCTCTACCAAGCATCTCTCAAGAGGGAACGTAGATTAGGATCTAACGTCGCATCAACGATGAGGTTAGAGATTGAAGCTTGAATTTAGGAAGGATTTGGAAAGTAATCGGCCGTGCCCTCTTCACAAAAAGATTAAGCGATATAGTGACACCACGGAAAACATAGAAAGTATGTATGACTGAATGGTGATTCGAGCTGTCACCATCCGGAATGAGAGTCCAGTGTCTTCTCATTGCGCCGTATTCATCAGTATGCACCTTTCAGTAATTTGTAAAGTGCGAAGTTACGTTCTGCAGCGGTTAATTCAGGGAAAACCATACGAAAAGCTTCGTTCGGCTGTAACAAATTTTTGGTGCTCTTACAAAGTCACTACAGCCAAATACCGCGATGCGTCAGTAAAAGAGGAGGTTATTTCGCTCCCATCCCTCTCGAATTTAGCTAGTTCTCTGGGTTTTATGAACTCTGTGTCGGCGGTGCAGTACACTTCAGCCTCTCCAGAAGTGAAGTCAGCTGCTACTCGCAGGCTTTAAAAAACAACTATATGGCACTCACAATAAACCCTGTAATTTCTTTTCTTGTGGGTCAAGCTTTGCTGTATACACTCAGCTACTCTTACCGCACTTCTCCGGGTGATCATTTAATGCGCTTACAGTCGGGCGCGGAGAACCGCGCTGTTCTGTAAAGACGTAAGTGAAGTTTTAACGAGGTGAGCACGCTAATAGCAGCAGTCCCTTTGCGAAATGCCGATGCGCTCGCCTAGAGCAGAGCGGACACTGTTGCCTGTAGGCACGGCTGCGCGCGGTTTGCCGAACGTAACGGTCCCCGGTTTGAGAACCTGTTTGTCCGCGTGCCTTCTAAGCCGGCGCCTCCGCACCGCAGCTCTGATAGCCGTGCTGCAGCCTGCGCCTGCCTGAGCTCCCTCCTCCCACACACACACAGGACTCGGGCAAGCGCGTTCCTGTCTTACACCATTCCGACCTAGCTCAAGGAATCTCGTTCTTGCCTTGCATACTAGATATATGTAACATCTCTTTGACTGGCTTATCGACCACGAGTTTCAAGCAGTTTACTTCCTTCTTTTTAATGGGCTATCATTTAAAAGATTAAGCAATTTACGACTGGAGACGCCACATCACTGGCAACGGATTATACACAATGCTGGTGACTACTCTGAAGGCCAGTAAAACTTTGAAACACCTATTTTGTACGAGCTGTAAATAAATAGTTGCCACTATTAAAGTTCTAAACCTCGTATGATAAACGCTGTGATACCGAAAATCGAGATTGTGAAAATGAACTCGTAGGATACCCTTAGCAGTGCCAGTTGCGTTAACAGTTCGAGCGGTGCGGTCTATTGCCCGGCGAATTTGTAGCCGTTCTGAAGCGAATGCCGTGAAGTATTTAATTCAGTTTATAAATCTAGTTGAACTCACGAGGGCTTAAGTCAGGGGAGTGCAGTTGGTGGTATAGCACTCAGCAGCCCTATCATTCAAACAAAACAATAACAGCTTGCACTGTACGTGCTTGAGCATTGTCCTCCAAAATGATGGTCAGGTTCTGCAGAAAGTGTCATCACTTCTGTCTCTAAGCTTGTCTTAGGTTGTGTTCCAAAAATGAATAGCATGAAGAAAACATCTGACCACACATTCAAAAAGAACTCTGTTTGCTAGTGCTGCCACCTACTTGTGCAGCGTGAATGAGGTAGTGCAGTGGTTAAGACACTGGACCCGAGCTCGTGAGTGCGGCGGAATCCTCTCCCGTGCTGATGTCCCTAAGATAATTAAGACAAATGCTGAACTGTTGCCTTTCACAAGGTGGCGGCCAACTTCCTTCCCCTACCTTGGTCTGTACGAGCATACGTTCCTACTGTACAGACCTTCATCGTCAAAGAAACATTATAAACTACTCTTTTTTTTTACGTGCGTTACATCGTGTTCTTCGCCTTGCGGCGGCGCGGTTCCTTCCATCCCTTTACAACGAACCTGCACCTACCTGTGAACATTGTCTCAGCATATCATCAGTAGGGAAGCCGAGCGAAACCTACTGTACTTCGACGTGAACCAGGCTGCAATTAAAGTCACTAATCTACGTTTCGGGAGAAAGTTTTCACACGAAATGAAAGGTTGAAAATTTTGTCCTCAGTCAATATATTCTGAAACTTAGGTGAACAAGTATCACTGCCAAGTCCGTGCTAGTCTTAACACAGTCACTCACAATCCCTTTCACTCACGTTAGCAAGTTTATGGTGTTGCATTTCCCGAAAACGTAATAGCTAAAAAATTACTGATTGTTTTTGATTGAGAATGCTCGCCAAATATTAAGTCCGTCGGTACCAAATGCAGTCACAGTTTTTAGCCACCGACCTGCTCAATACGCCACGCGGAATTTGTCTTTTCTCGTCACAAAATTCACTTAAAATTTTCGAAATTTCTACATGCCCATCGGAATAATTATGCCGTCACTTTACCACATTTTTTATGTATGAAACACTGCTAGATCGGGCAACTTATCGTTTCCATCGGAATTACTACTACACTCGTCCGAACTGTTTCATGGCTAGGCTCCGACTCCTCTCTAGAATACTCTGTCTTCTCTACCAGCAGAGAAAGGCGCGCGAAGAATATTGTTTTACCATTGGTCAGTTTACTCAACAGCCAATAGCAAAACAACATTCACCCGCGTCAATCCACGCTTTTCATCAATAACCAATCGCAAAATAGTAAACCTAACGACTGCACTTTTTACCGACGTAATTATCTAATATGCTGAAGTTTTGCTTATGCATGAAGTTATTTACTATTGTTATTTATGCCTGAATGAACTTTCCCTTTGCCATACTTTACTTACTTTGCAAATCTATTCTACAAAAATCCCCTTTGTCCATATCCATACTACTTCGAAATGTTCCCACACTAAATCCCACTACATAATTCGTTAAACAATTATCTTCATATTAACCTTAAACCACACTCACGCATCATTCATACTACTAAAACACATTTATAGCATTTTACATACACAAAAAGACATAACAACACTTTATGAAAATACTAGAACAATTTATGAAAAACATTCTATTACTTTAGTGCACTCTAGTGGGCACAATCGAAACTAAAATCGCAGTCCCCCCTATCCAATATTGTCCTCTATCGACTGATACATAAACTACGTGCGCGTCCAGTCTCGCGTCACCATCTGTCACTATCCAGCTCTGAGACACATCTCCCACTTAACCGCCTCCAAGGCAGGATCGTTATACGGCACTACGCCTCAGTCTGAACTACTGACGAGTACATTTTGAGGTAAATAATACATTTACGGGATTAAATATTAGTTTGGGCGTGAGAGAAAGCAATGAACGTTCCGGAAGTCTGTCAGATCTCAATCGTCACACAAAGACAAAGGCATCCTGACATGTCAGACGGATTAGAGAGCCGCTAACTAAGCAAAAAGTGCTGGCGTGCTGGGCTTACGACGTAATGAGGCTGCGATGCCAGCTGCTAGGCGTGCGGTGAGGGGCCACGGCTGAGCCGCTTTCACCTGGGCCGCGGCACACTCACCTCACCTCACCTCGCCTCGGCGCCGGCCCGGGTTCGAGACCTAGCGGCACACTTCACTGCTTCACACCAACAGCTAATTAAAGCGGGCTGTTCAGGAGAGAGCAGCGAAACCAATTCTCTCGGGGAACGTAGGACGCCGATTTCCTACATTAAAGAGGCCTTCTTTTGTCTTTTACAGACCTAGTACGTCGTTATATGACGGAACCCGCCTCCGTAGCCTCGGTCGCTAATCCACGCCTGTGCGGTAGCACTCCACTTAGAAGTAAGACGGTTCGAGTCCTGCTAGTGGAAAATTTTCGCTGTCAGTATCTGGCCAGCAAGAGAGGACAGGTTGTGGCGCAAAGTTCCTGATCAGTAGTGTTTCCGCCAACGTCCTGGGTAAACTCCATGCTTCTCCGCAGTGTCTCATGAGTGAGGGCATGTGACACTGTTGATGGTAATCCGTCCGTCGGGTGGGGACGTTAAGCCCAGCGATCCCTCAAGACTATTCGCGAGGAGCAGACTACACGCTGGCTCTGGGTTTCATCCCCCCTCATCTCTCACCATACAACACAAACATAATACGAAACTATACAAACATCCGTAACACTTACCTACACTCAGAAAATTCAGTGTGATACAACTCTGACATACCCGTAAGGAAAACGGCCATAATGCGTGGAGGAAGAAAACCATTTCCTACTATGCGGCTGGACATCTCCCAGCCAACAATATCATACAACTATAATGATTATAAATTAATGATTATAAAGAATACGCCTCGGTTGCAAATAGAAACCGGATGTTGACCTATGTTTCGGCGCGGACAACCACGCCTTCTTCGGAACACACTAAAACTACAAACTGCCTAGAGAGGCATGGTCCAACATTAATACAGAACGCCCAAAATGACAAAACAGATCAAGTAAAAAAAAAGAGGAATTGTATCTAAGCGTGGACATTCGTTAATTAATCTTGGGCGTGCATTACCAACCTGATAGCCACTTATTAAGAATTCTGGTTCGGGAGTGAAACATACACTTGTCACAGATTCGGAGTTCACAGGAACGAATTTTTGAATCCCTTTACAAATATCCAGCATTCAAAAACCGAGCCTCGCGGTCTGAGGCGTCTTGTCACAGTTCGCGTCGGAGGTTCGATTCCACCCTCGGGCATGGGTGCGTGTGTTGTCCTTAGCGTAAGTTAGATTAAATAGTATGTAAACCTAGGGACCGATGAGTTCAGCAGTATGGTCCCATAGGAACTTACCATAAATTTCCAAATTTCCAAAAACGAAGAGAGGTGGCGCAGCGGTTACACACTGGACTCCGGTCATCCAGATTTAGATCTTCCGCGAAATGCCTAAATCACTACAGGCAAATGCCGGCATGGTTCCTTTGAGTTGACACTACCGATTTCCTGAACAAACAACCAAACAATTCGAACTTGTGCTCCGTCTTTAATGATATCATTGTCGATGGGACGTACTTACAGACTTATCTTCCTTCCTACAGTATTACAAAAATGTCTTCTCCTAATAGAAATTTTTCATATATAACGTAACATTTACATCGTTGAGATAATAGGAACTACTAAAATAAACAAACACCCGGCTTAAGGAACGCAATAGCTATTTTCGTCTGACCAACACGATTAAATCTGCAGTAGGAGATCATGCTCTGGAACTGGAGAACCACCAAATTCGCTTTCTTTATACTACAGTTTTATCAGGGCCCTATCATCCCTATGCTAAGATGTACAGAGAGGCCGTAGAAATTCACGAGCGCGCAACAAAGCCACAGAAAGTCAAAGGCACTAAAACAAAAACAGAATAGAAGTACTGAAATTAAACGAGTTGTGGGCTTTGGTGCGAAAAAAAAGCAAACTTCCGCACTACAGGCGACTCTGCGGTTTTAGGAAGCTGTCTGATGACGTCACAAACCGACCATCACGTGGATGCCAACAAACAGTTCTGCTTTTTGAGCTTGTTTATGTTTGTAACTGCTATCAGAGTCTTTGTAGTTTCTGATAATATCTCCATCATTAGGAGACGATACTTTAGACGGAGAGCCATGCCTTGTCAAGGCCTAATGATCATATATCAGAAATCACCAGCCATAACAGCCAGACTTGTACGATCACGTTACCATTGTCTTAGATTTTGGGTAATTATAAGGCTTATGTACAAGGAAGGAGGAGGTTGCAGGTTCAAAGTCAAGACTCGAGCATCGGTGGGTTTTCAATGTTTTGTTACAGAATTTGGCTATAATAGATGTAACACAACATGATTTTTATATATATATATATATATATATATATATATATATATATATATATATAAAGATATTAAAAATCGATACATTTTCAAAATATGTTGGGGTAATATGAAATCACTGTGGATGATAATATAACAAATGTGCAGGTTATATTGTCAAGTAACCAGATGATATAAAAAACGACTTTTTAAGCAGTGTAGTTCGTTACGCCTTATTTGGAGGAACAGATTAATTTTTTTGAAATAAGAGTACAAGAAAGTAAATTTCATAGAGCTTAAAAAAGCTAAAATCAGACCATGAGACACTTACAGGTGGACCCATCCCGTGTATGCAAAAAGTATGTAAAATTCTGGACGTAACTTGGTTACTTCAGTTACCGGTAGACAGCGCCCATTTGTGTAAACTGATTGTACAGTCTGAAGCTCTGTCTTGGAAAAAGGAGAGACCGATATATTACCGGAATCGGAACATTTTATCTCACGAATGAGCTCCACAACTCGGCTAAGAGGCAAATAAGAATATCAGTGTTAAAAGCAAGTAGTTAAGCTCCTTCTCGACAAATTGTAACAATAATAATGGGGTCCCACAACACTTCTGTACCCTCACCAGGTACTAAATATAAAAGGAACCCATTAACTCGCTCTCCTGTTGTGTGATATGCTAAACTTCTTGTAATAATGTTGTGCCATTACGAACCACACCGAATATTGTTGTGTAACACGAAGGCGCATGAACTCATCGTTAATGTGTATAGTAAACAAAAACCCTACCCTTAATTATTACCATTGTTCCAGCCGAACGAATGTACTGTAATGGTCCCTTTGCCTAGTCACGAGACGCATGCTGAATAATTACTAGAATTTGTTCAGACTTTGCATTTGTATTCAAATTTATGCGTCGGCACTTTTAAGATAGAGTAGGCTGTTTGGTAGTAATTTGTTGAGTGCATCCTGTTCATCCAGAGAAGTTTGCGTGGGCCTGACTGCCCCTCCCGCCATTAACATGCGGGCTCCGGGATACCCGGAGCAGATGTGTGGGGAGTTGATCACTGTCTTCTAGTAAGTAGTTAGGCGAACCACAGGTGTGCACCTGTAGTTATTCGGTGCCTGAAATCGTCTGGAGCAGCTATCTACGATTTCAAGTCATTGTTTGGAAAATTAACTACATAATACACCATTTTACTGCCGGTAATTTTTCCAGATGTATGGACAGCGAACGTGCCATCCACATCCACAAATAAAAAAGAAATTACCATTTTGGGAACGGTTCAGAACAAACCTATTCGTTCTTAGCTGCTGGTATATCTTCCGAGTTGTATGGCTGTGATCCTTGGAAATTTTCGTTTCCAATACTTCGTCCTGAGCTGCACTGGGCATTCTTCAGCGATGCTCGGGATTCCGATGGATCTTGCCGACTGGCGGGTCGGATGTAGGAGAGCGACATAAATACTATGAGAAAGAGGCGTGGTAGAACTCTGCATATGATAAACAGAGATAATAATCCTTGTCAGAGATAAAACTTAACTATCGAACTAGTCAAAGATAAAATTATCTATCGATTTTGTAGATCTAATGTATCACTATGTTTCATCGCTTCTTCTTTTCTGTTAAATGTTTATACATTGGAACGACCAAGAGAAGCGCCAGTACATGGCTGAAAAGGAAGTCTCTGTCGGATTGGGAAAAAGCTATAATAGAGCGTGCTCTTCGGTCAGGGAGTCATGAAAAGTAGTTTGCCGAAAACAAAGTTTTATCCACAGCTACGAACTATTATCCACGCAGTAAAGAGAAGCCGTCGAAATTTATAAACAAGGTGATAATTTTAACAGAAAAGAAGAAGCTACGAACTTCGTGATATATGGACAGTAGCTCTACAGAATCGATAGGTAAGTTTCATCTTTAACAAATGACAGCTCAATAGTAGAATTTTATCTCTGACAAGAATTATCTCTGCCGATCACGTGTAAACTTCTTGCACGCCCCTTTTTCGCAGTATTTATGTCGCTCTCCGCCGTCGGCATATCAACCGGCAAGGCTCAGCGTCGCCAGGAGCGCCCTTGAAGATGACCGGTTCCAGGCTGAATGACACGTTAGGAATGGAAGAGTTTCATGTACCATGGCCATACAACAAGGAAGATTTACCAGCAGCTAAGAAATCCGGTTGTAAAAGCCTTCATCGAATGTGTGTGAATTCCTAAGGGACCAAACTGCTGAGGTCATCGGTCCCTAGACTTTCACACTACTTAAAGTAACTTATGCTAAGAACAACACACACACACACACACACACACACACACACACACACACACGCCCGAGGGAGGACTCGAACCTCCGGCGGGTGGGGCCGCGCAATCCGTGACGTATCGCCTCAAACCGCGCGGCCATTCCGCGCGGAAGGCTTTCACCGTAAGACTTGTTAAACTTCACACAACGCAGTACATACAGTACTTTCAAAAGGGACATTACTGTCACAGAGACTAGTGTCTGCTTAAAACAGAAAACAAGAACTGAAGAAAAAATAAAAATCTTCATTGTGAGATCTGGATATGTGAAGATCGCACCCAGCCACAAATCTGTGAAATTCGCATCCAGTTTTGCTGGAAGCTACCTGCTCAAGGGCGTAGCTTACCTGCGCCCCAGGGAGTTGTCATCCACCGGAGACGATACCTGTACGGCACGGCCTACCTGCCCTCGGAAGTCCTCGTTCACTCAAGTGACTGACCGCTTGGTTAATCACTGTTAGTGTGAGTCCAACTTTCGGAGTGTTCAGCTCGTTCGCCTTTAGTCTCTGTGTGCTTACACTTTAGATGTGGCCGGCCGTTGTGGCCGAGCGGTTATAGGCGCTTCAGTCCGGAACCGCGCTGCTGCTACGGTCGCAGGTTCGAATCCTGCCTCGGGCATGGGTGGGTGTGATGTCCTCATGTTACTTAGTCTAGGGGACTGATGACCTCAGATGTTAGGTCCCATAGTGCTTAGAGCCATTTCAACCATTTGAACTTTCGATATGGAACTGTCAACAACTAGCCACGGTAAACCATGTGTCCACTGTCATGGTCACTCGTACGTCGTAAAGAGAACCAAAGCAGATGGGACTGTGATGTGGCACTGTGCGAAACATGCGAGAACTATTCAGAATGTAGGTAACGTTTTGGAATTTAAAAGAAAAAACTAAGTACAAGAAATACATTTTATTATATACATCTGTAAGATCGACTGACATACTACTTTTCCACATTGTCACCAAACACATTGAGGCACTTATCATAGCGGTGGACAAGCTTTGAAAGACCGTCGTAAAATTCTGCCGCCTGAGACTTCAGCCAGTGAGTCACGCCCGCCTGGAGTTCTGCGTCTTCATCAAAGCGCTGCGTTGCAAGCCAGTTATTCATCTTGGGGAAACAAGTGGAAGTCGTTTGGTGCAAGATCGCGGCTGTAGGGTGCATGGGGGAAAATTTCCCATTCGAATGAACTGAAGAGTCCTTTAGTGCGGTTTGCCGTGTGAGGTCAGGAATTGTCGTGCAAAAACAAAATTTTGGACGTCAGCTTTCCTCGGCGTTTGTTTTGAACTGCTCTTCTAAGGCAAAGTTTGACAGTTCCGGGCAGAATTTATGGTTGCGTGAAGCAAAACACTGTCACCATCAACTTCCTTGCTGTCAAGGTTTGCATACATTTTCTTGTTTTTTGGGGGGACCTTCTGTGCCCCCACTCCATGGACGGTAATTTTATCTCGCAATTGACGTGTTTCACCCAAGTCACGTCACCGATTACGATTCGATCCAGTTATGAATCAAGACGCGACGCCCTGAAGAATTTTATACATTTAAAGTTCATTTCTCATTCATATGCTTCTTGGTACAAGGCATTTGCAATGCTTTGGTGGAAGTGCTCAAAGAATTTATTTAAATTGTATATACGAGGGCAGTTCAATAAGTAATGCAACACTTTTTTTTCTCGGCCAATTTTGGTTGAAAAAACCGGAAATTTCTTGTGGAATATTTTCAAACATTCCCGCTTCGTCTCGAATAGTTTCATTGACTTCCGACAGGTGGCAGCGCTGTACGGAGCTGTTAAAATGGCGTCTGTAACGGATGTGCGTTGCAAACAACGGGCAGTGATCGAGTTTCTTTTGGCGGAAAACCAGGGCATCTCAGATATTCATAGGCGCTTGCAGAATGTCTACGGTGATCTGGCAGTGGACAAAAGCACGGTGAGTCGTTGGGCAAAGCGTGTGTCACCATCGCCGCAAGGTCAAGCAAGACTGTCTGATCTCCCGCGTGCGGGCCGGCCGTGCACAGCTGTGACTCCTGCAATGGAGGAGCGTGCGAACACACTCGTTCGAGATGATCGACGGATCACCATCAAACAACTCAGTGCTCAACTTGACATCTCTGTTGGTAGTGCTGTCACAATTGTTCACCAGTTGGGATATTCAAATGTTTGTTCCCGCTGGGTCCTCGTTGTCTAACCGAACACCATAAAGAGCAAAGGAGAACCATCTGTGCGGAATTGCTTGCTCGTTATGTGGCTGAGGGTGACAATTTCTTGTCAAAGATTGTTACAGGCGATGAAACATGGGTTCATCACTTCGAACCTGAAACAAAACGGCAATCAATGGAGTGGCGCCACACCCACTCCCCTACCAAGAAAAAGTTTAAAGCCATACCCTCAGCCGGTAAAGTCATGGTTACAGTCTTCTGGGACGCTGAAGGGGTTATTCTGTTCGATGTCCTTCCCCATGGTCAAACGATCAACTCTGAAGTGTATTGTGCTACTCTTCAGAAATTGAAGAAACGACTTCAGCGTGTTCGTAAGCACAAAAATCTGAACGAACTTCTCCTTCATGACAACGCAAGACCTCACACAAGTCTTCGCACACGAGAGGAGCTCACAAAACTTCAGTGGACTGTTCTTCCTCATGCACCCTACAGCCCCGATCTCGCACCGTCGGATTTCCATATGTTTGGCCCAATGAAGGACGCAATCCGTGGGAGGCACTACGCGGATGATGAAGAAGTTATTGATGCAGTACGACGTTGGCTCCGACATCGACCAGTGGAATGGTACCGTGCAGGCATACAGGCCCTCATTTCAAGGTGGCGTAAGGCCGTAGCATTGAATGGAGATTACGTTGAAAAATAGTGTTGTGTAGCTAAAAGATTGGGGAATAACCTGGTGTATTTCAATGCTGAATAAAACAACCCCTGTTTCAGAAAAAAATATGTTGCATTACTTATTGAACTGCCCTCGTAGTTATAGGGCTTGCAAAGTAATGCATACAACCATCGCAATAAAATAATAACAGTTAGCAAATTGATGCCCATTTAAAACGCGTGGTGAAGCTTCGAAAACTTTCAGGCGTCTTAATAACCGATGTAGAATAAAATTTCTGTTCAGTACTGCAGATCCCCTAAAACGATAGCAGTGAGAACTTCCATTTTCAGAATTCGCTCTTTGTATGCATTACTTTCCGTTTCTTTCGCTCTGCTTGTAAATGTATTTATCACGTTCATGGATTTCTCGTTGGTTGTACCGTTTGCCCAATTTTACAAACCTGTAGCTGCTTCTGTATTCTTGGGGCAGTGGTTCGTGTAATTCATTAGACGAACCTAATCTCCATGAATAAAATGACGCTGTTTCACCTGACTTGACACAGCAGCACTGTCGGCTGAGGAAGAAGAATCGAGGCTGAGAGTGAAAGGCAAACAATTATAGAGAAGAACTGATTCGGATATGGCCTGGGCATTGACGCGTTGCGGCAATGTTGCTGGTATCACTATTGCGGCCACACTTTGCCTTCGGCTCTCCTACCTGCCGAGCAGCGATTTTACCTGCCGGGCGGTGACCCGGCGGAGAGATTAAAGGACCTTTCCTCGACCTTTTCTGGGTGCGAATTTCACTGGGTCCGAATTTCAGGACACCCTGAGATTTGTTTGGAGTAAGGAGCTTTTATCGGAGAGTTCGAAGCTAACAATATCCACATGCGTCCCTCAAATGATTGCTCCCTTCTTGCGCCTTTCTACTACAGTCTCCTTACAGATGGTGTCCTTGACCCCAAATGCTAGATTTTTAAGATGTGTTGCTGTTTTATTTGCGTTCATGAGTGTGTGTGTGTGTGGGGGGGGGGGGGTGAGTGAGTGCGTGCGTGCGTTGCTTCACTTTCCCCATTGTGTCCCAATGATACTCTGTCTCTTCCCCCTCCCATTCCTGCACTTGTATCTCTTACACACACACACACACACACACACACACACACATACAGAGAGAGAGAGAGAGAGAGAGAGACTGAGGTAATTGTTCTCTGATTTTTTTTTCAGTAAGTAATATCGTCGAATATGATTGTAATGTGAGAAATGTAGACGATGATCATCTCTGCACAGTACCACTGACGGTGTTGAACAATACGATCATTTTCAACTATTTACCTTGGTTGTGTAAGGACTGCAAACATAAGTTAATACCATTACTAGCCACTATAAATGGAATAATGAGGCTGATAACGTTTGCAACTCTCTGAGGCGAGTTACAAACGACGCAGTTGTGTGCCATATGAAAAGGCATTGTGATTACATGTAAAGAGACTTGCAGATGACCATCGTTTGGTGCAAATACTGGCAGGTCATTGTTACTATGAAGACAATATGAAATTAAATTATGTATAGTTTGTCGTTGCAATGTATAAGTGATGGCCTTCAGTAATAATGGTATGTTGCGCCAAACGAAGCTCTTGTTACAATTAATATTGAATTGGAATCGATTTGAACCGTTTAATGATAAATACGAGGCGCAGTGTAAGTGATACCTTCTTGAAGATAGGTAAAGTGCGTTACAGCATAATCTTCGTTCTTTTGGTAACGGTGATTTCTGATTTGAAATAATATGCTGAACAGTTCTATTCGAATGTGGATAACTGATTACAACAAGAGAAAGGTGTTTATTCTTCGGAAATTATGAATATTCTTAGTAACTGAATTTTATATTCCAAGTAGGGAAGAACTGTAACTACAACGCCAACAACTATTAACATTTTCAATACGATAAACCGTTGCTCGTGTAATAGAGATTCGATGTTAGGCCCATATTGCGAGTTCTCTCACCTGCACCAGTATTTTATATTGTTTGGGCGTTCAGGATCGGGAGTGTGAGCAAAGAGACAAACCTTTACATTCTTAGTCACCTCCCGACGGGAGTAAAGCCATATGGCAGTGGTAGAGGTAACATTTGTAAATTTGTGGTAAGTTCCTATGGGGCCAAATTGCTGAGGTCATCGGTCATCGATCCCTAGCCTTACACACTACTTAATCTAACTTAATTTAACTTATGCTAAGGACAAGACACACACCCATGCCCGAGGGAGAACTCTAACCTCCGATGGGGGGAGCCGCGCGAAATGTGGCAAAATGCCTCAGACCGTGCGGATACCTCGCGCGGCGGTGGTATAGGTGCTAACACCAAACCTCCAGAGGTCAGACGCTCAGATCGGTAATTAAAAGTAACATCAGAACTACGGGGCACAGGAAAACAGTATCTGTGAGTAACTAAAGCGCAGCTTTGTGAGAGATGAGTTGGTAGAGAGTCAGATCGTCGTACTAAAGGACCCAAGTTGTAAACCCACTGATGACGATTTTTTTAACAGTTTACTCGTCAAATATAAATGTACGCTATAGGTTTGCTACTCTCAGTTAACAAAGCTTAAGCAGACTGCCAAAAGAACATTGCTACAAACTCAGAAACGCCCTTTTACATGTCAGAAAAATGTCTCCCATATAACAATTTCACGCGTAAACTGTTAAAAAACATCGCTTGTGTGGGTTTCAAACTCTGCACCTTTAGTATAACTATTTAGCGCGCTACCAACTTTTTTAAAATCTCATTTTATTCGTCGGTCTTTGTATTTGTTTGGGGCTGACGTACCATGACGCTTGTTCAAGTTCATCGTAGATCCATTCACTTAGTTTTTTTTATTACAGAGGGGTAGCCATCCCTCCAGCCGAACACGCTTTTTTGTTTTGTTTTCGATATATTTGTTAGGGGCAGACGTCCCATGACATCTGTTCAGGTTCATCGTTTATCTGTTCACTCAGTTTCTTTATTACGGAGAGCAGCTAACCCTCTGACCGAACACGATGAGCTAGCGTGCCGGCTTACGAATGTCTACTGGACGACAGCACACAGCACGAACTAAATCGGTGTTCTGGTTGGTACTCGATCGGCACACAACGTTTGATAACGATCTGAGTGTCTGACATTTGGAGATTTGGATGTAAGTGCTCTATGTACTTTGCGCCTTATACCACCCGGGGGCCGGACGGAGTGGCTAAGCGGTTCTAGGCGCTTGTGTCGACAACATATCACTAGTTGTTAATCCTTTGGAAGTTGTGGAATGTGTATTTGCACCACCCATTGTAACTAAATATAATTATTGGTGCTCATTTTGTGCAAACACCCCACTATTTCGTAGAGTACGTTGTGGAGGTTGTCTAGGTGCAGTTTCCGATTCTGATGGAGATGATGAGTTAATGTTTGATAATTTGTTTGCAGAATTCTGAAAATGGAACACATAGTGGAATTGTTAACCTTGATGTGGACGATGCCTCGGGCATGGATGTGTGTGACGTCCTTAGGTTAGTTAGGTTCAAGTAGTTCTAAGTTCTAGGGGACTGATGACCTCAGCTGTTAAGTTCCATAGTGTTCAGAGCCATTTGAACCACCCGGGGTTTGGCGTCCTGCGCAGTACAGAAAATTCAAGTGTGTGTTCAGACTTGCCGTCGCAGTGGGAAAGGGAGGCGGTGCTCGCAGCTAGCTAGGCTTGACGCTCATTGGCAGGTACCGATTTAACGGTGCGGCGGTGCGCTTAGTTCCGATGGGGGAGGGGGGGGGATGTAATGACAGACGTAGCAAAAGTTGATGGATAGTGATAGAGAGAAATCGGCGCGGCCGAGCCTGCCATAGCCTGTAACCAGGTTAGAGTGCGGCCGCTAATTAGTGGGACTGCCGCGGAAGCAGAGTCGTAAAACACGAGCAGCTTTGTCCCCCGGATCGATGGCCGGCGCCGCTCTCGGCTGCGCAGATGGCCGGCGATAAGCCGCCTCCAGGCCTCTGTGAGCTGCCGCGGCCACCGACCGCCACGTCGATGCCCGCACCGTGCACCACCAGCACCGTTCCGCCCTCACCACGTTTCCGATTGTTGGATTCCCTTTCGATCAAACAGCGTGTACCGATCTCTCTTGAAATGCAACACGTGGAACAAATGATGCTCAAATACACTGTACAAAGGTTATTATAAAAGAATGTGTTCCCTTAGATCTGAAAACGGAATGATAACAAGTTCTGGATATGTTTTTTGGCCCAGATATAGCTGTCATTATAATCAACATATTTAGCCATTACACTGGGACAACCGTACTGTGAGATTAACATTTGTGTTATTTCTTAGCAAATATTAGTCACACCATTATCAGAACACACTGGTCGGTCTGGAACACTGTAGATGGTGTAGGACTGGAATCCAGCGGTCGCGTGACCCTCCACCGTTGACGTAAGACTTGTCAGTGAAGTGATGTGTATGCGCCAGTCGATTGTATGGAAGCAGCACAATAAGCTGGGTCGACGTGGAAATGGGACAGAATGACAGAAAGCAGGTATCCTCTCAAAGCGAAATTTTCCCTCTGCAATGGAGTGCGCACTGATATGAAACTCCCTAGCAGATTAAAATTTTGTGTCGGACCGAGACTCGAAATCGGTATATTTGCTCACAGTTTTAATCTGTTAGGGAGTTTCACATCAGCCCACACTCCGCTGCAGCGTGAAAATTTTATTCTGGGAACATCCCGCATGTTGTGGCTAAGCTATGTCTCTGCAGTATCCTTTCTTCCAGGAGCAGCAGGCCGCGGTGGCCAAGCGCTTCTAGGCGCTTCAGTCCGGAACCGCGTGACTGCTACGGACGCAGGTTCGAATCCTGCCTTGGGCATAGATGTCTGTGATGTCCTTAGGTTAGTTAGGTTTAAGTAGTTCGAAGTTATAGGGGCTGATGACCTCAGATGTTAAGTCCCATAGTGCTTAGAGCCATTTGAACCATTTTCTTTCACGAGTGTTAGTCTTTCAAGTTTCAGAGGAGAGCTTCAGCGAAGTTTGGAACGTAGTAGATGAGGCACTGGCGGAAGTAATAAAAAAACGGGTCATGAGTTGCGCGTGGGTAGCTCAGTCGGCAGGGCACTTGCCTGCGAAAGGGGAAGGTCCCGAATTCGAGTCTCGGTCCGTCGCACAGTTTCAGTGTGCCAGGAAATTTTAAAGAATTATCGTCTTTCGACATACCTGAACCACACCGTGGATGAAGTTGCCCGATTTGTTGGCGTATCAACGCAGTTTGTCCAACTTTCCTACAGGGAACGGTGTAGAACTGAGTGCGACAGACGCGAAATTTAACCGACAGGAAGAAGATGCTGTGATATGCAAATGGTTAGCTTTTCACAGCATTCAAACAAGGTTGGCGCCGGTGGCGACACCTACAACGTGCTGACATGAGGAACGTTTCCTACCGATTTCTCATACACAAATAACAGTTGACGGGCGTTGCCTGGTGAAACGTTGTTGTGATGCCTCGTGTAAGGAGGAGAAATGCGTACCATCTCGTTTCCGACTTTGATAAAGGTCGGATTGTAGCCTATCGCGATTGCGATTTACCGTATCGCGACATTGCTGCTCACGTTGGTCGAGATCCAGTGACTGTTAGCAGAATATGGAATCGGTGGGTTCAGGAGGGTAATACGGAACGCCGTGCTGGATCCCAACGGCCTCGTATCTCTAGCAGTGGAGATGGCAGGCATCTTATCCGCATGGCTGTAACGGATCGTGCAGCCACGTCTCGATACCTGAGTCAGCAGATGAGGACGTTTGCAAGACAACAACCATCTGCACAAACAGCTCGACGACGTTTGCAGCGCCGGCCAGAGTGGCCGAGCGGTTCTAGGCGCTACAGTCTGGAACCTCGCGACCGCTACGGTTAGTTAGGTTTAAGTAGTTCTAAGTTCTAGAGGACTGATGACCTCAGAAGTTAAGTCCCATAGTGCTCAGAGCCATTTGAACCATTTTTTCTCTACTTTTGATGAACTGTGGTATCGTGTTGAAGCTGCATGGGCAGCTGGGCCTTTACACGACATCTAAGCTCTGTTTGACTCAATGCCCAGGCGTATCAAGTCCGTTATTACGGCCAGTGGTAGTTGTTGTGGGTACTGGGTTCTCAGGATCTATGCACCCAAATTGCGTGAAAATGTAATCACATGTCAGCTCTATTATAATATGTCCAATGAATACCCGTTCATCATCTGCATTTCTTCTTGGTGTAGCTTTTTTCTACATCTACATTTATACTCCGAAAGCCACCCAACGGTGTGTGGCGGAGGGCACTTTACGTGCCACTGTTATTACCTCTCTTTCCTGTTCCAGTCGCGTATGGTTCGCGGGAAGAACGACTGTCTGAAAGCCTCCGTGCGCACTCGAATCTCTCTAATTTTACATTCGTGATCTCCTCGGGAGGTATAAGTAGGGGGAAACAATATATTCGATACCTCTCCCAGAAACGCACCCTCTCGAAACCTGAGCAGCAAGCTACACCGCGATGCAGAGCGCCTCTCTTGCAGACTCTGCCACTTGATTTTGCTAAACATCTCCGTAACACCATCACACTTACCAAATAACCCTGTGACGAAACGCGCCGCTCTTCTTTCGATCTTCTTTATCTCCTCCGTCATCCCGACCTGGTATGGATCCCACACTGATGAGCAATAGTCAAGTATAGGTCGAACGAGTGTTTTGTAAGCCACCTCCTTTGTTGATGGACTACATTTTCTAAGGACTCTCCCAATGAATCTCAACCTGGCACCCGCCTTACCACTTCAAATCGTTCCGCACGCATACTCCCAGATACTGCTACCAGTGTTTGTTCCGCTATCATATAATCATACAATAAAGGATCCTTCTTTCTATGTATTCGCAATACATTACATATGTCTATGTTAAGGGTCAGTTGCCACTCCGTACACCAAGTGCCTATCCGCTGCAGATCTTCCTGCATTTCGCTGCAATTTTCTATAGCTGCAACTTCTCTGTATACTACAGCATCATCCGCGAAAAGCCGCATGGAACTTCCGACACTATCTAATAGGCCATTTATATATATTGTGAAAAGCAATGGTCTCGTAACAATCCCCTGTGGCACGCCAGAGGTTAGTTTAACGTCTGTAGACGTCTCTCCATTGAGAACAACATGCTCTGTTCTGTTGGCTAAAAACTCTTCAATCCAGCCACACAGCTGGTCTGATATTCCGTAGGCTCTTACTTTGTTTATCAGGCGACAGTGTGGAACTGTATCGAACGCCTTCCGGCCAGTAGTGTATTATTCGATTGCTCATGTCAGCCCAGACATTAAACACATCTGATAATGAGTTTCGGTCGGTTCGAAAACTTTATAATAGCCTTACAACGTGCCAACAATGATACTGCGAGTGAGCTGGAAGTAGCGGTAGAGAGGTCCAGCAGTCTTGAAACAGACTTAACCTGCATTTCGTCCCGAAAGGCAAGGAACATAGCACCTGACCGACGACTCTTCAAGAAAATGGGTATCTCCAGTGGCTTGGTTGCTATAGCGACCTGCGATAAACTGCTATTCCAAGGAAAGCAAGCTTTTTCCCATGATCTGTGCAGTATCGTGCTAGGTCCTGATCTCTTTCCTCTGTAGAGCGATTTTAGTTTATATTTTATTGCGCCATCACTTACCTCAATACAGGACTCACCGATGGTTTCACAATGGCAATCCGTAAATGTGTCATTAGTCTAGTCGCAATGCTTTTTACCGCAGATGATTGGGAGCACTTAGTTCCCCGTTTCAGAAATTATCCTCGCCTCGGTATAAACCGCCTCCCCCCCCCCCCCCCCCCCCTCACCGTTCCAGAAAGCGGATATGGTAGAACGTATTCGAACTCAAAAATGTCGCTTCCTTTAACCACTACAGTAGTGGGTAAAGCGAGACAAATTGTGGGACACTCCCCTTATATATCGACTTTCGACTGCACAGGGTATATATTGATAAACAGAAAAACCCCAGTCATTTCCGAATGTGGCCACATACGCCTTATGGAGTAAAATATTCTTATTCGCTGACAAGAACACATTCATCGGTCTTCTGGTCTCAATACTTCAAATTAAAGTAAGTTTATCGCCATTATTTATGTAGATGTTGGGCTATTAAAGAATAAACTGTGTACTCATGACCAGTACTTGAGAGCGTGTCTTAATTAAGCTAACCGCTGCATGAGAGTTCAAAACAACCAACACGTTTTCTCACTGTGACTAAAACGCTTATATCTCCAGAACCTTCCTCAAAAATACTGCAGTATATAAACCAGACTATTACGTGATCTCAGTACTGTTATGAACATTAATAAGGCACTTTTGACACACAGAGCTTTTCTTTCTTGCTTTCAGTATAATCGCTCCTGTTACTGACTCTGCAATGAGTGCAAGGTTTGCCGTGGGCTTTATCTGAATGAACAGTATATGAACAATCATCAGATCACACAAGCAGCTCAGTAGAAAACAGCTGTGTTCAATTTATTTGTGGTCACTGTTGCCACAAACCGTAAGCGAAGCAGTGTGTGAACGATATGCCCCGTATGATATAGACCCCACCATATCGAAGCGGTGGACGTGGCTACAAACGAGACGTATCGCCTCATCACTAGCTGCCTACGGCCCGCTACTCTGGAGAAGCTGTGTTCTGCCTCTAGAATCGCACCTCCTGACATTCGGCGAGAAGTAGCAGCCAGAAAAGAGAAGGCCAAAGCAACATCGTTTGATATTTATTCTACCAGTAGGCCTAAGTAAACGAGGCTCGCTTTAAGCGACACGCCAGAAATATGGTTGAATGAACTCATGATTTCTGTTGGCCGGTGCCTAATATTCACGTGCTTGGTCTGGCACGAGACACGCTAACCCCGGTGCTCCTGTTCCACCAAATGCATGCGTTCCTGTAATTGATTAAAGTCTGCAGGACTGGGGACAGGGTAGACTACGAAATTACTTATACAAGACTCTGGTATAATTGTGTATCTGTTCAAGTCGAAGTAAACCCATACTAAAGGAATGAGGTTAGGGGAGTCGTTCTAGGGAAGGTTCTAATTTAGGTGATTTGATCTTGCCTTTCTCCGACCTGTTGTGAAGTGTCAAGTGTGTATCCGAATCGTCTGGATGACTGTGATGAGTGCTTGCATGGTGTAGTATTGACTCAGTGTTGTTGTGGACGAAGAGAAGGGAGAGGGTGAAACCAGGTGCCGGCACAGAACCTACTCCTCACGATTAGCATCAAACGGACCGCAGAGTTTACCGTTCACATCCGACGGACGGATCACCAACAGTGTCACATGCCCTCACTTCCTGAGACACTGCAGAGAGTTTAGTAATTTAATCGAGGACAGTGGCGCAAAGACTGCGAAGTACCGGCGGTGAAAATTTTCCACCACCAGGATTCGAACCGGTTTACCGCCTAGTCGGCCGCCACCGCACAGGCGTACTTAGCGGTCTCGGCTACAGAGGCGTTTTTGTATCTATGGAGCCCATAATATGTTATGTAAAACCTGAGACGCAAATATCGCAGGTTATAGCTACCCATGCTTTAGCTCTTTATACATACAGTTTTGCAATTAATAAGTATTTTTCGTGTTAATATGCACAGCTCACAGTAGTTGAGTAACACACAGTTCCTTTTAACGAGGGCTCGAGTAGCGAACCCAGCATGGATGAATATAATCTGCATGATACGACAACGAAGCGGATGTTCAGCAACTCGGGAGATATAGCCATTTGTAATTTCTCCTACAATGATGTTTCATACTAAAACATCAAGTGCTTGTCTGCTTATGTCAACCGTAGACAGTGTCGACGGGGGTGATTATAGATCTGCAGGACACTACACGCACATGAGAAGGTCGATAATATTTCTATAACTTCTTCATTCCCTTTTTCCAAATGGATCACATACGTCCGATATCTCAATATGACGTAGTTTGGCATTACTGCGACCGTTTGAAAGCGATTATACTGCTTGTTATTCGCTGGCCGCTAAAACGTCCGGTGGCGTGCACTTCACAACATTCACTAATTTCTAACCCTAACTGCTGCCTTTGACAGTTACAGTCGCGTGACCAAAGGCAGAAAAGTTTTCATAGGGCTCCGGACAGTGATACTCGTACACGCTTACAGCGTGACATGCTACAACCCACTACCTCAGAAACCTTTATGATATCTGATCGGAGACTCCCTCTTGGCGACACAGAAAAACTGACTACGCATTTGAATCCATTCTGGTATCAGAAAGTAGAACAACTTATCTCCAGAGATGGGGGCCTTAGTGCGGAGTGAGTGTTTTGTGTATGTGGGGCTGATCTCAGCACACTTCTTGCGCTGTCGTCTTTGTCCAGTTATTGCACTTAGTAAAATTTGTAATTAGTACACTTGAGTTTGCCAAGTTGTAGTCTGCAGTTTTCTAATATATGGAATGAGTGTATTTTGTTCATAGTTCAGTTGTACTTCCATGTTTTGTATGGTTGTTTGCTCCATACGAGGCAACACTCCAGACTAATACTTTCAGAAAAGACTTGCTAACACGTGAAAATCTATTTGTCTTCTTCAGAAACGCTTTTTTTCCATTGCCAGAGTACGCTTTATATCCTCTCTACTTCCCCCATCATCAGTTATTTTGCTGCCCAAATAGCATAACTCATCTATTACTTTAAGTGTCTCGTTTCCTAATGTATTTCCCTCCGCAACACATGATTTGATTCACTTACATTACATTATCCTTGATTTGCTTTTGCAGATGTTCGTCTTATATCCACCTTTCAAGACACTGTCCATTCCGTTCGACTGATTTCCCAAGTGCTTTGCTGTCTCTGAACGAATTTGTGTCGTCGACAAGCCCGAGGAATTTCCTGAACTTCAATTCCTTCTCCAAATTTTTCTTTGGTTTCCTTTAATGCTTGCACAATGTACTGATTGAATAACATCGGGAACAAGCTACAACCCCGTCTCACGGCGTTCTCAACCACTGGTTCCCTTTCATGACTTTCGACTCTTACAACTGCCGTCTGGTTTCTGTACAAATTATAGATAACATTTCACTCCTTTTATTCAACTCCTGCTACCTTCATAGAGTTTATTCCAATCAACAATGTCAAAAGCTTTCCCTAAATCTACAAATGGTATAAAAACAGGTTTGCCTTTCCTTAGCATATCTTCTAAGTGAATTTGTAGGGTCTGTTTTCCCTCGTGTGTTCCTGCATTTCTCTGGAATCTAAACTGATCTTCCCGAGGTCGGCTTCTATCAGTTTTTTCCATTCTTTTGTAAGGAAATCAAAAATGGCTCTGAGCACTTCGGGACTTAACATCTGAGGTCATCAGTCCCCTAGAACTTAGAAATACTTAAACCTAACTAACCTAAGGACATCACGCACATCCATACCCGAGGTAGGATTCGAACGTGTGACCGTAGCGGTCGCGCGGTTCCAGACTGAAGTGCCTAGAACCGCTCGGTCACATCGCCCGGCGTAAGAAATTCGTCTTAGTATTTGCTACCATGACTTACTATACTGATGTGACAGGAGTCATGGGATAGCGATATGCACGTATACAGATGGCGATAGTATGGCGTACAGAAGGTATAAAAGGGTGGGGCATCGGCGAAGCCTTTATTTGTGCTCAGGTGATTCATGTGAAAAGGTTTCCGACATAAATATGACCGCACGACGGGAGTTAAGACTTTGAACGTAGAGCGGTAGTCGGAGCTAGACGCATTAGGCATTCCATTTAGGAAGTAATGCATATTCCGAGATCCACAGTGTCAAGAATGTGCCGTAAGTACCAAATTTCAGGTATACCTCTCACCACGGACAAAACAGTGCCCGATAGCCTGCAGTTAACGACCGAGAGCAACGGTGTCTATGTAGCGTTGCCAGTGCTAACATAGAAGGCACACTGCTTGAAATAACCACAGAAATCAATATGGTACGTACGAAGAACGTATCCGTTAGCACAGTGCGGAGAAATTTGGCGTTAATGGGCTATGACAGCACACGACCGACGCAAGTGCCTTTGCTAACAGCACGACATCACCTGCAGGGCCCTCCTGGGCTCCTGACCATTTGGGATGGACCCTAGTCGACTGGAAAACCATGGCTTGGTCAGAGAGTCCCTATTTCAGCTGGTAAGAGCTGATGGTAGGAGTCTAGTGTAGCGCAGACCCCACGAAACCATCGACCAGAGTTGTCAACAAGGCTCTTTGCAAGTTGGTGGTGAGTTCCTAATGGTGTGTGTTGTGTTTGCATGGAATAGACTCCTCTGGTCCAACTGAACCCATCATTGACTGGAAATGGTTGTGTTCGGCCATTGCAGCCATTCATTCAGTTCGTGTTCTCTAACAACGATGTCGTGTCACCGGGCCACAGTCGTACGCTATTGACTTAAAGAACCCATTCTGAACAATTCGAGCGTATGATTCGGCCATCCAATCGCCCGACGTGAATCCATCGAACACTTCAGGGACGTAATCGAGAGGTCAGTTCGTCCCAAATCCTGTACTGGCAACGCTTTCGCACTTATGGACGACAATAGAGCCAGCATAGCTCAATATCTCTGGAGGGGACTTCCAGCGGCTTGTTGAGCCCATACCACGTCGAGTTGCCGCACTGCACTCAGCAAAAGGTGGTCGGACACGATATTAGAAGCTATCCCATCACTTTTGCCACTTCAATGTAAACTGATCAGTAATATTCACACCTGTCAGCATCTGCTTTCTTTGGAATTGGAATCGTTGTATCCTTCTTGAAGTTTGAGGGTATTTCGCCTCTTTCATGCGTCTCGCACACAGGTGGAATAGTTTAAACACGGATGGCTCTCGGAAGGGATATCAGTAGTTCTGACGGACTGTCGTCTACTGCAGGGACTTTGTTTCTTCTTAGGCCTTTCGGTGCTGTCAAATTCTCCTCGCACTATGTATCTCCCATCTCATCTTCATCGGCGTCCGCTTACCTTCCTATTTTTTATACGCCAACTCCCACAATGCTTCATTTAAATTATTACACAATCCTCTGCAGCCAGGGGAAAGCCAACAGTCAATTTGCTGCAAGTGACACGAAGGTAAGCGCTGATGATGTGCCAGCGGAAGGCGGCTGATGAGTGCTCTGGCCATCGACGGACAGGACGGCCCATCCATCGTGGACTCGGGGGCTCTGGCTGGACACCGAGCTGTCGCTCTTGACGGATGCTGGCGGCGGGCGCGAGTCGCCTAATTAATGGACGGTGCCCCGACACAGCGTTGACCCGGCCAGTCGTTCGCCCACTCTGCATGCCCGGCACGTACTCACTCTGCTAGTGGCGACAACCCACCCGCAGCAAGCTGCTACGAGCCACACCACAAACGGCCTACCCACAAAATTCACGCTCTCTGAGAACTCAGATCTGAATTTATTGTATTAAGATATTCAATACAGTATGATATTCAATGTTGACCGGTTACCGTCCTCGAAACGGCTGTAGTCGTAGGGATACAAAATCTTGTAGTCGTCGTAAACACTGAACCTTGCAGACTGACTGAAGATATTATTAATAAAGGCTAGCAGCCAGTAGTGTAGAATTTTGACGTCTACTGATACTCGTATTTTGCGGGGTCGGTACGTGTAGATTACTGTAATAGGAATTGCCGTCCTCTTTGTCATTACACCATTCTAGGGTCTGGTGATCTAAGAGTAAAGTACGTGCATAGAAACTGAAAGGTCACGGTATTGAATCTTGGTGGATCACTGTAATTTTCAGCCTGCTTGTAATCTAGCCTTCACTTCTCAACTATGTGAAGAGTGGCCTGTAACGAAGCGTAGTTCAGCTTCGTCGTTAATCGGTCACTGAACCACAAGAAATTATTGTTATTACGTCACTGGCCGGTGACAACGCCACTGGTTAATGATAGATTATTCGGATATGTGAAGAACTAATGAGCTACAATTCTTCAGTTGTGTAGCCATAGTGCGTTAGTTGCGGGGTAGTTACATGAGGTGTTTCAGATTCTTCTTCGCTGATACTAAAAATGAGTATTTATTTTGCCATATTTTGCTGATTTCCCCTTGCACTATTAATTGGTATCTGTCTTCCCCCGGCTAAATGTAAACTAACATCAGTGTTGCAATATTTTGTTGTATTTTACGTCAAGAAATGTGCAATGTTGCGATTCATTGTGAAATCAGGAGAAAAGTATCAATGTCAAACACAATAACATACATACACCACAGAAACGTTGTAACGCCTGGGAACATACATGTAGACATTTCCAAATGTAAGCGGACATCAGTCAAAGGTAGAACCACTGGCGATGTTTTAAATCAACAAAACGAGACGCGTACGGTAAAATAAATATGTATTTTTAATAGTTCACAGTCGGATTTTAAATACCAAGCATAATCATAGGCAGTTTCGATTAAATTATCTCTTAATGTTGAATTAAGAACACGTTGGTTGGTTGGTCAGTGTTCAATCCTAAAAACTTCTACTGCCTCTCTGTGGAAAAAAATTGGAGCGGTCGCAGAATAAAAACTAAAGCCATTATGTCGACGCTTAACGTAAGAGTATCTTCTTACCTTGTGAAGTAGCAAAGGCCAAGAGGCGGCTATACAGTCGGTGCGATACAATTACTCGTATTTCTCTTCAGTAATGTGCACTCACGCTCACTGTGAGATTACCATGGATAGTTGTTGACAAGCTAGGTGCTTTCATATTTATTATCCAGATGTGTTTATGCTGCATTTCATGTGGATCCAATACCATACAATGACGTCTAAGTTGGAAACAGCAACATTAGTCTGAAACGGAATTTTAAACCTAATAAAAGATTGTGGCATCTGTGTATTAATTAATACAGTATGAGTTACTGTCTGTTACATCTTACACAGAACCGGATATCTCGACTGCTTTTATAGGAGATGATCGTCTATTGACGGTTGCAAGAATTTTGACTCATCAATTACAGCCACTCAATTTATACACGCTTGTCGATATCGTGGTCGTTGCGGGAGGAGCCCCAAATCGGTTCTGACAATGGCCAGAAATGGAATCCACCGTGGTCTTGCAGAAGATCCAATCTGGGCAGGAATTACAGAGGAGTTAAAGCTGAGTGGATATCCTATACAAGTGTACTATTGTTCACGAATCGGAAGCGTTGTTTTTAACTTTGACCACAATGTGTCCATTTAGGATGACAAATTTTTCCCTATTTATTGCCCGATGGCCACAACAGTGATCTACACGAAATTGTTGATAGATCGATCGCTTTTCAGTATAGAAAATAATTCCATTGCAAATAGAAACACCAAGTGAAAAACTGAACATTTTGTTCCGCTTATGAATGTTGATCTCAATTCTGAATATGGGAATCAGCTGAGAATAATGTTACTACACGACATATGTATTGTGGAGTAAAAATCTAATTGATTGATAATAAATAGCCTGGAGTATATTTCCAGCTGAATTTCGGACATATTTTTCCATGCTGAGTCCTTGTCTCTGTTAATTCAAAAGCATTTAAACTTAAAGAAAACTTCAGAATCACTTTATATTTTCTGTATTTACTGTCCCATTATCGGTCCCAGTCCGATTTCGCTCATTATGAGGTGGTTATGTCATAGGCTGTGCTGAAGTACACCTTACGAATGACATGGCATGTTTATGCCCACAGTTCCCAGCTACTTTAAAGCAATGTTTAAACAGAAAAAGACTAGCTCATGATGACAAGCCAAATCGTCTTGAAACCGGTAATGGGATAAGAAGGAAAATATATACCGACTGACTGCATAATTTTCTTTAAGTTTAAAATTCATTTGACGTTATACACAATACCAGCCTGGATGTAGTGTCGTAGATGGGAACTCTCTCGACGGTCGGCATTAGTGCTTGAACGGAGGCGTACGACAAATGGTTTTCATAACATTACCTTTGTTGTTGTTGGTGTCTTCAGTCCTGAGACTGGTTTGATGCAGCTCTCCATGCTACTCTATCCTGTGCAAGCTTCTTCATCTCCCAGTACCTACTGCAACCTACATCCTTCTGAATCTGCTTACTGTATTCATCTCTTGGTCTCCCTCTACGATTTTTACCCTCCACGCTGCCCTCCAATGCTAAATTGGTGATCCCTTGATGCCTCAGAACATGTCCTACCAACCGATCCTTCTTCTTGTCAAGTTGTGCCACAAACTCCTGTTCTCCCCAATTCTATTCAATACCTCCTCATTAGTTATGTGATCTACCCATCTAATCTACAGCATTCTTCTGTAGCACCACATTTCAAAAGCTTCTATTATATTCTTGTCCAAACTATTTATCGTCCATGTTTCACTTCCATACATGGCTACACTCCATACAAATACTTTAAGAAACGACTTCCAGACACTTAAATCTATACTCGGTGTTAACAAATTTCTCTTCTTCAGAAACGCTTTCCTTGCCATTGCCAGTCTACATTTTATATCCTCTCTACTTCGACCATCATCAGTTATTTTGCTCCCCAAATAGTAAAACTCTTTTACTACTGTAAGTGACTCATTTCTTAATCTAATTCCTTCAGCATCACCCCACTTAATTCGACTACATTCCATTGTCCTTGTTTTGCTTTTGTTGATGATCATCTTATATCCTCCTTTCAAGACACTCTCCATTCCGTTCACCTGCTCTTCCAAGTCCTTTGCTGTCTCTGACAGAATTACAATGTCATCGGCGAACCTCAACATTTTTATTTCTTCTCCATGGATTTTAATACCTACTCCGAATTTTTGTTTTGTTTTCTTTACTGCTTGCTCAATATAGAGATTGAATAACATTGGGGAGAGGCTACGACCCTGTCTCACTCCCTTCCCAACCACTGCTTCCCTTTCGTGCCCCTCGACTCTTATAACTGCCATCTGGTTTCTGTACAAATTGTAAATAGCCTTTCGCTCCCTGTATTTGACCCCTGCCATCTTTAGAATTTGAAAGAGAGTATTCCAGTCAACATTGTCAAAAGCTTTCTCTAAGTCTACAAATGCTAGAAACGTAGGTTTGCCTTTCCTTAAACTATTTTCTAAGATAAGTCGTAGGGTCAGTATGGCCTCACGTGCTCCAGCATTTCTGCGGAATCCAAACTGATCTTCCCCGAGGTCGGCATCTACCAGTTTTTCCATTCGTCTGTAATGAATTCGCGTTAGTATTTTGCAGTTGTGAATTATTAAGCTGATAGTTCGGAAATTTTCACATCTGTCAACACCTGCTTTCTTTGGGATTGGAATTATTATATTCTTCTTGAAGTCCGAGGGTATTTCACCTGTCTCATACATCTTGTTCACCAGATGGTAGAGTTTTGTCAGGCCTGGCTCTCCCAAAGCCGTCAGTAGTTCCAATGGAATGTTGTCTACTCCCGGGGCCTTGTTTCGACTTGGGTCTTTCAGTGCTCTGTCAAACTCTTTATGCAGTATCATATCTCCCATTTCATCTTCATCTAAATCCTCTTCAATTTCCATAATATTGTCCTCAAGTACATCACCCTTGTATAGACCCTCTACATACTCCTTCCACCTTTCTCCTTTCCCTTCTTTGCTTATAACTGGGTTTCCATCTGAGCTCTTGATATTCATACAAGTGGCTCTCTTTTTCTAATTTTCTTGTAGGCAGTATCTATCTTACCCTAGTGATCCCTGCTTAGCCATTTTGCACTTCCTGTCAATCTCATTTTTGAGACGTTTGTATTCCTTTTTGCCTACTTCATTTACTGCGTTTTTATCTTCTGTTATCCAAGGATTTCTACTAGCCCTTATATTTTTACCTACTTGATCCTCTGCCGCCTTCACTACTTCAGCCCTCAGAGCTACCCATTCTTCTTCTACTGTATTTATTTCCCCCATTCCTGTCAATTGTTCCCTTATCCTCTTCCTGAAACTCTGTACAACCTCTGGTTTAGTCAGTTTATCCAGGTCCCATCTCCTTAAATTCCCACCTTTTTGCAGTTTCTTCAGTTTTAATCTACAGTTCATAACCAATAGATTGTGGTCAGAGTCCACATCTGCCCCTGGAAATGTCTTACAATTTAAAACCTGGTTCCTAAATCTCTGTCTTACCATTATATAAGCTATCTGATACCTTCGGATATCTCCAGGATTCTTCCATGTATACAACCTTCTTTTATGATTCTTGAACCAAGTGTTAACTATGATTAAGTTATGCTCTGTGCATAATTCTACCAGGCAGTTTCCTCTTTCATTCCTTACCCCCAATCCATATTCACCTACTATGTTTCCTTCTCTTCCTTTTCCTACTTTCAAATTCTAGTCACCCATGACTATTAAATTTTCGTCTCCCTTCATTATCTGAATAATTTCTTTTATCTCATCATACATTTCATCAATTTCTTCACCAGCTGCAGAGCTAGTTGGCATATAAACCTGTACTACTGTAGCAGGCATGGGCTTCGTGTCTGTCTTGGCCACAATAATGCGTTCACTATGCTGTTTGTAGTAGTTTACCCACAGTCCTATTTTTTTATTCATTAGTAGACCTACTCCTGCATTACCCCTATTTGATTTTGTATTTATAACCCTGTATTCACCTGACCAAAAGTCTTGTTCCTCCTGCCACCGAACTTCACTAATTCCCACTATATCTAACTTTAACCTGTCCATTTCCCTTTTTAAATTTTCTAACCTACCTGCCCGATTAAGGGATCTGACATTCCACGCTTCGATCTGTAGAACGCCAGTTTTCTTTCTTCTGATAACGACGTCCTCTTGAGTAGTCCCCGCCCGGAGATCCGAATGGGGGACTATTTTACCTCCGAAATATTTTACCCAAGAGGACGCCGTCATCATTTAACCATACAGTAAAGCTGTATGCCCTCGGGAAAAATTACGGCTGTAGTTTCCCCTTGCTTTCAGCCGTTCGCAGTACCAGCACAGCAAGGCCGTTTTGGTTAGTGTTACAAGGCCAGATCAGTCAATCATCCAGACTGTTGCCCCTGCAACTACTGAAAAGGCTGCTGCCCTTCTTCAGGAACCACAAGTTTGTCTGGCCTCTCAACAGATACCCCACCGTTGTGGTTGCACCTACGGTACGGCTATCTGTATCGCTGAGGCACGCAAGCCTCCCCACCAACGGCAAGGTCCATGGTTCCTTGGGGTAGCAGTATGGGAAAAAAAATGATCTTATAAAGTGTATAGTTACGTTAGTGGAGAAACAGTGCTGTCTTGAATTTTTGAGAAATTATCTTTTAACGTTTAATTTTAAATACTGACATATCTTACGTTAACTTTCAATAAAATATAAACGTTAAATATTGGTTTTTTATTATACTTAGAAGTTTTGGTATTGCATGCACTGATAGTATTATATTATGTTACACCACCTGTACCATCTTCTGCAGATCTTGATTTATTTCCGTAGAACATGGTTTTCGTTTCATGTGTGACTTCATTGTGCCTTAAGTGCGTGTAGTTTTGTTGTGATTACATACCTTAAGTTGTATCATTTTAGTCTTCAAAGTAACAGAATGCTTTTGATTGTGAACATTTTATGTGGTCTGACCAGATGTCTTCTGAAAGGAAGCGAAGAAACCGTTTGTACCTTCGATCAAAACCAATTATACTTAGATATAGTAATGGAAGCAATAGTAATGGAAGTGAGACCCCACAGATAAAAATGCTATAGCGTCTTTGGATAACAAAGATTAAAGGAAAACAATTTTTGCTCAAAGTCAATTACAAAGAATCACATTTACTTTGTAAACGTATGCACTCAACGATAAATCAAGAAAGATGGTCACAAATCTCTTCTTTATCCGCAAACTTGTCAAGAATAAGACTTTGAACAACATGGTATTTTCATGGGTACCTCATCCACATCCATAGCTCTATCAGGTCGAGCCACGCGTAGCTAATGAAATGTTTACTGGTTATCATTCACTATGAATTCCCTCTCGTTCTCCTCTTAACAGCACTTCGCTGTTTAAACTTATCATGATACCCACTTTTTAACACGGGGTCTCCTTATTGCGTGATAAGAGTGTCGGTATCTACCCCTCAGTACGGCTTACACGATACTGCTGGCGAAGCGAGGAAACAATCGTAGAGTAGATGCTTTATCGCTGCACAGACTCGACTGTCCCTGATAAATCTGTTATCGTTTGGCTGCAATTTCTGCTGCTTCCGAGGAAGCTGCATTTCCCAGAAGCGGAACGGCTGCTTCATGGTTTTATTGCCTTCTGTAGAAATATCTCACTCCAGACAGGGAGAAGCACTCGAATCGAAATCGTTCGTCGCGTCGGAAAAACTCGTAACATAAAGCAAGAGCCCGTGAATGATTTAGACTCCCGCAGCGAGTCGCAGGAAAGAGGGAGGCCCACTACGCATGCGCGAAGTGCAGCGCCACTATAAAAGTGCAGGCCGGTGCAGGTGGCGGTGAAAGTGGTGTTTCGAGCAATGAACAAACAAGAATCGTTTCGATCTGCGTACGTCATGTGGCACTGATGGCACTGTACATTAGAAATTACCCTGGTAAACTAGCTGTGTGGTTAACACATGAGAAGTCTATTGGAGCTTATGTTAACATGCGACACATATATAATTTACATTTCACTAAAAAAGTATTATGTATTTCTGAATTTGAATTCGTGAGAAATGACAACTGATAGCTACGTCTTTTCTATGTAACGCCATTGCGTACAAATCGAGGTAAATTTAATGCGGGCAGTTCAGTCACACAAATGATTTCGAAATCTATGGAGAAACATTTGAAGCTTAATAATTATGCATTTGTTAATTATGCCACAATTCAATATTCATTAAGATACCATTAGGTAATATTGAAAACAAAATGCGTCCCGCTTCGTTTGGGTTCCACAGGCAATCAGGAACGTAGAATTACTCGTAATACGCGAATCTTAAACTAAATCTTAATCTATACTGCAATGCATTCCTTGCAGAAGATAGATAGTATTAGGAAAACTGAGCTCGTTGATATTGGTACCAGATCTTCAGCTTTCTTTCTTCTTCAGTGTTGTCTTGTATTCTTGTTATTGGCCTTCTGATTTCTTTGTCACTAAACTGCTATTACTTTGACGCAATGCACGACATTTACATGTGTATTTTCGTCACATTCGTTCATATTTTCTTAAGTCTGGTTTCTGTCAGTATCGGCTAAATATTCTTTTGCACAAGATATACTTGCTCTGGTTTGAATGTCGTCCAGTGACAAAACTAGTTGGATAACAGATCCATCGAAATATTCTGAAATGTGAGTTTGGGCAACGACATGTTGCTCACGTTAAGACACTTAGAAAATCCAGATTAACATGCATTAATAAAATTGTCGTTGCCGACACTTCTCTCTCTCTCTCTCTCTCTCTCTCTCTCTCTCTCTGGCTTTTCTAGTATAAGTGTTTCGAACGTTATACAATCTAACAGCAGAAATTAACTCAGTTTGACAAATTAAAGTACTTAAATATCGTTCTGAAATAAATCTTAGTACGTGATCCCCAGCTGTTAGGTGCTGAATAACTAGGTTTGGCGAAGATAGTGACAATGCTACATACAATAAACGAAGCCAATATTTTAAAAACAATAATTATAAAAAAAGTCTTTTTAATAAGATACAGGGCTTAGATGTTCCGTTACAAATTTATATTCAAGGTTTAGAAACTTCTATGAACATTGCGAAACACGAAAACATGGAACGACAATATATCGCAATGAGAGAGAGAGAGAGAGAGAGAGAGAGAGAGAGAGAGAGAGAGAGCCAGGAGGGGGGGGGAGGGGCGAGAGGGGAGGGGGAGGGGGAGAGGCAGAGAGAGACAAGATGTGCCCTTTTATTCCCAGTTTTCAGGAGTCTTTTGAAATTATTTTATCCGCTTCTTTTCTTCACATGTATTCAACTGAGCCGTTGCGTCATTGCAATGATTTATTCATTATCGAAACGTTGGACATTCACAAAAAGTTTTAACTAAAGTCATTTGCGATAAGTGGAAGTCTTGGAAAGAAAGCCGATGGTGTACTGGTTAATCTGATTGGCTTTCACTATTTATTAACCTTCAGTCATTGGTAACAAATGTCACTCGAAACGATTTATGTGGAATATTGCTTTGGAAAGAAAATATTGCAGACATAATGACGTGACTGATATGCCAAGAGCACACCCTCGAATAATGATGCGGAATCACGTTCCGTAAAATGTTCGGACTCCTGTTATAGTACTATAAGGTTTTATGATGTTCCATACCAGTCCCAGCTAAAGTCCGTTTTATTGAATGGGTACGTATTAAATGGTGCTCGTCTGTCATTACTGACCGTGGAACAACTAGAGACGGTGTAATGGATAATTGGAGAGCACGGACGGAGATTCGCCGCGGTGCTTCAGCTGGCTGCTTCGTCCGCACACGAGATTTAATCGAAACGGCTGGCCCTGTGGTTGAACTTCATAAAGCAGTGACGTGCCCAGGGCGAGAATAAGTTACGGGGAAATGGTTAGTTCTTTTGCAGGGCACGTTCTTCGGTGAAATATGGCCGCAATACCTTTGGCAGTCCGTTGTTAACCCCTGTGCCTGCACAATTACTAAAACACTTATTCAGGGTAAATTGATTACAGTGGTAATAGATGTTTGTTAATAGGTGTATTAGTGTCCTTAGGACCGTATGAGTGCACCCTGTGTATCTGTTTAATTACTGGCTTTACGATCTCGCGTTGGTCATTTATCATAATACACTGGCTACATTATCGAATCGTGACTCTGGAATCATACAGTTCTCCCGTAGTTAATGTCACCAGCCGAGAACTGCAGAAGCCTTTATAAAGGAAATGCGTCTCAGTAAAGCTTCCAAGCTGTTTAATACGGTTTTGAACAACGCTAAAGACGAGTCATAGATCAGCAGGCATTTTTATGCAACATTATACACAGTCCAGTCACATTATACACTCCTGGAAATTGAAATAAGAACACCGTGAATTCATTGTCCCAGGAAGGGGAAACTTTATTGACACATTCCTGGGGTCAGATACATCACATGATCACACTGACAGAACCACAGGCACATAGATACAGGCAACAGAGCATGCACAATGTCGGCACTAGTACAGTGTATATCCACCTTTCGCAGCAATGCAGGCTGCTATTCTCCCATGGAGACGATCGTAGAGATGCTGGATGTAGTCCTGTGGAACGGCTTGCCATGCCATTTCCACCTGGCGCCTCAGTTGGACCAGCGTTCGTGCTGGACGTGCAGACCGCGTGACACGACGCTTCATCCAGTCCTAAACATGCTCAATGGGGGACAGATCCGGAGATCTTGCTGGCCAGGGTAGTTGACTTACACCTTCTAGAGCACGTTGGGTGGCACGGGATACATGCGGACGTGCATTGTCCTGTTGGAACAGCAAGTTCCCTTGCCGGTCTAGGAATGGTAGAACGATGGGTTCGATGACGGTTTGGATGTACCGTGCACTATTCAGTGTCCCCTCGACGATCACCGGTGGTGTACGGCCAGTGTAGGAGATCGCTCCCCACACCATGATGCCGGGTGTTGGCCCTGTGTGCCTCGGTCGTATGCAGTCCTGATTGTGGCGCTCACCTGCACGGAGCCAAACACGCATACGACCATCATTGGCACCAAGGCAGAAGCGACTCTCATCGCTGAAGACGACACGTCTCTATTCGTCCCTCCATTCACGCCTGTCGCGACACCACTGGAGGCGGGCTGCACGATGTTGGGGCGTGAGCGGAAGACGGCCTAACGGTGTGCGGGACCGTAGCCCAGCTTCATGGAGAAGGTTGCGAATGGTCCTCGCCGATACCCCAGGAGCAACAGTGTCCCTAATTTGCTGGGAAGTGGCGGTGCGGTCCCCTACGGCACTGCGTAGGATCCTACGGTCTTGGCGTGCATCCGTGCGTCGCTGCGGTCCGGTCCCAGGTCGACGGGCACGTGCACCTTCCGCCGACCACTGGCGACAACATCGATGTACTGTGGAGACCTCACGCCTCACGTGTTGAGCAATTCGGCGGTACGTCCACCCGGCCTCCCGCATGCCCACTATACGCCCTCGCTCAAAGTCCGTCAGCTGCACATACGGTTCACGTCCACGCTGTCGCGGCATGCTACCAGTGTTAAAGACTGCGATGGAGCTCCGTATGCCACGGCAAACTGGCTGACACTGACGGCGGCGGTGCACAAATGCTGTGCAGCTAGCGCCATTCGACGGCCAACACCGCGGTTCCTGGTGTGTCCGCTGTGCCGTGCGTGTGATCATTGCTTGTACAGCCCTCTCGCAGTGTCCGGAGCAAGTATGGTGGGTCTGACACACCGGTGTCAATGTGTTCTTTTTTCCATTTCCAGGAGTGTAGTTATCACTGCCTATGTTCGAAGTCAACGTGCAACGTACAACTCGCAGATGACAGGTGGTAGCCCTAGTTGTGGAGGGTATATAAGACATGTCTGGGTACGCAGAAAAACAGTGCAGTCTTTTCGTAATGGAGAAACGGAGCGATTTATAGGACGCCCAAAACAGCATATGATTGGCTTTCGGACCAGTGGTCGAACTACTTCCCAAACGGATAAATTTCTGATTAGTTGGCGTGCCGCCGTGGTATTGAAGTATTGAAGTATACCGTACATGACAAAATGCGTCGACACCAAGAACTGCGGCGCACCACAGACCATAGATGACTGAGATATGTACGGGCGAACAGACGTCCAATTGTTGAACAACTGACCACCCAGATGAACCAAGGCTGCCAACAGCGTCTCCTTAACGACCGTTCAGCAAACGTTGCTACATATTGGGCCCCCACGTCAGGCGGCTGGTTCATACGCCCATGCTGGCTGCTGTTCAACGGCGACGAAGGATGGAAATTGCACGCCAACACCGTAGCAGCCACTGAGTGGCGACAGGTGGCTTTTTCAAACGAATCACGTTTTATGCTCCATAGGACAGATGACCGTTGGTCTGTACTGTATGTAACATCTGAAAGCAAACACCCTGCAATAAAACACACATCAAAAAAGTTTTGCATCATCCCGGTTCCCAGAACCACTGAAGACAGACGTGGATATTGTATCACAGACACAGTCCCTTTGACTGTTAGGAGATGTTACTAAACCCGCCCAAAGATGTAAACAACAATGAATGAGCAGCGCCTATTAGACGGAGGGAGTCCGAAAGTCGATCAGTTCCAGTCGTTCCACCTGGAAGGAGGTACACGGCTCGTGTTGTCTGTAGTTCAACCATACCAAGGCAGTCAATACCGCGGTTCGATTGCGTCCGCATTGTTATTTTGTGCCAGGAAGGGCTCTCAACAAGGGAAGTGTCCAGGTGTCTCGGAGTGAACCAAAGCTATGTTATTCGTACATGGAGGAGATACAGAGAGACAGGAATTGTGGATGGCATGCCTCACTCAGGCCACCCAAGGGCTACTACTGCAGTCGATGACCGCTACCTACGGATTATGGCTTGGCAGAACCCTGACAGCAACGCTACCATGTCGAATAACGCTTTTCGTGCAGACACAGAACGTCGTGTTATGACTCACACTGTGCGTAATAGGCTACATGATGCCCAACTTCACTCCCTACGGCCTTGGCGAGGTCCATGTTTGCGATCACACCACGCAGCGCGGTATAGATGGGCCCAACAACATGCCGAATGGACCGCTCATGATTGACATCACGTTCTCTTCACCGATGAGTGTCGCACATGCCATCAACCAGACAATCGTCGGAGAAGTGTTTGGAGGCAACCCGGTCAGGCTGAACGCCTTAAACACTCTGCCCAGCGAGTGCAGCCACGTGAAGGTTCCCCGCTGTTTTGGGGTGGCATTGTGTGGGGCCGACGTACGCCGCTGGTAGTCATGGAAGGCGCCGTAACAGCTGTACAATACGTGAATGCCATCCTCCGACCGGTAGTGCAACCATATCGGCAGCATATTGGCGAGGCATTAGCCTTCATGGACGACAATTCGGGCCCACATATTGTGACTGATTTCCTTCAGGATAACGACATCGCTCGACTAGATCGGCCAGCATGTTCTCCAGACATGAACGCTATCGAATATGCCTGGGATAGATTGAAAAGGGCTGTTTATGGAGGGCGTGACCCACCAACCACTCTGAGGGATCTACGCCGAATCGCCGTTGAGGAGTGGGGCTATCTGAGCCAACAGTGCCTTGATGAACTTGTGGATAGTATGCCACGACGAATACGGGTATGCATCAATGCAAGAGGATGTGCTACTGGGTATTAGAGGTACCGCTGTGTACAGCAATCCGTACCAGCACCTCTGAAGGTCTCGTTCTATGGTGGTACAACATGCAATGTGTGGTTTCCATGAGCAATAAAAAGGGCGGAAATGATTATGTTGATCGCTATTCCAATTTTCTGTACAGGTTCCGCAACTCTCGGAACAGAGGTGATGCAAAGTTTTTTTTTTATGTATGTATTATGGTATTGGCAATGTTCTCGTGGCATCCTCTGGTTGATTTTGTTATTCTGGAAGTCACAGTGGACCAACATAAGTCTACATCTATCATTGCGAACCACCTTCTCCTCTACATGCAGTTTGTTTTTCCTCGGCACGGTGGCTTCTACCAGCAGGACAATCCAACACGTCACACGGCTCGCAGGGCACATGCGTGGTTGGAAGAGCACCAGGATGAGTTTACAGTACTCCCCCGGCCACCAGACTCTCCGTATTCAACCCCAATAGAGAATCTGAGAACCACCTCGATCGGGCCTTTCGCGCATCGAATCTTCAACAGAGAAACCTAACGCAACTGACCACGACAGTAGAGTCAACATGGCTCCACATGTTTGTCGGTCCTTCCAGAACTTCATTGACTCTCCTCCTGCGCGTCTCGCAGTGGCCCGTGCTGCGAAACGCCGTCATTCAGGCTTTCGACAGGTGGTCAATTTAGTGTGACTAGACATCGTAGTTTCCTCTTGCGGTACGCATAGCACTAACTCGATTTATTACGCGGTATGCTATCATTGTAATGAAAGTTTTGAAGCCGCTTTTTATGTCTATTTCCATAACTACAACGATGTTTCTTTTTCTGCAACATTGCACTAGTCTACATCTACATCTGTGCTCCGCAAGATAGCTCATGCTGTGCAGACAGTAGTATATGTAACATTGTCACTATCCTCATTTCCTGTTCCAGCTGGGGATGTCACTCGGGAAGAATCAATATTAACAAGCCTCCGCATCAGCTCGAATGTATCTACTTTCATTGTCTTTTCGCAAGATAAACGTAGCAAAAGACAATAAGCTGAGTGACTTTTCTGTGAATCGCCCAATGAATGTCAGCTGTAATTGACCCCGTGACGCTTAACGCCTCTCTTGCAGCGCCGGCCAGGAGAGATGGTTGAACATGTCCATGAAACTTTCACGCTTTTTAAACGAACCCGTGCAGAAACGTCTCGCTTTTGTTTGGATGTTCTCGACTTCCTCTACTACTCTTTACTGGTAAATGTCCCACATTGGCGCGCAATACACAAATATTGACAGAACGAGGGTTTTACAAGCTATCTGTTTCATTGGTGGACCGAGGATTCTGAAAATTACATGGATGGACTACACTTTCTGGCGAATCTACCAGAAAACAGTTTCGCATCTGCATCTCCTGAGCATAGTTTCCTAGTGTCATATTTCCAGATATTTAATGGATGTGAAAATAGTATATGTTCATTCGGCCGTTTAGATACCGTAGCAGAACGGAAATGAATGTGTGTGCTCATACACCATATAATTAAACATTTACTGTCAAAATTAGTTGTTCCATTCATCAACAAGTCATAACTTCTCGAAAAGCGTTGCTGAAGAACAGAATAACAAGAAAGATTTTTAAGGTGTAAGAATAGTTACATAGGAACGTTACAGCATTGTGTAGATCTGTGAGCACTGCTCGGGAGAATTAACTGGTAGGACTGTCCCGACGACATAGCTTTCAATTAACAATGCGTAAAAGTATTCCAGCTGAATAATCTCATAAAGCAACACATATAGTATGATTTATGTCACTAATTGTACACTATGAATTTAGGCAGAAAGCTACAAGGAACTGACAACTAAAAACGATAATTGAAGATCTATATAAAGAATCAGCGCTCTGCAGCTTTGCATGTAGATATGTAAACAGCACAGCAATAACCAGTGCGTAGAAGCTGCAGCTGCTGACGGTGGTAAGGATTACTGGAACTGTATGAGGGCAGCAGCTCTACCATTACCTCCTTTCTGCGTAATTGTTGTGTGTAGAATTAATCTAGTTATTTCGTGTAAGTCAGTGCAGATTGCTACGCGCGGTTTGAAATACGTGTGCAGGCGTCGGTCGCAACCTACAGCAGTGATAATGTAATGTAGCAGTTTAAACTCTAAATATTGTTTTTGGAACGCCACGTATATTTTTAGCGCGAGTAAATGCGTCTTAAATATACGCGGACAAAAAATACTTATTATGTTACGCACTCTTTCAACAAAGACAACGTAATATAACCTGCAACAAATCCAGCGATAAATAGAGCATGAAATGGTGCCTTTTCACAACAAATTAATCTAATGATACACAGCACTAAAGAATAGTACAAACATCTGCGTATTATTGAAATAATTGCAAAGAATTTCTTTAACTTTATCTCTTTAAGAACTGAATTAACTTTTAATCCTTTGAATCAAATGAAAATATTTTTAACCAGAGGTGAAGCCTCACCTAAGCCTTGCGGTGTAAAGTCTCTGAATAAGTTTCGTAATCAAAAATGTTAAATAACGCTAATATTGAAAACTGACGGTAAAAATTCATAAAAGCAGTTAGGATTATTTTCCTTCGGGAGTGAAGGCCGCAAACACTGAAATATTCTTTAGTACACGTAATGCTGGATTCAGCGCCATCGAAACAGTCGAAGTCAGATGGGCGATGGGCAGCAATATTATTACCTTCAAACAAATTTGACGTGGAAGGAGAAGTATTTTTGAAAGGAAACATCAGATACTTTCAGTTGAGAATATATTGTAACTTTAAGGCTCATACAGTTGTACGGACAGTGAGTTGTACATACATCGACCCGCAGGCTAGAGAGAACAAACTGGGCGAGCAACATGGACTGGGCGAGCAACATAGCTCGTGTGTGTGTGTGTGTGTGTGTGTGTGTGTGTGTGTGTGTTACACGTGAAGTTCCATGCTTTCATGTAACGTATTGAAATATCCAATTCTTTATCTCTAAAAATGATGGAAAATATTTACAATATTTGTCACAAAATATTATCAGAGTCGACAAAATGGTTCATAATATTACAGGCATTATTTTCTCGGTTTACATTACATTTATATTAGTTAAAAAAATCGCGTCATACATTAGACAGGCTTGGGATGACGCCACACAGCGTATCACGAATGACAACGATCTCCAGTGGGAGACGATCCAAGAAAGACGATAGGCAACCAGAAAGGCTTGCTGAAATAATTCATCTGGGGATGATGTCTTGATTATCACGAGCAGCTCTATAACGAAGTACTTCAGACAAGACACTTCAAAGCCTAACCGAATCACTCAATTTCGCTGACATTTCCCTGTACTACAGTCGAAGGTACTGTCATGGGATGTGTGGCATCGTTCGAAGAGCGAGGTGCAAAAGCAAGGCTGGTTCCTCGCAACGCAACCACAAGAGAAGATAGTCGCTGCAAGTCGCATCGATGAATGAGCGATACCGGCGTAGCAACGCCCAGAAACGTTTCGCTACGCCGCTGCAATCGCTCTTCGGCCGAGCACAGGACCGCTCAGCCAGTTTTCTTGTATGTCATAGTAGTGTGATCAATGCATTAGGCAGAACTCTACTTGAAAGTTACTGTTGAATGTATTCTGAGTGAGAGTCTTGTATTTTGTTTCTCTCAAGTGACTCGTTAATGTTCAGAGACAGTTGTAAATACTTATGACCTCCCTGGGGAAATGCATTATACAAAGTTAAGTAATTCTTCTTTTCTGTATTATAATAAAGCGAACTAATATTTTATGTGTTGTAGTATCCACAAGGTCTTCTCCCGGAGCAAAGTGAAGAATCCACCATTGTACCAACCAGTGTATTTTCTTCCGGTACAACAGGAAATACGGGGAAAAACACTACAGCGGCAGCGGATTTTGAGGCCGCGCTGTGCAGTACTCCGGGGATTGTTACTACCCATTCAAACAACTAAATAAAAGAAATAAGTTACTTGAAGATTTCGCAAGGAAATGTTGCAAGAAGAAATGAGAAACATGTTATTTCGTCCAACATGTATCTCATAATATGATCATGATGATAAAATTAGAGAAACCTGTACTTAATAGTTAGCGCTATTTTGCAGAGTACATACATGGGTTTGAATCGAAACACAGCAAGCAATCAGTTTATACTGCATGAATAGAGACAGGAACTAGCCACTATTTACACGGTCTTATTTATGCAAGCCATGTTTCGGACCTTCATCTATTCAACTGGCATAATAAATTTCTGTTTCCATCAACACGACGATTTGTTTGGCGGCACTTTAAACGCAGCGGCAGCCTTGTGCAAAATTCGTTTAGCTACCACGTTTTGTGATTTGTGTATTGACGTTTAATTAATAATTAGGTGATTTTTACTTTGTTTTAGCTCTTTTTTCGTATTAGTGTGCATACCCTACACTTTCAGCACAGAAATACAGTAAAAAGACCTACATCTTACAGAAAAATTAACTGCACATGGATTTTAATTAAACAAATTGCAAAATTTGGTAGCTCAGCGAACTGTTATTTTGCACAGGACATATGCAGCGTTCAAAGAACAGTCTAAAAAAATGATACTGGTAAATAAAAATGTATGACGCCAGTTGTACATGGGCGAAATCCTGAAATGTGTATACACTCCTGGAAATTGAAATAAGAACACCGTGAATTCATTGTCCCAGGAAGGGGAAACTTTATTGACACATTCCTGGGGTCAGATACATCACATGATCACACTGACAGAACCACAGGCACATAGACACAGGCAACAGAGCATGCACAATGTCGGCACTAGTACAGTGTATATCCACCTTTCGCAGCAATGCATGCTGCTATTCTCCCATGGAGACGATCGTAGAGATGCTGGATGTAGTCCTGTGGAACGGCTTGCCATGCCATTTCCACCTGGCGCCTCAGTTGGACCAGCGTTCGTGCTGGACGTGCAGACCGCGTGAGACGACGCTTCATCCAGTCCCAAACATGCTCAATGGGGGACAGATCCGGAGATCTTGCTGGCCAGGGTAGTTGACTTACACCTTCTAGAGCACGTTGGGTGGCACGGGATACATGCGGACGTGCATTGTCCTGTTGGAACAGCAAGTTCCCTTGCCGGTCTAGGAATGGTAGAACGATGGGTTCGATGACGGTTTGGATGTACCGAGCACTACTCAGTGTCCCCTCGACGATCACCAGTGGTGTACGGCCAGTGTAGGAGATCGCTCCCCACACCATGATGCCGGGTGTTGGCCCTGTGTGCCTCGGTCGTATGCAGTCCTGATTGTGGCGCTCACCTGCACGGCGCCAAACACGCATATGACCATCATTGGCACCAAGGCAGAAGCGACTCTCATCGCTGAAGACGACACGTCTCCATTCGTCCCTCCATTCACGCCTGTCGCGACACCACTGGAGGCGGGCTGCACGATGTTGGGGCGTGAGCGGAAGACGGCCTATCGGTGTGCGGGACCGTAGCCCAGCTTCATGGAGACGGTTGCGAATGGTCCTAGCCGATACCCCAGGAGCAACAGTGTCCCTAATTTGCTGGGAAGTGGCGGTGCGGTCCCCTACGGCACTGCGTAGGATCCTACGGTCTTGGCGTGCATCCGTGCGTCGCTGCAGTCCGGTCCCAGGTCGACGGGCACGTGCACCTTCCGCCGACCACTGGCGACAACATCGATGTACTGTGGAGACCTCACGCCCCACGTGTTGAGCAATTCGGCGGTACGTCCACCCGGCCTCCCGCATGCCCACTATACGCCCTCGCTCAAAGTCCGTCAACTGCACATACGGTTCACGTCCACGCTGTCGCGGCATGCTACCAGTGTTAAAGACTGCGATGGAGCTCCGTATGCCACGGCAAACTGGCTGACACTGACGGCGGCGGTGCACAAATGCTGCGCAGCTAGCGCCATTCGACGGCCAACACCGCGGTTCCTGGTGTGTCCGCTGTGCCGTGCGTGTGATCATTGCTTGTACAGCCCTCTCGCCGAGTCCGGAGCAAGTATGGTGGGTCTGACACACCGGTGTCAATGTGTTCTTTTTTCCATTTCCAGGAGTGTAGATAAATATAAAATAAGTATAAGAACATAAAAATAAATATAAAAAAAGGTTGGTTGCTGTATTCATTAAAGCAATATTCTGCACAGTCATATATAAAGGCTCCTTTGAAAAACAAAAATTAAATTTGTTTACTACTACTACTACTAGGCTAATTACTGTTTAGCTCTACAGGACCTTTATACTGAAATGTTTCCCACACCACCTTGTATTGTCTTTCTATGTGTGTGACTAACTGTATGTTCACTGTTGTGGGTAAATACATACAGCGTACACAGGGCGATGTGTGAAACTTATAGCGATTACACGCTTCCGCTGTTGTAGAAATCTGATCCAGTGCTGCAGATACCGTGTTGACCTGAAAGTGGTAACCGAAGTACGGAGAAATATTTTTCGGGGCTCTGTTGCATAGCAATCAGATTGCTTTCAGTTCTGAGAAATGTCCAGGTACAATTGTGGATTTGAATGATCGATGAAGTGACTTCTTTTCCGAAGAAAGCATAGAACTATTTCACTAGAACTGAACGCTCCCGTAGGAACTGTTCTCAAGCTGGTATTTATTATTAAATCACAATAGAAGTATACGCTGGTTGTAGAATAACACGTATCTTCTTGAAATGAACAATATTTTATTGTTCTATTAACTGATTTCTTTCCATATACACATATATTTTACAATGTGAATCAAAATCTCGCAATGGCGTCGATTTTTACATCACAAGAATGGCTCTCCTCTTGTAAAATTACTGTTAACAAGAACAACTATCACGGGTGATCACTCCGTACGTTGTCCGCCCCCGGAAGCTGAGTGGTCAGCGCGACAAACTGTCAATCCAAAGGGCCCGGGTTCGATTCCCGGCTGGGTCGGAGATTTTCTCCGCTCAGGGACTGGGTGTTGTGTTGTCCTAATCATCATCATTTCATCCCCATCGACGCGCAAGTCCCCGAAGTGGCGTCAAATCGAAAGACTTGCACCAGACGAACGGTCTACCCGACGGGAGGCCCTCGTCACACGACATTTCGTTTCACTCCGTACGTTCGACAGACGAACATGTCACACGCAATATTAACGAGATTTCCATTACGTTACAAACAGAGATAACGCAAAGTACTCTAAATAAGCACGCGGAATTACGACGACAAGCTACAGGAGGTGTGGGAAAAGCGTTCTCTCCCAATGTGAGAAAGTCATACCATGTCGGACGCGGCCTCGTACAGCACAGAAGCCAATACAGCGCACACAGTTGCCCGTATTCGTAGAAGCTACGACGGCGTCCACAGAGAGTAGAGAGCGGAACGAGCGGGCACGAGATTACCTCCGGAGACCGCGAAAATACCCGGAATCGGGCAGCCGCAGCCGTCGCAGGAGCGGTGTGAAGGGCGCGCGGCGACGTTGCACCGCTGTACGCGGCGGGCCGGCCTGCCTTTCCTGCCGAGGCGGCCGCTAAGCCCGCGGCCCCGCTGTGTCGGCACGTCCCTCACAGCGCCGCCGCCGCCCACCGTTCCACAAATATTTGTGCTCGCCTGCCCGATGTGTGGCGCCGCTGCTGGCGCACTGATACTGCACAGTCGGCTGCCGCAAGTGGAGAAAATCCGGGTCAAAAAGCTCCGCATCAGTACGCTATTAGGTACCTGCTGCTAGAAACTGCTGGAGAGACTGCTCTTCAACTGAACTAGTCACAAAACTGTAGACATCATTTTTCTAGAGCCGCGCCAAATAGAATCTGTACAGACAAGGAGTTAAGTCTTACGGCAAACATGGCGAAGCATTCCAAAAACAAAACAAAAAAAGTCTGCGTTGTTCCTTTTGTGTTATCAGAAGAGCCAACACCGTGTTAAGAGTGGAGGCCGAAATGCACGCGTTTTAGCTCACGCAGGCTGGCGTGAGGAGGAAAGGACTACACTGACGTGAGGTCTGGAACATGACAAGGAATTAGAAAGCAGAAAGCGGACGGAATTAGTTTGATACTTAAGTTTAATCCATTAATGATGAACGTCGCTCTTGACGGCACATGATTCACAATATTATCTATTCAGAATACATTCTTGAAGATATGAATTATAGTAACTGAATATGGCGCCTTGCTAGGTCGTAGCAAATGACGTAGCTGAAGGCTATGCTAAACTGTCGCCTCTGCAAAGGAGAGCGTACGTAGACCGTGAACCATCGCTATCAAAGTCGGCTGTACAACTGGGGCGAGTGCTAGGGAGTCTCTCTTGACTAGACCTGCCGTGTGGTGGTGCTCGGTCTGCAATCACTGATAGTAGCGACACGCGGGTCCGACGTATACTAACGGACCGCGGCCGATTTAAAGGCTACCACCTAGCAAGTGTGGTGTCTGGTGGTGACACCACAGTTTGTAGACTAACATGCTCTACGACACGGTTTCGTATGTTGTACAAGCTGATTAAGCTGATTAAAGTAGTTCAATGATGCGCAATAATGAGGATAATCTGTAGCATGCCATCAGACGGATACTTTTATGTTGTGCAACGCAAAAATATACAGGGTGGTCCATTGATCGTGACCGGGCGAAATACCTCACGAAATAAGCGTCAAACGAAAAAACTACAAAGAACGAAACTTGTCCAGCTTGAAGGGGGAAACCAGATGGCGCTATGGTTGGCCCGCTAGATGGCGCTGACATAGGCCAAACGGATGTCAACTGCGTTTTTAAAAATAGTAACCGCCATGTTTTAGTACATATTCGTGTAGAACGTAAAGAAACGTGAATATTTTAGTTGGACCACTATTTTCGCTTTGTGATAGATGGCGCTGTAATAGTCACAAACATATGGCTCACAATTTTAGACGAACAATTGGTAACGGGTAGGTTTCTTAAATTAAAATACAGAACATACGTACGTTTGAACTTTTTATTTCGGTTGTTCCAGCCGGCCGCGGTGGTCTAGCGGTTCTGGCGCTGCAGTCCGGAACCGCGGGACTGCTACGGTCGCAGGTTCGAATCCTGCCTCGGGCATGGGTGTGTGTGATGTCCTTAGGTTAGTTAGGTTTAAGTAGTTCTAAGTTCTAGGGGACTTATGACCTAAGATGTTGAGTCCCATAGTGCTCAGAGCCATTTGAACCATTTGAACCATTCGGTTGTTCCAATGTGACACATGTACCTTTGTGAACTTAACATTTCTGAGAACGCATGCTGTTACAGCGTGATGACCTGTAAATACCACATTAATGCAATAAATGCTCTAAATGACGTCCGTCAACCTCAATGCATTTGGCAATACGTGTAACGACATTCCTCTCAACAGCGAGTAGTTCGCCTTCCGTAATATTCGCACATGCATTGACAATGCGCTGACGCATGTTGTCGGGCGTTGTCGGTGGTACCATTGCAAATATCCTTCAACTATCCCCACAGAAAGAAATCCGGGGACGTCATATCCGGTGAACGTGCGGGCCATGCTATGGTGCTTCGATGACCAATCCACCTGTCATGAAATATGCCATTCAATACCGCTTCAACCGCATGCGATCTATGTGCCGGACATCCATCATGTTGGAAGTACATCGCCATTCTGTCATGCAGTGAAACATCTCGTAGTAACATCGGTAGAACATTACGTAGGAAATCAGTATACATTGCACCATTTCGATTGCCATCGATAAAATGGGGGCCAATTATCCTTCCTCCCATAATGCCGCACCATACATTAAACCGCCAAGGTCGCTGATGTTCCACTTGTCACAGCCATCGTGGATTTTTCGTTGCCTAATGGTGCATATTATGCCGGTTTACGTTACCGCTGTTGGTGAATGACGCTTCGTCGCTAAATAGAATGCGTGCAAAAAATTTCTCATCGTCCCGTATTTTCTCTTGTGCCCAGTGGCAGAACTGTACACGACGTTCAAGGTCGTCGCCATGCAATTCCTGGTGCATAGAAATATGGTACTGGTGCAATCGATGTTGATGTAGCATTCTCAACACTGACGTTTTTGAGATTCGAATTTCTCGCGCAATTGTCTGCTACTGATGTGCGGATTAGCCGCGACAGCAGCTAAACACCTACTTCGGCATCATCATTTGTTGCAGGTCGTGGTTGACGTTTCACATGTGGCTGAACACTTTTTGTTTCCTTAAATAACGTAACTATCCCGCGAACGGTCCGGACACTTGGATGGCGTCCAGGATACCGAGCAGCATAGATAGCACACACCTGTTGGGAAGTTTGATCACAATAGCCATACATCAACACGATATCGACCTTTTTCGCAATTGGTAAACGTTCCGTTTTAACACGGGTAAGGTATCACGAAGCAAATACCGTCCGCACTGGCGGAATGTTACGTGATACCACGTACTTATACGTTTGTATTCCATCTATCACAAAGCGGAAAAAGTGGTCCAACTAAAACATTCATATTTCTTTACGTACTACACGAATATGTAATAAAAATGGGGGTTCCTATTTTAAAAAAAAACGCAGTTGATATCCGTTTGATCTGTGGCAGCTCCATCTAGCGGGCCAACCATAGCGCCATCTGGTTTCCCCCCTCAAGCTAGACGAGTTTCGTTCTTTGTAGTTTTTTTCGTTTGATGCTTATTTTGTGAGATATTTGGCCCGGTCACTATCAATGCCCCAGCCTGTATAAGGGGGCGGTCAAAAGGTTTGAGTCCGAGGCTGTTGCTGCAGCGTACTTTCAACGTAGCGCGGATCAGATGCGGGTATACTCTTTGGCAACAGAAGTCACGGGGTAGCGGTACGCAGATGCCGGTTGTATCTCGTACACAACATATAAAAAGACAGTGCACTGGCGGAACTGTCGTTTGTACTCAGGTAATTCATTAGAAAAGGTTTCCAACGTGATCATGGTCTTACGACGAAATTAAAAGACTTTGAACACGGAATGGTAGTTGGAACTAGACGGATGGAACAATCCATTTCGGAAATCGTTAGGAAATCCAATATTCTGAGTTTCACAGTTTCCAAGAGTGTGGCCAAAACTCGAAATTTCAAGCAATGCTTGTCATAAAGGACAACGCTGTATCCGATGGCCTCCACTTAACGACCGAGAGTTGCGGCCTATGCGTAGAGTTTTCAGAGATGATAGACAAGCAGCAGTGGGTGAAATAACCGCAGAAATCGATTTGGGATGTACGAGGAACGTATCCTTTACGACAGTGCGGGGAAACTTGGCGTTCGAGGGCTACGGCTGCACAAGACCGACGCGAGTGCCTTTGCTAACAGCGTGACATCGCTTGCAGCGCTTCTCCTGGGCTCGTGACCATCGTAACCTCCCCACAATAAATAATAATTAAATGAAAATGACCCAGGTGTAACCTTCCCACAAAAATATAATTTATAATTAAATGAATTTTTAATATTCTAACCTCTGAACAAAATTGGCTCCCATTTATGGTCTGTGTGCAGAAATGCATTCACATTTAATGTTCGCACAAAATTCTTTTCTCATTTAATGTCAAATTCGAAACTGAAAAATTCCTGAACACCAAAATAATAAAAAGTTTAGTAACCAGATAAATTTTATGAGGACAGCAGCGCTGCCCTTCGGCCCTGTATTCTGAATAAAAAAGCAAAAATTCTTACCTCAATAAAAACGGCAATTATATCTGCTCTTAATTAGCCATTTTTCGACACAGCTTCGTGCAATGCTGGCGTTTTTTTTTTTTTTTTTTTTTTTTTTTGGAAGGAATGATCATGCATTGGAAATATTCTTTAAATTGAAATGAATGCTTACTTTATATTATAAAAATTATTATTGGGGCATTTTTTAACAAAAATTAACATACATTATTAAATATGCGCAAGGCTGCTTCTTTACCTTCTACAACAATACTCATCCTCCAGAGTCCTGACCAGAGTCGCGAGCAGAGCACACAGCCGACACATGCCGACTCCCGCCGACTCACGCAGACTACACCAGACTACTACTGTCGACTCGCGTAGACAAGCGCAGACTAGCGACAAGGAACAACTAACGACAAACTACTCTCTGGTCAGAGATTCTGTCATGCCTCGCCCATCGCCGGCAAAGCACACCTCTTACACCATATCGGTTGGACTCTAGTCGACTGGAAAACGGTGGCCTGGTCAGATGAGTCACGATTTCAGCAGGTAAGAACTGATAATAGGGTTCGAGCGTGGCGTTGACCCCACGCAGCCGTGGACCTAAGCGTCAACAAGGCACTGTGTAAAGTGGTAGTGGCTCCATAATGTGAGCTGTGTTTAAAAGGAACGGACTGGGTCCTCTGTTCAAACTAAACCCATCATGGACAGGGTACGGTTATGTACAGCTGCTTGGAGACATTTGCAACCGTTCGTAGACTTCATTTTCCCTGACAACGATGTCATGTCAGCAGGCCACAACTGTCCGCGATTGGTTTGAAGAACGTTCTGGACAGTTCTATCGAATGATTTGGCTACACAGATCCCCGAAACGAAAGTCGTCGAACATTTATGGAACATAATCGAGTGGGCAGTTTGTGCAGAACATTCTGCACCAGCAACACTTTCACAATAATGGATGGCTATGAGCAATATTTCTGCAGGGTACTTTCGACGACTTTTTGAGTCCATACCACGTCGAGTTGCAGCACTCCACCGGGAAAAAGCATGTCTGACACGATATTAGGGTCTATCCCATGACTTTTGTCACCACAGTGTCGAAGCACCGACATTTGGCATTCGTGTCTTTCCGACGTGCGTGCCGTAAATTCGGAAATGTGAACTGTGGCGACGATATTACCAAATGCTTTCAAAGAGGACCAACGTGCTATTATTCTTTTCTTGGCTGCCGGACTAACACAGTTAGACACCCATCGGAGAATGAAAAATGTGTTGGGGCAGCACGTCTGTCGAAAATTACCGTTGTGGGTTGGTGCGCGACAAGGGGTGTTGCTGCTTCATGATAAGGCATGTTCCCATATTGCAAACGTCGTAACGCGGAAGTCACGCCAACTCAAGTGGGGGACACTCGAGTACCCAACTATAGTCCTGATCTCTCCTCCGTGCGATTATCACCATTCGGTCCCTTTAAAGAGGCCTGGAAGATCAGTGATTCCTGTAGAACGAGGATGTGCACAAGGCACAGGACATGATTGTTTACGAAACGGGTATCTTCATCCCGATGCGTCGGTGGGACGATTACTTCAATGCTAACGGTTATTTTCCCTGATTGGCATCTCGATTCTGGACTTGTTTATTTTGGCATATTTGTTCTTTTGAATCGATCTGCTTTTGTTTATCACCTGCACTGTCACCAGTAAAAATAGTCCCTGAGGTGGACATATTTTCCTAAATATATCTTGTGTTTAGTAAATTGCATCTGAACCAAAGATTAGAAAACTATAGTCTTCAATTCAATGAATGTGTAGTGAAAACTGAAAATTATTGTCTGGCCAGGACTCTTGACTGCTTAATCGCGAGCAGTCGCCTTAACCGTTATAACATCAGAACACGCCGCCAAGCCTGTCTCAAACTTTTAGCGTCACAAATTACTTTAAAACATTGTTCTCCCACGGGGAATTACGGGAACAGCACCATGTGGGGAAAAAAAGTAGGTGAAGGACCATAGCATACACTGCCACAAGGAACACTTCCGAACTGAATACGATCGGTGGTTCAGATATACCTACAGCACACCTTGAACAAGCCCAACAGACACAACAAGTGTACGCTAGTAAAGTTAAGTTTCCTTTCAAATATTGAATAGTAAGCCGCTGTATCACTGCTGCCTTGCTATGGCAGGCTAATGAAACAGCACTTGGAGAAACGCATCGGAGAGGCACAAGGCTGCTCGTCACCGGACCTCCGGCGTTGCGGCCGGGCCCGCTCCCTGTCTGCGCTGACAGACGCGGCGTTAATGACGCAGCAGAGGCGACAGCGACACTCCGGCCCGCCGTAACGAGGGGCAATTTGTCGGCCAGCGCTGTGCGTTATCTGATACGACAGCAAGACTGGGCCAACGTCCGGGGTCGCGACCTCGCCACAATGGCCGGGGATTGCTGTCGCGGCCGCAAGGCTTGCCCCACCATTCCATTCTGGACGGAGCCATGGGCTGGGCGGCAGGCGGATATGTGCGGTTCCACAACTTAAAGGCTGGGTAGCAAATTAAACCTCTTGATGAATTTTATTTCCAAGCTGGTAACGTGCTAAAAGAACGGAGGATCCGTTAAATAACAATCAGTTTGATTCTTGGGAAATTAGACACCAGACAGGCAGTTCTGATGTTGCGACTGATAATTGAAAGAAGACTTGTCTTCGTCAGATTTATGACCTAGAGAAAAAATCGACTATGCAGAATGACGCAACATGTAGAAGTAAGCTGTGGAAAAGAAAACGAGTTATAGACAGTATGTGCAAGAATCAATCATGTTGAATGACCAGGAACGAAATGCTCCGATTAAGAAGGACGTAAGTAATGCAGTCTACCTCCCTTACTGCTCAATCTACACATCGTACAGCAACGGCGGGAATAAATGAAAATTCCAAGTGTGCGATTAAATTGCAGGATGAAAGAATATCAGTGATAAGATTCGCTGATGACATTACTACTGTACAATACCTATTGAACGGTAAGAGCAGTCTAATGAGCACACGCTATGCATTGGGTATAAAACATAGAAATACGAAAATAATGGCGAGTAACAGAAATGAGATTAGCGATAAATTTAACAGCAAAATTGGGGATCACGAAGTAGACGAAGCATGGAAGACATAAAAAGCGGACTACCACAAACAGAGAATTCCTGGTCAAAAGAAATCTACTAGTATCAGATACAGGCCTTAGATTGAAGACGAAATTTCTGAGGTATTTCGAGCGTAGCATTTTTTGGAAGTGAATCACGGTCTTCAGAAAACAGGAAAAGAAGATAAACGTTTGAAATATGGCACTTTAAGTGGATGTTCAAAATTAGGTAGACTAATAAAAGATAAGGAATAAGTAGGCTCTCTGCAGAATCGCCGAAGAAAGAAACATATGGGAAACGCAGACAAGAGGAAGCGACAGGATGATAGGACATGTCTTAAGACATCAGGGAATAGCTTCAGTGCTACTAGAGGGTCCTGCAAGGGGTAAAAATTGTAAGGGAGAAGACAGATATTAGAATGCATCCAACAAGTAACAAAGGAAATAGGGTGGAAGTGCTACTCGGAGATAAAGAGAGAGGAATTTATGGCAGACCCATCAAACCAATCAGAACTCTGATGACTCAAAAACAAAACAAAAATTGAAACTGTGTACCACAATCTTCAGCCTTTGTTACTGCTTACAGTACTCAGGAATTTTATCTTTCACCTCTGGCAGTATCTGTTAGTAAGAAAAATGTCGACTTGAACTGGGGCTTGGGGTCTAACTGTAGTTTTCCCTATAACTAGGTGGGTAAATCAGTCCAAAAGTTAGAAGAAGGGAAGGCATCCCATTCTCCAACTTTTGCATTGTTTTACCCAACCAGTTGTGGGTCGGGCATCGCAGTTTTTGAACCGAAAATTCGAGTCGATGTCAGCTTCACATTTTACTGCTTTCATCAGTCACGGGAGAAAGTCTCACAGACTTTGCGATAGAGAGTGGTGGTGCAAATGGCTGAGATAGTGAACTCGTATTCAGCGGGAACGTGTTTGAAATCCTCGACACAGTGTCTTCATTTAGGTTTCCTTGTTTTGAATAGGTTCTCTCATGGAATGTTGGGATAGTTTCTTTGATTAGCTCACAACCGATCCTCCCCTCCACCCTTAAATAGTTTGCACTGTGTCTGACGACTTCAACAACTGCGTGACGTTAAACCACACAACCGCTTTTCCTGAACTTTGTTTATCCTCTCAGTCTAAATTTTAATCCATGATTTCTGAAGTGCAACAATGCAGCTCACCGTAGTATACAAGACTGGAAAGAAACGTCTACAATATGTTGATAGAACAAGTCCGCTCAAAGTTCTGGAATAAGTGCCACTTGTTACTCTAAATCTGGACGTGGCTCGGTCACGCAGGGCCAGTTTCATTCAAGGCGGTGGACACACAATCTGCGATTTGAGCATCGATATATTGAAGTAATCTTATTTGCGGCGTATTAAGACACAATGAAGCTCTAAGTAGCAGGCATGTCGCTACAGCAATTCACCGCACCATGGACTGTGTAATATGTGAATGTACCTACTAAAGTCGAATATAGAGCCAAAATATGGTCATGGCTTCAATACCAAGAAATTCAGTCATCACAAATGATGGACTGGTAGGTTGATGTACCAAATGCTGCAGAGTCCTGGGTCATGTAGGGAAGGGAGAAAGTAAGGTGCGAGCACGTGAAATTAAGTTGAGACACTTCTAATAGGTGTAATAGAAATAGAAAAGATGAGAAATAAAAAGTCTGAAGAAAATAGCGAGGCAACCTTAGGCATTAGAAGAGAACAGATGAGAGAAGGACGTCTAAGAAGATGCATGGGATGGAGGGCAAGAGAGCATGGGTAACGCCAAGGGACAATTCGGAGAAGAGAAGACTGGGCCAGAAAGATGAAGAGGCTTGTGTTCCAAGCAGACACTGCCAGTTAAGGGAAAATGTAGAAGACGATGATGCTTATGAGGATGAAACGATCGATTGGTGCCTATATCTGTCAGCAGACACAATAGACATCTTCCTTACGCGTCGTGTAAAGAGGTTTCTATCAATCCACATTTGCATGGGAATCGTTCGTACATTTGCCGTAGCCGCGGAAGGACGCATGTGTGATGTGCGTTTGTCCGTGATGCTTCGGAGTGCAGTCTTTGGTACTCAAGACCCGGATGTGGATTTAGACCCACTCATCCTGAATGAGAGTACAGTGATATAACCACCACACCACCTCCATGGTAGGCGCCAAGCTGTCATCTCCTGGAGGCAGCACAGATGTTATTGAAACATTTGTCTAGCTTGGGCCATCTTTCCGTAGTTCTTTCCCTTTATAACACAAAAAATAAAAATCCGAACGAAGAAGAATTGTCCAATTGTTTCCCTAGCGAAGATTCAGTCGACGTCCGCCAGAATAGTGGGACGACTATGTTAATACGGGCAAGATTGGACTGTCCGCGTGGGAAACGTAAACGTGGCTGCATGAGTGGGAGCAGGTCGTGGGCACTGGGCTGGCCTCACGGCTGGAAGAGTCACCTCACACACACAGACGTGCCTGCCAAAAGGGAGGCGGGGACTACCTGTGCCTGGACCGGACGCTCGGCCACCCTTCCTGCTGTGCTAACGGTCCGCGCACACAACACGGCCAACTTCCTCGCCGTGGTCAGCGCCTGGAACATCACGCTTCCCTACACACCCGGAATGCTGAGATTCTTCTCAAGTATTCTTCCTTTCCCATCACTGGGTTCACAGTTATTTTTCTTGGCTTGGCCTATGCTGTTTGCTTCGGTACGAATGACTGTATTTTTCTGTGATACCTGCAAGTGTAGCGGGGCGCTGTAAATGCACTTTTCCTCCTGGAGTGAAAAAGAAAAAAAAGTGAGCACTTACTTCTCATATACATCTGCATCTATAAATTTCCAAACCCACCTGCAACGCCGGCCGCTGTAGCCGAACGGTTCTAGGGGCTTCAGTCTGGAACCGCGCGACCGCTACGGTCGCAGGTTCGAATCCTGCCTCGAGCATGGATGTATGTGACGTTCTTAGGTTAGTTATGTTTAAGTAGTTCTAAGTCTAGGGGACTGATGACCTCAGAGGTTAAGTCCCATAGCGCTCAGAACCATTTGAACCATTTGCAACGGCGCGGTTATTTGTGTTCGTGCTACAGAAAACAGTTCCACTCATCTTGCGGTAATTTCCTCTTCTGGAATCAGGTCCAAACGTCTTTCCTATTAAAAACGAATAATGTTCCTCTACTGGAAAAGCTGTGGTAAAACCTTAAATTAAACAGCAAGTTCGTCCGCAGCTCGTGGTCGTGCGGTGGCGTTCTCGCTTCCCGCGCCCGGGTTCCCGGGTTCGATTCCCGGCGGGGTCAGGGATTTTCTCTGCCTCGTGATGACTGGGTGTTGTATGATGTCCTTAGGTTAGTTAGGTTTAAGTAGTTCTAAGTTCTAGGGGACTGATGACCACAGATGTTAAGTCCCATAGTGCTCAGAGCCATTTGAACCATTTTTTTGAAACAACAAGTTTACTGTTACCAGTCACTGTTTATTTATCTCCACGACGCGTTTCAAAGGTGTAAATGCCCATCAGGTGGATTTACTTTTGTTAGTATGACATGTGTGTCTGTGTTGTGTTACGATTTTTTGGAGGAGCTTGTGGTTCTGCCTCCAGTGGTCACAGGTTCTTTTCCGTGTCGTAACACATCACGTGTGGTAAAACTAACAGTACTGCGCCAGCTCAAGGGGTACAAAAAGATGTTTTTCAGTATCAGGTTAGCTGAGCGCTTAACTGAAAAGTAGTTTGCAAGTAAGAACTGTAATATTTAATGCTGGTTCTTGAAACTCTGTAAGTAGGATTTTCGTGTCTATTTGAAAGTTTCTGCTAGTTCAGCTATTGCAGCATGGGTCAAACAAGCGTTTAACTATTCGTGCTGCCCTTCTTTGTATACGTTTAATACCCCCCGACAGTACTATTTGGTATGGGTCCCACTCACTGGTCTATATTCCATTACTGGTCGCACGAGTTTTTGTACGCGACATGGGACAAAATAATACTCAACCAATACAAGTTTGATGTTTAAAGCGTTCTCATACTTACGCAGTGTTGAGTTGTTTCAGAGTTCTCCAGAAGAGTTCTACGATGTGTTTCGCATTTTAATTAAGACTTCTGTTTGTTGAATATAAAGGATCGTACTTCCCACGACTGCCACCAATTTGTCTTTTAATGTGAACATCTCGCATTGTTATTGTTTAAAAGTACACTGTGCGCACGATCTTCTAAAATTTATTAATGCATGTTTCTTTATTTCCTTATTGGGAGTACTCCTTTTCCTTCGCAACGTGTCCCCTAGACCTTAATTCCACTCATATAACACTTTATTTCTTTTCTTGAAATATTAATTTATCATAGCATGATACAGCCATCCTCTTACAAAATCCATGTGAATTTGTATTATATGGACCATAACTGTGTGACGGTTCTGTCGAGTAGTGTACTTCCTGCTTGATACGCACATTACTTCAACAAACAGTGGCAAGAGGCACCAGTGAAGGTAATTTTTGTTCACTTCTTTATCGCAGCAGGATGTGATTGTGTGCTTGGTGGTACGCGGTATTCCTTTCAGTACCAGCTGGTGTATGCACGCTACTGAAGCAAAGCCGCCGGCCAGAGTGGCCGAGCGGTTCTAGGCGCCTCAGTCTGGAACCGCGCGACCGCTACGGTCGCAGGTTCGAATCCTGCCTCGGGCATGGATGTGTGTGATGTCCTAAGGTTAGTTAGGTTTAAGTAGCTCTACGTGCTAAGGGACAAACGATCTCGGATGTTAAGTCCCATAGTGCTCAGAGCCATTTTGAAGCAAAGCTGCATTGAGTATTGTAAGTGGAAATTACCTTGTCCTTTGCAAAGCCTTATTGTGTATAGAAAGCATATATAATTTTAGATACTCACGTAAAAAGTGCAACTATATTCTGTAAAATATCTGTTACCAAGGACTGACTTACGCCGTCATGAGAGTAATGTAAAAAAATGGTGTTACGGCAAACAGGAATTACATACTGTAATATTTGTCCGGAAATTATTGTTTATTAGATATTTAAAATTAGTCCCGCAGCAATATCATTTGAACAGAGACATCCAAGGCAAGGAAAACAGTTGTTTGCTTAAAAGAAAACAATCGTTTTTCGCCTAATTAAATCAGGGAAACTTAAATCAACACGAATGGATTAAGTCCAAAAGTACAGTGTCACAATAACGTTGACCAATGAAGGTGAAAACGCAATGATTAGACATCATTGTTACATTCGAATTATTTCCTTAAATAAGAGATCTTGATTGATAGGGTGTTCCTTAAACCGGCTACGATATTCTAATCTCCCCTGCTGAGCTAACTGCTCATTTTCTAATGATCTCGATGTAGACGAAATATCATCTAATCTTCCTTCCATCGACCCAGCTCCCATCCTACTGTGATTTGTACATTGTTTGCTCTGAAATAAACGTTGAATCTCTCCTGCGAATACGTTGGCGCTTTGAATATACAGTAAGGAGGCTACTTTAAAATAAGAGACGTCATCAAATTCTGAATCACCTTTTTCGATTCACCTTCTTAAGCTACGAAGAGTAAGCAGTAGTTTAATATCAATTCTAATTAATTAGGTGACCTCCACCAAGTGGCATATACTAAGTTACCGCGACGCCTAAGACTAAGCATGTGCCCCTTGAAATGGTGTATCCAGATTTTTGACAAACTACTCGTTCACTGATGCTGCAGTCTGTACTGTACCGAACATGGATAGAAGTGAGTACTTAAACTGCATTTTGCTTATTCTGCACTCCTCCTCCAGAAAACTTAAGGATGGAATAGACAAAGTAATTTAACATATTAACAATTCAGTGGGTAATGAATCAGTGTGTGGGAGCATGTTAATATAAGTCTCCCAGTCGCACACAGAAAGCTGGACATCACGTGGCATGACGTAAACGTTGCTGTAGTGGCAAGTGGGGCTGGCCCGCAACGCGAGGCAACTGAAGGAACGGGTAACGACAGTGTGTGTCTACCAGCCAAGAGTTACGGCGCACTGTGGTAATGTTCTTCGTTAAAACATTTCGCGGAGACGACATCAAGCTGACTTCACACGGGAAAGAATCGTTGAGGAACTGGAAGGAGGACGAAGTGTGACGAGGACGCCCAGGAGCTTGGCATTGCTATCAGCACTGTTTCATGTGCATTCAGAGCGTTCCGAACTATAGGCACTGCTGCCTGGAGCAGAGAAAGTGGTCGACCACTGTCAACTAAAGCAGCAGATGAGCGCTACGTTGCGAAACAGCAAGAAGGGACCTACGCCAGACTGTGGATGCAATTGCAGCCACATTTAGCAGGGCTGTAAGGCGCACAATCACATGCTCCACTATGGCACGGCGACTCTATGGGGGTGATCTCTTTGCACGGCGTTCTGTATCGTTAACACGCATACATCTGCAGCACCGTCTGCAATGGTGTCAAAAGCACAGGGACTGGACCAAAGGGGAGTCGTGTCTTCTGTATGGGAGCAGACGCGGTGTGAGAAGTGGTTCTGGACGTACACTACTGGCCATTAAAATTGCTACACCAAGAAGAAATGCAGATGATAAATTGTATTCATTAGACAAATATATTATACTAGAACTGACATTTTCACGCAATTTGAGTGCATTGATCCTGAGAAATCAGTACCCAGAACAAACACCTATCGCCGTAATAACGGCCTTGATACGCCTGGGCATTAAGTCAAACAAGGCTGGGGTGGCGTGTACAGGTACAGCTGCCCATGCAGCTTCAACACGATACCACAGTTCATAAAGAGTAGTGACTGGCGTATTGTGACGAGCCAGTTGCTCGGCCACCATTGACCAGAAGTTTTCAATTGGTGAGAGATCTGGAGAATGTGCTGGCCAGAAAGGCCCTTACGGGACCTGCAACATGCGGTCGTGTATTATCCGGCTGAAATGTAGGTTTTCGCCGGGATCGAATGAAGGGTAGAGCCGCGGGTCGTAACACATCTGAAATGTAACGTCCACTGTTCAAAGTGCCGTCAATGCGAACAAGAGGTGACCGAGACGTGTAACCAATGGCACCCCATACCATCACGCCGGGTGATACGCCAGTATGGCGATGACGAATACACGCTTCCAATGTGCGTTCACCTCGATGTCGCCAAACACGGATGCGTCATCATGATGCTGTAAACAGAACCTGGATTCATCCGAAAAAATGACGTTTTGCCATTCGTGCACCCACGTTCGTCGTTCAATACACCATCGCAGGCACGCCTGTCTGTGATGCAGCGTCAAGGGTAACCGCAGCCATGGTCTTCGAATTGACAGTGCATGCTGGTCCAAACGTCGTTGAACTGTTCGTGCAGATGGTGGTTGTCTTGCAAACGTCCCCATTTCTTGACTCAGGGATCGAGACGTGGGTGCACGATCCGTTACAGCCATGCGGATAAGATGCCTGTCATCTCGACTGCTAGTGATACGAGGCCGTTGGGATCCAGCACGGCGTTCCGTATTACCCTCCTGAACCCACCGATTCCATATTCTGCTAACAGTCATTGGATCTCGACCAACGCGAGCAGCAATGTCGCGATACGATAAACCGCAATCGCGATAGGCTACAATCCGACCTTTATCAAAGTCGGAAACGTGATGGTACGCATTTCTCCCCCTTACACGAGGTATCACAACAACATTTCACCAGGCAACGCCGGTCAACTGCTGTTTGTGTATGACAAATCGGCTGGAAACTTTCCTCATGTCAGCACGTTGTAGGTGTCGCCACCAGCGCCAACCTTGTGTGAATACTCTGAAAAGCTAATCATTTGCATATCACAGCACCTTCTTCCTGACGGTTAAATCCCGCGTCTGTAGCATGTCATCTTCGTGGTGTAGCAATTTTAATGGCTAGTACTGTAGTTACCTTGCGTATTGTACTGTACTGTAGCAGTTCTGTCAATGTACAGTCCAAGTTTCATCGAACTATATTACTTGACAGTGACACGACATGCGAAAGTTGCTTTCTTCCTTAAGTTTTGCCCACCAGTGTATTTAGCTGCTGATCTCAACGCAACGATCGTAAACACTAGGAAGGTATTCTCCGGTTGAGCTGCGCATTGCGTGTTGCGTCGTGGATGTCTACACGGTTACGTAAGTGAAAGCTGCATCCTGAGAGCGTTGCGTCCCGTTAAGTGTCGCGGCCTTCACCCGACTGTCTCCAATCACTTGCCAGTGAGTCAGTAATTGGCCATCATCCCGAGCCGCTCATCCTCAATCGCTACGCACGCTTCCGCCTTGGAGCTGTTATCACCTTGTAGCTACTAAAGGAGAGTAGTACTAATTTCAGCGGGAGAATGAGTGAACAGCGAACACGCTCCCTCGCAAGGATTCTTTTGTACCCCAAATAGTGGCTCGGCATCTTTCTGGGAAGTCCAGAGGCGTTTGTTCGAAATACAGCACAGTACGATGCCTTCCATATACACTCCTGGAAATGGAAAAAAGAACACATTGACACCGGTGTGTCGGACCCACCATACTTGCTCCGGACACTGCGAGAGGGCTGTACAAGCAATGATCACACGCACGGCACAGCGGACACACCAGGAACCGCGGTGTTGGCCGTCGAATGGCGCTAGCTGCGCAGCATTTGTGCACCGCCGCCGTCAGTGTCAGCCAGTTTGCCGTGGCATACGGAGCTCCATCGCAGTCTTTAACACTGGTAGCATGCCGCGACAGCGTGGACGTGAACCGTATGTGCAGTGACGGACTTTGAACGAGGGCGTATAGTGGGCATGCGGGAGGCCGGGTGGACGTACCGCCGAATTGCTCAACACGTGGGGCGTGAGGTCTCCACAGTACATCGATGTTGTCGCCAGTGGTCGGCGGAAGGTGCACGTGCCCGTCGACCTGGGACCGGACCGCAGCGACGCACGGATGCACGCCAAGACCGTAGGATCCTACGCAGTGCCGTACGGGACCGCACCGCCACTTCCCAGCAAATTAGGGACACTGTTGCTCCTGGGGTATCGGCGAGGACCATTCGCAACCGTCTCCATGAAGCTGGGCTACGGTTCCGCACACCGTTAGGCCGTCTTCCGCTCACGCCCCAACATCGTGTAGCCCGCCTCCAGTGGTGTCGCGACAGGCGTGAATGGAGGGACGAATGGAGACGTGTCGTCTTCAGCGATGAGAGTCGCTTCTGCCTTGGTGCCAATGATGGTCGTATGCGTGTTTGGCGCCGTGCAGGTGAGCGCCACAATCAGGACTGCATACGACCGAGGCACACAGGGCCAACACCCGGCATCATGGTGTGGGGAGCGATCTCCTACACTGGCCGTACACCACTGGTGATCGTCGAGGGGACACTGAATAGTGCACGGTACATCCAAACCGTCATCGAACCCATCGTTCTACCATTCCTAGACCGGCAAGGGAACTTGCTGTTCCAACAGGACAGTGCACGTCCGCATGTATCCCGTGCCACCCAACGTGCTCTAGAAGGTGTAAGTCAACTGCCCTGGCCACCAAGATCTCCGGATCTGTCCCCCATTGAGCATGTTTGGGACTGGATGAAGCGTCGTCTCACGCGGTCTGCACGTCCAGCACGAACGCTGGTCCAACTGAGGCGCCAGGTGGAAATGGCATGGCAAGCCGTTCCACAGGACTACATCCAGCATCTCTACGATCGTCTCCATGGGAGAATAGCAGCCTGCATTGCTGCGAAAGGTGGATATACACTGTACTAGTGCCGACATTGTGCATGCTCTGTTGCCTGTGTCTATGTGCCTGTGGTTCTGTCAGTGTGATCATGTGATGTATCTGACCCCAGGAATGTGTCAATAAAGTTTCCCCTTCCTGGGACAATGAATTCACGGTGTTCTTATTTCAATTTCCAGGAGTGTAGATGTCACTAGCGAATTCTCCGTAAATGCGTAACGTCGCTTCTTCTATCAGAGAACTCATAATTCGCTAGCGAGACTGCAAGAACATTACAATATATTCTACAGCCAGTGTGAAAGTGTGAGTGACTTTTTTCATTATGAATGTGAGTCCAACTAGGTGTCACTTTCAGAGAAACTTTTAACAGCAGCCGTGCCCACTCGTTAATTGCGTCCTTTATTACTGTTTGCTATGCATGGGACTTCACTGTCGTTTTACCACTGCTCTGTGTTTTTCATGTCTTTCTGTCGTAGCCTTGTAGCTCACGCAGTCGTGTTTTCTGCTTGCAGTGTTCCTACGATAGTAAATAAATTATTTCGCTTCGGCTGATCATTTAGATCCGCCTCATCGCACTCTGGCATCCATTAACCCTTGCTTCAATGTGTGTGTGTGTGTGTGTGTGTGTGTGTGTGTGTGTGTGTGTGTTACCGTGTAGGCCATGCATATGTTCATACACTTAACATTGTTTATATTTGGGGAGTCAGAGTAGTGTATGATTTATGCCCTCATTTATTCTGTGTTATTGCTTTCGTCTGGCAGTTACTCTTATATAAGATTTCATTATTCTACATCTCCCGTCCTTCTGTTTTTGTAGGTCAGCGACGGATAACAGTGAACTTTTGCTTACCACAGCTCTCACGAAAAATGTTACGCTCTCTAGTTCATGTAACCTTGCTGAACAATACTAAGGCAAAAACTATTGAAAATAAAACGACGATAGTAACACATTTTATTATCTGCATATCTTCATTTAGACATTTCTGCTGTAATTTGATGAGAAACGTTTATATGAATATAAAGGTTTGTTTGTTAATGTCGATCAAATACCATGTTAACAGATGCTACCTTTTTTCTTTAGGCACAAAAATCCTGTTCAGAACTTTAGCGCATATCAGTACCTTTGTTAGAATATATCTTGGCATCTTTGGGTACAGTAACTGATTATTCTTTGTTTCTCTCTTTTTTTCATGTAAGTCAGCGATGTAGAGTGAAAAGTGCCAGAAGACGGTGAGTCTAATCATTTGCTTACGCGACCTTGTTATTACTTACTCCATAGTCAACTTTGCACCCACAGTCTGCAAGTCACTTTACAGTCGACAGCAAAAAGTAGTTTTGCAGTAGCAAAGCGGTAAATGTTCTATGAGGATATAACATCACCTGCTGCTCAATGTTAGGTGTAATCTCAGAAATATTTTGTGGGAATAACAAATCCAAATTAATGGTAGGGATGTTGTTGATCCAATGCAATGGGTAGTCACCCGACTGACATTTATGCCTGTGCGGTATGACGCAGTTGCCACTATTCGAGCGAAGCTGTGTTCGAGTGCCAATCTCTTCATCCAGCCGTCGGTCACCCGCTGTTCCCTGAAGTCAGTTCACGTGAATGCTGGGAAAGTATCTTCAATAAAACCGTAGGTGGTTTTTTCCTCTGTCCTTAACCAACTCATCTAGTGGTTCTTTTGGTCTCGACGATACGTTAATTCCTAAATTTACTGCGTGATTACCGCACAGTTATTACGGAAGGTAAACTTGAAGTTTATCATGGTCACAGGAATCAACAAACCTCAACATTTAGTTTATGTATTTTGAACTTGAACAATAAGCACGCAGTCGCAAAAATGTCAGCTTACGCGTTCGCCAGCATGCACGCTGCGAATAGTAACAAAGTTTGGTGCTTGAGTAGCCATTCAATTATCTACGTCTTGCGGCGTGTGGCAGACAGAAACTTCTGTGAAATTATTATTTCTCTTCCCCCCTCCTCACATTCATTCCCTCTATTCCTTCTACAACATTAGGAAAGGGCCTATCGGATTAAGACCGTTGGCGAGACTCCTTGGTAACTCTCTCTCTCTCTCTCTCTCTCTCTCTCTCTCTCTCTCTCTCTCTCTCTCTCTCTGTCTCTCCCTCCCTCCCTCCTTGTCCGCATCTCGTGGTCGTGCGGTAGCGTTCTCGCTTCCCACGCCCGGGTTCCCGGGTTCGATTCCCGGCGGGGTCAGGGATTTTCTCTGCCTCGTGATGACTGGGTGTTGTGTGTTGTCCTTAAGTTAGTTAGGTTTAAGTAGTTCTAAATTCTAGGGGACTGATGACCATAGATGTTAAGTCCCATAGTGCTCAGAGCCATTTCTCTCCCTCCCTCTCCCTCCCCCCCCCCCCCCTCTCTCTCTCTCTCTCTCTCTCTCTCTCTCTCTCTCTCTCTCTCTCTCTCCCTCCCCTATCGTTAATAGTCTTTTCGTGCAATACATGTGATACCAAGTAATATGTTGCATTTTTGGAAGACACGTTCCAGGAATAGTACGCTTCCCCATAATGCACAACGCCCCTTTGCAGCATTTGCCATTTCAACTACCTAAGCATCTTCGTGGCCCTAAACGAACCGTAGCAAATGTTCTCCATGCCCTATATGGTTCCAAGTAATAGCCCAAGAATTAGCATGAATACTCAAGACTACAAGAGTCGGTGGAACGAATGTTTTAAAAGCAATCTTCTTCGTGGACGAAAAACTGTACTTGGAATTCTTTCAGTGAATGGCGCCCGTATGCGTTTCCTAAATGAATTTTATGTGGGTGCTGTAGATTAGATAACCATCGATATGTACCCTACATATTTTACGTTTATGAGCGTTTACAGTGAACAGTGTAAGCCTTTAAAAATGGGTTTCTTCTCCATTTACGCTTAATACTCTACAATTGTTACTCTGAGAGTCAACTGACATTCTTTGCCGCTGACGTCGAGCTTCTGCAGGTCTCGTTGTATTTCTCTACAATTTTCTAGCGTTGCTCTGTATCTAACGCAACAGCATCGTCGGTAAGCTGGCTCTAGGAGGCTCTGATGTTACCCACCAGAACTCCTACGTACGTCGTGGGTAGTACCAGTACTAAAAGGGCTGTCCGGAAAGTATGGCCCAATCGGTCTCGAAGTGGAAACACAGTGAAAATCAATAATGTTTTATTAGCAACAGTTTGCTACACTTTCTACATAGTCGCTGCTCCGACTTGGACATCTGTCGTAGCGTTAGCGTCGTACCAACTTTGCAATACCCTCGTCATAGAAAGCAGCCGCCTGTACTTTCCGCCATTTCTCTACGCTGATCTGAGGCTCGCTGTCTGTGCCAAAATGTCTTCATAGCCAGCGGTTCATATGAGCAGAGACGAACATCAGAGGGCACGTATGACCTAACGGGGCAGCGCAGTGGTTACCGCACTGGACTCACATTCGGGAGGACGACGGTTCAGACTGGCGTCGGGTCATCCTGATTTAGGTTTTCCGTGATTTTCCTAAATCGCTTCAGGGAAATTCCGAGACTGTTCCTTCGAAAGGCCGGTTTCCACTTCCATCCTTCCCTAATCCGAGCTTGTACTCCTTTTCTAATTACCTTATTGTCGACAAGACTTTAAACACTAATCCCTTCCTCCTCGGGCTCTATGGTAGGTGATCAAACACTTCCCATCGAAAACGCCGCATGGGGCTTCCTCACTGCCCCTGCAGTTTGTGGCCGAGAATCGTCATAAGGGAAGAAATGCATGACACGTACGTTACGTGGAGTTGCATGAAGACTGGCGAAGTCTCGCAACGAAGACCCATGCTTGGCAGGAGACACTGTTGTTCTAAGCATCTTAGCGTGCTCATTGTATACTCAGAACTGAAAAGAGCCACGTGATGCGATCAACAGGCGTACTAGAGATACTGGCCAACACTTCTGTGCAAAACTTATCGGATTTTCACTGTCGTTTCCATTTCGCGACCTGTCGGACCTTTCTTTCCGAAAAGCCCTCGTATAACAAACACTTGCTACATTCAGCCTTAACGCTTCGCGGAGAGATGAGCGCGCTAACGTGCGGTTCGGCCGGGTAGCGGCACATCGGAGCACTTGTGTACCAAACTGCAGTTCCCCGACCGGCGACTCTAGCCCATCGGCAGACCTGGCCAACTTACCGAGTGCTCCAGGGAATCGAGAGCGGCACTCGAACTCGAAAATTGTGTTTGGGAACAAGCAGCAATAACCGGAAAGCGAGGCGGCTCGGAGTTCGTTAGGAGCGGCCGAGCGGGGCGGCTACGGGTCACGTAATCGCCGGCGCCGTAATGAGAGCGCAGCGCGGGATCCGACCTGGCCAGGTCGGGTCGGGTCGACGCCGGCGTCTGCGTCTGCGCCTGCCTACGTGCCCGGCATGCGGCCGCGCGCAATAAGTCGCAGCGTCGCGCCGCTCAGCGCCAAATTAAACGAGTTTCTGCCAGCGGCGCGCGCTGCCCGCCTGCCAAGCGAGACCGCCCGGGATTGAGGCGGCCGCGGCTGGTGCGACACCAGCTAGGGAGCGGCGGCCGCGCCGCGGAAGCACTGGTTGCTGGCGCGAATAGCTGGCGCCGCCGCAGCAGGGCTGGGTCAAGTTTTACCTAACTATTAAAATAACATTGTTATTGGGCAGTAACTGTCACGCAAATCATGCGTTCCACCTTGGACCCTAAATTGGATAGCAGTCACCGACAGAAAATCGAAATTTCACCATTTGCTTTGTATTAGGACAGCAATGAAAAAAAAAAAACTATTCGAGTTTTATGTAAATATAAAGTGGAGGGGGAAGAAAGGGAATGAGCTGATGATATCAGCTGCATCAGGACTTCATGCGGAATCGGTGCCGACGTGTGAAAATGTGAGCCACACTGGGACTCGAACCCATAATCTCCTACTTACTAGGCAGCTGCGTTAACCACTGCACCATCCGGATATAGTGTTTATCGCAAACGCGCGTACTATCTCGGCACACTCCCGGGTCGACCCACATTCCCACCTGCGTGCATCCCCACTAGAGATGGGCAAACTCGTTCATCCTTGGGAACTAGTTCACTGCTGATCGTTCTTTTTTGGGAACAGTTCATTTTCACTCGTTCACCGTTCATTTGTGCTTGGTATATGGTTCTTAAGAAAAACTGAAAACTAGTAGTGTAGGTGACTGAAGGATGGAGGGCACCAAGAGGGGGCTCTTGCCTCCCCCCTGGAATATGGAGTTTTTATTCATTACGGAATTCTTACACACTTTTAGAAGTAATTTCTGTGATTCTGCAGAACCTCACGTTCAGCCAGCTACAGTTGCGTGGCTGATAGCAGGGAAATAATATAGGGTAGCGCACGGAAAACCGGCCCCGAGTACAGACTGCTCGCCAATTACAGACGATGTGTTGCCCGTTACGAGCAGATGCAACAAACAGACAAATATATAATAATTAGGCAGTGAAGAAATAACAAGCTAATGCAAGCAACAACTGCGAAACAATCGATGACGATGAGTAGAGAGCTGGAGAAGAGAACATCAAAATCTCACGCGACGCGCATGGGCTGTAAGTCATGTAGTCTTGTAAACCTGTGGCTGTTTCCCAACTTAATAGACCACAAGTGTCTTGTATAAAATTCTTCATTTCGACTTCCACTACATAGTTATGCTACGTTGTAAACAATAATCGTTTACACCCTATATATTCTTCACGTTGTCTCTGTGTAGGCGAAGTAGAGACTTTATGGAAGCATAAAATAAAATGTGGTTTTCTCATACTTGCATCACACGCTTAGTAAAAATTAGGTTGTTATGTTGCATTATTAAAGTTAATGCAGCAATAATAATAATAATAATAATAATAATAATAATAATAATGTTCGCAGTAGTAAAGTCTTTGGTTTGAAAGCTGCTCCTGAACAAATGTTTTTGAGATAATAAGTAAATACGATTTTATGGCAATCTATGTCTTTTCAGATGGAGAGGCACCGCTTTTCTTAGTGAGCCAAAATAACTCACAACCTACTTTTTTTTTTCAAAGAAACCAAACTAGCAGGTAATGCAAATTTGAAACAACCAAACTTAAAAATAATTAGAGCCTCTCAAAATATATTTGTTTTGTATATGAAAGATACACGAAAATCGTTTTCTATTAATTTTCTTACACTAAAAATTAAGCAAATTATTGAAAGTTAGCTGCTAAATCAAGTCGATGAAACTAAAAAATATATGAATAACAAAAAAAACTTGCCTTGTTATAAGTATGTCTTCTGCTGTTCATCGATATAATGAAGTGAGCTGATATGCCCTTTTGTTATCTGAAAAGACGTACCTATTACATACATCGTAATTTTTATGTAATTTACGTAACTATAAAATACTTTGTGATTACCGGTCGTGGACGCTGAATAGCCAGAACCAAGTGCAAGAACAGTTTGGAACATATGTATAATAGGCGAGCGCAGTGAACGATACGAACAACTGGATACTGAGCTAACTAGGAGCAGTCGGCAGTGGAACTGAGACAGGTGGTCATGCGAAGAACGACAGGTGCGGCCGAGGGAGGCCGAGACTGAGACGAGCACAAGACCGAGGCTGGGACGAGAACTACCGAAGTGAACTAGTGAACTATGAACCGATCGTTCCTCGTTCCCGGGAACTGTAAGTAGACCGCCGCGACCGAAGTGAACTATGAACCGATCGTCCCTCGTTCCCGGGAACTATAAGTAGACCGCCGCTACCGAAGTGAACTATGAACCGATCGTTCCCTGGAATTCGTTCCTCGGTCCTTTCGTTCATCTTGGTGAACCGTTCCTTTGCACCCGTTCGTTCGCGAACTACCCATCTCTAATCCCCACTGAAGGTAGCATTGTCCACGGAGGCTAAATAACAGTTATCACACATTCATAAAATATTCTTCTTGTTAAAATTTCAGCAATAATTTTAAAAACTCAGTCATTGTTGCCCTTTCGCTGTGTTAGACAGCCTCAGAGATCTGTCTCGCATCCTACACGGTTCATTTACATTGATGCGACCACCGTCTGTGTACTACGTGACGTCAATATACAGAACCACTGACACGTCCGGTGGATGCATTGGCAGTGGAGGGTGTATCAAGCGTGTCCTTGGGGGGGGGGGGGGACGCGGCGGCTAAAACAGTGCAGTTGTGATGGGAATGTGGAAACGGACCTATTTATCTGACGACCAAAGCGACGTTATCATTGGCTTTTTTGCCAAGGGTTGAGGCATTCCCGAAACGGCTATGCCATGGATGAAAGGGGTGGACGACGGCTTGCGGAGATACGTGCGGGGGAATACACGTCCAGCTGTTGAGCAACTAACCGCCCAGATGAACCAAGAGGCCACCAACAGCGTTCCCTCAGCGAATGTTTCTGTGTATGGGGCTCCCCAGCAGGCGCCTGGTTCGTGCACCCATGGTGACCGCTGTTCATCGGCGAAGTTAATTCCGTAACTGGATGTCCACTGGGTGGCGACAGGTCATTTTTTTTCAGATAATCACGTCTTATGCTCCATCGGCGGGAAACGTCTGAAAGCAAACAGCATGCAGCTCTCGTCGGAAGAGTACAAGCCGGAGGAGGGAGTGTTGTGGTCTGGGGAATGGGTTCGTGGCATTTCCTGGGTGATTCGTCATTCTGGAAGAAACAGTGGATCAACGCAAGTGTCCATCTATCCTTGTGGGCGGTTGTTCACCGCTGCACGCAGTATGTTTATCCTTGGCACGATGGCATCTACCAGCACGACAATGCAACGTGTCACACAGCTCACAATGAACGAGGGTGAGTCAAACGAAAACCTTAAATATTTTTTAAATATTATTTATTTTGCAGAAGTGGTACAAAGCTGTATCAATTTTCAACATAATCTCCCACACGCTCAATGCAAGTCCTCCAGCGCTTACAAAGTGCATAAATTCCTTTAGAAAAAAATTCTGTTGGTAGTCCGCTCAACCACTCATGCACCGCGTGGCGTACCTCTTCAATCAGAATGGAACTTTTTTCCGCCCATTGCGTTTTTGAGTGGTCCAAACATATGGAAATCACTTGGGGCAAGGTCTGGTGAGTATGGTGGATGAGGAAGACATTCGAAAGGCAGGTTCAAATGGCTCTGAGCACTATGGGACTCAACTGCTGAGGTCATTAGTCCCCTAGAACTTCGAACTAGTTAAACCTAACTAACCTAAGGACATCACACACATCCATGCCCGAGGCAGGATTCGAACCTGCGACCATAGCGGTCTCGCGGTTCCAGACTGCAGCGCCAGAACCGCGCGGCCACTTCGGCCGGCCGAAAGGCAGGTCTGTGATTGTTGCAACTGTTGTACGGGCAGTGTGGGGCCTTGCATTTTCATGTTGTAAAAGGACAGCTGCTGACAGCAATCCACGTCGCTTTGATTTGACTGCAGGCCGCAGATGATTTTTTTAGGAGATCTGTGTATGATGCACTGGTGACAGTGGTTCCTCTAGGCATGTAGTGGTTCAAAATGACGCCTTTTTCGTCCCAAGAGAGGGTCAGCATAACCTTCCCTGCTGATGGTTCCGTTCGAAACTTCTTTGGTTTTGGTGATGAGGTATGGCGCCATTCCTTGCTCGCTCTCTTCGATTCTTGCAAGGAAGCCATCACCTTCTCGTTCAAAGGGCCGAAGTAGTTCTTCTCAAGCATCAACACGTCGTCCTCACATTTCAGGAGACAGCTGCCGTGGAACCCATCTTGCAGACACTTTGTGAAACTGGAGCATATCATGCACAATGTGGTGTGCTGACCCTTTACTAATCTGTAAACGTGCTGCAGTGTCATTCAGGATCACTCGGCGGTGTTCGTTCACTATTGCTTCAACTGCTGCAATGTTCTGTGGAGTCACAACTCGTTGTAACTGACCTGGACGAGGAGCATCTTCCACTGAAGTCACACCATTTGCGAACTTCCTACTCCATTCGTAGACTTGCTGCTGTGACAAACATGCATCACCGTACTGAACCTTCATTAGTCGATGAATTTCTCTAGGTTTCTCACCTTCAGTACGCAAAAACCGAATAACAGAACGCTGTTTTTCCCTGGTACAAGTCGCAAGTGGGGCGGCCATCTTTATACTGATACTGCGACGGTATGTGTGCATCTGCGCTATGCTGCCACCTACAGGCCATTCTGCACGCTGTTTTTAGCACGCTCACCAACTTAGAGGATAACGGCGCGAAATTTCGATTTGTTATTACATATTTAAGGTTTTCATTTGACTCATCCTCGTACGTGCATGTTTCGAAGAGCACCAAGATGAATTTACCGCACTCCCTCGGCCACCACACTCCCCGAAATAAAACCCAATCGAAACTTTATGTACCACCTCTTCGCGCCATGGATCCTCAACCGAGGAACCTACCGCAGCTGGGCACGGCATTGGAGTCCGCGTGGCTCCAGCTCCCTGTCTGCACCTTCCAGAACCTCATTAACTCTCATCCTGCACGTCTCGCAGCGGTCCGCGCTACAGAACGTGTTTATTCAGACTTTTGAGAGGTGATGACATTAATGTGACTGGACTGTGTGTTGGCCACAGATAGCTCCGTGAGATTAGGGCGTTATCCGCGCATCTGCAAAGTATTAGTTCCAACGGGACGTTCCATTGCAGGCAACACTCATTAATAGGAACCCTCGCGGGGCAGTTATCGTTACTGTGGTAACTGTTAACTGGAGCGGACTGCCGTGGGCAGTGTTGTTCGGCCGTTCCAACGTGGAAGCCGTGACACGTTTACTGCCTCAAGTATGTTGTGCGCTCTTGCTTGCAGCGGAGTACCCATGTATTACTCATACCTACCAAGGGGAAGTGAGGTACAAAAATTTTACATTCAGTTTTGTTCGTTTATTTGTGAGGACATTTTTTTGTAAAAGTTAAAAGTAACGAAGGTCTCCTGATTCCACATATTAGCAAGATGTGTGTCATACAAGAAGTCTTTTCTTCAGTTTTCCTAAAAGATGGCTTTGTTAAAAATGATCGTCATACTCGGGTAAGCACCAGACATACTGAAAAATTCTGTTTCGTGAAGCACACGTGGTACACTCTTTCGAGTCTGCAATAAACCTGGGCGAACACATTAAATATGTCATAGGTTTCTGAAAACTAGTACATAATTGCAAGTGAAACATTGTAAATTGCTACTCCTAATTTGTGGTTTAAGACATCTCTGCACCACAACATACCGTCAATAGCTGGATAATTGTCATTGTTCACGGATGAAAGAATTTTTCAATCTTATTCGGTTGACTGTGGGTTTTGATTGTCATGCCGTCCAGCCGATTTGACGTAGCCTGCCACGATTTCCTGCACTAACCAAACCGTTTCCTTTAGAGTAGCACCTACACCCAACTTTCTCAGATACTTGTTATATTCCAGTCTATGTCTTCCCCAAAAATTTTTGTCATCTACGTCTCCTTCTAGTACCGCGGAAGTTATTTCCTCGTATCTTCACATACACACAGTCTCTCTCTCTCTCTCTCTCTCTCTCTCTCTCTCTCTCTCTCTCTCTCTCTCTGTTCTTATCCTATCCCATCTGTCTTTCTAGTCGGTGATTCCCATATAATCCTTCCTTCACCGATTTATGATCTGCCCACTTAACTTTGTGCTTTGTTATGTAACATTACATCCTAAAGGCCTCGGTTCTTTTCCTTTTTTCACTTTTCCCACAGTTCATGATCCAGTTTCAGTCTCAGAAAATTTATTATTCAAATTAAGATGTGTGCTTGATACTAGGAATGCCATCTTTGCCTGTACTAGACCCGTCTACGTACATATTCCGCACCCCACACTAAGGTTGGAAAGTACCATGTACTGCTAATAATTCCTTCCCTATTCCTCTCGCAAATGGAGCGAGGGAAGAACGACAATATACTCACTTCCGTAAGAGCCCTAATTTCCCTTATCTTGTTTTGATGTTCTATATATGTTCTCAATAGTGTTTCGCGAAAAGAACATCACGTTCCCTCCAGGGATTCCCATTTTAGTTCACGAAGCATCTACGTAACAATCACGTGTTCATCAAACCTACCAGTAACAGCTCTAGCAGCACACCTCTGAATTGCTTCTGTCGCATTGCCTGCTTTGTCCGTCATGTGTTGTTTCCAAGGCAGCACTCTCTTCACACCAGTTGCTATGTAGTCCCCAAGTTCGATGTGAAGTTCGTCTCTCATCTTATTTCTACGGTGTCTTTCATTGGTTAACTTTCAGGCCGTATTCTGTGTACAATACATTGTTCTTGTAGGTGTTATATATTAAACGTCTTCTCTGTGTTGAGAACTTCAAATATCCTGTAGCACCTTACGCTGTCGAAATATTTTTCTATGTCGACAGCCCTTTGAAAACTCTTGAGTTTTCTTAACTGCTTCCGTTATCAAGCTAACCATCTATGCTTTCCGTGAAGTTAATTTCTAGATTACCATTTCTTCTTACGCAGATGAAATGAAATGATCATATGGCATTTATTGGCCGGGATATCCCCTTCGGGGTTCGGCCGCCGTATTGCAAGTCTTTTTAGTTGACGCCACTTCGGCGACTTGCGTGTCAATGATGATGTTTCGCGGCTGCTAATGGGAAACGATACACTGTAAAGTTTAATAACCTCTATAACACTGAACTTTGTGTTCAAAATATATCGCCTGCTACTAAAAAAATTGATCCATTAAAAACAATATAAATGATTCAGTATATCGGTAGGTATGAAAATTAACAGAACTCGTGAATACGCTAAGTACAAGAGCCTTTTTGGTATTATTATAAAATGCTAAATGTCTTTTCCAAGATCATAAATCCCAAACTTTAGGGTGTACAAATTGTATGAATCATCTTTTACCATTTGGTAAAAGCTGTGCTTCGTGCCCGGCTCTACATGTAGGACACACAAACCGAGCATTATCCTCTCGCGACATGAGAAACAGTTCTCGAAGTGTGAGCCTTCAGGTGCGTACACATAAAGGAAAAAAAAAGAGATACATTTCTTTTACCTTGCTACCGCCCCCACCCCCTCCCCTGCACACGCTGAATACCGGTGGAATCCGAAAATGGGTGCCAAAGAAAAAGAATTTGTTAAGAAAAAAGGCCGTTCGCAACAGTGTAGTAAAATACCCCAAGTCGACACCAGCTCTCAGACTGAAACGAAAGCGAGCAATGCTGGTTTGGCCGACCGGTTCCACGTTGCAACGTACGGAGTAAGGTATGCCTGATATCTGTTTCTCACATCTCGCTCGCATACTACGGAGGCCGTTAGATAAGGCGGCTGACAGCGGTACACGGAACTTAGCGCAAGAAATAAGCGGGCGGGTTGCGTTTCATGCACTTACTTCATCATGCGGCGTTACAAATGGATCACTTCTGAGGAATCATGTCGGATGCACACCTCACGAAGCTAATATTACGTCCACTCTCCACTACTTGTTTCTCTGCACGTACATCTTAGACTGATGCCGCCACTATTTTATCCCATTATAGCTATCTTATGAGCTACACGTTCAAAAGCAGCAGCACTCGATCACCTAAGAATTATCCAGACAGTTCCCTGGTTTTTTTCTCTCTTCCAGTAGTACATAAAAAACTTCCTGACGAATTAAAACCGTCTGGCGGGCCGGGAATCGAACACGGACCGATGGCTTCCGTGAACAGTATTTTTATTGACTGAGCCATCCAACCTCAGTCTTTTAGTTCTTACCTTTCATTCTAGAATGTTCAATAAGTTTATGACTGTACAAAGGTAATCATTCAATTTCGTATCCTTTTAAATTTTATTTAATGAGGAGCATTGGACTTTCTCTGACACATCCCAGCCTTACCGAGGCTGCTATGTACCCTCTTCCCAGTCTTCCATTATGTAAGCGAGTACCGTCTGTTACCTAAGCAGCATATTTAGTGGAGTGACTGAGATGAGCAATTCTGTCAAAATGTAGTGCACAGAATTTAAATATGGATTGTGATGTTTAAAGCCAGATTTTTTTTTACTTTTTATTGTCTAAGAAGAGAAACATATTTCAAGCTTAAGAGCGTTGTCTTTTCATTCCTGTTTGTACGTGTTTCTCTTGCTGTTAGTAAGTCGCCTTGTAAGATCTCAAGGCAATACCCAGATATTCCAAAAGATAATTTTGGGAGGGCTGGATGTTAGTTCACCAGTAGCTCTCTAACACATTATTCTTTCATTTGGATGTCTTAACAAACGTATCATATGTTTGTAATAATATTTAAAAAAGTAAAGCTGTCAATAATCCCAAGGTTGATTTGAATACCTCAGTGTTTTAGTATGCTTGATACATAGTGAAGGTGGTATGCCCTAGCCTTCTTCTGACCTTAGAACTGATTAACCAGCCAGTTGACGTGGATTCAGGATCACGATGTTACTTGATATATTTCACATTAACAAACAGTGCCAGAAGCGAAAGAAGTGACAAACTCCACATCTTTGGAGCTATAGTGTGGAAGTTTACCGCTGAAGGACTGAGCCACACGTGGAATATTAGACAAAGGAAATATTAATTATTATTATTCAAAATCTCGAAATTAATTTACTCATACATCGTATACGGCGTATAGAAGAAAACATTAATAATGAAATTCGTGTTTGACTTTTTTCACTGTGCCAGTAAGAATTATACGCGGTAGCTTGCTACTCTCCATCCGAGATGGATTCAGAACATAGTTTTTGTATCTTTTGCTGTCGTATCTCCGCTACTTCAGTCTTTCTTTTATCTCTGCCTGAAGTAGCGTCTCACTGCCGTCGTGCTTTACAGTGTACGATTACGACTGAAAACGAAAAACGTCTCTCCTCTTTCTGATTCCGCTTCACGGAGAGTGAGAGAGAGGGAGAGAGGGAGAGAGAGAGAGAGAGAGAGAGAGAGAGAACGCACGCAGACACAGAGGAGAGCGCACACAACATGAGAGAGAGAGAGAGAGAGAGAGAGAGAGAGAGAGAGAGAGAGAAAGGGGGGAGAGAAAGAGAGAGATAGGAGGTAGAGGGAGAAGCCGGGGGAAGGGGGGGGGGGAATGCGTGGATGGCCATTTGCAAGTGGTACCACGTCGGTGAAGGACAATGGGCACGGAGCGTAACTGTGGGAGTGTAAGGACGACGCAAAATACCTCTCCCAGTGGACGACCGTGCAGACTGATCGGAGACGCACGAGGAGTTCGTACCGTGTACCGGGACGTCCTGATACGGTCAATAGCGGATGCCGGTCTTCCCTTTTTATGCCCCTTGAAAGGCTACCTAGTGTGCGACGTGAAGCCATCACAAACACTCGCCATTGTATCTTTACGAGACTGACAGCCTACCCGAGCCCGTTCAGTTTTCTAAACACGCTACCTCAGGCTCTCACGCCAGAAGCCTTGAACCATCGTGCTTCTCAGAAAAATATCGCGAACGCGTAATTTAAATATGAAGTGTATAACAGGTAGTATCTCTCTCTCTCCATGTTGTCTTTTAGGTTTATCGTGCTTAAATCTCACTACAATCTGCAGAAATCACTTTCTTGGAGGTCATCACTTTCGTGCCGAGCCGCTTTTCATTCTCGTCCCTCTCCAACTCCGTCTGCCAGCTTTATTTAATACCGACTGAGATGAGAAAAAGTGGAGAAGCATCTGTCCATGAAATGAGTAATTCTGTTAAACTGGGCATTCGACGTAACATTTTATGTGCGCGTGTGCGCATACGCTGTATACAGGGTAAACCACAAGTAGGGACACACATTTACAAATGTCTCAAGTTTAAATTACAGATGTTAAAAATGTTCTCCATAAGCGACACTAATTATATCACATCGATATTGGAATTCCTCCCATACTCGGGTAAGTAAGTTCAAATGGCTCTGAGCACTATGGGACTTAACTTCTGAGGTCATCAGACCCCTAGAATTTAAACCTACTTAAAGCTAACTAACCGAAGGACATCACACACATCCATGCCCGAGGCAGGATTCGAACCTGCGACCGTAGCGGTCGCGCGGTTCCAGACAGTAGCGCCTAGAACCGCTCGGCCACACCGGCCGACGGTAAGCAATTGCATCTTCACTGATGTTATGACAGTACGTACCGGATTCTTCAACTTTCTATGTTCTGTGATAGTGTTGGTGCATAAAAAATGTCCACGAAGAAACCTCGCAGGGAAGAAGTCACAGGGCATTAAATTCTGTGACCGTGGAAGCCAACTGAGAAGCGCTAAGCCGCCGACTTTTTAACGATCAATCCGAAGGCTAGGTAGAGTTTCATTCAGACGCACCTGGTGACTCCAGTGACGGAGGGGTCCCGTTTTCTTAAAAAAATGAAGTTGTCCTCATTACCCTCAGAAACAGCCAGTTTTGTAAGATAGCAAGATACCGCTGACCGTTTAACCTTGTTTACATCAAAGAAGAATGGGCCGTAAATAAATCAGTGGGATTTCGTACGAAACGCATTGATTTTGGGTGAATCTTTTACATGTTCAATGTGAGCAGTTGGGTTCTGTAGGCACCCTAATTTCGAACATTGTGTTTGTTTGCTTTACCACTAATGTGAAAAGACGCTTCATCACTGAACATGGTGCGTTGTGTCTAGGAATCCTGCAAACTCGGTTCGCTAGACAAACAATCAAACCGTATTAATGAGTTTTATTACAATAAGGCAAGATACAAAATAATCAGTCAGAAACTACGTGGAGAATCGTAACGAAGTGGCTAACGTTGACACTGCTGCCGAAGTGGCTCCACCAGTCGGGCGCGGCGCTTATGTCCTCCTCTCCCAGGAACAGCTGTTATCGCTTTGTCGTCCTAGAGGAAGGTCGATCAGCGTGCGATTGGTTGATATCTTCCCACAGCCTTCTGTTCCCTGTCGTTCCCGACTGGCGTGCCGGCACTGATTTAACGCCGTAACATTGTGCGGAAGTGTTATCATTCTCAATAGCTTTCTGAAGCTCGACAAAAATGTCACACGTGTGCGTTTGACGTCAGAACACAGAGCCTGGAACAACTGTTACTTGCACGACTTTATAACCAACCGACCTCTCAAATCACGGCGAATTGTTGTTACAGGCAGTTGTATCTCCAGACCGGAACGACGAGTTGATTTTGTAGGATTACATTGCCAAGCAATTTGAATTCGTGCGATATTTTCGTCGGAAACAAGAGGGCGGCAAGGATTATTTCCATTACATACACATTCCGTGTCTGCAAACTGTCGACACCATCTGCGAATGATCCGCCCATTCGGAGGGTCAGTTTGATACCTCAACCTCAAACAAAAAAAAAAATGTTCAAATGTGTGTGAAATCTTATGGGACTTAACTTCTAAGGTCATCAGACCCTAAGCTTACACACTACTTAACCTAAATTATCCTAAGGACAAACACACACACCCATGCCCGAGGAAGGACTCGAACCTCAACCTGAAACATCTTAGCACTGTAATCATGGAATTACATTTCACAAACTCGACACCTGCGGAGTAGAGATGGCGGTTATCACTGAAACAATCGGTTTTCGGTTACATCGATTTTCCCTCGCCAGTTTAACATGACTTAAAACCGATCAAAGTAATCGGTTTCTGAAATAACCTACTTTCTGTTTTTTATTCCTATTATTTCCTGCAAAAATTTTGACTCGCTCAGATTCAAGATACATAGAATCAAAATATTAAATAAATTAGGCAAATAAAAGAAAATTTAGTTCGTCCACTGTTCGCTGCTTTCTGCGAAAAGTGATAAGTGGCTGAAAACTAGAAAAAAATGCCAGTATTCTCTTACTGATTCTAGTTTTTTGAAACTCCGCTCAAAAATCAAGTTGTAATCGGGGATCAAAACACTATCTGGGCATTACGAAAAGCCATTGGTAAATGGTGAAAACCGAGGCCCAAAAACTCAATTTTTCCTGTTGATTTGTCCATTTTCAAGGGCTCCAAACATAACGCGTTCCCGTTCACAGGGGGTGAGTAACACAATAAGATGGGGGCTCAGGTAGTAAGCATAATGCGCCAAAGCGGCGTGTGCCAGCGTCCATCTAGAAAAGATAACCTGAAGATTGCCTAAGTAAGGCGAAACGCGTCATTGAAAAATAAAAAACTAAAATTGTAACCGAGACTGTTTTTAACCAATACGTCACAAAAATAATTACATTAAAATTCTGTAGCGAGTCTTTAGACTGGAGCTTAACGTCTCGTCGACAACGAGGTCATTACAGACGGGGTACAAGCTCGAATTCGGGGAGGACGGAGAAGGAAATCAGCCGTGGCCTTTCTTGGGAATCATCCCGGTATTAGCCTTAAATAAGTTAGGGAGATCACGGAAAATTTTGATTTGGATGGCTGGAAGGGTGTTTGAACCGTCATCCTTGAGACACTTGTTACCAGGGGCTCCTTATAACAAAACACTCAGAAAATATACACTAATCATTTTCGAAATTTTGACGGTAGAGTTCAGCAGTGACACATACGCTGATGACCTCCAGTTGCAATAATGACAGAAACTTTGGCACAAAACTCTACATCTACATCTACATTTATACTCCGCAAGCCACCCAACGGTGTGTGGCGGAGGGCACTTTACGTGCCACTGTCATTATCTCCCTTTCCTGTTCCAGTCGCGTATGGTTCGCGGGAAGAACGACTGTCTGAAAGCCTCTGTGCGCGCTCTAATCTCTCTAATTTTACATTCGTGATCTCCTCGGGAGGTATAAGTAGGGGGAAGCAATATATTCGATACCTCATCCAGAAACGCACCCTCTCGAAACCTGGCGAGCAAGCTACACCGCGATGCAGAGCGCCTCTCTTGCAGAGTCTGCCACTTGAGTTTGTTAAACATCTCCGTAACGCTATCACGGTTACCAAATAACCCTGTGACGAAACGCGCCACTCTTCTTTGGATCTTCTCTATCTCCTCCGTCAACCCGATCTGGTACGGATCCCACACTGATGAGCAATACTCAAGTATAGGTCGAACGAGTGTTTTGTAAGCCACCTCCTTTGTTGATGGACTACATTTTCTAAGGACTCTCCCAATGAATCTCAACCTGGTACCCGCCTTACCAACAATTAATTTTATATGATCATTCCACTTCAAATCGTTCCGCACGCATACTCCCAGATATTTTACAGAAGTAACTGCTACCAGTGTTTGTTCCGCTATCATATAATCATACAATAAAGGATCCTTCTTTCTATGTATTCGCAATACATTACATTTGTCTATGTTAAGGGTCAGTTGCCACTCCCTGCACCAAGTGCCTATCCGCTGCAGATCTTCCTGCATTTCGCTACAATTTTCTAATGCTGCAACTTCTCTGTATACTACAGCATCATCCGCGAAAAGCCGCATGGAACTTCCGACACTATCTACTAGGTCATTTATATATATTGTGAAAAGCAATGGTCCCATAACACTCCCCTGTGGCACGCCAGAGGTTACTTTAACGTCTGTAGATGTCTCTCCATTGAGAACAACATGCTGTGTTCTGTTTGCTAAAAACTCTTCAATCCAGCCACTCAGCTGGTCTGATATTCCGTAGGCTCTTACTTTGTTTATCAGACGACAGTGCGGAACTGTATCGAACGCCTTCCGGAAGTCAAGGAAAATGGCATCTACCTGGGAGCCTGTATCTAATATTTTCTGGGTTTCATGAACAAATAATGCGAGTTGGGTTTCACACGATCGCTGTTTCCGGAATCCATGTTGATTCCTACATAGTAGATTCTGAGTTTCCAAAAACGACATGATACTCGAGCAAAAGACATGTTCTAAAATTCTACAACAGATCGACGTCAGAGAGATAGGTCTATAGTTTTGCGCATCTGCTCGACGACCCTTCTTGAAGACTGGGACTACCTGTGCTCTTTTCCAATCATTTGGAACCTTCTGTTCCTCTAGAGACTTGCGGTACACGGCTGTTAGAAGGGGGGCAAGTTCTTTCGCGTACTCTGTGTAGAATCGAATTGGTATCCCGTCAGGTCCAGTGGACTTTCCTCTGTTGAGTGATTCCAGTTGCTTTTCTATTCCTTGGACACTTATTTCAATGTCAGCCATTTTTTCGTTGGTGCGAGGATTTAGAGAAGGAACTGCAGTGCGGTCTTCCTCTGTGAAACAGCTTTGGAAAAAGGTGTTTAGTATTTCAGCTTTACGCTTGTCATCCTCTGTTTCAATGCCATCATCATCCCAGAGTGTCTGGACATGATGTTTCGAGCCACTTACTGATTTAACGTAAGACCAGAACTTCCTAGGATTTTCTGTCAAGTCGGTACCTAGTATTTTACTTTCGAATTCACTGAATGCTTCACGCATAGCCCTCCTTACGCTAACTTTGACATCGTTTAGCTTCTGTTTGTCTGAGAGGTTTTGGCTGCGTTTAAACTTGGAGTGAAGCTCTCTTTGCTTTCGCAGTAGTTTCCTAACTTTGTTGTTGTACCACGGTGGGTTTTTCCCGTCCCTCACAGTTTTGCTCGGCACGTACCTGTCTAAAACGCATTTAACGATTGCCTTGAACTTTTTCCATAAACACTCAACATTGTCAGTGTCGGAACAGAAATTTTCGTTTTGATCTGTTAGGTAGTCTGAAATCTGCCTTCTATTACTCTTGCTAAACAGATAAACCTTCCTCCCTTTTTTTATATTCCTATTAACTTCCATATTCAGGGATGCTGCAACGGCCTTATGATCACTGATTCCCTGTTCTGCACTTACAGAGTCGAAAAGTTCGGGTCTGTTTGTTATCAGTAGGTCCAAGATGTTATCTCCACGAGTCGGTTCTCTGTTTAATTGCTCGAGGTAATTTTCGGATAGTGCACTCAGTATAATGTCACTCGATGCTCTGTCCCTACCACCCGTCCTAAACATCTGAGTGTCCCAGTCTATATCTGGTAAATTGAAATCTCCACCTAAGACCATAACATGCTGAGAAAATTTATGTGAAATGTATTCCAAATTTTCTCTCAGTTGTTCTGCCACTAATGCTGCTGAGTCGGGGGGTCGGTAAAAGGAGCCAATTATTAACCTTGCTCGGTTGTTGAGTGTAACCTCCACCCATAATAATTCACAGGAACTATCCACTTCTACTTCACTACAGGATAAACTACTACTAACAGCGACGAACACTCCGCCACCGGTTGCATGCAATCTATCCTTTCTAAACACCGTCTGTGCCTTTGTAAAAATTTCGGCAGAATTTATCTCTGGCTTCAGCCAGCTTTCTGTACCTATAACGATTTCAGCTTCGGTGCTTTCTATCAGCGCTTGAAGTTCCGGTACTTTACCAACGCAGCTTCGACAGTTTACAATTACAATACCGATTGCTGCTTGGTCCCCGCATGTCCTGACTTTGCCCCGCACCCGTTGAGGCTGTTGCCCTTTCTGCACTTGCCCGAGGCCATCTAACCTAAAAAACCGCCCAGCCCACGCCACACAACCCCTGCTACCCGTGTAGCCGCTTGTTGCGTGTAGTGGACTCCTGACCTATCCAGCGGAACCCGAAACCCCACCACCCTATGGCGCAAGTCGAGGAATCTGCAGCCCACATGGTCGCAGAACCGTCTCAACCTCTGATTCAGACCCTCCACTCGGCTCTGTACCAAAGGTCCGCAGTCAGTCCTGTCGACGATGCTGCAGATGGTGAGCTCTGCTTTCATCCCGCTAGCGAGACTGGCAGTCTTCACCAAATCAGATAGCCGCCGGAAGCCAGAGAGGATTTCCTCCGATCCATAGCGACACACATCATTGGTGCCGACATGAGCGACCACCTGCAGATGGGTGCACCCTGTACCCTTCATGGCATCCGGAAGGACCCTTTCCACATCTGGAATGACTCCCCCCGGTATGCACACGGAGTGCACATTGGTTTTCTTCCCCTCCCTTGCTGCCATATCCCTAAGGGGCCCCATTACACGCCTGACGTTGGAGCTCCCAACTACCAGTAAGCCCACCCTCTGCGACTGCCCGGATCTTGCAGACTGAGGGGCAACCTCTGGAACAGGACAAGCAGCCATGTCAGGCTGAAGATCAGTATCAGCCTGAGACAGAGCCTGAAACCGGTTCGTCAGACAAACTGGAGAGGCCTTCCGTTCAGCCCTCCGGAATGTCTTTCGCCCCCTGCCACACCTTGAGACGACCTCCCACTCGTTATTGCTTAGTGCATTCTACAACACAAGAGAATTTTATGGAAATTCCCTCTCTTGTTGTAGAACCCTCTGATTGCATTAAATTCGCAGCCTGTAGAGCGAACTCCTCTGGCAAGTCCATCCTGCGTAGTGTGGAGGCCAGAGAACGCGTCGCAGAATAGGAAATTCTGATCGAGTGGTGGCGGCGTAGGCTGCACAGGGGGGCCGCGCAAGTTGGCTGTCGGGCCGACTTTCCGGCGCTGCAGACGCCGAGGGCGGGAGGAACATATATTGCAGATAAAGTTTCACGAGATCGCTCGCTCGCCGGCGAATCCGACGAGCCTCCAGAGAGGCGCGGGTAGGCCCCCCGGCCGCCGCGCCCCTCCAGCCAGGGTAAATAGGGCGCCGCCGGCACTGCCTACCGCCCGCCGCCCGCCGCCCTTCGGCGCTCCCTGCCGGCGAGCTCCTCCTTTTGGCAAACACGGATTTATTTGCCCGCTGATATCTGCTAGATGAAATGTTGCCTTCGCAAAGTAGCGCTTTTCCGAGCGGTAATTTTCGCGTCAAGGTCGTTTTAATATTCTCCGGGCTGCGGCCCTTTGCCGGGCTGCTCTTTGCTTCCGCGACTCGCGGTGCTTGTACAGTGGCAGCTCGGTGGAGCAGCAAAGGCGGTTTTGCACGCTGCTGCGAGCCTTTGACCAAACAGGTGCCTCTCCTCGCACAGTTACTCCTTCTGTCAGCTCTTTCGTACCCACAAGTGGAACTCTCGCAACAGTTAAAATAAAAATAGGTACTTGCATTTTTCTACTACGCCAGTATTGTTTCGTTCAGATCCCTCTGTGCTTCGAGACACTAAAAGTTTATAACACAGGACTTATCCCAGGAAAATTATTTTTATACGTACAACCTAATTCTGCATCCATTCACTTTTTTACTAATTTTTTTGCAGTTGGCGTTAACCATTTAGCCAAGGAAATGGGTAATTAAAAATTATTACTCACTATCATATGTGCAACATAGGCATTTTGTATTACACTGATACAATTTAACCTTCATTTACAACTACAGCTACATACTGCGCAAGCCAACGATTGGTGCACGGCGGAGGTACAAAGTACCACTGGTAGTCGTTTGCTTTCCTGTTGCATTCGCAAACAGGGCGTGGGAAAAACGACTATCTATAGGCCTCCGTACGAGCCCTAATTTTGGTCATCTTACCTTTCTGGTCCTTACGCTACGTGTACTTTGGTGGCAGTAGAATAGTCCTGCAGTTTATTTCAAATGCCGGACCTCTAAATCGCCGCCGGCCGCGGTGGTCTAGCGGTTCTAGGCGCTCAGTCCGGAGCCGCGCGACTGCTACGGTCGCAGGTTCGAATCCTGCCTCGGGCATGGATGTGTGTGATGTCCTTAGGTTAGTTAGGTTTAAGTAGTTCTAAGCTCTAGGAGACTGATGACCATAGATAATAAGTCCCATAGTGCTCAGAGCCATTTGAACCATTTGAGCCATCCCCTTCAAAGACAGAACAGTAAATGTCCTGTCACTGGACACAACGTAAAGTCACAGTGGAGAACAGTTCCACGGCATTAATTTACGATATTAAATTTTCACTTGGCCGATACCTGTCCATCTCAGGCCCCTACAGACATAGCACACGTATCTGTTTAGCACATGGATTTCTATGGACAGGAAAATACGAAGGCATAACGTTGACCATAACAAAGTTCCTGTAAGTATTTCGTTTATATCGACAACGAAAGTACAGGCTTTTAAATACGCTGATTTCCAACTACTTCATGTTGGCGAAGATGCTTTGAATGAAAAGAAAGTTATTCAAGTTGCTTTATTTATGTCCGGGACTGTGTCTAAATATTCAAACGTAAAACAAATTTTCTACCGCCAGTCACCCGGTGATCAATGTTTTCACACTGCGCTAGTAGCTTCAGGCTTGTGCTCATCTTCAAGTACAGTTACGTACGGACAACAGTAGTAGAGACTTTATATCTAAATTTCAAGTAAAGCATTGCTTGTGGCTAGCACGCTCTGTAATTTCGTTTCTTTTCGCACTTATTAATGGGCATACCTTTAATTTTCCATTTTAATGCAATACTCCAATATATTAGTGTAAGCTGCGAAGAAACTGAAACAAATGCGCTCTGACTAAAACGAAATATTAAATTTGTATACGTTGGTTTCCCCATTAGAAATGCGAACGTTAAGCAGAGTTGCATAGCATACAGATATCCACAACCAATGGTTAATGCCAAGTTCCGATGTTTATACTGGCCTTAGTTGTTACCCTCAAATGAAAGAGAGAGGAAGAGACTGGAGAAGAGGACGGACCATCCAGGTGTTCCAGGCTTTCTTCAAGAATAAACATATTTGTAAAAACATTCAGGGAGCTACATTTCAGTAACTACTCTTTTCGAATACTTGCAAAGAGATGAGGCCTCGTGGATAGAGAATAAGGTAGTATACCAGAGCATCAAGTTTCAGATTTCCACCTGGCCATCAAGATAAAGGGTTTCAAGAATTTCAGGAAACAGGATGGTTTCTCAACCAGGGTCATCGGTTATTACTCTGTTTCCAGTGAATATAATGTCGACAAGAATATTTGAGCATGACGAACTTTAGTACTAAGAACTTCATGATCTGGTTAGTGAAGCGTAACTCTAAAAATTATTCTCTTGTCCGCAGCTCATGGTCGTGCGGTAGCGTTCTCGCTTCCCACTCCCGGGTTCCCGGGTTCGATTCCCGGCGGGGTCAGGGATTTTCTCTGCCTCCTGATGAGTGGGTGTTGTGTGCTGTCCTTAGGTTACTTAGGTTTAAGTAGTTCTAAGTTCTAGGGGACTGATGACCATAGATGTTAAGTCCCATAGTGCTCAAGAACCATTAAAAAATATTCTCTTCTACAAGCCCTTTACAAATAATAAAATTTAACGATTGTGCGTGGTGCTCGAGTTTCGTTGTCAGACTGCATTGAGAAGTGTACTGTTATTTCGTTTCCTGTTTTATTGGTTGGATTAAGTTCAGTTTGTTCGTCCCAGATACACAAGCACATTCATTAATATGGTTTTATTTCCTCTTTTGAAATTTTGCAATGGCCTGGTGGAACGAAGATGATTTTTCCTTATTTCATAGTTTTGTAAAATTCAGCGCACATCGTAGCAAACCAGAACGCAATCACCCTACAGTTAGTTCCCCACTTTGCTTTCCTGGTTTCGAGACATTCATGCTTTGACGTGTCTGCAATCCACTGAATGGGTAGCCTACTACAACAAAAATTTTCCTGTAGATTGATGCATCATTCGGAATATTCTCTTCCGCAAAAATATTTCGCGACAGAACAAAATCAACAGCTTTCAACTACTGGATATTAGAGCCTCTGTCACATGTTGACCAGGTGTTACGACAAATACCCAGCAAAAAAATAAAAGGCTCGTGGCAATGTTTAAACCGTGGGGCCTACATTAATATGGAACGGCATCCTCGCATATTATTCGGGAACGTTACGGCGTGCGTCTGCTCGTAGCGTGCTCTCTCGCTAGTATACGTTGTGTTCCAGAACCTTGTCCCAATATATTCTGCCGCACCACGCACAGCTCAGCGCTTTTGCTCATAACTGTCCACTTACATTGTAGTGTTGATTAAAAACGGGTTTTACATACCAGGGTTGCGTGTGGCTGCGGCAGAAGCCGTGTATTTATTCGGAGCTGTCTCGGCGAGCAGTTTATTGTGGGCCCCGCTTTCTGGAGGCGGGCGAGCGGCTCCAAGGAAGCCCGGGAACATTTCTCCCGCGGCTAACGAATCACGAACTCGTGTCTACAACACGAGCCGCGCTGGCTGCTGCCGCCACGTCGTGCCTCACAGCGCACCCGGCCCAGGCGGGCGCATTTTAAAATTTAAGTGCCGTATCGCCCCCCTGAGCTACGAGGCGCAGACAGCGCAGCGTCTGAATACGACTCGTGTTCTCCAGTCAACACTTCTGTGGTCTCCCTCTGTCCTCGCGTTCATCACTGTGGGACAATTGTGCGTACTTCGCAGGTTGTCGTGTCTGTTTCGAAACTGAGTTTCATACCAAAACTGATGATGATTAGTGTTTTAGGGCGCACAACAGCGAGGTTATCAGCGCCCTCATACCAAAACTAATAAGAAAAATACGCTTAATATTAACGGAAGTGAGTTAACACCTGTTACGTTCTTACAGTAATAATCGGTAGCGTGTAACCGTATGCTACATACAGCTCAGCAACGCGTTTCGAGGGATAATGCTCTCACCATCTCGTTGTAAAGCTTAGCTCATGAGGTTAACACATAAAACGCTAAAATGTCTACTAACGCCGCAGTTTTTATGACAGACTTTTTAACGTTTTAACCGCATGAGCTAAGTTTTAGTATCTTACGATAATGAGAGCATTGTCTCGAAACACATTGTTGAGTTGTGTGTAGGTAAATGAAGAAGGTTGGTTCAAATGGTTCTGAGCACTATGGGACTTAACATCTGAGGTCATCAGTCCCCTAGAACTTAGAAGTACTTAAACCTAACTAACGTAAGGACATCACACACATCCCTGCCCGAGGCAGGATTCGAACCTGCGACCGTAGCGGTCGCGGGGTTCCAGACTGAAGCGCCTAGAACGCTCGGCCACACCGGCCGGCGAAGAAGTTTGAATGCTACCAATTATTACAGTTTTGTTTGCATTATTTACCCCTCCATAAACAAAGCTATTTGTTCTGACACTGGAGGCATCTTACATAGGAACTGATATCAAATAACAGCCAGATAGTTCTGTTAACACAGGCTAGACATGCCGATTTAGAAAAAGAAAGTGACATTCTTTGAAGCTGACCCTACCACTAGATTTTACGCAATCCCCAACACCATCAAAAACCGCGCACGAGATTTTCATATTCTCTTGCTTGTTACGATGAAACTATTAGACCTACAGAAAAATGAACAGGAACTTTTTGTAGGAAATTTAATGTAGTTAAATTCTGAACGGGGCTAAGTTTCCGCTGGAGGCCAAGGCTTTTCGAATTATTCAAGAGAATCTCATTTCAAGGTCTATTTTGTACATTTTTCTTCAATAGTGTGAAAACCACGGCCTTTGGCGAAAACGTATCCCGGTACATAATTTAACTACATTAACTTCATTACAAAAAGATGCTACTCATTTTTCTGTGGGACTAATAACTTGCACATCGTGAGCGAGAGAATATGAAAATATTGCAAGTGATATTTGAAGGCACTGAGGCTGCATGAAACCCATGTGTAGGAGCAGCTGAATCACCCTCTATATCACCTTCATGTCACATAACTTATCAACAGGTCTTCTTTCTTTATAAACTGGTCATGTGATGATGATTTGCATAAATGTCGAAACTGTAATGATAGAATTAAAAATACACCAAACATTCTGAAAACAGATATTGGCCACATTCAAAAGTTCAAATATCTTGGGGAGATAATCCAAGAGAATAGTTTGGAAAAAACTGCTGTCGAGGTAAGAATGCATAAAATGGGAAAAGCATAAGGAGATAGCAGAGACACAAGAGACAAAGATTTTTGCAACAAAAACGCCTTTCTAAAAATGCAAAAATAAGGCATTACAGTACAGTAGTGGGCCAGAATATCTATATGCAAGGCGAATGTCTAGAATTAAACTATAATTTAGATCAATTGGAAATAATAATGGCGAATAATTAGGAAAATATTAGGTCCACGAAACACCGTGGAAGATAGGAAGTTACGTAGCAAAGATGAAATTTATGAAACATAGAAAACACATCAGAGGTGCTGAGAAAAAGAAGACTGGCATTTTTCTGGACACCGGCATTTATATCGACGCTTGACAGAAATGCTTGGAGAAAATGTATTGCATGCAGATGAATTCCAAGGTATAAGAGTGAGTGAAAAAAAAAAAATTGGTCAGAAAACAGGAAGAAAACACGTAGTGAACACATGAAATAACACAGCAAGAAAAACAGAGAACAACCAACAAGGAATTGAAACTGACGCGTGGTCCTTACTTAGCCCAGCTGAGAAATAATAATATATTTTTAGTTTTTTCGTTATTTTACTAAATTGCTTGTGATGAATGATGGTTCAACGGTTTATTTGACACTATTTTGAAATTTTGACAAAAGTTATTTTAATGTTTGAACTAATGACCTATAACATGTTGCTCATAAGCAATTAAGTTCTTCCCTTGCCTAAAATATTACTTTTTTATGAAAATCAGCGTAATTGTTCCTCATTCGCGTCTCTGCCCCATTAAAAAGATAAAATAAAAAAGTAAGGCCGTCAGGCAGCTCACTTTTCCGTTCAACCCGGCTTACACGGGCCATCTGGGGCCAAAGTACCGAAAAAATTATAAGTAAAGTCGTGTGGCATTGACCTCACCTGCGAATTCATAGTCTCACTATCGACAGCTCTGACTTTGGTCATGTTTGGGGGCACTAGTGTTCAGTGTGTGTGTGTGTGTGTGTGTGTGTGTGTGTGTGTGTGTGTGTGTGTGTGTGTTATCTTTCCTGCTTCTGTCCGAGAACCGAGGTTTTAAATTTGCATGTACGCCGCCTGTCCGTTGCAGTTTGCCTTGAAAATGGCGGGGTGTTCTCCCGCCGAAATATCGGCGGTCGCTGAAAGGTTGAATTCCCGGAAGTTATTTGAAAGTTGTATACGCTAGAAGAAACTCAGGTCTCACATCGTATGACATTGTTGGCAGGAAGACCCTGAAGGAGACGTTCAACCCGCCTAATTGGAAAGGTTCTTCAGTCATGCGCGCACGATCGGACCTGGTGTGTTTAAGTGTATCTTGTAATTGTAGGTGACTGTAATAAGTGTGTGTGGTGTGTTATCATGTTTGTGTTGGATGATGATGACGAGAGAATGGACAGGGTGAAACACGATGCGGGCACATAGCCTACTCCTCTCACATAGCACCAATGGGGTCACCGGCCTTAAAGCCTCATGCGACGGACGGTGCACCACCAACAGTGTCACGTGCTCTCGCTTCAAGAGATACTGCGGAGAGGTGTGGAATTTAATACAGGACATCGTTGCAAAGTCTGGTGAGCAGGAACGTGACGCCACCACCCCTCTTTCCTATTGCCGTAAAGGTAAAGGGAAAGGGAAAGGGAAAGCAACAAACAGCACGTTGCGTACCCAGGCGGTTACCCATCCATTTACTGGCCACGCTTGACGTTACTTAACTTCGGTGATCTGATGGCAACCGGTGTAATCAACATGACAAGGCCGTTTGCGCAAAATGGTGTACAACATGTAAATTGGCTTAGCTAACTGTGCGTAGCCAGCGGACGACTGAGATCAAAACCGCTCATTAAAATAATTTCGGACTTTTAGTGTTCGTACGATGGTTGTTGGAAATCAGTATTATTTTAAAGCAACATTGTCTACGAAAGGATTAAACTAATGTTTGACATCCGTCATCATCCTTGACCTATTGAATACGCGTTTCCTCTCTCCTGATTTCGAAGCCTGCTGCACCTGTGACTTTTTTGTTTTCATATTTTAGCTTCAGAAGCATCCCTATGTTACGTTAAGAGTCTGTGGGACGATATTCAGTCTGATACCGTTTGTTAGTCTTCCAGTTAAGAAAACGAGCAATTTCGTTTCCGTTGAAGGCACTGCTAACTGAAGACTGCATTTACACATGTAAAATCATTTTAAAATTGCGAACTGATACTTGTCGCATGTACCAGTTATGACCCCTTTGGATTACTAGGTACATTTTATCTAGTGTTTAGAAAGGTGTTTTGAATGTACTCTGTAATGCGTCGGTAGATGCACCTCAAACAGTGATTGCTTATTGCGTATTTCATACGGCGCCCAATGGCACTGAAAATATCGTTTCCAATGTCATTACAAATAAAATATCATTTGATCATCATATTACCACTAGGATGAATATGACGCCACAAACAAACTGGATATATGTATCTCCTTTGATTTCAAAACTTATTTTCAAAATATATGACTTCTCTTTCTTAGTCAGTTATGTCCAATGATGTTTAGTTCATTTTTATATTTACAGCGTACCAAAATTTATTCGTGGTGACCACCACTGCGGTCAGTATGCCGCTAATTTAAATTGTTTATTTCTCGAATGTAACATTTATGAAAATAGACTGGTGACTGTGACGCTGAATATCTGTAATGTACGTTTTCTTGTTAGTTCCTTAAAATACTGCCGATACATCCCATGTGAATTACTTGGGGTCCCCAATGGTACTCAATGAAACAAAAAATGCTTGTAGTAAGAGAGTTAAAATGTAGTTTGTTTCCATTCCACAGTGCGGCTCCGAATTAGCCTAGAGTGGTATTCCGGTCGAGGACTACTATTTACGACTACTACATGAAGTATAAAATCACTATTTTCAGCAGATACTGAGAAAACGTGTTGCATGATGGTGCTGTGAAGCAAGTTTGGGATATCGTAGCAATGAGTCCATGAATCACATTTATGAAGACTTTGCTGCGTTCATCTCTTCGCAGTTTAAGGTTTTTCACATACATCTTCGTTACAAATCGATACTTTGAGAACTACTGATAAACAGAGTTTGTAGGTATTAGGCCGTCGGTGGCTAACAAGTTGTCCCCCTTTGTGCAAACTGACAGATTTCCTCTTCTAATGTAGATTAAATACGATTATAAGCTTCGGACGGGATTGATTAGTAACTCCTTTAGATGGAATGTAATTATGCACTCGCACGCCATGAAAATTTTATTAATTGAGATTTGATTGCAGCTAACAGTTGTGTTTGTTAATATTGCACAACCACATTTGGGTTTCAAGATCAAGTATGAAACAACCCCAAGTAAAACTCTAGCTAAATTACGTCGTGAGTATACGGAGCAGAATATCTTATACGAGAATACCTTTGAAACATTGAAACGTACCGATCATCTTAGTGGTCTGCTGTCACCAGACTTTTCAACATAATTCCATGCGATCGTTGTAGTTTTTATTTAACTTTCAAACTGCGAAGAGAGGTTTTACCATCGGCTCTCTTATAGTACGTAAACGCAGAGGAAAAGACGACCACGAGCGTTCCGCGACAGAGACGTCGAAGTCATGCGAGACGATTCGCTTCAATATGATCCGCACTTTCATCGAATTCGGGCAGACTGTCTGTTCCACGATGGAATTGCGCTGGATTGCCAATAACCTGGCGTCGTGAGGCGCAAAATTAAAATTCCGCGGAAAAGAACCTTAACGCACATGAATAATACATCCTGCGGATTATTGACTCTTCCCTTGTCTTTCTACTCCGACTCCAGCTAACGCCATCTGGATCAGAAGACGAATTGTCCATCATATTTATGGTTCTTAACGCAGTTTATAGGGTACGAATGTGAACCAAATTCAGATACCATGTAGGAAAACTACTTTTCCGATAGTTATACGATAAGCAAATGGGATTCTACCTGAGGCATTACTAAGTCTATGACGTAGTTTACAAGTGCTTCAGTGCTTAATAAACACCTGCAAATAAGACGAGTGCCGCCTGTTGCTAGGTAGTAACATTCAGATAGATAGGTGTATGAATGTTTGCTCTTTGGTCGATACTCGTAACTAGAAACTGAAGCTACTAAGAATTTTTCAATAACAATATGTTACACTTTGCTCACGTGCATCCAGAAACTTTTCAGGAGGTATGACAATGCAAAACGCATTAATATTTCAATTCATATCTCAAAAACACTTAAGCCAAAAACACACGATCTGTCGATATCTGTTTATTATTCTACAGTAACTGTTTCAAGCACTTTCGTTAATCTTCGCTTCTTTCCTTCTTCACTTCGTGGATGAGAAAAATTGCCCGTTATGGTTCTCAACCTCTTGTACGGTCTTCCTTCATTTCTTCTTCCAGTGCATTTATAATTGAGACCCTTTACTGGGAATGCTTCTCCACATATACGGTGTACATATTTCTTCGATTTTTTCCTATTTACGTTTGTTTTTTCGTTAGGTTATATATTACTAAATATTTCCTTACATCCACATTTCTTTTCCGGCCTTCCCTTGTACATCCTTCCATTCCCACAAATCTCCTTATTTGATGCTCTATCCTACTTTTTCGGTATCTTAAGCAAATAACATCTAGCGATCTAATTCAAATTATTTTTTTAAGAAGGGAAAAAGCAATTAATCTAGAGATTTTGAAATGTTGTCATTTATTAAAACAATCTGAAATACTAGAAAATACTCAGCAATGTTTTAAGCATAAATTATATGAAGTGTGTATTTGAAATTTTTTTGTACATGTAGAGGGTTGTCATTAATATCACAAGAATTTTCCACCAATCAAAGCTTTGTCTTTAGTACATATGACAGTGAGACTGATTCTGTTTCTGCACGAATGAGGTATTTCTTGAGAACGAAACAGTTTACATCACGATTTTTATTTGAATGCAGCTATGGGTTTTGGGCGAATTTGGCTGTCTTCAAATCTAAATCTAAAACAAAAATAAGAAGAGCATACTTGCAACAACAGTGCCCGTATATCTTTAGTAACATGTACGTCCGCAGAACTCACAAATGACGGATGGGCGATCGAAATTTAAATACGTCCTATGCAGATTCTACTTAGACAGGTTGTTCTAGTTGAAAACTGATGGAAAAGTTGAAAGCCGATAGAAAAGTAAATAATATCAAAAATGTGCTGTAGCAGCATAACAGTGTCAGAGTAGAGTGAAGGCACCTGCATATAGCACTGTGAATACGATCTGTCTTAGGCGAAGATGCCTGGAGTAACTTCAGTAAATGTGAGAGAGAAAAAGTGGGAGGTGGAGGCTATTTAAGTTTGGCCACCTTGGTGGTGCAGCGCTTTCAGTTTCAATGTTTTTACCGTGTGCAGCTGGATATGCTAAGGAAAACGTTGTTTAGTACCCGTCTATGACAATGTTACTAGAGATGCAGCTCGTTCTCGGGCTGGAGAAGGACGGCTCAGAAAACTGACTGTTTCAAAATAACAGTACCGGCATTTACTTTAGTCAGTGGAAAAAAGTATATCTGATTGCCAGACGGGTGTTTAAACCCCAATCCTACTGAACGTGAGTCCCATGGCTTAACCATACTGCAACTCGGTCAGCTGAATCCTTTAGTTGACCATCAACTATAAATTAATTTTCCATTTAATTCTCTTACTACACACCCTTACAACCAATTATCTTAAGGGAGGACAGTCGTATGCGCACAAACAGTCTTACCGAGTCGCAAAGTGTACTTTATGTATTGAAAATGAGACCCAAAAAGTTGTAAATGAGAGTGGAGTGTCCAGCTCCTGTATTTATGGCACGCCAGCTAGCGTTTTCATTTTAGGGCAGACGCTGCTGCATAGCGCAATGAAGATAAAGTGGTGATGTAACCAAGCGGAAGTGTGGAGGGAGGAGGGTGTTAGACGGTAACTAGAGAGTCTTCTGCTCTACAGCGATCCCAGGAACTGTTTATCTGACTGCTTCCATGAAAACGCATTTCACAGGAACTCAAGTGCCTCAGCTAAGTTGCAGCACCGGCATGGCTTCCAAAGGTCGACCTGGCAAGGGGTGCTGCATCGCGCTGTCCAGACTGTCGCTTGTCGACGGTTTCTTACTTCTCATTCCGATCTGTTCCCTCCACATACCTCGACGGAAATTATCCCCACTTCCACATAAGAGATCGGGTCCGCGAACCCGTCTACCACCTGAGGGGTAAGCAGCTCACTATGGTACTCCCAAAGGTTACTGGAGATCTGTTCAACAAATGATGCGCACGGCAACCACGCTGCGGAACAACTAAGGGTTCTAATCCGATGAAAGAC